>NC_064627.1:595317261-596574047 GCF_023864275.1 Schistocerca cancellata | reverse complement strand
ATCATAACGACAGAAACAACACACTCCGTGAACTATTTTCGTATATATCGTGCATTTTACGACAAATTATTAATGTTGATACGCCACAAAATACAGAAGCAAAATTCGTTAATGGGAGAGGCAATCGCAATGGACGAGAGACTGGGTGTAACTGAGATTTCTGGTGACAGGCAAGTCATTCCAATGCTTGACGTTTAATTCCTGTAGTATCACCAAACACAGTTAACAAACTGTTATTGAAACGTCAGCGTTAATTATATCTGACCTACAATGATATATTCAGGTAATATATCTGTATATATACGGCGGCGAGGCATATTGTGTTTTGAAATTAATAAAGAAAGCAGTGCTATAGTGAATCATTGACGACCCCCCCCCCCATAAAGTGGTAAATGCGACTGCTAATGCACAGTTTTATCAAAACTGTTTCCTGTTAAAAGACTTCACGCAAAATTGAGTCTGAGAGATATTCTGCTCAAAGACGAACTGAAAGTATGAACAGTGTACACTAACGACCTATACAAATACGTCATTGGTGCACACTAACGCTGTGTGGCTGGTTCATGGAGCTCTGCCAACATCTGAATGGTGAATACTGTCAAACCGTGAATGCTCGACCTCAAATGCTCAGAGCATATTGACAATATTGAGATTATTTTAGGGTCATCAATGCTGCTTGTTAATATTTCTGGAATCTATAGTATGTCAATAACTGCCCTCAAGCGGTCAGTATATTGACGGATTGACAATATTATCAAACGGGTGAGAGGCCTCTATAATTCGGTGTGACATGGCGCAATGTTGGCAGCGGCCGCCGTGAGGTACGAAGGGAACGCTAGATGGTCTGTCGTCAGCTGATCTGCAGTGACTAATGAATACGGGCTGAACTGCCAACCTAACCACAACCTCATGATGTGCCATGTAGCTGAGAAAACGGCGGTCAATAACTTGCCGCAGAACTATTCATCAGACTCGGTTTGTTCAGGACGATTATAGCTAACCTCTACGGCCGTGCTCAAGACAGAAATCAGCGCTAAATAGCAAACAGTAATTTCTCGCTTTCATTGGTTAAATCAAACTGTGCTCATACTGTCTTCAGCCTGACGCGTTACAGGTTATAGGCGACATAGGCAGGTAGAAATAAAGTATATTGTTTAAAAGTTAGGAAACTTTTTTGTGTACCTGCCTCCACCGATTGTTAGATGCAGGCAACTGCGTTGTTCGAAAGAGGGTAGATACCGCTCACTTTCGGGTAACTTCACTGGTACTTTCCGAAGTGGAGGAGCAGCTGTAAGTTATAATAAGTTCCGTAACAGTATGTTCGAGAGGACCATCGTCATTACACGTCAGTTACTAGCTTCGCGTGCGTCCCGTCCATTTCGGTGTCATTTTTCAGGTCTTTAATAGTCAGTTTCTCAACTTCATTCACAGTAAACTTGTTTTTCCGAGCAACATAGCCTTTCAGTTGCGCCAAACAAGTTTAACTGAGATATAGTGGCAGTGACATGGCCTATGTCTGTACGTATTTATAAGCTGCCTCGTCGATAACGTACGTTGGGAACCGTGGCTCATCAAGTGACACAAGTTCTAATAATTCTACTTTTTCAATGTATCACCTACAGTAACTTTGTATTTTCATAACCACTGAATAATGTCTTCCTTTCAAGAGGACAGCCGCGCGGGATTAGCCGAGCGGTCCAGGAGGCTGCAGTCATGGACTGTGCGGCTGATCCCGGCGGAGGTTCGAGTCCTCCCTCGGGCATGGGTGTGTGTGTTTGTCCTTAGGATAATTTAGGTTAGGTAGTGTGTAAGCTTAGGGACTGATGACCTTAGCAGTTAAGTCCCATAAGATTTCACACACATTTGAACATTTTTCAAGAGGACAGGGTTGGAGCCTATCTTTTAAAACTGAATGGTTTGGAGCATTGTCGAGAATATTTACTGACTGATTTTCTAAGCATGGGAAGAATGTTTTTTCGAACCAATTTTAAAATGTCTCAAGAATCATTTCCTCAAAGTATTTTATTCGATTCGCAAAGCAAATTCTAACACATTTGCCTGTTGTTGATTTTTGCCAAGATGACCAAACAGCGAGGTCATCGGTCCCATCGTATGAGGAAATGATGGGGAAAGAAATCGACCGTGCCCTTTCAAAGGAATCATCCCAGAATTTGCCTGGAGCGATTTAGGGAAATCACAGAAAACCTAATTTGGGATGGCCGGACGCGGGATTGAACCATCGTTCTTGCGAATGTGAGTCCAGAGCGCTAACCACTGCGCCACCTCGCACAGTGTCTTTACCAGTGTGGAGTACCATACCTTCTCCTTTGTCGTCACTCCGACCTTTCTTCTTGTAGTTTTCTTGACCCGTACAAAGTACGGTCAACTTATTAATCTTAACCGCGGCTCCGATTTGAGTGACTATTTTGGAAACCAATAAAACAGACAGGTCTCCCCATTTTCCGCCTTCCTCTCAATCCCACACAGTGCGCACGAGTTGTCGCGATTGTCCTTGAAATAGCATTCTTTGCCCGCTTACTTTCCTGATCTGTTTGCATCCCGAATCTCGGTTCTGTCCCTTTTCTTTCGCATTTCATCAGATATGACAGCCACGCCAAAAACAGCACATCCACAATGATGGTAACGAAATACGCACGTTTCTTACCAGTAGCCAGACAGTCGAAGTGAACTTGACCGTTTGTTGTGTCAGTTTGGCAACGGCAAGCAGTCCGGGCGTAACGCTGGGCGCTCTGGTTGGAGGAAAACCACCTCCAGTGTGTGAAGTGTCAACTGTCAAGTAATTTTAATCAGACTATAGTGTTGCTATTTTAATAGCCAGAAGCGTTCTCGGTTTTTCCTACGAAGGGAAATCCTTTCGATTTCTTCGCAAGAAGAGAGTGCTGATTGTTTTGGTATGGTGCCACCAGATTGATGAGGAGGCTTTGGAGAAGCAATTGGCTGAGATGAAGGAGCGCAGAGAGGCGGAGAAGAGGGAGAAGGAGGCGTTCGAGCGGCAGTGTCTCCACCACGCCCAGGTTGGAATGCTCTTCGAGAGGAATATCGAAAGGGTAAGTACCACGGCAGACTTCTCATTTCACTGGCTTGCTGCCACATCTGGCATAGACCAAGACAATATTCTTTTTAAATTTTTGCTTACTACAGTTGGAGTCACAAACGATGGCGGTCTGGTTTAGGCTCGTTCTGCACGCACACGTCACGCATTCTTCAACAGCAAATGAGCGTTCAGTAATCTCCGGAGCGTTCTGTTGTGAATTTCGTACCCAGTGCGAGCATTAAACGTGATCGTAGCGAATCATATGGCCAATTTTTATTCCATCTGTTGCGAGTTGTCATGGCTGATGGTGGTAGTATAACACATCGCGCAAGACACATTTCCAGCTACCATACTCTGTTCACAGTAACTGTAGCACTGACAGCTACGCAGGAAGTAGCAGGGTAATGTTGACGCGGGAAGCACGGCACACATTCAGTCAGTCCCATCAGACGTGTAGCCACAGCAAACGTCCACAGTTGCCATTCCTTCACCGTTAAAGTGTGTTGGAGATGTTGCTTAATTAGTTGTTACTTTCGTTGGTTGTGTGATAATAACAGATTAATTATAAATTTAGCGACCTGTTCTCATAACGAACCAAACGGGCGACGCGCGACTGGACTATCACGTAACAGCAATTAACTCGTGTTGGAAATCTCTTATAGAGATCGAGTTTGAAGCAAATGGAAATATGATTTTTTTCTTAAGATTTTGTGTGCATAATGTGTCCATCTACCTTCAATAGCAAAAAGGTTTGTCGCTTGTCGAAAATTCGGTAATGTCAACAGGAAATATATTTTCGCAAATTTTCCATATATGCTCTTACAAAACTTGTTGCTGTAAATAATACCAAAATGAAGACATAGTGAAGCTCCTTCAGAACACACAGCTGGCAGTTCCATCTTTGTACATTGAATAGTTCTTAAGTTTACCTGTGGAAGCTGGTGATTATGCGCAAATGTGCTACAGCACACTGTAAATATCGCGCTAAAACTATCTCGTTTCTCTTCGTATGTAAGCCGGAAGTCGCACAAACATTACATAACATTACGTTATTTCTCTCTGAATGCGAGCCGGTGCAGTGAAATCACAGTAGTTCTCTATGAATGCAGGCTGGTATGCAAATAGAATGGATGAAAACATGTTTCGCAGCGCTCTTTCCGTGATAACTGGATACCATTGGCGAAAGGTGTAGCTGCGCTACAAACAACTCGAAGAAGGGACGCAGCTGTGTGTTTTCGACTCCGTATGCTATATAATATGACGTCATCCCTGCCGGCGTGCCTGCTTAGCTGGATAGTAACGTGCTTGCCTCCCATGCAAATGGCCCGGGGTCGCCTCCCGGCCGGGTTGGAGATTTTCTCCGCTCGTGGACTGGGTGTTGTGGTGTCATCATCATTTCATCCTCATCACCGGCGCGCAAGTAGCCCAATGTGACGTCGACTGAAATAAGAGTTGCACCTGGCGGCTGAACTTCCGAGATGGGCCTCCCGGCCAACAGTGCCATCCGCTCATTTCTTTCTTTTTTTTTCTTTTTTTTTATCTCTGCCGGCACTGAGGACTTCCTGGCTGATTAAAACTGTGTGCCGGACCGAAACTCGAACACGGAACCTTTGCCTTTCGCGGGCAAGTGCTCTACCACCTGAGCTACCTAAGCACGACTCACGCCCCGTCCTCACAGCTTCACTTCTGCCAGTACCTCGTCTCGCAGGAGAGCTTCTGTAAAGTTTGGAAGGTAGGAGACGAGATACTGGCAGAAGTAAAGCTGTGAGGACCGGGCGTCAGTCGTGCTTCGGTAGCTCAGTTGGTAGAGCACTTGCTCGCTAAAGGCAAAGGTCCTGAGTTCGAGTCTCGGTCCGGCACACAGTTTTAATCTGCCAGGAAGTTTCATATCAGCGCACACTCCGCTGCAGAGTGAAAATCTCATTCTGGAAACATCCCCCAGGATGTGGCTAAGCCACGTCTCCGCAATATCCTTTCTTTCAGGAGTGCTAGTTCTGCATGGTTCGCAGAAGAGCTTCTGTAAAGTTTGGAAGGTAGGAGACAGGATACTGGCTGAAGTAAAGCTGTGAGTACCGGGTGTGAGTCGTGCTTCGGTAGCTCAGATGGTAGAGCACTTGCCCGCGAAAGGCAAAGGTCCCGAGTTCGAGTGTCGGTCGGGCACACAGTTTTAATCTGCCAGGAAGTTTTTATTTTTTTTTCTTCCTCGCAGTGTTAAACTATTACGTATATAATTTAACCACTTGACTGCTACAGACATGCTCTTTACATTATGAGTCCGTCTTTGTTGTCATAGTACTGCTCGCCTCTGCTGAGAGATATCATCCCGACCACTTTGAAATACTTAGCATACCTCCCCCTCACTTATCGACCTTAATGACAGTGAAAAATTAAACCACGTGTACCTAATGGAAATTTGGGAGAGCAATCGTCACCGAAGTTAATCTGTCGGTAAAGAGGGAGGAAAGGGATACATCTAAATGAAAGGAAAAATGCAAATGAAATTGGTGGAAATTAATTTTGAGAAAAGGGTAAAATTAATAAAGAAAGTAAATGTGCAGTCGTTACGTTAATAATTAATTGGCGTTAATTAGATATTTGAGATTTGGGGAAACTTACGGTCGCCAGTCCTATGGACAACTACTATAATAACGAAAATGAAAGATTATTGCACATATAATTAGCACTAAAAGCGTGGCAACTGAAGGTTGACACGCGTTGTGTGAAAACTGAATGTTTGTCAGAAGTAATGAATTTCGCTACACTCTGACTTAATTTAGCAAAAGAATTACTAAAACCGGAAAATTGAAAGTTAATTTAGTGACTGAAATTAATAGTGACCTTTGTTTCTGAGGCACTGCGAACTTTAATAAAATAAGGTTAGTCTTGGGCTACCTCAACAATCATTTCAAAAGCTACTTGAATCTACACAATTTAGAAATAAGAAGTTTAACTTTGAACTTGAATTAAATGATTCTGAACAATTAACAATAGAAAATTTTAGTACGTACCAAGCTGAGCTGCAGTCACATGTAAGCTAAAATGTGGTAACAAAACTCGCACTATTAATTTGTGCTTGTGTAATCGAAATATAATTCTGTTTGGTTATGGTAGTCAGCTATGAATACTTTAACTGAACTTTGAAATTAAAGCAGTGAAATCGAATGATATTACTTTAATGCTGGCGTTTGAATTTCAACGACACTCGGGTTCATTCCGGAAAAGGAAGGGACCCTGCTTGGTAATGCAGTTGGGACAATGAGCAACAGAGGTTCATGCTAAGTTGCTGTAATTTCGTGAGGCAACAGTTTGAAAAAGCTGAGGTCTGTCATTCAGTTCTCAAACTTTATGTGCTTCCAGTCTTCCTTGCTGGTTGATTGAAGGTTTGAAGTCGTCGATCGAGAAGGTGGCGACAGTCACTCATTGTCGGCCGTCGTTGTTGCAGAAGCTGGATGTTGGCGTTCCTCCTTCCGACACGGTCACCAGGCGAAACGGGCTCTTGATGTGCGCCAGTTAATGCATCCCGTCCGCGACACCGTGTCAGAAACTATCGTAGCAAGTCGAGCGCAATTACATGCTGCCAAACCCCGAAAGCGCGGCAACTCGCGGGAGCGTCACTCAACACACCTGCTCCACCGCCCTGCTCCAGCCAGACTCTCCGCTCTGCCTGCGCTCCACGCGGCAGAGTTAACACTCCCAAAGATCCTAAACACTTTGGTTCTCCACACGGCCTATCGATGTAGTCGTTCGATAGCATAGTTTTCCCTAGGCCAGACCCAGCATAAAAATACAAATAATATTTACAAAACAAACCAATTACACATCGACATAAATGCATATATATATATATATATATATATATATACAAATAGTAAAATAATTACAATATATAAAGACACAGAAATGTCATATCTTCAGGTAACAAAATAAGGAAAAATCTATAGTACAATAGATGGAAATAGAAGGATATGCATTTCCGGCGTTACAAGCATACTATTTTAAGAAAACTGTTCAATGAAAAAAACTGATTTTTGCATGACTAGCAGTTTGAAATCTGCCCTCGATAAAAGACTGAATTTCTTTTCGTTATTCTTCATAGATACAGTGCTGCACTAAAGCCTGTAAAGCACAGCACGAAATTTTAAAGAGTTTGCTGAGGTAAAAACGCACTGGGTAAAATTTGTGTATGGTTGATTTTAGCCCATACTTTGCTGTGTATGAAATGTTGATAAGATACCGATATTTTATTTAAAATTATAGCAGAACGATATTTGATTTCGTTCTCTAGTTATTGAGTTCTAGAATATGTCCATTTGACGACAGTCATGCGCGGCGTGCCCAGTTCTGCCCATGCAAACTTGCAGATGCTATGTCGTAATTATCATCCGATTTTAAGAATACTATTAGACGAAAAAAAATTATTTTGCACTTCTTACAGTGTGATATCCTGACTCGATAAGGGGCTGGATTTCTTTTCATTGCTCGTCATAGTTGCTGTGCTGCATCAAATAAAGTAAAGCATTCCACAAAACTTTCAAAAGTTTGCAGAGGTAAAAACGCATCGCATACACTTTGCATGTGGTTGATTTTAGCGTATACATTGCTGTGTATGAAATATAGGTAAGATATCGAAATATTATTTAGAATTGAATGCAGAACGATATAGTATTTCGTTCTTGAGTTGTTGGTTTCTATATCTGGCGGACGGTGTTGTGCGACGCACCCATTTCCTACACTGCACGCTGGGAATAATATAGTCATAACAATGGTCATATTTCATAAACGGTTCAAGATACTGAAACGAGGACTTTTGCAAATGATAGCACATAAAGAGGCACGTGTACTATTTGATAAATATTCGAAACTTTTTTATTCACCAAGGTATGAAAGAAACTCATCCACAGCAGTGAGAGGTTCGATGGAGGCTGTAAACACATCACTAGCACAGAAGTTCTCTAAAGATCAACGTGTCGAGTATGCCTGATTTTCGAGCAGTAGATCAAGTCTGAGTCCCATAGCCTATTGGTCAAGCAAACCAACTGCCAATTTCGTAGCTTGGGTTCGATTTCTTTTCTCCATTGTATTTGATTTCTCACAGTGTTAAGCAATTAATTATACAATTAATATATTCCATTTAGTTGTGATTACTACCCTTGTAAGTCAGTACATTGGTAAAGTTTTGCACGATTCACCACAGAAGATGGTGTGTGTGTCATGCGCGCTGAGTGGAAAGTTGCCTCCACTCCAACACATGCTGACGTTGAAGTGCCAGTACTAAAGTAATTCTGAACAGAGTGCAGCGGTGTACAGCAAAAACTGCTTTACTCGAAGGCTCGGCTAGTTTTGCCTTTCTTTCCTGATTGCTGTTACAATATTTAGGATTACGACGAACAAAATGTTTCCTAGCTTATTAACTACTGCTAACATTAATTTTAATCTTACGATTAGCAGTAAACTACACACTGCATTTGGATTAAATGCTCACTGACATTTGCAAACGTTCCGACGCCAAAAAGGAAATATAGGCCTGAAATTAATGGTGGCATATACAACAACAGGCAAATGATGTGCATCACAGATTTGTCCACGATTTATCGTTCTAAGAATTCGCTATGGTTCGATTCCCAGTATGCTTCAGTCAGAGCTTCTGACCGTGGAACCAGAAAGGGTATACATATTCCCTGAAGGCTCTAGCTTGGCGCAGTTAGGAGTCCACAAAAGATGAATAGTGGGTTCCCAAGCCAAATGGATATGTTCAGGAAGGTTCATTCGGACTCCTCAGTCCTGCGGTCCACCCCGCGCCCGCTGCCAGAGAACATGCACATTAGCGATATTAAGATCCGCGATATAAATTACGCTACGTATTGTACCGCAGATTCACTCGAAAACATTTATTAACGGACCTAGATTAATTCTTTGCATTGTTACACTATTACATCGATGTAAATAAGAATCGCCAACCTCCCTCCGACCCGCAAGACAGGTCTAGACTCCTTACTACTCCAAAGTTGTAATTAAAACCCCGTACCTGTCGAATTACATTCAGAAAAATTCCACGATCCGAAACCGGATCGGAAAATGCCACCGGTAAAAATTCGTATACTGTCTCTAGCTGGCTCTTAGCCACTGCCGCTGATAATTTCTACAAAAACAAAACAAGAAATACGAGGTGTGCTGAAAAGTAATGCCTCCGAATTTTTAACGTGTTATCCCTTGAAGTTTTTTAAAAATAAAACGAACGTTATTAACATTCGACGTCTTTATTCTTCATTATCTACATATTTGCAGCCGTCTGCCGCTAGAGGGCTCCGAATTGTAGCGCATTACATGACGGTGTGTAACGTAACTACGTTGGTGCGTGAGAAAAAGTGTGCTGTAATCGAGTTTCGAATTCGAAGAGTTCTTGCAAACATGGAGCACCGTCTCCATCAGCAGGACAATAACAGACCACACACGAGTCCTGCTACATCTGCAACAATCCGACGCCTTGGGCTCACTACCATGCATCATACTGTGTACAGTTCCGACTTGACCCCATCCGATATTCATCTGTTGCCAAAACTTCCACATCTACATCTACATGAATATTCTGCAAATCACACTTATGTGCCTGGCAGAGGGTTCATCGAACCACCTTCACAATAATTCTCTATTATTCCTCTCTCAAACAGCGCGCGAAAAAAATACTTTCTGTGCGAGCTCTGATTTCCCTTATTATGATGATCGTTTCTCCCTATGCAGGACGGCGTCAACAAAATATTTTCGGATCCGGAGAAGAAAGTTGGTGATTTAAATTTCGTCAGAAGATTTCGCCACAACGAAAAACGCCTTTGTTTTAATGGTGTCCATCCCAAATCCTGGATCATGTCCGTGACACTCTCTCCTCTATTTCGCGATAATACAGGTTGGAGCAGAGGAAACGCATGTTTTTTGAACCACTAGTACGCGGCGACGAGAGGGGGTATTGACCTTGAATGAATGTTGGCAGACTGCCCATACAGTGCAGTTTCAGTCGCTATGGAGCGTTGGAGCGTAGAGCATCGTGTGTTCGTGGTCGAGCAGTACTTTAGAAACAATCATTCTGTGGGCACAGTTCAACGTCTTTTCCGTCAAAATTTTAGAGTTGGACGTCGATGTGCAGTGCCTGATCGAAGTACTGTACTCCGATGGGTTGCAGCGTTTAGAAGTACTGGATCTGTGATGAAAAAGAAACCATCTGCTCTTCTCCATTCAGCTCGTACTCCAGAAACTGTAGACCAAGTGAGAACGGCAGTTCTTGCTAGTCCGAAACATTCGGCTAGACGACAGGCTGTAGTGCTGGGTATGTCACGTCATTCGCTTCACCGATTCTTACATGACGATTTTAAGTTTCACCCGTACAAGATCATGATCGTCCAGCAGCTTAGTGAAGGGGATTTTGTACAGTGCAGAGAGTTTTGTCGTGTAATGGACGAAATGTTTACAGTAGATGCAGATGCTACAGTCTGCATGAGTGACGAAGAACATTTTCATGTAGACAGTTACGTCAATGTTCAAAATTGTCGGTACTGGATGCCGGAGAACCCACATGAGTTTACACCAAAGACCTGTCCACAGTTTAAAAGTAACAATGTGGTGCTGCATTTCAAAGATGGGATTGTTGGACCCTATTTTTTTGAAGAGGCAGGAACTGCAGTTATTGTGACATCAGCTCGGTACATTAAAATGTTAAACAACTTTCTTCATCCAGAACTTGAAAGGCGTCAAGTGAACATGGGGGAAATAAGGTTTCAGCAGGACGGTGCCGCAGCTCACACGGCGAGAGCATCCATGGAAGTGGTTCGACAAATGTTCCCAGGACATGTTATTTCAATATATGGTGATGTTTACTGACCCCCTCGCTCACCCGATTTGTCGATATGCGACTTCTTTTTGTGGGGATATTTAAAAACAAAAGTCTACATGAACAAGCCTCGCTCAATCGATGACCTGAAGAATTCCATTCGTCAGGAAACTGAAGCCGTGCCGAATGAAATGTTGGAAGAGCCATGTGTAACTTTCGGGAGAGGATCCAAATTTGTATCCAGCATGAAGGACGTCATCTCCAAGAGATTATTTTTCGAACCTAATTAAATTATGTATATTTGAAATGCATTAAAAATCTATCACTTAATGCAGAAACCTCATTAATGCTTGTTTTTATTATTTTTATCAAACCGTGTCCCAGTCATTCAATAGTGAAAAACATGCGTTTCCTCTGCTCCTCCCCGTACAAAACACGCTGCACTTTGTAATGTTATGTGAGCTCACTACTCCGATTTTTTTAAATTAATTTGTGTCTGATTTTATTCTGAGAAGCTCAGTAATGTATGTAACTACCGTAAATGTAAATTTGATTCAAAAAGTACTTGAAGTGAAGTGAAGCGCTGCTGAACAGCAACAAACTCTTTAGTGCGCAATCCACGCAACGATAGTAGTTGTGAGTCTTTGAGTGTGGACTCTAAAAAAAAAATACAATTGATTTATTAAAAAAAAAAAAGAGGACTGTTAATCTGCATCTTGTGGAAAGAGGACGTGTTGCTAGGCTGTCGCTCAGAACGTATTGTTACATTTAATGAAAATTGATATTTTACTGATAAAACCGAGTAAAGTATGTGTAAGAGTTGCCAAACACTTATGTATACAAATTTTCTGAAAGTGAAGAATAGAGATATCTTGTTTTTGGAAAAGGAGGTGAACTTCATCGTCGTCGCCGTCTATCAATCGACAGAATTGTAAGTGTACAAAGTTTACTAAAATACAGGAAAAGAAATGCATTCTCTATAGTTTTCATTCAATAAGTAACAACCTCCCATAATTTCTTAATTACAGTAATTGGGTTATGTTCTTGTACTATAGTATGGTGCTGAACTCCACTGACCAATTTTGATGTAGCAGGACGTGTAGTTTGAAGGAAGTTTGTGTGCCAAGCAATCTCCTTGTCTCACGAAAAGCAGATAGCTGTTTGATCTTATTTACTTACAACAGTGGTCGCTTAGGTATGAAAAGCTACGAAAAGTGAGGCTCAAAGCTATCCACAATACGGCCAAGTAACTAACAGACTCGTATTTTAAACCTTAAAGAACAATAACTTCCTCCAAATTGTAATACGTCACCAGCTGGTGCAGAAGCTGATCATTCAAGGCGGCAGCAACCAAAATTCAGGTACCAGTTACGGCTTAAAGTAAAAATCTCAATCAAAAATCAATATATATATATATATATATATATATATATATATATATATATATATATATATATACACTCCTGGAAATGGAAAAAAGAATACATTGACACCGGTGTGTCAGACCCACCATACTTGCTCCGGACACTGCGAGAGGGCTGCACAAGCAATGATCACACACACGGCACAGCGGACACACCAGGAACCGCGGTGTTGGCCGTCGAATGGCGCTAGCTGCGCAGCATTTGTGCACCGCCGCCGTCAGTGTCAGCCAGTTTGCCGTGGCATACGGAGCTCCATCGCAGCCTTTAACACTGGTAGCATGCCGCGACAGCGTGGACGTGAACCGTATGTGCAGTTGACGGACTTTGAGCGAGGGCGTATAGTGGGCATGCGGGAGGCCGGGTGGACGTACCGCCGAATTGCTCAACACGTGGGGCGTGAGGTCTCCACAGTACATCGATGTTGTCGCCAGTGGTCGGCGGAAGGTGCACGTGACCGTCGACCTGGGACCGGACCGCAGCGACGCACGGATGCACGCCAAGACCGTAGGATCCTACACAGTGCCGTAGGGGACCGCACCGCCACTTCCCAGCAAATTAGGGACACTGTTGCTCCTGGGGTATCGGCGAGGACCATTCGCAACCGTCTCCATGAAGCTGGGCTACGGTCCCGCACACCGTTAGGCCGTCTTCCGCTCACGCCCCAACATCGTGCAGCCCGCCTCCAGCGGTGTCGCGACAGGCGTGAATGGAGGGACAAATGGAGACGTGTCGTCTTCAGCGATGAGAGTCGCTTCTGCCTTGGTGCCAATGATGGTCGTATGCGTGTTTGGCGCCGTGCAGGTGAGCGCCACAATCAGGACTGCATACGACCGAGGCACACAGGGCCAACACCCGGCGTCATGGTGTGGGGAGCGATCTCCTACACTGGCCGTACACCACTGGTGATCGTCGAGGGGACACTGAATAGTGCACGGTACATCCAAACCGTCATCGAACCCATCGTTCTACCATTCCTAGACCGGCAAGGGAACTTGCTGTTCCAACAGGACAATGCACGTCCGCATGTATCCCGTGCCACCCAACGTGCTCTAGAAGGTGTAAGTCAACTACCCTGGCCAGCAAGATCTCCGGATCTGTCCCCCATTGAGCATGTTTGGGACTGGATGAAGCGTCATCTCACGCGGTCTGCACGTCCAGCACGAATGCTGGTCCAACTGAGGGGCCAGGTGGAAATGGCATGGCAAGCCGTTCCACAGGACTACATCCAGCATCTCTACGATCGTCTCCATGGGAGAATAGCGGCCTGCATTGCTGCGAAAGGTGGATATACACTGTACTAGTGCCGACATTGTGCATGCTCTGTTGCCTGCGTCTATGTGCCTGTGGTTCTGTCAGTGTGATCATGTGATGTATCTGACCCCAGGAATGTGTCAATAAAGTTTCCCCTTCCTGGGACAATGAATTCACGGTGTTCTTATTTCAATTTCCAGGAGTGTATTATTAAGATAAAAGTCATTTTATAACTTCTTTGTACTTTCTCGATGTACTCCATTAATCCTATATGGTAAGTGTGGTGTCACTGCCAGACACCACACTTGCTAGGTGGTAGCTTTACATCGGCCGCGGTCCATTAGTACATGTCGAACCCGCGTGTCGCCACTGTCAGTCATTGCAGACCGAGCGCCACCACACGGCAGGTCTAGAGAGACGTACTAGCACTCGGCCCCAGTTGTACGACGACTTTGCTAGCGACTACACTGACGAAGCCTTTCTCTCATTTGCCGAGAGACAGTTAGAATAGCCTTCAGCTAAGTCCATGGCTACGACCTAGCAAGGCGCCATTAACCGTATCTGGAGAGAGTCTCACTTATATTATCAAGAACGATGTACCACAATGATGGAATAAAGTTAAGTATTCGAGGAGTTACGTACTTTTCCTTATAGCATTCATAACGTATCCTGTTTCAGACCTCACGCAAGCCGGCGTGAGTTAACGCGTGCCTTTCGGTTACCCGTCACTGTGGACTGGCTGTCTTGTCAGTCCACAACAGTAAGTATCCCAGACGGCGCAGCAGTACTCCTAAAGAGGACGGACAAGCGTAGTGTAGGTTGTCTCTTTACTAGATCTGTTACATTTACTAAGTGTTCTGCTAATAAAACGCAGTCTTTGGTTTACCTTCCTCACAACATTTTCTTTGTGTTCTTTCCAATTTAAATTGTTCGTAAATGTAGTTCATAGGTGTTTAGTTGAATTTGCGGCATTTACTTTAGACTGATTTATCGTGTAACCGAAGTTTAACGGTTTCCTTTTAGCACTCAAATGGATGACCTCACACTTTTCGTTATTTAGGGTCAACTGCCAATTTTCGCACCGTTCAGATATCTTTTCTTAATCGTTTTGCAATTTGTTTTGATCTTCTGATGAGTTTCCTAGGCACGAGAGCATCATCTACAAACAGCCTTGTCAATAAGTCTTAAAACTTAAAGAACACCTGCGAGGACTTCGCTTTGATAGTGATGAAGTGGTGTAGGCAAAGATGAGGTTGTAGCTTTGTTAACAATGTCAAACATTATACAATGACGGTATCAACAACCTGGTCTCTCATTGGAAGGAAAGTATTCATTGCCAGTGTGATTATATAGAGAAATAAATATGTAGACGTGAAGAATATAGATATAGAATGTTGACAACGTTTGTTTTATTTAAAAGAGTTTAAGAGTTTTGACATAAAAAATTCGGAGACATTACTTTTCAGCACGCCCTCGTACTTGAAAGTCGACAATTTAATGTCACACAGAAACACCACAGTTAACGATTCCATGGAAATAATTGTAATTTATTTACTTCAATTAAACATCTCCATCTCTGTCGCTTTTGTTAAAGGCCACCTCCAAGTTAACTGGTGGATCCATGACCTGTGCATGCTGGAAAACCCATGACACTCGCTTAGAAAACTGTAAAATGCGCGAAGAGAAATCCACACCAGCGCACAGGATTAAACCTTCCAATGCTTGTAAGTTTTCTGTGTGGGAAGAGCTAACGCCTTAATTACATGCATCATCAACTTCCGACTTTAGAAACTACCAGTAAAACCCACCGACGAATCTTTAAAGAACTGAATCCCCATGCATAAAACAGTTTCAAGAGTCTGATTACTGAGTTAATACGTGACGTTAAGTATGCAAACGAGTAAAAGTTTAGAAAACGTTTGACGTTATTTATAAAGTTTGTTGCAAGTCACTAAGTGCTCTCCTTCTCAAGTGCTGGAGAATACAGTCTGGGTAATTTGTGAGCCATGTGTTACTCTGCCTGAAGACATTATGACAAGTGTCGTAATGGGTTAAACGTTTAACGTTAGATAGTACCTCTTATTGAGTAGATTATTGCGTCATTTTAAGTTTTTATAGTCAATAATTGTATGAAATATTTAAAAAAACCATTCCTCCTGATCTGTTAGACTGACATCCTGAAACTGGGGCTGTGCACTGGGTTAGCCGATTACAATTTAAGTTTAGGTCTGTCCTGCACACCTACGTCATGTATTGTCCGACTGCCAAGCAGTTAGCGTTCGGTAATATTCTAAGTGCTCTGTTGTGAATGTCGTAACCAATGCGAGCATTAAAAGCGATCGTAGAGGGTTATTTATTGACTTTCTGTTCCATTTGTTAGGAGCTGTCATCGCTGATAAAGGTTCTGAATAAACAAGTGAAGTACATAATTTGGAGGATTCTCGCTTTCTTTAAGCTGAAGCACGTGTATGCGCATATCGCAACTGTTGCTTGGAAGCGGCAACAACGGATTCTCTGTCCGTGCCTCGACATGTGCAAACCACCATCCTTCGTGAATCGGGCTATAGTAATATTAGTCGATCCGTGCGAACAATTCACACACTATCCTGATCAGTCAGCAATAGGTAACACAGTAATTGAGAAAGAAAAATACAAATGCAAATGGTGTATTGTGAGCTACATCTTTCACGTATTTACACAATTGTGCATAAGGATTGTCTGCATCAAGTATTGCTTGCAGTGTCACCATTATTTACGTGCAACAACCTCTTTTGGGTTTATTCTCTATTCAGTGTAGTAATGCAGTATCAAAATCTATAATAAAGAAGCCAGTGTAAGTTGGTACAACTTCTGCAGGAAGTTGAAAACTTCCTACCATATGATGTACCTGCCCATCTATTTTAAAAGAATATGGACCACCGCCAGTAATATCAACCGAGTTAAACTGAACTGAAGCAAATGCCAGACCACTGTTAAATTGTCTAATATTTTCTAGGCAATTCGTAATATACACACATTAAAAAAAGTTTTACATCAGCCCGTTTCCCAGAACTCCTGAAGATAGACGTTGACTGTGGATGTTGTATCACAGACACAGTCCCTTTGATCCGCCCAAAGATGTAAGCAACCATGCATGAGCAGCGCCTATTAGATGGAGGGGGTCCTACAGCCGATCAACTCCAGTCATTCCACCACTTTTGTACAGATCGCCATTTTGCACTCACAGTCAAACCATGCAGAAGTCGACTACAGATCGTCAAATACGGAAAGACACTTGCTTCATTATGCTGCTCTGCCACTGAGAACGGAAGGTTGAATTTAGAGTGCGAAACCGATCTCCAACCCGGGAGTATAACACCGTTTACTGTGTCGATGTAGTAAACATACAGTTCGTATCCTGCGCCATACAAACTCGCCCCTCTTGCATCATGCATATAGCTATCGACTGCCAGACACTCATACATATACCACGAAGACAGAAGCATGAGCACATACACCGTAGGTACACTCCTCACTGCACTAGATTTTTCGCGCAAGGTCAGGCAGTCATCCACCACAGCCAACGGTCACAAGTTATCCACTCCTGATGCCTGACCAGGGCGCTCTCAGCGGACCAAAGTCACTCTCAGAACTGTTGTACAAAGTCGGGGTCGATTCCCCTCGGCACAAAGGCGTCACCGTTTCTGGACCCGATGTGCTTGCTTGCTTGTTTTCTACAACAATCTTCAGACTCTGGGATTTCAAGAACACATGTATTTACACATTGTTTGCCAAAATATTATACCATTTACGCGATAGTTCTCGATATCAAGCACATAGCAATATCGCTTGCATAGCAGTATCGCTCATGCAGCATATATCCGAAGATATAGCCTGGAAATTATATCTCTAGAAACGCGAAACTTTGGCGTGGTGGACTGTGGTGTAAACCACTGAGTAACTAGAAACGTATCCCGTCTGCGAAGATCTTTACGTGAAAACTCGAAAAAACTACAGGAACTTCCTGGCAGATTAAAACTGTGTGCCCGACCGAGACTCGAACTCGGGACCTTTGCCTTTCGCGGGCAAGTGCTCTACCAACTCAGCTACCGAAGCATGACTCACGCCCGGTCTCACAGCCCTACTTCTGCCAGTACCTCGTCTCCTACCTTCCAAACTTTACAGAAGCTCTCCTGCGAACCTTGCAGAACTAGCACTCCTGAAAGAAAGGATATTACGGAGACATGGCTTAGCCACAGCCTGGGGGATGTTTCATATCAGCGCACACTCCGCTGCAGAGTGAAAATCTCATTCTGGAAACATCCCCCAGGCTGTGGCTAAGCCATGTCTCCGCAATATCCTTTCTTTCAGGAGTGCTAGTTCTGCAAGGTTCGCAGGAGAGCTTCTGTAAAGTTTGGAAGGTAGGAGACGAGGTACTGACAGAAGTAGGGCTGTGAGACCGGGCGTGAGTCGTGCTTCGGTAGCTCAGTTGGTAGAGCACTTGCCCGCGAAAGGCAAAGGTCCCGAGTTCGAGTCTCGGTCGGGCACACAGTTTTAATCTGCCAGGAAGTTTCATATCAGCGCACACCCAGCTGCAGAGTGAAAATCTCATTCTGGAAACTACAGGAAACTGATACTTCCACTTGCGAATACCGATGCCAGTGATGTAACAGATTCCAAATCGTCCCTATAATTTACAAAGTCAAATAAGGTGTCTCTCATGTCTAGAGAACCAGAAAACGTGTCTTCCACCTGTCTTTCACCTACTAGATGCACACACACAGTTGATGTTCTCTCAACTAAATAAAAACGGGAAATGTGAAGAAACAGTCAATCAGATAATTTACATGGGAGGGAATAATGGTCCAGCACAAACACATGTCCATATTGAATCTTCTCAAATTTCCATGCGGTCATGAAAGCTGTCCAACACATACTAAGTATTAGTTCGCTATTCGGCCGTCTAGAGGACGACACAGTTAAGTCAGCTACATTCCTGCATCCCAACAGGCCTCTCCATTGGGACAGCTCCTACCATTAGCC
Source organism: Schistocerca cancellata (assembly GCF_023864275.1). Classification (NCBI taxonomy): domain Eukaryota; kingdom Metazoa; phylum Arthropoda; class Insecta; order Orthoptera; family Acrididae; genus Schistocerca; species Schistocerca cancellata. The sequence goes on along the minus strand of NC_064627.1, from coordinate 596,555,476 downwards.
AGAAACGTGAATCATTCCCGCCACAGGCCACCGCCAGCGAGTCGTGCACCCCTAGACAGAATTATCCTAGGAAACCAGTTAAATACATATTTGATTGCTATACTTACAGTTAAATGATATGATCACGGTCTCAATTGGACAATATTCGACAATGAGCGAAGTATCAGAAATACACCCTGCTGATAGCTGTGGCCCTGGAAATAGAAATATTTGTACCATTCTTATGACATGACATACTTTCCCTTTGCTATCACAGTATTCCACGTCAAATCCATACCTTCCTGACACAGTCATTTCCTTTGCACATGTCTGAACACACACACACATACTGATACTAATGGCGAACCTATCATACACCCCCTACTACTAAGTATAATACTTCTCTAAATAACTGATTCCTGGCAATACCAAATAATACTGAAAGAAAATCAGCGATGGGTGGACATGTCTCATAAGTTTTTCTTGCGAATGGTACCACTGTGTCTTAGAAAGAGAGGTGTAATCATCTTACAAACTGCCAGACGTTAAAAAAACAGGATTGCATCGACCATATTACTATCACAATCGGTCTTGGTTTTACAGGTGCTCACAAGTATCCATATTAAAAGCTATACCGGCTTTATAAATCGAGTTATGGCATTCCCTCCAAATGAAGTGGCTTTTCCAGACAAATACCGTGACACTGAATATAGACAGTGATCGCCGGAGTGTATAGTATCAGGCCAACAGTGCGGTTACATGATGGTGCAACCTTGTGATAAAATCACTGAACTTAGAAAGTGATTCAGCTAAGGAACATGGTATTAACCCAGTATTTGCAACTCCTCACGCTGCTGATAGATATGTCTCCAGTGTTTGTAATGCATTCTGTCTTGATGTCACGCCAGAGATTTGCTGGTATATCGACTTGGTTATAGGCAATGGTTGATTGAGAGGGAACACAAACAGTAGATGTTGTGCTGATTGAGGTCTTAAGAAATGTACACTAGCTTTTCAGATCTCTAGTGCTATGCTATCCACTAGAATTGCTTTCTGGGATTTGCAATCAAGTCTCCCCATTCAAGCACATACCTGCGTTGGATCCTATGGAGAAGTTATTTAATGATTACAGCTGCTAGTGGATCATATTTCTGGTACTCTCATATCTCGAAACGTGTCACCTTCTTCTAACCTGTCTGCTACAGTAAAATTTCAGATACTCCCTAAGCCTCCTGCAACTGCTGCCATTTCTGCAGCTTTGCACATGTGATCGTTCCAATTTAAATCGGAACTGAGCAGAAATCGGAGAGAGCTGTATTTACCACCTTCTACAACCCGTGTAGGAACAGAGTGACCTGAGTTAGTGCGACGGACTGTGTTTTGACCATTTGGTGGAAATGGGAACTAGTTGTCATAGCTCCGTCAACAGTGCATGGTGTGTACCCACAGTAGACCCAAGTTAGCACTCGAGTGTGGATCCGCTGCACATTATATCCAGAGCGATGTTGGGGTGTGGATGCACAATATGCCACATCTGGGATAGGGTTTGAATGTGGATCTGCTCCACACCCAATGTACAGAGCGATGTTTGGATCAGATCCTCAATAAACCATATCCGAGTTAGCATTAGAGTGTGGATATGCCGCACACTATATATCCAGACCAATGTTCGGGGGCAGATCCACCAATCAGATCTGGGATAGGGATCACAGGTGACAACCACACGTTTCATCAAAACACGTGTTCTATGTTCGAAACTGGGTCCACCAGTGGGAGGACTGGGTCCTGAGAGCCATCCGCAACACATGCTTATAGATACACATACGGAAAACAGAGCACACGCTCAGCAAATCTGGAATATGTGGGGTGGAGGCGTCTGGATGCATTCGAGTACAGTGGTATACTATGCCTCCTGATCAGAAAAATAGCGCATTTGCGCTAGGTGTTGGCAGCAGTACTACATTTACAAGCAATTTTAGAACACAGAACGAGAGGTTATGTCATGATCGCATGGGTAGAACTGACATAAAATCGATAGAATTGCGAAAAATGATTAGAAAATACGTATAAATTGAGGTAATATACACCAAAATGCGGAGAAATTGAGGAGGTACTTGCATGTCTTCTGGTTGACGCAGACAATTTGTACATGGGAACAAGTATGCGACAGGAAGAGGAATCCGAAAAAATGTCAGATTGCAAGTGATATTGCTACGTGCTTGATATTGAGAAGTATCGCATAGATGGTATAATATCCTGGCAAACTATGTGAAAATACATGTATTCGTGTAGTCCCAGCGTCTGGAGATGGTTGTAGAAAGCAAGCAAGCAAGAAAAGGCCAGAAACAGTAACGCCTTAGTGCCGAGGGGAACCGACCCTGACTATATACAACCATTCCGAGATTGACTTCGGTGCACTGAGGGCGCTCTGGTCATGCATCAGGAGCGGATGACTTGTGACCATCGGCTGTGAGGATGACTGCCTGACCTCACGGGAAATATCTAGTGCAGTGAGGAGTATACCTACAGTGCATGTGCTTATGCTGTCTGTCTTCACAGTATATGTACGAATGTCTGGCAATCGAAAGCTATACGCATGATGCAAAAGGGGCGATTTTGTATGGCGCAGCTCCATTCATGTGCAAGACATCCTTTGTGTTGAGACATAGGAGATCCTACATAGTGACGAGAGAATGTTTACTATTTCTGAGAAGTATGTTGAAAGCAGGAAGGGTAACACAAGACAGATGGGGTGCCTCGTTAGGATCATCAGGAAGAATGCAATCAGTATTATTCTGGGTTATTTTCATAACAGCTGCTGTTAGGACAAGAGTTTCCATTCAGACAAGTTGTGACATCACGAAAGCTCCTGCGAAAGCGACCATTAACTATTTCTGCAACACTTTACTGTTTCTGAGAGATTGACTTCGGTTTTATTTACGTAGACATTTGGCATCAGTATAACATTGAGAACCTTTCAGCTGTGTGGGTAAGACACTATGCAGACATCTCTTGCTTGATGCTGGACTTGCAGGTAAACGTCAGTCACAGTAAACACATGTGCGACCAGAGGCATCTCACATGTCCTGTTAGGACTGCTAGGAACAATGCACCCTGTGCTATTTCTGGGTTTGCAACAGATTTCTGCAGCACGATTTGTGACGTCAGTATAGCATTGAGAACCTTTTAGCTACATCTGCAAGGGTGAGTCGCTCAGCAATTAGGTCTTCACTGGAATCCAGGTAGAGAGGCATCATGCCAGCAACAGTAAACACTTGTGCGTCCAGAGGGTGACTTGGCTCTTATTTACATGGTAATGTGACGTCAGTATAACACTCGAAGAATTCTAGCTTTATACCCGAAAATAGGCATGACTTTCACCTACTGGCAGTATGCGATAGCTGCATTAGAGCAATAGCTGCCGCACCTGCATTCACCCCTGCATTCGTCTGTCTGGTGGTGGCTTGAGGCGGCATCGGCGCGTGTGCGCTTTGGAGCCTCTGATAATTGCGGCTGATGATAGTTTGAAAGCGTTTTTTATGTGCAATGAGTGTTTGTGCACTGCATTATTTTCGGCTGTTTAAACACTATGAGCGTGTTTGCAGAGCCTTTTACATGCATTATTTTTTGACAATTTACGAGTTGTCATCAGTGTATTTCGATAACTATTGAGTAGTTTGCAGGTCTGTAGGCTATGTAGAGTGACCCCAAGTACTTCAGGGCGAGTGTTTGTATCAGTGCAATAAATGAATTATGTGAAATCCATTCCTAAGTAAATTGTTCCAAAATACACTCCTTCCTGTCTCCAGTAGCCCAGAACAGGCTCAGTCCTTTTCCCACCATTTTCCCCTCCCAAGACCGCCATCTTGGATTATGTCACGGAAGGGATGACAGCACCCTCTGGTGGCAGCATTGTGTACTAGCTCAGTTGGACTCCAGACCTCATGGTGAACACACTGGATGGAGCTACTGCCTCAAATTGTTTAAATAAACACTGCATACAAAAAAAGACTTATTTGCATCCTATCCAGCAGTCCAGCACAGGCTGAGTCCTTTCCCCACCAATTCCTAGGAAGAGGTGGTGTTCGGATGACTTAGGTTAGTGGAGGTAGCCCAAATGAACTTTTTCTGCCAAAATTTGAACTTCCCACCATTTTCCGGAGGAGAGGATGGGGATGGTAGAGGGGGAGGGGAGGGTGTTATGTTAGTGGAGGTAGCCCAACTGACCTATTTTCCTGCCAGTATTCAAACTTTCTGCCATGACGTCATTGTGATATTGCCATCTTGGATCCGCCACCTTGAATAAATTTGGCAACAATGGAGAGTGAGGCCATATGAAGCTTTCCCTACTACTTACGAAATCATGAAAATGATGTCTCGATCATTAATTTTGACTAGGTAATACGTGGCATACTACAAAAAAACACTGCTGAGAAATAATATAAATGTATGTATCAATCCCAAAATACAGAATCTGCCCTGGAGGGTGCACGACTAGCCTCATACCCTTGCGAGGACTCCCAGCTGACTCATTCATTTTGCGAGCTCCTTATTGCTCCACGAAATTGTTTCAAAGTTCAGTCCTCTCTGCCAATCATCTTCAGGAGCCAAATGCAGGCATTTCAGTTAGCCATTTGCTGCTTTTACTCATAGTACTACTATTTAAAGGACTGCTTCCTGGCAGGACTTTAAAAAAATTCGTTGAACAGGTGTTGGAAGACACCTTCATTCATGAGAAAGTCTTCAGCCCTTAAGGCAGCCACGTAGGACTCGGCTATAACCCACTTACACAGATTACGGTAAAATTAGCCCATCGACTGCAAGCCCATCCCACTGATGCCGATCACCTGCTCTGACGTTCACAACAGCGAGCAGGACGAGCACACAGGCCTGGACAGGAAAAGGCACTTTACAATTTGACAGGTGGCATGCGTCACGGACCAGCATCCTGATAGCTAGTTGCATGTTCCACAGACCATGTGAACGGTTCTTTCATCGAAATGATGAGAGACGAGTTGGTTTAAAGATATGTATACATGATTAGCGATAACATTGATGAACGAATTATTTTGTCGTCCTGTTCATAAAAGTACACTTAAAAACAAGTATTTTCTTCCTTTTCTTAGAGCCTACGGGTTTTTAAGTAGAAATTCGTCCATGGAATAGAAGATGTCCACGGAAAATCATTTTGGGTCACATTTAAAACTTGATTTGCCACCAGTCAGACATCTTACGTTACGGACAAATGAAAAATATTTGTTTCTGTATGTTGAACTCCTTTCTTACAGCTTTCATAATCAGTAGTAAAGGTAATTTTTCCGACTAGTGTTGTAGTCATGGACATCTGGACTTCTCAAATTGTGATGAATTATTTATGACCAATTTTATTAGCAAATATACACACATCAAAAAAATTTTGCATCACTGTGGTTCCCAGAACTTCTGAAGAAAGACATTGACTGTGAGTGTTGTATCACAGACACAGTCCCTTTGACTGTTCAGAGATGTCACCAAACCCGCCCAAAGATGTAAACAACCATTCATGAGCAGCGCTTTTAAGACTGAGGGGGTCTGACAGCCGATCAGTTCCAGTCATTCCACCAGGAAGGAGGTACATGGCTCGTGTTGTCTGTAGTTCAACAATGCCTAGACAGTCAATACCGAGGTTCAATCGCGTCCTCATTGTTATTTTATGCCAGGAAGGACTCTCAGCGAGGGAAGTGTCCAGGCATCTCAGAGTGAACCAAAGCGTTGCTGTTCGGACATGGAGGAGACACAGAGAGACAGGAACTGTCGATGACATGCTTCGCTCAGGCCTCCCAAAGGCTACTACTGCAGTGGATGACTGCTACCTACGGATTATGGCTCGGAGGAACCCTGACAGAAACGCCAGCATGTTGAATAATGCTTTCGTGCAGCATCAGGACGTCGTGTTACAACTCAAACTGTACGCAACAGGCTGCATGATGCACAAATTCACTCCCGTCATCCATGGCGAGATCCATCTTTGCAACCATGACACCATGCAGCGCGGTACAGATGGGCTCAACATGTCGAATGGACCGCTCAGGATTAAGAAATATGATTCCAGATAGTTTCTGTACGCATGTTCACGTGTCTACAACGCGATTTTGTAAATGTCTCAATGCAAGGCCTTTTTATAGCTCTGTAGACGACTACTGTTTTCGTCCATCACCGTTTGTGCTTCGCAGTTGGAAGCTGTCAAAAGCGCTGCTAGGTGACAGAGATTTCCTTAATTTCACTTGACTGTATGATGCGCCAATTTTTGACGCATCTCCGTGTTTATGACGTCATACCTCTTGAACTACGTGTCGCACAATGATGTATTGGAGTTGATACATTCTGCAGGATAAGTGGGTTCTGTCGGCGAAATTATTGCGAATACAATTAGTAGCACAAGAGTAATACATTTAAACGTCAAGCATGATGCGGCAATTTTTCACGCATTTCACTTTTTATGACATCATATCTCCTGAAATATATTAGGTAGGTGGTTTTGAACCCTACAGAGATTGTTGCCTGACAGTAAAGGATCCGTGTACCAAGTCTGGTTGGGAGCACTCCAGTGGCTTAGAAGATGTGGAACCCACACACACACACTTGGTGTTGTTACCAGGCATCACGTTCTCTTCATTGGTGAGTGTCACATTGCCTTCAACCAGGCAATTGTTGGAGACGTGTTTGGATGCAACCCGGTCAGGCTGAACGCCATAGGCACACTGTCCAGCGAATGCAGCAAAGTGGAGGTTCCCTGAAGTTTTGGGGTGGCATTATGTGGGGCCGACGTATGCCGTTGATGGTCATGGGAGGCGCCGTAATGGCTGTACGACACGTGAATACCATCCTCCGACCGATAGTGCAACCATATCGGCAGCATATTGGCGAGCCATTCGTCTTCATGGACACAATTCGCGCCCCCATCAAGCACATTTTGTGAATGACTCCTCTAGGATAACGACATCGCTCGAATAGAGTGTCTAGCATGTTCTCCAGACATGAACCCTATCGAACATGCCTGGGATGGATTGAAAAGAGCTGTTTATGGACGATGTGACCCACCAACCTCTCTGAAGGATCTTCGCCGAATCGCCTTTTAGGAGTGGAACGATCAGGACCAACAGTACATTGATGAACTTGTGGATAGTATGCCATGACGAATAAGGGCATGCATCAATGCAAGAGGACGTGCTACTGGGTATTAGAGGTACTGGTGTGTACAGCAATCTGGACCACCTCATTTTGCAGCGATACAATTCAGCGCCCTGCATCAGGCAGCTTCAAGAGTGTAAACCATGTCAAAAATTTCATTTTTTTTCGGTAACTTCCATTTCATGTCGGCAGCTGAAGTTGTACATGTGGATTTTGACGTTAACTGTGAGTGGCAATAAAATCAGGATATGTTTTGTCACAATGAGTCTTGAAATACCCTTGTGACTGGCAAAGTGTAGTTTATTGAGACGAGCCCTGCCTGCTCCAGCCTTCCGTACAGTAGCAGACGCACACGCGCTGCGGCACGCATTGAAGCTCTGTACACCTTTAGCTGAACATAGGGTAGCAAGTAGTCGAATCCCAGCATGCCCCACTAGTGAAGATGCGAGTGCAATCCTCGCTTTAATTGTTTCGCTAGCAAGTAATAAAAAATGACGGAGGAAACCACGTGAAGTGTGACATAAGAAGTCGTTGCTGAGCAGATAAAGAGGATTCAATGTGCATTTGTTCAATGAATTGAAGCTGTCTTCAAACGAGTGACACACTTACTTTCAGTGGAGAAAAGTACGTTTTTACAACCCTTGTCGATGGGGCATCAGTAACTGAGACAAAAAAAATCTGTGATAATAAATGTGATATTGCACAGCAAAGTGGACAATCGTCAAGTGCGATGATTTAGGCGTCAGTGTTTGCAACATGCAATGTCGTCATATTAAGTGGTATAAAAATTAACAAGGAAGCTTTACAGCCTAATTAAATGTCATCTTCCAGGTGTCACTCCTAAATAGCAAATTTCAGTAACACCACTATCAGCAAAGGTGAAAACCTTATTCGATGAATGACTGATACCACTGCATTTCCCACAGTCATCATGTAAACACCTTATCAAGGATTAACGCATTTTAACTGCACCGTCGCAATACATACAGACATGCATCACCTCGGTTCCGAGAGTTCCGGAACCTGTACAGAAAACTGGAATAGAGATCAACGTAAACATCATTTCCACCCTTCTTATTGCTCATGAAAACTACACATTGCATTTTGTACCATCATACAGCGAGACCTTCAGAGGTGGTGGTCCAGATTGCTGTACACACTGGTATCTCCAATACCCAGTAGCACGTCCTCTTGCACTGATGCATGCCTTTATTCGTTGTGGCATACTATCCACAAGTTCATCAACGCACTGTTGGTCCTGATCGTTCCACTCCTCAAAGGCGATTCGGCGAAGATCCTTCAGAGTGGTTGGTGGATCACATCGTCCATAAACAGCCCTTTTCAATCGATCCCAGGCATGTTCGATAGGGTTCATGTCTGGAGAACATGCTAGCCACTCTAGTCGAGCGATGTCGTTATCCCAAAGGAAGTCATTCACAAAATTTGCACGATGGGGGCGCGAATTGTCGTCCATGAAGACAAATGGCTCGCCAATATGCTGCTGATATGGTTGCACTGTCGGTCGGAGGATGGTATTCACGTATCGTACAGCCGTTACGGCGCCTTCATGACGATCAGCGGCGTACGTCGGCCCCACATAATGCCACCCCAAAACTTCAGGGAACCTCCACCTTGCTGCACTCGCTGGACAGTGTGTCTAAGGCGTTCAACCTGACCGGGTTGCCTCCAAACATGTCTCTGATGATTGTCTGGTTAAAGACATACGCGACACTCATCGGTAAAGACAACGTGATGCCAATCGTAAGCGGTCCATTCGACATGTTGTTGGGCCCATCTGTACCGCGCAGTATGGTGTCGGGGTTGCAAAGATGGATCTCACCATGGACGTCGGGAGAGAATTTGTGCATCATGAAGCCTGTTGCGCACAGTTTGAGTCGTAACACGACGTCCTGATGCTGCACTAAATGCATTATTCAACATGATGGCGTTGCTGTCAGGGTTCTTCCGAGCCATAATCCGTAGGCAGCGGTCATCCACTGCTGTAGTAGCCCTTGGGCGGCCTGAGCGAGGCATGTCATCGACAGTTCCTGTCTCTCTGTATCTCCTCCATGTCCGAACAACATCGCTTTCGTTCACTCCGAGACGCCTGGACACTTCCCTTGTTGAGAACTCTTCCTGGCACAAAGTAACAATGCTGAGGCGATCGAACCGCGCTAATGACCGTCTAGGCATGGTAGAACTACAGACAACATGAGCTGTGTACCTCCTCCCTGGGGGAATGACTGGAACTGATTGGGTGTCGGACCCCCTTCGTCTAATAGGCGCTGCTCATGAATGGTTGTTTACATCTTTGGGCGGGTCAAAGGGACTGTGTCTGTGATACAATATCCACAGTCAACGTCTGTCTTCAGGAGTTCTGGAAACTGGGTTGATGCAAAGCTTTTGATGCAAAACTTTTTTTGATGTGTGTATATTGTTAATACAAGTAATGGAGCGATACTGTGTCTGCAGAAGAGAGCGCAAAAAACAAAAGAGACAGATGTATATAAGTAATCATTACACATATACTTTAATAGCAAACTTCACTTTAGTATAAACAACACTGCGTGATAAGAAAGTGAACGTTCCAGAAGGAGAGGAGGGAACGAATTCATTAACGTTAACAATAATCGTGTATACAAACCCTCTAAACTGATTATTTCCACATTATTTTTTAAAAAAATCGTTCAGATGAACTATGGAACGTGTAACTAACAAACTGGTTCAATCGGTATGTGGTTTTATTTAAATGATTACAAAATCAGGTCAAATTTACAAAGAAGTTGCTGTACGGGCCTGGTTATCAGTGTGATGTTGCAACCCTTCTGGCGTGGATGAATGCACTGATTCGATTGGAAAGGGTGTCATAAGGCCATTGTACGCTCTCCTGAGGCAAGATGGCCTATAACTGTTGTAAATGGTCCTTGATATCCTCGTCACTGGCACTGAGATGGATTTGTGTCCAAGCACGTCCCAACCACGTTCTATAGAGGACAGATCCGGGGATCTTGGTGGCCATGGGGGTACCTCAGCATAATGCAAATAGCTCAATAGCTCATAGAGGCCTTTATCATGCGTGCACGAGCATTGTGACGATGAAAAATTACCACCAAGAAAATATTACATGAGAGGTAACACACGAGCGCGCAGGAGGTATGGTACATAGCATTGTTCCTCGAAGTCCTTCATCACTACCAACTGTGACCGGAAGTCTTACACGATGGTTCCCCACACCGTGACGCCAGGACTAACACCGCTGCGCCTTTCCAAAACATTGGGAGAATGACACCTCTTCCCTGGTCGCCCCCATACTCGCCGACGATGATCATCCAGAGTGGAGCAGAACTGAGGTTCATCACTGAGCACAATGCGATGCCATTCACAAGCAGTCTATGGTTCCCAGCCACCACACCACTCCAAACACAGCCGTTTGTGTTGTGGTGTTAACAGTAACAAGCGTCTGGGACGGTATTACCCTAGCTCGGCTACCACTAGTCTCTTATCAATGGTGCAGAAAGAAACAGAACGTGACAGGGAGGCCATTACTTGATCGCGGATGGCTGGCGAAGATATGATGGCTGTACGGTGTGCTTGGTGCACAGTTTAGTGATCCTTTCTTGTGGTGCTGAGGCTTGGTCGACCAGAAACTTGACGACGAACATGCCTGCCCGATGTTCCCACGCAGTCCAACATAGGGCCTCTGTAACATCCGAGTGCCCCACAAATCCGAATATTGCACGATTCGAGCAGCTGGCCAAATGAAGTCCCTTTCAAATTCTGTCAGGTACTGATGCACGCTGTCTCAAACACGTACGCGGCGTATCCATGTGCTTCACAATGGTTACGCAACATCTGACGTTGTTCACGGTCTTTATGTTCTCTGTCAGGCCTGGTAACAACACTAAACACGAACAACACTTCTGTACTCCGGTGGTCATTCTACTTGTCGTAGAGAACTGCAACCCTAAACTCATACATACCTACCGAGGCTATATAGTCTGAGTAGTTGCATTGACATCCGACCATCTCTTCTAAGTGCTTCTTCCCCTTTTTCGTCAGACAGTATGTTTTTATGACTTCACTATTTCTGTTAAACCAATAATTAAATATTTTACATAAAGCGTCAATCAGTTAACCTTTCACATTAAATCCATACATATTATAAAAATGGATGTATGAGTGTGTGTGCTTGTGTGCGTGTGTGTGTGTGTGTGTGTGTGTGTGTGTGTGTGTGTGTGTGTGTGCGCGTTCCACATCTTCTAAGCCACTGGAGTGCTTCCAGCCAAACTTGGTACACGGATCCTTTACTGTCAGGTAACAATCGCTGTAGGGGTCAAAACCACCTACCTAACATATTTCAGGAGATATGATGTCATAAAAAATCAGATGCGTGAAAAAATGCCGCACCATGCTTGACGTTTAAATGTATAGGGTGAGCACAAAGTCTTGCCCTGATTATAACAATTTATTGCAGAATAACCGTTTGACATAATAATTTACATTTGATGCCCTTACACAGGTTAGTGCTACTAATTTTTTTAAGGCCACCTACGTTAGTAAACATCACCGTCTGCTCCCCTAGTAGCTCGGAGATGTCGAGGCGGTATTCCAGTTCCCGCCAGGTGTTTCGTAACACATGTTCTGTCTCAGTACCCACAGCAGCTTGTATCCTAGCCTTCAGTTCGTCGACATCAGCAACTGGAGAGGGGAGTAATGTCCGGATCGGTGGACTGGAAGAAACAGTCCAACACCCTGGCCACCCCGCTCTCCAGTAATGTCCGGATCGGTGGATTGGAAGGAACGATCCAACATCCTGGCCACCCCGCTCTCCAGACGTTACGCCCCTTGACTTTTTTTTCTGGGACTATATCAAGGACAGAGCCTTCATCACACTAGTTGCTAACGTCGACGAACTGAAGGCTAGGATACAAGCTGTTGTGGGTATTATGACAGAACACATGTTACGAAATACCTTGCGGGAACTGGATTACCGCCTCGAGATTCTCCGAGCTACCAAGGAGCACACGTTGAGTTTTACTTACGTAAGTGGTCTTAAAAAAACTAGCAACACTAACCTATGTAACGGCATCAAATGTAACTTATTATGTCTAACGGTTATTCTGTTATAAATTTTTATAATCAGAGTAAGACTTTGTGCTCACCTTGTATTACTCCTGTGCTACTAACTGTATTCGCAATAGTTTCGCGACAGTATCCACTTGTGCTGCTGAATGTATCAACTCCAATACATGATTGTGTGGCACGTAGTTCAAGAGATATGACGTCACAAACACGGAGATGCGTGAAAAATTGGCGCATCATACAGTCAAGTGACATTACGGAAATCTCTGACAGCTAGCAGCGCTTTTGACAGCTTCCAACTGCGAATCACAAACGTTGATGGGGGAAAACAGTAGCCGTCTACAGAGCTATGAAAAGGCCTTGCCATAGAGACGTTTACACTATCGTGTTGTAGACACGAGAAGATGCGTACAGAAGCTGTCTGGAATAATGTTTCTTAATTTGGATACTGAATCACACATTTGTACATTATGCATTTTACGTACGACTGTTTCATAATTTCAAATGTGATTTCACAAGTACATGGAAATAATTTTTTTCGATACTTCGATACACACCCCATGAACCATGGACCTTGTCGTTGGTGGGGAGGCTTGCGTGCCTCAGCGATACAGATGGCCGTACCGTAGGTGCAACCACAACGGAGGGGTATCTGTTGAGAGGCCAGACAAACATGTGGTTCCTGAAGAGGGGCAGCAGCCTTTTCAGTAGTTGCAGGGGCAACAGTCTGGATGATTGACTGATCTGGCCTTGTAACATTAACCAAAACGGCCTTGCTGTGCTGGTACTGCGAACGGCTGAAAGCAAGGGGAAACTACAGCCGTAACTTTTCCCGAGGACATGCAGCTCTACTGTATGATTAAATGATGATGGCGTCCTCTTGGGTAAAATATTCCGGAGGTAAAATAGTCCCCCATTCGAGTCTCCGGGCGGGGACTACTCAGGAGGACGTCGTTATCAGGAGAAAGAAAACTGGCGTTCTACGGATCGGAGCGTGGAATGTCAGATCACTTAATCGGGCAGGTAGGTTAGAAAATTTAAAAAGGGAGATGGATAGGTTAAAGTTAGATATAGTGGGAATTAGTGAAGTTCGGTGGCAGGAGGAACAACACTTTTGGCCGGGTGATTACAGGGTTATAAATACAAAATCAAATAGGGGTAATTCAGGAGTAGGTTTAATAATGAATAAAAAAATAGGAGTGCGGGTTAGCTACTACAAACAGCATAGTGAACGCATTATTGTGGCCAAGATAGACACAAAGCCCACGCCTACTACAGTAGTACAAGTTTATATGCCAACTAGCTCTGCAGATGATGAAGAAATAGATGAAATGTATGACGAGATAAAAGAAATTATTCAGGTAGTGAAGGGAGACGAAAATTTAATAGTGATGGGTGACTGGAATTCGTCAGTACGAAAAGGGAGAGAAGGAAACATAGTAGGTGCATATGGATTGGGGGGAAGGAATGAAAGAGGAAGCCGCCTTGTAGAATTTTGCACAGAGCATAACTTAATCATGGCTAACACTTGGTTCAAGAATCATGAAAGGAGGCTGTATACATGGAAGAAGCCTGGAGATACTGACAGGTTTCAGATAGATTATATAATGGTAAGACAGAGATTTAGGAACCAGGTTTTAAATTGTAAGACATTTCCTGCGGCAGATGTAGATTCTGACCACAATCTATTGGTTATGAACTGCAGATTGAAACTGAAGAAACTGCAAAAAGGTGGGAATTTAAGGAGATGGGACCTGGATAAACTGAAAGAACCAGAGGTTGTAGAGAGTTTCAGGGAGAGCATTAGGGAACAATTGACAGGAATGGGGGAAAGAAATACAGTAGAAGAACAATGGGTAGCTCTGAGGGATGAAGTGGTGAAGGCAGCAGACGATCAAGTAGGTAAAAAGACGCGGGCTAATAGAAATCCTTGGGTAACAGAAGAAATATTGAATTTAATTGATGAAAGGAGAAAATATAAAAATGCAGTAAATGAAGCAGGCAAAAAGGAATATAAACGTCTCAAAAATGATATCGACAGGAAGTGCAAAATGGCTAAGCAGGGATGGCTAGAGGACAAATGTAAGGATGTAGACGCTTGTCTCACTAGGGGTAAGATAGATACTGCCTACAGGAAAATTAAAGAGACCTTTGGAGAGAAGAGAACCACTTGTATGAATATCAAGAGCTCAAATGGCAACCCAGTTCTAAGCAAAGAAGGGAAAGCAGAAAGGTGGAAGGAGTATATAGAGGGTTTATACAAGGGTGATGTACTTGAGGACAATATTATGGAAATGGAAGAGGATGTAGATGAAGATGAAATGGGAGATAAGATACTGCGTGAAGAGTTTGACAGAGCACTGAAAGACCTGAGTCAAAACAAGGCCCCGGGAGTAGACAACATTCCATTAGAACTATTGATGGCCTCAGGAGAGCCAGTCATGACAAAACTCTACCATCTGGTGAGCACGATGTATGAGACAGGCGAAATACCCTCAGACTTTAAGAAGAATATAATAATTCCAATCCCAAAGAAAGCAGGTGTCGACAGATGTGAAAGTTACCGAACTATCAGTTTAATAAGTCACAGCTGCAAAATACTAACGCGAATTCCTTACAGACGAATGGAAAAACTGGTAGAAGCCGACCTTGGGGAAGATCAGTTTGGATTCCGTAGAAATGTTGGAACACGTGAGGCAATACTGACCTTACGACTTATCTTGGAAGAAAGATTAAGAAAAGGCAAACCTACGTTTCTAGCATTTGTAGACTTAGAGAAAGCTTTTGACAATGTTGACTGGAATACTCTCTTTCAAATTCTGAAGGTAGCAGGGGTAAAATACAGGGAGCGAAAGGCTATTTACAATTTGTACAGAAACCAGAAGGCACTTATAAGAGTCGAGGGGCATGAAAGGGAAGCAGTGGTTGGGAAAGGAGTGAGACAGGGTTGTAGCCTCTCCCCGATGTTATTCAATCTGTATATTGAGCAAGCAGTAAAGGAAACAAAAGAAAAATTCGGAGTAGGTATTAAAATTCATGGAGAAGAAGTAAAAACTTTGAGGTTCGCCGATGACATTGTAATTCTGTCAGAGACAGCAAAGGACTTGGAAGAGCAGTTGAACGGAATGGACAGTGTCTTGACAGGAGGATATAAGATGAACATCAACAAAAGCAAAACGATGATAATGGAATGTAGTCAAATTAAGTCGGGTGATGCTGAGGGAATTAGATTAGGAAATGAGACACTTAAAGTAGTAAAGGAGTTTTGCTATTTAGGGAGTAAAATAACCGATGATGGTCGAAGTAGAGAGGATATAAAATGTAGACTGGCAATGGCAAGGAAAGTGTTTCTCAAGAAGAGAAATTTGTTAACATTGAATATAGATTTAGGTGTCAGGAAGTCATTTCTGAAAGTATCTGTATGGAGTGTAGCCATGTATGGAAGTGAGACATGGACGATAACTAGTTTGGACAAGAAGAGAATAGAAGCTTTCGAAATGTGGTGCTACAGAAGAATGCTGAAGATAAGGTGGGTAGATCACGCAACTAATGAGGAGGTATTGAATAGTATTGGGGAGAAGAGAAGTTTGTGGCACAACTTGACTAGAAGAAGGGATCGGTTGGTAGGACATGTTCTGAGGCATCGAGGGATCACAAATTTAGCATTGGAGGGCAGCGTGGAGGGTAAAAATCGTAGAGGGAGACCAAGAGATCAATACACTAAGCAGATTCAGAAGGATGTAGGTTGCAGTAGGTACTGGGAGATGAAGAAGCTTGCACAGGATACAGTAGCATGGAGAGCTGCATCAAACCAGTCTCAGGACTGAAGACCACAACAACAACAACTTCGATACAATCGCAATTCATTTTTTGTTTTCGTTTCAAACAGAAATTTGTCAAAATGAATACATGAGCAATGCCAGGTTTGGCAGCTAGTCATTATACTTTTCAACATTATGCATAGTTGTTTGTACAGCTGTTACATAATTTCAAAGGCGATTTCACGAATATATGGAAATAATTTTTTTGGTATTTCACTACAAAAACAATTCATTTTTTTGTTGTTATATCGATTGAAATTTGTCAAAATTAATATCCGGGCAATGCCGGGTTTGTCAGCTAGTCATTCAACAAATTTAGCTCTAACTGACCAACTGTCCCTTTATTACATTTGTATTTTCATATTTATCTTCTCATTTTGTGAACCAGTATGCCACTCAGACCACTTTGCCTATTTCTGGATAATATAAATGCTGTAAAACTTGTAATTTTTATTTTTTTCGATTTATCTCAAGAAGTTGGTCTACTGTCAACTGGCTACATGGCTAATATTTGCCGAAAGCCAAATAAATAACACAAAAGATAATCAAAAAGATTCCGTTCGAGGGCATTACAGTCCAGAATTGGTATGCCAATTAGGAAAAATCGCCGTGAGCAGTGAAGCAATCATCCCAGCGACGCACCAGGTTGAAGAGACCCATTTAAAACACCATGTCCTGCTACTTGCAGAAGTCCGTAACTGCCAGCTGCACAGCCTCGTCCAAAAGCAAGCGTTGACCCTTCAAGGCCTTTTTTAAGGGACCGAAGGCGTGATAATCGCTTGGGTAGAGATTAGCTCTTAGGGTGGGTGCTCTAGTGTCTCCCACTTGAGCTGTCGTAATGGGGTAATGGATGAGGCTAGGCTCCCAGATCGACCGGCGTCTTGTGTCGAATCGCGGCCAACACCGAACCGGGTGCACCATTCCACAACAGTGGTTTTCGACAGCTATACAGTCCCATACACATTCCTTATTCTCCGACTGATGTCTACCGCTGTTTGTCTTTCGGCAGCCAAGAAAAGAATAACAGCACGTTGGTCCTATTTCGACGCATTTGATAAGTAACGCCGCCATAGTTCGTATTTCCATATTTGCCACTCGCACTTCGGAAAGACACGAATGCCTCTCTAATCCCTTGCCTACACGTCTGTGCCTATATACCCGCATCGAAATCGCGCTACATTGCGTATACGCTGCAGCAACGCTCTCAAACGGAAACATCTTGACTGCCCCTTATAACAGAAGTATGGCGCTACCCCCACCAACATATGCCTCTGTAACCGAGGCTGCTAAGGCACAATAGTATGGTGGTGTTCAGTCGAAGGCAGGCTGTCTGCATTTCGGTAATGGGAAAAGTTTTCATCCGCAATGTTAGGTCGACCAAGAGGGCAAAGGAGGTGGCGTACAGTTCACGAACGTCAGATTTGCATCAGTTCCCTGGATTAAATTTCCAGACTCTCATCAGTATCTAATCGAGTGAGGGCTTGTGACACTATTGATGGCGATCTATCCTTCGGAAGGAAACGTTTAGCCCAGCGCCTCTTGGCAGCTACTCGTGAGAAATGGGTACAGAATTTTCATATCAATACAAACACGACAAAACAGTTTACTTCATCAGCACAGTCACCTGTAGTAAAACAGTTAATCATTAGATACTTCATACACAAGTCGCAGGAATGGTGCCAATTATAAATGATTGCACCAAGATGTGAGGTACAAAAACACATAAAGCATGCAACAGTACGGGAATTAAAATTTAAAATGTGTTAGTAGAACGTTCACGCTCCTTTTCCTGACATTTCCTTCAGTTCAGAAGTCTGCCATGAATCCATGCGAGCCTGCACTTCACTCACAATAGCTGTGTTGATTATTGCGGTCTTCATTCGGAAGACTGGTTTCATGTTGCTCTCCATAATAGTTCAGCCTTTGCATAGTTGCTATAACATACATCCATTTAAATCTGCTTACTGTATATGACCCTCAGTCTCCCTCTGGATAATTTTTATACCTCATACTTCCTCCCATTACTAAATTCACGATTCCTTGATTTCTCAGAACGTATCCTACCAACCGATCCCTTCTGATAGTCAAGAAGTCCTATAAATTTCTTTCCTTCAAAATTCGATTAAGTGCTACACGTTTGTTATCCTATCTGCCAATCTATTTCCACCGTTCTTCTTAACACCACATTTCATAAGATGCTATTCTTTTCTTTTCTGAACTGCTTGTGGTCCACGTTTCACTTCCGTACAAGACAACTCTCTAGAGAAATACCGTCACAAAAAAAACTTCCTAGCACTTAAATTTACTAGCGAGCTACCCCGGTTTCCCACGGATAGCACCAAATATTTACGATTCACTTTAGTGAAAACCGTATCAAAATCCATATACTTGTTCTGAGATTAGCTTTCGCATAGAGACAGAAATACCCGGTGTAGGAATTTAATTCATCATACTTCAGTCACTTTGCATGAAATATTTACAAATCATTTACGCAAACCTTCCAGCTGAATCATCCGATCTATTAGTGAAAACAGTATCAATATCCATACAGTAATTCCTGAGATTGTCTTTCAAACACAGACATAAAAATGCGGCAGGGGACTTTAGCAATACATTATGCGATCAAAAGTATGCGGACACCTGGCTGAAAATGATTTACAACTTCGTGGCGCCCTCCACCGGTAATGCTGAATTCATATGGTGTTGGCCCACCCTTAGCGATCATGATAGCTTCCACTCTCGCAGGCAAACGTTCAATCGGGTGCTGGAAGGTTTCTTGATGTGAATTCTTATCGGGTTATCAGCCGAGTGGTGGCGTCCTCTTGTCGCAACGTTTCAATGAGTTTCGTACCCATCATCTTTTGGCGAAGTGTCAGGATGCTGTCTCACTCTCATCTAATACTTTCCCCTCTTTGGGGAAGTGTGTGGGGGACTTTGTAGCCTTAGAGCTTTTACTCCACTGTGTACTTGTGTGTATGGTTATTTCTGTAGTTTTTGGGTGTCTGCGTGATGTGATGAATGTTCTGTATGTGTCTGGTACTTGTCTGAGGTTGGCGAGATGATTGGTATTATGGGGGAGGGAAGAGGATTAGGAATTGGATACAGGGATGTTCTCTTTGACTTAGTCGTTGAAGATCGTCATTGGACCTTTGTGCTTATCTCGGGACATGTCATACTGACCTAAGGAGTGGATGAGGTTATTTCCAAATCTGGAAGAGCTCTCATAGAAAGCCCTTGCCAGATCTTGGAATCTTTTTTTAAAGAGTGGTATTTCGGCAGTGGCGTGGAGATCGTCGGTGGGGAATCCGATGGGTAGGTGCAGTGCCCTCCTGAGGACGCAGTTCTGCAGCCTCTGGAGTTTGTCCAGGTGCTGCTTCACCATGTGTCCCCAGACAGGGCATGCATACTCCATTACTGGCCGTATGAGGTCCTGATAAACATTCACACCTGCAGAGCAGTGAAGGGAGCTGGATGTGTTGAGGACTGAGTATAGGATGAACATTCTGGCACAGACCTTCCTGTGGACCTCGTTTATGTGGGATTTCCACGTAAGATGAGAATCCAAGGTTACGCCAAAGTACTTGGCGGTTGTGCGTCAGGGGCGTTGGGTTCCGTTTAGGTGAAGATGGAGGTCTGCGCCTTCCAAGCCTGTGGGTGGTCAGCATAGCCTGCGTCTTTTCAGAGTAGATTGTGATGCTCCAGAAAAGGGTCAAAGTTTTTGTGTCATCTAAAACCCTTTGTAGTCTACGAATGACCAGGTCCTTGTTCGCATTTTTCTTATAGAAGGCTGAGTCGTCTGCGTTCTGTATGGTTTGCACCAGAGGGGCCGTTGGTGTGTCTGCAGTGTACAGACTGTACAAAACGGACCCCACGACCGAGCCCTGTGGCACCCCAGCATGAATACGCCTTTTGTTGGAGGTGGAAGTTTCTTCTTTGACAGAGAAACTTCTATCCATGATATAGCTATTGATCTGCTTAACTAGCTCCCGGGGAACCCTTGTGTGTACAACTTGTAGAGTAGCCCTCTATGCCATATTGAGTCGAAGGCTTTGGCTTCATCTAGTAGCACTATCCCACAGTAGCCTCTGTGGTTTAAGCCCTCTGTGGCTGCTTCAACCACTCTCATGATCTGTTGTGGGGCAGAGTGGTTCTGCTGGAATCCGAATTGGAAATCCAGCAGAAGTTGCTCTCTGGTATTGTGGTCCTGTATAGGTTTTAGCAGGAGGCGCTCATAGATCTTGCTGAGAGTTGGCAAGAGGCTAATCAGCCTGTAGTGTTGCAGGAATAGAGGGTCTCCCCCTGGTTTGGCTATCACGACCACTTCCGGGTGTTTCCAGCAAGCTGGGAACTCGTGGGAACGGGTAAACTCATTGAAGAAGATCACGAGGTGTTCGATAGCCGAGGGTGGGAGGTTTTTAGCTAACTGATTGGTGACACTATCATGTCCTGGTGCCTTTTTTGTGGGGAGGGACCTAATTACGTTTGCCACATTCCTGGGGGAGAAAAATGTGGGTTCATCCTCTGGGTCTTCCTCAGCATCGAGGAAGATGACCAGTTGATGACGGACTACCTCTTCATGCTCGTCATCCTGGGGTTCTGCCCCTTGAAACTGCTTCTCAAAGGAGTCGGTGACGGAGTTGGCCTTTCCAGCATGGC
Source organism: Schistocerca cancellata (assembly GCF_023864275.1). Taxonomy (NCBI): domain Eukaryota; kingdom Metazoa; phylum Arthropoda; class Insecta; order Orthoptera; family Acrididae; genus Schistocerca; species Schistocerca cancellata. The sequence goes on along the minus strand of NC_064627.1, from coordinate 596,534,768 downwards.
TGTAGACCATACCCCGCTCGCTCTGCAGTGGCTCCTTGCTTGGTTGCTTGCCATGGTGTGTGATCGTCTACTTTGAGAGCTGTGAGGCGGTTTTGCCATTACTGGTTTCTGTGCTCATTAAGTGCTACCCTCAGCTCTCTCTGTAGACGACTGAGCAGCCTCCTTGTGGCCTGATTTCTGGTGATCTTCCAGTCTTTTGCCACTCTGTTCTTATGTCGAATTTGAGCCAGCTGTATTTGCGGGGGCGGCCTGTCCCTTTGCGGGGGGGGGGGGGGGGGGGGGCTCTTCCACTACCTGCAAGATGGAACCTGTTAGATTTTGTAGCGCTTGTTCTACTGTTTCAGCAGTAGGTAGCAGAGTGCGAGTGACATCAGAGGCAACAGTTTCTCGGTATCGCACCCAGTCTGTATGTTTGTAAGACATCTGGTACCGTGGGAGTGCTACCCGTTCTCCCACATCAATCTCTAGAATCAGCGGGTTGTGGTTGGAGGACATTCTATTGACTATCCTTGAGGCCACAAACCCCACGATCATCCTAGTGAGGGCTATGTCTAACACGTCGGGCCTAGCTCCATTTTTTGGAAAGTGTGTGGGCTCGACCGGACTCCATGTTTCGAAGTGGTGGTCAAGTGCTAGTCGTTGCAGTTTGGCGCCTGCTATGGAGGTTACTCTAGAGTTCCAGTTGGGGTGTTTGGCACTGAAGTCACCTCCTATTATGAGTTTGCCTTCAATTTTCCCTAGAGCAGCTATGTCTCCCTTGTCTATTTCGTCTTGTGGTTGTCGGTATATTGCAACAATTGTTAGTGGTCCAGTGGCAGTGGTTACTTTCCCAGCCACTGCTTCAATTTTATTGGTAGGTGGTAAGAATACCTGGTGGTGGGGGATATCTCTTTTTATGTAAATGGCCACTCCTCCACCTTGTGTTGGCCTGTCCTTATGGTAGCTATCATAGTTGGGGACTGTCACTTTTATTCCCGGTTTTAGGTAGGTTTCCTCCATCATGCATATGTTGATGGAGAACTCCTTCACGATTTCTCTGAACTCGACCTCTTGATTAACAGTGCTTTCTGCGTTAAAGACCCACATTGTCAGGCTGTGGATATTTGGTCGTCTCCCATGATGGAGTTTTGAAACTACAGAAGAAGTCACAGAGGGGAGCGACTGCTGGACTGCTGCCTGAAGGGCAACGAGGATCTGGGTGTTCTGCTTCTAGGCGTCCCTGAATTCCTTCATCATGTCCATGACTAGGTTCATGGTCTGGACCATAATGCCTAACAACTGATCCAAGGGGGTGACTGAGTGTCTGTCTTGGTGCACCTGGTCATTGTTGTTGTGTGTTTCGTGGTGTTCTTCTTGTGACTGTGTTTGGTGTTGTGGTGATAGGGCTACATTTTCATGGCTTCTTGAAGGAGAAACCACTTCCGCATATGTTGCCCTCGGTGTGTCTGGTCATGGTTTTACCCAAGCCTTGTCCATGTGTGTTGATGTGTTTTGTTTCTTTGTGTGACTGGTTTTGGGTGTTGGTCTTTTGTTTGCATACGTGTGTGTGTGTAGGAGGGGAGGGGGGGCTTTGCGCCCTTTGCCTGCTGTGAGTGTCTTTTGTGGACCTCGCAACCTTGGTAACTCTCTGTGTGGTTTTTGCCACACAGCGTGCACCTTATTTGTGGGACCGTGGGGTTTAGTGTGCAGGACCTCGTGTGATGGGCACTTCCTGCATCTTATCGCCATGGTGCAGTATGTGGCAATATGGTTTAGGCCTTGGCACCTGAAGCACTGTACCGTCTTGTTTTTGTGACGCAGTGGCTCGGTGGTGACAGGTACAGCTAAGACCATTTTATCTCCCTTTTGTTTCGGGGGTATCTGGTAGTGTGACCTGGAATAGGGGGCACTTACTTTCAACTTTGCCCATCTGCTGGACAGCCTTGACAAAGTACCCCTGGGCAGTGAAGTGTGTTTTGATTGCCTCGGGGGGACACTCGTCTTGGGAGGTCTCTGATTACAATATTTTTGTTCCGTGTTTTTGTTGTAGGGAACATATAGTGGGGTATGTTTTTGTTTGTGAGAAGTGTTTTGACTGTATTGAAGTGTTCCAATGTGTGAAGTGTTATTTTCGTTGTGTCACCACCAGCAGGTTTTGCCTTTAAACTGTCTCCCCCAATTTCCGTTTTTAACAGCTCAAAGAGTTCCTTGTAATTCTGAGGAAACTCTGTGACAATCAGAGGGAGTTGGTGGGTGACTTGTTTCTGTGTTTGTGTTTCTGTCATGTTTTGTGTTGTCTCTGGCTCATCAGCCACCACCTGAAACCTGTTCATGGTGGGTTACACTTCCCGGGCTGCCGGAAGCCTCACCTGGTGAAAGGTTTTCTTCGCCAACACGAAACCATCTGAATCCTGCCTGGTTACATGGTTCCCTCCCAGGGTGATGGTTTCCTGGTTCCCTCCCCAGATCGCAAGAATATTAAAGAAGCACGACCATCTTTCAGGCACTGTAAAAAGTTATAGATATTCTTGGCTCAGCCAAAGACCAGATGGGTTTACACACGCTGGGCATTTACAGTGTTGAGTGCAAATGTGGGATGGAATATATCAGGCAGACATAACGATGTTATCTCCCATCGCTGTACTGAACACATGAGTAATGTACTAGGACAGACAAAAGTCCACGGTAGCAGAACATAGCATTATCGAGGGACACACCTTCGAATTCGAAAAAATGTAGAAGCTGTGCAGCGCCAATGGTTTCTGGGACTCAATCTTCAAAGAGGCGGTGGAGATATGTTTGCACAACAATTTAGTAAACAAGGATAGCGGTTGTCAGCTCAGCGCAGTGTGGAATCCCATAACTGACTAAATACATCAGGAACACACAGATCTGCAGGCAGCAGCGTCTGCAGACAGATTGAATAGCCACCGGGTCTGGACATCTGGTTGCGCCCTCCCCCCCCCCCCCCCACCACTATCGACGTCGTACCCCCTTCTGGAGGAACGTGATTGGCTGGCCTAAGTAGCAGACGACATCCAAGCAGCTATAGATATGCAGAGCCACAGAGAGGAAGCCCCCCCCCCCCCTAAACCACTGTCCAGGGGGTATGCTTGTAGTTCCGTTAGACAACAGGAGATGTCAGGCGGGTTGCCTGCTTAGTTTCAAGGGATCACACTAGAGGCGCTTCGGCAACGGCCTGCCTGACGTCAGAAGGCAGCGTGGTGGGGTGAGACAAGAGAGCTTAGCCGCATCTGTATAGGCTAGGCACTAGGCAGCAACAAGGTTAGTACATATAAGATTGGGCCACAGCATTCGGCAGCGAGTGCTTCCGCGTGACGTCACTGTCGAGAAGAGACGATTTTTCACGTCCGCGCATAGCAGTATTCCGCTTAGACCACCATTAATTTATAAAACTGAAGGGCGATGTAATGAGTTATGAGTTCGATTGAAGCTTACCTACACAGGGACTTAACGTTACTGCTTCTTACAGCAATGATACTCTCATATTGTGTTTCTAGTAATGACAGATGTATAACTACGTATTGTGTATCATCTTGACACATACATTCTATTATTCAACATTTTCTATGACATAAGTTACAACTTGACATCCTTCAGTCATAATTAAGTATTACACATTTTTAATAGCACAGAAAACGCAACAGTCATAAGTGCTTTCAGTTTCTAAACGCAGTTTTTTCGTCACAATCGGCAATAGTGTATAACATTTTTTTCGTGCAGATCTTAAGTGGAAAGGAAACGCCATAATTCCATTTACTTGTCATTTCTACGTTTGATGATTCAGAAGCTTCAGTATTAATCGCCTTACTACAACAGTTTAACAACAAATTTAATACCTTAATCTGATCTGGAATGAACTGCAGAAGCTCTCCTTGTGTGTGCTCCTTTCTGCAGCTGTTTAGCCCTCATTGTCTTTGCCGATGTGTTTAGGTGCCTTATCCGGATGAAGGTGCAGTGTAAATTGCGAAGACCTCTTGAGAAATAGTTTGAAGCTTCCGATTAAAAGTTTTGTCAGGTTTTTATTCAAATTTGCTTCTTTAGACAGAGAGCTGCGTTTGAAGGGACGAATAAGGTAGGACGAGATGGTTTCTCAGTTGCCCCAGAGCTTATAGGATCTTTTGATACTACTATTATCTTGTCACTATGATGTCGAAGTGATTGCTCTATGGAGTTGGATCTGGAAGAAATATATCCAGTGATGTAGCAGAGATCGTTTTGCGTCTCTTTCGTGACCAGCAATATACAGACTGCTTCCAGGCTCCACATAAACCAAATGCCATAACAACTTGTACCTGGCTACATAGTGCTGTCAGGTCACAAAATGCGTTTATCTGCTACATTACGGAAGACATAACGAGGTAAAGCGGTTTCTGTAATATAAGGGCCAAACGATAATATTACAGAAGTCTTCCGTTTAAATTAACTACTCGTTTCTACACAGTAAAGATAGAGATGACAGTCCAGCTTTTACCGACTATGACTAAAATGACAGGATAGTTTAGTAAAACTGTCTCTACAAAGCAACTGTACCCACTAAAAGAAAAGCCATACAAGAGGTAGCAGGGGCAAGTGTTATAAAGAAATATCGTTTTCTTTTCCTTTGAGGGCGGATTGTTCGAAGAATAAGAAAATTTGAATATAGTAAGTTACTTGTGGAGGGATGGGTACATGGATGAGAAAATAAAAAAAAAACGTTTCATTGTGATTAACAGGAAGATCTATTTCATCACATCACATAGAAACTGAATCGATTTATAACATGTTCTCCATACACATAAAATTCTTTTGCGCCCAAAACATCATGTGCGAAAGAATCGGAGCTTCCACGAAAAACCCATCAGATCTAAATAAAATTATGTGTTGGATATGGTACTAAATATAACTGTTCTCATGAAATAAAGGAAATTAAAAGAGTTAACAGATGCGTTGGAGAGACACAGTGGTTCATTAATAAGCAAACCGCAGATAGAAAATAAACACAGTAAAATATAATACATAGTAAGGTAAAATTAAACTTTAGCTTTGCAATAACAAAGTTATGGCCTGAACTTATTTATTTACCCTGCTAAGTTCGGATGCTATTGAGTCTTTTGCTGGATACATTTCGTTTGAAATCCAAAGTAGCTCCTTCCGCAGCCGTACTTTGCAAAGCATTTCTAAGCTATATTTTCGATGCATTGAGCATGGATCAAGCTGAAGCTATTGAGGATACAAACGTTCAGTGTACTTCATCATTGAATTCACAAGGCTGCAGTTTATGCCAAACTGGTAATGGACATTTTTGAACAAATTGTTGAACACTTTTAAATTAGATCTAACTATAGCAGTTAGACTTTCTGAAGGGGCTCTTAACTGGCCCAAGTACTCTGTGGACGTTTCATAGCTTTATAAAATATATTGAGTTCATCCGCAACAGAGTCTTGTTGTCTTTAAGTAGTTCCGACACACAATTAAATTTTTTGGCGCATTTATGTGCCAGGTAGCCTGCTAAGAAGCGCACTGCACAGCCCTCACAGATACTCGCTGAACCGTAACTCTTAAATTCAGCACCGTGCACAAGCTCAGGTGCTTCATGAGCAGCTTCTTTTGAAACATGTTTTTCGCAGTCTCCATTCATGCTAACGTTAATTGCCGAAGAGGTCACACAATCGTTGCCTTCCAGCACAGAATAGTCCTCATCGTGCTCACAGTTTGCCGATTCAACAGGTTTCATTAGTAATGCTAACACTACGTGCTGCAAGTTTCTGCGGAATTACTGGCAGCTGGGATTCCTGTTGAAACCTGACCGTTGGCGGATTACTGAAAATACATTTTCTATGGGTTCTGGTTCACCCGCGATGTTAAGAATAACTCATAGCCATCGCTTTTCATGTCATTCCACAGCGCTAACAAAGCACGAATTGTGTGTTGAAGGCCCGTATAACATGGAGGAATCTCACAGTTTTTCTGGGGAGGGTTAACGACCCTCCATGTTTTTAACCAATCCAGACTGTCCTGTACATAATCCTCTAACCAACTTTTTGAGTGCTTAGAGCACAGGCGAATGGTTTCGAATCATAGAGGGTCTTGCTATTCATTGCGTCGAACAAACTGTTCAGTCTTGCCAGAAAGGAAGTTGTATTCAGTGCTGTTTTGCTCTGAAGCTCCGACGTAGAATACGCTGATAGAATAGCGACCGAGACGGAATGACTGAACACTTGTATTGCAAGTTGAACACTCATTTTTTCAAAATTATTCGGACTGATGTGTTTGTGACTGAGGGAGCAGCACATTCTTGCCTTGCCGCCCTTCCTATCTAGTTGATACGTGACAATGTCTTGCCAAGATACAATATCATTCGAATCAGTTTGGATGTCTCTCTCCAGGAAACGGTTTCGAATGCTTTTCAGAAGACGGCACACATCGTACGTAACGTATAAAACATTGTTGCGATAATGAAAGAAATGTTTTTCAGTTGTAACACCGAGATCACGCACTAATGAACGGTTATCGGATCCTTGGTCACTAACAATGCAGCGAACCTTTAAACCAACAGTAAAACGTTTCTCTAATACAACGAAGAGCAATTTCCTTGAGACAGAGAAGTTGCTTTCCATGCATCAGCACGGCTTTAGAAAGCATCGCTCCTGCGAAACGCAACTCGCCCTTTTTTCACATGATATCTTGCGAACCATGGATGAAGGGTATCAGACGGATGCCATATTCCTTGACTTCCGGAAAGCATTTGACTCGGTGCCCCACTGCAGACTCCTAACTAATGTACGAGCATATGGGATTGGTCCCCAAATATGTGAGTGGCTCGAAGACTTCTTAAGTAATAGAACCCAGTGCGTTGTCTTCGATGGTGAGTGTTCATTGGAGGTGAGGGTATCATCTGGAGTGCCCCAGGGAAGTGTGGTAGGTCCGCTGTTGTTTTCTATCTACATAAATGATCTTTTGCATAAGGTGGATAGCAATGTGCAGCTATTTGCTGATGATGCTGTGATGTACGGGAAGGTGTCGTCGTTGAGTGACTGTAGGAGGATAAAAGATGACTTGGACAGGATTTGTGATTGGTGTAAAGAATTGCAGCTAACTCTAAATATAGATAAATGTAAATTAATGCAGATAAACAGGAAAAAGAATCCTGTAATGTTTGAATACTCCATTAGTAGCGTAGCGCTTGACACAGTTACGTCGATTAAATATTTGGGCGTAACATTGCAGAGCGATATGAAGTGGGACAAGCATGTAATGGCAGTTGTGGGGAAGACGGATAGTCGTCTTCGGTTCATTGGTAGAATTTTGGGAAGATGTGGTTCATCTGTAAAGGAAGCCGCTTATAAAATACTAATACTACTTATTCTTGAGTACTGCTCGAGCGTTTGGGATCCCTATCAGGTCGGATTGAGGGAGGACTTAGAAGCAATTTAGAGGCGGGCTGCTAGATTTGTTACTGGTAGGTTTGATCATCACGCGAGTGTTACGGAAATGCTTCAGGAACTCGGGTGGGAGACTCTGGAGAAAAGGAGGCGTTCTTTTCGTGAATCGCTACTGAGGAAATTTAGAGAACCAGCACTTGAGGCTGACTGCAGTACAATTTTATCTGCCGCCAACTTATATTTCGGGGAAAGACCACAAAGATAAGATAAGAGAGATTAGGGCTCGTACAGAGGCATATAGGCAGTCATTTTCCCTCGTTCTGTTCGGGACTGGAACAGGCAGAGAAGATGCTAGTTGTGGTACGAGGTACGCTCCGCCACGCACGTAGATTGCGGAATATGTATGTAGATGTAAATGTAGAACTGTTTCATTACATCAGATCCGATCTGTTTACAAGACGTAAAATAGGCAACAGGTAATTTCCATTTTTGCCGCAGCCCACGAACAAGGAACATGAGGGCCTGTGTTGCCACCTGAGACGTACGTCCGAGGCTACCAAAATCTTCGTACCCCTCAATGACATCATACTTAGCGCAGTAGCTGAGACACTTCCTCACACTCATTTCATCGAACACCAATACATAATCTCGGCAACTTTCATCCATTGTCTTCACTTTTTCTACAATATGTTCGAACAGTTTAGTTTCTATGCCCGCTATAATATCCGTTTCACTGACCCACTTCTGAATATTTTTTTTTCGAATGTAGTTTCATTCCAACTTCTCTTCTTAAGTGGTCATATGCGGCAGGACTTTATAAAATAAACTCAACGACAGACGTCTCTCCGCTTCTGTCCAAGGAGTGAAAGGCCTGAAAACAATAAATGCGACCGTTTAATTCAGTTACTAAGAAAGTTGACGCTAGTTAATGTATTTGACGTCATCGGAGGGCGTTACTTACTTGTGTAGAAGGTGCATACCAAATATGTTCCACAATTTGTAGACATATGCTTAACAGCCTCTGTTGCCACAGCTTTTAGATTAGGCTTCTTCGTGGCAAGATATCGCATTCTCCACAGTTTTTTCCTCTGCTTTGCCAATTTTAACTTTTGCTTATTAATCCTTTGTGTCAGCTTTCGTTTGCTTGGTGTTAACTCTGTTGGCACCGACGTATCTGGCAAACTATGGACTGGTTCACGGGCAGATGGCACACAGCTTCCTTCTTGGTGCATTTCGTAATAGCTGTGTTGTCTACTGTTGTCTTCGTTTTCTACGTCTGCAGGCTCTTCCAGAGGTTCTGGATTTGGCACAGTGTTAAATACTAGTTTTGTTTTCAACTCATTAATAAAAGAATTGTCAGTGAAGTGAAGAGCACATAGGAACTTATTACGCAGCTGACTCTGCTGCAAGTCGAACAATGAATAATTTCCACTGCGCAGAATCCACTCTTGACACCTGTAATGCAAGGGTGAATTAGGTGAAATCGCATCTGGCTAACTAAATGAAACTGAGACATTCATAGATGAAAGTGCTTGGAAATTACAGAGTCTAGATATGTGGTTATTCATGAGCACCTTAATATCTACATTTCACTTTTTAATGCTTTGTAAGAAAAACAGGTGCACCGTTGTTTTAAAGAACATCGTTTTGCTGTAAGCAAGGAAAATATTTTTCGAAATGAGGGACTGAAATAGAGTCCCCTTCGGGTAGTAAGTACGGAAACTGTTGAGGATGAAACAACGGGACAGTATGTTAGTGAATGGCCATGTAAACAATTAAATGAAGTTGAACAATAAATGAAAGATATATGGCTCTCGAATGACACATTATGATACAGCACCCACGAGGAATATGCAAAAAGGAAGAAGCATGAAATGCTAAACGTTTTGCTAAATTTATAAATTCTGTTCATAGTGTCTAATTGGACCTGGAATTAGACGTAACATACAAAATAATACCTGAGAGCGACAATTACAGGATGAGTAAACGGAATTATGCAAGTTTTGTTGGGGTTATTGATAATGGGAGGCATTGGTTCGTTGATAGCATGCAAAAGACTGCAGCTTGTCTGCGAAACAAAGAATTTTCAGAACTTTTATGAAACATTACTCTATCTACAAAATTGCTTGAATGCTCTACGAATCACTTAATTGATGGCACAGTATAATCTTACTTCTACCATTATGGTCTCCTTCCATTCGATTAAGAAGTAGTGTGGGGGAAGCATAACTGTTTATATGGCATTCTATGTATTGCGAGTAACGTAATTATATTCTCATGTCCCTACGTGAAAGATATGGAGGCAACAAGAGGTTTTTCAGATTCCTTACTGAAAATTGAGAGAGATCTTACCGAGGTTAGAGTAAGTTTCAGAACCATTTTCTTCTGATTGCATTACGAGGATGGTTTGGTAAGTCTGGTAAATTTCATGAAGAATGGAACATTTTTGTTGAGCCTGCATGGCTGGTAAGCTTGATTATTCAAAGCATCATACAAACAATTTCAACAAAGTCAAGCATCCAGGTCATTGTTGAAATGCTGACAGCCATCTGAACTGTTCAGTCTGTCGACTGCGACTGCAGATGGAGAGATCAGAGTTTCGTGCTGTTATTAAACATGTTGATTTGAAGGATTGAACTGCCGCACAAATCAGAATTGAATTGGAATAAGTTTACGTGAACTCTGTTCCATCACTGAAAACTCTTTCCTTTTGGATTAATGAATTCAAACTTGGTCGGCAAGCGCTGAGGACGAAGCGTGTAGTGACTGTCCAAGTGAGGTGATCACAAAGGAAATCCAGAATATGGTAATGCAAAACCATCAAATAAAAACTCCTGAGATTTATAAGACTGTCGGCATCTCAACTGAGCGACAGCACAATACTCTTCATGGAGATTTGACCATGAAGGAACTGTGATGACACGATTGCTCACAATGTACCAATTGCGTATCCAGCCCAACACTTCAGCACAATGTCTGACGATGTTTAATCGCGATCCGTAAATTTTTTTGCGGCGAATTGTGACTGTCAGTGAATCGTGGATCCATCATTACACAACAGAGTAAAACGGCAGTCAAAACAATGGACAAATGCTGGTGAAAGAGCTCGGAAGAAGGCAAAGACCATTTTGTCACCTTATAAGGTGACAGCCACTGTTTTTTGGGATTTCCTTGGAGTAATCTAAGTAGATTACTTCTAAAAATGCAGAACCGTAACTGGACTTTAATTGACCATTGTCGGATTACTTGAACTTGTGTTGGCTGAAAAAAGACCAAGATTGATATGTAAAGAAGTGCTCTTTCACCAGGATAATGCCCCACCCCACACATCTTCGATAACAATAGCGGAAAGATTATACGTGTTTCCGTGTGGTCGCCGAATTTCTACTTTCGAAAAACATGGATTAAGAATAAGCATTAAATTTTGCTTGAAGTATGGAATACATTACGGCACTGCATTCGAAATGTTTACTGCGGCTTTCTGCGAATCTACTATGAGTGAGACAAGTCTTTTACAAATCGTGTAAACGTTACAAATAGGCTGAAGAAGAAGTTGAAGACGACGACTGGTCTAGGTGTCTTAGCGCATCTATTATTGACGAGGATGTGGAACAAATAAAAAAAATGGTTCTGAAAAGGTTGCTGATGATGTCGGCATATTCTTTGGCCCTCCACAAGCAGTTTTTTCGGATGTTTTGAGCATGAAACCTAAAGCAGTGAAGTGTGTTCCGAAATTGTTGAATTTCGACTATAAACAACGTCGCGTAGACATCGCTCAGGAATTGCTGAATGAAGTTGAGAACAATCCAGAACATTTAAAGAAGGTTATAGCAAATGACGGAACATGGGTATGCGGCTGTGACGTCGAAAACAAGGCCCAATCGTCCCAATGGAAATTGCCTGAAGAGTCAAGACCGAAAAAAAAATTACAAGTTTGATCACTTGCGAATGTTCTTCTCACTGTTTTCTTTGATTACAGTGGAATAGTATATCATGAGATCTTGTCTTGTGGTAGTAATGTCAATAAGGAATACTACCTGGAAGTTATGCGCTGTTTTCGTGAAGCAATCCGAAGAAAACCATCGGAATTGTGGCAAAAAAACAGGTCGAAATTGCATCATGGTAACAATCGCGCGCACACCTCAATGCTTGTTCGAGAATTTTGGCGAAAACAAAACTGTTACGACGCCTCAGCCACTGTATTCACCGGACAAGGCCCTTGCGACTTCTTTCTATGCCTGAGGCTGAAGAGCATAATGGAAGGACGTCGTTTGTCACCGTTGATGAGATAAAAACAGAATCTCTGAAGAAGCTGAACACCATAACGAAAAGTAAGTTCCAGAAGTGCTTCCAAGATTGGAGAAAGCGCTGCCTGACTAGTGTATTATATCTGCAAGGGGAATACTTTGAAGGAGACAAAGTTGATGTTGATGAATAAATCAGGATTCTTAAAAAAATTCCCGTTACTTTTTCATCGCACCTCGTAAATCCCTCAAAGGAGGCTATTTCGAAAAGTAAGTTGAAGTGTTTGTGACACATAACGCTTTTCTTATTTTCTTACCAGACTTATCAGACCTCCTTTGTACATTCACGTGGCAAATTATGGCATAATCTGCGAAAAGTGTAAGGTTGCAACTGATGTTTTCTGGTAATGAATAATTGTGACCCTATTAACACTTCCCTTGAAAAATGACGAACGAGTTTTTCCTTCAGGCATCTACGAATAAAACTTTCTCTGTACACTAGCCACGTCAGAAACTTTCACTAATGCCGAGGGTCTATTTTAAATTAAACTGTGTTGTGTGATCGTGATGACTCCAACAGAACACTGACGAAGGCTCCACTGTAGCCGAAATCCAGATCTGCGTTAAAAGGTACATATATACGACCGATGCTGAGCACCTTCCTATCCTTATCGAGAGTTGTTTCTCAGGTAATATCATAAAAAATGCTGTTGCTCATGTATGATATGTGGCAATGAATGTACAAAGCCGCATAAGCAGCCGTTCTTTCCACGCTCTATCCCTGAGCGGAAAGAACACTTAATAGTTCAACAAATCGTTACGACGTTAGTATGATACAGCGTATAGGTAACGATAACGTTAAGTATGTAGTTGCAGATCCGTTATAATTTCCTGCTGAACATCATGTAATTACTTTCAACGCTGATGTGAAGACATTAATCTGCAGACAGTGTAGAAAACTCATTTAACAAGTAAATTTTGTGTGGTGAGAACTCTAGGGCTTGCACTATTTTACACATAGACACTTCATCAGTGAAAACGACTTTTTTGATTCCACTTAACTTCCATCAACTCGTCCTCATATTTTCATGCGAAAAAAAACAAAAAACAACAATCCCCGCAATCGACCTCACGCAAAAATTTGAGCCATTATGCAGATACGATGTAGTTATGGCCTTCTTATTCCTTTACTTTACTTCTATTTATTCCTTTACTTGTAGTGTGGAACATTGCTTGTTGTCAGAGTTCACTATTCTAGGTCAACTGGCAGTATGTTATAGATTTTCAAGAGTAAGTTTGCGAGTAATAGAATTTGTGACATATCTTTTGATTGCGTTGACTTAGATGTTCAAATATTTTGCACTGCCTTCGGACGGTACATAAATTTCGACTCGATATCTTATTGCGATCTTTAGAAAACGGATTCTGAAGACTGACAGACAGACAAGAAATGACAAAACAAATATTTTTTTCGTGTGATATAATAATAATTTCACAATTTTCGGACTTTTTCTTTTGCTTGTACTATGTAACCTTGCATCATACCAAATTTTATGATTCTAGGTCAACGGGAAGTACCAAATAAGTTTTGACGAGTGACCTGTGACGTAAAAATTTCTTTTATATAAATTGCCGTATCTTTTGCTTTCGTTGACGCAGTAGATCAATTTTTTTACATAACGAAGGGGCCGCATTCCGTAGTATGTGACATAAATTTCCACTAACTATCTCTACCCATTCTAAAGAAAAACGTGTTTTAAGGGTCGGACAGACGGGCAGACAGACAGACAGACGGACGGACGAGAAAGTGAGGTTATAAGGGTTCCGTTTCAACCGATTTAGAGACGGAATCCTAAAGAGTATTAAGATTGTAAAGGTTGTGTATCTGTTGGAGTAGTGCAAGTCAGAATGGATTCTCCCTATGTAGCTGATACGAAACTTCCTGGCAGTGTAGAGTCTCGGTATGGTACACAGTTTTAATCTGCCAGGGAGCTTTAGCACAAGACAGATACTCATTCTTAAAGCAACAACAGCTAAAGTAATACAATTTGTTTAAAGGTACCTTTTCTCATCTTTCACAGGGAAAGAAAAGAATTTCATCGCCGTGTCTTTCCGGTTCGATCCGCACCCCTTATACGCACAATTTCTTCCTGACGACGCACTACAGATTCCCGAAAACACTTCCAGAAAATACTCGGTAGCGATAACGTAACCTTCCGCAGAGACTGAATGTCTCAGAACAACTGGATGTTACCCTGTGCCAGCATTTGAGGGGAAGTGGTGGTGGGATTTCCATTGCCAAGGCCAGGCACGAAGTCGGCATTCCAAAACATCCCAAAGCTGTTCTGTAGAATTCAGGTCAGGATTCTACGCCGGCCAGTCCATTACAGGGAAGTTATTGTAGTGTAACCACTCCGCCACAGGCCGTGCATTATGAAGAGGTGCGCCATAGTGTTGAAAGATGCAATCGCCATCCCCGAATTGTTCTTCAACAGTTGGAAGCAAGAAGGTGCTTAAAACATCAATGTAAGCCTGTGCTGCGATAGTGCCACGCAAAACAACAGGAAGTACAAGCCCCCACCATGAAAATCACGACCACACCATAGCACAACAGCCTCCGAATTTTACTGTTGTCACTACACACGCTGGCACATGACGTTCACCGGGCATTCGCCATACCCCCACCCTGCCATCGGATCGCCACATTGTGTACCGTGATTCATTACTCCACACAACGTTTTTCCCCTGTTCAATCGTCCAATGTTTACGCTCCTTACACCAAGTGGGGGTCGTTTGGCATTTACCGGCGTCATGTGTGGCTTACGAGCAGCTGATCGACCATGAAATCCAAGTTTTCTCACCTCGCGCCTACCTGTCATAGTACTTGCAGTGGATCCTGTTGCAGTTTGTAATTCCTGTATGATGGTCTGGATAGACGTCTGCCTATTACACATTACGACCTTCTTCAACTTTCGGCGGTCTCTGTCAGTCAACAGACGAGGTCGGCCTGTACGCTTTTGTGCTGTACGTGTCCCTTCACGTTTCCACTTCACTATCACACCGGAAACAGTGGACCTAGGAATGTTTAGGAGTGTGGAAATCTCGCGTACAGACGTGTGACACAAGTAACACCCAATCACCTGACCACGTTCAAAGTCCGTGAGTTCCACGGAGCGGTCCATTCTGCTCTCTCACGATGTCTAATGACTACTGAGGTCACTGATAAGGAGTACCTGGCAGTAGGTGGCAGCACAATGCACCTTATGTGAAAAACGTATATTTTTGAGAATATCCGGATATTTTTGATCACATAATGTATGTACAGATGTTAATAAATTTCTTTCTTTCATAAAACGCTTTTCTTTCTGTTGCCTGTCTGCATTTTATAAATTCCCTATGCCGTCTCATAAGTTATTTTGCTGCCCAGTTAGCAAAACTCATCGACTACATTTAATGTCTCGTTTCCTAACATAATTCTCTCAGTACCACCTGATTTAATTCGACTACATTCCATTATCCTTGTCTTGCTTCTGTTGATGTTCGTCTTATATTCTCATTTCAAGACACTGTCCATTTCAAGCCCTTTGCTGTCTCTGACAGAATTACAGTATCATCGGCAAATCGCAAAGTCTTTATTTCTTCTCGCCGAACTTTAATTCCTATTGCTTTAATTCCTGTATTGCTTGCTCAGTGTACAGATTGAATGATGTCGGGGAGAATCTGCAACCCTGTCTCATTCCCTTCTCAACCACTGCTTTGCTCTCATGAGCTTCGACTCTTATAACTGCTGTCCGGTTCCTATACAACTCATAAATAGCCTTCCGCTTCCTGTATTTTACTCTTGCTATCTTCAGAATTTCAAAGAGAGTATTCCAGGCAACATTGTCAAAAACTTTTTCTAAACCTACAAATGCATATGGCTGCATTTTTAAGTTTATTTTCAGGGTCAGGATTCTCTCGTGTGTTCCCACATTTCTCCGGAAAACCAATCGGTCTTCTCCGAGATCGACCTGTACAGTCTAATCAGTTTTTGGTAAAGAATTCTTTCCACCATTTTGCAACCAAGACTAATTCATCTAGCAGATGGATAATAATCACACCTTTCAGCATCTTCTTGAGCATATTTCGCCTGTTTCACATATCTTGTATATAAATGGAATAGTTTTTGCAGTCATTATAATGGAATTTCGTGTACTCCAGGGGTGTTGTTTCGACTTAGGTCCTTCAGTCTCTTTTAAATTCTTCTCGAGGTGTTAAGTTTTGCAGCTCGTCCACTTCTGTCTACTTTTACTTTCAATAGGACTGTATTCATGTTTCTGTTTTTTGTATAGACCTTGCTTGTACGTATTCATTCCATCTTTTAGCTTTCCCTTCTTTGCTTAGGATTGGCTTGCCATTTGAACCCACAACATTCATACAGCTTTTCTTTTCTTCGAAGATTTCTTTTATTTTCCTACGGGCGACATCTGTCTTTCCCATAGAAATGCACGCTTCTGAAGCTTTGGATTTGTCCTTTAGCCACTCCTCCACTTTGCACTTCCTGCACATCCTGTTTTTAGGGGTCTGTATCCCCTTCCGCGTGCTTCATTTTCATCATTATTATATTTTATCCTTCTATCAGTTAAATTCAAAATCTTCTGTGATATCCAAGAATTTCTACTAGGCCTTGTCTTTTTGCCTATTTGATCCCCTGTTGTCTTCATTATTTCATCTCAGCAAGCAACCCATTCGTCTTCTGCTGTATTCTCTTTCACCTCTTTCCCCCAGTCCACATTCCCCTGGTAGTTTTCCTTCTCTTCTTTTTCCTTCTACCGACTTCCAGTCCCACATTACAAAGAATTTTTTCTGTCTCTTAGCTATCTGAATAAATTATTTTACGTGATGATATACTCTTTCGATCTCTTCATCATCTACAGTGCAAGGTGCCATACAGGCTTGTATTACTGTGGTGGGTGGTGGCTTCGTGTCTGTCTTGGCTACGATAATGTGTGCACCATGTTATGCACAGTATTTTACCCGCATTCCCGTTTCCTAATTCATTATTAAACCGACATTACCCGTACTCGATTTTGTGTTGATAACTCTGTACTCACCTGACCAGATATCGTTTTCAGTCTGCCACTGCTTGTAGCTGTTTCCCACTATATTTACCTTCAGCCTACTCACTTCTGTTTTCAAATTCTCTAACTACGTGCCCGATTAAGGGATCTGACATTCCATGCTCCAACCCGTAAAATGCAATTGGTTTTTATCTGATGACAACATCTTTCTGAGTAGTACCTGCCCAAAGAAACAAATTTTACAGTCATTTACCGAGTTACCTTCCAGTGCTTTAGCTTCATAAATGTCGCACATCCTATAAAATAACTGACCTCGTAACATTAACCAACATCACATTGCTATGTTGGTACTGCAAACTGGCGAAAGCAAGAGAAAAGTACACATGTTATACACTACTGGCTATTAAACACGCTACACCACGAAGATGACGTGCTACAGACGCGAAATTTAACCGACAGGAAGAAGATGCTCTGATATTCAAATGATTATCTTTTCAGAGCATTCACACAAGGTTGGCGCCGGTGGAGACACCTAAAACGTGCTGACACGAGGAAAGTTTCCAACCGATTTCTCGTACACAAACAGCAGTTGACCGGCGTTGCCTGGTGAAACGTTGTTGTGATGCCTCGTGTAAGGAGGAGAAATGCGTACCATCACGTTTCCGACTTTGATAAAGGTCGGATTGCAGCCAATCGCGATTGCGGTTTATCGTATCATGACATTGCTGCTCGCATAGGTCGACATCCAATGACTGTTAGCAGAATTTGGAATCGGTGGGTTCAGGAGGGTAATGCGGAACGTCGTCCTGGATCCCAACGGCCTCGTATCACTAGCAGTCGAGATGACAGGCATCTTATCCGCATGGTTGTAACGGATCGTGCAGCCACGACCGATCCCTGAGTCAACAGATGGGGACGTTTGCAAGACAACAACCATCTGCACAAACAGTTCGACGACGTTTGCAGCAGCATGGACTATCAGCTCGTAGACCATGGCTGCGGTTACCCTTGACGCTGCATCACAGAAAGGAGCGCCTTAAGGCCGGTTCCCACTAGGGCTGCCGCGCATCAAAATCGCGCGTCAGCGGCGTGGTTGCCATGGAAACGGCGTCAGCGGCACGGCCCGGCGGGCTCTGCGTCGCGGTTTGATCATGTCGAACCGCTTCCGCTGCCGCGTGCCGCGCTCCAGGTGCGCGCCGCCAATCACAGAACGCGCTGAGCGTGACGTCAGGTACGGAACCCCGGGCCACACGAACTTTCGCCGAACCGCTGAGGCTGACGCGGCGGCAGCTATGAAATACTTATCATCCGATTCCAAGGAAACTATTCGGCAGAAAAATTTGATTCTTGGGCATGTTACAGCCTGATATCTTCTCTCGATAAAGGACCGAATTTCTTTTCGTTATTCGACGTGGTTACTTGCTGTATCGTATTTACGTAAACCTTTACACGAAATTTTTATGAGTGTGCAGAGGTAAAAACGCATTGCGTGGACTTTGCGTACAGTTCATTTTAGGTAATACATTATTGCGTATGAAATTTAGTCAACATATCGAAATTGTTTTTAAATTTGAGAGCAGATCGATAGCTATCACTGTTCTCGAGATATTGAATGATATGTTAGCGGACGGGCTGTGCCGTGGACGCGCGCAGGTTGCTCGCGACGCGACCGGTACTTCGTCCTGCTCGTCGTAAACCATGTGGTTGTATCAACCGCAAATTTCGTAAATGGTTGAAGAAATCGAAACGTGTTTTTTTGCAAACGATAACTTGTGAAAAGTCATGTATTTCGTCGCATGATAAATATCCAAAATCTGTTTATCTACCGAGATATGAAAGTAACTACAGTTTTTCAGAAGGTATAGCTGAATTTTTTTAAACAGCAATTAATAGCATGTGGAATGATAAGTTAAACCGAAACTAATTTGCTGGTATGTCATAAAATGTAATTTACTAAATATCTACAGCTATTGATTATTTCCTTTGGTAAGTAACAAACTTTTTTTTCTTTATGTGGTGTACTTTACTGATTCAGTACGCGTTTCGCCTTTTTCTTTAAGGCTTCTTCGGTGGAATCTAGAATGATTCAGTTTTGTTTTCATATGTGGTACTTGCAGATTATAAAACAGTTCACATCTTTTTTTTACGTGAATGACTGATTACTTACAGTGAATCGAGTTTTTGGCGGACATATACATTTCCCCTCACCTGGTCACATGCTGGAGGTTGAACTAAAACTTAGATTATGGAACATAAGCACATTTTCATGTTCGCTCTTTTTTCTTCTGTCACTAGCAGAAGACGTTTTACCGAAAATTGTGATTTGAAGTCGTAACTACAGTGTGTTCATGTCACGTCCCTTCCTGTCTGATTTGTGTATGTACATGTTGCCAACCTGCAGAATTATATGCTGAAAACTAATGTTTGTTTATTTCTGTTCTCCTTATATCTGTATGTGTGTGGTTAGCCAGTGATAGTTATAGAAAGTTGAAAGTGAATCCAGTAGTTGTCCGACAGTGGTTGAAAGATTTGGTGATCAGCTGATTTCAGTTTTGGTTTAAATATTTTGTGGAGGAGTGCATGGAAGACTAAATTCACTGCTTACATTAATAGATAAAATAGTAGAATAGTATTTCAACAGATGATTATTATCAGAATACTATCACCCAACCCCTTTGTCCTCACTCTTTGACGCCCCATAATACGTCCTGTCAACTAACCTCTATTGTTGTCAAAGTTGTGCCGTAATTTCCTCTTCCTCCTCTATTTAATTCCGTACCTCTTCTTTAGTCACACAATCCTCGTATCTAATCTTCAGCATTCTTATTGATCAGCACATTTTGAAAGCTTCCATTGTCTTCTTGACAGAACTGTTCAGTCCACGTTTCACTTACATACAAGGCTGCACTCCACACAAATACCTTTGTAAAATAGTATCCAACCATTAGAATTTATATTCGGTGTGAACAAATTTTCTTTTTCTGAACCAGGAAATCTCTTACAATTTAAAATCTGGTTTCGAAAACTCTGTTCCAAATATATATCATTCTTTCGTGATTCTTAAGCAAGGTGCTGGCGCTGATTACATTATGGTCTACCGAGCGAGGTGGCGCAGTGGTTAGCACACTGGACTCGCATTCGGGAGGACGACGGTTCAATCCCGTCTCCAGCCATCCTGATTTAGGTTTTCCGTGATTTCCCTAAATCGTTTCAGGCAAATGCCGGGATGATTCCTTTGAAAGGGCACGGCCGATTTCCTTCCCCATCCTTCCCTAACCCGAGCTTCCGCTCCGTCTCTAATGACCTCGTTGTCGACGGGACGTTAAACAACACTAACCTAACCTAACCTACATTATGGTCTGTGGGAAATTCTATCAGGTGGCTTCCACTTTCATCCCTTCCACCCAGCCTTTGTGTTCTTACTGTTTTCGTGTACCTGCTACCGCGTCACATTTTAAATTTTTGTCTCGCTTAACTATCTGAATAATCTCTTTTATCGTACATTGTTTCAATGTATTTGGAGATAGTGAACAATCATGAACGGTAGTCATGAAATCTTTTTATGTTGAAATGAGAAAACTTGAATAATGAAATATGTGAAAGAGTAGATTTTACAGAAAATGAAAAATTGGTATGTCTTCACACAACTTCGTCTTTCCTTCATGTAGGTGTAAGATATAGTTAATCAAACGCACCGCGCGTTTCAGTGGGTCCTGCCCCGTACCTCAGTGGCTGTCCGTCATTGGCTACCGCTAACGTCTGCCGCTTCCAGATGGAAACGCCAATTCCGTGAGCCACCGCGTCAACGCGGAAAATGCTTGCCGCTGCCGTTGCCGCACGCTGCGCTGCCGCGCTCTAGTGGGAACCGGCCTTTAGATGGTGTACTCAACGACGAACCTCGGTGCACGAATGGCAAAACGTCATTTTTTCGGATGAATCCATGTTCTGTTTACGGCATCATGATGGTCGCAACCGTGTTTGGTGACATCGCGGTGTACGCACATCGGAAGCGTGTATTCGTCATCGCCATACTGGCGTATCACCCGGCGTGATGGTATGGGGTGCCATTGGTTACACGTCTCGGCACTTTGAACAGTGGACGTTATATTTCAGATGAGTTACGACCCGTGGCTCTACCCTTCATTCGATCCCTGCGAAACCCTACATTTCAGCAGGATAACGCACGACCGCATGTTGCAGGTCCTGTACGGGCCTTTCTGGATACAGAAAATGTTCGACTGCTGCCCTGTCCAGCACATTCTCCAGATCTCTCACCAACTGAAAACGTCTGGTCAATGGTGGCCGAGCAACTGGCTCGTCACAATACGCCAGTCACTACTCTTGATGAACTGTGGTATCGTATTGAAGCTGCATGGACAGCTGTACCTGTACACGCCATCCAAGCTCTGTTTGACTCAATGCCCAGGCGTATCAAGGCCGTTATTACGGCCAGACGTGGTTGTTCTGGGTACTGATTTCTCAGAATCTATGCACCCAAATTGCCTGAAAATGTAATCACATTTCAGTTCTAGTATAATATATTTGTCCAATGAATACCCGTTTATCATCTGCATTTCTTCTTGGTGTAGCAACTTTATTGGCCAGTAGTGTCTTTACTAGAATATGCAGTTCTAACGTATGACTTAATGACGGTGGTATGATGCTGGATAAAATATTCCGGAGGTAAAATAGTCCTCCATTTGCCTAATACTGAGTGCCTTGCGCTGTAGTGGTTGTTTATATGTAGCGCAAATGTTGTCGTTGCGACTAATGAATGTATCTGAACTCTACTTTGGCCGTGTACTGCTGTGTGTACACTAGTAAAGCAAGTAGAGTTCCACGTTGCGGTCCTGGATAGGCCAACTGGGCCCGTCGCGTCATCGTCTGCCACTTAGGACGTCGGGGTCATCAGGGGCTGGTGGGGAGCACACCGCTCTCTCGGTCGTTATCGGGTTTCTTGTTCTCTGAGCCATTACTGATCGGTGGAGTAGTTCCTCTGCTGGCATCACGAGGCTCAGTGCTCCTCGTTCCAGTCCTCCCACCAAGGAGAAACTCCCTGGCAGTACCGGAAATCGAAGCCGGATCACCCGCGTAGCAGTCATCTGCGCTGACCACTCAGCATCGCGGGCGGACTGCATGTATGCTACTACTTCCTTCAGGTTTGTCTCCCTTGAGATGGAAAACGGCGAGAAATGTTAATGCCACTGGTTAAAATCTGTCTGAATCATGAAAATTTGTTGTCGATTATCCTTGTGACTTACACAACCAACAATAATACTTATTACATTCCGCGGAATATACTGAAGGTCTGACTTCTACCCTAACACTCAAATACGAAATTTATTATTTGCACTTTAATGTATTTTGTTTTTGTTTTCGGTCAACTGGAGCTTAATAGTTTTCATTCACATTCAGTTAATAGCACACACTGTGTTTCTTTTAAACATTGAATACTGTTATGGAAATACATCTCGGCAAACTATTTAATCGCAAATATAACACTTCTTAATTTTTGTACGGTTTATCATTTAAATATTAGGTCTACAACTTTGCTTCAGCCGTTTTGCAATAGACGGCAGTAGCGGCAAGTGGGGTTCGGGTGGTTGGTCATATGTGTAATACAATAAGCTTATTAGTCACCTGTAAACATAATGCCATATAAATATTTGTCGATTTGTGATTTCATCATAAGGTTATTCCCGATTAAGTACGTCGACTTACGTACCCATTTCTCGCCATTTGCGGGAAGTTTTAATTTTCTGCTTTAACATGAAGAAATCTGCGGCTACGGCCCTTAAAATGCAGAGTAAGACCAATGGCGAGGGAACTATTAGTGGAAGAACGTGCAGAGAATGTTTTCAACGCCTTAAGAACGGTGATTTTGATATCGAAGACCGGCTTGGCGGTGGAATACAGAACGTTTTCGTAGCTACTGAAACAGACGAGGACAATCACAGGACATCATTATCGAAAGCAATTGATGCGTTCGAGCCCAGCACTGAAACACAGCCGCTCTGGATTAGCCGAGCGGTCTCGGGCGCTGCAGTCATGGACTGTGCGGCTGATGACGGCGGAGGTTCGAGTCGCCCTCGGGCATGGGTGTGTGTGTTTGTCCTTAGGATAATTTAGGTTAAGTAGCGTGTAAGCTTAGGGACTGATGACCTTAGCAGTTAACTCCCATAATATTTCACACACATTTGAACATTTTTGAACTGAAATACAAACGACCACAAACAGCGATAGACACGTAAAGGTAATTTTGCAGCAGGTCAGTACTCGACTCCAAGTCGCAAAACCCGTCAAAATATACATGGAAACGTTGAAATGAGAAGTCTTATCCCTTCCGCCGTATTCTCCATACGTTGCTCTCTGTGATTACCACCTTTTCCGATCAGTGGCATACAGTCTGGCTGACCAGCACTTCCGATCACGTGAACAAGTGCAAAATTGAACCTACTCATGGATCCCTACAAAAGTCGCCCAGTTGTACCGCCACAGGATTCGTATGCAATCCGAAAGATGGGAGAATGTAGTGGCCAGCGATGGACAATACAACGAATCATAATTTTGTTGTACGTTTTTCACAATAATGCCCCGAACTTCGAGGAAAAAACGGCGGAAGCAAAGTTGTAAACCTTGTACTTTTTTCAGCTCATGAAAGAAAGTGGTTTAAACCTTCATCAAGACGCAACTGAGAAAGAACTTCTTAATGAATATTTCAGAAAATTTGCAAAACTTCGTTACTAATTTTTATGTTCAAAAACACTTCCACTTGGCTTATTAAACACCAAAGAGTACAGTCCAGTGCCTCGTATTAAGGCTTCAGGTAATACAATACATGTCGTGGCCAGAACAAGAGCCGGCCGTAGTGGAAGAGCGGTTCTAGGCGCTTCAGTCTGGAACCGCGCGACCGCTACAGTCGCAGGTTAGAATCCTGCCTTGGGCATGGATGTGTGTAATGTCCTTAGGTTAGTTGGGTTCAAGTAGTTCTAAGTTCTAGAGGACTAATGACCTCAGGTGTTAGGTCTAATATTGCTCAGACCCAATTGAACCAGAACAAGAAATGAGTACAGTGTTGACAACATCCAGCTCAACTTTCAATGTTCATTTTGTTTTATGATATTAATGACCGCCGCAGGGGATTTTGCGCAGTCTCCTGCAGGTGTCAGAGCTCGATTCATCTCCGCGACATCCGTGCAACAGAGGAAAACAAAACAAAAAACACCGGTACACTTTGTAGTTTTAAACAATTATTACTATGAAAAATCTTTAACATCAGCGTACAAAAAATGGCTCTGAGCACTATGGGGCTTAACTTCTGAGGTCATCAGTCCCCTAGAACGTAGAACTACTTAAACTTAACTAAAACAAGGACATCACACACACCCTTAGCCGGACGGAGTGGCCGAGCGGTTAAAGGCGCTACAGTCTGGAACCGCACGACCGCTACGGTCGCAGGTTAGAATCCTGCCTCGGGCATGTATGTGTGTGATGTCCTTAGGTTAGTTAGGTTTAAGTAGTTCTAAGTTCTAGGTGCCTTATGACCACAGCAGTTGCGTCCCACAGTGCTCAGAGCCATTTGAACCATTTGAACACACACCCATGCCCGAGGCAGGATTCGAACCTGCAACCGTAGTTGTCGCGCGGTTCCAGGCTGTAGCGCCTAGAACCGCTCGGCCACACCGGCCAGCTTCAACATACAGTGTACTAAATGTTTTACTGTACTGTTCATCGTGTAGGTGGCAATTCGTCAGTGGTAAAGCACGAAAATCTGTATCACTATGCACTGCGCATGTTAAAGGAGTTAAATACACCGTGCTCCATAAAATCAAACGAAAAAGCACTGCGAGACAGTAAGTGATCGATACTTGTAATGCCTTGGTGGATGTGGCAGGAGCGGCGCAGGCTGAGCGAGGAGATCAACAAGTTCCGCGCCGAGCAGCAGCGGCCCGAGACGCGCCGCGAGTTCGACCTTTACGACCCGGAGGCGCTGAAGAAGGCGCGCCCGCCCTGCGAGGACGACGCCGAGCCCTGCGGACTCGCCTGCGCCCAGAGGTCGGTCCCTCAAAAAAAGCCAGTGGTTAGCGTTTCAGCGCAGCCGCACAAAGCACGTAGCAGCTACGCAATCTGCTTTCCCCATTTAACATATTGTTGTTGTTGTTGTGGTCTTCAGTCTTGAGACTGGTTTGGTGCAGCTCTCCATGCCACCCTATCCTGTGCAAGCTTCTTCATCTCCCAGTACCTACTGCAACCTACATCCTTCTGAATCTGCTTAGTGTATTCATCCCTTGGTCTCCCTCTACGATTTTTACCCTCCACGCTTCCCTCCAATAGCAAATTGGTGATCCCTTGATGCCTCAGAATATGTCCTACCAACCGGTCCCTCCTTCTTGTCAAGTTGTGCCACAAACTCCTCTTCTCCCCAATTCTATTCATTACCTTCTCATTAGTTATGTGAACTACCCATCTAATCTTCAGCATTCTTTTGCAGCACCACATTTCGAAAGCTTCTATTCTCTGATTGTCCAAACTATTTATCGTCCATGTTTCACTTCCATACATGGCAACACTCCATATAAATACTTTCAGAAACGACTTCCTGACACTTAAATCTATACTCGATGTTAACAAATTTCTCTTCTTCAGAAACGCTTTCCTTGCCATTGCCAGTCTACATTTTATATCTTCTCTACTTCGATCATCATCACTTATTTTGCTCCCCCAAATAGCAAAACTCCTTTACTACGTTAAGTGTCTCATTTCCTAATCTAATTCCCTCAGCATCACCCGACTTAATTCGACTACATTCCATTATCCTCGTTTTTCTTCTGATGATGTTCATCTTATATTCTCCTTTCAAGACACTATCCATTCCGTTCAGCTGCTCTTCCAAGTCCTATGCTGTCTCTGACAGAATTACAATGTCATCGGCGAACCTCAAAGTTTTTATTTCTTCTCCATGGATTTTAATACCTACTCCGAATTTTTCTTTTGTTTCCTTTACTGCTTGCTCAATATACAGATTGAATAACATCGGGGAGAGGCTACAACCCTGTCTACCTCCCTTCCCTTAACACATTATAAAATGGAAACTAATTCCGGTACGAGTACCAAACTTGGTAGCATTAATGTATTGGGTGCATGATTTCCATGCGTCACAGTGCCACCGTCCAGTCCCAAGTATGGCCACCAGGTGCCGTGATCAGTCATCTTGATTCATAGCTCACACACCTGACCAGTCGCAGTGCGCTTGTTGACGTATCAACATCAGCTTGCACAAATGGAGCAGAGCGTTATTGGTGAAAATCTGGTATCAAAACAACAGTAATGCTGTAGCTGCACTTCGAGAATATCGCCGGCTGAAAGGACTATGGAAGGGTCCTCTTTCTCCATCTGCTGTGTCGAGGCTGATGAAGAAGTTCGAATCGACTGGAGAACTGGGCGTCGCTCCGGGAAGAGGCCGACGACTGTTTTCACCACAGGTGGCTAATGAAATCGCTGTTGCAATGGCAGACAACGCTGCGCGCAATTCCGGATAGTCAGGCAGTGTGCATGCTGTATCACGACAGTTGAACATCCTGCGGTCCACTACACGGAAGGTGCTTCGAACCATTCTCAAATAAGAAACTTCCTGGCAGATTAAAACTGTGTGCTGGACCGAGACTCGAACTCGGGACCTTTGCCTTTCGCGGGCAAGTGCTCTACCATCTCAGCTACCCAAGCACGACTCACGCCCCGTCTTCACAGCTTTACTTCTGCCAGTATCTCGTCTCGTACCTTCCAAACTTTATGGAGCGTGAGTCGTGCTTGGGTAGCTCAGATGGTAGAGCACTTGCCCGTGAAAGGCCAAGGTCCCTATCTCGAGTCTCGGTCCGGCACACAGTTTCATATCAGCGCACACTCCGCTGCAGAGTGAAAATCTAATCCTGGCATTCTCAAATAGTATCTGTACAAGATTCATATCGCACAGCACCTTGCACCACAGGACGCACAACGACGTGTTGACTTCGCTCTCCACTTTCTTGCAAGGATTCAAGTTGACGAGGGGTGGTCCTGGACCATCCCATGGACAGACGAAGCTCATTTTTCTGTGATGGGTGATTGTGGCGATCTTCACTTCCAGTCACTGTGCATGAAGTTCCTCTGTGTGGTGAGCGTGCCACCGCCAGCTGTAGCATCACGGCTACGTTCATCATTGGCCCATTCTTTTTTGAATAGGTTGGCGCTCAAGGACCAAAGACATGCTGTGTCACTGGCCAGCGAAATTGCGATATGCTTCGCAAGCATATGATACCCGCCCTACAGGTGGGAGGTGCGTTGAACTCAACAGTTTTCATCCAAGATGGGGCCCCACCGCACATCGGTCGTGGAGTTCACCTTCTTCTCCGAAACACATTTGGAAACGATAGAATTATCAACTGATCGTTTCCAAATGCTTGCCCGACACGATCACCTGATCTCACTCCTTGTGACTTCTGGTTGAGGGGCTACCTGAAGGACAGGTTTTACCAGGAGAACATTCACACATGTGCTGATCTGAAGCGCAGCATATCAATAGAGATAGCCAGCATACCTACGGACATGCTACGTTCTGCCGTGCAGAATGGATTCCTGGGTTTCGATACTCTTCTGGACACTAATGGGCGCCATATTGAGCCCTTTTGTAGCAGTAATGGTACTGGTATGTAACGGTATTATGTACCATACCAGCGCATTAAAAGTGTTCAGTTGAACTGATTCTGTATTATTTCTCTTCTCTCCTTGACATTAATGCTACCAGGTTTTGTACTAGTACAGTAATTAGTTTCCGTGTTATAACGTGTGAAATTGGTACCACTGCCTTACGCACCGTTTGTTGAGCCTTCCAGACGCTCCTAAGAGATGTACTATCGCAGGAGCCACGCCCTAAGATTATTCCTACACGGAACTAACCCGAGTTTCAAGGTGCAGCCCAAAGGTAGTTGCTACCTGTTTGAAAAATGTCACTTGACATTCACAGCTATAAAAATGTTGACTGTCATTATTTAAAAACATGTAGTACATATATGAAATGTTTCCTGGTTGTTTAAATTGTATAATACAGTACTGAAAATTTAATACGTTATTAAAAAATGTATTTTACTACAAGTGGCGATCAAAGAGTTTCCGGTCGAAGGCCGTACAGTTCAGAATCGGTTTGCCAACCAGGCAAACTCGCCGTGACTACTGAGGCAATCGTCCCAGGTTGAACATACCATTTGGTAGAACAGCGTGTCCTGCTGCGTGACGAAGTCAGTAACCGCGTGCTGCGCGTTCTCATTCGACAGGAATCGTCGACCCTTCAAGGCCTTTTTTAAGGGGCTGGAGGCGTGTAATCGCGTGGGGAGAGATCAGCGCTAAAGGGTGGAGGTTCCAGTGTCTCCCACTTCAGTTGGTATAACTTCTGCATCACGTCATGTACGATATGGGGACGTGCGTTATCATGAAGCAACAGCACCCCTTGGCGCACCATTCCACGACGGTGGTTTCTGATAAACATGCTGCCCCATACACATTCTTCATTCTCTGATTGATTTCTACCGGTGTTTGTTCTTCGGCAGCTAAGGAAAGAATAACAGCGCGCTGGTCCTATTTGGACGCATTTGGTAACGAGGTCGTCATAGTTCATGTTTCCACATTTATCGCACCCACGTCGGAAAGACATGAATGGCAGACTAATACTTTGCCTACATGTCCATGTTGCATATACGCTGCAGCAACGTCCTCAGACCTAAACTACACTCCTGGAAATGGAAAAAAGAACACATTGACACCGGTGTGTCCGACCCACCATACTTGCTCCGGACACTGCGAGAGGGCTGTACAAGCAATGATCACACGCACGGCACAGCGGACACACCAGGAACCGCGGTGTTGGCCGTCGAATGGCGCTAGCTGCGCAGTATTTGTGCGCCGCCGCCGTCAGTGCCAGCCAGTTTGCCGTGGCATACGGAGCTCCATCGCAGTCTTTAACACTGGTAGCATGCCGCGACAGCGTGGACGTGAACCGTATGTGCAGCTGACGGACTTTGAGCGAGGGCGTATAGTGGGCATGCGGGAGGCCGGGTGGACGTACCGCCGAATTTGCTCAACACGTGGGGCGTGAGGTCTCCACAGTACATCGATGTTGTCGCCAGTGGTCGGCGGAAGGTGCACGTGCCCGTCGACCTGGGACCGGACCGCAGCGACGCACGGATGCACGTCAAGACCGTAGGATCCTACGCAGTGCCGTAGGGGACCGCACCGCCACTTCCCAGCAAATTAGGGATACTGTTGCTCCTGGGGTATCGGCGAGGACCATTCGCAACCGTCTCCATGAAGCTGGGCTACAGTCCCGCACACCGTTAGGCCGTCTTACGCTCACGCCCCAACATCGTGCAGCCCGCCGCCAGTGGTGTCGCGACAGGCGTGAATGGAGGGACGAATGGAGACGTGTCGTCTTCAGCGATGAGAGTCGCTTCTGCCTTGGTGCCAATGATGGTCGTATGCGTGTTTGGCGCCGTGCAGGTGAGCGCCACAATCAGGACTGCATACGACCGAGGCACACAGGGCCAACACCCGGCATCATGGTGTGGGGAGCGATCTCCTACACTGGCCGTACACCACTGGTGATCGTCGACGGGACACTGAATAGTGCACGGTACATCCAAACCGTCATCGAACCCATCGTTCTACCATTCCTAGACCGGCAAGGGAACTTGCTGTTCCAACAGGACAATGCACGTCCGCATGTATCCCGTGCCACCCAACGTGCTCTAGAAGGTGTAAGTCAACTACCCTGGCCAGCAAGATCTCCGGATCTGTCCCCCATTGAGCATGTTTGGGACTGGATGAAGCGTCGTCTCACGCGGTCTGCACGTCCAGCACGAACGCTGGTCCAACTGAGGCGCCAGGTGGAAATGGCATGGCAAGCCGTTCCACAGGACTACATCCAGCATCTCTACGATCGTCTCCATGGGAGAATAGCAGCCTGCATTGCTGCGAAAGGTGGATATACACTGTACTAGTGCCGACATTGTGCATGCTCTGTTGCCTGTGTCTATGTGCCTGTGGTTCTGTCAGTGTGATCATGTGATGTATCTGACCCCAGGAATGTGTCAATAAAGTTTCCCCTTCCTGGGACAATGAATTCACGGTGTTCTTATTTCAATTTCCAGGAGTGTATTTCTTCGCCTCTTATATGTCTTTTGGGGCCGCTTCGTCTCAGAGCATTTAACTGAGAACCGCTCATGCATAGCCACATACGTACATACACAAATACTCATACACGTATTTCTACAAAATTTCAGTTGTTCCTCCTCGACCGTCCAGATTCGTGCTGTCGTTCTTATAGATTGCTTAATGAACCCTGCCTGCCCACTGCGTGAAAACTCAGTATCACACAGAAAATGCACACACACAGTCTACAAGACGTCCACAGAAGGTCGAATGACGAATGTCGTGACATCACATGTCATTAGCTTGTTAGCGCGTGTGGTGTGTATTGTGCACCACGTGCCGAGGTCTAACCTAAGTTCACTTAAAATGGAATTAATTCGAATCCACACTAATTATGCATATTTCCAAATCCACAACTCCTGTGTATACAGGTCAGTCACTAACTATTGTCTCCAAGAATAACTCCGAAAGTATGATAGGAGCTGAAAAGTTTGTGTGACAAAAGTTTCATGGGACAATAAAGGCCATAATATGAAGGTTTTTTGTTGCTAGGTGGGGTCGCGTCAGAGATATGAAGGTCAACTTTGTTTTTTAAATGGGATGCTATAGTTTGGTACTTATTTTCTGATAGCGGCTATCGAGACGAATCCAA
The DNA here is from genome assembly GCF_023864275.1 of Schistocerca cancellata. NCBI lineage: Eukaryota > Metazoa > Arthropoda > Insecta > Orthoptera > Acrididae > Schistocerca > Schistocerca cancellata. Next base: position 596,504,272 of record NC_064627.1, on the reverse strand, counting down.
TGATGTGTAACATTAAGGTTTTTGAAGGTCAACGAAGGTCAAAAAGGTGGCATGAACGTCCATTTACAGAAGGTGTTCGAAGTGATGACCATTGGTATCAATACAGTGCTACAATCTTCTTATCATGGATTGAGTGGTATTCCTTATCACTTCGGCACTTATCGAAGCACCGAGCGAGGTGGCGCAGTGGTTAGACACTGGACTCGCATTCGGGAGGACGACGATTCAATCCCGCGTCCGGCCATCCGTGATTTCCCTAAATTGCTCCAGGCAAATGCCGGGATGGATCCTTTCAAAGGGCACGGCCGACTTCCTCCCCCGTCCTTCCCTAATGCGATGAGACCGATGACCTCGCTGTCTGGTCTCCTTCCCCAAAAACAATCAACAACCAACTTACCGAAGCACATGCTCTGACGATTCTCTCTCGTATATCGTGCAAAGAGTAAATATTCGCCGAATACGGCGTATCCATCTAACGTGCCATTAACATGTAAACACCGTTCGACGGTTTCGCAATACAACACTAATAGGAATGGTAAGACTAGTATCGTCGAATCAAGCAAATGTGAATGATGTATTCCTTCGAAGAACAAGTCGATATGCTTCTCATTTACTGAAAATGCCAACGAAATTCCGTGAGAGCTAGAGACTTATAAGCTGAAAGATATCCTCTATGTACTCACCGTGCATGGTAAACTGAGAACAACTGGATCTTTAACGGATCAGAAACATATCCGGCAAAGGAATGTTACTAACGAGGAAACGGAAATTGGTACTCTTGCCACTGTGGTTAGAGATCCTTGTGTTAGTTCGCATCAAATCGCTAGGGAACATGGCATGAGCCAGAGTAGTGTTGTTCGTGGTCTGAATCGCCATAAATATCATCCTTACCATATCAGTCTCCACCAAGAATTAACTGGTACGGATTGTATGCGTCGCACTGAATTCTGCCGATGGGCTCAATTTCAGATTCAGAAGGATGACACATTTATTAATTTGATTTTATTTACTGACGAGGCTACATTCACGAACCATGGAAATGTTCATTTGCATAACATGCATCATTATTGGGCAACTGAAAATCCATGTTGGCTGCGGCAAGTTGCACACCAAAAAGCCGTCGTCAGTGAATGTATGGTGTGGGATTCTGGAGGACAGAATTATAGGCTCCTACTTCATCGAAGGAAATCTTAATGGTAGGAAGTACACCACATTCCTGCAAGAAACATTAGGTCTGTTATTGGAAGAAATACCTTTAGGAACAAGGAACAGAATGTGGTATCAACACGATGGGTGTCTGGAACATATTTCGCTGACGGCTAGAAATGAGTTGCAGAGACAGTTCCCAAATCGTTGGATTGGACGCAGAGGAGATGTGTCGTGGCCGGCTCGTTCGCCAGACTTGACGCCTCTGGATTTTTTCTTATGGGGATTCGTAAAACACTTTGTTTGTAAAGACGTTCCAACTACATCTGAAGATATGCGAGAGACAATTGTCAGAGTATGTGCTTCGTTAAGTGCCGATGTGATAAGGAATACCACTCAACCCATGATAAGAAGATTGCAGCACTGCATGGATATCAATGCTCATCACTTCGAACATCTTCTGTAAATGGACGTTCATTCTACCTTTGTGACCTTCGTTGACCTTCAAAGACCCTACTGTTACACATCATTGGATTCGTCTCGATAGTCGCTATGATCTTCATATCCCTGACGCGACCCCACCTACCAACAAAAACCCAACGTCATATTATGGTCGACGTTGCCCCTTGCAACTTTTGTCCCACAAACTTTTCAGCTCCTATCGTACTTCCGGAGTTATTTTTGGTGGTAATAATTACTGACTCACCGTGTATACTTATCTTCTAGTTTTTTGTTGTCCAGAGATGCGCTCACACAGCTTCGTAAGTTTATGGAGGTATATACAGAAACTTCGAATAATGCTTGTTTAGTATTGTTCTGTTTGTGACGAAACAAGTGCTGTATCATTTGAGAGATACAGAGGCGAGCGAGTGTGCCGGGACTTACCCCAGTTCACTGCTAGTAGCGCCATATAACCATAACACGCCTGTGCGTAGCATACAAACCATTGCCCCAAAATCTAAGGATGAAATTAAAAATTAAAGTAGCTTTTCCAAACTTTGTCAACATATGCTTCAGTATATTAATGTTTAAACTATTAAATCTCATAGTGATCAGATGAATATGCTTCCCTAAATATATCGTTTTAAATTAAAAACAAGGCTAAATAATAAAGCTAGAAGCCAAAAATTGTTCAGAATGTGCAAATGTATGTCAGAATCAACTGTTACAAGTTACAACTTGATTGGAGCAATAGTTTGGTCAAAATCGGTGTTTTTACGAAAAACTGAAGGCGCTAAATATTAGACTTAAAAAGATGAAAATGGGTAAAAACGTCAGTTTGGTAGAAAAACCTTAACTATGTGCCCCCATTAAGCTACCTCCAATAGTTTTCGAGTAATTTACTGAAAACGAAATTTTGAACAAAAACGTCCTTATTTGCAATAGATTAAGTATCATTTATATTAATGAAAGAAAGCGCTAATTACAGCACCTGATAAAACCCATTAAATAATAAAGCTATAACAAGTTTCAAGACCTTGATGTAAATAGCAGTCAGTATAAGATCTCTTAAAGTTGTGGTCCAGAGATCATGTTTTACTGTCGGTTCCGTTCTAAACATTCTAGCCGCCAAAGTTTAAATGTAGTCGAACTAAAACTTTTTCTGTAATTAAAGCCAACTTAGCTCCTTTCACATAAAAATTACGAAGATTGTAATTTGATTCATGACAGAGTTATTAAATTGTATGTGTCCGAGAAAGCGGCCATTTAGATGCCGCTTCCGGGCATAGAGCAAATGAAGGCAGATGTTCCCTTCAGCCGTCCGCTGCACCCATATATAAAGACGGCCTGAGAGGCAGTAACACACACGTCACACTCAGCTACCAATCGGTCCGCCTCAGTCCAACGCCGGATTACGCGCTGCCTCGGGTGACGTCACAGCCAGACTGCAACTACAAGTATGTTTTCGTTATAAATACGAAGTGAACTAGCAAGGACTGTACACCCTCCTGGATCGCTTAGATTTCGTGGAAGTAACTGTTCGTGTGCCGCCCGTAATATTAACCAAACCGCGTGGCAAGTGGTGATATTATTTTCCACTTTTGTGGTAAGTAATTAACTTTGACGATTAAAAGTCAGGGCGAAATACTATTTAATTGAAACTTACCGTAGAGGTAGAGTCTGAACTGCTTGTAGCGCTGTTTATGATAGAGACATTATTATTATTTTTATTATTATCAGGACTATTACAGTGTTGTGTGTGTGAAATTTTATCAAATATAACATTCTGTTAGAACTCAAAACGTTGATTTATAATCATAGTTCCTGATCCTGCTGAGTAAACAGAGAATAGAAACATTACTTTCACTGGGTACAAGAGGAATGTGGACTTGCAGACTGGTAGCTATGGTCAGTGTGTTCTCCAACGCTTTCTGGCGAATAAGCCGGCCAGTGTGGTCGAGCGGTTCTAGGCGCTTCAGTCTGGAACCGCGCGACCGCTACGGTCGCAGGTTCGAATCCTGCCTCGGGTATGGATGTGTGTGATGTCCTTAGGTTAGTTAGGTTTAAGTAGTTCTAAGTTCCAGGGGACTGATGACCTCAGATGTTAAGTCCCATAGTGCTCAGAGATATTTTTTCTGGCGAATATTATTATTAATTATATTTCTTATTTTCTACGTTCCACCCGTCGCCCCACATGTTCATCGACAAAAACACGAGATCGATGCACTGAAATATCTCTCTCCTTCAGTGCGTCAGCTTCACCTTAGTGAAAAACAATACAGCGCCATGTTGAGAACATACGCTCATCTGTAGCTCCCACGCCGTCGAGAGCAGCAGGTGTCGTGTCTGGGTTGCGTCGATGTGACGCCAAAAAGGCGTATTAAGTTGCCGCTAGCACGGAGCTCGGTAGCAGTTGACTCAGTACACCACCAGCGGACGCTCGAAAATCACAACATACTCGGAAAAATACAGCTAATTTTTTGAGACACACAAGAATACCGGTGTCATTTCTGCTCATTTCACTCACAGAAAAGTAAACCGTACTCTTTTAAGTTTCTAACCATACCCTCAGCAATCGCAAAATAGTAATAAATATAGGTAAATATTTGTGGCAAGTAAGAATACAACTGTCATTGCTACTCATTTCTTTTCCAACAATTTAATCGTTCTGTTTTTAATCAAATTGAAGTCACAAAGTCTAACAAAGTCAGTCCTGAGAGAGACCGCTCTTGTGTGTAAATAACATCGAATATTGCAGAATATACATCTATTCCATTAATAAGAAAGTCCCAGAATCTGTTACAAAAACGAAGATGAAAAAAAATAGACTATAGCTGGAACAATAACCTACTTCGTTTGACTCCGTGACTCGATGTCTGTAATCACTACACCAAGGTGAGTACATTCTACTTTCAGAACAGTGACATTCATCTTACGATATCCTGGAGACTTTTATTACTTGTGTTTCATTAAGTGAGTCGGCCGGAGTGGCCGAGCGGTTCTAGGCGCTACAGTCTCGTACCGCGCGACCGCGACGGTCGCAGGTTCGAATCCTGCCTCGGGCATGGATGTGTGTGATTTCCTTAGGTTAGTTAGGTTTAAGTAGTTCTAAGTTCTAGGGGACTGATGACCTCAGCAGTTAAGTCCCATAGTGCTCAGAGCCATTTGAACCTTTTTTTTGTCATTAAGTGACATTTAATTACAAGAAACTGCGCCAAGAGTGATGTGTGCTATAAATCTTAAATTTGCCATTGCCTTGAAGTGGCGTACTATCACAGCACACAAGTTATAATACAAAAACAACGAAATACGGCGAAATCCAATACGACGTCTCCAAAGTTTTCATTTCATGACTGCTGTCGAGTTTCATTGTCACATGAAGGAACACATCACTTTGACATATCGTGTGAAGCCTTTCACCACAAGTGGCTCCATTCAGCTGCGGCTTCTGCTTTTATTGTAGTGGCTATTAACGCTAATCCCGTGGTGTCATGCAAGCCCTCTCTAAGGATTACGACGTGTTTTACGAGTCAAATTATCGTCGTAGAAATCTGAATTATGACGAAGGTAGTGAGTTCAGGAAAAGCCTCCAACTTAGCGTCGGTAAGCTTTCATGCTTTATGCAACATTTGCCGCCATGGGGCATTCCGCTCGCGAGGTTGTACATGTTAAATTCATCTCCGAGTAGTGTTCGCAATTATCCTGGTAATGATTCAATACGCAGAAGACCGGGCGCTATTTTAGGTGCTACCGGACTAGTTTGAAGTGTCCTGCCCGGCCTTCCGTCATCTTTCATGCTAGTGAACATAGTTCTCCATGTTTCCTGTCCTCACACTTTCCCATAGTTCAGGGCCTGGATCGTTTTAGTTCAATGCTTTTCATACGAAAGAATGTTCTACGGTTTATATTCTTGTCCTGAAGCAAGATGCAATAGGCCCCGGCCTTAATAAATGTACCGTTATACTCGTACTTCAGGCTACCTCGCCAGTTTATTGTATGTTATAGGAGGAAGAGCTTAGTAGATTTTACCAGGACATACGCGTTTTGTCTCGTCTGTAGCTTCCCTCTGTCATTTTATCCATTATGTTAATTAACTATCAACTAAACCCCTGCTAGGAGAGAATTAGTTCGGTGCCAGACACGGTCAGGACAAAAACCGAGAGATAGGTGAATGACAGACCTAACCACTTGCAGGGAAACAGAGAAATCGTCTGCACAAGTAATTATTTTGCCACATCTCTTCAGATTAACATTCATTAGTATTCATGATATCATCTGTAACAGCTAACAACTGCTGCAGGTGCACTTCTAAAAGACAAGCCAAACGTGGAAACTTGAGCCACACGCAGAAAGCTGATACAGGTCAAATATAAGCAAAACCACGAATATGGAAAGGATCGTATAATCTCAAGAAATTTTATTTAGTGGCCGAAAATATCTGCTATGTTACATTAGAAAGAACTTTCATAACGCAGGATTTGTGTTACAGCGAACAAAGTAGTTTCCATATGCTGCAATCGATTGAGAATACATCGATCGGGTCACAATTGATCGGTCACAGTCGATCCCAGATTTATGGAAAGAACGACAAGTTTCGCAGAATTATATCACCAGGCTTAAATGGCTAATGAGAACGCTTTGAATTAAGACAGGGAGTGCTTAAATTAACTGAATGAATGTTCTCTCAACTCTGTTTCTCTCTCACTTTACATGGAACAGGGACGTGGAGCTAACGAGTCCTTGAGATTTATTTTATTTATTTAGCGTATGGCTTACGCAATTATATTTAACAAATGCATACATTAAAGTGATTCAGGTTAAGATGAAATTATGTGAAACGATAAGAAGCTTTCGTGTTAGTGAGCAAAGTTCTCCATGTTTTCTGTCCTCGCACTCTTCCGTGTAATGGTGAAGTGTTTTTCGTGTTTCCATATTTTTGTCCAACCCTTATATAGACAGGGTGGTCCATTTTGCGTGACAGGGCCAAATAACCCACGAAATAAGCGTCAAAAGAAAAAACTACGAAGAACGAAACTTGTCTAGCTTGAAGGGAGAAACCAGATGGCGTTATGGTTGGCCCGCTAGATGGCGCTGCCATAGGTCAAACGGATATCAAATGCGTTTTTTTAAAATAGGAACCCCCATTTTTATTACATATTCGTTTAGTAAGTAAAGAAATATGTTAGTTGGACCAATTTTTTCCCTTTGTGATAGATGGCGCTGTAGTAGTCACAAACGTACAAGTAAGTGGTTGTTGTTGTTGTGGTCTTCAGTCCTGAGACTGGTTTGATGCAGCTCTCCATGCTACTCTATCCTGTACAAGCTTCTTCATCCCCCAGTACCTACTGCAACCTACATCCTTCTGAATCTGCTTAGTGTATTCATCTCTTGGTCTCCCCCTACAATTTTTACCCTCCATGCTGCCCTCCAATACTAAATTGGTGATCCCTTGATGCCTCAGAACATGTCCTACCAACCGATCCCTTCTTCTGGTCAAGTTGTGCCACAAACTTCTCTTCTCCCCAATCCTATTCAATACTTCCTCATTAGTTACGTGGTCTACCCATCTAATCTTCAGCATTCTTCTGTAGCACCACATTTCGAAAGCTTCTATTCTCTTCTTGCCCAAACTATTTACCGTCCATGTTTCACTTCCATACATGGCTACACTCCATACAAATACTTTCATAAATGACTTCCTGACACTTAAATCTATACTCGATGTTAACAAATTTCTCTTCTTCAGAAACGCTTTCCTTGCCATTGCCAGTCTACATTTTATATCCTCTCTACTTCGACCATCATCAGTTATTTTGCTCCCCAAATAGCAAAACTACTTTACTACTTTAAATGTCTCATTTCGTAATCTAATTCCCTCAGCAGCACCCGCCTTAATTCGAATACATTCCATTATCCTCGTTTTGCTTTTGTTGATGTTCATCTTATATCCTCCCTTCAAGACACCATCCATTCCGTTCAACTGCTCTTCCAAGTCCTTTGCTGTCTCTGACAGAATTACAATGTCATCGGCGAACCTCAAAGTTTTTATTTCTTCTCCATGGATTTTAATACCTACTCCGAATTTTTCTTTTACTTCCTTTACTGCTTGCTCAATATACAGATTCAATAACATCGGGGAGAGGCTACAACCCTGTCTTACTCCCTTCCCAACCACTGGTTCCCTTTCATGTCCCTCGACTCTTATAACTGCCAACTGGTTTCTGTACAAATTGTAAATAGCCTTTCGCTCCCTGTATTTTACCCCTGCCACCTTTAGAATTTGAAAGAGAGTATTGCAGTCAACATTGTCGAAAGCTTTCTCTAAGTCTACAAATGCTAGAAACGTAGGTTTGCCTTTCCTTAATCTTTCCTCTAAGATAAGTCGTAGGGTCAGTATTGCCTCACGTGTTCCAGTATTTCTACGGAATCCAAACTGATCTTCCCCGAGGTCGGCTTCTACTAGTTTTTCCATTCGTCTGTAAAGAATTCGTGTTAGTATTTTGCAGCTGTGGCTTATTAAACTGATTGTTCGGTAATTTTCACATCTGTCAACACCTGCTTTCTTTGGGATTGGAATTATTATATTCTTCTTGAAGTCTGAGGGTATTTCGCCTGTTTCATACATCTTGCTCACCAGATGGTAGAGATTTGTCAGGACTGGCTCTCCCAAGGCCATCAGTAGTTCCAATGGAATGTTGTCTACTCCGGGGGCCTTGTTTCGACTCAGGTCTTTCAGTGCTCTGTCAAACTCTTCACGCAGTATCGTATCTCCCATTTCATCTTCATCTACATTCTCTTCCATATTTATAATATTGTCCTCAAGAACATTGCCCTTGTATAGACCCTCTATATACTCCTTCCACCTTTCTGCTTTCCCTTCTTTGCTTAGAGCTGGGTTTCCATTTGAGCTCTTGATATTCATACAAGTGGCTCTCTTTTCTCCAAAGGTCTCTTTAATTTTCCTGTAGGCAGTATCTGTCTTACCCCTAGTGAGATAAGCTTCTACATCCTTACATTTGCCCTCTAGCCACACCTGCTTAGCCATTTTGCACTTCCTGTAGATCTCATTTTTGAGACGTTTGTATTCCTTTTTGCCTGCTTCATTTACTGCATTTTTATATTTTCTCCTTTCATCAATTAAATTCAATATTTCTTCTGTTACCCAAGGATTTCTACTAGCCCTCGTCTTTTTACCTACTTGATAGTCTGCTGCCTTCACCACTTCATCCCTCAAAGCTACCCATTCTTCTTCTACTGTATTTCTTTCCCCCATTCCTGTCAATTGTTTCCTTATGCTCTCCCTGAAACTCTGTACAACCTCTGGTTCTTTCAGTTTATCCAGGTCCCATCTCCTTAAATTCCCACCTTTTTGCAGTTTCTTCAGTTTTAATCTACAGGTCATAACCAATAGATTGTGGTCAGAGTCCACATCTGCCCCTGGAAATGTCTTACAATTTAAAACCTGGTTCCTAAATCTCTGTCTTACCATTATATAATCTATCTGATACCTTTTAGTATCTCCAGGGTTCTTCCATGTATACAACCTTCTATCATGAGTCTTAAACCAAGTGTTAGCTATGATTAAGTTGTGCTCTGTGCAAAATTCTACCAGGCGGCTTCCTCTTTCATTTCTTAGCCCCAATCCATATTCACCTACTACGTTTCCTTCTCTCCCTTTTCCTACACTCGAATTCCAGTCACTCATGACTATTAAATTTTCGTCTCCCTTCACTATCTGAATAATTTCTTTTATTTCGTCATACATTTCTTCAATTTCTTCGTCATCTGCAGAGCTAGTTGGCATATAAACTTGTACTACTGTAGTAGGTGTGGGCTTCGTATCTATCTTGGCCACAATAATGCGTTGACTATGCTGTTTGTAGTAGCTTACCCGCATTCCAATTTTCCTATTCATTATTAAACCTACTCCTGCATTACCCCTATTTGACTTTGTATTTATAACCCTGTAGTCACCTGACCAAAAGTCTTGTTCCTCCTGCCACCGAACTTCACTAATTCCCACTATATCTAACTTTAACCTATCCATTTCCCTTTTTAAATTTTCTAACCTACATGCCCGATTAAGGGATCTGACATTCCACGCTCCGATCCGTAGAACGCCAGTTTTCTTTCTCCTGATAACGACATCCTCTTGAGTAGTCCCCGCCCGGAGATCCGAATGGGGGACTATTTTACCTCCGGAATATTTTACCCAAGAGGATGCCATCATCATTTAATCATACAGTAAAGCTGCATGCCCTCGGGAAAAATTACGGCCGTAGTTTCCCCTTGCTTTCAGCCGTTCGCAGTACCAGCACAGCAAGGCCGTTTTGGTTATTGTTGCGAGGCCAGATCAGTCAATCATCCAGACTGTTGCCCTTGCAACTACTGAAAAGGCTGCTGCCCCTCTTCAGGAACCACACGTTTGTCTGGCCTCTCAACAGATACCCCTCCGTTGTGGTTGTACCTACGGTACAGCTATCTGTATCGCTGAAGCACGCAAGCCTCCCCACCAACGGCAAGGTCCATGGTTCATGGAAGAAATATGAATGTTTTAGTTGGACCACTTTTTTCCCTTTGTGATAGATGGCGCTGTAGTAGTCACAAACGTATAAGTAAGTGGTATCACGCAACATTCCGCCAGTGCGGACGGTATTTGCTTCGTGATACATTACCCGTGTGAAAATAGACCGTTTACCAATTGCGGAAAAGGTCGATATCGTGTTGATGTATGACCATAGGAAGACTGCCACTCATTTCTCCACCCTTCCCCTAGACCGTAGCTTTCTGGGTCGAATTGGCCATTGTTTACCCAGATTGGTTCTATAGATTTTAGACGGGTCCGTGGTAAGTAATTGAATGTTTTAATGAATTTCTCAGAATCTTTTGAGTTTCGTTCATTCATGTGTTATTACTCGTCGTAGTCGGATATTTGGAGAGGCAGTATTCGCGATTACTGACTATCACGGTATTGGTGTGGATTTAAAACATCTTGCAATAATCCTCATTGTGTCATTTAGATGGATATCTATTTTCTTGAAATAGCTACTTCTACTCCAAACAGGAGAACAGTTTTCAGCGACAGGATACACCAATGCGTGTACTATATTTCTTAAGCTGTTCTCATTGGATAACCTGCTAGCACGATCCAGTTTCCTTAACATATTGTTTCTAGACTTGGCCTTTGTGCTGTTGGTTCTAGAGGTTTACTAAATGTCAGGGATCTGTCGAGAGTCACAACCAAATATTTGGGCATTCGACTATATCGTATTTTTTGTTTTTACAGATTACATTCAACACTCTGTTTACCATTCTGTTTTTCAGATGAAATGAGCTGACTTGTACCGTTTTTAGGGTTTGGACAATGTCTCCACTTTTTGTAATACTGGTCAATGTTTTGTAGGTCATTAGTAAGAGTTTCCTCACCTTCTTCGAACGTGTTTCGTTGAGTTGCTATTGCTAGGTCGACGGCTTAGCTGAACTTTACAGAAGCACTGGTGACTATGTGGCTGGTATAATAGTTGAATAAAAGTGCGGCCAAAACAGAACCCTGTGGACGATCGTTATTTTGGCATAGGAATTACTTAAGACTAGCTATCACCCGCAGTGCCTTATGAAATACGAGGTGTGGCTATAAAATAACGGGACTATTACTGTAAAACATTTCATTTCAAAAACTTACATATTTAGTTATTGCTACCCTCAACATACTACCCTCCTTTACCCCCATTGATGAAAGCTGCTGGAAGCCTTCGTCTGTGACCTACTTGATAACGTGAGTATCTTTTCTTTCACTCCTTCAACGGACTGCAGTCTTGTACCTTTTAATGCAGATTTGGCCTTGAGGAGTAGATAAAAGTAACATGGTGCTAGGGCAGGCGAATAAAGTGCGTGGTCTAACAGAGGGGTGCTGTACTTCGCTAGAGACCTCTTAACAGACAATGCGGTATGAGCCGGTGCGTTGTCTTTGATGCAGAACACATGACATGTTCTTCCACAATTCGTGTCGTTTCTTACTTATTTTCTCACTGAGATGAGCAAGAACCTCAAGATAGTAATGTTGTTCAATAGTTTGACTTTCAGGTACCGACAGAAGATACACAATTTCATGAATATCGAAAAAAGAATCATAATCGCATTGAATCTTGATTTGTTCAATCGAACGTTTTTCGCTCTCAATGAAGTCGGCCTTTGCAATTCATTGACCGGCACTTAATTTCTGGATCGTAACTGAGAAACCACGTCACATCACTCTTTCAACGAAATTAGGATCATTCTCCATGGTATTCGAAGAGCCACTACAAAATTTTCACGAGCTTCTTTTTGTTCAATCGCGAAAATTTCCGGTACCAGTTTCGCACACACTTTTCTCATGTTAAATTGGCTATGTAAAATTTGCTCTACGCATTCTTTGTCAGTTCTCACAGTTTCTGCAATTGGTTGAATACTCAACCGACGATCAGATCGAATCAGCTTACTTACTTTTTCGATATTTTCGTCCGTTTTTTATGTTGAAGGCGTGCCTGGCGTGAGTCATCTTGAAGTCTTCTCGGCTATCTTGAAAACGCCTGAACCACTCAAAAATCGCATACGTGTTGCACCGTCTTCTCTATACATTACTTCCAGAGAAAAGTAGGGTTCAGTAGCATTTGAAACTTCACTACATTTCGTTGCTCTGTTATCATACTTACCGCTTTTCCGACAAACTAAGTAAACAGCTCTTATGCAAATGAAGGCTACGGCCACACTGATATGTCTATAGATAACTGAGATGCCGCATTCGACTGAAAAGGCTTCAGGCTTCACAGCCATTGATCGTTCATCTTTGGTGCATGCGTACTTACACTGTGAAGCATCGTCCCGTTCATGGAGTATAAATATCTATGGAGAGCGCATTTGGATACTGTAATGGTCGCCTGGTCGTAGATATTGCTAATTGCTATAATCGACTATTTCACTCCCATTGACGGAGCTTGTTAGCACTTGATGTTAGGTTGGCGCCATTAAAATGCATTGTGTTGTGGTAATCGCTGCTACTTGCTGGATCGCTGCTGTGTCTCGATGCTGATGCTGGCTCTAAATCTGGTTATCTAGGGTTAAAAAACATGAGGTCCCGTGTTTTTTATGTGCTTTTGATGATAAAGAACGAGCAAAACCCACAAATATGTAAACTTCAAATATTTATTGCTCTGGTGGCCATCTTAATTCCACTGTCCACCAAAGACCATGACACAACACAAAGTAGTACTTCCTTTACATGTTCTTTGCTTTGTTTATCCACCTCAAACAATAACACACAAACACACTTTACCAAAGTGACATTCCGACTGCCTCCCGACCCTTCTTGCTGCTTGTATTTATAACATTGTCAAAGAACTACTAAAAAGAGATATAGTTTATAAGTCACATGTACATCTGTTATCATAATTTGTGCAGAAAAGTTATTAATTTGCATCGAGTGACATAATTTAACACGTTATTAAAATGACAGACAGATTTGTTGACTTGACAGAATAATTCTTTGTTACAAAAAGGCCGTTTTTTAGAAGTTTGTCAACTGACTTCTCTAATTTGCATAAATAAGTAAATAGCATGAATTATTAAGAATTACATTGGTTTTCGTCTAAAACAGGATTGATTACGTGAATACTGAGTGAAAACGCTCCTAGTGAACAAATAGGTTTCACTGGGTGATTTTTATTTAAGGAGATCCAAAATACCTAAGTTGGCCACTATTTTTCGTACTTCATATTAATTATTTAAGATGAACTTAGTGTTTTTACATGATGACATTTGCTGTATCAGTGATCAAGTGATATAAACTTTTGTGTGGGTCAGTTACTCAGTATAATTTAATGGGTTGACTGTTTATGCAGACATGTTATGCAATCATTGTTAACATACACAATAACTTTTCTATAATCATAAATACTCGTTAAACTGGTTGAATTTGGAGGGTATCGCATACTTCGGTACAGTAAAGCCTTTAATATGTTCCGTTACAATACCCCCCTTGGGTAATATCATTTACAGAACGTTAATGATATTAGCCGACTAGGACAAATGTGTCAAATGGTTAAAATTTGGGAAAGTACTACTTTAATAATTTTTTTGTTTTACTACGCATAATGTGTATGTATGCAATGACCGTTACACCGTTTCAAAATGACTTTTTCCTGCAAATATTTTAGTTGTGTAGTTTCAAATGCACTTTGTGTTATGGCTCTCAGTATGACAGCATAATAAAAATATTTAGTAATATATGAAAGTAAAAAAAATTGTTAATCTTTGCTCCCAGTGAGCCACATGGAAAATGATCAAAAACAGACACAAATATATCACATGCGATTTTAAGATATATAAAAAATATATGTAAATTATTTCAAAGTCAGTTCTCATTGAGTCACAGATTAATCAAGATAATAGAAAGAACATAAATATATTACATAGATGGACATAGGAAAATATTGCAACTGACTGCTCTTTTTGAGCCACATAAAAGAAATAAAAACAAAGAACATAATTATAAGTATGGACATGATATATAAACACAAACACTAGAGAAGTCACATGTATGAATATAGTATGCATTTGAAAAAATGGAGAGTTTTTTAAATATTGTCTCCCATTGAGACACAGTCAAGATAGTACAAGAACATATGAATACCAAAATTGCACACTTAAATTGGTCACAACATAATACAAACATCAAACTTGGTGAACATCTGATTAGCTGTAGAAAATTGTACACAAATCTTATGCCTAAGAACACAATAGTAACAAAATGATGGGTCTTGCACAACAATTTTTACATTTTTATCAAAACTAGACATAGTTGTCTCACTGGGAATTCCGCGATCGTTCATTAAGTAAAATATGGAGTTTCAGTCTTCGATTGCTATTCTTTATTTTCAATTACCGGTTTCGGGCTAGCTGCCCATCTTCAGATCATATGTTGTAGTTACAGAGTAACTTGTCCGTACAGAACACACTGTTCACTGTCATAAGTGACAGTGAACAGTGTGTTCTGTACGGACAAGTTACTCTGTAACTACAACATATGATCTGAAGATGGGCAGCTAGCCCGAAACCGGTAATTGAAAATAAAGAATAGCGATCGAAGACTGAAACTCCATATTTTAATTTTTACATTGTCTTTTATTTGGTGCAAGTATGTCGCATATTCAACAATACAAAAGGAAAGTAATAAATGTTTGTCACCTTCTTGCGCGTTGCAAGTAAAGATGTTTCAAAATTTAATATTCAATAGTGACAATAAAAATATAAAACCATTCTCTCAGAGATCTGGAACTTTTCCAGGGTCTGTAGGATGAGTGGTAGTTGCTATCTGACACACCCAGTAAAATTCTTTGCTGATAACATGCTTTATGGAAAATGGGTAAGTAACTGTATTCAAACATGGAAATGTGCTTAATCATGTTTATATGGTTTCAATTCAGTGATGTTTCTCAATCCAAATAACCTTCTTGATCTGGGAAAGATACGTCTATACGCATTAGGATGTAGGCTTTCTTTTATTTCAAATGGACAAATGTAAATATCAAAAAACTTTTTAGGTTCGGCTGACAATAATTTTGATTTCTCTTTTTTTACTTTTACATATGGACAACGTAGCTCAACATCTTTGTCTATTTCCGTATTTTCAAACAGTAGATCATTTTCAATTTCTTTAGTTCCTAAGTCTAATGTCTCTTTCCTACACTTAGACACATCCCTCTCTGTTTGCAAAGCATTGACATTTAAACATAAACCTTTGTTTTCATCTGTTCCTTTTAACTTTGTGTTGTCACTTAAACTACTGTTTTCACCCCCTTTTTTATAAAGTCCACTACGGATTCTTGTGCACCATGTAGGATACAAGGTTGCACTTACCTTTGCTAATTCTTTCCAAAAGGCATCTTTGTTTATACAGTTTCCATAGTTGTTCCACAAAACTTCTAAAAACTTTTCCCCTTTTTCTTGAAAACGCACATTTACATTCCATCCCTTTATATTTTCTTTAATATTATTATTATTACCATTATCATAGATTAGTGTTTCATAGTTCCCAATCGGCAATAGCTTGTCCTCAGATACACATTCCCTAGTCTGCATTTCACTTAAATTAACCTCATTATTACCCATGTTTGTCACATCACTTACCTTTACCACATAATCACTTTTCAATTCTACAAATACTTTTATTTCATCCTCCACACCCTCATCAATAACATCACTTGATTTAGGATCATTATTTAAATGTCCCTCTATTACTTCTTCCTCCTCCTCCGCAACAACCCCATCTTCTGTTTCCCCCCTATGTATCTGAATCTCAGCAATTGAGTCTTTGGCTCCATTAAATGCTTCGTCATCCCCCTTCTTATCAAATAAACCCCCCAAAATAGATTCTATTTGTGGTGTGTCTGACTTGTTATTAACACCAGTATCTTTTTCAGCCCAACTATGGAACTCTGCAATACCTTCAACTTCTGCACTTTCACTAACTACCTGTGCTTGAACACTGTTTTCATTAACTGTATCACTTTTACTCATAGTATCCCAAAACCTTTTATTAAATTCTAATTTATTCATTCTAACAACATCAGTATTTTCATGGTACTTACTCTTTACATTGTATCCTCTCCTTTTCCAGTTTCGGTTATGTGTTGTCCTGTCATAATATTGTCTAGCCCCAAAACTACGGACTAGTTTCAACAAACCCCCTTCTATCTTGTGCTCTTCCCCAATACCTATTTCTATCATTCCTGTTATCTCTCCTCCATCCTCCCTCCTGTGTATTGTTTCTGAAACCATTTTCATATCTCCTATCTCCCCTATTTGGAGCATTATTTCCAGAATTTTCAAAGTCTCTCCTCCCATAATAATCTCTATTTACATTCCTGTTCCACCCCCCATACTGGTTGTTGCCAGAGCCAAAACTTTGATTATTTTCTCTTTCCAAGGACCTATCTAATATATCTACAAATTTCAGGAACTCTTCCATTGAATCGTCTGGTCCATGGACCAATTCCCACTGCAGTCTCTCTGGTAACCTTCTTTTTAAAACATCAATTTGTGTCATAATATCAAAAGAGTTATTCAAGTGAGCAAGTTTTTTCAATTGATCTCTGCAAAATTTTTGCATTCCCCCTACTTTCCCTCTATACACTGGTCCATTTAGAAATTCTGACTTTAATCTGGCTTGTATGGATTGTGACCAAAATTTGCAAATAAACTTAGCTTCAAACTCTTCAAAAGTATTCCAAGAATCATTATTCTCATTTGCCCAGGATAGGGCCTCCCCTTCTAGAAACCGTTTTACTAACTTAATTTTTTATGTTATCTGACATTCCTACAACAAATATATCCTTACATTGGTGAATAAAGTCAATAGGGTGCAGATTTTCACCAGGAAAGCATTTCACTTGGATGTGCCCATACATTGTATTTTGATTGTAAAACATTTGTTTTGACATCAATGCATCTTCCAATTGTGTATATTTAGTGTGTATGTTTTCTACTTTTGTATCTACATTAGTGGTATACAGGTTGTATTCTTGTTTTAGGTTTTCTGATGTTTTGTCTATTCTCTGATCTAATCTTTCAACTTCAGTATCTACTCTGTTGTAGATGACAGCAATGCTGTCTGTGTTAGCTTGTATGTTTTCATTTAAACTTTCAACTTTAACTTGAAATTCTTTTCTGAAGTGTATCAACTGTTCTCTAGTGTTCTTACTGAGGGTAGTTTTAATTTCCTCACGCTTCTCATTGAGATGAGTACTTAATAGATCAAAATCCAAACTTAACTTATCCAGTCTATCTGTGTTTTCTTTAAGTTTCAAACTTACTTGTTCACTTTCTACCGTATCTTCATTCACCGTCGGCGTTGTCGTGGTTACCGTGAGACACCGTTATACCAAGAGGAAAGGCGCGTCGATCTTAGAGCATGAGATATGATGACCTTAAGCCATTGACAACACACAACAGTCACGGTAGCTCCTGATTCCAGAATAGCTGCAGTAGTTAAGATCTACGAACTATCCCTTGTTGACCAGGTCCCCAAAACTTAACTCGTAACGAGATCCCTTCAAAGCAAATTGTCATAACGATCGTCTATAAAGGCTTCGTACAACGAGAAGAAATGTTACGGTTGATGGAATAATAACAGATACGACCAAACTGTCTTGTCTCTTCTGCTTTATTTAATATAACTTCGTTCACAGTTTCATTTCGCATTCACCACTCATTCACCGAAACCCTTTGATGAACAGTTTTGGTTGCTTAACACCAACAGTCATTGATAATAATACAGCTTTTCTCCTTTTTATAAATTGAAGCCCGCTCTCCGTGATATAATAAGAAAAAAAAACCGGTCTCAATACCGTGTCCCTCGTGAGATGCGAATAGACTTATCCCGGAATTGACCGCCCTGTAGGTGTACTCAATTTAATGACCACACTTCGCTGTCCGCTATTTCGCGTAACTGAATGTCCATTTGTTAGTCTGATTATACACTGTAGCTATTTAAAATTCGCCCCTATGTTTTTCACAACGCACAATTAGCACTTCGTTACTTATTTGTTTTTTTTCTAAGAGTAAACGAAAAAAAAGACGCCGTATAATCGGCTTAGTCGACATAAAGCAAAACACCTTAATATGCCCAATTTCACCTCTTCTTATAGGATCGGCTACCTTACTTATTAATTTACTACATATTATTTCCAATAACACTAAACAGGTATCGCTGTTATATTTTAATTGTATTCAAAAGCATGTTACTACTATTATGACCAACCAAATCGTCACAAATCGCGCGGCGTGCGATTTTAATGATAACTTTACGCTATTCAATTAAATCGCGCGGCGTGCGTTTTTTAATGATAACTTTACGCTATTCAATTTCCGTTACAGCTATCTTGACTCGTAATGTTACGCGGCCCCCCAGACTGTGATGTCTTGAAGCGGGTTCCAGACAGAACATGCTTTTTTTTTTTTTTTTTTTTTTTGTACAGTGACAGGAGAGGGTATTTGTTTTGGCGAATACACTCACTCTCAGATTCACTCAACAAGTCAGTACATACATTCTACAATATTTAAGTTGAGTTAATGGGCCTAGACAAAATGCCCTTAACTAAATTCCACATTTGTTTATAGGTTGTCTTAGAAACACTTCACACTAATCACTTCATATTCACACCACATTTTTTTTTCTTGGATGAAGCCCTCAGTTCTTCAACCGACTGCGCAAGGCAGGGATCACAGCCGGGTTCGACGATTGGCATCCTAGGCCAAAACCCTTATTAGGCCACTTGTTTAACCAGAGAGGATTTGGTCCTTTTCCGTTCCTCTTAATTCCACTTTTAACTCATCCATCCTCGCTGTTTGGTGAGAGGATAAATCGTATTTCAGCGTCGACATTGTTGCTGATACCAAGAAGGTATCTCATGGAAATCATCGGTACATTCTTTAATTTTCTTTGTAAGTTAGTGTAAGTGCGTATTTATCCACTGGTGCTTTTATTTAGTCCACTGAGTGTAGTCTTGGTATCATTCAGTGTTTCTTGAATCTATATTTTGCTCATTATTGATAATACTTCTTCAGGTCTATGTGAGGGAACAAGCCTTTAATTACATCAGTATCACAATCTGCCAGGAGGTAGCTCCCTTCATGAGGTATTTTCATTATTTTGTGTTTCTTGAATCTATATTTTGCTCATTATTGATAATACTTCTTCAGGTCTATGTGAGGGAACAAGCCTTTAATTACATCAGTATCACAATCTGCCAGGAGGTAGCTCCCTTCATGAGGTATTTTCATTATTTTGTATGGACCTGTATATAAATATTGCCATTTCTTATTCAGTCTTTTCCTGGTTGATGCTTTTGGTTGATTTCTCAATAAAATTTCTTCCCCTACATCATATGTGACTACTTTCTTCACATTTTTATCAAAACGGGTTTTTCTCAATTGTGGTTGATGCTTCAGGTTTTCGTAGACCTTCTTCACCATATCTTCTTTCTTGGTAATCTTTTGTTCTATCGCAGGTAATTTCTTCATCCATTCAGGCACAATACTTTCACCAAATACTATTTGGTTAGGTGAATAACCAGTCGATAAGTGTGGTAAGTCATTATACACTTTCTCAAATTCATAAATCCAATCGATCCATTTATAATGTTGTTTGGGTATGTACGTCCGTAAAAATCGGTTCAACTCTCAGAAGATTCTCTCAACCGGATTTCCACAAGGGTAAAATCTTGAGATGTAAATGGGCTGGATTCCTTGTTCTTTCATAGTGTCTCTCCATACTTTGCTTGTATATTAAGCAGCGTTGTCTGTCAAGACCGTTATAGGTTTGCCAAGCTCACTTAGTTGTTGATAAATTTGCGTAACATGGGTCAAACGTGGAGATTTTTCAAAGGATATAATTTCACATATTTTGAAAAGAGATCATAGAAAGCCAATACATATTTGAACCATCCACGTGTCTTGGGACATGGTCCACAGACATCACATGACACCAACATTAAAGTTTGTTGTGGGATGATAGGATGTAATTCTATCTTCCGACAATAGTTTATGGGTTTCGCCTTCTGACATATTTTGCACTTCTTAAGAATATTTGTAGCTATACGTCCCAAATTTGGATGATAGCAGTATTTTGCTATTTTGGCTGTACATTTAGCGGCACCAAAATGACCCCAATTCAAGTGAGTGTACCATACTAGTGATTCTAATTATTTATTTGGAACACAAACTTTCCAAACATCTTCTTCATCCTTCTTTCGATACAGTATTCCGGATTTTAATTCATACTGTTCTTGAGAGTGACTTAGCGTTTTGCTTTCAACAGCATGCCTAATGGCTTTCCACAACTTATCATCTTCTTGCAGTTGTGGAAGACTTCGACATAGCTGTGAAATCTGCCTCTCACAATATTGCCTTGATAAATTCATGACTTTAAAGTCAATAGTCCGTTCTTCACACTCGTCGTCATTCTTTCTTTTCGGTAGTCTTGAAAGAGCATCGGCTATGATGTTGTCTTTCCCTCTGATGTATTTGAGCGTAATATCATATTCTTGCAGTAGCAAAGCCCACCGGGTTAAACGTGAATGGAACATCCTTCCTGTTAAAATAAAAGATAAAGCTTTGTGGTCACAGAATACAATGATCTTCTTTCCATATACAAAATAGCGAAACTTTCTAAGGGACCAGACCACGGCCAGTACTTCCAATTCAGTAGTACAATATGCGCGTTCACAGCTAGAGAGTGTTCTGCTGGCAAACCCAATTATTTTGATGGTACTGATATCTTCTGGATTGTCCATCTGGAAAAGAGTGGCACCCAATCCTGTTTCAGAAGCATCCGCAGCAATATAAAAATCTTGATCAAGTCTCGGATGATGTAACAGTGGAGCATTAGTCAAAGCATTGTGGATGTTATCAAAAGCTTGCATGCACTCGGAATTCCACTCCCACATGACATTTTTTCTTAACAGCCGTAACAAACAGTCCTGGCTTCCTAACTGATTGGGTAAAAATCGTCGAAAAAATAAAACTAAGCCGATAAATGACTTTAATTCCGTCCTATTTTTTGGATAAGCACATCTGTTAATCGCAATCATCTTTTTAGGAATTGGTTTTATCCCTTCAGGAGTGATTATATGTCCAAGAAATTTCAATTGGTTATGAGCAAACTTGGATTTGCTCAAATTTACAGTAACTCCGTATTCCAAAAATTTCGCAAAAACTCTTCTTAATAAGTCCAAATGTACCTCCCAAGTTTCAGAAGCAATTAGCAAATCATCCACATATAACGTAACTTCATTCAAAAGGTCTCTGCCCAGTACGGTATCTAATGCCGATATGAAAACACCACCGCTTATTTTCAACCCAAATGGCATGGCGGTAAACTGGTAACTTCGACCCAGAAAAATGAATGCAGTATATTTTCTAGATTCTTTCGATATTCTAGTTTGCCAATATGAACCACGCATATCCGAAGAAGTTAAGAAGCGGGCACCATAAAACTTTTGTATTAACTCTTCTAGGTTCTCCTGTCGCGTTTGTACAGGTATAATGATCTTATTGATCTCTCTGGCATCCAACACCAATCTGATGTCACCATTGGGTTTAATTACCGCCACAAAAGGGTTACAATATTCGGAATCTGAGGGCTCAATAATACCCCATTCTAACATTTTATTGATTTCCTTTCTGACTACTTCTTTCTTTGTCCATGGGATAGAATAGGAAGTATGACAAAAGGGTTTATGTGCATACGTCTTTATATGAAATTCAAAGTCTTTTATTATACCCGGACGTTTACTAAAAATCGACTGATATGCTTCCAACAAGTACTACAGTTCGTCCCTTTGAATAACAGATAAATATTCTGATTCTAACACCTTTTCCTGCAATGACATTTTATCAATCATTTCTTCAGAACATTCAATAAGGCACATATCATACACATTTTCATCATCAATACTGATATATTTTACCATTAGATTCATACACAACTGATTTGGAATTACTCGGCCCTTTCTCAGGGTGGCTGTCAAAACATTACCATTGGAATTAAATATACATTCACCTTTCTCTAAATTAATGATTGCACCGGTCTCACATAAAAAATCCAAACCCCAGATACATGGTACTGTCATTTTAGGAACAACCAGGAATGTACTTTCTATTTGAGCCCCCCGTATTGTAACGTCGACACGTACCTGTTTCACAACTTTTTGCATTTTTGCGCTGAACGCGCCAGACACGGTACATCCTGTGATAGGAAAAGTGGGTATTTTTACCCCTCGGCTTATCTGTTTTAAACAGTCCAGCGTCATGACACTATTAGTTGCTCCAGTATCAATTAATATTTCAACATCAGCATTATTTATACTTGTTGGAATTACTGCCTGTAAAATTTGTCCACATTTATTAGAAACTTCAGGTTTTTCTTCAATTAATTCATTCCTTATATCCTGATCATTATTGTACCTTAATACTCTCAGTTCAAATTGATGCCTGCCTTCCTTCTCCTTTCCAGTCATCCTAGGAAGGCATTTGGTGACTAGTATTAGTTTAATCTATCTCGTTGAGTCATCGGTGGGGGTTCATGAACTTCCACAATCCGTACAGTATGATTCGAGTTATGGTATTCACCCTGTCGCACATTGGAGGCTCCTTCGCCCATTGGTATAACTCCTTGTGCTGGATGAGGACTCGAGGCATTTGTTCCATCCTGCCAATGAACATTATGCTTCGAATTATCTTCCCAAGGTCGAATACAATTGGGTTCATCACTTGGGTACCTGTTACTCTTATTAATATCACTACTATGCACATTCGCGTCACCATATCGAGGTTTACCTCTAGCACAGTAAGTATCTCTTCTATATTTATTATAATCATTGTTTTTATTGCAAGCATAGGATGAAGATTGTCCACGCTCTTGTGATGCTGGTTTGACCTGGTTTTCGGTATTATTATTATCATACGTTAAATTATTATTATTATTATAATTATTCGTATTACTGTGAGTGTGAGTCGACATTTGATTACCACTCATTTGTCTTGCGTCTTCCATAATCATATCTATAGAGTCAATCACCGATAAGAACTGTTCTACATCGTGGTCAGGAACATTTATTAACTTTTCACGTATATTTATGGGCAACCTTCCCTTCAAAATTCTGATCACTTCCTTGTGAGAAATTGGATCACTCCAATAACGTGTCTTATTTATGTACTTTTCAAAATATTGCCTTAAAGTACTCCTTTTACTGTTAAAATACTCAGGTTGGTAAACCTCTTTTCTTAATTTCTCTTGTTTACTCGACGACCAGTATTTAGCCAAAAAAAGTTGTTCAAACTCAGCGCAAGTATGGCAACTTTCACTTACTTCAGCGGCCCATAATGCGGCTTCTCCGGTAATTTTGGATACTATAAATTGAAGTCGGTCGTGTTCTGACCAGCTACGTGGAAATATTCTTTTGAAATTATTGATATTTTCGGATGCAGGTTGTTCTTTTCAGTGGAGAATGTTGGGCATTTTCTACTTTTAAAAATGCTGTTCTCCACCTTTAAAGAAGACAAATATCCTCGCTGACCAAAAGAATCATCATCTTTACCAACCGAATCATCAACTTCCCAATGCAAATTTTCACCACAATTGTACTTCGTATTTCTCCGAACGTTCGTCCTCTGTCAACAAATTTTGTGATGACTTTTGTTCTAACTCCGCCAATTTATGATTGGTTTCCTTTTGCCATTTAGGTAACTCATCAACTATTTTCTCTTTAATTTTCTGAATTTCGCTAGTGAAGAGCTTAATTAATTCATCATTTCTACTTAGGTGCTCATTGATATTTTCATTTGGCTAGGATCCAATAGTAGTCTTAACCTTGTCTACAATTTCATTTCCTTTTATTTCTATCCATTCAGATAGATCTTCGTCAAGTCTTTTAGTTTGATCTACTAAATACTTGGCAATCCTCTTACGAGCATCGGACTCAAACTCGACTATTTGTTTCGAAAGCTCTTCTATCTGTGCGCTAGCATTGAAACAGCTGCTTTCACACTTAACCATCCTATTGGACAGGCCATCATAACTCTTCGAAACTACCTCATATTTCTTTTCTACGTCATGAAGTTTTCCCATTAAATTATTATATTGCCTTTCTAAGGTGTTAGAAAACTCTACATCTAATTCTCCAAATTTCGCATTTAATTGAGTCTCCCAGTCCGCCTTTAATTCTTTCTTAGTATTTTCCAGTTTATAATCAAAGGTGTACAGTTTGCTTTCCAAAGAATCCATTTTAACTTCTAATGAACCAAATTTGGCCTCAAATTTTTCGTTTAACTTTTGATTGTCCTCTTTTAATTGCTTATTATCTTTTTCTAGTGAACCAAGTCTTCCATTCATTACACCCATTTGAGTATTTATTGATACCAGCATATCAAACATTTTTGATTAATGTTTCCATTTTGAGGATCAACTTGCTGATCTACTTCCGAAACCTCAAGATCTTTATGTTCTCCCACGCTGCTTACCTTACTTATCATTGTATTTGAATCTCCTAACGGCTCTAAATCAATAACTGTATTATTATCTGTACATGTCTCCTGTCCCAGATTGAGCTCATGGGATGCATCATCCATATCCTCTTCACTTTCCTCTCTCTCTCTACTCATTACTCTACTCAACTGCACATTATCATGTATTCTTTTCGTTGGTTTTGACATGATTATTCACTACCAAGACACACACTTATTTTCACTATGTATTTATATATATTTATCTACCGAAATCACAAGTCTCAACTTCTTTATTTTTATAATTATACAGTTATTTTAATCATACCTGGTAGTATCGCTCACTTTTAGCGATTATTGAAGAATACCTCCTTCATTGGACAGACTCACTGGCTGCTACTATATTTTCCAACTCTAGGGTTCGTGAATCCTGATGACACTCGACTCGATGCAGCAATCCTCCTCGATCGAGCCGCACGTTGTGGCGCCACTTCTACCGTATCTTCATTCGCCGTCGGCGTTGTCGTTGTTACCGTGAGACACCGTTATACCAAGAGGAAAGGCGCGTCGATCTTAGAGCATGAGATATGATGACCTTAAGCCATTGACAACACACAACGGTCACGGTAGCACCTGATTCCAGAATAGCTGCAGTAGTTAAGATCTACGAACTATCCCTTGTTGACCATGTCCCCAAAACTTAACTCGTAACGAGATCCCTTCAAAGCAAATTGTCATAACGATCGTCTATAAAGGCTTTGTACAACGAGAAGAAATGTTACGGTTGATGGGATAATAACAGATACGACCAAACTGTCTTGTCTCTTCTGCTTTATTTAATATAACTTCGTTCACAGTTTCATTTCGCATTCACCACTCATTCACCGAAACCCTTTGATGAACAGTTTTGGTTGCTTAACACCAACAGTCAATGATAATAATACAGCTTTTCTCCTTTTTATAAATTGAAGCCCGCTCTCCGTGATATAATAAGAAAAAAAAACCGGTCTCAATACCGTGTCCCTCGTGAGATGCGAATAGACTTATCCCGGAATTGACCGCCCTGTAGGTGTACTCAATTTAATGACCACACTTCGCTGTCCGCTATTTCGCGTAACTGAATGTCCATTTGTTAGTCTGATTATACACTGTAGCTATTTAAAATTCGCCCCTATGTTTTTCACAACGCACAATTAGCACTTCGTTACTTATTTGTTTTTTTTCTAAGAGTAAACGAAAAAAAAGCCGTATAATCGGCTTAGTCGACATAAAGCAAAACACCTTAATATGCCCAATTTCACCTCTTCTTATAGGATCGGCTACCTTACTTATTAATTTACTACATATTATTTCCAATAACACTAAACAGGTATCGCCGTTATATTTTAATTGTATTCAAAAGCATGTTACTACTATTATGACCAACCAAATCGTCACAAATCGCGCGGCGTGCGTTTTTAATGATAACTTTACGCTATTCAATTAAATCGCGCGGCGTGCGTTTTTTAATGATAACTTTACGCTATTCAATTTCCGTTACAGCTATCTTGACTCGTAATGTTACAACTTGATTGTTTAAGTTGCGAGCTTATTTGAGTTGCAAACTCTGATAGCCACTCTGTTAAGTTTAATTGTTCACCATCCCCTGGTTCAATTTTTACATTTCCTACGATCTCATCACTCTCACGTAGAGACATGTTAACTATTAATTATTTTAAATGACAACAACAAAATACCTTGCTTTATGTAGCTATGCTATGATGTCGTGATCGGTGTTCTTGTTGGCTTTCTTCACTTATATTCGGTTTTATCGAAGCTGAAGTCTTGATTGATGAATTCCATTGACATAATCCAGACGTTAATCTTCCGAGCGGTGTGATGATAGTTTTTCGTAGTCGCACAAACACACTTTATTTATTTATTTATTTATTTTTGACATATTTTCACTGTTGACACACTGCACAAATAAACTTTTTTGGAATGCTAAGCACTTACGAAATTTATCGCTGCACTATTATCACCGATGCACTTAAAGATCCCGGACGAGCCCCCACTTTTGTAATGGTCGCCTGGTCGTAGATATTGCTAATTGCTATAATCGACTATTTCACTCCCATTTACGGAGCTTGTTAGCACCTGATGTTAGGTTGGCGCCATTAAAATGCATTGTGTTGTGGTAATAGCTGCTACTTGCTGGATCGCTGCTGTGTCTCGATGCTGATGCTGGATCTAAATCTGGTTGTCTAGGGTTAAAAAACATGAGGTCCCGTGTTTTTTATGAGCTTTTGATGATAAAGAACGAGCGAAACCCACAAATATGTAAACTTCAAATATTTATTACTCTGGTGGCCATCTTAATTCCACTGTCCACCAAAGACCATGACACAACACAAAGTAGTACTTCCTTTACATGTTCTTTGCTTTGTTTATCCACCTCAAACAATAACACACAAACACACTTTACCAAAGTGACATTCCGACTGCCTCCCGACCCTTCTTGCTGCTTGTATTTATAACATTGTCAAAGAACTACTAAAAAGAGATATAGTTTATAAGTCACATGTACATCTGTTATCATAATTTGTGCAGAAAAGTTATTAATTTGCATCGAGTGACATAATTTAACACGTTATTAAAATGACAGACAGATTTGTTGACTTGACAGAATAATTCTTTGTTACAAAAAGGCCGTTTTTTAGAAGTTTGTCAATTGACTCCTCTAATTTGCATAAATAAGTAAATAACATGAATTATTAAGAATTACATTGGTTTTCGTCTAAAATAGGATTGATTACGTGAATACTGAGTGAAAACGCTCCTAGTGAACAAATAGGTTTCACTGGGTGATTTTTATTTAAGGAGATCCAAAATACCTAAGTTGGCCACTATTTTTCGTACTTCATATTAATTATTTAAGATGAACTTAGTGTTTTTACATGATGACATTTGCTGTATCAGTGATCAAGTGATATAAACTTTTGTGTGGGTCAGTTACTCAGTATAATTTAATGGGTTGACTGTTTATGCAGACATGTTATGCAATCATTGTTAACATACACAATGTTGTTGTTGTTATGGTCTTCAGTCCCGAGACTGGTTTGATGCAGCTCTCCTTGCTACTCTATCCTGTGCCAGCTTCTTCATCTCCCAGTACCTACTGCAACCTACATCCTTCTGAATCTGCTTAGTGTATTCATCTCTTGGTCTCCCCCTACGATTTTTACCCTCCACGCTGCCCTCCAATACTAAATTGGTGATCCCTTGATGCCTCAGAACATGTCCTACCAACCGATCCCTTCTTCTGGTCAAGTTGTGCCACAAACTTCTCTTCTCCACAATCCTATTCAATACTTCCTCATTAGTTATGTGATCTACCCATCTAATCTTCAGCATTCTTCTGTAGCACCACATTTCGAAAGCTTCTATTCTCTTCTTGTCCAAACTATTTACCGTCCATGTTTCACTTCCATACATAGCTACACTCCATAAAAATACTTTCAGAAATGACTTCCTGACACTTAAATCTATACTCGATGTTAACAAATTTCTCTTCTTCAGCAACGCTTTCCTTGCCATTGCCAGTCTACATTTTATATCCTCTCTACTTCGACCATCATCAGTTATATTGCTCCCCAAATAGCAAAACTCCTTTACTACTTTAAGTGTCTCATTTCCTAATCTAATTCCCTCAACATCACCCGACTTAATTCGACTACATTCCATTATCCTCGTTTTGCTTTTGTTGATGTTCATCTTATATCCTCCCTTCAAGACACCATCCATTCCGTTCAACTGCTCTTCCAAGTCCTTTGCTGTCTCTGACAGAATTACAATGTCATCGGCGAACCTCAAAGTTTTTATTTCTTCTCCATGGATTTTAATACCTACTCCGAATTTTTCTTTTGTTTCCTTTACTGCTTGCTCAATATACAGATTGAATAACATCGGGGAGAGGCTACAACCCTGTCTTACTCCCTTCCCAACCACCGCTTCCCTTTCATGTCCCTCAACTCTTATAACTGCCATCTGGTTTCTGTACAAATTGTAAATAGCCTTTCGCTCCCTATATTTTACCCCTGCCACCTTTAGAATTTGAAAGAGAGTATTGCAGACAACATTGTCGAAAGCTTTCTCTAAGTCTACAAATGCTAGAAACGTAGGTTTGCCTTTCCTTAATCTATTCTCTAAGATAAGTCGTAAGGTCAGTATTGCCTCACGTGTTCCAGTATTTCTACGGAATCCAAACTGATCTTCCCCGAGGTCGGCTTCTACTAGTTTTTCCATTCGTCTGTAAA
This sequence comes from Schistocerca cancellata, assembly GCF_023864275.1. NCBI lineage: Eukaryota > Metazoa > Arthropoda > Insecta > Orthoptera > Acrididae > Schistocerca > Schistocerca cancellata. The sequence continues at coordinate 596,475,353 of NC_064627.1, read as the reverse complement.
GAATTCGTGTTAGTATTTTGCAGCTGTGGCTTATTAAACTGATTGTTCGGTAATTTTCACATCTGTCAACACCTGCTTTCTTTGGGATTGGAATTATTATACACAATAACTTTTCTATAATCATAAATACTCGTTAAACTGGTTGAATTTGGAGGGTATCGCATACTTCGGTACAGTAAAGCCTTTAATATGTTCCGTAACAATACGCAGAACGAGAATTCTGTCTGGAACATCTCCTGCAGCTGAAGTTTGGGGCGGCGCATTTTAGTCCATATAGCGCTTAGCGTCTTCTGAGTGTTATTGCTTCGCTGCTATACATGTATCACCTTCAGAACTACCGTGAAACTTTGTATACGCGTTTTATAGAAACGCAACAATTTGAAACCAGGAACTGAAGTTGCCTTAAAGTTGTAAAGAGCAATGGTATTGTGCTTTTTCGCCGAAGTATGGTAGCTCAAATTCCACTTTATTTACTTTTTTCGGTAACGGGATAAGGAGTGACAGCCAACAATATTTTTAATGTTTTCTATTGCACTTACTGACATTGTCGAATCTCTGATCTAATTAATTACGTTACAATGACACTGTAGACGGCGCTAAAGTGTATCGAAAAAACAACACATTTGGAACTGCGAACTGTTCAGTAAATACAGTAAGCGATAAGCTTGTCCATTATTATTATTACTTTTTCTTTATGTACCCTGGTGCTTTTTATGGCCAAGTAAAATATACTACTGGCCATTGAAATTGCTACACCACGAAGATGACGTGCTACAGACGCAAAATTTAACCGACAGGAAGAAGATGCTGTGATATGCAAATGATTAGCTTATCAGAGCATTCACACAAGGTTGACGCCGATGGCGACACCTACAACGTGCTGACATGAGGAAATTTTCCAACCGATTTCTCATACACAAACAGCAGCTGACCGGCGTTGCCCAGTGAAACGTTGTTGTGATGCCTCGTGTAAGGAGGAGAAATGCGTACCATCACGTTTCCGACTTTGATAAAGGTCGGATTGTAGCCTATCGCGATTGCGGTTTATCGTGTCGCGACATTTCTGCTCGCGTTGGTCGAGATCCAATGACTGTCAGCAGAATATGGAACCGGTGGGTTCGGGAGGGTAATACTGAACGCCGTGCTGGATCCCAACGGCCTCGTATCACTAGCAGTCGAGATGACAGGCATCTTATCCGCATGGCTGTGCATCGTGCAGCTACGTCTCGATCCCTGAGTCACCAGATGGGGACGTTTGCAAGACAACAACCATCTGCACGAACAGTTCGACGACGTTTGCAGCAGCACGGACTATCCGCTCGGAGACCATGGCTGCGGTTACCCTTGACGATGCATCACAGACAGAAGCGCCTGCGATGGTGTACTCAACGACGAACCTGGGTGCACGAATGGCAAAACGTCATTTTTTCGGATGATTTCAGGTTCTGTTTACAGCATCATGATGGTCGGATCCGTGTTTGGCGACATCGCGGTGAACGCACATTGGAAGCGTATTCGTCATCACCATACTGGCGTATCACCCGACGTGATGGTATGGGGTGCCATTGGTTACACGTCTCGGTCACCTCTTGTTCGCATTGACGGCACTTTGAACAGTGGACGTTACATTTCAGATGTGTTACGACCAGTGGCTCTACTCTTCATTCGATCCCTGCGAAACCCTACATTTCAGCAGGATAATGCACGACCGCATGTTGCGGGTCCTGTACGGGCCTTTCTGGATACAGAAAATGTTCGACTGCTGCCCTGTCCAGCACATTCTCCAGATCTCCCACCAATTGAAAAGTCTGGTCAATGGTGGCCGAGCAAGTGGCTCGTCACAATACGCCAGTCACTACTCTTGATGAACTGTGGTATCGTGTTGAAGTTGCATGGGCAGCTGTGCCTGTACACGCCATCCAAGCTCTGTTTGACTCAGTGCCCTGGCGAATCAAGGCCGTTATTACGGCCAGAAGTGGTGGTTCTGGGTACTGATTTCTCAGGATCTATGTACCCAAATTGAGTGGAAATGTAATCACATGTCAGTTCTAGTATAATATATTTGTCCAGTGAATACCCGGTTATCATCTGCATTTCTTCTTGGTGTAGCAATTTTAATGGCCAGTAGTGTATCTATAGGATATTGTAAAGACATAAAATTACGACCACTCACTTTCTTGAAATAGTTATTAATTAATTCCACGAACCGGCTTTTGAAGCTTTTCAGGCTCATCTTTGGGTGGTGTACAGGAAGTTATATAGCTATTTCAAGCAATATCTATAACAGCTTTAGGCATAAGATTTCAGAAATTATCTCTACAATACAAGACTTTCTAATACCGTGTCTCCACATTTTTCAACATTATGTTCCTCATATCATTATGACATTTACAATTATACATTTGTTGTACATACCTATGAAAAGTAACTGGTCCTCCTTTCACTCAGCCGGCTCTGTGTGGCCGTGCGGTTCTAGGCGCTTGAGTCTGGAGCCGCGTGACCGCTACGGTCGCAGGTTCTAATCCTGCCTCGGGCATGGATGTGTGTGATGTCCTTAGGTTAGTTAGGTTTAAGTAGTTCTACGTTCTAGCGGACTGATGACCTATGGATGTGTGTGATGTCCTTAGGTTAGTTAGTTTTAAGTAGTTCTAAGTTCTTGGGGACTGATGACCTCAAATGTTAAGTCCCATAGTGCTGAGAGCCATTTGAACCAATTTTCCTTTCCCATACTTCTCTTTAATCCGTAGCAACGACAATACTGCACCGTAGGTGTTACTAAAACTCAAACGTGCAGAAACGTATACAGGGTGTTCAAAATTTTTCGCTACAGACTTATAGTGCTTAAAGAGGGAAGTGAGTACATAATATTTTGAGCAGGAACCCACGTCCAAGAACGTCATCCTACGACGCTGCAGAGCGGCAAAGTTATAGGCGCCAACCCCTATAAATGTATGTATATAGAGGATGATTCCGTGAAGATGTTACAGACTTGCAAGGATGATGGAGAAGGACATATATACATATATACATCGATTTGAGGTAAGGTTCCCTTTACCGAAAAAACGAGTCGAAAGTTATTAGCGAAAACCTTTCTGACATCTTTGACAGTGGAATACATGTACCGATACCGTTGTTGCTAAGGTTATAGAGTAGGCAACTGTCAGAGAGGGTAGTGTGGACCAAAACAAGAAAAATGTGTAGTAAACATGGCTTATAAAATGCATACCTTAAGAACTGTGAGAATTTGTTCAGTAGACGAATGTGTTTTACGCTAGCGAAGACAAACAAGTGCTTATACCTCCTCAGGTATCCTTTTTAGGGCCCATGTTTGTTAAACATTTTTTCTTGCTTTGGTCTGTACAACTAACTGTGAAAGTTACCTGCCCTGCAATCTTAGCAACAACAATACAGGCACATGCATTCCACTGTCAGAGGTATCAGAACGGTTTTCGCTAATAACTTTCGATACGTTCGTTCCGGTACAAGGATCCTTAACTCAAAACTATACATTTATCTTTCTCCATCATCCTTGAAAGTTTGTAACATCATCACGAAATCACCCTTTATAGACTGTGCGGCTGGTCCCGGCGGAGGTTCGAGTCGTCCCTCGGGCAAGGGTGTGTGTGTTTGCTCTTAGGATAGTTTAGGTTAAGTAGTGTGTAAGCTTAGGGACTGACGACCTTAGCAATTAAGTCCCATAAGATTTCAGACACATTTGAACATTTTCACCCTTTATATACATACATTTACAGGATGTGGCGCCTATAACTTTGACGCTCTGTTGGGTTACATTTCCAGACATGTGGCCCGATTCAAAATATTAAGGCACTCCGTGTACAAGTCTTACAAGTTTGTAACTGGAATTTCCGGACACCCTGTACAAAACAAGGCGAGTACGTGTAATATTCAAGTTTCACTATTACCACAAATTGTAGACAAGCAGCGCCGTCCCAAAATCACGTGACTAGGCGGGTGTGATGTTGATCACATACGCAGTAGACTAGGTTCACTCCATACTCTACGGTTCCGTTGTTTTATAGTCACTCCTTGTATCGGTTGTAACGCGTGTTTTGTGGCGTGTCCGCGACGCAGGTTCGCGGGCGAGGACGAGGGCGGGCCGGCGCGGCGGCGCCAGCAGAAGCTGCAGCAGCGCGCGTGGCTGGAGCAGCAGAGGGAGGAGGCGCGCGCGGCCGAGGCGGCGCGCCGCGAGGCCGAGCGCCGCTACGCAGAGGCCTCGCGCAACCGCGACGCGCTCGCCACCGACCTGGGCAGCCTCGAGGAGCGCCTGCGTCGCCAGCTGGACGCCGCCACCGCCAGATACAACAGGGCGCTGGTCAGTCTCTCTAAATAACTGGCTCAGCAACAACCACTTTACGAGTAGAGTTGTAAAACTACCGTAGGCTATCGTAAGTAAGCGGGACTACGGTCCGTAAGAGCGTAACCGCGGTACCTCTATGTCATGTGTGTTGCATACATATCAGGCGTTACCTCATTTCGATTGCTTTGTTTGCATATGAAATCAGTGTCTTACTAGACTCCCATAGAAACTGGAAGCAGTGAACGGTCTAGAAAATGAGTGAAGATATACAAAGGGCTGTGGAACCTACGGAATGTGCGCCTATCAGCCGAGTGGGGTCAGCGTGTCCGACTGTCGTGTAGCGGGACCGGGTTTGATTTTCAGCCGGGATGGCGATTTTCTTCGCTCGGACACTGGGGGTTGTGCTGTCGTCGTCATCATTTCATCATCGACATGCGAGTCGCCCAGTGTGACGTCAGATGAAAATACTTGAAACTCGGCGACTGAGCTTCCTCAAATGTGGATTCCTGGCTATCAGTGCCGTACGATCATTTCATTTCACCTATGGGACATTTCTGTTCTTCGTAGTTATCCTTCTGTTCTTACTTAAAAATAAACAGTATTCATAGGAAAACTGAAACTGTCAATGTTTAATTGAGGTTTTATTCGACACTTGTTGATTTTCAGCGTGAAACAGAGAGATGTTGCACAAAAAAAAAAAGGTAACAGGAACCTCTTGCCTTTGATCGTGATGAAGAACGTTCGACTGCGTACAAAATAACAACAATAATTGTATAGATTTTTTACGTTTGTGCATGTAAAAAGTACTTGCATCAGAAGTAACTGCTTTGGTTGTGTAAAGCCGCTATAGTTATGCGAGCAGCTAATTTTTATTACTTATAAAATGCAATCTGTATTTTCTACGGATATAAAATACACAATGGAGTAAAGGCGAACGGTGTGCGGTTCTAATTATATGCAAAACAAAACACAAAGATGATTTGAACCTGTGACTGTAGCGGTCGCGCGGTTCCAGACTGTAGCGCTTACAACCGCTCGGCCACCCAGGCCGGCTCACATTTTGTGAAATATTTTCAAGAACAGTTATGCGAAGAACAGCAGATTGAAGTTACTTACATTTTCAAAATGAATGCAGATTTATCTGTACTAGTGTGTCTTTTTCTTACCATTTTTCCATCCACAGCATGTGTTTTTCTGTATTACGAGATATAAAATCTGTATTTTTTACATTTGATGACAGCCTGGCACGCACACGTCACAAAAGCTCGAAAATAAAGCCGGTAATCGCTTTGGTGCTAAGTTGTATTTGAGATAATATTGCTGAAGAGCTTTTTATTAATCCTTTTCGGTTCGTGTACAGTGCAACGTGATATGCGTGAAATGCTTTACCACCAAAACTGCTGTCACGTTTGTGCTTGTGTGTAGCAATCAGGCCGTCGTAGGCAGGCCAGCACTCCCTGTTCACGCAGCTCGTCTTCAGCGCCCTGACTCCTCTTCACTTGGGAGAGCACTCGTCACAGTCTTACGGGCCCGAACGTATGCGTAGGCTGCACGGTTCTGGATCTATGATGCGGAGAGGATAGGGAACTCCAAGAGCCTTCAGTCGCCAGTTGTACACTATGTGATCGAAAGCATTTGGACACCCCTATGTTCTGGGACTGACCATTAGACGTCAAGGGAGACAGATCTGCCACTGTAAAAGGAGGCAGGGAGTCGACGCCCACGAGAAGACAGACCGCGGCGGGTACGTTACATCTACATCTACATTCTACATTTATACTCCGCAAGCCACCCAACGGTGTGTGGCGGAGGGCACTTTACGTGCCACTGTCATTACCTCCCTTTCCTGTTCCACTCGCGTATGGTTTGCGGGAAGAACGACTGTCTGAAAGCCTCTGTGCGCGCTCTAATCTCTCTAATTTTACATTCGTGATCTCCTCGGGAGGTATACCTCATCCAGAAACGCACCCTCTCGAAACCTGGCGAGCAAGCTACACCGCGATGCAGAGCGCCTCTCTTGCAGAGTCTGCCACTTGAGTTTGTTAAACATCTCCGTAACGCTATCACGGTTATCAAATAACCCTGTGACGAAACGCGCCGCTCTTCTTTGGATCTTCTCTATCTCCTCCGTCAACCCGATCTGGTATGGATCCCACACTGATGAGCAATACTCAAGTATAGGTCGAACGAGTGTTTTGTAAGCCACCTCCTTTGTTGATGGACTACATTTTCTAAGGACTCTCCCAATGAATCTCAATCTGGTACCCGCCTTACCAACAATTAATTTTATATGATCATTCCACTTCAAATCGTTCCGCACGCATACTCCCAGATATTTTACAGAAGTAACTGCTACCAGTGTTTGTTCCGCTATCATATAATCATACAATAAAGGATCCTTCTTTCTATGTATTCGCAATACATTACATTTGTCTATGTTAAGGGTCAGTTGCCACCCCCTGCACCAAGTGCCTATCCGCTGCAGATCTTCCTGCATTTCGCTACAATTTTCTAATGCTGCAACTTCTCTGTATACTACAGCATCATCCGCGAAAAGCCGCATGGAACTTCCGGCACTATCTACTAGGTCATTTATATATATTGTGAAAAGCAATGGTCCCATAACACTCCCCTGTGGCACGCCAGAGGTTACTTTAATGTCTGTAGACGTCTCTCCGTTGATAACAACATGCTGTGTTCTGTCTGCTAAAAACTCTTCAATCCAGCCACACAGCTGGTCTGATATTCCGTAGGCTCTTACTTTGTTTATCAGGCGACAGTGCGGAACTGTATCGAATGCCTTCCGGAAGTCAAGAAAAATAGCATCTACCTGGGAGCCTGTATCTAATATTTTCTGGGTCTCATGAACAAATAAAGCGAGTTGGGTCTCACACGATCGCTGTTTCCGGAATCCATGTTGATTCCTACATAGTAGATTCTGAGTTTCCAAAAACGACATGATACTCGAGAAAAACACATGTTCTAAAATTCTACAACAGATCGACGTCAGAGATATAGGTCTATAGTTTTGCGCATCTGCTCGACGACCCTTCTTGAAGACTGGGACTACCTGTGCTCTTTTCCAATCATTTGGAACCTTCTGTTCCTCTAGAGACTTGCGGTACACGGCTGTTAGAAGGGGGGCAAGTTCTTTCGCGTACTCTGTGTAGAATCGAATTGGTATCCCGTCAGGTCCAGTGGACTTTCCTCTGTTGGGTGATTCCGGTTGCTTTTCTATTCCTTGGACACTTATTTCGATGTCAGCCATTTTTTCGTTTGTGCGAGGATTTAGAGAAGGAACTGCAGTGTGGTCTTCCTCTGTGAAACAACTTTGGAAAAAGGTGTTTAGTATTTCAGCTTTACGCTTGTCATCCTCTGTTTCAATGCCATCATCGTCCCGGAGTGTCTGGACATGATGTTTCGAGCCACTTACTGATTTAACGTAAGACCAGAACTTCCTAGGATTTTCTGTCAAGTCGGTACCTAGTATTTTACTTTCGAATTCACTGAACGCTTCACGCATAGCCCTCCTTACGCTAACTTTGACATCGTTTAGCTTCTGTTTGTCTGAGAGGTTTTGGCTGCGTTTAAACTTGGAGTGAAGCTCTCTTTGCTTTCGCAGTAGTTTCCTAACTTTGTTGTTGTACCACGGTGGGTTTTTCCCGTCCCTCACAGTTTTACTCGGCACGTACCTGTCTAAAACGCATTTTACGATTGCCTTGAACTTTTTCCATAAACACTCAACATTGTCAGTGTCGGAACAGAAATTTTCGTTTTGATCTGTTAGGTAGTCTGAAATCTGCCTTCTATTACTCTTGCTAAACAGATAAACCTTCCTCTCTTTTTTTTTATATTCCTATTAACTTCCATATTCAGGGATGCTGCAACGGCCTTATGATCACTGATTCCCTGTTCTGCACTTATAGAGTCGAAAAGTTCGGGTCTGTTTGTTATCAGTAGGTCCAAGATGTTATCTCCACGAGTCGGTTCTCTGTTTAATTGCTCGAGGTAATTTTCGGATAGTGCACTCAGTATAATGTCACTCGATGCTCTGTCCCTACCACCCGTCCTAAACATCTGAGTGTCCCAGTCTATATCTGGTAAATTGAAATCTCCACCTAAGACTATAACACGCTGAGAAAATTTATGTGAAATGTATTCCAAATTTTCTCTCAGTTGTTCTGCCACTAATGCTGCTGAGTCGGGGGGTCGGTAAAAGGAGCCAATTATTAACCTAGCTCGGTTGTTGAGTGTAACCTCCACCCATAATAATTCACAGGAACTATCCACTTCTACTTCACTACAGGATAAACTACTACTAACAGCGACGAACACTCCACCACCGGTTGCATGCAATCTATCCTTTCTAAACACCGTCTGTACCTTTGTAAAAATTTCGGCAGAATTTATCTCTGGCTTCAGCCAGCTTTCTGTACCTATAACGATTTCAGCTTCGGTGCTTTCTATCAGCGCTTGAAGTTCCGGTACTTTACCAACGCAGCTTCGACAGTTTACAATTACAATACCGATTGCTGCTTGGTCTCCGCATGTCCTGACTTTGCCCCGCACCCATTGAGGCTGTTGCCCTTTCTGTACTTGCCCGAGGCCATCTAACCTAAAAAACCGCCCAGCCCACGCCACACAACCCCTGCTACCAGTGTAGCCGCTTGTTGCGTGTAGTGGACTCCTGACCTATCCAGCGGAACCCGAAACCCCACCACCCTATGGCGCAAGTCGAGGAATCTGCAGCCCACACGGTCGCAGAACCGTCTCAGCCTCTGATTCAGACCCTCCACTCGGCTCTGTACCAAAGGTCCGCAGTCAGTCCTGTCGACGATGCTGCAGATGGTGAGCTCTGCTTTCATCCCGCTAGCGAGACTGGCAGTCTTCACCAAATCAGATAGCCGCCGGAAGCCAGAGATGATTTCCTCCGATCCATAGCGACACACATCATTGGTGCCGACATGAGCGACCACCTGCAGATGGGTGCACCCTGTACTCTTCATGGCATCCGGAAGGACCCTTTCCACATCTGGAATGACTCCCCCCGGTATGCACACGGAGTGCACTTTGGTTTTCTTCCCCTCCCTTGCTGCCATATCCCTAAGGGGCCCCATTATGCGCCTGACGTTGGAGCTCCCAACTACCAGTAAGCCCACCCTCTGCGACTGCCCGGATCTTGCAGACTGAGGGGCAACCTCTGGAACAGGACAAGCAGCCATGTCAGGCCGAAGATGAGTATCGGCCTGAGACAGAGCCTGAAACCGGTTCGTCAGACAAACTGGAGAGGCCTTCCGTTCAGCCCTCCGGAATGTCTTTCGCCCCCTGCCACACCTTGAGACGACCTCCCACTCTACCACAGGTGAGGGATCAGCCTCAATGCGGGCAGTATCCCGGGCAACCACAGTCGTAGTCCGATCGGGGGATGCGTGGGACGAGCTGGCCGTCCCCGACAAACCCCCATCCGGACCCCCACAGTGATGCCCATTGGCAACAGCCTCAAGCTTCGTGACCGAAGCCAACACTGCCTGAAGCTGGGAGCGAAGGGATGCCAACTCAGCCTGCATCCGAACACAGCAGTTGCAGTCCCTATCCATGCTAAAAACTGTTGTGCAAAGAACGTCTGAACTAATCTACAGAGAGCGCAAACAAAACGACACAAAATTTAAACGGTTATTAAAATACAAGATTGTCTAGTAAATGCAGTAATGCTGCCACTTGTGCACTGCTGACACACTGCTCGGCGGCGGAAGGAGACTACGCGATTTTACACTATTCAGGTACTAAAACGCGATGCTACAACTCTCAAATACTATAATACGCCCGAAATTTATGAATTAAACAATGCATGTACCAAAAACACGCAAAGAAATAAAGAATTAAACTATGTAACAAATGAGTGAGCTAGGAGTATACGACTTGCTGCTGCAGCTGCTTATCCAGCGGCGGCAGGGAGCACACTGACTGTGACCAACCGACACTGGCCGTTCAAAACAAAAACAGATGACAGACGACTAAGCGAATTTACACTATTCAGGTACTAAAACGCGATGCTACAACTCTCAAATACTATAATACGCCCGAAATTTGTGAATTAAACAATGCAAGTACCAAAAACACGCAAAGAAATTAAGAATTAAACTATGTAACAAATGAGTGAGCTAGGAGTATACGACTTGCTGCTGCAGCTGCTTATCCAACGGCGGCAGGGAGCACACGTTACGAGGGTACGCACGTGCCCCTCGAGAAATACGGGCCCCACAACGAACTTGTGACGTCACACTAGTCGGCTTGTCCTACACACTTCGCGAACGCCCGGCTTCGAGCAGGGCCCACAGGAAATCAATATGTTTTTGAGAAGGTACCCACTGAAGGTCTTAACTTTCTCATGTGCTGTCGAGAGCTTGCACGCGCTTAAACGCGTAGTCAAGAATTATTAAACTCGTATCTAACTGTTACTTGCTCCCCGCCGTTGACAGCTGCTGGCACTTGTAGATACGCAGTATCACGTGCTGTGATGTTGGCGCCACGGCCAGCCTTTCTCGTGGACCTCGCCTCGGCAGGGAGCACTGTGTCGTCAGTAGAAAAGCAGTAAGAGCAGAATTGGTCGTCCAGGAGAACTCAGCGACTTCGAGTGTGGACCAGGCATTTGATGTCACCTCAATAGCAAATCTATCAGGGCTATTCCAACTCTTCTGAAGCTCTCCAAATCAAGTGTGGTGATGTAATTGTGAAGTAGAAACGTGCAGAAACACTCGCAGCTAAACCAAGCCCAGGCAGGCCCCATGTAATGACGGACAGGGATAGTCGACCATCGCAGAGGGTGATTGTAAAAAATCACATAAAATCAGTGGAAGGGGAGAAAAACATGAGGTACAACGGTCGAGCAGCTCCTCATACACCTCACATTTCTGTAGTCAGGGCTAAGCGACGCTGGGTGTGAGGTGAAGAGCGATGCTATACCCTGTGGAACGGTAATGAAGCTATACCCTGTGGCAAGCTGATTGAAGGGTTTTGGGTTTGCCGAATACCTGGAAAACGTTACCTGCAATCATGTCTAGTGCCAGGAATGAAGTATGGAGGAGGTTGTTTCGTGGTATCGGAGTGTTTTTATTGGTTAGGTTATGGTCCCCTTATTGCCCTTAAGAAAATGCTAAATGCAATTGAAACACTATGCTGAAAGCGAAAATTAGTACAAATCAGGTCAATAGATAGAGAAAAGCTCATGCTTGGCATAAAAACAAACGTGTGATTCCTTCACTTACATTATTAAAAATCCATATAATTCTCATTTCACCACCTATTGATGGCACTTAAACTAATTACATTATTTCACTGAAAAGTCTGCAGTTACTCGTATATCGCAGTTCATAAGAAAGTTCCGCAAGTTCACTATGTGGCAAAATACTCACTGCTTTGTGTGCTATAATTTGCCAAAAACTCATATAGGTATCTCAAACGGTTTTTGAGGTATGAAGATGTTATGAATCACTTTCACGCTATCGTTTGCGTATGCCATAGGAAGTGAGTGTTCCACATACAACCCATCTTCTCGAGACTCAACAGGTAGTTATCGTCTCAAGTTTAAAGAAAAATTCAATATGTTATATACATCTCGCACACAGAAGTCTATGACCTAACATCCACAAAATGCAAAATCGTTGCGATCTGTATTTTTTATTGCAAATTATTCAAATTTCGTGCGTTACCTTACGTAATATATCAACATCACAACAACTATGACCATTAAGGAAATGATACGCATTTCATCATGAAGCTGGTGAATGATCTATGAGATGTGAGAGAATCATTTTTTTAGGTTCTTTAAAATCGTGTCTGAAAAAGTCGCAGTGCAGCCAGCATGCGCACGCTTCCATTCCTGCGTTATAGCCGAGGCGGGGATAGAATCTTTCTTTCATAATAGATGAAGCGTACTACTCAGCAGATGACAAAAACGCAGGCGGTCATCCTTTCAGAACAGAAGTGTGGGCTTACTCAGCACTGAGAACGAGAAAGTGTTTCTGCACAGCGACCAAGTTACCTTGCATGAGCTACATTATGCTCTTCACTAGTTATGTGTATCGTATTCTTCCTTAGGCGAGTCTCTGTTTGTTACAACACCGACTCACTGAAATGGGTTGATCTATTATTAGACTATTATTAGATCTGTTATTATTACTATTATTGATCTATTATTAGACTTGACTATACTGGTATTTTCACTTTGCAGAAAATGAGAAACACTGTACGGAAAATTTGTAATGAAAAATAGATACAGGGAAACTGGAGTGTTGTTTCCCTGAAGCAAGCTGAAAGCAAATGATATGAAATACATGCTGCCTGCTGAAAGTGTAACGGTGCTAGGGAGGCGCTTGGCTGGAATTTCTCCACGATACTATGTTGCTGCATTTCTATGTGGTGGATGTTGTATTCTGTCCGCAACTGTATAATCCATGTCGTAGAAGAAAAAAATCCAACGAACAGCTACAGTTTTTTTTCTTTGAATTTTATTTGGATACAAGTTTCGAAAACTTACATTTCCATTAACAGTACAGAGCAAAGAAAGAAAATTTGTTATGTCAATAATGACAGATAAAAGTATACATTTATATTTTCCTTTTTTCAACAAACTTTTTCCTTGTGGCGGAAAATAAGCAAATGAATGTCATACAAAATAAAATCCGAAACTGACTTACTGTGAGGTCAGATTCCTACAGTTTTTTTGATTCTTCTGTTAATAATACATCAGTATTTTTTAGACATTGCTTATTAAACTAATACTTCGACAATATTCACGATTGTCAGCACTAACCTTCTTTGGAACCGGAAATGTTATATTCCTCTTGAAGTCTGAGGGTACTTTGTCTGTCTCATATCTCTTGAGCACTAGTTGGAATAATGACATCCTGCCTGATTCTGCTAAGGAGCTCAGTTATTCTGAGGGAGTGTTGTCCATTTCAGGGGTCTTCTTTCGATTAATGTTTTTTAGTGCTCTGTGAAATTCTTCTCGAAGTATCATATCTTCCACCTTATCTTTATCTACTTCCTCTTGTTTTTCTATTACATTGGCTTGAGGTTCATTTCTGTTATAATTAAGCAGTATTTAATTGACATTCAGCAGGAACCAATTATGTACACAAAGAGCTGTCGCAATACACATAGAGAACTAAGGCCGAACGTAGCTTGGCTACCTTTAAACAGACTGGGGCCCGTCGCGGTCTCTAACGGTGATCTCCCTCTCCCTCTCTCCCTCTCTCTCTCTCTCTCTCTCTCTCTCTCTCTCTCACACACACACACACACACACACACACACACACACACACACACACACAATTTCTGAGACGCCCTCTGCGGACGACAGAGCATTGCCGCATGCACGGCCTTTTGAAAGTACGCATACGCATTACAGCATTCCTCCTCTATTAGGGAGATCAAGGATTCTTGAGACGTCCATGCTGTTCTCCTTGTCCGCTGGGCTCTGGCTAAGGGGCGAACTGCAATAGGAGCATATGGTTTGTAGTGCTTCAGACATGGACGCATTCTGTGCCCACCTTCCTTTGTCAAACCATACGGCGACACCAGCGACGTCGAGACCGTTCTATGTCGAACACGGGCATCGCCTCTGGTGACAGTCCTCATGGTGCTGATGATACTGGTATCAGCGGCTGCTCAGGAATGTGTGACGAAATACATGATGATGATGTCAGAAGCAATAGAGGAACTGCTGGTTCGGCCTCCGAGGATGGTTGTCCTCAGCCACACGGGAGTTGAGAACTGGCAGCAGCAGATGATTTGATGTTCGATGTGGATGGGCTCGGAGGTGGTGAGGCACGCGGCCGTTCACATGAAGTCGAAGCTGATCGTGGTCCCTCGACCAGAGCCCGCCCTCCGTGTGGATGTCACAGAGGTGCCGCATCCAGCATCTGGTGATGACAGATGGAATCCACTTACGGGAACGCCCGAAACCATGGGCACAGACAGCCACACCTGGCTGGAACAGGCGCGACGGCTGCACAAGATGTCCAAGTGGAGGACGGAGGAGGTATAGCATTGTCCTCAGCTGGCACCTGCGGAATAGCTCTACCAGGCTCTTCTCGCCGAAAGGCGAAAGGAAAGAAACCGGTCTAAGGCAACATCGGATGCAGTGCTGGCAACATATCTTTCATGTGAGGGTTGAATCTTCGCACTAGGCGTTCCTCCTCACCATTAGATTGTGGATGGAACAGCGGCGCGAGGATGTGACGGGTAGCACGGGAACTGCAAAATGCCGCAAACTCTTACGATGAAAATTGCGGACCATTATCGGACACTAACATTGTGGGAAAGTCTTTGAGCGAAAAAATTTTGGACAAGGCTGCGACATTAGCAGCTGTGGATGTAGAAACACAACGAACGACATATGGAAAACGAGAATATGCGTCATCGACCAACAGCCAATAAGAAATGGGAAAGGAGCCAGCAAAACCCACATGTATACAAGGAGACAACGACCCCCAGGGAGCTGCTTGGTGCATCGCACACTGTGAACACGAGTCAACCAGGTGGGTAATGTCACTGTACGAGCCGGGCCAAAACACGTGTCGATGGGCTTAAGCTTTTCTGCAGGATACATCCCAATTATCTGCATTTAATAAATGGAGAATGTCCGAACGAAGCACTGAGAGGATCACTACCAGAAGGGCCGCGTGATCCATGTCTGAGAGCAGAACACCATCAACAACAGAGAAACGATGTCTACATATGTAATAATTACGGAAGTGGTCGGATGCACGAGAAGGCGGTGACTGGCCAAACACGTAGCTGCAGTCTTCGGCATCCATCTGCTAGTTACAGGAAAACCGTCAACCACCTGCTGTGCAGCGACATCAATGTGAAAACAAAGAAATTCCTCCTGACCAAATCTTGGATCCGAACCGGCCGGCATCGACTTCAGCGTGTTGATTCGTAGGGCGGAAATGAATCTTGAAGTTGTAACACGAAAGGAAAAGAGCCCAACTTTAAAAGTGATGTGCCGTTTTATTTGGTGTAGACGCAGAAGCACTGAATAAGGAAACCAGTAGTTTGTGATCGGTGACCTGGTTGAATTTGGTACCTTAGATAAACATAGAATTTCTTTACAGCATATACAGCTTCCTTATCCCTGATCCAGTTCCGCCACCAACCCGTAGTGTGAATCGTTCGACTTAGGTACCAAGTGGAGGTCTGGCTAATACGTCACTAAGAAGGGAGCCGACTGCACAATGGTATTACGAATGACAATAGGGTTTCACAAGCCGGCGACCAGGATAACGGCCATAAATTTTTTGCCTACAAAAACCTGAAGTTCTGCGACTAACTTAGGGCGTCGAAGCGGCGCAATAGCAGAAACATGTTTATGCAGGAGTTTGAGATCCTAGTGAGAAACTTCAAACCCAAGATAAACGATAGAAGGTTGAAAAATTGACATTTTTCTAAGTTACACTTCAGTCAGCCGCTTGGAGTACAGAAAAAAAAGAGTAAGGAGATTTTGTAAATGTTTCTCAGTGGAGGCACCGGAAAATAAAATGTTATCCAAATAGTTTGCACAACCTGGCACAGACGCTGTAAGTAGTTCCAAAGAAACGTTGAAAAATAGCGGGAGCGCTGGGAACTTCAAAAGCCTACGGCAAGTATTGGTGCAGTTCCAAAAGAGGTACTGACAACTAACATACGTTGTGACTTTGTATCTAAAGGGAGTTGCAAATAGGCATCTGACAAACATTGACAACCTGATAACTTTGCAAAGAGTTCGCCACGGCTTGGTATCGGGTATATGTCCATCAGAGATTGTACGTTCACAGAAGCTTGAAAATCGCCACAGAGGCGTTAACTGCCCGACTGTTTCTTTACTACAATTAAGGGGGTAGACCATTGACTTGATACAATACGCTGGACACAGCCGGATTCCGTGAACTCATCTAATTCATTTTTGATTAGTTCCCTGAGTGCCATTGGAACCAAGGAGGCTCGGGAAAAACGGGGCCGAACGGAAGGTTCCATTGTAACGTGCGCTTGAAAGCTGTTGGCAAACCGCAATCCAGGAGAGAACGAAAAGGAAAACTCAGAACATAATGCATCTAAATGTGTATCAGGCACTTGTTCAGACACTAATTCACTTCATCTCAAACGGTAAAAGCAAAAATTGAAAAGCATTTTATCCAAAAAGATTCTCCATACAAGTATTATCTACAACAAGAAATGTAGACTGCTGACTTGTAGATCACTGGGGCAGAGAATTGGCCGAGAATGGCAATACTCTGTTTCTTGTCATTTACTAACTTTCGTGACATAGAGAGAAGCGGAGGGTGGCCCAAGTCCATATAAATTTGTGAGTTTAACAAGGTCACCACAGCTCCTGTATCCGTTTGCATGTGCAGAACTCTACCAAAAACCATGATATCAATGAAAAACTTGTTTGCCGCAACAGAAATAGCCAATACAATTTTTGCATTCCAAACAGTAGCAATGTGACGTTTTTCGCTGCGATAACGACAGGTAGCCCAGGGTTTTGGGCAGTCTGGGCGCTCATGGTTAATGAAATAATAAGGGCAGGATGGGAGCGTGGAACGCAAACGTTGCTGTTTACTGACCAGCGTACTATGCTGGTGCGGATGCTGCTGGGAGTGAGGCCTTGACGCTGTGATCGTGTGTGGACCGCCGCGACCATCTCTTCCCTCTGCAAACCATCTGAAGCAAGGTGTGCAGGAGATGGTTGGATCGCTGATACCTCACACCATAACTCAATCTGGTTACCCGTAGTTCGCGACACCTCGAACGACTGTGCGATACCTCAGCTGCGTAGAGGGCTGGAGTTTCGCAGTGGATGGCTCACTCTCGCACCCTACGATCACGAGCTAAACGAATAATAGCACTTCTCACCATCTGATCAGCATACCGCATCTTATGCACGTCGGACACAAAATGACAGTGACGGCATAACCTCGGATTCCAGCCGCCCATGCTCGATAGGATTGATGTGGTTGCTTCCTACAGCGGTAAAACTCAACCCAGGATGCAATAACATGTGTGCGCTTAAGGTGATATTTTGAAAGAAGTTCACTCATTCCGTCAAACGTTAAAGAAGACGGATCCAGCAAAGGGTCTATTTGGCACAGGTCTTGATACATTCTCGGCGATATCCATGAAACAACGTCAGTAACCCGAGAAGCTTGAAAGTGCTGTCGCAGACGTTTCTCACATGCCTCCCATTCCCCAACAGTCTCATTGTATGTAGAAATGGGAGGTGGATAAACCAAAAATAGTAGGTGACACAGGCTGAGCGTGCCGACTAGACAAAACAGAACCCAATGATTGAAGTACCTGAGTTTGACTGTCGAGCGCCTGTGGCTGGTGGTGTAAAACGCCATGGCGAGTGATTCTTGCAGTTAGACCAAACGACGTTTAATGTCTTCCGTAACACCATCAGCCGTCGTGAGAATAAATGGAGGACCAGCCAGTGCAAATATTTGCACGAAGAACAGGACTGCACTCGTCGTCAGTCGTGCTGTAATTAGGTGTAAGTACAACATGACCAGTAGACTGAACACAACTTTATTTCTCGGAAAGATTAACAGCTTGAACACAGTATTAAAGTAACATTCAGCAGGAACCAATTACGTACACTAAGAGCTGTCGCAATACAAACAGAGAACTGAGGCCGAGTGTATCTTGGCTAGCCTTAAACAGACGGGGCCCATGGCGGACTCTGATGGTGATTCTCTCTCTCTCTCTCTCTCTCTCTCTCTCTCTCTCTCTCTCACACACACACACACACACACACACAGGTCTGAGGTGCCCTCTGTAGGCAACATTCAAAGTATGGGCCGCGCGGGATTAGCCAAGCGGTCTATGGCGCTGCAGTCATGGACTGTGCGGCTGGTCCCGGCGGAGGATCGAGTCCTCCCTCGGGCATAGGTGTGTGTGTGTTTGTCCTTAGGATAATTCAGGTTAAGTAGTGTGTTAGCTTAGGGACTGATGACCTTAGCAGTTAAGTGCCATAAGATTTCACACACATTTGAACATTTGAAAGTATGCGCACATGTCACTGCAGTTTCCCCTATCTATCTTTCTATCTGTTCTATGTATACCTTCCATCTTCCAACTCTCTCCCCTTTGCTTATTACTGGTTTGCCATCTGAACTCTTGATACTTCTACATCTGCTTCTCATTCCTTCAAAGCACCTGATTCAATACACTACTGGCCATTGAAATTGCTACAGCACGGAGATGACGTGCTAAAGACGCGAAATTTAACCGACAGTAAGAAGATGCTGTGATATGCAAATGACTAGTTTTTCAGAGCATTCGCACAAGGTTGGCGCCGGTGGCGACACCTACAACGTGCTGACATGAGGAAAGTTTCCAACCGATTTCTCGTACACAAACAGCAGTTGACCGGCGTTGCCTGGTGAAACGTTGTTGTGATGCCTCGTGTAAGGAGGAGAAAAGCGTACCATCACGTTTCCGACTTTGATAAAGGTCGGATTGTAGCCTATCGCGATTGCGGTTTATCGTATCGCGACATTGCTGCTCGCGTTGGTCGAGATCCAGTGACTGTTGGCCGAATTTGGAATCGGTGTGTTCAGGAGGGTAATACGGAACGCCGTTCTGGATCCCAACGGCGTCCCTGAGTCAACAGATGGGGACGTTTGCAAGACAACAACCATCTGCACGAACAGTTCGACGACGTTTGCAGCAGCATGGACTATCAGCTCGAAGACTACTGCTTCGGTTACCCTTGACGCTGCATCACAGACAGGAGCGCCTACGATGGTGTACTCGACGACGAGCCTGGGTGCACGAATGACAAAACGTCATTTTTTCGGTTGATTTCAGGTTCTGTTTACAACATCATGATGGTCGCATCCGTGTTTGGCGACATCGCTGTGAACGCACATTGGAAGCGTGTATTCGTCATCACCATACTGGCGTATCACCCGGCGTGATGGTATGGGGTGCCACTGGTTAAACGTCTCCGTCACCTCTTGTTCGCACTGACGGCACTTTGAACAGTGGACGTTACATTTCAGATGTGTTATGACCCGTGGCTCTACCCGTCATTCGATCCCTGCGAAACCCTACATTTCAGCAGGATAATGCACGACCGCATGTTGCAGGTCCTGTACGGGCCTTTGTGGATACAGAAAATGTTCGACTGCTGCCCTGGCCAGCACATTCTCCAAATCTCTCACCAAGCTCTATTTGACTCAATGCCCAGGCGTATCAAAGCCGTTATTACGGCCCAGAGATGGTTGTTCTGGGTACTGATTTCTCAAGATCTATGCACCCAAATTGCGTGAAAATGTAATCACATGTCAGTTCTAGTATAATATATTTGTCCAATGAATACCCGTTTATCATCTGCATTTCTTCTTGGTGTAGCAATTTTAATGGCCAGTAGCGTAATTTTAAAAATATGGTCATATTTTAAAACCATTTTTAAATTACTATATATTTGAATATTTTATTAATGCTATTAGCTGCACAGCAGCAATGGACTGCCCCCAGTGCCCCCCGCCCCCCACTCTTTCCCAACCACACTGATAGGTGAATGAAACAACAATAAAGGGAAAATTCCAGTTTCGTATTATGTATATACATGTTATTTTAGTAAGTACATTATGTACGCATATATTATATTAATAACTAACCTGTGTATACCAGATAATACACTTTCCTGCCTCACTCACTATTTGTGACGTTTAACATATTTTGAAGGAACTCTTGTATCAGATAAAATATGTTTTTAATCCAAGTTTCCTGTATGTTACTGAGAGCTTAGAAATTGGCATGTCTAGCCTACAGTCCTTTCTTCCGTTTTGTTTATATTCATTCACCTTCAAGACAAGTTTCTGTATGTTCTGTTTGACATGCATTAGGCAAATTATACATACACAGTGGCAACATGGTTGGTGGTTGATTTACTGGCTGGCATATGACATACTCCCGCCACAGGTTTCTGAAGCTTTTCATGTAAAAAAAAGGATTTCAAAAACTTTCCGTGTGAGATGGTTGTACGTAATATGGGGACTGTACGGGCAGGCGGAGGAGCAGGAAGAAGAGCGCCGGCGGAACCACCAGCGTGAGCAGGAGGACAACATGGCGGACATCCAGAACTGCCTCAACAGCGACCTGCTCACAGAGAACCCCGACGTAGCCGCCAGCAACCTCGGCCCCGAGCGCAAAGTCGGCTCCAAGTTCCGCGGCATGAGTGCTGAGCAGAAGCGCGCATTCATCGAGGGGCAGCGCCAGCAGAGAGAGGAGAGGAAGGTGAGTATAGCCTGTGCAGACTAACCTAACTGGCACACTCCTTGGCGCCGGCATTAATATCGAGGAAATCTGTGCTGAAACTTCTTACGCAGTAGTGTAGATTACACGGCAACTTGATTCGTAGAATACTTTCATTTGTATGGTTTTTTAAATTTGTTGTGTTGTGCACCTGCAGAGCCAGGTTTCAGTTCTGGGGCAGGGGTCACAGTTTGTTACTATATCTCTCCACTAAATATAACTTCCTGTCACTGCCCACTTTTTACTTTTCACTCTTTCGTGCTGAGCAAGACATTTCAGAAGCATATTCTCCCGTAATTAAATTAAAAATAATTCCCATATCTTACTTCTGATCAAAGTTTTTGAGAGGTTTCCGTTAGCTGTAAGGCAACCCTTCTAAAATATTCCGAGCTGGGACTCCTCTGCCACACTCCAGCTCTGCTGGCATTTGGCTGAAATTTTTGGGTTATTGCAATACAATCTTTATGAGTTGCCTGTCATATAATAGCACAGTGTGAGCACGATGTTTCGGAAAGGTCACTTTCTGTTTCTGTCTTATGTTGAAGTTATGGTGTATCACAGTCTACCTCTTTATGTGGATTTCAGTGGTGGATATTTAAATGTCACTGTTGTAAATCTCCGTTCAGAAATCTCTCCACAGAAGCGCAAATGGTGTACTGTGGCTGGTGTACTCTTGACTGAAAGATTCCAGAGAGACTCAAGTCGAAAGCACACAGATCTGTAATCCTTTCAGTTGTACTATATGGTGCCAAATGGTGGTTTTCAACAAAAGAAGTGAAACAGTGACTTGCTATAATGAAAATAAAGATTCTCAGATGGACATCTCGATTAACGCTGCACAGCCTTGTCACAGGTCAGGAGGTTTGCCAATTATGTGGAGTAACACTGACATTAAGCAAGATGAGAGAAAGCTGTCTGTGATGGTACAGGCATGTTCTTAGGGCAGACAAAACAAGAGTCGTAAAGACTGGTTTTAGTTTGAGAGTAACTGGTAAACAGCCAATAGGATGACCTAAGCAGCAATGGCGTGAAATGCTGCATCAAGAGCTCAAGATCTTGCGCCTGCACCATGGTGAAACACAATATCGGATAAAATGGCTACAGGAAACCAAAACAGCAGATCCTGCCAGCATTCGTGACAAACACTAAGGAAGAAGAAGAAGATCAAGATGAAGGACACTGGTTGCTCCACAACAGTTTAACAGCAACCTGGCCGATTTACATAGCTGGCTTAGCTGAGGAGATGAGAAATACCTTTTCACAATTGAACATTTGCTTTTCCATTAAGCTTTGCTCGGTCAGCGCAGATTTATTTTCCTGCCCGAGCTCTACACTGTGTATGTTCACTGCAACATAGGGAGACACAGTGTTGCATTGTTTAATTTAAGGCTTTCTACATTCATGCAGAATGTGATCGACCTCAGATGCACGAAGACCAAGATTATCTTTCATGCTGCCCAGAAGATTGACACCTTTCTGAGATAGAGCTTAGTTGGTTCTTGTGGAAGTTGCCCCTACATATGGTAGGAACCCAATATTCTGTTCTCTCTCATTGTTTGCTCCTTTTTTACTCTTATTATTGTGTCTGTGTGCCACCAATGTCTTCCTGACTTCTTCATCGCTGCATACGTTGAAAGAAAAATTGCTTTTTGGGCAGTCCGGCTCCATCAGTTAGTTGCTACACTCACATATTTTCTTTATCGGGAGGGGGGCATTAATCTGAATCAACTGATATTTGCCCCAGGACCTGCAGTGTTGAGAAGCCCCTGGCACTCAAAGGAAATAAACAACAGAAAAGAAAAAATTAAATGGGCAAAATTATCAAAACTGATCAGTAACGTGAAGTTTTTTTCTATAGTAAAATAATGAAAGCTGGTTTTGGGAATCATTCTGATGTAAAGGTAAGCACACCATTCAGTAAACTTTCTTAGCAGTCGATGCTGTGTTCAGTGCGACTGCATGCTTGTAAACAAAAGCAGACGTTAACACAGAGATCACAGAAATAATATATCTAATTGAATTTGAAAAGGTTTGAATTCTCTTGAGGATACTCTTTGCACACAGTATTCAAAGCTAAGATCGGTAGTGAACGGAAACAACTACATATGAGTCCAAAGTTGTACACAGTCTTCTATCTTCTGTCAAAATAACTGCTCCCATTAGCCACTGCTGTGAGAGTCTTGTTAGAGTGAATGACATCGGATAAGGAAGCACACAATGGCATAACAGGTCATGTACAAATCATACTCCCTACTACAAATGACTTACCATCAAAATTAAACACAGCATTAAACACTGATGATTATAGTGCCTAGCCTATTGCGCACAGTATCGTTTGATCACCAAATATGGCAGCGAGAAGCATCAACATATTTGCAGCTCGAATTTCAGTAAGGGGGATAATTCTGCAACAATCCTTGCTAGCTTGGTGGAACTATATGGCGACAATGCACTATCAAATGACGCTATGATTAGGTGGCGCAGAAAGATACATTGTGGTTAAACCAGTCTTAATGACGAGGAATACAGTGGCAGACCATCTCTCTCAAAGATCCAGATGTAGTAACAAAAGTTGACACCATGGTTCTTGAATACTGGTCTATCACAAATAAAGTGATAGTGGAAAAGTGAAATCAGTTACACATAAGTTTCCAACATCTTGCGTGACATTTTGGTTTGAATACGACAAATGGTGGCACCTCCTTCATTATGTGACTGCTCACACGTATTCAGAAAGCCTGCCGAATTGAGGTAGCAGTGGAAATACTGCACCTGTGTCAGGCCGACTCAAATTACTTACTCATTTGCCTAATCACTATGGATAAAACTGGCCCAAAACAAAGGAACAGCAATGGATACGTGCGGATTTGCTATCGGTGAAAAAGGCAAAGTACAAACCATCATTGTGCAAAGTGATGCTGGGCTGTTACGTAGCTGCATTCACCACATGTAGTGCGTCCACACCATTGATACTCAAAGCTAAACAAACAAAACGCGATCAGTTCATCATGGAAGAGTGTCCACAATTTCTTCAGGAATACCATATCCTGCTGAAGCCACCCGTTGGTGATTATACCCCATACGATACTAAATTGCGAAGATGTTGAGTGCTACGTTTCCCGACTATTCCAAATATCTCCAGAAATTTGCTGTAGGATTAATACCATATGATTTAGTGGGTCAATTGAGTTGTGTTCATCAGACCAGGAATGTAAGCATGCAATCCAATGAACACTGCTGTTGTCAATAGGAGTGCCCAAAGCATACTCTGCATGAAATGTAGAAGAAAGAGCAACACTTGGTCATCAGGAATGTTGAAATAAACATCCCGGTTCATTTCCAAATTAATCTGAATGACTAGGCCCTAAAATATCACGCAATCACCTCCAGTCCATACTGCATCCTCCACTCGATGTTGGTGGCACCTCCTTCATTTTGTGACTGCTCACACGTACCCTCAGTGCCTTGCACGAATTGAACAGAGGCCAAATTGCAACTTGTCAGATCACACTACAAATCTTCAGACAGCTAGTGTCTAGTTCCTTGTCATGTGGTCTAATGAAGATGTACAGCTTGAAGTACCTGTGCTTGCAAGGTATCTGTGGGGCGGCAGGTAAATTATTGTTGACATTCACAAGAGCCTGAAAAATATGTTTGTGGCCAGCCAGAAAGCGATGGAGAACGTGTTGACCATAATTTCCAGTATGCAAGTCGCCATTACTCATTGTATTCACTGAAAGAAAATGTTCCTGTTTGCTATTTACTCAGTGGGATCGGGAATTATGACTATAAATAGATGTTTTGAGTTGCAACTAATTAATATATTCAGTATAAGTTCACATGCACAAACATAATAATATTCCTGATAATAATAATAATAATAATAATAATCGAAATATCCATACCCAATACAACAAATATACAGAAGAAAACAGGAGAAAAAATTGAAAAATACATCCAACTGGCTGAGGAAGTCAAGGACATGTGGCATCAGGATAAAGTTGACATTATACCAATTATACTATCAACTACAGGAGTCATACCACACAATATCCACCAGTACATCAATGCAATACAGCTACATCCAAACTTATATATACAACTACAGAAATCCGTAATTATTGATACATGTTCAATCACCTGAAAGTTCCTAAATGCAATATAACATATACCGTACAGTTAAAAGGAAGTCACGCTTGATCAAGGTCCGCGTCACTTTCCATTTTTAACCAGACATAACGTCTGAGGAAAGAAAGAAAGAAAGAATAATAATGATAATGTCCCTATCAGAAACAGCACTATTAGCAATTCGGAGGCGACCTCTACAGGAAGTTCCAAGTATAATGGTCTGTCACCTTGACTCAGAATCACCAGAAGTTAATTGCTCACCTTAAAAGTGGAAAATAATCTCGCCACTTGCAACGCGGTTTTGTCAACATTGCGGGCAGCACACAGTTATTTCCATGAAATTTAACTGATCGAGGATGGTGTACAATACTCACGAGTTCACTTCCTACTTTTACCGAAAACGCTTTTGGTAGCAGCCTGGCTGTGACGTCATCCAAGGCACAGCGTCTGCCAGCATTTGAGTGACATGGACGACACATTAATATCTCGGTACAAAGAGTCTCTTTCACTGCATCTCTGACCATATTTATATATGGGTGCAGCGGACCGCCAAACAGAACATATGCTGTCAGCTAATTAAAAACTCTATCATTCAGCAATTTATAATCTTATTAATTTTTGTATGAATGGTTTTACAGTACAAGTTTAAGCTTGACAGCATTCAAATTTTGTCGACTAGAATTTTTAGAATGGAACGGTCACTGGAACATGACCTCCATCTGACTCCTTTAGATTTCTTGTAATGATTGTTATTTACACTAAACTTGGTGCAGTTGTATTATTTAATGAATTTAATTAGGTGTTGTAACTAGAAATTTCTATGACAAACACAAATGATACTTAATCTATTATGAATACGGACGATTTCGTTCCAAATTTAGTTAAATTACTTGAATACTACTAAAGGTAGCTTATTGGCGTTACATTTTTAGTGGTTTTATATCAAACTGAGGCTACATACGAATTTTCATCTTTCTCAGTCTAATATTTAGCGCCTTCAATTGTTCGTGAAAACGCCGATTTTGACCAAAAGTTGCACGAGTCTAGTTGAGACTTGTAATTTTTTATTGTGTCATACGTTTGTACATTCTGAACAATTTGTGGATTTCTAGCTTCATTATGTAGTGCCTCTTATTTTTTTTCTTACAGTAATATATTTAGCAAAATGTATTCATCTGATCATTCTGAGATTTGACGATTTTTAACATTAATATATTGCAGCATACCCTGAAAAAGATTGGAAATGTTATATTAATTTTTAATTTCATTCTTAGATTATGGTGCAATACTTCATATGTTATGCGCAGGTGCGTTATGACGATGTGGCGCTAGTAGCAATGAACTGGGGTAAGCCCCGGTACACTCGCTAACCTGTGTATCACTCACAACGGTAGATCGCTTGTTTCGCCATAATCTGGCTCCAGCTGTCCTTTGCATGCAATTCACAACCCTATGTTCATGTGTTAACTGACTTGAGATGGAACTGCATTCACTGACAGCAAAAGTTGTTGATGAATTAAAATTTATTCTCGTTGACAAGCTGTGACACTTGCCTCTGCTCCCAGTCCATTATCATCTTTTAATGATCACGTTCTCATACGTTGTTACGTGGTTGTAAGCGATACACTATTTTATTCATGGTGTGACAATAAGCACATAAAAACACGATAACTCCTTTCAGACATGATAGCTTCTTGCTGCATTTCTGTGATGCCTCGACATCAACCTATCTGACTGTGCTGATTCCATTTAACTCACTAGCACATGCACACCATTTCATGACCTCTGCTACGACTCATGTCACTGGGAAAGGTCACATGATTGCCTGGTACTTATTCTATACCATCTGTCATCAAACTTTTTTGCTCAAGAGCCAATACTAGTTTGGCCCGCACCTCGGGCTGCATACATACCGATCTCCTAATTAATTGGTAACCTACATAAATTAGTGTGTTATGAGACACCAATAGACTATCTACAGTAAGGGTGTGATAAACTAGCCACTGGCCCCCAAGTACTGGTCGTTTAAAGTCGGCACCATTTAGAACACTTTGCGTCAACTTTCCCTGTATCAGATTACTGCCATCCTCGGCGACCCCAAAGTAGTAACAGGACAAAGTGTTGTTGTATTACCTTTGTGAGCAGCTGATTAAAATATTAATAATGTAGTAGTTGTATTTATAATTAAAAACATTACACAATATGAGACATGATTATAAATGAATAAAACGATTTTCTGTATTGGGTCACATCATTGTTGTTGTTGTTGTGGTCTTCAGTCCTGAGACTGGTTTGATGCAGCTCTCCATGCTACTCTATCCTGTGCAAGCTGCTTCGTCTCCCAGTACCTACTGCATCCTACATCCTTCTGAATCTGCTTAGTGTATTCATCTCTTGGTCTCCCCCTACGATTTTTACCCTCCACGCTGCCCTCCAATACTAAATTGGTGATCCCTTGATGCCTCAGAATATGTCCTACCAACCGATCCCTTCTTCTGGTCAAGTTGTGCCACAAACTTCTCTTCTCCCCAATCCTATTCAATACTTCCTCATTAGTTATGTGATCTACCCATCTAATCTTCAGCATTCTTCTGTAGCATCACATTTCGAAAGCTTCTATTCTCTTCTTGTCCAAACTATTTACCGTCCATGTTTCACTTCCATACATGGCTACACTTCATACAAATACTTTCAGAAACGACTTCCTGACACTTAAATCTATACTCGATGTTAACAAATTTCTCTTCTTCAGAAACGCTTTCATTGCCATTGCCAGTCTACATTTTATATCCTCTCTACTTCGACCATCATCAGTTATTTTGCTCCCCATAAAACACTAAAGCAACCAAATTGCCTAACTGACTAGCTGCGGTCCTCAACAAGGTGATTAACTGCTTGATACTGGTGAATGTCTTCCCATATATACAGGGTGTCAAATTTATCTTGAGCACCCTAAATACCATAACTATTTCTCCAGATGCAAATTGCAAAATGTTTCATGCAAATATTCTTTAGCCATCAGGGGGACATCAATCAGGATGATTGCCATTGTTGTAGCTTTGTTTTTTATGAAGATATGAACAGCGGTATGACTTTTTTTTAAATGGCATCCTGTATTTTTTATTCGATAATTCATTTCCTCTCCTAAAGATCTATTCAAATATATATCACAGTGAACCTTTCACTGAAACACAACGTTATTAATCACATAACACAACATTGACTTTGGTCCTGGAATCACAAACTTGTCCATTTGCTGGAGTTGTAAGAAAACAAATGAAAACCAAGTAAAAACATAACATTCAAAGGTGCTCAAGTGGTGACCCTGAACACCAATAAACTGGTTCACTCGTTGAATGAAAAAATTATTTTCTGCTTCCAGCGTTGCCTGCTGAAGAGAATTACAAGCAAGCATGATACGTTCCTGCATGTCCTCTGGAGTTGTTGGAATATCGCGATAGACATCTTTAATGCATCCCCAAAGAAAAAAGTGCAGAGGATTTAAATCAGGAGACCTCCGGCAGGATACCTTCAGTTCAGAACGTGATGTGCACACAAGGCATTATGTGCTGGACATCCATAGTGTTGATGCCACATAAGCATTCTGGTTCTTAGCAGCACTTCATCCTGAAGAGGAAGAAGAGTTCATCTGAGGAAGATGGCATATGCTGTGCCGTTTAGACTACCATTGATGAAATAAGGGCCAATAATTGTAGTACCAAGCATCCCACACCAGACGTTAACTCTCCATTGACGCTGATGTTCCACCTGTCTAAGCCATTGCGGGTTGTCGCTGGACCAATAATACATGTTCCTTGTATTTACCTGTCCTTTGTTTGAGGAGGAACATTCATAAGTAAATAGAACATTGGAGAAGTTTGGGTTGGCGAGGATTTGCTGCTGTGCCCACTGATAAAACTGTACACGATTCTGGAAACAATTCCCATGCAATTCTTGATGTAGGTATACATGGTAAGGATGGAACCTGTGACGTATAAGAATATGATGTACACTGGGTTTAGGAATGACAACCTCATGTTCAAGCTGTCATGTGCTCACATGTGGATTCATAGCAATGGAAGCGAGAACAGTAACTTCGGCAGCTTCGTTTTTGCGAGTCCTATGACGATTGCAATGTCGTGGGTCGAAACTTCCCATTTACTGAAGCATCGCAACAAGATCAGAAAATATCTATCGGGAAGGTGGGTTCTTGTCAGGATATTGCTCTCTGTACAGTTCCGCTGCCTGCGTAGCATTTCGCCTACCTTCAACAATACCGATAAAAGTAACATTATGTCGATGCAGTTTGTAGCCTTTACTGTATGCCTACTCTACACAACAGTATTTAAAAGAACTAAACACTGTACAAAGTGTACATGTATACAAGAAAACAGTATTGCAATTACTGTTCTGCTAACTTACATTCCCCATACATGAGTAGCATTTCTACCTTTTCTTCGTTGGTGTACATTCTATTCACACAATTCTTCAACTGACGATGGATGACAGAATGATGGGTGTGCATTCTACTTATGTTTACATTTGTCCTCTGTCAACATCAGCACGTGGATGTGTTCAATTATCCTGAGTACCTGCTCTAAGTGCTGGGAGCATCAATGTTAGTGTTGTGTTATGTATTCAATAACGTTGTGTTTCAGTGAATGGTACACTGTGATACATTTTTGAATAGGTCTTTAGGAGACAAAATGAATTACCGAATAAAAAATACAGGGTTCCATTTTAAAAAAGTCATACCACTGTTTGTATCTTTGTATAAAACAAAGCTACAATGAAGGCAATCATGCTGATTGATGTCTCCCTAATGTCTAAAGAACATTTGCTTGAAATATTTTGCAATTTGAATTTGGACAAACAGTTATTTAGGGTGATCAAGATAAATGGGACAGCCTGTATACTGTCTGTTTTGGTTGTGTGGTGGCTACCAGCATCACATATCTGGGAGATCACTGGTTAATTTGAAGAGCGGTTGCTGTAAATAGGGATGGCAGTGCACTGAGCAAGGACGCCCATATCCAGGTGGAGGGGAATCTACGACCCTCCCCCTCCCGTAGCTCTTAGGGAAAGGAAACAATATAGTGGGTAGTCAGGTGTTTCTCGTCCAATAAAATGATTTTAAAATTGGCATTATGTACATTTTTAACAGAGTAGGAACTCTTAACATTTTTATGTCTACTTTCAAGTTGGCATTCATCTTCCAAAATATTAAAAATACTCCATTCCCAGGTCTTGCCTCTTCCACCTGCGCAATATTGTATGGACACACTTCAAGGTGGGCTATTGCCTGCCTACCTGCCTACTCTGGTGGCTACTTTAATGTTCTACGATGACATGGCTGAATACCCAAAATGATGCTGGACCTGGAAGCCAACAAACAATAACAAATGTTTTGAATGTCATTTTTTCGTTGAGTGCATTGTATTACAACAGCACTAATTTAATTTCATATTCCTTGCTACAACTATGTGCTGCATTTGAAGATGACTGTCTCTGTAATGCACATTCACGTATCCATGTTACTCCCATGTCAGAATTTATAGTACATCAGTTGATCAGTACAAGTCTGCAGGCTCTTGCATTGTCAGACAAACAATGAAATATTTTCGCTCTCACATCCTGTAAACTCTCAGTAGTCACACTCTCTACCCCTCTGCCAGTGAGGTAAGTGGGTAACTTTATCTAGCTCATGGCAGAATTCACCACATCTTAAAATACCACTGGCTCTGTAAGTATCATTGTTTGTTACTGAGCAGGAAAAGCACATTCTCAAGAAGCTCTTGGATTAGGCTGTTAGTTGGCAGATGCATATTATTATAAAATGTAGCTCAGAACTGCAGGCTGCACAAACAACTGATCTGAGCCTATGGCCCACAGTTTGACAATGCCACCTGAAGCACTCCAAAGAGGCCATTGTGTTCTTTACTTACATCTCATGGTTGTGAATTTCACAGTTCTTTGTAAGTTCACTCTTGTTATTGACCCCAGCAAATTCCACTGAGGAATAATAAACATTTTGCATGTGAGCATTAGAATCCTAAGATCTGTGTAAAGGCCTGTTACTACAAGAATACTTTCTAAGCTTATCTGTATTGCTTCCTAAGTTAATACCCTTACATAATATTAAGGAAAAAGTATGCTAAGTACACTAGCAATTCTGTCTACAAGAGAGATTTCTGACTGCAAAGCAGGTGCAAATGAGCTTTTTGTTTAACTTATCAACATTCTGAAGCTCTCTCAGTTTGTGATCTATCTAAGTCACTAAGAAATTCACATATTGAATTTAGTGTATGTATGATCTCTGCTTTTGGTACTTGTTACTTATTATTTTCTTGGAATTCCAGAATATGACTGTTTGTAATATTAAGAGCTAAGCTGCTTACTGTGAACCACTTGTATGACTGTTTGATTATTCTCCTGGCTGCTATTCACATTGATACATTTGGACTTCTATCAGTAAATCTTTACTATTAGCAAACATCACAGTTTTTAAGTGGACTCCTATGGCTTTGGCCATTTATGTGAGTTAAGAACAGTAATATGCTAAGTACCAAAACTTGCAGAAGACCATATTTGATGTATCCCCATTGTGAATTTAGTTGTATTCCTCCAGTATCTTTTGTTAATGTTACCCTCTTTTTCTTGTTGTTGAGATATGACTTGATCATTAGAAGGCATTTATTGCTGTAATGTTTTAAGTTATCTAGATGAATGATATGATCTGCACAAGCGAAGGAATTTGCAAGATCACAGATAATATCATCAGGACATTTATCTTGTTTAGTTCTGTCAGAACTGAGTTCATTTGTTTGTATATTGCTTTTCCTGCAGTGAATCCTTATGGGAGCTAAACTGAGCTGTTGTTAAAAGGTTGCTATCACGAAAATGGTTCCATATTTTGTTATAAGCTACCTTCTCAAAAACTTTTAAGATAAGAGGGAGTAGGGTGATAGGACTATAATTACAGGCCACATTCTTAGCCCCACTTATTAGTATTACAAACACTCACACTCATAAATTAAGGATAATGCAAACACATGGTGAAACAACACTCTGGTGGGCAATTTTTGAGTTTAAATCACCTCGGGGTATGACCGTGCAGTGCATTTGACCTACTGTCGTCGCACAGTGGCGCTGGCAGACGCTGCCTAGACAAAGTCATTCAATGCAGAGTTGGCTGCCACAGCAAGATTCCCATCTACCTTTGCACATCACAAATGCCTGGTGTTTGCAGCACTACTCATGCAATGGGATCACATGCCAAGCATTGAGCACAGATGTCAGCGAAGTTGGTTTTTTGCATGATGTAGACATCTTGCCCAGTACACTGGTTGATATCTTGCCCTCTTGCTGTGGAGTGGGGGCATGGTCGCTACCCACAATTGATGCAGTGCTGATGTACGAGTGGAAAATAATGTATTAATTTTGACAGCCACTTCTCTCTGGGCCTTCACTGTCCTGCTACCCTGCCTCAACCCTCTGCCATCTGCCATCCTGGCATCATAGCCACCCATCCATCTAAGGATTCGTTATAATTGGTGTCAGAAGTGGAGGTGTTATCGTAGCACCAGAAAGTCGGTTTGGTTGAGTGTGGAGCAAGACTTATCTGTCAATATATTGCATATAACTGAGCTGCTGGAACAATATGTTGGATTCACTGACTTGTTTTTTTTTTTTTTTTAAATGAGTATTTTACACATATGCAAGAGAGCTGGTAGGGAGATAGTATCCATGAATCTAGACAGTTTTGGCACTGAAGAGGTGAAGCTGAAAAGGGGATGTTAGTGGATAGTTTGGACATTTGGAGGATGGTTGCTGCACAGAAGGTGTAAATCATGAGCAGCCACAGGCCACTGTTAAGACTGCATTACATATAAAAAGGTGAAGCATCTAAGGGGTGTTCGAATTTGGAGATTTGTTTTTCTCCTCAGGACCAATGACACCCATTACACAGCACAATATTCAGACAGGAAATGCAGCACCAGTGTGTGGAAGCTATATTAGATACCATGTTATGTACAACTGATTATGGAGGAGTTTATGAATAAGCAATTGACTTATGGATAATAGGACAGTGCAGTAGTCCATGAGAGGCAGAAATTGTGGCTGTACCTAAGATGTTTACAGGTGGTTCTAAGAATTACACATTCTACTGTGATTACCATCATGTGTATTGTAAGACAGTGACAGATGCATACCCCCTACCCCACATCACAGAGACCGTCAGTAACTAAGGACATTGCCAGTATTTTTCTACTATAGGTTTAAAAAGTGGGCACCATCAGTTAGAGATGGTCTTGGAGGACTGAGCAAAGATTACATTTTTTGTGCCATGTGGACATTATCTGTATCGGAGGATGCCACTTTGGTTGAAGAATACTCCTGTGACGTTTCAGCTATTGTTGGATGGAGTATTGAGGGGACTGATGCCTTGCCAGTGTCTAATCCATCTGGATCATATAATTCTGTTCTCAGAGGACATCAAGAAACATAGATTGCAGTTGAGAGAGGTATTTAAGAGGTTGCAAGCTGTACACCTGACATTAAGTATGGAAAAGTGTCATTTGGAAAGTGTGGGTAACTTAGTGGATTTAATCAGCGAGGGTGGAGTAAAAAGAGATCCAAAAGTGGTAAAAGATTGCCCAGTTCCAGAGTAGACAAAAGAACTATAACCATTTTTGGAACTCTCAAACTATTATAGGATATTCAAGAGGGGCTTTGCTGATATAACACAACTAGTCAAACAGCTGTTGAAAAAAGTTGCAAAATTTGTGTGGACAGAGGAGTGTCAGAACATGTCCAAAGAGTTAAAAAAATGTTTTAACAAGAAGTCCAGTTTTCGTTTTTCTGGATTTTCAAAAGGATTATCTTGTGGTGGATCTAACCACACTTTGGGGTATGTCCTGCGTCAGGAGGTCAACAGTGAGGAATGTCCTGTGGCTTATGCATTGAGATATCTTAACAGAGCACACAAAAACTTCTCAAACTCACAGAAAGAGATGCCTAGACTCATATATGGACTGATGCCTTGCCAATGCCTGATCTAGCTGGACCATATAATTCTATTCTCAAAGGACATCAAGAAACATAGATTGCAGTGGAGAGAGGTATTTAAGAGGTTGCAGGCTGTACACCTGACATTAAGTATGGAAAAGTATCATTTGGAGAGTGTGGGTTACTTAGTGCATTTAATCAGCAAGGATGGAGTAAAAATGATCCAAAAGCGGTAAAAGATTGCCCAGTTCCAGAGTCAAGAAAAGAACTATAACCATTTTTGGAACTCTCAAACTATCATAGGATATTCAAGATGGGGTTTGCTGATATAGCAAACACAGCTGTTGGAAAAAAGTAGCAAAATTTGTGTGGACAGAGGAGTGTCAGAACATGTCCAAAGAGTTCAAAAATGTTTTAACAAGAAGTCCAGTTTTCATTTTTCTGGATTTTCAAAAGGACTTTATACTATCTTGTGATGGATTTAACCACACTTCAGGGTACGTCCTGGGTCAGAAGGTCAACAGTGAGGAATGTCCTGTGGCTTATGCATTGAGATATCTTAACAGAGCACACAAAAACTATTCAACTACACAGAAAGAGATGCCTAGAGTCAAATATGGAGTAACATATTTTTGATGTTACTTTTATGGTAAAAAATTTAAAGTAATGACCAACCCCAGCCATTGCACTCTGAAATGGTTATTTGGGTTGGAAGACCATTCAACAGACTAACAAGATGGGCTAAGTTAAGACAGTGAGTTTGACTCGGAAGTGGTGCCCAAGCCAAGGAAGAAGCACAGAAATGTAGTGATAGTACATGTACTGGGTCATGGCCTTGCTGAACAGCAAGCAATACAGAAATCTGACAGCAAATACAAGCTATATAAACTGCAACTGCAATTCACATGATGTATGGTCTGTTGTGTAGGGTAATTAGGTTAGGTCTGTGGGTAGCAGTGCTAGCCAAAAAGGAGGAAGTCCTGAGAGAGGTGCACGATCATGTGTTGTCTGTTCAAGGAGGTCAAGGATAGCTGAGAGATATTTGTGGAAAGGAAGGGAGGGAGATTTGGACCAGGTGGTGAGAAAATTGTGTGCAGTGTGCAGACTTGAGTCGTAAACATACTCCATTACAGACTATGACAGGAGCATCAAAGTAATTTGAAATGACTGGGGTGAATATGTTAGGACTGTTCAACTGGACTACAGCAGGGAACTGTTTTGTGTTCACAATAATGGATCACTCTTCTCGGTATGTGAAGATGATGGCTATGTTGCACTGGTAAACAGTTATACTTACATAGGCAAAGGTCAACAGCTGGATGCCTAAGTTTGGGGTGCCAGAGACAATAATTACAGATCAAGGAACAAATTTTATGCCTAACTTGATAATGAAATTATGTCACTTGTTACATGTGAAGAAATTGAGAACTAGTCCCCTACACCTACAAACAAATGGTAGAATGGAAGGGGCGCATCATACAGTTGGAAGCATGTTAAACTACTACATGATCTCACGCCATAATTAATGGAACACATATCTGTCATCTGTCATGGCTGCGTACAATTAAGAGGTCCACACTAATATGGGGTCATCTTCGTACAGAGTAGTGTACAGCAGAAAAATTACATCACTGTTTGATATGATTATGGCAAGAGGGGCAAGGACAGAGAGTCGGTCTCTGATGTCATGAGAATGATGAGAGAAGTATGGAAATGAATGCAGAAGGTAAACACAGAGGCATCAGAGAAACAGAAGGGAGCTGTGAAATGCGTGGGAGCTCACCACATTATAGAGTAAGGCAGTAGGTAACGTTATCTGGCCCTGACATGCCAAAGGGTATGAGTAAGAAATTAATCATGAGGTACCAAGGACCTTACCAAGTGGTTGAAACTACATCACTAATCAACATTACACTACAGTTGCCAACAAGGTCAACAGTAGTGCATATTGGACACCTGTGACCATTCAGTGGACACCTGTGACCATTCAGAAATGCTCTGGAGTCAATCCTAGGGTTAGTAAGAACAGAACCTGAGAATGATGCAAAGATGAAGAAGCAGAAAAATAGATGTGAGAGTGTGAATGGACCTTTTCAGGAAGTGCCACGTGCATTAAGGTCAAAGAAGTAACAAAGGTATTTTTACTGTTTATTTGTGACTGTTTAGAGTATTATGTGCAAAGTGTTAGGGTGCAAATTATTGTGGGTAGGGGAATAAGTTTTTGTGTTACAGTAACAGTTCTTTTAATTTTATTTGTATGTGAATGCTTACCAATGGCAGCAGTCTTTTGAGTGGGGAAAAGGGGGGAGGGAGGATGATGATAGTCCCTGTTGTCAGGTTTCTGTAGACCAAGGGCGAGGATGGGAAGGATGCTAGTCAAGGCAGTGTTGCACCTCTTTCCCTGGAGCAGAGTGGGGGCACTGCGGAATCAGCAGCACCTGGAGGAAAGAGTTCTTTTTGCCAAAAAAGAGGCTATGGTAGGTACCAGCCATCAGTGGATGCTGAGTTTTATTTTTAATGCATGGAAATTCTGGAATGAAGTGAGAAGGCTGGAGGAGGTATTTTCTGGGCTTCAACAGGGAGCCAATACAAGGGATGTATTCGGGGAAGCTTCTGTGGACTGTGGGAAATTGCAGGGGAACAGATGCAGCAAGCAATGAAGGTGGTGCCACATTTGCTACATCGGCAGATGAGTAAGGATTGGATAGACATTGAAGGGGGAGAATTTTGAGACTATATGGAGCAGCAGATGGCAGTGACATCAGAGAGTTGAATGGGATGGTGGAGGTGGTGAAGAAAGTGGCATAGGATAGCAAGTTGGTGGTAGAGTGTCATACCATGCACATAGAGAGCATGCAGAGTGTAGTGTTGAACAACACACATATGCTATGGAAGCTGATGAGCAAAGCGATGGAGTATAAAAAGGCATCAGAGGATGCTGCAAATCAGGATCTGGGAATCACCCAAGGACAGGCAGATGTGTTGGATGCGAGAGTCACTTTGAGAAGGTTGTCACAACCGTTAGCAGACAGTGCAAGGGATGCACGATTGTTAATGGTGATCTTACAGCAAGCTATTCACCAGACATTGGATGGGAAGATGAGCAATACTTTTTGAGGTTGCAGAAAGTGCACCAGGAATATTAATAGCAGAGCTCCGTAGGCAGAGTTTAACTTTTTACTGTCATTTGGCATCAGTGGAGATGAGTGCTGATATGGCAAAGGTGAACACACTGGTTAGGTTACCAGTAGCTAGGAAGCACGCACATTCAAATGTTACACCGTTTGCCTCTGTCTAGCAAAATGTGAAGCCAAAGGGAAGTTTACACAAGTGAGGTGTATTGTTGATCTCTGAAGAGGGGGACAGGAACGTGGTAATGGAGGAAGAGAAATGGCAGCATTATCAGAGGGAGAAGATCATAGTATGTCCAGCCTGGGTGATTCAAACAGCTACAAGTGTATGTGTGGTGCAGCTATTTACAGGCAAATGGGAGGGCAGGATTGTCTGAGGAACACTGTGGAACCTAAACTTGTTTTACAGCAAGTGGTGCTACAATGGATTCATTCCATGTAGGATAATGTGGTGGTAGTGGTGAGTTGCTTCGAGCACACAAGACTGACAGAAGCAAGGCGGGTGGAGCTGAGGCACAGCATGTGACATCATGGAGCCAACAGTCCATCTACCAGCCACAGTTACCGGAATTACTCAGTTGAACATGGGCACAGCCACAATTGTACTGGCCTGATGAACTGCCAGAAGTACTCCCAAAGCAGAATCTAACCTTCCTGATTAATATGTTGAAACCAGACCTGATTCAATTAATAGGGGCATGAATATGGCATATTTCACCAGAACAGGTGATGCAAAATGTTAAGCAATTTAGAGAAGGCCAATGATGAATTACCTTGACCTTGAGCACCGTGATTCCTAGTGCCGCAGAGGCTGTATCTCTACTGTGTACAGCCTTCATCTATCCGAGGCAGAGAGCCATGCATCGGCTCAATCCACCAGTAGTTAAGATTCCAGTACACTGGACTGCTAGAGTGTGAAAATGAGTGACTGTGAAATATTATTGTGTGTGTTGATGAGAAATGTATTTGTTAGAGTTTAAGAGGAATGAGGCCACAGAATTAGCCATGAACATTTGGAAAGAGAAATACCAAAGACATGTAACTGGCAGGATGTAGAAATATAAAAGCATGATGTGATGACTGTTCCAAAGGAACTAATAGACTGTTAAGTGGGGCAGTAATAAGCAACCTAGTAGCATAAGAAAAAATCTTGCAAGTAAGGTTTGTATGCTGAGTGCGGTCTCTGAACTTTGTGAGTGAGGCTACCAGACACTCTTACAATGGATATTTGTACTGTGTGTGTGATACGCTATTGTAGATTGGTCCTAAGTGAGACCCGAGGGGCCACATCTTCCGATGGAGGAAGGGTACTGTAGTGCCACTATCATTGTACAGGCAATTCTGTGAGAATATGTGGAGGGGTACTGCAGCAGCAACTGGTAGCTGGCAAGTGCAGTATGTTGCCATTTTGGTTGCAGCACCTGAGCTATTGAATTATTGCAAGATAGGCCATGCTCAATCAGTTAAACCTGCCAGTGCAGTGGCAATACACAGTTCTTGCAGTGTGGGCAAGGAGATTTTTTCACCAGCGGGTTTTGGTGGTGTTGCCAAGTAACTGACTAGAAGCAGTGCAGTGGCATAACAGATGCAGTGATAACTTGTAAAAATACGAACACTGCCCAAGCAGGCCTCAAACGTCCAACAGTATTGACCGGCCACTGTGCGTCCTTACCCCTTAAGTGTTACTGGATGTGACTACAGAGGGGCACGTGGTCAGCACACTGCTCTCCCAGCTGTTGTCAGTTTTCATAACTGGATCTTGTATAAATAGCTGTCAATTTTATAGCAGTTTCATCTAAAGCCCAGCAGTTCTACCAGGACATGGTGTTCCACCAGATGAGGGGCAACATGGAGCAGTCAGCGGCAGTTACAGTTTCGAGTCTCAATACCAGCTTTCTGCACTAAGTCCATCCGTGCCTCTGTGATACACACCGGTGGCCACCTGGATACATCTGTTTGGCACAGAGTTGGCTACTGAAACAATAATTCCGTTCTTCTTCACATGCCACTGACACCTGGTGTTTGCAGTCCAACTCACACAACAGGATGGCATGCCAAGTACTAGCCACAGGTGTCAGCAAAGCCGAGCATGTGTATGTTGCAGCCAGCTGGCCAGAATACTGGCTGACGTCTTGCTGGCCACCAGCGCTCTTCCTGTGGAGTGGGGTTGTGGTCACTACCCTACACTGATGCAGTGCTGATGTACTAGGGGAAAATTAAGCATTAATATCAACAGATGCTTTCTTCTGGGCCTTCACCAGCCTGCTACCTAGGTCTAAATCTATACTCCAAAAACCACAGTTTAGTGCATTGGGGAGGATACGTCCCACTGAACCAGCCATTATGGGTTTTTCCCATTCCATTCATGTATGGATAACAGGAAGAATTCTTGTTTAGATGTGTCTGTGCATGCTGTAATTAATCTAATCTTATCCTTGTGATCCCTATGGGAGAGGTATGTGACGTGTTGTAGTAAATGCCTAGAGTTGGTAGACTTTTTTGGGATAGTTTCCATCTATCTTCAGGAGTCCCTCAGTTCAGTTCTTTCAGCATCTCTGTGTCACTCTCCCTACAAGTCAGACAAACCTATGACCATTCATCCAGTCCTTCTCCATATACACTCAATATCCCCTGCAAGTCCTATTTGGTATGGGTCCCACACACTTGAGAAATATTTTAGGATGGGTTGCACTAGTGTTTTGTATGTAATCTCCTTTGTACATTTCCGTAGTATTCTGCCAATAAACTGAAGTCTCCTATCTGCATTACCCATGACTGACAAAGGGATGGTGCACACTCCTCATCACCAATTCCATTCAAATTTATGGTATATACAGGACTTGGCCAAACTTTAAAGTGACAGAAGTGTGAGCTGCATAGGGACAAGCATTTGCAGAAAACAGCATTTTTGGTACAAGACAGGGAAGGCATGAGGCTTTTATGTGAGTGCAGTTACCTGGTGGTGATTGGTGCTGTGGAAAGTAAATGTAACAGTACTCTGAGGGTCATTCAGTTGAGTCCCTATGCAAAACTATATTTTATTTTCTTCTTATAAGTTACTTACACTTTAAACAAACTCAGTACATTCTCTTTACAAATATTTTCATAAAAGGCATGAAAAGAAAGCCAAAGGAAAATTTGTAATTGCAGATAAATGTACAGGAATGTATTGTAAGGTGTACATGAGAACTTCATATATAAATTAAAAGACCTTTATTATTTTACAGTCGATGCTTTATGTATGCTGGGGTGATATTCATTGTCACATCAGGGGAAGCAGTAATTTTCTTGGTGTCATGTTATAAACACCCCATTTTTAAAATTACATGCCTGTTTTATGACATCTATAGAAAAACAAACTTGGTTTACATTTGTAAAAGTTCACCCTCGTCAACAGTTTGGCAGCAAACCATATTATGCATCATGTTGCCAAATATTGGTGAGGGTAGCTTGTGATGTACAATGCAGTTTATTTTGACACATTTATCTCTGGATGTTGTTGTTGTTGTGGTCTTCATTCCAGAGACTGGTTTGATGCAGCTCTCCATGATACTCTACCTTGTGCAAGCTTCATCATCTCCCAGTACCTACAGCAACCTACATCCTTCTGAATCTGTTTACTGTATTCATCTCTTGGTGTCCCTCTACGATTTTTACCCTCCACCCTGCCCTCCAATACTAAATTGGTGATCCCTTGATGCCTCAGAATATGCCCTACCAACCGATCCCTTCTTCTAGTCAAGTTGTGCCATAAATTTCTCTTCTCTCCAATTCTATTCAATACCTCCTCATTAATTATGTGATCTACCCATCTAATCTTCAGCATTCTTCTGTAGTACCACATTTTGAAAGCTTCTACTCTCTTCTTGTCCAAACTATTTATCGTCCACGTTTCACTTCCATACATGGTTACTCTCGATACAAATACTTTCAGAAACAACTTCCTGACACTTAAATCTATACTCGATGTTAACAAATTTCTCTTCTTCAGAAACACTTTTCTTCCCTCTGTCAGTCTACATTTTATATCCTCTCTACTTCGACAATCATCAGTTATTTTGCTCCCCAAATAACAAAACTAATTTACTACTTTAAGCGTCTCATTTCCTAATCTAATTAAATCCTTATCTAACTAAATCACCTGATTTAATTCGACTACATTCCATTATTCTCGTTTTGCTTTTGTTGATGTTCATCTTATATCATCCTTTCAAGACACTGTCCATTCCGTTCAACTGCTTTTCCAGGTCCTTTGCTGGCTCTGACAGAATTACAATGTCATCGGCGAACCTCAAAGTTTTTATTTCTTCTTCATGGATATTAATTCCTATTCCAAATATTTTTTTTGTTTCCTTCACTGCTTGCTCAGTATACAGATTGAATAACATCGGGGATAGGCTACAACCCTTTCTCACTCCATTCCCAACCACTGCTTCCCTTTCAGGCCCCTCGACTCTTATAACAGCCATCTGGTTTCTGTACAAATTATAAATAGCTTTTCGCTTCCTATATTTTACCCCTGCCACTTTCAGAATTTGAAAGAGAGTATTCCAGTCAACATTGTCAAAAGCTTTCTCTAAGTCTACAAATGCTAGAAACGTAGGTATGCTTTTCCTTAATCTATTGTTGCCTCACGTGTTCCAACATTTCTACGGAATCCAAACTGATCTTCCCTGAGGTCGGCTTCTACCAGATTTTCCATTCGTCTGTAACGAATTCGTGTTAGTATTTTGCAGCCGTGGCTTATTAAACTGATAGTTCAGTAATTTTCATATCAGTCAACACCTGCTTTCTTTGGGACTGGAATTATTATATTCTTCTTGAAGTCTGAGGGTATTTCACCTGTCTCATACATCTTGCTCACCAGATGGTAGAGTTTTGTTAGGCCTGGCTCTTCCAAGGCTGTCAGTAATTCTAATGGAATGTTGTCTACTCCCGGGGCCTTGTTTCGACTTAGGTCTTTCAGTGCTCTTGTCAAACTCTTCACGCAGTATCAAATCTCCTATTTTATCTTGATCTACATTCTCTTCCATATTTATAATATTGTCCTCAAGAACATTGCCCTTGTATAGACCCTCTATATACTCCTTCCACCTTTCTGCTTTCCCTTTTTTGCTTAGAACAGGGTTTCCATCTGAGCTCCTGATATTCATGCAAGTGGTTCTCTTTTCTTCAAAGGTCTCTTTAATTTTTCTGTAGGCAGTATCTATCTTACCCCTAGTGAGATAAGCCTCTACATCCTTACATTTGTCCTCTAGCCATCCCTGCTTAGCCATTTTGCACTTCCTGTTGATCTCATTTTTGAGACGTTTGTATTCCTTTTTGCCAGCTTCATTTACTGCATTTTTGTATTTTCTCCTTTCATCAATTAAATTCAATATTTCTTCTGTTACCCAAGGATTTCTACTACCCCTCATCTTTTTACCTACTTGATCCCCTGCTATCTTCACTATTTCATCTCTAAAAGCTACCCATTCTTCTTCTACTGTATTTCTTTCCCCCATTCTTGTCAATCATTCCATAATGCTCTCCCTGAAGCTCTCTACAATTTCTGGTTCTTTCAGTTTATCCAGGTCCCATCTCCTCAAATTCCCACCTTTCTGCAGTTTCTTCAGTTTTAATCTACAGTTCATAACCAATAGATTGTGGTCAGAGTCCACATCTGCCCTTGGAAATGTCTTACAATTTAAAACTTGGTTCCTGAATCTCTGTCTTACCATTATATAATCTATCTGGGACCTTCCAGTATCTCCAGGCTTCTTCCATGTATACAACCTTCTTTTATGGTTCTTGAACCAAGTGTTAGCTATGATTAAGTTATGCTCTGTGCAAAATTCTACCAGGCGGCTTCCTCTTTCATTCCTTACTCCCATTCCATATTCACCTACTACGTTTCCTTCTCTTCCTTTTCCTACTATCAAGTTCCAGTCACCCATGACTATTAAATTTTTGTGTCCCTTCACTATCTGAATAATTTCTTTTATCTCATCATACATTTCATCAAGCTCTTCATCTTCTGCGGAGCTAGTTGGCATATAGACTTGTACTGTTGTGGTAGGTGTGGGCTTCATATCTATCTTGGCCACAATAATGGTTCACAGTCTCTGGATATGATATCTTGTTCTCTTGATGGGCTGATTTTACCAGCACCAAACCCATTGATCACTTGCTGCTGCCGAGGACAGCTCAAAGATAAAAATTAAACTAATGGAATATGAAGTTCTGTGTGCTTTCATTACAGCCCCTTCTTGGAAAGTTATATTCCGGAGTCTTTGTGTATGCTGTACTTTTATCACTTCTTCAACCACTGTCAAGGAACTACACATATCAAAAAAAGTTTTGCATCACATTCGTTCCAAGAGTTCCAGAACCTGTACAGAAAATTGGAATAGAGATCAACATAAACATCATTTCCACCCTTTTTATTGCTCATGAAAACCACACATTGCATTTTGTACCATCATACAGCAAGACCTTCAGACGTGGTGGTCCAGATTGCTGTACACACCAATACCTCTTATACCCAGTAGCACAAACTCTTGCATTTATGCATGCCGGTATTCATCATGGCACACTATCTACAAGTTCATCAAGGCACTGTTGGTCCAGATTGTCAAACTCCTCAATG
Source organism: Schistocerca cancellata (assembly GCF_023864275.1). Taxonomy (NCBI): domain Eukaryota; kingdom Metazoa; phylum Arthropoda; class Insecta; order Orthoptera; family Acrididae; genus Schistocerca; species Schistocerca cancellata. Next base: position 596,431,834 of record NC_064627.1, on the reverse strand, counting down.
GCGATTCGGCGTAGATCCCTCAGAGTGGTTGGTGGGTCACATTGTCCATAAGCAGCCCTTTTCAATCCATCCCAGACATGTTCAATAGGGTTCACGTGTGGAGAAGATGCTGGTGACTCTAGTCGAGCAATGTCATTATCCTGAAGGAAGTCATTCACAAGATGTGTGCAATGGGGACACAAATTGTCGTCCATGAAGACGAATGCCTCGCCAATATGCTGCTGACATGGTTGCACTATCAGTCAGAGGATGGCATTCAAGCATTGTACAGCCATTACAGTGCCTTCCATGACTACCAGCGGCATACATTGGCCCCACATAATGCCACCCCAAAACATCAGGGAACTTCCACCTTGCTGCATTTGCTGGACAGTGTGTCTAAGGTGTTCAGCCTGACTGGGTTGCCTCCAAACACGTCTCCAATGATTGTCTGGTTGAAGTCATATGCGATACTCATCAGTGAACAGAACACGATGCCAATCCTGAGTGGGTCCATTCAGCATGTTTTGGGTCCATCTGTACTGCACTGCATGGTGTCGTGGTTGCAAAGGTGGACCTCACCATGGCCGTTGAGAGTGAAGTTGCACATCATGCAGACTATTGCATCCAGTTTGAGTCTTAACACAATGTCCTGTGGCTGCACAAGAGCATTATTCAACATGGTGGAATGAGCGAAGTAGCACACTGGATTCGCATTCGGGAGGACGATGGTTCAATCCCGTATTCGGCCATCCTGATTTAGGTTTTCTGTGATTTCCCTAAATCGCTCCAGGCAAATGCCAGGATGGTTCCTTTGAAAGGGCACAACCGACTTCCTTCCCCATTCCTCCTCCCCCAAACAGCCCCCCCTCGACATGGTGGTGTTGTTGTCAGGGTTCCTCTGAGCCATATTCCATAGGTAGCGGTCATCCACTGCAGTAGTATCCTTTGGGTGGCCTGAGCGAGGCATGTCATCGACAGTTCTTGTCTCTCTGTCTCTCCTTCCTGCCCAAACAATGTTGGGTTTAGTGGCATCTCTGAACAGTCAAAGGAACTGTGTCTGTGATTCAACATCCACAGTCAACATTTATCTTCAGGAGTTCTGGGAACCGAGGTGATGCAAAACTTTTTTTGATTAGTTCATGTCTCCCCTAATCTGTGTGAAAAATGCTACTTTCTTATAAATGCTTGGCTATCTGGAATTCCCATTTTCATTTATGGCCAAGCACTTGAATATACCATATATTTGAACAAAAATGACAAGAGAACCGATGCTCTCGTAAGCCTATGTGATTGTTCCATTTTACATCTCTACTGTTACATCCAGTTCACCAATTCCAACTGTGGCTCACTGATGCTATATTTGTAGGACAATTTTTTTTGTGAAGTATACAATTTCACATTTCTGAACATTCAAAGCAAGTTGCCAATCTTTCACCCTTTAAAATCTTATCAAGACATGACAGAATATTTATGTAGCGTCTTTCAAATAATACTTCATTAAAGATAACTGCATCATCTGCAGAAAGTCTGAGATTACTATTGATATTGTCTGCAAGGTCATTAATATACTATATAAACAGCAAGGGCCCCAACACACTTCCCTGGGGCATACCCGAAGTTACTTCTACATCTGATGATGACTCTCCATCTAAGATACCATGCAGCATCCTCCCTACCAAAAAGTCCTAAATCTAGTCACAAATTTCACTTGATACCCCATATAATCAGACTTTTGACAATAAGTGTAGGTGTGGTACTGAGTCAAATGCTTTCTGGATATCAAGAAATACTGCATCCACCTGACTACCTTGATCCATGGCTTTCACGGTGTCATGTGAGTAAAGTCTTAGTTGGGTTTCGCATGATCAATGTTTTTGAAATCTACGGTGATCAGCATGGTAATTCTGTTCGATATACCTTGTTATGTTTGAGTTCAGAATATGTTCTAAGATTCTACAACAGATGAGTATCAAGGATATTGGACAGTCATTTCATGGACCTCTTCTGCTATGCTTCTTGCAGGCAGGTGTGACCTGTAATTTCTTCCAGTGACTGGACACAGTTTTTGTTCAAGGGATTAATCATAGACTGTAGTTACCACAGGGGCTAACTCAACTGCAAATCGAAAGTAAAATCTGATAGGGATCCCACTGGACCCTGGGGCTTTGTTCAGTTTTAATGATTTCAGATGTTTATCAATGCCACTGACAGTAATATCTATTTCACACATATTTTCAGCGGTACAAGAATTGAGCTGGGTCACTTCCCCAGATTTTCGTTTGTAAAGGAAATACTGCTTTTGCCTAGCCTCTCTCAGTGTTATTTCCTTGCCTTATCCAGGGCTGACTGGACATTAACTTGTGTGTCAGTAACAGTTTTTATATATATATAGACAAGAATTACTTTGAGTTTTGTGAAAGATCTTTTGACAATATTCTGCTGTGGTAGTCACTGAAGACTTCACACGTTGGTCTCTTGACACCCAAAAGCTTTCCTTTCAGCATCTCTCTATCTATGGCCCTATGCTCTGATTTACATCTGTTATGCAATAGTCCCTGTTTCTTTAGAAGTTGCTATACAGTGACTGTAAACCATGTAGGATCTCTTCCATCATAAACTGTTGTACGGAAACACCTCTATCCAGTGCATGGTCATTATTCTTTTACACTTGAGCCATAGTTATTCCACATGCTCATGTCCTACGCTAGAAGTTTAAAGTTTCTCATTCAGGTATGACACTACTGCTTCTTTGACTAGTTTGCTAGACATATAAATCTTCCTACTTGTTTTAGTTGCCCTCTGTACTCTGGTACTCACTGCTATAATTGTCTCCTGGTCACAGATACCAATGTCAGTGTGGACATTCTCAAAGAGGATGGGTGGTCTCCTCCAGTGATTGCAGATAACTTATATACAAGCGAACTGACGTTTCCTCTAAAGCTTTTGGTTATATCGGGTGAGTGTGGTGCACAGTAGGATCCATTATAATTTTATGCCCCCCTGATACTAGGTCTTGCCTAAACAATCTCACATACAGCTTCCCATTTCCATGTCCTTTGGGTTTACACCTTCATTTCCATAAAGATCTGACTACTATCAACTTCAAGTTTTAACCAGCTTTCAGTGCCTAGTATTATGAAAGCTTCACTGCTTCTTAGGAGTGCTTCAAACTGTGGTACTTTTCTGGGAATGCTTCAGCAGTTAACCTCTAGGATTTTAATAATATCACCTGTTGGAGGCACTTCTTTAGACCATACACTGATACTTACAGATTTTCAACAAGTATTATTATCTAGAGTGGATGGACAGTCACCTAATCATGCAGTCAGCTACCTGCGTAGCAGCCTCTGCTATGTAGCACACACCTGATCCATTTATGGGACCCTACAATTCTCAAACCTACAGCGCAAGTTTGGGAAGTCACAGCCTAGCTTGTCACAGAATCTTCAGTCTCTGGTTCATGCCATCCACTCAACTCAGAACCAGGGGCCACAACCTGTTCTGGGGACAATTCTGCATATTGTGAGTTTCATTGAAACTCTTTGAGCAAGGCTAGTGTTCTCGGCCTTCTCTACTAGTCACTGGCATGATCGAAGTATGACCTGAGATCCGTGATGACAGGCATAGCTCATTCCAGCATGTAGTTCGAATCTACAGTTGGTGGCACCCTGTTCCTTAAATGGCTGCCGGAATAGCCTCTTCAACATGTCTCCTTGCACACACACACTGAGTGCACCTAGTGTTCCTTCTTATCTCTTGCTGCCATCTCTGTGTGGGGTACAATTATTTACCATACATTTGAACTGCTAATGACTAATAGATCCTACCCCTTTTCATTCACCGCCAGTTGACACAGGACACAGCAGGTTTCCCATCAGTTCAGCTTCAGTGTCAGTGGAAGACAGCACCTTGAACCAGTTAATTAGTTGGATGGTGCAATATCCTGATTTGTCCCTTGTCTCTGTCTCCCCTACACAGGACACCTGGACTTAACCACTGACACACCACTCTCAGTCATGTGCATGAGTAATGATCAGACTTGTATTTCCTGCAAAAAAGACAGTATCCACAGGAGAGGATAGTACTTGAGGTATCTTTGGTATCTCTGGTACAATGTCTTCGTAGATCTCCCAACAGTCCCATTTGCAAGAGCATCTAATTGTTTGATAGTAGTAGGGGTGATTTCTATCTGATTACAAATGATGCCTGAAAACAGCTACCATGCCTCAGCCCTCCACTGCCTGCCATTCTGATATCATAGCCACCCCTCCATCCCTAGGGATTGGCAACAGATGTAATTATTTTTGGGATCTCTGTAACAGTTGAGTTGGCCAAACTGAAGACTGCAAGTGGATCCACTTGTTTATCCTTGTGATTTATGCTACTGTTCATTTCAGTTGGTGGCAAATTTTGAATCTAACATATCATGTCTCACAGTTACTGTCATCCAGATGTTGAATATTTTGTCTTCAAATTTATTCATTTCATGCTTAATAATACCTTAAAATTGTTTTCATCTTGTTTGTGGAATTTTATAATTTTTGTGTGTAGTACAATCTTCTATATTTTTGATGAATGGTTAAAATTTTGCAGTATTACTTCTTTGGATCTTTAAATCTGAGTTTAATCTACCTTAAATAAAGGTTTCACTTCCTGCTGAAAAAAAATTTTGATCCCAGATGTTAGCTGCCCTTCCTCTTAGTTTCTAATATAACTTTCCTGTACTTGTCGTAGAGAATGCAGAGTTGCATGAATATTTTTCAGAAATAATTAAATTTCTTATCTATTGTTTGCTCATCATAAGTTTATTTCCATTGTTCATTCAGTAAATTCTCTCTGAACAGTGTGACTGTGCCCACATTTAGGGATCTATGAAGCTGCACTGTTCACTTCTTAGCTAATCTTCATTGTCCGGGAAGAGTTGTTGCTGCTGCTTAATAATCTTGGTGAGACAGAATATTTATTATGATTCTCACTTTTATTTCTTGTAAGACTGTTGGATTTAGCAATAAATGATCAACTGCTGTTGCACTATGTTCTTTTATTCTTGTCAATATTGTTTCTGTGGGTAACAGATAAGCCAATATCAATAACTCTAGCTACCCACATTGGATTGTTCAAATGGTGCACAATGAAGGAATTACCTGAATGGGACAGAAATTAGTAGATGTGATGTACATGTATACACAAACAAATTATTATAATTTCAGAAAAATTGGATGATTTATTCAAGAAAAATACCTTTACAAATTGAGCACGTCAGTAATGTGTTGCTCCACGCCTGGCTCTTATGCAAGCAGTTATATGGCTTGGCATTGTTTGACAAAGTTGTTGGATGTCCTCAAGAGTGATATAGAGCAAAATCCAGCACATTAGATCATCAAAATCCCAAGCTGGTTGGAGGGCCATGCCCGTAATGCTCCAAACTTTCTCAGTAGTGGAAAGATCTGATGACCTTGCTGGCCAAGGTAGGGTTTGGCAAGCATGAAAACAGGCTGTAGGAATTCTCAACATGTGTGGGTGAGGATTAGCTTCCTGAAATGTAAGCCCAGGATGGCTTGCTATTAATGGTAACAAAACAGGACACAGAATATTGTTGATGCACTGCTGTTCTGTAAGGGTGCCACAGATATGAAAGCCCAGTTCATCACTCCTGGCTGTGGGCTGTAAGATTGGCGACAGTCAAGTTAGTATCCCACCACTGTCCGGGGTGTCTCCAGATGTCTTCACTGGTCATCAGGACTCAGTTCAAAGCTCGACTCATCACCGAAGAAAATTCTACTCCAGTCAATGAGATTCCAGGCCAAAGGTGTTTCAGTAGCATGTTGTGATATTCTGCGCCCTGTTTTGTTGCCCTTCATGGCAAGCCATCCATGGCTTACATTTCAGCAAAACAATGCCTGCCTGCATGTGGTAAGAGTTTCTTCTGCTTGTCTTTGTGCTTGCAAAACCGTGTGTTGGCCAGCAACATTGTGGATCTTCCCTCAATTGACAATGTTTGGAGCATTGTGGGCAGCACACTACAACAAGCTCGGGATTCTGATGCTCTAACATGCCAACTGGACTGAATTTGGCATGATATCCCTCAGGAAGACATCCAACGAATCTATCAATTATTACCAATCCGAATAACTGCTTGTATAAGGACCAGATGTTGACCAATGCATTACTAACTTTCTCAATTTGTGAATCTCTTATCCTTCAATAAATCATTCAATTTTTCTGAAACTAATCATTTGTTTGTTTACATTACATCTACTGATTTCCATGCCATTTGGATAATTTCTTCACAGTAAGTCATCATTTTTTATTTCTTTTTTCTTTTCAAAAATGTATAATGCCTTTCTAGTTATATCTTTTAAATCTGATTAATACTCTCTCTAACAGTCTGGTGAAGTTAAAAATCTAGCCACTTTCACTTCATCATTTGTAATGGTTACAATACTATGTTTAAAAAAGTTGATAAGTACCACAAAAGCAAATATATTTTCCTACCAGTGCACTTTTAAAGCAATTGCTTCCACTCCGGTAACCAGCAATAACGTCACCACCAAAGCAAAGACATAAACAGAAGAAACAGGTTTGAAAATTCTCTCTCCATATTTCAGTAGTGTCAGTTATCACCAAAGATAATCTATCATAAAGAAGCCATAGATTATGAAATTTACTAGAAGGGAACAACCAGTCCCTCCTCCAACCCCCCCCCTCCCCCCTCCTCCTTTTACAACTGTTGTATGCTTACACTCTCTGCAGCAAAATAATTTGGCACACAAAGACAAGTCTTACTCATGAAATAGTTTCCATACTCAAATTCTGAATATGGAGCACAATACACTCTTCAGTACTACTATGCCAATCATCTCTCAGTATGCACTCCCATCCTTGCTGACCCTGTAGAAGTGGATAATGATTTGCAGTCTGTAGATTAATTCTCAGTCTGGATAGCAGATTGAACAGTGCCCAAAAGCAGACACAAGCAAAGCACTTCTCTAGAGTGACTACCACTGCCATCACAAAGTCATTGTCAAGATGGGCAGCTGGGTTTAAGGTTTCAAAAATGATGAATTTTATGTCATTAGTCTTTGTGGGCACTGCATGTGGTAATGTTCACGGCTCATGACACAACACCTGGCCACAATAAAATCCATTATACCATGTTGCAGCACTTCACAGAAGCTGATAATGAAATTCTTGTACTCATGTTCAGCTGGATTTGTGTGACAGGAGATGTCACTGACTTTTAAAGTTTTACACCCTGAATGCCCCTCCTGACACCAGGGAAAGACCATACGTAGCCCCAGTAGTTGTCTTAGTGTTACTTTCGCCATCTGCATCACAAAGGCTGTGGAGCACACGATGAACAGCTGTCTTGTTTGCCTTTTTCAATTCACATGATTTCCATAGTCTCTTCCAGTACAGTTTCAGGAAATATCATTCCACCACTGATCTCTTAATCTTACTGGAGACTGCAACCTTCTGTGTACCTTTTTTTGAATCTAGATCTAATGATATCACTTAGAGACACAATACCCTCAGACTGCTCTGCCAGTGATATCATTTTGATACAGTTCTTCTAGTAACATTTTTACTTCAGATACTGATTTCGGAAAGTCAAGTTGTAGAGGTTGGGGCTGAATAGTGGCCCTCAGGACAGTACCCTGAGTGTTGCAACCCTTGCTGTCACATGCTGTGTGCATTCACTTTTACCATTCAAGATGCATTTATGGTTTACCAAAGCTAGTTATGAGGGACAACATTCTGAAGGTGAACGATTGGAGTGGTTCTTGAGCTTCTTATTTGACAGAAGTTACGCTTGCTGCTTAATTTTAGCAATCTGAAGACAAGAACCTTTAAGTTCTTTAACTCCTTAAAATGACAATGTCATAAGTGTTGCATGGCTGATAAGTGTGTCTGAGTCAGTTATATAAGGCATTCCTGCAATCCCTGCCAAATTATAAGTACCACATGCATGGATAAAGAAAGCCATTGTATCACGCTTAGCACCTGGGAAAAGGAATTCATTCCCAGCACCTGGGAAAATAAATATCATGTAGCTCTAGGGATTAACTGAATTTTAGTTCTTACTCATGTATAGAGTTACTGGATTCTCAAGAGGCCCAGGATTATGACTGATTTCTTTGGTTATGAAAGAGAAAGAACTCCAGATCACATTTTTAAATTAGCCTTTTGTATCATCTTATGCCAGTAACGTGATTATACGCTAGTTTACATGAAATTACTGAACATCCACTATGTGCTCAAAAGTATCCGGACACCCCCAAAAACATACATTATCCTATTAGGTATACTCTGTTGCCACCTACTGCCAGATACTTCATATCAGCAGCCTCAGTAGTCATTAGGCATCATAAGAGAGCAGAATGGGGTGCTCCGCAGAACTCAGAGACTTCGAACGTGGTTAGGTGATTAAGTGTCACTCCTAAACATCCCTAGGTTCACTATTTCCAATGTGATACTCAAGCTGAAACATGAAGGGACACGTACAGCACAAAAGCATACAGGCGGACCTTGTCTGTTGACTGGCAGAGACCGCCAACAGTTGAAGAGGGTCATAATGTGTAATACGCAGACATCTATCCAGACCATCACACAGGAATTCCAAACAGTAGGATCCACTGCAAGTACTATGACAGTTAGGCGGGAGGTGAGAAAACTTGGATTTCATGGTCGAGCAGCTGCTCATAAGCCACACATCATGCCAGTAAATGTCAAACAACACCTCGCTTGGTGTAAGGAGCGTGAACACTGGATGATTGAACAGTGAAAAAATGTTGTGTGGAGTGAGAATCACAGTACACAATGTGGCAATCTGATGGCACAGTGGGTATGGCGAATGCCCGGTGAACGTCATCTGCCAGCGTCTGCAGTGCCAACAGTAAAATTCAGAGGCGGTGGTGTTATGATGTGGTCATGTTTTTCATGGAGGGGGCTTGCACCCCTTGTTGTTTTGTGTGGCACTATCACAGCACACATTGATGTTTTAAGCACCTTCTTGCTTCCCACTGTGGAAGAACAATTCAGGGATGGCAATTGCATCATCCAACACGATCAAGTACCTGTTCATAATGCATGGCTTGTGGCAGAGTGGTTACATGACATTAACATCCCTGTAATGGACTGGCCTGCACAGAGTCCTGACCTGAATCCAGTAGAACACCTTTGGGATGTTTTGGAATGCCGACTTCGTGCCAGGCCTCACCAACCAACATCAGTATCTCTACTCAGTGCAGCACTCAGTGAAGAATGGGCTGCCATTCCCCAAAAAACCATCCAGCATCTGACTGAACTATGCCTGCAAGAGTGGAAGCTGTTATCAAGGCTAAGGGTGGGCCAACACCATACTGAATTCCAGCATTACCAATGGAGGGCACCACGAACTTGTAAGTCATTTTCAGCCAGGTGTCCGGATACTTTCGATCACATAGAGTATTCAGCACTACAAACATGTGACTAAAATCATGGAGATGTGGCATGTTGAAGTTACTTAATTTGTAATGTGCCCTAATTCTCAGGGACTACTTATTTGAGACAACAAACTGGAGCATGCAGCAGTCAAGGAGACATGAACAGCACCTACAGCAGTGTTGTCCAAGTCCACCTACATATATTAATCTTACTCCTGAGCTTTTTTTGGGGTGGGGAGAGGTGTATTTATAATGGTTTCAAATGAGTGACATAATTAAGGCAAGGTGAACTGTTTTTGACTTGTTTCTGAATTTGGTATTACTCTTCTGACACACAGTTTCCTTTGAAATAAGCAAACTTGCCACTAACTGGTGGTTGAGGTGTAAATTATCTGAATTTCATTTACATCTGCAAGCATACTCCGCAAACTACTTCATAGAATACTTAGCTTGGTACAACACATTAGGCTTTCTTCCCATTCCAACCTAGTATGGAATGGGGAAGAAAGGCTTTAAACCTCTGTAGTGCTCTAATTAGTCTAATTTTGTCTTCACGGTCACTACAGAAGCAATACACAGCACACTGAAGGATATCTCTGGATTCTTCCCTTACATGTTCAAGGAATGATTTGTTTCTGTCTTCAACTCGTATATTTCAACATCTACATGAATCTCTCTCGAGATACTCAAGCCTGCCACCATTTGTACTGCCCTTCTCTGTACACATTCAGTATCCCCTGTTGTTCTATTTTGTGTGACTTCCACACATTTGAGCAGTATTCTAAGATAGTATGCAAAGTGACTTCTAAGCAAACCACTCTATAAACTGCTGATACCTGCCTTACCTATGACTGAGCCATACCTATGACTGAGCCAAGATGATTATTCCACTTCATATCCCTACTAATTGTTACACTCAGGTACTTGTACGAGATGACAGATTCTAATTTTAAATCACTAATATTCTAGTTAATAGTGTAAATTTACATTATCATACACTAGAAGCAAGTTGCAAATCTTTGCACAACTTTAAATAATACAAAATCTTTTCTGACAGTACTTCATTATAGATAACTGCATCATCTGCAAAAAGCCTGATGTTGCTATTAATATTGTCTGCCAGGTCATTATCACACAATATGAACAACGAGTGTCCCAACACACTTTCTTAGGGCATACTTAATGTTACTTCCACGTCTGTCGACGACTCTCCATCCAAGATAACATGCTGTGTCCTCCTTACCAAGAATCCCTCAATCCAGTCATAAACTCTGTTTGATACCCAATATAATACTTTTTATTATTATTTATTCAGATTTCTGTCAAAGTTTCATATAATTTCTTGGCAGTAACTAGTTTTGAATGTCAATGTTCATTCTCGAACCATTGCCTATGTTTCAATTGTGTGTAACAGCATAATGCCAGTGATACACATACACATACTCTAAAGGCTTTATAAAACAGATCTACATGAGAAATGTGGTATGAAAATAATACAATAATACTTGAAATACAGACAAAAATTTGAGAATGAAAGTTAGTATTCAAAACCAGGCACCACCAAGGAGTTGTACACAACTGTGACAAGAGCCTGAATAAACTGAATAAATAATAATAAAAACTGAGTTTGTGGTTATTTCATCAACAGAATGTTGGAATTACATAAATCATACTTTTGTTAATGATCACTGGCATGATACAGAGTCAAATGTTATTCAGAAGTTATGAAATACTGCGTCTATCTGACTGCCTTGATCTATATACACTTGTGAAGCTTAATATTTAGAAAGTGGTCAAAGATAACTATTAATAGCCAAAGAAAAGTAGTAAAGAAATTTTTTGGACTTTTATATGATGAAAATAACGTGGAATAGATGATTAAAAAAATGAAGGATTAAGGGAGTTGTACAAAAACTGTACCCATCATTGAAGTGCTAAAGAAGAGAAGGTTGAATTGGGCATGTCACACAGCAAAAATGATGATGAATAGTGTGGTGCCCCATTGTATCTTCTCTAAAACTTAGAGCCACACTCCTTGGACTATCAGTGTGAACTTACTTGAATGCCGGATACAGGCTCGGCTTCCTTGCAACTCCGGCGTCTTCTGCTTGCATCAAACTCTTCTTCGAAGATTCTATATTTTGAAGAAGGGGAAAATTCATCTACTATTCCAAAATCCTATTATCTAGTCCAAATAAAGACTCTCTAAAAATTCAGTTGCTGTTAACATTTTCTATATTCAAAATTCGATACACCATTTCACTGCCCACACTTTCTTAGGGCATTCGCACACGACTGAATTCAACCAAATTAAATAACATTTTTTCACAACGATACAATACTAATATACATGACCGTCTGCTTGAGACCAAGTCACTATTATTAATAATCATTTTTATTTCTTCCATTGTCTCTCCAGAACACACAACAATCACCAACGTTTTTCGTGCATGAAATTTGTCCACGGAATTCTGGGCCATAAGTTTTTCTTTTCTCTTTGCTGCAATTGAGCGCATCACTTGTTGGCCCGGTTTTGCTCTTCTTTCTCGGTTAGCCTGCACAAATAACATTCTGCGGCAGTGTGTATCTGTTTATGCTACAACCCACTTCAAAATAATGTGTGTTCGAAGTGGCTGGAACACAAGTGACTCTAGACTTTTGTAAAATTCTGGGGGCACTACAATAGACTATCTAGAACAGAATTCTGTAGAACAACTGATGGAACGATAAGAAGAGGAGGACACAGAATTATGTGACAAGATGACTTGCAGGACGACACAGCTAGAATGAACATCAGTGCCAAATGGACAAACAGTGCACTCAACAGCAAGAAATGGAAGAGGCTCATAGAGCAGGCATATGTTCAATAAGGCCCTTGCCACATGTAAAGTAAACCAAAGTAATAACAACCACATAGTTACCAATACGTTTCAATACGGGCATTGTCAAACAGGTCAGATACGAGTGGGCTCCTGAACTATCTGTTCCAAGTACTTTTAAGAGATGGCATTCAGGATGTCTTGTCACACACATCATTTACAAACCTGTAATTTTTCCATTTTCAGACGCTTGAAGTCTCCTCCAATTATGACATCATGATTGAGGTATGTTCGTACTAGCAAACTGAAGTTCTCTCTAAAGATCTTAGTTACACCCACAAGTGAGTATGATTGTCAATAGAAACATTCAAATACTGGTTTATGTCCACTGGGTCTTGACCGAATCATTTCACACACAGCTGCAGTTTCTATTTTGGTGGATTTGAATTTCTTGCCTACTTCAACAAATACACCAGCTCCATTTCCTGTTAGCTGATCCTTTTGAAAAATATTTAGACTGACCCAAAAATCTCACTGCTGTCAATTTTGGGTTTTAGCTATATTACTGTTTCTAATACTACATGAGCTCCACCATCTTTTTAAAAATGCTTCAAACTCTGGGACTTTGTTATGAATGCTTTGGCAGTTTATCACTAGGATTTAAATTGTTTCGTGCTCTTTCTTTGAATCTAACCCTAATACCTCAGTGTCTCCTACAGCTACTGTTGTCTTGAGTTGATGGAGAGTTTCTAAAGTTAAAAGAAATTTTGGGTGTACTCCACACATGATCAGCCACCTGGGTAGCAGCCCCTATTATGTAGTGCACATGTGATCTACACTATGTGATCAAAAGTATCTGGACACATGGTTGAAAATGACTTACAAGTTCATGGTGCCCTCCATCGGTAATGCTGGAATTCAGTATGGCGTTGGCCCACCCCTAACCTCGATGACAGCTTCCACTCTTGTAGGTTTCTTGGGGAATGGCGGCCCATTCTTAACAGAGTGCTGCACTGAGGAGAGGTATCGATGTCTGTTGGTGAGGCCTGGCATGAAGTCGGCGTTCCAAAACATCCCAAAGGTGTTCTACAGGATTCAGGTCAGGACCCTGCCCAGCCAAGTCCATTACAGCGATGTTATTGTCATGTAATCACTCCACCACAGGACGTGCATTATGAACAGGTCCTTGATCGTGTTGAAAGATGCAATCCCCATTCCCGAATTGCTCTTCAACAGTGAGAAGCAATAAGGTGCTTAAAACATCCATGTTTGCCTGTCCTGTGTAGTGCCACACAAAACAACAAGGAGTGCAAGCCCCCTCCATGAAAAACATGACCACACCGTAACAACACCGTCTCCAAATTTTACTCTTGGCACTCCAACACGCTGGCAGTCGACATTCACCGGGCATTCACCAGACCCACACCCTGCCATCAGATTGCCACATTGTGTATCATGACTTGTCAACCCACATAACATTTTTCAACTGCTCAGTTGTCTAGTTTTTACGCTCCTTACACCAAGTAAGGCACCGTTCGGCATTTACTGGCGCGATGTGTAGCTTATAAGCAGTTGCTCGACCATGAAATCCAAGTTTTCTCACCTCCCTCCAAACTGTGGTAGTATTTGTAGTGGATCCTGATGCAGTTTGGAATTCCTGTGTGACGGTCTGGATAGATACCTGCCTATTACATATTACGACCCTCTTCAACTGTCGGCTGTCTCTGTCAGTCAACAGACGAGGTTGGCCTGTATGCTTTTGTGCAGTGCGTGTCTCTTCGTGTTTCCACTTCACTATCACATCAGAAACAGTGGGCCTAGGGAGTGCATAAATGTCACATGCAGACATATGATGCAAGTGACACCCAGTCACCTGACCACGTTCGAAGTCCGTGAGTTCCGCGGAGCGCACCTTCTGCTCTCTCACGATGTCTAACGACTACTGAGGTCACTGATATGGAGTACCTGGCAGTATGTGGCAGCACAATGCACCTAATATGAAAAACGTATGTTTTTTGGGGTGTCCGGATACTTTTGATCACATAGTGTATTTAGGAGGCCGCTACAATTCTCAATCCTGGGCTGCACTTGATTCTCAAGAGACAGAAAGCACTAGTAAGAGAGCAAATTTTTTAAAAAGTTGATACTTACAGACAAAAGTACTATAAAAATTGTGCGTGTGTTCTTACATATTTTTTGTTCATCTGCTGTTCTCACATTTTTCTTTCTTTTCATTTGAATTCTGTTGGCAATTGAATAATAATCACATGCTCTCTTTATGAATTCTTAAAGTTTACACAGCAGTGACACAGAGTCTTGGCATTATTATTGACACTTTAACGTATAACCTTGAGTTGCATACACAGATTGGCCAACAGATTAAACTGACTTTTCCTATCACTATTACAACTATCTGCATATATCTTACTTTTCTCATTGATTATTATTGTGCAACTTCCTTTTAGTATTATCCCCGCTCTATGGGAGTATGGAGTATCGATGTGTCTTAATTATGTCTCAATTCTCTGTTTCACTTGGAAACTCTAATACTGAACACAGACACATCACTACCACCACATTTCAAGAAAGTGAATGTACAAAGTGTAGGAAATATGAAGGCCTTGTTTCAATAGTGGTACACCTCCAGTTTTGTTCATTTTGAGATACTGAGGCTTAAATGTAACTGAGTGATGAGAACAGAAAAAAAACTGTAATCCCTTGCAATAAATGATGGATTGCAGCATTTCAGGCATCTGTCAGAGAATTGCCATCACTCAATTATGTTTGAACCTCAGTGTCTTGTAATGAACAAAACTGGAGTTGTCTACTGTTGAAAGAAGGCTGTCATACAACAGAACTCCCTCCCCCATATTAATAGAGACCCATTCCATTGAATGCCTATAAAATTGTATCCTTGTATTTTATCACGGACAAGAAATGGCAGAAGAAGCCAGCTGATGTAATTTGATCTTGTGTGAGGTTTTTAATCATCCAGTACATGCTGTGCTTCTGATAGTCCTATGTACCTGTAATCACCTCACAAAGAACAATTTTGATATTTTTGGATGTTTTTCATGCATTTTGTCAATGTTGGACACCTACTGATTCTCGCTCTTTCATCCACTTTCTTCAACAACTTAAAACAATAACTCTGAATAATCTTCCATTTTTTACCGTCTTCATTACTACTTCATTTTTGAAATTGCTGTCATTTTTCTCTGTTTTACATATCCATATCTTCACCATAACAGAAATGAGTCACTGTTTAACATCACCAGTTGCTTTCCCTTTCTGAACAGGAAACTAATCACAGTATGATGTTAATACAGTCTGTGGATTCAGAATAAACACAACCAATTCTAATTCACTTTCTGAGAACAACAATACCAAAGCTGACCTATGATTATTTGAAGCATTCACAATGACAATAGGAACAGAAAGACCAATGAAAGATAGCTTTTCTTTCATTACTATTGTTAGACTTCTAAATTTTACAATTAACATTTACCAAAAATGTAATATTTCAATGTTGCAGTTGCATAGGGAGGCAGAAGCTCGACGAAAGCAAGAGTGGGATGAAATGATAATGTCAACTACAAGACATGCAGAAATGATGAGCAGAGACAGAATACGCAAACAGAAGTAAGTTACATAACAACAGCCACCCTAGTACACAATGATAGTTTGTAGAATGAAGGAGCAATAATAAATATGGAGTCATCAAACAAAAACATTTTTCATCACCTAAATGGGTCCATACAATGGGAAAGATTTTACACACACACACACACACACTTGCCATTGAGTCAGAGTCCAGCACAATATATTGCAACTAACTTTGTTATTAGTGAATGTAAATTTAAAATTGTGTTAAAGTTGTAATGAAACTAAATTCAAATTTTCAGTTGTTTTCTCTGGTATAAAGAGAGGATTTATATGTTACTGTTTCTTCCATTTTTACCAGGGAACTTGACCGACAACTTTTAGAGCAAAACAAATTGCTCGCTGAAGAACAAAAAGCACATCAACAATATCTACAAAAATTTGTCTTCACAAATGAGCTGTCCGAAGAATACTACAATCAGTTCAATAGATCTACACGGTAAATTTGAACCGATTTATGTAATGTATCATGCTCTGTATGAATGATTGCTTGTGAATTTTGTGCCAAGTGCTTTCGTGACCAGTGTGCATACAGATGATACAGTTCTTCTCCATGGGGCTATCATTTTCAATTTATGTTGTAATCAGTAATAAAATTGTAATAAATGTATGTTCACTTTAAATTCATCTTTCAAATAATTAATGATTTGTTTTTACACATTTTATACGTCATCTCACACAAGGAAAATGTAGGCACCTTCTGAAGTTATGAACACTTCCCGCATATCCCCATTTCACAATTATTAATTTCATTTCCTTTATTTTGTGGTGTGCTATGAACTTTTTTTTAAAATTATTTTCTGCATAGTAGAACTATCTAATAGCTATTCTACATTTTTGAGACAGTACGACAGCTGCTGCATATCCAGTGGTAGATTATAGCTGCCTGCTGACCAATGGTGTCTCAGTTATACTACCTTCAAGTGTACCACTTTACCACTTACAAATTCACTGATCTGTTTACCTTTCCTTTTACTCTTTCAGATGCCACAATATTTAGCATTTAGAAAGACCTGCAGTATAATTTCCACACTAAAGGATATTACGGACTGATATGAGCTATACACAATGTTTCAAAATTAGTCTTTTTAACTTGCAGCTCTGCAGTCTGCTCTATTATAAAACTTGCTACCAGATGAAGTGTTAGACAAATTCAAACCTGGGCACTTGCATTACACAGGCAATGCTCTTCCAAACTGAGCCACCTGGATTCTACTTTTGACCAGTCTTCACTGCTTTAATTCTAAAAATCTCTCTCCACTACTTCAAAACTTCACTGAAACTCTCCTGCATGCTTTTATTTGCTGGTAGTCCTTTCTCCCAGAAGTGCTAATCCAGTAAGTTAGTAAGAGAGCTTCTGTGAAGTCTGAAAATTAGTAGACATGTACTAGTAAAACTGCAGCTGTGAAGGTGAGTTGATGATAATGTCAGGAATAACTCACTTGTGCTAACACTGCCCACAAAAGGCAGGGTTTGGAACCTAGACAAAGTTTGTCTTCAAGAAATTTAGACCTAAGGTTTACATTTTGCTGACTATTACAATTATATTTAACTGAGAATACAAACTTTGATCTCACTTTATCACATGTGTATTTTAATAACACCCCGTGCCCCAAGGCAGTCAGTTGTTTTCCATGATCAATTATTTGTTTCAGCACAATGGAGAAAGCTCAATCTGCCAATATTGGAGAGTATTTATGAAATAAGAAAAGGTTTTATCAGTATTTCAGCACAGGAAGACATTTTAGGGAGCGCTTTATCTATAAGGTGTAATTTTCAGAGCATATTTGAAGCAGTTGTCTGAAATTGGTAACTCTTCTGCCATAGCAGTTGCAGTACTTCCACCCAACACATTCCTAAAATTTTAAAACTCTCAATGTAAAGAATGCAGATTCTGCCAAAGGTTTTTCTTTACTTTTACCCATCACCAGTCACAGTCAAAATTATCTTTAACTCAGTAGAATGGCAGCAGCACCACAGAACAAACTTCCTGGCTTATTTCCACTGCAGACTGAAAATTCAGTTTGGAAACAATCCCCAAGATGGTAGCTAAGCCACTTCTCCACACCTGCCTGTATGGCTCTGTCAGTGGAGCATCCGTCCACCAAAAGCAAAGGTTTTAGGTTTGGGTCCCAGTTTTAATCTTCCAGAAAGCTTGAAGTCTATTTCTTGAAGATACAGTCTCATTTCTGTACATCCATTTTGATGTGGCTGATTCTTGACCCTGCACAGGATAGATCAAACTCTGCAATCTTCTTTATTGACTTTGTGGTTGTATGTTCATTCTTGCATTATTTCCATTTTGTCAGTGGCACTGAAAACATCTGACCCCAAGATCACCAAAGGGTGGTGTGCCTGAATTGAGGCATTTAGCTTGTGGATTGTAAAAATCAGTACTGAGAGCTGATTATATGACTCTGGCCTTAAGAATTTGCTCCTCAGCAACATTTTTTCTGATATATGGAGGAGCAATACTGTATAAAACAAGCAACCACAGATTGGGAATTGACATCTTAGTGCCGTCCTCACAGCCTCTTTCAGATATACCTCTATATCAGGGCTTCATAACATACGTGCTCGCGGAGCAAGCTGTGAGCAGCAAGGCGCGAGCACGGAGCAGTGCGAGCATGCTACCCCCACTACTAGACCAGAGCGGAGAGTGGGGAAAGTCACGTGGGGCACACAACAGCTGCTGCCAGTCAATGTAAATCCGCGGCCACCAGCAGGGATATCACTCACGAATTATTACTGCGACAAATGAAACAAATAAAGGAGAATGTACACAAGCCACATAATTTTATTAGCTTAGTGTATGCCTCTACATTCACATTAATTTGTGAACTGTTACACAATAAAAGGTGTCACTAAAGTGTGGGATTCTCGGTTATCTTGTACTTTTTGCCCTTTACAATTGCGTCTACATTCGGAGTAATTGTTCTTGTGCATTTTGGGCGCAGCGTGGAGTTAAAATTTCGATCAGACAATGCGTTTCTCAGGCACGTCTTGTTACATTTCATTGCAGAGAACAGTTGTTCACAAACATACGTGGAACCGAACATTGATATTATTGTAGCCGCCAGTTTGTGCAAACGAGGAAATCTATCCTGAGGGAAGTGTCTGTAGAATTCCAAAATGTTTTTCTTGTTCTGAAATTTGTCTCTGTATTATCTGTCACACTGGAGGTCAATAATTCCTTGCTGCAGCTCAGGACGAATCTCTTAAATATTCGCTGAATATGGAGAGAATAGATCAAAATCACTGTCTAGTGCTGTCAGATCTTGAAAGCGCTGATCAACTAAACTATGTGATTAACGTTCACAGTCTTTGTGAACATCTTGCATGGATGATAATTTAGGAAAATGAGCTGGTTTCCTGTTTCCAGCTGACTCACCGTAAGTGTCAAATTTCATTTTAAAAGCTCGTATTCGATCTATGAAATGAATAATTAGCAGATCTTTACCTTGTAGTAAAATGTTCAAAGCATTCAGATGGCTAGTTAAATCTGCTAAGAATGCGAGATCACATTCAAACGTTCGCGCGCATTTCCCTCCCACCCCTCCCTCCCTACTCCGCGACCTTGCACCTGCTCACGAGCACGTGCCTGAGCAGATGTGAGTACTCGCGCTTATTTTTTAGAAAAAAGACTTTAAAATGTCAATCTGAGAACATGTTGGTGGCCGAGCGGTTAAAGGCGCTACAGTCTGGAACCGCACGACCGCTACGGTCGCAGGTTCGAATCCTGCCTCTGGCATGGATGTGTGTGATGTCCTTAGGTTAGTTAGGTTTAAGTAGTTCTAAGTTCTAGGGGACTTATGACCACAGCAGTTGAGTCCCATAGTGCTCAGAGCCATTTTTGAGAACATGTTGCTAAGTATTATTGTTAACTTCTGATGTAGAACTAGATCAACGAACTTTACCATCAGGCCTTCTATCCACACCATGCAATAAACTACTTCCAAATCCTCCAAAGCTGTAGCAAAAATGAGGTGCCCATGAAATACAGATTCCACCAATGTTTTAAGTGTTTGTACCCGATACCAGCAAGTCCAGTTTTTGATGTACCATTCCACTGACACTTTAGATGCAATTGACCACTACCCTGCCTGGTAATTTGTGTGTCATGCTTGTTACAGATATAGATAGGTTGACATATAGCTAGATTGATTTGGCAGTTTAGGTAGCCAGCAAGGGGATTAACACTTAAGGAGATGGCTGGCCTAGCCCCAGATCTTTCAGTCAGCCGAAAGGATAAGTTTGTGACTAACAGCTACAGTCAAGATTAGATACATATGGAAGAAGTGTCTCTCTCTCTCTCTCTCTCTCTCTCTCTCTCTCTCTCTCTGGGATGGGATGGAAAGAACAATATACACCTTGTCTACCTTGCAGTTCCATTAAGATCTGGCAAATGTGAACAGGATTAGCCTTCTGATATCTGCACAATATCATTAACATCCAGAAATTTAATTATGACTCGGACAAAAATTCACATCATTTCTATGTCAACTCATGCCAGTGACTATTCAGTGTGATATGAAAATTCTGTTACCTCAGTCCCACCTCCTCTATCAACTGGCTACCTCTTGATTAATATGAATTCTACCTAAGGTAATTTACAAATCTGTCAGAAAGAGGAACAGAAAATTTCATGAATGCCCTATGAATCTATGAGCTAGGTACTTTGCAGATACTATCCTGTTCATAACCACTACCACACAACAAATCCAAGATGTGGATGTGGCAACTAGTGCTATAAAACAGTTGTCATGCTGATATCCTTACATCATTATTGTGATAGGTAACATGAAGCAAATTATGTTTTTCAGTCACAATTATCCTGTTTGACTGAATAAAGTGTAAACAACAAATAAAAATATTATATTAACCAAATGACTACTTCAGAAGCCAGGCAAACAACGCTATGGAACTTCAGATGTAGCAATATATTTTATTTTGTTTCTCTTATGTACACTTTTTACTAGAATATAACATATGAGGGTATTTGATTTATATTACTGCATTTAAGATTTAGTTAATATTTAGTTGCTGCATGGATTCCTGTTTTTCTTGTCCTGTATAATGAGACAACACTAAATGTTATGGGTTTCTAAGTTTTGCTTAAAATACAACATACATTATTTATTTTGCTGTGGTAACAATGTGCAGTTACTTTTAACAACTGGCTAAACAGAAATATACAAAACAACTAAAGACAGATTATACAACTGCATTTCTGTACACAAATATAATATTACACAGTTTTATGGGGAGGAAACTTTTCAATCGACTGCTAGAGACTGTTCTATATTAAAATTAAATAGGAAGTATTTATCACATGAAGCTCAATAAAATAAATACAACTTTGTTTAAAAGCAACACTTGCTTATACATTTGCACTTCTCAACACACGAGACTGACTGGATAGTTTAGTCACTGTTCACATAATTCCATGGTCCCTGACTGCAAAATTAAATTAGTCATGTAAAGCAAAATATTAAAAAGATACCACAATGTGTTTCACAAACTTTCCCCCTCTGTAAACACGAGAAAACAGTAGCTCAGACTATTTCACAACTGTTCATTTCAGATTTCACATGTCCCAAAGCATTTTCAATACCAAACAGGGATGTGTTCATGATACACTTCTGTGAAACATAATTGTAGTTAGGTATCTGGAACAGACTTCCAGATTGACTAGTATCTAGTACAAAAACAATTTTTTCCTTATTACATCTGCAAGGCATCTTGGCAAAAATTTGGCTGATCAATAGTAAGCAATGCTGATATTCAAACTAGGCAGTTAATGTTACAAGTAGGGAAAAATCCATTGTTCTCGATTATTTGTCCTACATTTCTCTGGTAATTCATATAGTATGAAACCATAGAAGTACTTGCTGTAGCATTATTAGCAAACGCAGCACAACCTGGAAATTCATCCTTTGCACACAGTGGTGGCTTTGTATCTGCATTTATAATACTCAAGAAAATTACGGTTTGATACACGATATATATGGTCTTGTGCTGGCTTAAATGTTTCTTTGTTAATTAAATGCCATTTTAACACTTCTGGAAGTCACATCATTTGGTACAACAGTAATGCAACAAAGAGCACAGATATTTCAAATTTCAAAATAAAATATAATTGGTCTACGAATTTTCTGAAAGTCACACTATCAGCTATGTCAGCTTCTATTTTTTTGTTTGAACTTTTGCAAGGAATTGACTCATATGAAAATACAAAAACTTACATGTATCTGGTACAAAAATAATCTTAAAAAACTAGTACCGTAAGCTGAGTGCACCAGTTTCCACTTTTTATAAGTTACTTGTTTTTATTATGAAATTTTGATGCTTATTAAGAAAATGACTTAACAAATCCATTGCTCGTACAATCAATATGGATATTGGAATAATGACACTATTCTGATCTGTAGGTTTTGTTAGTACTTGGGACAATGTAATTTTACAACTTCTAAAAATGCTGTAGTGTGTACATAACTGATTTCCACTAGCAAGCAATGATAATATGTAAATTTCCAGAATAATTCACACGTAGAAAATGTTATTTTTCCAACAGCAGAAAGCAATTTTCCAACAATGAAAAATTTTAGTGGTTTTGTTCTACATGGCTCACTCAACATTATTGTAAATTTAACAATGGAGCTTTGTGGGATACTTCCAGCTGTTTTGTAAATGTTGCAATATAATATGAAATTAAAGCAAGGCATAGGCCACAGTAAGTAGAAATTTTTCATGTTTTACAGAATAGCAACCAACAAAAAATTGTTCATGTGAAATGGGAGAAATTCATTTTGATTGACTACACTTTTGTTTTAATGACAAAGATTCTATTGCACCAGAATACTGTACAGCATTTCACTCTTAAGGACAAATAATTCCCATAAACTAAAAATAGCTAATATTTTCATATAAATAACCAAATGTTTAACATCTTAAATTATATGCTTATCACTTTTATATATAATACAATAATAAATTACATGCCCATTTAGTTTTTGGAATGGGAAGCTGAAAGTAGGTAAAATATTCACAATGGAGTTGACAGTATTGAACAAATTCAACACATACAAATATACTGTATATTCCACAAATTTCTTGTACCAACTAACCATCACAATTCTACTAGGCCGAATATAGTGTCAGGCGTACTGTCTGTTCTCCCTTAGTCTACAGTTTAGACTTCCACTGCAGGAAACTTTAACACTTTTTGTTTTTAGTATGTGATTTCGGATTTCTCTCCTCTTTTTCAGTGTGCAGCAATCACAGTGGAAGTTACAGATAGAACTTTATCACAAACATGAATAAAAATACATCTGGGTTTTCACTACCCTACTCCTTAAACCCCTGTCATTGACAGTGTTTCACACATTATCTTGAAGCAACACATTTCATAATTTGCATCTTCCATGTTATGAAACGATGTAGACACTGTAAGAATAAGACTGTCCCAGAAAGTAACAGCAGTCTTGTCTGGCTGCGAGCAGAGAAGAAATTACATTAACAAAAGTTCTGGATTCCACTCCTAAAGTGAAATCTGCATGCTGCATAAACAGCTTATATCTCTGAGGTAGTGGACAATAATGACATGCTACAGTCTGCGTGTAATGCACAGAAATCTTTTTCAGTTTCTCTGCTTTACAAAATTATAACTCTACCATAGTATAATAACTGTGCTGTTATATTATGAACCAGTGTAATTCTGTCACTTACAGCATAGAAACTTAACAAGCTCACAGTGGTAACAGAACAAAACATGTTCAACTTACATTAAAATATTTTAAGCTCTGTTTTAATATCAGCACGTGTCATTTTATAACCCTTGCAGACAATGTCCACGAGTAGTTGTACGTTTATCCAGTATCACTGCAAATGCAAGTGCCTAGGGAAGCACATACTCCCAGATTTGCCACACACACGACAATCAATCTGTTTCATATCACAGGAGGGCGTTCCACATCGGACTCTAGTTCCAGAGCAGTGGCCTCCGCTGTTGTCTCCACAACAGCCTCTGCTTCCAGTTGGCTCTCTGCCTCTCCAGATAGTGCGTCAACAAACACCTGAAAAATAAAATAATCACTATCTATAATGGCAACCAAAAATATGTTTACACTCTGATAAGCAGCAGCGAAGCACCAACAATGAAAAAGACAAGAATTTTCCGTCTTTACAGATTTTATATTTACAAACATCCAGAACATAAACAAAATCTTTTCAGAGAGTACTTACAATGTACTGAATGAAAATATGATTTGTCCAATTTCATTCAATTACCGCAAGATATCCTGCAGGACTGTCCAAAACTCACTGGAAATGAAGCACATTTGTAGTGTTGAAATGTGCAGCCTGAAGTAGCCTCTTTGGGACGGCCATGGGGGGGAGCAATAATAGAGAGGGAAAGAATTGCAGTTAGCAGAAAAAGCTATCTCTGGGTAGTGTGAAGACCCTTTGGGAGCCCAACTTCCACCATGCAACACATCCTCTTACAACTACACTTGGTGCTTTCTACATAGCGTCTACCTTCCCTCAATAGGAGCAGTAATCATTCATTCCCAAGATGTCATTCCAGGTAGCACGTGTGATAGTGTAGGACCTGCTTGATCACTAATTTGACACAACTAAGTGAAAAATTGTATAGAACACTGGTAACTTCAGTGCTACTGCACTCACCACTGAGGCTGGAAGTTACTGGACACAAAGTCATATTGATTTGGAACTGATGAAGTACTGGAGAATAAAATTTACAGACTGTATTGTATGTTAACTTGAGCATGTAATGTGACTTGCCAGCTCTTGTTTGTAGTTGCTACTTTATTACATTATCAACAAATTATGAAATTTGTTTTAATCTTTACTACAGAAGATGTACGACAACTAAACAAATTTATGTGAAGATAAAGTTGGCATTGCGGAAGTAAACTACTATGTTTCAAAAAAATCAATTTACAAGCTGACATCTGCTTTGTTTGCCTGTGTATGTCCATAAAGACGTACCTCTAGCTGATTGCTCCTGTTTAAATCTAAGTAAAGTATTGTCTTCTTCACATCAAATAAAATGCTACATTAATGAACTAGTAGTGTTGTGAGACAAATCCCTAAAGGTGGACCTCTGCCATATTCCCAACAGATAAATTTTATTGTTATGACTTTGGAGAATTTTCTTCACATACTTAAAATAACAAGAAGCCTCTGAAACAAGTTGCACAACCTTCTTTTCCATTTACTTTTGACACTTCATGTTCACCTGCTTACTTTTGTGTATGTATGAACAGTGTGAATCACTTTTTAATGAGAAGCTGTTGAGGTCAGAAGCAATGCAGTAAGACAGTAAACCTTCTGATGTGAGTACAGTAAATAGCTTGGTCATTAAAAAATTCTCATCGCACAGTCTATGCAACAGTGAAGAGTAGAAATAACCAGAAAGAAGTTAAAGTGTCGGGTAATTCAAACTGAGTGAAGTCCACAACTGCAGCAACACTAAAAGATTTGTTGCTAGTACTGTCTGAGAAAAACTGGTATTACCATATTTCACTATAATAAAAAAAATTACAGAATCTCACAATAGTTAAAAAAGGAAAAGACAAATGGTCAAAATATACATAGAATGCTGCAACAGTAAATTACCAGCTGCAATTTAAGCAGCTCCAGAGGAAAAAGACTGTATGCAGGAAATGGTGACAGCTTACAAGAGAGATTCTTTTCAAATGTTCCAAGACATTGGCAATGCGATAGTACATATAATATTAACCTGAGTTTCAAAACCAATATCAGTGCATAAAGAATAGTTTTTTACTCTCTGATTATTTTCGCTCTTGAAAAGCTTCTTGAACTATTACATAGTGATACACCTGACAACATTTTTGTGACAGATATATTGAATGTGTGCCAAAGAAAAATGAGAATTTGATGATTAAGTGAAGTATCCTTACAGTGCATATTAAATATGGTTGAGGATTAAAACTCATGACTATCAGTATGGAGTGTTCTTGCCACAATACATACGCTGTATGGAACGTACTGCTGTGGATGGAGTATTGTGTGTGATCAAGGTGGAGGGGAGGACCTCAGTTTGTTTCAAACTCTACGAGTGCTGAGCTGTGACACACATTGTAATTAATCTTTACGTATCACCAAAGTAACAATGTTTTCATCTTTGACTGCTTACTCAATTGTCTTTAACATACCTTGCCCAAATATTACTGATGTATACCAACAAGAGAGAAAAAATGAAACAAATAATGTTTAGGGATTGAACTAGGTAATTTATGATATGTTTTGAAGTCATATCAGATTGATGGTACTTAACAGCAATAACTAGTAGCATTTAGAATGATTTCACTAATTTGAAACTTTTATTGATATCAACACTTAGAACAACAACAACAACAACAATAATAAAGATTATCACATAAAGCCTACTCACAGATGAACAACTAGTTCAGTTTGTTTTAGTTACAGTAGAAAAATAAGTTTGATTGAATCAAGGTATTAAACACATTGTTCAGATGATTATACCTTGTTTTCATATTGAAAGCCTGGCAGTTGTTTCTTATGATTAACATGATTCCACAGCACACAAGATGATAATCAATGGTTGTGCTAGACGATTGTAGAGCACACAGTGAAACACGAAGGATGTTCCATCATTAGAAGGAACGAAGATTTGGGTTTTATGTCCTGTCAACAATGAGGTCATTAGAGATAGAGCACAAGCTCGAATTGATTTTGTAAGTGTGGGGAAAGAAATCAGCCATGCCCTATCAAAGGAACCATTCCTGCATTAACCTGAAGTGATTTAGGGGACTCACAGAAAACCTTAATCTGGATGGTCTGATAAGGGTATGAGCCATTGTCCTCCTGAATGTGAGTCCAGTGAGCTAACCACTGCACCACTATGCTTGGTATTTATCATATGAGTCTGAGGACATGCTATAATTGGGAAATGATTGAGAATAGGAAGTCATCTGTCCTTTTCAAATGAACTGTCTTGGCATTTGCCTTAACTGACTTAGGAAAACTGTGGAAATCCAAATTTGGACAGGCAGATGGGAATTTTAACCCCAACCATTCAAAATTAGAGTTCAGAATGTTAACCACTGTGCCACTTCAACTGGTAATCCATACTGAAGGTGTAAGCAGCATTTTTTCCAAATTTATTTAATAGGAAAGAGCAAAATAATTGATGTCAGTTTAAGGGATATATTAAAATTTGATAAACTGAAAGAACAGTATTTTAAACATGCCTTTAACAAAGCATTTCAGTATTACAGTAACATTCAAAACACTGCAAGGAGCTAATTGCATTAAATTTAAAAGTAACAAGGAGAGGTACCCAATGATGGGATTACTTCTTTGAAACCATTTATATGGGGTTGTAGGTAAAGGTCTCAGATGTAACACCACACAATCATTCACATTGGTGGGCTTTTGTTTGGGCAAATAATCCCAGGGAAAAATTTTCCAAATTTTACATGATAGTTGAGATACAATGCTCACATGTGAAAGGTTGCGAGTTTGAATCTTATAAGGTACTTTGAACTACTTTATTTTTAAATATTTATTGAAATAGCTTTGGTCTTTATTTTTATTCAGTTAGTTGGTTTAAATGTACACACACACACACACACACACACACACACACACACACACACACACACACACACACAATATTGCCACATCCAGTAGCTTGGACCAGAATGCCATAGTCATGAGGCATGGAAGCAGTGATCTGGAGGTGGCAGGGACAGGGAGAGAATAGCAGGGTATGGGTAGGGTGCGAGAGGCGAGTTGTCTGGTTGAGCATGCAGGCACTAGACTGTCAACAGATGCAGTGTTAGGAGGTTGTGGGACAGGGAGGTAGAGAGGGAGGAGGACAAGGGGGACAAAGGGGGGGGGAGAGGGCAGTGAAAAACGAGAGGAACAAGGAACGGGGAAGACAGGCAGGCATGTTGGCAGAAGGCGCCACACAAAGAGGGTGGAGACAAGAATGGAGAGGAGGTGAGAGGGCAGAGCAGGTGAAAACTGTTGGATTGAGGGTGTGGGGACAGTAAGTTATAGGTCAAGGCTGGGATAATTTCTGGAGCAGAGAATGTGTTGTAAGTGTGACTCATATCTGTGCAATTTAGAATAGCTGGTGATGGAGGAGAGGATCCAGTTCGCTCGGGTAGTGAAGCAGTCATTAAAATTAAGCATGTGACATTCAGCTGCATATTGTGCTAGGTGGTGGTCTACTATGCTCTTGGCCACAGTTTGGCAGTAGATGTTCATCCTAGTGGACAAATGGTTGGTCAGCACACAAATATGAATTGCTGTGCAATGATTGTAGCAGAGCTGGTGGCAGAAGGCCTCTGTCAATTATCCGATTCCTAAACCTATAAACTCTGCCAGAGTGATCCATCTCAGATGCCCAACATAACCTCCAATCCCTGCTTGAAGCCTTAGGCCCTTCCCACAATCTCTTCCGTGAATCCACTTCCTCCTCACCTTACACACCCTCCACCTACAAGCTCCCCAAACTCCATAAACTCAACAATCTTTGATACCCCAATTGTAGCTGGCTATTGGTCCCAACAAAAGAATTTTGGCCCTCAGAAACCAGCACCTCTGACTAAATGCCCGTAATCTAGCCTTCCCATCGAAGATACCAACCACATTCCACAAGGACTTTCCACCATCCCACACCTTTACCTTATGGATCTCTACTCATCACTGTTGACACCATTTCAGTATACACCAACACCCTTCATGACCATGGTCTTGCTGCTACTGAACACTACCTTTCCAAACACCTTCACACCTAAAACCCACTACCTGATTCCACACGCACCTTACTACCTTTATCCTCATTCACAACTACTACTCCTTTGAAGAGAAGGTATACAAATCCACGGCACAGCCATGGTCACCCTCATAGCACCCTCCTATTCCAACCTTTTTATGGGCCATCAAGAGGCGGCCTTCCTAGCCTCCAAAAATGTCAAACCCCTAGTCTGGTTTTCAGGTTCACTGATGATATCTTCATGATCTGGACTCTGGGTGAAGACACCTTACCCTCATATTTCTTATTTATTCATAACCTTAACAACTTCTCCCCCATCTGCTTCACCTGATCCTCCTCAACCCAGCATGCCAACTTCCTGAGTGGTGACCACCCACCTCCTTAATGGCTCCATTCACACCTCTATCCACATTAAACCCACCAACCACCGTAAGTACTAGCATTTTGAACACCATCATCCCTTCCACACCAAACAATCCCTCCCATACAGCTTGGCCACTCAGGGCAGCTCATCTGCTGTGACGAGAACTCCCTTGTCTAGTATGCTGAGGGTCTCACCAATGCCATTATAGATGGCTCCTATCCTCTAGGCACAGTCCACTAACGGACCACCTGTGCCATTTCCTGATGCATCCCCAATCCTCGCACCACCCCCAAGAACCAGCTACAAAGGAATGCACCCTTCATCACCTAGTACCACCCAGGACCAAAACAACTGAACCACACCCTTTATCAGGACTTTGATTGCCTACCGTCGTACCCTGGAATGAGAGACATCCTATCCAAGATCCTCCCCACCCCTCTGAAAGTGGTTTTCTGTCATCCACCTAACTTTCACGACATGCTAGTCGACCCCTTAGCTATCCCTAATCCCAAACCCAAACTCAAACCCCTTTCCTCAGGGAAAATATCCCTGTGGAAGATCCAGGTGCAAGACCTGGCCCATCCATCCACCCAGCACTTCCCAATCCACAGTCCTGTCACAGACTTATCCAATCCCATTGGATGGCAGCCACCTGTGAAAGCACCAGCTCTGCTGGAATCATTGCATAGTTTTTTTTATTGGTATGACCATCAACTAGCAGTCCACCAACTAGCTGTCCACCAAGATGAACGGCCAATGCCAAACTGTGACCAACAGTAAAGTAAACCACTCTATGGCACAACATGAAGCTGAACATAACATGGTTGATTTCAATGGCTGCTTCACTACCCAGAACACCTGGATCCTCCCCTCTACTAATATCTGTTCTGAACTGCACAGATGGGAATTATCCTTATAACACATTCTCTGCTCCTAAAATTATCCTGGCCTCAACCTATGGTAAACTACTGTCTCCACATCCTCCACCCACCAGTTTCCACCTTCTCTATCCTCTCAACTCCTTCCTATTCTTATTTTCCACCCTCTGCCAACACACCCACCCACATTTCCCCTTCCGTACTACTATCCTTCCTCTTGGCATTCCTTTTAGCACTTCTTGCTTCTTTGGTAACTTGAAGAGTGAATCTTTCAGCTTCATGCACCCGTTGTCTGTCACAGGTCAGCAATTTATCTTCCATATTAGAGCCCCATTTTATGCCTAAATTTCTCAGGACTTAACCTTCCTATCACTCCATCATTGAAACATATCACTGCATTCAGTACACCAACTTTTAATGCATTTAGTCCTACAAAAACATTCTTGGGTAATCTTTCCCACATGCAATGGTTGAAACTTTCATTTGTATTCTGAGAGTCTCCATGAAGACATTTACTAAGCAAAACAGGGTCACTCAGGTCTCTAAAAATTGGTTTTATTTCATTTGTAACAGGCTCAGGAAGAGAATGCTTATGATGGCGTATTTGACCACTTTCTTTTGCTTTTTGGTAACCACACCAAGAATCTGCTCCTTTAGCGCAAAGTCCATGAACAGGGTGGTCATCTGTGGACAACTTACGAAAGTAGATGGCCCATACAACTTTTCTCATTGCTGTAAGATCATTCAGAGGTGCAGTTCATCTAATGGCCAGCCCATAATAACTCTGAAGAAGGTCTATTTCAGTTTCTGTCAATCTGCCTCGGCCAGACAGAGATTTTCCCTCAGATAGCAACTTTACTTTCATTTCTCTTCCTAGCTTCCTCAATCTAGCACTCATTCTCTTTTGCACAAGTCCACAACACTCCACTTTTGTTACCAAGGCATCACCATAAGCACTGAACTCATTAATTTTATTGAAAGCTTTGGAGTCCCCATTGCCTAGGTACTTCGTATATCTAACTTTATGAACGGGCACCGACCTCTGAAATATTTTCAGAGCTTCATCAAACTCCATGGTTCCACTGTAACCATCATAATTCTTAATACACTGATGTTCAATATGTCTTTCATCGTTACCATCACAGGTGTGGTAGTACTTAGATAAGCACTCAACATCAACTACTTTTCCTTTTTCCAGAGAAGTAGCACTTACAACACCATTCAAGGAACGATGTCCTCGACATTGCTATGTCCCATCAAGTGCAACAGCAATGTCCCTGGTTCCACTAATATTTCCATTTTCTTCTACTGCACGTTTTGTGCATGCTTTAGACATAACTGTCAAGGCACCTAAAAGTATTTTTATGTACTTGCTGAACCTACTGGGAGGAGGAGGAGGAGGAGGAGGAGGATCCATGAAACCACAAAACCTTTGCGCAGCCTATTTTCTCTTTACTATTCCACACACTGCATACACCAACTTCAAATTCACATCATATGAATTATGCACAATGTTTGAAGTCATTTTTGAGGTAGATTTATTGCAGGATCTACACAGAACAACTAATTTTGATGCTAAACCCTTCCTGCTACTTTGTTGCTCAGTTATTTCCAGACAGCCTACACCATCACATTGTTTACATTTCACCACTTTCTTTATCACAGAAGATAATATGCCCACATCAGCAACAACAAATCCACTAAAAACACATCGTCGTCAACATAAAAATTTGAATCACCAGGAGGCATACCATGTGGGAGTTTCTTCCCTGAAGGACTGATACATAGGTTACTTTCAATACTGTGGGTTGCTTTGTTCGTAAATTGGTTATCACGGAATTTCCTTTTCGTGAATTTCTTGATGCGTCGCATAGTTCGTATTTATTGCACACTAAAGGAATGGAGGGAAACATTCCACGTGGGAAAAATATATCTAAAAACAAAGATGATATGACTTACCAAACGAAAGTGCTGGTAGGTCGATATACACACAAACAAACACAAACATACACACAAAATTCAAGCTTTCGCAACCAACCGTTGCTTCGTCAAGAAAGAGGGAAGGAGAGGGAAAGACGAAAGGATGTGGGTTTTAAGGGAGAGGGTAAGGAGTCATTCCAATCCCAGGAGCGGAAAGACTTACCTTAGGGGGAAAAAAGGACAGGTATACACTCGCGCACACACAAACATATCCATCCGCACATACACAGACACAAGCAGACATTTTTGTGCGGATGGATGTGTGTGCGCGCGCGCGTTGTATACCTGTCCTTTTTTCCCCCTAAGGTAAGTCTTTCTGCTCCCGGGATTGGAATGACTCCTTACCCTCTCTCTTAAAACCCACATCCTTTCGCCTTTCCCTCTCCTTCCCTCTTTCCTGACGAAGCAACTGTTGGTTGCGAAAGCTAGAATTTTGTGCGTCTATCGACGTGCCAGCACTTTCGTTTGGTAAGTCACATCATCTTTGTTTTTAGATATATTTTTCCCACGTGGAATGTTTCCCATATATATATATATATATATATATATATATATATATATATATATATATATATATATATATATAATAGAAGGAAACATTCCATGAAGGAAAAATATACCTAAAAACAAAGATGATGTGACTTACCAAATGAAAGTGCTGGCAGGTCGACAGACACACAAACTAACACAAACATACACACGAAATTCAAGCATTTGCAACAAACTGTTGCCTCATCAGGAAAGAGGGAAGGAGAGGGAAAGACAAAAGGATGTGGGTTTTAAGGGAGAGGGTAAGGAGTCATTCCAGTCCCAGGAGCGGAAAGACTTACCTTAGGGGGAAAGAAGGACGAGTATACACTCGCCCGCACACACACACACACACATATCCATCCACACATATACAGACACCATATATATATATATATATATATATATATATATATATATATATATATATATATATATATATATATATATATATATATATATATAACTTGGGCAACAAGCATTCAGTGACACGAGAACAAACTGCTTCAGTGTAACAAAAGTGAATACTAGAAAAGAATCTTTTACAGGCACTAGAAACCTGCACTGTTACCAACATAGATAATGTATCATGTGAATAATCACTCGAAACAGGAAGTTTAACTTTCTTTTCGAAATAATACTGATTTCTGTAACATAAATAAGATTGGGGGGGGGGGGGGGGGGCAGTATATATATGAGTGTAGCTAACTTTAAAATTTTTTATATATAGGTCTTTTCCATTTGAAACCCTATAATGTATATATCAATGTAATCAGGGAAGACAATAGAATTTAATGAAGTCATGAAAAACATTTTGATTTTTCCACCATTTGTAAGTACCCTGTACTCTTAAACAATAGATCAGCATTTTAAAATGTCTGAATATCATGACACAAATAACAATAATTTTAAAGTTACCTGCAAGAAGAGTCCACGCAGGAAAAGAATGAATGAAGGAAAGAAAAAAAAATGAGAGTAATTCAAAAAGTTTATATGGCGATTAAAATGACATGAAAAAGAAAAAAAAAAAAACACAGATTTAAACAACTTAAGTGAATAAAAATAATGTGAAACAAATATTAACAAAGAGATAGAGGGGCTGGCCAGTACTTACCTCAGCTCAGTACAGCCGATAGATACACACAAAAACAAAAACCGAAAATTTATGTTCCTAAGCTTTCGGAACAAATGTTCCTTCATCAGGGAGGAGAGAGGGGAAAGAAAGGGAAGAAGGGAAAGGAGATTCAGTTACTCACAACCCAGGTTATGAAGCAACAGGGAAAGGAAAATAGGGAGGGTAGCAAGGATGGAGGCATGGTTGTCAGAGGGAAGCCAAAGATATTCTACTCACAAACCCAGGTTATGAAGCAACAGGGAAAGGAAAAATAGGGAGGGTAGCAAGGATGGAGGCATGGTTGTCAGAGGGAAGCCAAAGATATTCTACTCACAACCCAGGTTATGAAGCAACAGGGAAAGGAAAATAGGGAGGGTAGCAAGGATGGAGGCATGGTTGTCAGAGGGAAGCCAAAGATATCTACTCACAACCCAGGTTATGAAGCAACAGGGAAAGGAAAATAGGGAGGGTAGCAAGGATGGAGGCATGGTTGTCAGAGGGAAGCCAAAGATATTCTACTCACAACCCAGGTTATGAAGCAACAGGGAAAGGAAAATAGGGAGGGTAGCAAGGATGGAGGCATGGTTGTACTCACAACCCAGGTTATGAAAGCAACAGGAAAGGAAAATAGGGAGGGTAGCAAGGATGGAGGCATGGTTGTCAGAGGAAGCCAAAGATATTCTACTCACAAATAAAAATAATGATCAAACTTGTTTGACAAATATTTAAAAATAATGAAATTTCAGATCACCTGGCAAGATTCAAACCAAAAACCTGTTGCATCTGAGGATCTCATCTTAACCATTACACTACACAACGAATCTGTACTTATTCCTTTCTTTTTTAAACCATAGAGCACTACATAAAATTCTTAAGTTTGTCCTCTGCCAACCCCCCCCCCCCCCCCCCCCCCCGCTCCTTCATGATTTACTTGCAAATGAGGGCCCACCAGGATCCAGGATCAATGACTGCAAAGTGAATACCTGGGACCTTAACCTATGTCACTGTATAGACAGTATCAGAAAGTCAATCCCACTTCTGGGGTCTTCTCCTTGCAAGAGGTACAGTTTCATAATCATCTGTTTCCACTCAAATGGCATATGTCACAAGTTTCCCTTAGTTTTTACCTGTTACTGTGGAATACAAATGAGTCTCCCACAATCAGACTAAAATTAGGGACAGAACTACCAGCACTTATTTAAAGATGGGTACCGACACCATTCATAAATATATTCATGTAGATTACATCACGAAACAGAATGTTTTGTGGAGCTCATTAAAGTGATCCAGCACTATAATCAGTGAGCACACTCTCTTTACTACATACTTAATTTGCAAACAATGTCGGAAAGCTACAAAGGATGTTCATGCGCCCATGCAGAGAGAGAGAGAGAGAGAGAGAGAGACAGAGAGTGAGTTTACTAAAACACAGACAGTATTACCTCAGAACTTAAATCACTTGCTGGGTCATCAATCGGCTCAACTGAAGTTGTTCTTGGTTCTCCATCACATTCATCTTTGATATCCAATCTTTGACAACCTGTCAATAAAACTTTCTACTGTACACTACATTATAAAAAAAGCAGATGTGAGTGTTTGCAAGTAAATAAAACTGTGATTAAATACAATGAAAACTGGAGTTTCTACTGTAAGCGAAAAAACGCATCACATAAAAAAATGTATAAAACAGGATATGCAAAAAAAAAAGCAATTTCTGTTATAAAGAAAAAAGTGCTGTGTACAGTAAATTTGGTAAATACTGAAACAAAGACAGGTGATACATTATGAATAGCAATATTATTAAAATTTGAAGTTGCACATGGAAATAATGTGAATATTAAAAGTAACTGATGAAGTAGTGGCTACAGAATTTAGCAGTATTTCGTTACTTCTGGCTAATATGACACCCTAATCTTAGTGACTGTTATACTGGTTTAGATTGCTTTAAACATTAGCAGAGCCCATTCACGATACAACTTTGCTATTAACTCCTCATAAAAGTCACTACCCTAAAAATGTAAGGCAGTTAAAAATGCTACAGAGAACAGTCATAGGTGGGAAACACAATACTAAACTGATGATAGGAACCATTGTCTAGAAATGCGCACAAATACAAGAGACCATAACAAGTACAGAGTGACCAGTACACCACCCAACAGCACTGTCAGCAAGTATTACATATTCAGTGGAGAATCACATGTGATGAAGCCAGTTTTAAAATGACATTTTTTATAGTGTGAAAGAATGGTAACCCTGTCTGAAGAAAAGACAGAAAGAAACAGCCAGATGGAAATAATGAAAATAAGGGACCATAGGCTAATACAAAACAATGGGAAGGGAAATGGAGTGAACTATGAAAGAAATTAGGGAGGGGATTGGAGAAAAAGATAAATCATAGGAAAAAAGGGGATGGAAGGTAAAGGTGTAGGAATGAAAGAATGAGGAAAAGATAGAACGAGTAGTAAGGGGAGAGAAGGGGAAGGAGGGGGCAAGGTAAAAATCACAGGGAAAAAAGGGGGGCAGAAGTGAGAAAGAAGGAAAGGGAAAGAAAAGAAATACAAATATAAAGTGTGTGCAGAATGTCAAGGACCTTCAACTGAAGGTCAGTCAATGTTATGGAGTGGCAGGCACTCGGCAACCCTGGTGACAGGCGATGTCAACAATTTCTGAAATTTACCAAATCAAGCAACCAGGTCTCCTTTCTTTTGCATGGAAGTAAATGGTTGAATTGTTCAGTGCACAGGTATGTGTGAAAATATGTGTTGCTTGGGTCCTGGGCATGACACAAAATGTAATAATGACAGACATTTATTACAGTATAATTAAATATAAATTTATATACAAGGTGAGATCAAAATTTTGCGAGATTTATACATTCAATTTTCAAAAATTTTTGTCACCTTGTTGGTATACATGTTCCTGATGTAGGTTTTCCATTTTCAGATGTTCTGAATATTTAGTTTTGTTCATGACAGCTGGAAAGGTTATAAAATGTTTTGAGTGCTCGGCCAAATTCTTACTTTCGAGAAAGGACACATCAAAAAATCTACATTAAATTTTGCTTGAAAAATTGAGGAAAGTGCAGCACTGCATTCGAAAATGTTGACTGTGGTTTTTGGCAAATCACCTATAAGGAATGTTTACGAGTGGTACGAATGTTTCAAAGAGACCTGAAAATATGTTGATGACAATGGTTGCCCTTTATTTATTTATTTATTTTTTGTGGTTTTAGGGCGCACAACTTCAATGGTCATTAGCGCCCAGACTACGTTAGGGAATGCACCACGAGGCACAAGGTTAAAACAGCAACTAAAAGGGAAAACATGATAGAAGACAGACTGACAGCATAGCATTAAAAAAAAAAAACAGCATAATCAAATGTCCTTAGAGAGGTTTGTCAAGTGGATAAAACGAAGAACGCGAGCAGCTGCTCGTGGGTCATCCGCTAAAATGGCATCTACAGTACATGGCAGGCCAAGATCAAGACGCAGTGTGTTAAAAATCCGGACAGGACGTTAAAATGTGGCGGACCGTCAGCAATTGTCCACAGGGGCAGAGTGGCGCCGGCGCAGCCGTCAGCAGATGGCGATGGCTGAATCGGCAATGTCCAATTCGTAACCGGACCAAAACGACCTCCTTCCGCTGAGAAGGCGTGAGGAGGACGTCCAGCCCGCGGGAAGAAGTTTCAAGGCCCGAAGCTTTTTGTCCGTAAGCGCAGCCCAATCGGCATGCCACAGAAATAAAATGCGCCGACAAATGACCTTGCTACAATCTGATGAAGGGACACAATAAGAAGCTGTCCGAGGCTGGAGGACCGCAGCCTTGGTCGTGGCATCTGCAGCTTCGTTCCCAGGGATACCGACATGGCCAGGAACTCACATAAAGCTAACCGGAGAACCGTCGTCCACCAGCTGCTGAAGAGAGCGTTGGATCCGGTGCACGAAAGGGGTGAACCGGATACGGATCACCGAGGCTCTGGATGGCGCTCAGGGAATCGGAGCAGATGACATAAGCAGAATGTCGGTGGCAGCAGATGTAAAGAACAGCCTGGTAGAGGGCAAAGAGCTCAGCTGTAAAGACCAAACAATGGCCATGGAGCCGGTATTTGAAACTTTGTACCCCAACAATAAAGAACACCCGACCCCGTCACTGGTCTTAGAGCCATCTGTATAAATGAAGGAGTGGTATACCGAACCGGGGGTAACCTCCTTTGGGAGCGAGCTGAGGT
Source organism: Schistocerca cancellata (assembly GCF_023864275.1). Classification (NCBI taxonomy): domain Eukaryota; kingdom Metazoa; phylum Arthropoda; class Insecta; order Orthoptera; family Acrididae; genus Schistocerca; species Schistocerca cancellata. The sequence goes on along the minus strand of NC_064627.1, from coordinate 596,394,060 downwards.
CAAGTGAATGCGAACCTGAGCCTGGAGCCAAGGTGGCGTGTGGCTCCCGCCCACTCCAAAGGTTGCAGGGAGTGAAAAATCAAGGTGTTGGAGGAGGCGACGAAAGCGAACTCCAGGGGGTAGCAGGGCAGAGACATACAACCCGTATTGACGGTCGAGAGAGTTGTCAAAAAAGGAACGATAATATGGGTGGTCGGGCATTGACAGTAGCCGACAGGCATTACCGACAAAGCAGTATATTGCGCCGGTAGGTGAGTGGCAATTCACCAGCTTCAGCATGAAGACTCTCGACGGGACTAGTATAAAACGCTCCGATCGCAGGACGTAAACCCCGACGTCGTATGGAGTTGAGGTGGCATAAGATGGATGGCCGTGCAGAGGAGTATACGAAGCTCCATAATCCAGCTTGGAGCGGACGATCGACCGATATAGGCAAAGTAGGACGGTTCGATCTGCTCCCCACGACATACCACTGAGAACACGGAGGACATTTAGAGAACAGGTACCACGGGCAGCCAAATATGACATGTGGAGACCAGCTAAGTTTCCTGTCAAATGTAAGACCTAAAAATTTTGTTGTCTCCACGAATGGGAGAGCAACGGGACCGAGTCGTAAGGACGGTGGGAGAAACTGTTTGTAGCGCCAGAGTTAATACAGACCGTCTTCTCGGCAGAAAAACGGAAGCCATTGGCGACACTCCAGGAGTAAAGACGGTCAAGAGAACGCTGAAGACAGTGCTCCAGGAAACATGTACGCTGCGCGCTGCAATAGATGGTAAAATCATCCACGAAAAGGGAGCCCCGATACATCAGCTGGGAGGCAATCCATTATTGGATTGATCGCGATGGCGAAGAGAGCGACACTCAAAACTGAGCCCTGTGGCACCCCATTCTCCTGGCGAAAGGTGTCTGACAGGACAGAACCCACACGTACCCTGAACTGACGATCCATTAAAAAGGAACGAATAAAAAGAGGGAGGCGACCGCGAAGGCCCCATGTATGACATGGTGCGGAGAATGCCCGCCCTCCAACAGGTGTCATAAGCCTTCTCCAAATCAAAGAACACAGCCGCAGTCGGGCGCTTCCGCAAGAAGTTATTCATAATGAAGGTCGACAAGGTAACCAGATGGTCAACAGCAGAGCGGCACCTATGAAATCCCACATTGTACATTGGTAAGTAGGCGTCGAGATTCGAGCAGCCAAACCAAACGAGAGTTAACCATTCGCTCCATCACCTTACAGACACAGCTGGTAAGCAAGATGGGTCGATAACTGGAAGGCAAGTGCTTGTCCTTCCCCGGCTTAGGAATCGGGACAACAATAGACTCGCGCCAGCATGCGGGAACATGTCCCTCAATCCAGATGCGATTATAAGTACGAGAAGGAACCTTTACCCACAGGAGAAAGGTTCTTCAGCATCTGAATATGAATAGAATCAGGCCCTGGAGTGGAGGACCGTGACCGGGCAAGTGCGTTTTCGAGTTCCCGCTTGGTGAATGGGGCATTATAACTTTCACGATTCGAGGAACGGAAGTTAGGTGGCCTAGCCTCCTCTGCCAGTTTTCAGGGGAGGAAGGCAGGGTGGTAATGAGCGGAGCTCGAAACCTCTGCGAAAAAGCGGCCGAAGGCATTGGAGACATCCTCAGGGGCCACAAGGACGTCATTCGCGACCGTCAAGCCAGAAACTGGTGAGTGGACCTTAGTGCTAGATAGCCGGCGCAGGCTACCCAGACAACAGAAGAAGGGGTAAAACTGTTGAAGGTGCTTGTGAAAGCAGCCCAGCTGGCTTTCTTGCTTTCTTTAATAATACGACGACACTGTGCACGTAATCTTTTATAATCAATACAATTCGCCACTGTAGGGTGGCGTTTAAAGGTGCGTAAAGCATGTCGACGATCACATAAAGCGTCTCTACATGCTGCGGTCCACCAGGGGACCGGTACGCGACGTGGAGAAGAAGTAGGGTGAGGGATGGAATATTCAGCAGCAGTGAGAATGACTTCCGTGAGGTGTGCGACCTGATGATCGCAGCTTGTGAAGGTTTGATCCTGAAAGGTCACCCTGGAAGATAAGAGCCCCCAGTCTGCTTTGGAGATGTTCCAACTAGATGAGCACGGAGAGGGGGTATGCTGCAGGAGATGGATAACACACGGGAAGCGGTCGCTCGAATATGTATCAGAAAGTGCATACCACTCAAACTGGCGTGCAAGTTGGGTAGTACATATAGAGAGGTCTAAATGGGGATAGGTGGGAGATGTGTCCGAAAGAAAAGTAGGGGCGCCAGTATTGAGACAGACAAGATTCAGCTGGTTGAAAAGGTCTGCTAACAGGGAGCCCCTTGGGCAGGATGCTGGAGAGCCCCAAAGGGGATGGTGGGCATTGAAGTCTCCAGTTAACAAAAATGGTGCAGGTAGCTGAGCAATAATTTGCATCATGTCTGCCCTGGTAATGGCAGACGACGATGGAGTGTAAATGGTACAAATGGAAAATGTAAAAGTGGGGAGAGTAATTCGGATGGCAACTGCCTGCAGGCCGGTGTGCAATGTGATGTGATTGTAGTAAATATCATCCCAGACCAGCAACATAACCCCTCCATGAGCCGGAATACCTACCACAGGGGGTAGGTCAAAACGCACAGAGGTTTAGTGTGCCAAGGCAATTTGATCGCATGGGCGTAGCTTCGTTTTCTGGAGGGCTACGACGAGCGGACGGTGCAAGCGGAGCAGCAACCAAGTCCTCTCAGTTGGAACGAATGCTGCGAATATTCCAGTGAATAAGTGCCATCATAAGAAGAAAAGGAAGATGAAAGAAGGGGTCACCTCGAAGGCCGCTGAGGGCTTGGCTTCGAGCGAGCACTGCGGCCGCTATCAGCAGACGGACAGTCATTGTCCATTGGTTCTATAGGTTCATCGGGCATCTTGGTAAGATGGCCGGGAGGAGGAACTTCCTCCGCCGGTGAACTGCCTGATGTTAGGCTACCAGCGGTGTGGCCAGGCAAAACGGATGACGGCCTGGGGGCGGCAACCGCTGGGTGGCGCAGGAGAAGAAATGCGCCGTGGCGGAGAAGGAGAACTGAGCTTCCTATGAGCCTTCTTGGAAGGTCGTTTGTTGGAAGTACTTGTCGATGGCTGGGAGTTCAAGGTGCGTAGGAAGTCTGCACGGGATGGTTCCTTCTTGAAGGCCCGTGCATCTGACTTCTGGGTCTTCATCTTGGCATATGCTGATGAAGGGGCTTGTGTCTGTTGGGTGACGGGAGGAAGAGGAGACGTCGACCGCGCGATCTTAGCACTGGCCAAACGGAAAACCGTGGTGCTGAAAGTCAGATCGCATGTCTGGGTTGCTACCTCCCTGGTAGTCCGAGGAGAGGCGAGGACAGTACTGTATTTCCCCGCTGGGAGCAGCGTGGGCTTCCTACTAGCAAATAGCTTGCGAGCAGCCGAGGTGGACACTTTCTCTTTGACCCGAATTTCTTGGATACAGCGTTCTTCCTTATAGATGGGACAGTCGCGGGAGGACGCTGCATGGTCACCCTGACAGTTCACACAACGAGGAGACGGAGGTGGACAGTCACCCTCATGGGCATACCCGCCACAAGTGACACATTTAGCCGCACTGGAACAAGATTGGCGAGTGTGATTAAAATGCTGACACTGGTACCAGCACGTAGGTGTCGGGACATAGGGGCGAACAGAAATAACCTCGTAGCCCACTTTGATGTGCGATGGCAGCTGAAAAGGTCAAGGAAAGTGTCCGGGTCGGTACAAGGTCATTGTTGACCTTTTTCATGACCCTATGGACAGCCATCATGCCCTGCTCAGCGAGGAAAGACTGAATCTCCTCGGCAGTCAATCCGTCGAGTGATCTAGTATAGACCACACCACGAGACGAATTCAAAGTTCGGTGAGCCTCCACCCGGACAGGGAACGTGTACAGGAGTGTGGCTCGAAGCAGTTTCTGTGCCTGAAAGGCACTCTCAGTTTCTAGTGACAAGGTACCATTACGCAACCTGGTACAAGACTTAACAGTTCTGGCTATGGCGTCTATGCCCTACTGGATAACGAAAGGGTTGACAGAGGAAAAATCCTTTCCATCCTCAGATCGAGAAACGACGAGGAACTGTGGGGCAGGCGGGAGTACTTTTGTCACTGGTGGCTAGTCAAGTTTCCGTTTGTGGGCAGAAGTCGAGAAAGAAGAAGAAGAGAAATCCATTGCGGAGGAATCCCCCATGATTGCCAGCGTCTCCGATGGTGCGCTCCTTCCTTGTGGGAACCCTCTCAGAGGGCACTCCCGCCTTAGGTGAATGTTTACACCTCAGGTCACACCTCACGAGAAACAGACGGAGGGACCAATCGTCATGGTCAGAAGGTATCAGCTCAGGCAATCACCCTTCCCTGGGCCTGGCCTTTACCAGGGGGTACATGCGTGCCTTACTTGTCTACCCAGGGCGGAGAATTACGCGTTACCCCGTCACCGGCTAAGCATGCAAACACGTGGGTCGGCCTTCAGGCGCGCACCGGGAGCAAGGAAGAAGAGGAAAAGGAAGAGAGAGAGGACAGACTGTCTCAAACGCCGAGGCGGAGAACAAGGCGGCAAGGAGAACAAGGCGGCAAGGAGAACAAGGCGGCAAGGAGAACAAGGCGGCAAGGAGAACAAGGCGGCAAGGAGAACAAGGCGGCAAGGAGAACAAGGCGGCAAGGAGAACAAGGCGGCAAGGAGAACAAGGCGGCAAGGAGAACAAGGCGGCAAGGAGAACAAGGCGGCAAGGAGAACAAGGCGGCAAGGAGAACAAGGCAAGGGAAAGAGTAAGGAAGACAGTGAGATGGAAAAGAACAAAGAAAGGAACCAACCAAAGGAAGGAAGAAACGAGAAGTGAAAAACCAAAATGACCACAAATATAGGCCGTGGAACCGTCCGTCTCCGGACGCAGGCGCTAACTACCCCCTTGAGGGGGAGGGACTCCTTTTAGTCGCCTCTTACAACAGGCAGGAATACCTCGGGCCTATTCTAACCCCCGGACCCACAAGGGGGGGGGGGGGGGGGGGGGGGGGGTGTTGCCCTTGATGCCCTACCACAGCATTATGTGGAGGAAGCAAAGAAAATGGTTTTGAAAAATTGCCAGGTCATCAGAGAGGGTGCTGATGACGGCATAGCCTTTGGCTCACAGCAAGCAATTTTTTCGGTTGTCTGGGCATGAAACATGGGTCAGCAAAGTTTCTCTCAAGAATGTTGAATTTTGACCCAAAACAACATCACAAACATTGCTTAGCCATTCCTGAATTAAGTCAAAAACAATTCAGAGATTCTAAAGAAAGTTGTGACAAATGTTGAAAAATGGGTATACAGGTATGACGTTGAACCTAAGGCCAAACCGTCCCAATGCAAATTGCCTGAAGAGCCACAACCAAACAAAACCTCTGACTTTGATCACATGTGAAGGTTCTTCTCACCGATTTCTTCCATTACAGGCATAGTTCGTCATGAGTTGCTGCCTAATGTTCCTATCGTCAACAAGGACAACTTCCCGGAAGTTACACACCATTTGTGTGAAGCAATCTGAAGAAATGACAAGAACTGTAGCAAAACCACTTTGGAAATATCATCACGATAATGCTCCCACTCACATCTCAATGCTTGTTCACAATTTTTTGGAAAAAAATAAAACCATTATGTAGCCTTAGCCATCATATTCGCCAGACATGGCCCCCAGCAACTTCTTTCTCTTCCCAAGGCTGAACAGAATCATGGAAAGACATCATTTTTCACCACTGATGAGATAAAAACAGAACTGCTGAAGGAGCTGAACAACTTTACAAAAAGTGAGTACCAGAACTGCTTCCAAGATTGGAGCAAGCACTGGCACAAATATTTTATATCTGAATGCTATCACTTTGAATGGGACAAAGTTTTTGTTAATGGTAACTTTTTGATCACACCTTATATTTCTGAAACAGGTAAATTGGGGCCTATGTACCAAAACTACAGGAGACCAAAGTTAGTTATAATTATTTGAAGTATTCCATTTGAAACACTGGAAAGTAAGTTAACAGTTATGCCATGACACGATAACCTCCTTCACACAACCATAACAAATGACTGATAAGTCTTTTCAAAGTCTTTTTGTAAGCAAAACCTAATTTTCATTTCTTATGAGCGAACTAAGTCAAGAGGTCTAGTATCTGGAAAGAAGAAGAAGAAGAAGAAGAAGGAGAAGAAGAAGAAGAAGGAGAAGAAGAAGAAGAAGGAGAAGAAGAAGAAGAAGGAGAAGGAGAAGAAGAAGGAGAAGGAGAAGGTTAACAACAATGACAATAAAGCTACTGAATGTACACCAAAACTGTGGATCAGTTAATGCTTTCCAGATGTTTCAGGCGTAGCAGTATGAAACTGGAATTTCCCTATAGATGGTGCTAGCTGTCAGTATAGGGCCCATGACACCACATCTGCAGCACCGTCTGCTTCCTAAATGGCTGATGAAAGTCAACACACAGTCACCCAAGTTCCATACATCAGTATCTGTTTCAAACCTGTAAACAAGTTGAGTTTTGTGCCTACGAACTACGATTTGCGGACAGCATTGATTTTCTGTTACCATTTGAAGGAAACTGCTGCAGAATCGTATTGAATACTTGTCAAAGCTTTCAGCGAACATGCTCTTGGGAAAACAGTGTTTCAAGTGGTTCAAAAAATTCCAAAGTGGTAATTTTGATATGAGAAAGAACGAGTGCAGGAAACCACCAAATAAGTTCGAAGACAATGAATTGCACTCCTTATTTGATGAAGGTGATACTAAGCTTAACAGGAACTCACGAAGCACTTTAATGTGATACAGAAAGCCATTTCTCTTTGGGAAAAGTGCAGAAAGTGGAAAGATGGGTTCCACATGAACTGAATAAAAGACATCAAGCAAATTGAAAGATCACTTCTGAAATGCTGTTTCCCAGATGCAACAGAAAGTCATTTCTCCATCAAATAGTGACAGGTGATGAAAAATGGATATATTTTGAGAATCCTAAGCGTCGTAAATCATGGGTGCATTCAAGCAAACCATCAACATCCATTGCAAGATCAAATCGCTTTGGAAAGCAGACAATGTTCTGTGTTTGGGGGTATCAGAAGGGTGTCATCTATCATGAGCTGCTAAAACCTGGTGAAACCATTAACACTGATCACTACCAACAGCAAATGATTGATTTAAACTGAACGATACATGAAAAACGACTGGAATATGGAAAAAGGCAACACAAAAATCATATTGCTCCATGATAATGCCCACCACACACAGTAGAACGGTTAAGGAAAATGATCAAGGCATTCAGTTGGGAAATACTAGGGCACACAGCTTATTTTCCAGCTTGGCTCCGTCTGATTATCATCTATTTGGACTGGGACATGCTCTCACTGAACAACGCTTCAATTCGTATGAAAATGGCTCACTGACTGGTTCCCTTGAAAAGAAGAAAAATATATATATATAAAAACAAAGATGATGAGACTTACCAAACAAAAGCGCTGGCAGGTCGATAGACACACAAACAAACAAACACAAACACACACACAAAATTCAAGCTTTCGCAACAAATGGTTGCTTTGTCAGGAAAGAGGGAAGGAGAGGGAAAGACGAAAGGATGTGGATTTTAAGGGAGAGGGTAGGGAGTCATTCCAATCCCGGGAGTGGAAAGACTTACCTTAGGGGGAAAGAAGGATAGATATACACTCGCACGCGCGCACACACACACACACACACACACACACACACACACACACACACACACACACACACACACACACACACACATCCATCCGCATATACACAGACACAAGCAGACATTTGTAAAGGCAAAGAGTTTGGGCAGAGAAGTCAGTCGAGGCGGAAGTACAGAGGCAAAGATGTTGTTGAAAGACAGGTGAGGTACGAGTGGCGGCAAATTGAAATTAGAAATTAGCGGAGATTGAGGCCTGGCGGATAGCGAGAAGAGAGGATATGCTGAAGGGCAAGTTCCCTTTTTTTTTTTTTTTTTTTTTTTGGGCATGTCATTCATAGCCTGCCTGAGAGGTGGGAGAGTGTGTAAATAGCAATGGAGAGTATTTTGAATAAAATATTGTTTATCAGTTTTGAACAACAGATATGTAATTATTGCAACCAAATTCCAGCTTCATACTTTTACACCTGGTAGACTTAAGGAATTAAATGACATGCTTACACAATATTAGGCATTTACATTTTTAGCATTAACTGCCAAACATTTGAAATTAAATTTCCAATTCAGTTGCTTCAGATAATATTTTATGGAGAGGCACTCCATTGAGAAGAATGAACAGAAATATAATTATGTTTGTTGTTCAAGAAGTGGTTGTAGTTATCAAACTGCAAAAATGAAGATTCTGTCTACTGCAAGAAATTCTTAGTCGTTCCCAATATGAGCTACAGTTTGGCAGTAGTCACAGCAAGGAAATAAACATTCACAGAGGCAGTGAAATTTTCACATAAACATAGAACTTAATTGCTATAAAAAGAGCACAATACTTGATAATTGGGCAGCTGAAATTTAAATGAACATACTCAATACCACTGATTTAAGTGAAAATCTAAACAAACCAAAAGGAACATTTGTCAAATTTTTAAGAAGAAACTTGTGACCATATTGTATAAAAAAATTGTGTGTGTAGAATTATGTTTTGTAGTTGTATGTATTGTTCCAAATATTTTGATAGTACAAGTTGATATGCCAAATCCACTTCATCATAATTAAAATTATGATTTTGAAGTACATGGAAGAATTTATGATGTCAAATTCATAATTAAGGGAAAGGGAATGTCTAGAAAATGATGCGTACAGTCGTAGCATTCCATATGTGGGAAGAAATTTAAGGTATCACCAGTGTTTTGAGCACTAGCAAAATCAAGTTTTCTGCAGGTTAACTAAAATCCTCATGAACAATGGCTGCAATGTGAAGGAATCAAGACTGCAGTAGGATTGACATCAGCTCTGAAGTATTTTGATACATACTCATACATGATCTAAGAGGACTGTAACATATTAAATAGAACTAAAGTTGCAATTTAGAAAGTTTATGATTTAACCGTTACAGACATTGTGATTTTAGAACTTCTGTTCAGAAGATCTGATCAAGTTTGAGTATATGAAGGATTCTGTGCCAACCTATAGTGAATAAAATGGTTTGGAAATGTATGTAACTACCCTACAAGATTAGTGATACAATTTTTTAGTCTGCACTAGGAAATGTGCAAAAACCAAATAAACTTTACTTAATTTAGCTCATCTCTACTTTTATAACTATTTACTAACAAAATAAATGATTATATCTAAACATGAACAATCAACAGGCTAAAGGAATTTGATGGAGCCCAATTTCATAGCTTGTGAACTGAACAGACTCCAGCCTATGAAATGCACTGGATGCACAGTGAACCTATCATGCAGATTTCCCTCACTGTGTCTACACTAAGGACATAAAATGTTAATGATCCCATTAATTGTGGAAAAAAGAATGTAGACACTATGATGTTTATGACATGGCCTTTGGCTATCTTACCTTTGATTTGATTGAAAAGGAGAATGATCAGGAAATGTAATCTCTGAGGCAACAAAATATTCTGTCTTAAAGGAACAATCAATCTCTCTGAAGCAGCAGATGGTCCTCCATCTGACAAGACAATAAGGTAAATATAAAACTTGTAAATGTACTGGTGGAGGTATGTGGCATGGTATTAATTTAACATACTGCACACGAATAGTAGTAGTCATTCACAACAGGAAACCAGTGAACTAAGCATAAAGTATTTGTTACAGAAACAGCTGATCAGTTTTCTCAGAATTCTAAATTTGATAAATGTGATGAATGTTACTATTCAAACAGATAGTAAAAGATGAGAGGGGAGGAAAAGGAGAGGCAATTAGACTCCTCTTCCCCCCCCCCCCCCTTTCCTCCCGCACCTATGACCATTTTTAGTCATAGGATTTTTATGACTGACTTACTGATCCATTATATATACTGAGAGACATCCTTAGATTTGCTTGCTACCTTAACAATAAGAAGGCCACGATATTGTTTGTGAAACACCCCTATTAGTAATAATGTTCGACTTTCAGCACCACTGTATCCCTTCATATCCTTTTTAAAATGCCCATGCTTATGTTCCATGGAACAATTGTCCTCAATGCTCCTGACAAACAGCTGAAATTATGATTTGAATTTTAATTGTAGGGTGGTGCACCTCAAGTTCATATATTTAGTACACTAGCACATTTGAAACTGGAGAATGAAGTCTAGCACAAATTTAACAATGTTGTGCAATAAGTGAGATTTCAAACTATCAGCAAGCTGTCTGTACACTTACCATAATATTTTCTGACCAAAGCCATCAGTAATCTTCCTGTGTAATAATATAAACCACAACTTCATACTCTGCATAATAAACCTTAAACAAAGAGCATCTCACCTTATCTCATGCAGTTTGCTATACAGGTATCAGTACCTTTGTCCATACTCTGTGGCAGACTGAACGAGTCTTGAACAGTTTATGTTCTGCTTACAGTATAAAATGTAGACACACCCATACATGCACATGCTTATTTCTTTTGTTTTCCTGAGCTCAACAAAGTCACACACTGCAATTTTTACTACATGCAATGCAAAAGGCAATGGGTATCTACTTCTGGTCACCCAAAGCAACCTCAATTGGTGATTCACGCATATACGCACCAGTATCATCCTCGCTGTGACTGCTAACTGTTACACAGCTCTCAGGCTGTGATAATGGTACCAAAATGTTGCCAGGATTGTCCGATCCATTTGGGTGGTTGTGTTTACGTCGTCGAGCTTCGTGCATGACATGCACTTGTTCTCGTAACCTCTGTAGTTCCCTCCTCAATCTCTCTTTCTCCTCTTCCTGCTCTTTCACCAATTTCTGAAATGATGGAAAAAAAAACCACAAGAATGCTTATTACTTGTGATTTGGATATGAAATTTAATCAACTATTTTGAACAATGGAATCGTGTATGTTAGATACAGGTATTATATGAAATATGACACTTGGAATAATAGTAGTAGTAGTAGTAGTAGTGGTGTATAATACCACACTGACCCTCCCACAGGTGTCATGAAGAAACATAACTTTTTTAAAAATCAAATGTTAAAACATCTATCATAAAATTGCGTTAGCAATAACTAAGTTGCTTGTATAATACAAACTTTTAAGAACTGGTACACACTCTGTAGAACCTTACTCATGGAACACACAGAGATATTACTGATATAATACATATAAATGCAAGACAATTAAGATACGGTTAATACTAACAAGTATCTGCGTAAGTAGAGAGCTGAGGGAAGTGGCGGGCCCCTGGACACTGTGTGCAGCAATTGTGGGAATGCGGCCACTCCGACGCACAACTTCATCCTCTGTTACTCGCAATGCTTCATTAAGTGCTGTTGTCAGCTGATTTACTGGAATAACAAATTTTTACTTCAGATTATTCCATGTAAATACAGAAGTACTATCAAAGATTCCTTCTCTTATTAACCAACAGTCTCCTCTCACAAAAGTGCAGTAATGTAACACTGAAAATTTTGGTGTGGAAAATAACGCCTAGTTCTTAAAATTGACTGACACACACACACACACACACACACACACACACACACACACACACACAGTGAAATGACAAAGTCCCACATATGTCGCAAAGCAAAAACTTCAATACAAGAAGTTGGCAGAACTCTTTAGAAAAAAATGTGGCCATTAACTAAAGAAATTGATATGGAGCACACAAGACAAACCTTGAGCTATGGCGGCGAGTGCTAGTTCAGCACCCTCTTTGTGAGCAGCAGGTTCTGCGGCCATTTCAGCTATGTGGTCAAACTCCTCTTTTGGAATATTGAGAATGTCAGCTACCAAATGCCGTTTCTCATCTAGTGCTAATCTGATTTCTTCATCCTTCCGGCGTAGCTTCTCTGTAAATAGTAATGAAAGCACTGATGACCTAATAAAATACCTTGAACTAAATATTTGCTTGAACTTCAGTATTAATTAGAGGTTATGTTGTGTATTTTTGAAAATCCAACTTATCAAACAAAGTCAAAGCACATCAAATCCCTGGAAAAATTCCTGTTCTATTTCTCGTCCACCACCACCACCACCACCACCACCGGTAAATATGAGGAAAATTTATGCTTTGTACTAGATACGTGTCAAAACCCAAAATACAAATTAAGAAGATTACAGTACTCTACAAGATCTAATATTCTATCATTCTGGTTAATATGTATGACGCTAGGTCTAACTGCAGCAATCAGAGCCTATCCATATTGGAAGTCCACAGAATTGAAAACGATCTATATACCTTTGTGGAAAATCGCGCACTGTGGAGTTCCAATGAAAGTTTACAGAACATCAACAGAATTTGATGATTGAATCACAACATGCAAAATTCCAGACACACAATATGGCAAACACATAAGTGAAGGAAGCAATAATTCCTGGCAGTTTTCAACAAAGGCTTTTGCATTATTTCCCCCTGTGGTGCGACATTAGATCATATGAACAAAACAGTTAACTCATTCTCAGAATTTTGGAGAACACCGACAGGTTTGCATGAATACACTAAGTCTGAGAATCTACTTCATGTGAGAATATTCTCAGCTGTAGTAAAAGAGTGGGGAAAGTTGCTCACTGTAAATAATATCCTCAGATTTTGTATGAAAAAAACTACAGAAGTTCCTCAGAAGCAGAGAATACTATCAGCTTTTTGAAACAAGTCTGTAGCGTAATACAACCTGAGTAAGTTATGTTGGGCTTAAGTTTGATAAAGGTTTTTCTGTAAAAACAGCAGAATTTATGTTGCTTGGAAGGCAGAACGAGATACACAGCCCAAACAAATACTGAAGAGAGCAACTGTAGATATTTATACTCGTGTAACAATAAGGAACATTAGTTGGCTGGTGAACCTCCTTCCCGAAAATCAGGAAACAAGAAGGGGCAACCTTTCAAATAAAGTGAAAATGATAACATTTTTGTGCTATTTAGTAGACCCTAGTTTTCAGACTGGTTCAGGAGAAGACTTACGTATACACTAGATAACTGTCACCGACTTTTCAGATGTTTTTGACCATGTTTCCTCAAAGCAGAATTCTCATATTTTGTTATGTCAGAAGTAAGTAGTTGGATCAGAAAAATTAGTGACAATTTATTTCAAACCTAGTGACCTGTAACTTCTAACGAAACTGCACATGTGACCACTTAAGTACTTGATACATGATAGAACTCTGGGAGAGTTCTACTTTGAAGTAGATCAAAAACTGACGTATCTTAAGAATTTTATTCTCACAATGTATTCATCTAAACTTCAATAAAAGAATTTAAAAAATCAGTATCATCAGACAATACATTTTCGTAAACTGTCAGTAATCATCTTACTAATTTGTTGCTTCATATACAACTGTAACCAAAATTTAGCACAACTCTTCCAAAAAGTGTTGCTGCCAGTTGCATGGCTGTACATTGAACAATTTACTGTTTCCATAAGTTTAATGAAATTTAAGAATACATGTATGTTCTGTGTAGGACGCAGCAGATGGCATACATCAAGGACCTTCTCAAGAAGGAGGGGACATAGTGAGAAAGAACTTCATCAGAGAATGTACTTAGAATTTTTATACACAAAACTGAGAACTTTCTTAGAGAAGGTTCTTTTGCTTTGAGAATCACCTCCACAGAACATTCTTGTTTTATTCATTTGATCCATAGTCCACATAAAATTTGATATGCCTACTTGCTTTGGGGAGGCATGGTGCAATTCATGTTGCTCAAACTTCCTTTGGGTAGCAATATTTGCATTCATTTTTCAGAATATTTTGGATCCAAGATTGAATGTTGATTCCAGTGGTGCTCCAAACCACCATACACTGTATTACTACACACACGTCACACGTTTCTAGCACATAAGCAGCTATTATAGTGGGAAAGGCACAAAAAGCACTAACTTCAAGACCTACATTGCCGTCTGAAGAGTTTTACTTTTGTTTCATGAGTACAGTGGCATGAACAGCTCCAGTCCAGCACACAACAGATAGTTACAAAGCTATTGACATGCAGTGGTCTGAGCACACAGCAGTACTGAAAATCGAGACAATGCTGTGTTTACCAGTGCACACTCTCCACAGTGAACAACTCTCTTTGAATAATTCCTTTCACACACACACACACACACACACACACACACACACACACACACACACACACACACACACACACACACCACTGTCTTAGGGGCATCTCCTATTTAAGCTGAAGTAACACAACGGTACAAACCTCTTTCCAGAAACTGACTATTCTGCTGCCCTTTTCAAACTCACATGCCATAACTGTGTTTAACACTAATAAGATATGCTGTTTTTTGCTCTTATCCCTTCATGTGACAAGACTGCAGACATTGACCTTTGGAGTAACAGAGGAAAGACTGCTGCTGCTGCCTTTTTTAACATATGGCATCTGTTAGCAATCTTCCTAACTTTTTGCACCATTTATTTCTGGCACTGTTCTGCAGGTGCCTTGAACTTTTATTATTTTGGACTATTCTTTTTGTCCCATTACTTTCATGAACACTGCTCATCTCAACTATCAGTATTTTATTTATTTATCAAACAATGAAAAATCCAGGATGGAATGTAACAATATTATGAAAAGCAAAGTTGTTACCATATAGCAGAGATACTGTCACAGATAAGCAGAAGAAGACTGTCACAGTATAAGCTTTCGGCCATCAAAGGCCTTTGTTGAAAATACACACACACACACACACACACACACACACACACACGTTTGACTGCTCCTGTTGCTCACAGTTAGGCTTCAGCTGCTAGAGGCTGTCTCTGTGTGTGTGTGTGTGTGTGTGTGTGTGTGTGTGTGTGTGTGTGTGTGTGTGTGTGTTTTCAACAAAGGCCTTTCATGGATGAAAGCTTGTATTGTGACAGTCTTTCTGTTGTGCCTATCTGTGACTCAGCAACTTTAATTTATTCATTATTTATTTAACCTGATCTGGTTTAGAGCCATTAGGCCATATGTTACATTGTATCAGAGTTTGGCACACACAGTACTCGTTTACATCATGTTGTTGTTGTTGTCGTCGTCTCCAGTCCAGAGACTGGTTTGATGCAGCACTCCATGCTGCTCTATCCTCTGCACATCTCTTCATCTCTGAATAACTACTGCAACCTACATCCTTCTGAGTCTACTTAGTGTATTGATCTCTCGGTCTCCCTCTATGATTTTTTTACCCTCCACACTTCCCTCCAATACTAAATTGGTGATCCCTTGATGCCTCAGTACGTGTCCTACCTACTGATGTCTTCTTTTAGTTAGGTTTTGCCACAAATTCCTCTTCTCTCCAATCCTGTTCAGTACCTCATCATTAGTTATGCAATCTACCCATCTAATCTTCAGCTTTCCTCTGTAGCACCACATTTCGAAAGCTTCTATTCTCTTCTGTCTAAACTAATTATCATCCATGTATCACTTCCATACATGGCTACACTGCATATAAATACTTTCAGAAATGACTTTCTGACACTTAAATCTATATTCGATGTTAACAAATTTCTCTTCTTCAGAAATTATTTCCTTGCCATTGCCAGTCTACATTTTATATCCCCTCTACTTCAACCATCATCAGTTACTTTGCTCACCAAACAGCAAAAATCATCTACTAAAGTGTCTAATTTCCTACTCTAATACCTTCACCATGACCCAATTTCATTGGACTACATTCCATTATCCTTATTTTGCTTTTGTTTATGTTCATCTTATAATCCTCTTTACAAGACACTATACATTCATTTCAACTGCTCTTCCAGGTCCTTTGCTATCTCTGACAGAATAACAATGTCGTCAGCAAATCTCACTATTTTTATTTCTTCTCCATGCATTTGAATACCTACTACAAATTTTTCTTTTTTTTCCCTTACTGCTTGCTTAATATACAGACTGAATAACATCGGAGATATGTTACAACCCTATCTCACTCCCTTCTCAACCACTGCTTCCCTTTCATACCCCTTGACTCTTATAGCAGCCATATGGTTATTTTAATAATATAAAATTTGATTTTTATTTGTCACTTGATGTCCATCAGTGCCTTCTGTCTGGCGGCTAGTTGCAGCAGATTAGTCATGCTGCAAAACTGCACAGAACCACTTTGAAACTCACGTGTTGAACCATCAGCAGCTGAACTTACGTGTTGCTGATGAGGTAATGGTACCAAACTGCGCGTCTACTATTTGACCAACCAATTGGGAGGGTTGGAGGTGGTCGTGTGGGGGTGGAACTCTGGCCAGCCATCGAGAGTGGACACGCCGTCCACTCTCTTCTGCTGGCAGCTTCCGACCCGACCAGACGTTCCCCTCTCCTGCTCTCTTGGGTGGCAGCCTATTCAGTTTCGGCGGCTTCTCTAGGCCTGCCTTTCTTTACTACATTAAACAACAATACTATTATAAAACTGAGTAACTCCTTCACCTCAGTGGGTGCCTACTGCTTTCACTTCCTCGCCAATCCTGACTCGTTAACACCTATCTTCTAATGGAAGTCATAGGATCAGTCAGTATTGCCTAGTGTGTTCCAACATTTCTACGGAATCCAAACTGATCTTCCCCAAGGTCAGTTTTACCAGTTTTTCCATTCATCTGTAAGGAATGTGTGTCAGTGTTTTGCAACTGTGACTTACGAATATTAAACTGATAGTTCATTGATTTTCACACCGCTCACCAACTGCTTTCTTTGGAATTACTATATGCTTCTTTAAGTCTGAAGGTGTTTCGCCTGTCTTATATATCTTGCTTGCCGGATGCTAGTTTTGTCATAGCTGGCTTTCCCAAAGCTATCAGCAGTTCTGATGTTGTCTACTCCCGGGGCCTTTTTTGACTTATGTCTTTCAGTGCTCTGTCAAATTCTTCATGCAGTATCCTATCTCCAATTTAATCTTCATCTACGTGCTCTTCCCTCAAGTACATCGCCCTTATATACACCCTCCATATACTCCTTCCAACTTTCTCCTTTCCCTTCTTTGCTTAGGCCGGTATTACACTATCAAATTTCTTTGTCCAGTATCTTTGTCCAGTATCTTTGTCCAATATCTTTGTCCAATATCTTTGTCCAATATCTTTGTCCAATATCTTTGTCCAATATCTTTGTCCAATATCTTTGTCCAATATCTTTGTCCAATATCTTTGTCCAATATCTTTGTCCAATATCTTTGTCCAATATCTTTGTCCAATATCTTTGTCCAATATCTTTGTCCAATATCTTTGTCCAATATCTTTGTCCAATATCTTTGTCCAATATCTTTGTCCAATATCTTTGTCCAATATCTTTGTCCAATATCTTTGTCCAATATCTTTGTCCAATATCTTTGTCCAAGATATTGATAGTGTAATAGGGACTTTGTCAAATGTCGCCCAATATTTGATCAAATCTAGGGCCTCGCTGTATATTTGATCAAAGAAACCGCTTGTCTTCTGTTCACTGTAATGTGACATGTTACCATATGGAGCGCTAGCATCGCTGCAGCGTTCTGTCGTCTGTAGTGTTTTTAAAACCATTGCCGGTAAATACAATTGGTGTGTGCCGACAACTACAAAATTAATAAAGATGTCTGAAGCTGATGAGGCGCTTTACAATGTGAGGCACCCTGAATACAAAAATAGATTAAGAAGATTGGAGACCTGACATAACCCTAACCAATAACCCAAACCAATAACCCAAACCAATAACCCTAACCAATAACCCTAACCAATAACCCTAACCAATAACCCTAACCAATAACCCTAACCAATAACCCTAACCAATAACCCTAACCAATAACCCTAACCAATAACCCTAACCAATAACCCTAACCAATAACCCTAACCAATAACCCTAACCAATAACCCTAACCAATAACCCTAACCAATAACCCTAACCAATAACCCTAACCAATAACCCTAACCAATAACCCTAACCAATAACCCTAACCAATAACCCTAACCAATAACCCTAACCAATAACCCTAACCAATAACCCTAACCAATAACCCTAACCAATAACCCTAACCAATAACCCTAACCAATAACCCTAACCAATAACCCTAACCAATAACCCTAACCAATAACCCTAACCAATAACCCTAACCAATAACCCTAACCAATAACCCTAACCAATAACCCTAACCAATAACCCTAACCAATAACCCTAACCAATAACCCTAACCAATAACCCTAACCAATAACCCTAACCAATAACCCTAACCAATAACCCTAACCAATAACCCTAACCAATAACCCTAACCAATAACCCTAACCAATAACCCTAACCAATAACCCTAACCAATAACCCTAACCAATAACCCTAACCAATAACCCTAACCAATAACCCTAACCAATAACCCTAACCAATAACCCTAACCAATAACCCTAACCAATAACCCTAACCAATAACCCTAACCAATAACCCTAACCAATAACCCTAACCAATAACCCTAACCAATAACCCTAACCAATAACCCTAACCAATAACCCTAACCAATAACCCTAACCAATAACCCTAACCAATAACCCTAACCAATAACCCTAACCAATAACCCTAACCAATAACCCTAACCAATAACCCTAACCAATAACCCTAACCAATAACCTAACCAATAACCTAACCAATAACCTAACCAATAACCTAACCAATAACCTAACCAATAACCTAACATAACCCTCTCCTGTAGCAAGGAATCGGAGTGTTACAGCGAGCCTGTCTTCTGAAGATGTAGCAGTTCTTAAGTGAATGTTGTGCTTTGTGATACGAGGATACACTTCATTGAGCACATACAGAAATGTATGTTTTGTTCCTCCTGCCACCGAACTTCACCAATTCCTACTATATCTAACTTAAATGTATCCATTTCCCTTTTTAAATTTTCTAATCTGTCTGCCTGAATTAATAAGTATAGACGTTTTCCAATACAGCGAGTTCTGCGGAAAGGAAATTTAAGGATACTGCAGCAGCTAAGCTGAACTTTATTTGCCACAATGGACAACCAGAGTCATTACGTGTTCAATTTTTCTCTGAAAGTTGTAGTGTTTGGTTCTTTTCATTCGTCCAATATTTCATTCTTTCCAATTGTCATTTTCTCAATTCATCTGTAATGTCTATAGCACTTCGAAGTATCATTTCTGCTGAAATTTTGAGGTTCTTACGAGGCGTATCAATTTTATCTTTGTTCTCTGCACCTAATATTTGCCAACCAACTGCTTTAAGTCCTTGCTGAATTCCTCTGCTCCACTGCCCTCCTGTCTTCTTTCAAAGAATTCTCATCACAAATTGTGTAGTCCAGTGTTCTTGTAGTCACAAGATGTGAAAGAAAAGATTCGTTGTCCTCATTGTGTTAGTGATGAACGAGAACCATTTGGAGGATTCGTTAGATTCCTTCGATGTCTTGTTTTCTATTTATGGAAGTTTTGATGGTTTTTCCTTTCATTTTTGAAGAGCTGATCAGTTCTTCTTTAATATTCAATTTATAATAGAGTTTGAGAAGCGTAAGTGGTTTCTGGCAGAGTTTTGGTTTTATAGTGTTGGACCTTAGTGTCTATCAACAAGTATTTCTTATTATATGCTGACCAAGTTAGAAATGGAATCGGTTTCATTTTGTTGGTTCTATTCATCCGTGTTTCTTCCTCACCCACATTACAACTGACAGTTTCTTAGAAGTATTTAAACTGTAGCACTGTGTAAAGTTTTTGATTATTAATAAAGACTGGACTTATTCACAGACCTTTCATGGGCATGACCTGTTTTCTCAAAGGATACTTTTAATCCTATTTTTATAGGCAATTTTTTGATAACTGATGATGTGAGCAAGAACTAATACAGCAAGAGCTAAAAGAGGTAAATCACGTGCAAACCCCACGCAGTTTGTACTTATTGAGAGTTTTGCTCCAATTTTATTTTAGGTGGGTTTTCTTTTTACTAAATTTTTATGATGTCCTCGAGGGCTACACTGAAAAGCAGTGGGAATAATTCATCTCCAAAGCAGAGACTAATTTTCAATTTGAAAGCTTTTGAAATTTATTCTGCAAACTATACCTTGGAATCTGTGTCGGTTAAAGTTAGTTCAAACAATGGTTCAAATGGCCCTGAGCACTATGGGAGCACTATGGGACTTAACATCTGAGGTCATCAGTCCCCTAGAACTTAGAACTACTTAAATCTAACTAACCTAAGCACATCACACACATCCACGCCCGAAGCAGGATTTGAACCTACGACCGTAGCAGTCACACGGTTCCAGACTGAAGCGTCTAGAACCGCACGCCCACCACGGCCGGCTCAAACAATGGAAAATCCAGGATAGAATAATGACAATGTTACGAGGAGGACAGATTCCTTCTCACCACAATTTTCTTCTTTCATTTGGGTGTTTTTAATATGTTTATGTTTTGTCTGTGCGTGGACTTCTCTTGTTTTAATAGTTCTAAACTTGATTCTTCTGACTTTTGGGCTTGACAGCTCATGCATGCTCGGTGTACTTTCTACTGCTATTTGTTTGCCTCATCCTACCTTTCACATTCTCTCCTCGAATTTATTGGTGCTAATTCTTCTACTATCAGTTTTCATTTGATTGTCGATCCTTGTAGCAATTTGGTGTTGACAGACTCTTCCCCTCATTTCCTCTAGTACTATGTATTTTTTTTTTATTAATTTGGTGTGTTAAAATTCTAATGTTTTTATTTTGAAGTTTACCGAAGGCATTTATTTTATTTTGATCTTTACACAGTAGTGACTAAATCTCATTTCTGTAGCCCTGAGAGTTGGCCACCTTCTAATGATACCTCCGTACCATCTTTCTTGTCCCAGTTGTGCACTGAAGTCCCTGAGGATAATTTTAATGTTTGGCGGAGAGAGGATGATTAAGGTTTGATCCAGGAGATGCCAAACTGTGTACGTTTCTTCTCTGTCCCTCGATTCGATGAGTCTTATTTGCAAGTCTGGGAAGTTGAGATTGTAGCAAAAGTGACAGTTAAAACTAGGTTTTTGAAAACAGCCGCAAGTGCAACTTGTAGCAGTTTTCAAAAACTAAAGTGAGATTTTAATTCTATAATTAAATCAAGGATTTTTGAGGTTTATTAGAAATCCATTTCCAAACTGTGGCCAATTTTTTATGCCTCACTTTCTTTGTAATCCCTTAATAAAGCCAGCATCCTTTTACTTCCATAAGGTTTCAATCACTTTTTCTAATTTATTGAAGGGTGGTGATTAGAATTTATGTTTGTTCATGATATCAGTAATTATCTCTTGATGAATTACATGGACTAAAACCATAGATTGCAGGAAAAGCAGCATCTGAATTTGGTGGGCTATCGTTCAGCATATTATGATTGATCAGAGCATTTCAAAATCTAACAGGTACCACGCACATGCTAAATCTTCATAAAACAAACTGTTTCATTCTTCTCAACATATAATATAAACACTCAGGAGTCAAATTGAGAAATTAAAGATTACCCTAATAATCTTCAGTTAAATAAGTTGTTCCTTATATTTTACATTTTTTATGCTACTAAGTATTTTTAGTACAGAAGCAATTAAAACCAGAACCTCTTGTCAACTAATGTATCAGCACCATACAAGTTAATTGTGATGACATGCATAATTCCATGTCAAGTCCTCCATGATCTCTAGACATTCCAGACAAATAACATTAAAAGTTAAGCCCAAAAAGTTTATACAAAGCACAAGTAGTGATTAAATATTACCTGCTTAATGAGATGAAAAATGCATGAGACAAAGACAGAATGAAGACACACACACACACACACACACACACACACACACACACACACACACACACCACAAGTAGTGATTAAATATTATCTGCTTAATGAGATGAAAAATGCATGAGACTCAAAGACAGAATGAAGACACACACACACACACACACACACACACACACACACACACACACACACACACACACACACTATCTCTGCCAACTTATTAGAACACCACAAAGATGCAGCAACAAAACGAAGCCAACACAACAGTCCACGAACAAAGGAAACACAATATACCTATGGGCATGATGACAGGTTCAGCTGTTAAGACTGGTCGGTGAGAGACGATGACCTCACATGGTTGCACCAGTGGGCTCTCCTCTGTTGTCAGACGTACCGGTTCATGCCGCCGACGCATGGCTCCAGGTGATGGAGACATGGTAGGGGCCGGACCTGGAGTCGGGGAGGGCCCACGCTCGCCTGCACACCCACCAATACCGTACCGTATATGCAAAGACAAGGCACGACACAGAGACAAAACACTCACACATACATGGCAGCAATCTTTCTTCCCAAAATATTATATGGCCAGAGAGTGGATATAAATTCTCCCACTTCTTTCAGTCCTAATCGAGTTACAGCTCTTTCCTTTCATCTTTTAAAAAGTATTCTTTCATAATGCTTGTTTTGTTAATCATTTGTCAGTTACTAAAATAATCCTAATACATAAGCATTACACAAACATTTTCAAGCATTAACAGGAGAAGAATAACAGAACATGTCTCAGTATGCAGACGCACGGACATCCCATGTCATAACAGAAGAGACAGTAAATAGTTTACAAAGACAAAAGCTAAAGGACAAGGAGCAAGTGACAAGGAACCATGTTTCAATACCCACGAATCACAAAAATTGCATTTTGATCCTTGAAATGATTTAAAAGAATCAATTAATTTATCTGTCAACAGGAAAGGACAGGACCCTGTCAGTTGGCAGCTGATGAGAAACTCAATATCAGAAAAATCGCAGATGCAGAAGAAACAAGGATAGCACTACACATAAATGTAACTAGTAGCAGAGTTAAAAGCACATTTAAACCAACAGAAGCCAACTTGCACTGAGCCCAAAGGAAAGAAATGAAAATATAACCATAGCTCTAGAGCACAAAATCCGAAACAAATGTTTATGTAGAGACATAAAAATTGTGCGACTTCTGAAGAACTGCAAATCGTTCAGCATGAGAGACAGTGCAATTATTTTTATTCACAAATAAAGTACCTTAAACCATTCAAATGGCAGTAGCTAACCAGCAATTACCCGTTTGCAGAAGGAAGTTGTCTTTTCTGACACTACAAAATGTAAGACAATCAGAACATAAACTGCAAAAAGTTTACTTTAGAGCATAGTGCAGGTCACATCGATAAGCTCTAGGTAATACCAAAGCTGCTCTCAACAGATGTATAAATGAAAACAGCACACGATACAAATAATAAAATTGAAGTTTTCAGGAACAAAGCACTTGCAACAGGGAACTGGTAACAAGCTATCGGCAATATAACTGCACGCCAGACTGTGTGTGGCATTGTTATTTAAGAAAGAATAACATTTCAAACAATGTTAATACAGCAATTCTCCGTAAGAACTTTTTTATTATTGTAAATGTGTGACCTTTCTCAGCCATATTGTCAGATGTAGAACAGTTTTAACTTTGGGTGGGATGCCTTCCAACTATTTCATGCAGCCTGCTTAAAGGAATCATCCTACCATTCCCGTAGACTGGCTTACAAAGGCCACTTAGATGAACAGTAAGTACAACTTGAATTGAATTCCAACCCAGTTCTTTAGCTAGGAAACTCTAGGGGACATTTTTTAAGAAATTGCAAGCCAGTATACAACTAAGACATGCCTGCAAAGGTGATCGTCCAATAAGAATATTTTGCTGAAACATTATGTTGAAGCGATGTCCAGGTCTATGACACACAAAAATTAAGTTGCAAAAACCAGTGAACAATTAATTAAAAGTCTGACTTTCGTAAGCATAAAACACTACTGAATCAGTATGTTTTCATATGTTGTATGTTAAAAATGTGTTAGTGGTATTATACTGTATTAATGAAGCACACAAATATACAGTGAAAGAGAGGCCAATATGTTACATAGCTGCACCATATACACAATATTAAAGTTTAATTGGAAAAAATAAAAAAGCTTTTACTGCTACAGCAATGGTATTATGCCATGTTTTGCAAAGGCCTCTGGTGTACGGCTTGCTCTACTTTCATATTCTTGGCTAATAAATGGACACTGTACACTGAAATGGTTACAGAAAATAATTATCAGCTAATGGCTGTTACCTTCAGGAATTATTATTATTTGTACACAAAGTGTGCTAAAAGACTGAATGCAACAGCTTTAAAGATTATTCAAAGTAAAAGTGTCAGCTAAAAAAAGAGACATTTAGAACTTTGTCATCTGGCAGTAAACAAAATACTCTGAAGTCTTCTTTTTCCATCCCACTCAAAGTAACACAATCACATTCTGTGTTTTCTGTAATTAATATTTCGTACACAATAAATACAAGATGTTAGCAACCACCTCTACAGGATTCGCTCGACCCAGAGTCTCCTTATGTGAATTAGCCATATTTATGTAGCTGAAGTGCATACATACCCATCTTCCTGGAGAGGGCAGCTTGTGGGTCCAGTTCTGCACCGGGCGATGCAGATGGTGACGCAGCTTGTGCACCAGCAGGCTGCTGGGCTGGGGCAGCTGCTGTGGCACCTTCCGATTCACTAGTGGAAGTGGCTGCAGTTGCTGACTGACCCGCAGCTTCTGCATCTTTAGTACTATCTGACAAGCTTTCATCATTTCTGTAACAGTGCAGTACAGATGTTTGTAATGAAACATTTGCATCATATGTACCATTTATGTAGAAGTTCTGTGATCTGCTTTCAATGAACTACTCTCAGGTCAAGGAAAGATGCTGCTTTTGGTAGGATTTTAGGAACTCAATAGCCTGGATCAAAGGCAAGGCCAATTTCCTAGCACAAATTTTTTCTGTTAACATGTAGAGCTTCATTAACTACTTATGCTGCGTGTATGACATTGAGAGTAAACAGTGATAATCCACAGTGTTTGCAGTAAGCACAATGCAGAATAAGCCAGGCCATTTACTTATGCAATTACTTTACGCGAAGTTCCAGAACAGAAAATAATTTTTGTTCACTTTTTCGGATTTTACCTAATTTTGAAATTTGCAATTTTCCAAATAAAATGATATGTACATCACTTATAAGCTCACATGGAAGTATTTTATTTTAATTTTTAAAGTATAATCTACACCTGTTGAAAAGTTATAATTTTTACATGCATTACTTCAAGATCTAATAAAATCGGCAACTTTTAAATAGAAGACTGTGGATTGCTGTGTTATAAAGGTTAAATTACATGTTTGTATTGGTAGCACAGTCAAAAACAGTATCGTATTGTTTCATAGTATAAACATGCATTGTATGTCGAAGTGCTAATGTTTTTCCGAGGAAAAGTGACCAACAGATTGGTAAATCTCTCAAAAAGTAAGTATGATGTGAAAACCCAATTGTTTTTAAGAAACAAGGGTTTCATGGTAATATATTTTCGAATAAATGGAAACATTGTGTTCAACATGTGGCGTGTGAAGTTACAGACAATGAAATACAGGCAATCTCTTCAGTATCTAGAGAAACACTCATTAGTGCTTTGAAGATTACAAGAAAATGTTGTAATACAGAGTTTTCTCAAAACCAAATTGATGTAAATGGTAAGTTAGGTTATATTCTGATAGGTTTACACATCCTAACAAGGGTGTTAGATGAATGTGTGTGTTGTAAAATATGTGGAGGGCCAGTTAGTTCACATGAAGACAGTGAGGTATCAAATGGACTAGCCAAGAAACTTATTGTGTCAGTTGTAAATATAATTATTTTGAAGCAAATGTTAGGTGGTTTTATGGATTGAGAGCTATTGGCAAAGGACACACTGCAGCAGAAACAATGTATGCCGTGATGAGTATGCCACACCCACCTTGTAAAATTGACAACCATACAGGATTTATTGGAGCTGCTGTGGAATCTGTTGCATGTGAGCCAATGAAGTGTGCTGAAAATGGAGCTATTGAAATAAATGATGGTACAACTGCTATACCAGTAGCTTTTGATGGCACTTGGCAGAAGTGCAGCTACAGTTCTACGAATTCTGTTGCTACAGTGACCAGTTTGGATACTGGAAAGGTAATAGATTTCCAGATTTTTAACCAAACATTGTTTTAAGTGTAAATCAGGGACTGAAGAAGGGCATATCTGCAACAGAAATTATGAAGGAACAAGTGGTGGTATGGAGGCCTCTGCAGCTATTGAAATTTTTAGTCTACCTGTGAACAAAAGGGGAGTGAGTTACACTAAGTTCTTACATGAAGGAGACTCAAAAGTATATAACAGTGTAGTAGCCGCTCAGGCTTATGGTGAGAAGATTATCACAAAACTGGAATGTGTTGGTCATGTCCAGAAGAGGATGGGCAGCAGGTTGAGGAAGTTTAAACAAAGTTTGAGTGACAAGAAACTTTCTGATTGTACATCCATAAGAGGCAGGCTGACAGACAGAATGATTCATGAACTACAGCAGTGTCATGGGATGCACTTTAGAAATAATACTGAGGATTTGTTGAAAGTAAAGCAGGCAGTACGGCCAACTGCTGCTGGGATGGAATGTCTATGGCTGTATAAACTGTTTGAGTATTGGGCATTGTGGTAATTGCACCATGAATCAGGTCCAGGAGGGCAAAGGTGGTTACTGGTTTTTGATCAGTTGACAGTCTGTGGAAGTTTCATGTCAACACCTACAGTGGTTCCTGGAATACAGGAAAGCCAAGTCACGAAATTTAACACTGTGGGATAGGGCATTCCAAGCCCCCCTTAAATTCATGAAATGGAAAAAAAAACTGATACAAGAGAGAGAAAATTAAGATAGTAATGTTGTGACAAATACAAGTTTCTGTATGACTAGCAGTAACCTGTTTTTTTTTTTTTTTTTTTTTTGCTAATCAAGAGCAGTTGCATTAATCATTAAACTATGCAAGCATGCCTCCAGGCCCAGCTAGAACTCTGATTTTTCTTACAATTACTTTCAAAAACTACACTGACAAGCTCTCTTAAGTTACTGGAGAAAATATCAGTGACAATCTGAGTGAGTTTGGGCTCAAGTCACACTCAGATGACAGACGTGTGAAGTGATTTCTTGGGGTAAGCAGTGTTTCCCTATTTCAGTCATAGTCTAGCATGAATTTTCGTCCTCTGAAAGTTATTTTGTCAATCATGAGTTCTCTGGATCTGAAGAAGTGCAGGGCTTGTTCTGTGAAGAGGCATTCCTCAACCCACAAATGAATGGAGCAATTCTTAAAGTAACTTCTGTCAGTGGCAGCTAGTTATCATGTGCTAATGTGGTACAACACTATCTAAATATAACACTAACATTACACCATTTCTCTTCAAATGTGAGATACAACTTCTAGACCCGACTGCTATTATGGGAGTCAAAGGACATGAAAAGGAAGTAGCAGTTGAGAATTTGTGAGACAAGGAGACAAGTTTGTATCCAATCTTCTCTCAGTGTTATTCATTCAACCTGTACATTGAACAAATAGTAAAGGAGACCACAGACAAAATTTCAAAAGTGAACTTACATTTATGGAGAAGAAATAAAAACTTATGTTTGTTGAGGGACAGTGTCATTCTGTGAGACACTAAGACCTTGAAGAGCAGTTGAGTGGCATGGGTAGTGTCTTGGAAAGGAGTTTTAAGATGCAAATGAACAAAAGTAAAACAGCTGAATTAAATTTGGTAATAGCAGATGTGTTTTGTCATTTAAGTTCCAAAATTACTGATGGTGGTTTAAATGGAGAGGATATAAAATGTGAACTAGCCAACAGCAAGAAGCACATGGCTGGGAAAAAGAAATTTGGTCACTTCAATCATGAACTTAAGTTTTAGGAACTCATTTCTGAAGATATTTGCCTTGAGTGTAGCCTTTTATGGAAGCAAAATGTATATGATAAGCAAATCATACAAGAAGAGATTAGAAGCTTTTTAAATGTGGTGCTACAGAGGAAAGTTTAAAATTAAAACAGTTAATGAGGAGATACTGAACTGAATGGGAGGAAAAAGAAATTTATGACAACTTGTCTTGAAGAAGCGACAAGCTAACAGGACAGAACGTGAGACACTAAGGAATAGTCAGTTTGGCAATGGAAGAAGTGTAAAGGGTAAAAATTGTATGAGGAGACGATATATCACACAGACTCCAATCAATGTAGGCTGTGGTAGCTATGCAGAGATTCCACAGGATTTACAAGCATGGTGAGCTGAATGTAACCAGTCTTCAGACAGAAGATAACCAAAACAATGTCAAATACCATGTCATATATGCATCAGGTTACCAGTATACTCCACGATGACCACCTGGTATCTTTTCAGCAACAAAATATTGGCAGTGACATTAGAATTACATAAAGTTCTTTTAGTACTTATCTAGCTATGAAACGTCACTGGTGTGCTCTGAAACATTTTCAAAATGTATTTCAACTCTAAGACACCAATTAAAAATGGCTTCAAGTTAGAGATATGTTTACTTACAATTGTCCATACTGTCATCAGCTAAAATACTGGTATTTAATGCATCTACATAACATGGTGGTATTTTCACATATATTTCTTTTTGTCTTAATTACTGTAACTATTCTTCAGCACTGAATGTGTTCTGTCTCCTCTGTTTTTATACACTGTCATAATCTGAATTTAGTCACGACTGCTCTTTTGGAAATCATCCAATAAGGTGAAACCACCTATGCTTGTCAGTTATAAAAATTAATAGTAAATGTATCTTTACAAGATTGGTTAAGTTTCCTGGCAAAACAATACACCAAGGAAGCGTAGGTATTTCAACAATACTGCTTTGGAGACATCTGGGATATTCACACTTACTCTTTGGTTGCATCAGCACCCTCTGCATCAGGTGGTCCACTGGAAGCAGCCGGTGGTGGCTCGGGTCGGCGCCCCTTGCCATCCCTCGTCTTATACGCCTCCGCTGCCTCAGATATGTGTCTGAACCACCTGCAGCAACAAAATGAAATTTTCATTGCACAACAACAATACAGACTTGCCTTTTGTAACATTGGTTAGGCCATAACTACAACTTATATTATGTATATGAATCAAGGCTTAATGTAACACATGTAAGTAAGTGCTTCACAAATTAGAACCTACGAGCAGTTTTCAGTTGCATTTACATCTGTTGACAGAAGTTATGTAAACCAATGTGTCTCCATTTGGAAAATTTTTCATATCTGGACTTGTTTAACAATGGTGAGAACAATAGTAATTTTCATTTTTACATATGTAATTTCCTAATTAGGTTTTTCCTCCTCTTGGCAACCTTCACCCAAGCAGACAAAAACATCTGCTCATGAGGGACATTTATTCTTAAGAGCTAAGTTTTAAAATTTGATAAATAATTTTTTTGTGGCATTAAGTATATTCCTTCATAAGTTCACACTTAACATTTTACAACATTTCTGTTACTTTCTACTACAATATAAAATGCTGTTATTTGCATTAACCTGTTTCATATGTACACACTTCTACCCTCACTGGCAATCCAGTTGTAGGTGCCTCCTCCATTAACTATATTCCAGTATACGTTATACTATCTTTTGCATCCAACTGGTGAGAAGACACCTGTTTGTGTTACCTACAACTAAGCATATCTCGTCGTTTCATTTGTCATACTTCTAATGTCTGGGCATAAACACACATAAGCAACCAGTAGCTGCTGACTCATTTCGAAAGATTTTATTTTAAATAAAAAAGTCTCCAAAGAGAGAGACATTGAGCAATTGCAACTGGCTGACACTAGGAACTGTTTTTGAGTGCTAAACCCACTATTAACCAGTAGCCACATGGCTGTCACTGCAGAAGAGAGTACCAAAATAAAATAATGAACCCTGCATAGTTATAACAAGGTAACACAAGCAAAGTAAAAAGAAATGTCGTATAACCTACACCTTCCATCTTTAGAACAGAGAAAGTGGTACAATGTACACACACATTTGGGCGGCTGGACGGGGGATTGGTGAGTGTTCCTATCATATACCAAGGATGAGGTCAGACCCACGTAAAGTGTACATTAATTTACCCAATTTCCCAGTGGAAGAGAGAAAATTTATGAAGGTGCAGTTACTCAGTTTTCTCAAGGTGAGAACTGTGGAAGCTGTATTAAAGTTTCCATACAGCATACTATTAGGTTAGGTTCAAGAACATTTTACCACATAGACCACTTACTTGGTACCCTTCCTCCTCTCTCATCACTCTTACAATTTCACTTGTGTCGGTTATTGCTAACAACTCATGTCATATACAGAAATTTTACAGTTGTGGTATCTCTGGTGCTCTAAATAGTGGCTCGTGTAACTTGGGCCTTGAACTGGCCACGCATCACTGCATAAAACAAAACAGGCAATGAGTATGTGGCTGAAGACTCATTATTTTTCCTGCTTAATTCAGAAGTTTGTAATCAAATACGCGTGAAAATATCTGAAAACTCTGTGGGCAAAAGAATTATGGTTTTCTCACTCATGTACAACTGTTTATTGGTGGGTGCTGGTTCAAGTGGGAAGTGCATACACAAGGCACAGAGGGGGTTTGACGAAAGACAGAACAGAGCTCTCTGAACATTACGATGCACGTGTACCGTGACACACCTCCCAACACAGGCACTGCGTGAGCTACCGGATGCTCCCGACTGCCCATAATTGACGTCAGATTTATGGTTTGGGCAGTTTATTTTTTTTAAATAAAATAAACAGAACAGCAGTATCACACACTTATCAATGCATTCCATTGTCAGTACAATCAGGCGTTAATCTCTCGGTTCTTTTAATAAATAAAAGCAGGCATTCCATTCAAATATAAAATTTTTACATCACACTATGATGAGAATAAACAAAGCAACCAGCTAATTGGAAGCTGCTGCAATACCCTCCATTTGGAGTGGGCAGAAAGTAATATCAGAGTTTGGGGTGGAGGGGCAAGTTTTTGAGGAATGTGGAGTACACTGCATTCTCACCTGGAACTACTGAAGATTCATACCTACTGAAGCAAAGAGAGCAAATTGCTGCATTATATTTGTTGGTATTAAGAAAACTTCCTATTGATTTCATAGAGATAGGACATAATTTTGTACCACAAACAGTTAAGACATCTGATCCTTTTTGGTCGGGTATAATTCCGAGTCTGATGAAACGGACTACAAGTTCAACTGTCATAAATGACTAGGCGTCATTAAACGCGAGAAGGAAATATGGAAAATATATATATATATATATATATATATATATATATATATATATATATATATATATACGTTGTCACTATTCTGGAGTTGCTGTCACTGAATTACTTGGTGTAGCAGAACAGACCCCAGGAACTCACGCGTGAAGTCACAGCCAATGTACTGTGTTACCTGGAGGCCTGCGACTGGACGCCGGTGAAGACGCTCTTGATGGGCGACGTCGGCGTCGGCGTGGCCATGTCGGCGGCCGCTGTATTTATAACGGCGCGCCGCGGCGCTCTGCCCAGCCAGCAGCCGCCCATTCAGGCGGCCAGGGGGCTCCGGGAGGGGGGAGGGGGAGCGTAACAGGTTGAGGGTGGGGAACTTTCAGCAAACACACGGGACACCGCTCAGCTGGTGGCTGCAACGAGGACCAAGCTCTCAGCAGAACACTCAAAGACTTTTTACTTTAGAACTCTTTTTCCGTTGTCTGCCTTCGTTCTAGACCCGTCCACTTCTGTCCTACGTTTCCAGGGGAGTGGCTTCCACTCAGCCTTTACACGCAGGTATCTAGGCTGCAGCCTAGGCGACCGAACCACGAAAACAAACTATTGCGCTGTGGACCCTCCTGTAATCGCACTGGACGTAGGCGTATTTGTGGCCTCCCGCTGCTGTTTCAGTGGACAGTTGTTGTGAATGAAGTCGGCAATCTCCCCTCCAATCACGTGTCAAAATTTCCAACAGCATCCGGTCAAACACGTGGCATTTCGGCTGGCAAGACCGCTACCATCTTTAAAATACTGATTGAGGCAATTTCGACAGCCTGAAGTTAGTTCCACTTTGCAGAAGACAGGCTTCCTCCACACCACTTTTCGTCCAAACCGGTCACGGTTTCCCAAGTTCTTCACGGTGGTAAACGTCTAAGACGTCCTAAGATGCACAGTCTGACAGCTTAACAGGAAGACCTCGTGGCCACTGCTAGTGTTTTAGCTGGAAATCCAGAAGTCAAATGCGTTTTTTAATACAAAGTATATTTATTGGTCGTACTAATTACACTACCACTAATTCGAAACAATTCCAAAAAACTTCCAGCACTGAATCGTACATTTCATGGCTGTACGAGGCATCATAGTACAATATCCCTGTCATTCTTGGCGATTGGCAATGTAAAGTTCTAGGTATAACTAGTACTGTAGTAAGACACGTGTGTTTCCGTATAACCTGTAGCTTTGGACAGTCATAAAATACCAACTAACAGTCGCATAAGGAAAGAGGAATTTAAATACGAAATTGTCAGTTCATTCTTGTTTTTAAATCTCGTCAGTTCATTAAATCATTAACTCTATAGTAAAATTTCTTAGGATTAAAACACAAACCTTAAATGCTTTGTTATACGCTCTTAATTCTATAACTGCTCTAAAATGCTACTTTTGCTGCAAGGTTTTCACAAAAGTTTGCCTGGCAGGGTCTGCACCACAGGTTTAGCCTATATTCATCTATAGAAATTGCAGTTGTTTCAAAGAACATTCCTTTTTGCATGCTGCACATCGAAATTTTTATTTTTTATGCACCCAGACGCGTTTCGCCTTTTTTTTTTTTACAAGGCATGTTCAGTTCCTCAACGTTGTTTTATGAAATGGAAAGGTACTTACAGGTAACTTCTATTTCATAAAAAACGTTAAGGAACTGTTTTTAAATCTATAACCTAGATGTGAAACCATAACCTACGCGTAAAAATGGACAAATCATGCAATATTTCAGGACACCCACTGAAGATGCCTTGTAAAAAAGGCGAAACGCGTCTGGGTGCACAAATAAAAATTTCGATGTGCAGCGTGCCAAAAAAGGCATTTTCTTTGAAACAACTGCAGTTTATATACAGCTGCTGCGAAAATGGCCACTACAAGAAACGTGTCACCTATAGACTCTTAACATTCGACTGACTCTTGAAGTGGGATTTTGAAAGACCTGCGAAACATCAGTGGCTACCACAAAATCTTCACGGCAGTCAACATTCACCTCCGGCTCCGAAATTTCTTCCAACTCGGGGTCAGGCGGATGTAAGGGGAAGTTTGAGTAATTCTTTCTTCAAGTTTTCATAAAACTATCGTCGTTTCCCCGTACGGTAAACAATGAGAACCATCATTTTGCGTTTCAGCAAACGCTGCCGGTGTTTAAGGCAAAGGAACTCAGGTTCAGTTTTTATCCGGTAAGGGCAACTCGCTTCCATCTGCTGATTGGTTGAAATTATTTTTGAAATTTGATCAACCATCGCTTACAATTTCTTTCCCGCTTTTGATTTCAGTCCATAATCAATAGATGTGAATTAACTTGCACAATGCGAACTCAATCCCTTTTCCTCACTTTTGATACGCTTATGGCTGCACCGATTTACATGGAGTAGTGTTACTGCTCTCAATACCGCCAATGTAATTCTCCCTGACATGCCCCTTGGAGATTCGCTCACATCAATGTATTTAAATGTTCAAAAAAATAAAATCAGTCTACTATCACATCTCGATGCTGTCTGCTATGATACCGTGCTATTTCAATTGTAGCTGTCATCGGCCCATAGACTGCTTCTACAAATTCTTTGAAAGTTATGCTCACTTATGACTTTTGACATGCAAACTAATTACACATTTCAATAGAACTAAAATAAACACATCGTAGCCATTTTGATATAGTTTTAGGCAGGAAGGCTGTAGTGCAGTTCGGCTGATACGTAGTACCCCTGACGTCGGGAAATGCGGAAACAGTCAAAACTCGTGATTTTCGATTTTAGTGATACAACGTTTGTCTAAAAACGCGTCTGTATCTGTGTAAATGCCTAGACTAAACGAGCCAAAAGTTGCTTGAGGAGTTGGTGTTACAACTCAAGCGTAAATATTTATAAACTATCAGACTATACATGGGAAAAATATTGTATATTTACTGATTTTCTTAAAATTATGCGATTAATGAGAGCAAGGAGTAACAATATTACTAAGATCAGACGTAAATGCGAAGGGCAGTAAACTCAAGAGTGACACAGACTCGCAACCAACAAATAAACGAAACGAGAGCGACCCCATGTAATTCAGCTGGCATCAGACGGCCTTTGTTTGAGAATGTGCATGAATTTCGTCGCTGATGGTTAACTACTCATTGTACCCCTTGGAATCCTCAGCCGGACTTATCACGGCCGATGATTAAAAAAAAAAAAAAAAAATAACATTCTAAGGCAACTTCCTGTTCGCGCTGAAAGAAGAGTTTAATCCTAGTGATGAATATGTATAACTACAAGTTGTAGGCTTTCCAGATATTCTTTTAGCTGAATTAAGTAAAGTTCTGGACTGATAATCACCAAACGGAAAGCTTTTAATCTGAAACTTACAAGAAGTACACGGAGGCAAATTGTTTAGAAGACGACAAATCATGAATGTCTGCAATCAAGAAGAAAAATTAGAGTGAATATGACGAAGGATAAAATTCACTTTTTCGACTTGCACAAGATTCTTCAAAAAATTTCGTCTGATGTGATACGACAATATACGCAAAATACCGATTTTTTTACTATTGCTAGGGCTCGGGCTTGTCTTCTGCCTGTCCTTTAAACAGGCCTCTTTCCAGTAGGTTATTTCCACTATATGAATGGCAAAGCAACAACAACACGTTCCGTGTGTGTCGAATTTTTTTTTTTTGTGTTCTATTAGTTCACTGCACTTAGAGACGGCACTCCAAACATAAGAGATTACGATTGTTTCTCCATCAGATTGTTATCCTGCAGAAATAGTTTTTAATGCGTTGGGTACCCGCTTACACAGTGTCATTTATTCCCTTTCCACTACAGAACTAAGGTAAGCATTCGTGCAACAAAGTAGCTTTATTCAGTAGATTAAGCAACCAGAGAAAGAGGAAAATTTGTTAACAGAAGACATTACAGAAGCCCAATGGTCTGTGAATAACAAGACAACAAAGAGAATCCCGATTCTGGAGCAGGTTGACCTTCAGCCCAATTCGTGGGAATTATATATGTCGTAAACACACTGACAACAACGAGTGCAGCGAATTTCTTGCTTAGCTGATTCAACAGTATTTCTTCGCGATTTCTCCTACGCCGGAGTTACTAGTAATCGAAACCAAACTATGATCTACGCCTAAGACAACGGCAACACGGTGACTGGCGCGGGGTTACATTCCCGTGCTCCGGCGGCAGACAGCGGCGCGTCCGCGCTCCTTGGCACAGAACTACACATACCAGCGGCAGCGGGAGCCCGCGCACTCTGGGCCGATTTTAGCCGGCGCCCGTTTACCGGAGCGGCAAGTGAGGGACGTTTATTTGGCGTGGCCCGCCAAGAGCGGCCGCAATCTATCACCAAATAGTAAAGCTCAGAGACCACAAGCCTGCAAGCTAATTTACTGCACTTCCTGTCTGCCGGCAAATCCCTTTTGTGCATCTGTTACACGCCACGGAGATACCCACTCCTGTTCCGCCCGACTTCCGGCAGCAATTTTTGTAACTACAGCACAATATCATTGGCATTTATGCTCACACTTTGCGGATCTACGTCTCTCGTGATCCCTACGCGAGTTACACGTAGATCGCGGCATAATGCTAGGACAGTCTTCTTCGAATACAGGTTCTCTAAATTTACCCAACAGGGTTTCGCGAGAACCACCTCGTCTTTCTTCCAAGGATTCTCATTTGCATTCCCTGTAAATTTCTTGAACAATGTATGGGCTATCAAGATTTGTTAACGATCCTAGAAGCGCAGCTCCCAGCAGCCTTTGAACAAATTTAAGTCTCCCATTGGCCTATCCTAATGTTGATTTTAGGTCGCCATCTTTTTCTTAGTCTTATCCCGTACTGTCTACATTTACATGATTACTCTGCAATACACAATGAATTGCCCGGCAATGGTTCGTGGAATCACCTTCAAGCTATTTATCTTTCCACTCTCGAATAGCGCGCGGGAAAAAACAAACTTTAATCTTTACGTGCGAGCTCTGATTTATTTTACTATTGTGATCATTCCTCCCAATGTAGGTGGTGCCAACAAAATATTTTCACACTTTAAGGAGAAAAATTGTGATTGAAATTTCATTAGAAGATTCTGCCGCAACGAAAACAGCCTTTGTTTTAATGACTGCCGCACAAATTCACGTATCACATACGTGGCACTGTCTCCCCTGTTTCGCCACAGTACAAAACGAGCTGACTTAACTTTTTCGATGTCATCCGTCGATACTGTCTGATGCGATCCCACAATGCACGGCAATATTCCAGAATAGGGCGTACAAGCGTGGTGTAGGCAGTCTCTTTAGCAAACCTGTTGCATTTTCTCAATTTTCTGCCAATAAATCGCAGTCTTTGGTTTGCTTTATCCACATCGTAATCTATGTGGTCGTTCCAATTTGAATTATTCATAACTGTGATCCGGAAGAATCTAGTTGAATTTACTGCCTTTAGATTTGTGTGATATCGTCTAATCGAAATTTAGCACTTCCTTTCTAGCACTCATGCGGATGAATTCACACTTTTTACTATGGAGAATCATTGCCATTTTTTCCACCATACAGGTATCATGGTTCAAAAATGGCTCTGAGCACTATGGGACTTCTGAGGTCATCAGAACTTAGAACTACTTAAACCTAACTAAAGGACATCATACACATCCATGCTCGAGGCAGGATTCGAACCTGCGACCGTAGCGGTCACGCGGTTCCAGAGTGAAGCGCCTAGAACCGCACGGCCACACCGGCCGGCACAGGTATCATGTCTAAATCGTTTTGCAGTTTTGATCGTTTGCTGGCTTTGTAAGACTGTCATCTGCGAACAAGCCAAGGGTGCTACTCAAATTGTCTCTTAAATCCTTTACGAAGATCATAAACAGCAGAGGACCTATAACGCTTCTTTGCGGAACGCCAATTACTGCTACTGTTTTACTCGATGACTTTCCCTCAGTTACTACGAGATGTGAGGTTTCTGAGAGGAAATCACGAATCCAGTCGCACAACTGGGACGATAGTCCACATGCACGTAATTTGATTAGAAGTCGCTTGTGAGATATGGTGTCAAAAGCCTTCGGGGAAATCTGAAAATATTGAATCAATTTGACGTCGCCTGTCAATAGCACTCCTCATTACTTCGTGAGAATAAAGAGCTGGTTGTGGCTCGCAAGAACGGTATTTTCTGAATCCGTGTTGACTGTTTGTTAATAAATCGTTTCTTTCGAGATAACTCAATGTTCGAACGCAGTATATGTTCGAACGCAGTATATGTTCGAACGCAGTATATGTTCGAACGCAGTATATGTTCGAACGCAGTATATGTTCGAACGCAGTATATGTTCGAACGCAGTATATGTTCGAACGCGAACGCAGTATATGTTCGAACGCGAACGCAGTATATGTTCGAACGCGAACGCAGTATATGTTCGAACGCGAACGCAGTATATGTTCGAACGCGAACGCAGTATATGTTCGAACGCGAACGCAGTATATGTTCGAACGCGAACGCAGTATATGTTCGAACGCGAACGCAGTATATGTTCGAACGCGAACGCAGTATATGTTCGAACGCGAACGCAGTATATGTTCGAACGCGAACGCAGTATATGTTCGAACGCGAACGCAGTATATGTTCGAACGCGAACGCAGTATATGTTCGAACGCGAACGCAGTATATGTTCGAACGCGAACGCAGTATATGTTCGAACGCGAACGCAGTATATGTTCGAACGCGAACGCAGTATATGTTCGAACGCGAACGCAGTATATGTTCGAACGCGAACGCAGTATATGTTCGAACGCGAACGCAGTATATGTTCGAACGCGAACGCAGTATATGTTCGAACGCGAACGCAGTATATGTTCGAACGCGAACGCAGTATATGTTCGAACGCGAACGCAGTATATGTTCGAACGCGAACGCAGTATATGTTCGAACGCGAACGCAGTATATGTTCGAACGCGAACGCAGTATATGTTCGAACGCGAACGCAGTATATGTTCGAACGCGAACGCAGTATATGTTCGAACGCAGTATATGTTCGAACGCAGTATATGTTCGAACGCAGTATATGTTCGAACGCAGTATATGTTCGAACGCAGTATATGTTCAAAAATCCTACCGCAATTCGACGTTAGCAATACCAGTCTGCAATTTTGCTGATTATTCCTATTCCGTTTCTTGCTTATTCATGTGACTTGTGCAATTTTCCAGTCTTCAGGTACGGATCTTTCAACAAGTGGTCGGTTGTATTCGACTGCTAAATATGGAGCAACTTTCTGTATCTGCGTACTCTGCGAGGAACCTGACTGGTATCAATCAGAACACAAGGCCTTGCCTTTATGACATGACAAACTGCTTTCCTACATCGAGGATGTATACTTCTAAGTTACTCATGTTGGCAGTTGCTCTTGGTTCGAACTCTGGAATATTTACTTAGTTTTCTTGGGTGAAGTAATTTCGGAAAACCATACTTAGTAGCTCTGTTTTTAAGGCACTTTCATCAGTAACATCACCATTGTTACTGCTCAGTGAAGATATTGGTTTTGTTTTTCCGCTGGTGTACTTTACGTATGACCAGTATCTCTCTGTATCTTCTGCCAGATTTCGACACACACTTTGTATGGAGTATTAAAAGCGCCTCGCATTGAAGTCCGCATGGATTTAGCAATCTTGGAGGTAAAGGGTGGCTGGATGCTCTTCGTGCCGCAGCCGCAATAGGCACGCTACTTATGTGTTTCTAGAGACCAGAGGAGCCAAAATGCTCGGCTAACTTCTCTTTAGTGCGGAATCTAACTTTCGTTGTTGTTGAAGTCCTCTTTAACTGGGACCAAAACTCTGCGGCCCAGTACTATCGCAACCATTTCATTTCACTACATAGAATAATTCTTACATCATGCGGTTTTCAAAGTTAGGCCTAAAAGCAATGTCCTTTCAGATTGTGGTAATCGCCACGAATATTTCGTGACAAACGGCTGCTTCTTAACTGATCTCTACGGTCTTTGTTGTTTCTCAGACGGTCTTTTTGGTTGGGAGGAAAACTGCATTTCAGCTGATTGCTTAACCTCCATATATTGTGGGAAGTCCGAAAATAGCTTTGGGCACAAAGACTTACACCTTTCAAGGTAGATGGTAATAAGATTTATCAAGGCAAAGTTCTCAAATAATTATATTAATATTTTTCTCTCGTTTCCAATGCTGTTAAGTTTAGACTGACTTTCTACTTTTATTTTTTTCCCATTTTATTTGATGTGACAGTTCAAATGAAGTAGGTAGTTTGTCCTTAACACGTTATACAGCGGACACAAGTTCGTAGATGTAGAACGGATACAGAACAATATAGCTATGAGTTATATCCCACAAAAATGCTATACCACAGGTGAACCATGACAAATGACTATGTATACAGTAACAGCCTAACGCCCCTATCTTTTTCTTAATAACTGTTTCAAACTGTAACTAGCACTAACGCAAGGTATTCTGCTGGCAGCTTCTCTCTTGCCGGAAGTCTCCCCCACATTCTCCTGTCCAAGGTCATTAACATTACTGCACGATCCACACCGTTCTCTCACTCACTCTCTCACACACACTGCGTATTTGATTTTGCCAAAGATCAGCTATCTGGTCTACTCGGTTGCAACCTAAACAGCGCAACAGTGATCAAGAATGTATGTAATGGGTCCAGTAGGACCTTTCCTTCGTCGCAGTTCTTCCCCTGCAGAGTAGTTTGCACATTCTTTCCCTATAAAAGACCGTGTCAATACGCAATCTGTGTGCTTTTGTAATGTTTCACTACACGTATGTGTCAGCGACCAGAAGCGTATACCGATTCTTCATGCCGTTGCTTTAATATCAAAGTTATCTTCCTTCTACGTACAAAGCGCACAGTGCACTCGAACGTAGCGCGAAAAAACTTAAGTCAAGTAACTAGTTATATCCGCGTAATACGTGTCGCTATCTCGCAGCGCAGGAGCGGAAAGTGACTTCGGAAAATGCCTCCGCAGCCAGCCACAAAGGCTTGCTGTTTACGTCATTAAATTTAATGACTATGACGAAGAGAATTACGTGACAGAAGTGATGGGAAAAGTGGCAGAATGTGCATGAACGATGTTGAAGTTTAGTAAATCGATCATATGCAAGTTACGGCAGGAGGGTCACCAAGCGGAACAAGAGTTGCGATTCCAGTATTTACACGGAAGAAGTAGAGAGCACACAAACATATCATTGGTGATATGGATAAAAGAATTATTAGGCAGCAGTATACGAAAAATTATAAATATTACGCATAAATGCCAAGTTTCCGAAAACCTGGCAGCATTCGTCACACCGAACTCGACTTCACGACTAACGAAGTTCTTAAACCAGTCTATTGTATTTGCTTTCAAAGATGCAAGAAGAAACGAGTCGTCATATGTGGTTAATAATTTCAAAAAAGGCTTTCACTAAACTGTGAAACGCCTATCATCCGAGATAAGTCCTAGACTCCATGCAACTTCCTGTATCGTCACGCATCATTGGTCGGAGAGTAGCAGCAGCCACCGGTAGCACAACAGAAACGTCTGCGTTCGTAGTAGTGCCCTGACGAGGAAGCCTGGACTGCTGATGAATGGCGTCGCACTGTGTTAAGCGATGAATCCCGGTTCTGCACTACTAAGGGTGGCGATAGTCTACGAGTGTGGCGGCAACATGTGGAGAGATCTCATTTTTACCACATTTTGGAGAGGCACAGCGAATGCTCATCGTTGCGTCACAGTGTGGGGAGCCTACGGGTATGGCTTCAGGTCACGGCTGATGGCGATTCCGGAACCGACGCCGTAACAGTACGTTGCTGACATCCTGCGCCGTCCTGTTGCCCCTGATACGCCAGTATCGTGGCGCCTTGTTTCAGCAGGACAATGCTTGTCCACGCACGGCACGAATGTCTACAAACCGGCCATGTCATGCTGAGGTACTCCCGTAGCCAGCAAGATCTTCGTATCTGAGCCCGATAGAACATGTGTGCAACCAACTATACTCAAATCTGTCCCAGAACATATGAAGGACCAGTTACAACAGTTAATGATCAATTTGCTCAGAACAGGACGTAACGGCCTTATGACACACTTACCACCTAATCAGCAGATGCATCCTGGCCAGAGAGGGTGCAACTTCACACTCATAAGTGCGCTCATGCTGCCGAGTACATCGTAAATTTGACTCGATCGTATAACCACTGAAGTTTTATCACATATCCTCTGAGTCCGTGAAGCGTCGTCTCCTTCCGTCCTCCCGTTTTAGGTGCTTCACTTTTTTGGCCAGAGAGATTACTACAGTGTAAATAAATACTGTCGCATTGATAATGTGCAAAGTGTACGGTCACATTAAAGAGACGCTCAGTGTTTTCTTACTGAGCTACTCTTTTAAGACTACAGGAGTGTGCTCCCCAGTACCCCTCCCTCCCTGTTTCTCTGACAAACACGACGATGCTGCCACACTGGCTAGGTCTGCAGTTCGTTTTTTTTTTGTGTGTAATATGTTTGGGAGAGCTGTCAGTCGTTATAGCAAGCTACAGTCTTCAGATTCTCCGGAGA
The DNA here is from genome assembly GCF_023864275.1 of Schistocerca cancellata. Classification (NCBI taxonomy): domain Eukaryota; kingdom Metazoa; phylum Arthropoda; class Insecta; order Orthoptera; family Acrididae; genus Schistocerca; species Schistocerca cancellata. Next base: position 596,352,331 of record NC_064627.1, on the reverse strand, counting down.
CCTAGTTCACGTCTTTCCCGTGAAATTCCTTGAAAGTCAAGGACACTAATGTCCCTCCCCGTCAGCTGTGGAATTAAACAACGCACTTCGTTTGCTGCATTCTTAACGTTAACTTTTTAGGATACATTCCCCGTTGAATATAGTTTCCGAATCCGAAGTATGTCGAAATATACGGCTGGCTGCTAGGAGGGAGACTATGTCGTTTAACCGAATACCAGCTGAAACTGAGTGGGCACGTGTTTACGTCTGCGAGTTTTTAACGTTTAATGCTTCATGTAGGGCATGTTGCGGTAATCATTAGCTGATTTCTATTGAGGGAAGTTCATCCTTAGGACAGAAGTAGTACTATTCGAAGTCCGAGCGCGTCCCCCTCCCTGCCCCCCGCGAAACTAGCGCCTGAGATTGAAATGACGTGTGGCAAAAACATGAAGAGCAAGTCTCACGGAGAAGTGCCGTGGTTTGCTATGCAACTGGCGGCGGCGTACAGGTAGCAGCTGTAGTGTAGGTGTGGCGCGCGACGCCTCCAAAATAGAGGAGCGCCACGGCGCGCCAAGATTAGAGCCAGACGTCAGTCGGCGCTCTTCAATGGGAGCTGAGAGAGAGAGAGAGAGAGAGAGAGAGAGAGACGCTGCTAGACACAACCGGACGCTCTCTCCTGCACATCTGTATTTGATGTTATTGTAACCACAATGGCAAGGACCGCCGCACTAAAGTAGCCCCTTCTGGGAATTAATACAAGAATGTCACAGTTACATACATTCTATGAATGGGATCCTATTTAGTGAAAAAATTATGTCCGGAGGGTTACAAAAGCAAGGTGAGTCTATTCCGTGACATTTAGCACACAACAGAGTCCGAAAATTACACTGAGCAGCCAGAATATTATGACCTCCGTCCTATTATCGATATAAACCCGTCCAAGCGACAACAGCGTCAACTGGCGAGAAATGACTGCTAGTCAGACACACGCACTGTATATGTAGTATCAATAAGCATGCTTTCCGTGTGTAGAATGGGAAGGCGCGCGATCTGAGTTTGACCCAGGACAGATTGTGATGACCTGGAGACTCCACACGAACATTTCGGAAACTGTCCACGACTTGTAGGGTGTTCGAGAGGTGCTATGGTGTCTTCAACACGTGGCGAAATTAAGGTGAAACCATGTCCAGACTCCGTTGGGTGGGGCAGTCTTATTACACTATTACACATGTTGGACGTCGTAGGCTGGGCACACTGGTAAAGCAAGGCAGACGGCGAAGTGCGGCGGAAGTAACATCAGACTTTAATGCTGGGCAGAGTACAAGCGTGTCTGAACACACAGCGCACCGGACACTACTAATGATGGGCCTCCACAGCCGACGACCCGTTCATGTTCGAATGTTAACACCAGGACACGAGCAACTAAGACTGAAATGGGCACGTGACTATCAGCACTGGACGTTGGCGCCGTGGCAGATCGTTGCATGGCCTGATGAATCCCGATACCTTCATCATGCCGATGGGAGGTCAACATTCCGTCGTCTTCCACGAGAACAGCTCCTTGACACTTGTGCTGCGGGACGGAGACAAGCTGGCGGCGGGTCCATTATGTTCTGGGGAACATTCACGTGGACATCGGCCAAACAGTATCGTACATTGGTTGCAGACCACGTACACCCCTTCATGACGATTGTGTTCTCCGACGTAAATGGTACTTTTCAACATGATAATACGCCATGCCGCAAGGCCAGGCGTGTGATTGAGTGATTCGAGGAACACAGTGGCGAGTTTCAATTGACCTGCTGGCCCCTCAACTCGCCATATCTGAACACGATCGAACACGTCTGGGATGTTATTCAACGTCGCGTCAGAGCGCATCGGCCCCCTCCCGGAATTTACGGCAATTAGGTGACATGCGTGAGTGCGAGCCTGTGCAGATGTGGTGTCAACTCCTTCTAGCGACATCATTGCTTCCATACCACGAGACGTGCAGCCATTGTTATCCGTGGCAAAGATGTAAACACCGGCCATTCGGTAGGTGGTCATAATGTTCTGGCTGATCGGTGTACGCCACTTTAAAAGTTGTGGAATCAGACGCGCCCTGCAAGTACAGCGACTAAATAACATACATTCGTTCATTTAAATGGAAGAGTTAATAGGCGATGTATTTACTCCTGACTGCCATAAATATGTGGCTTGAAGCCCGTGAGGAAACGTGGTTCATTGGCTCTATTTGTTGTCGATCACACTGCAGAGGAAGATTTGGGCGAAAATCTGGAACGGCCCTTGTTAGCTCGTACGAGATTGCAATTAGCTTTCCCGGAACATTCTTCCAACATATGATATGTAGTATTCATATCGCGAAACCTCGCTGCCCATTCCCTGTAGTCATAAATTCATTCACTAGAGCAATTATGAGCGTAGATATTGCGGTTAATAAATAGCAATTGTGGACCAACTCCCTCTGCTAAATCTTGGTTAGAGTAAGTCTTCTGCGAACCTGCGAAATAAACTGTATTCCCGACCAAGTAGAAATGAGCTAAGCTGCTCCTCAGCGCTCACCACCACCACCACCACCACCACCACCACCACCACCACCACCACCCTCTCTCTACACGACGGGCCCGTCATTGTAGTGGTTGCTGTTTCTCCCCTTAAGAAGAGTGTGCTACCTTAACAATTCTACAAAGCGAAGGTGGAGTCAAGTGCCATGTATACGTTTCTTCATTCACTCGTGGTCCAGTTCCACTGTTGCTCCGTCTACGACATTGCTCGACGCTCCCGTAACACTCGCAAAAACGGGAAGCGTTACTAACTCCATCTAAGGAAAGAGAGAGTTGTCGCAAATGCGATACAGTGAAACCTATTAAGTGGATTTTTTGGAATGGTTTTTCGAAACCATATTGCTTCTGCTTTAAAGGGAAGCTGAACTGAAGCGTTGTATAACGGATGCTCACTGGAGGGCGGAAACATTAAAACTGTTTATCTTAGATTCGAGTAAATCAAGATGGTACAAACACATTAGTACAACTGGAGAGCTGCCAGTCTTTTTACAGTTCGTACATCAGTATTCCACTAGCGCGTGCCGCCGAACGAAGTTTCATTCATTTCCTGGAAAATATCTCTAAATGTATTTCTGTAAAAACAAAAGACGTTATGCCTTCCACAATACTCTGAACTTAATATGTCGTTTATCGAAACAATGACAAAAATAGTTCACTGGAAACATAATACATAAAAAGAGTAGCGGGTCCAAATTGAGACACTCGATGAGAACTATTTATAACTCTCGAAAAGGAACGAATATTAAGAGTTTAACTTCCCATCAATGATTTCATTATAGACTGAGCACAAGCTTGGGTTGCAGGAACAAATTAGCCGTTCCATTTCAAAGGATTTAGATGAACAGTGAAAAAATATAAATATGCTGGCTAGGCTGGCACTGAACAACCGCCCTCTATGAACAACGCGTCTGTGGTACGTGTCACCAAACTGCTTGTTTCGTAACGATAAACTTTGTACATCGAGTCACATAGAGGGGTACCAACGTAGTCGACATAGAATTATTCGCACAGAAGAATCTGAGATGTCGTGTCGTGACAAAATATTCATGAACTAGTTCGAAATATGCAAACTTCGAAGAATACTGCTTTGAGACTAATAATTGGGGAGTATTGGTAGATCAACGGATATATGCCTATAATGCGTACTAACATTGAAATTTATAATACAGAGTGCAGTTGCACCTATGAAACGTCTTTCAATGCACACATTAGAGCTGGCGGTCGTCACTGTTAACAGCTATTATAAGCAGACTCTTAAGTTGACCATGTGAACAAAAATTCCAAACACTCACGTCAGTCCGTAATTTATGAATCACTTATTATTCATTTTAGCCTCGTCCACCATCTTTGTATCTTTGATCCTAAGGATTTTCCAGTCAAAGTTACCCTTACTTGATGTCCGCGACGTGTTATGATCGAGATAAAGTAATCTACACTAAGGTTACAAGTCATGGAATAGCGATATGCACGTTTACAGAAGGCGGCAGTATAGCGTACACAATGCATGAAAGGGCAGTGCACTGGCAGAGCTACCATTTGCACTCACGTGATTCATGTGAAAAGATATCTGACGTGATTACGGCTGCACAACGAGAATTAACAGGCTTTCAACGTGCAATGGCAGTTGCAGTTAGACACAGGGGACATTCCGTTTCGTAAATCGTTGGGGAATTCAATATTCCGAGATCCACGTGTCAAGAGTGTACCGAGAATATCAGATTTCAGGTGTTCCCTGTCATCACAGACAACGTAATGGGCGACGGCCTACACTTAACGACTGACTTGAAAGCAGCGGCGTTTTCACATTGTTGTCCGTGCTAACAGGTATGCAACACTCCGTGAAGTAACCGCAGAAATCAATGTGGAACGTACGATGACCCTATCTGTTACGAAAGAGCGGTGAAATTTGGCGTTGATGGACTATGGCGGCAAACGACCGACGCGAGTACCTTTGCTGACAGCACGACATCGCCTGCAGCGCCCCTCCTAGGCTCCTGACCATAACGATTGGACTCTGGACGACTGGAAAACAGTGGCCTGGTCGGATGAGTCCTTATTTTAGTTGGAAGAGCTGTTGGTCGGGTTCGAGTATGCTGTAGACCCCAAGATGCCATGTACCCAAACTGTCAATAACGCACTGTTCAAGCTGGTGGTGGGTCCATGATGGTGTGGGCTGTGTTTACGTGGAATGAACTGTGTCCTCTGGTTCAACTGAACCGATCATTGACTGGAAATGTGAACCCATCATTGACTGGGAATGGTTATGTTCGGCTACTTGGAGACCATTTGCAGCCATTCATGGTTTTCATGCTCCCAAACAACGATGGAATTTTTATGGATGGCAATGCGCCAAGTCATCGGGCCATGATTGTCCGCGACTGGTCTGAAGAGCATTCTAGACAATTAGAGCGAAGGATTTGACCACCTGGATCGCCCGACATGAATCCCATCAAACGTTTATGGGACATAATATTGCACCGAGTTTCTTGCTGTATCAGCATCGAGCCCAGCTAATTAGACATGTATCTTTACACTGGGTACTGCTCACATAAACCCGTAGAGAACGAAACGTTTTAAGTGACGTTTTGCTTCCGTATCACAGATCTTTGTTTTCTGTCGGGATATCTGTACGCTTTATAGTACTATAAGGTACGACATTTTAATCATCTACATCCTCGTCGATATCAATATCCTGGAGGATTTTACAGCTATTCCAAGAATCAGTGAAGTCACAAGAGCCGCAGCTGCATTCTGGTACACCAACCCAGCATTTTACCAATACAGCTTTGATCAGTCACTCTCGGTGCACTGAATGCAAATTCTGAATTACTTCATATTTTCAATATTAAAGAAGGCTGCTGATCCGAAAGAAGGTGCGCTAATCCAAGTATCAGTAAGCATTTGAAGTTTATGAGGTCTCTAGCTAGTACAGGCGTAACGTATCAGTAAGATTTGTATGCATGCCCCATTGAAAATGTCTTTCTTTGCGCGTATTACCACGACTGCGTACCGATCACGCTACTTAAATGCTCACAGCAGAACACAAACTCTTCCCGACTGTGCACTTTTTACTTTTAACTAAAATCGCTCGCAAAGTGAATATATGAGCTGCTATCATCGGAGAGTCTTCGTATCATCTGGAGTGTGGACCAACTGAGTAACTTATTTAGCGACGTTTTCCTGGCGAAGATGATTTTATCTACCAAATACCAACGACATGATACAAATTGGAAACGCCCACGTACAGAGAAGCCCCCTTACACACACACACACACACACACACACACACACACACACACACACACACAAAAGGACCACTGCAGCTCGGAGCTTGTAAATATTTCCACAGTCTGAAGGAGGAGTATCCCTCTGGGAGACCGTCGCTGCTGCATGAAAAATTCACACAGGTCTCAAGAGTTCTCCCACTGCCGGTGGCTGCGAACTAGAGTCGAACAGACTGACAAACAAATCTGTATACTGCGTGAACAAACAAGACAAAGACCGCAGCAACATGTATAAGAAGGGAAGACACCTAGTAAGGAAGACGCATTGTGCTTGAAATGAGGCTGTTCTAGACATTTGAATTTCGGGACCTTGGCCATGGTTTGGAGAATGTGCGACAGACATTCAGTAGAATTTTATGTAAGTGTATTTCTCTCATTCTGTTAGGTGCGAGCATTTAATTACCACACCAATGTTCATCCTATTACAAAGCTATTTACAATGTTCGACCACAATGTATTTTGTAGAGTATCGGCGCATAGGTAAGTTTTTCTTGGTGCAACACAGTTTCTAGAATAAACTTTCAGTCACAGTTTTGCTGAAGAAGTACACCACGTGTAGTCTTTATAGTCGAGTCTAGTAAACAGAATGTACAATGACTTACGCAATATACACAGGTGAATACGACAGCAATGTACTTGCATGCACCGCACATGTACGCCGACGGCTGCTTTGTAACTGCAAATGCATTCTAAGTGGTTCCAGCGTTGAAATCTCACTGTAGGAGGAGATTATTTTCGTCCAGCCTTTGGTTTGAAGTCGAAGACGCGAATTTGCGTTACGCGAGAGTTCCTGTGCGTTTTGTCAAACACGACTAAGTTTAGCAGGAGGAAAACGTACGCTGTCTTAACACTGCTGGACTGTAGATCTTCTACAGGCTAACACCGCGAAGTTAATAAAATAAATTGTTCAGATATGTACGTAACTCGTTTCTGCAATTTTCTACACCGTTACACAATCCAAACATTTTTGGTCGCAACACCTCCACATGAGAATTGTAGGTTTGGGTAATTGCCACGTGGAGGTGCCACCAACAACGTTTCCGGGTGATCTTATACTGTAGTGGAGTAAGCGTTGTTAAATGAGACTTGAGCCGACTTTTACAATAGTCAAATTCGAGAAAGAGAACAAGAATTACTGAAGATGCTTTTGTATTAGTTGTACGATATGGGCGTCCCCTGAGAAGGGGCAGTGTTGAGCGAACAATGGGCAATGGAACGGAGATATATAGAAGTGATAAAAGTAAACGAAGAGGAAACCAGAAGCATAAATGGTGGTGAGAGTTTAATCACACACGTATGTGGTAGGAAAAAGATTATAACTACCGAGAAGTTTATTACCACCAGCATGAAGTGAAAGTGTAAAATCCGTCACATTTTACTGAACATGTTATTTGCAAGATGTCCAGTTTCAGTCTTTACTACTGTATTCGGATCTTCAGACTTCACTACGTAATTCATTACAGTTTTAACACGATAGCGTGTGATCGTTGAGGGTTAATCTTCAACTATAATGGATCATTTTATTTCTACCAGCGGTCTGAAGACGATCGCATGATGTATAATAATAATAATAATAATAATAATAATAATAATAATAATAATAATAATATAGTATCCCCATGTGGCTCAACGACCTGGTCGAAATCTCAGTTGGAAGCGAATGATTTTGGAGGCTTCAGTGTCCGTGAACTACCATCTTCCGTGCAAAGCGAACATACAGTTCAAAAAGAATCCGAACCACGCTTCCACGTGTCTTTCCTGGCTAATACACTTTTAGAGGTGTAAACTGGGTTAAAAGCGGACTGGAAATTCCGTGGTCCGGCTAGGGTTCGATTTACACACGCTTTGGCACTATATCACCAAACCCGACTATCGCATGGGGTAAAGGCAGATATCGTCTTGTAAATGACATGTGCTACAGTGACTGCAGATATAGCGTAACTAACCAACTGTTGCTTCATCTCTCAGGACAATTAGTGTTTAATAAGTGTAAAAAGCAAGCTAGAGCAAGGTGGCCGCAAAGTGGATTGTCTAAGCAGAGATGGCAGTCGCAAGAAGCAGCCATCTCAAACCCTAGGACTACCTCAAGTGGTTCGACGAAACCGTGAATTACGAGGACGGCCTGACCTGGAGGCCAAGGCGATGTTTCAGAAAGCACCGTCGACTGAGTATTAGCAGGTGGTCGCAATAATCGGAGTAGCCGTCTCTGTAGCAAGACGAGCTGGAAGTGACTCTGGTGGTGCCGTGTAACGTCACAGAAGCGGACATACTAGCTGCAGAATAAAAAGGCAATACAGTATTCATATCACGAATTTCACGCATTTCAACTAACATGCCGGTTAGCTATGTAAGTCTCCAACTTTTAGTAAGATTAGCGTGCAGCGTGTTTATCAATAACGTACAAGGTCACCCACACGTTTCAGAGTGAATTTCAAAGAATCTTGTTTCTCGCACAGACAATACTCAGTACCGTGTTCACGTGTTTGAAAGCTACAAAACTTATTCAGCTCTGCACCAGAAAGCAAAACATCAAATTAAATTCAATGCACGTAATACTCCATATCAAAGAACAAGCGAGAAAGCGAGACGGATAGTATTCAGCTAGTACTTCCTAAGAGAGATGTGGCTCGATAGTAATAAATACACACGGTTTAAAATTCAGCCAGTGAAGGACATAGACCTACATGCACACAACAGGAACAATACGGTTCTCTAAGACAATGTTGTAAACTACGTTGGCTGTGTGCCCTTCAGACGGGCACCTGCTGAAAGACGATCATGAACAGGTGACAGGTATGGAGGTAACAGGTGCCTTTCTCAGTGAAACTAAAGATGTACCGAGTGTGTAGAACTGTGCAGTAATGTAAGTTATTGGTGCCTGCGAGAGATGTTTTGGAAACGGTGCAGCCAGAAATCGCGGGGCAGTAGGCGCTGGCGCGACAAGGGCCGGACTCTGGGCGCGCGTGTAAACAAGTGTGGCGCGCAGCGGCGGCGGCAGAGGATGCCCGAAATACACGCGGCGCAGCGCGGCGCCACGTGCTGGCCGCGAGAGAGAGAGAGAGAGAGAGAGAGAGAGAGAGAGAGAGAGAGAGAGAGAGTCTAGCCGTATCAAGATGCAATCACTGTCAACGGTTCCGCCTACAGCCGCTGTGAAGCAAGTAGTGGACACCTAGTGTCGTTGCTTCAAACATAGAAAACAAAAGTTCTCCTGTACAAACTGCAACTCTCATGTCGAACTGTACACTTATGACCAAACGGCGCTCTGAACTACAGTCAGCGGTACATATCCACCGGCGCATTCCGTGCATACCGATAGAATCCACAATTTTAGAAGCACGTGCTGCTTTCATATCACAGAAGGAGCCTACAAAACAGCGCGTAGCCGATTTTAAACATCTTACGGACGATTGTAGCACATATTTAAATGTAACGAATGCTGCTATCGTACGACGCGCATCTCACGCGGTTCCGAGAAATCGAGGTTGAGTTTCACGAGTCTGCTAAGTATCATGCAACAATGCCAGACGTCGAGAGCGGCTTTGAAACAATCCTTAAGACGACACACCAGAAGTCTGCCCTTACTGATTTCCAGTCTTGTCAGTTTTCTTGTTATCTTCTATCAAACACTCAACACTATTATGATTCTTCAATTGCCCATGAAGGTACTGGTAACGGATCCGTTAAAAGAAAATAATAATAAATAATAGTAGTAGTAGTAATAATAATAATAATAAATAATAGTAATAGTAGTAATAATAATAATAATAATAATAATAAATAATAGTAATAATACCAATTATACTAGCAACTACAGGAGTCATACCACACAATATCCACCAGTACATCAATGCAATACAGCTACATCCAAACTTATATATACAACTACAGAAATCCGTAATTATTGATACATGTTCAATTACCCGAAAGTTCCTAAATGCAATATAACATATATCGTGCAGTTAAAAGGAAGTCACGCTTGATCAAGGTCCGCGTCACTTTCCATTTTTGAGCAGACATAACGTCTGAGAAAAGAAAGAAATAATAATAATAGTAACCACCACCACCACATTTGACAAAGAAGAAGAAACACGATCCGTTGCAGCGATATCCATGTTTGGTGGGCGGTTAGGAACAAATTTGATTAATGCATTACGGTCACAATTCCACTCTGCTCCCTCTGCTGGTTGCGCTAATGCCCATACTCCACGATTGGCATTCGCCTGTGGTATTTTACACTTTGAACCTCCATTTCCGGGAAATGTTTGATAAGCGGCTCATTCGAGAACACTATTTGTTATATTTAAATACTGGCCCTTTCCGCGGCTTCTTCCGCGTATGTGCATGTCACATATACTGCACGCATCTTCTCTCCCCCCCCCCCCCTCCAACCCTCTCGCTATTCATCTCCTCAGCCTCCCCTCGCCCCCCCCCCCCTCTCTATTCTCATATGTCAATTCACCCTCAATGAGAGTGAGGTGGTTCTTACCCCGCCCCGACAGTAATTCCTACAAGGCAGTAATAATTATATGTCGTTTAGTGGAACACTGTCAAACATGGGGCTCGGCAGAAGAGGTCCCAACTTATTCGTATCTTAACCCAACGACTTCGCCAATTACAACTGCAGTGGGCGCGAGTTCAATGGCACCCGGCCGTGGATCAATGGAAATGTGTCCTATGGTCCGATGAATGAGCTTTCTTGTTACACCAGGTCGATGGTTGTGTCCGGGTACGCTGTCATCCACACCAGCTGCTCGAAGTGTGCTGCTTGCCAAGGACGCAGCCCACATCATGGTGGACGTTAGTACTGGGATAAAGCTGGTTCTGGGATACTTCTGATAGCAAACTGATATTCTGATTAATTACATTAATGACATAATACCTTAACCTATTGTTGTGCTAATTCCTTTATGACCCCTGCCGACAATCCGTGCTTGTGAGAAAACACCCCACCCCTCTCCCTAGCCAATATGAGCAACTTTTGATATAGGAAGTGTCCCAGAACCGCCTTTATCCCAATACTGACTTTTACCTTCGCTTCAATTGAACATATGGTGATAATCGAGGGCACAAGTTGTGTACTATTTGGACATTACTTTGGAACATTAATATCTCTTCATTCTTGATTTCCCCGATAGCGATGGCATCTTTCATCAGGATAATTGTCCTTTTCGCAATGTCAGAATCGGGCTGCAATGGTTTGGGGAGCACGACAGTGAACTCACGCTGATGTCTTTCCCATTAAATTCGTCCGATCTGAAGCTGATGAAACATCTGGGTTTGTATCGGGCACCATTTCCGCGCCCATAAACCATCTGCCCTGTATTTACGAGAATTATACGGCCTGTGCGTAGACGTCTGATGCCACATACTTCTGGAATCGTTACAAGGAATTGTCGAATCCATACCACGCGGGGTATCGCTCTTGTATTGCATTCCACAGGTGGACCAACGCGATATTAAGCAGGTGGTCATAACGTTTTGGCGTACCAGTCTACGTAAACGCTAGTAGTGACTATTTCCCGACAAGGTCAACTTACGTGCCTGTCACAGTGTAAGATGAAAAGGCAACAATATCAACAGCGTACCTTCCACAGCAGGGCTTTCGATAAAATACCGATATCTAAATTTTCCAAAAAATAACGATACTTATCTATGATATATTCTCAGCGATATATCTATGCTGAAAAGGTAGAATCAAGTGCTGATATTACTTTTTTTGCAATTTTCCGTAAATATTTGAAAATGTTCTCTTTGAAATTGTAGCAGAACGTGACAATTTTCATTGTGTGAACGAGTCTTAACACACTGAGCTTTCGTTGTGTTCAATCTCTCTCTTTGACCGTATGCAGCACCGGCATACTTCAAAAACAGTTGTAAAAACCATGAACGAAAATCTCAATGACAAGATTGGTCTGTGTAGTGGGCGGAGACGTGTGAGAGGAAATACTGACGTAATCAGCCCTAATCAGCCCTCGATACTACCAATAGAAACTGGAACGTTTAGTTTCACCCCGAAAATTTGGGATTACAGCTGTTAGTTGGCGGGCGTTTACAGAAAAAAAAAAAAAAACACCGGGATGTCGACATGAAGCGTTCCGGACAAATCCGACGTATGACGAAACCGAATAACGGACCCATCGGACACCTATATTTTACCACTTACATGCAATTACCATTGTCAGCAAATTGGTTATCGCCAAGCGTGAACGTGCATTGTTTTCCTTTCAAATCTTGTTTTAAGAGGGATAGGCAAACTGCTAGCTTGTTGATGTACATAATATCTAATAATAAATCAATACTTACATAAACATCTCTAAAACCAGCAGTGCATTTACAATGTGTAGCCGATATTTTTATAGGTAAGTACTTCGATATTTCTTCCGTCGATATAGCGACACTTTTCTGCGGTAAGTTGAATGCTAATTATGGCTTTTTTAAATATCGATATATCGGATTCCCGATGTTTTTATAAATATCTACAGTCCTACTCGAAAGTTCTGGGAAGTCTAACAACATATGCCGATAGTCAAGTCAAGCACCCTGCCACCCTCCCAGTATTTATTCACATCATAACGTGAGCTCACATCTCGCCTGATTAACCCACCGTATGTTCAAAATCTGATGGCGCCCCTCATGGAAACTGTTTTCTATCGTTTACTAATTCAAAAACAAGCTGTCCTGAGACTAAATTTTGGTTTTTGCAACACGAAGCTTGTTAAGCATCAACCTATTCCAAATCGTGTTCCTTTGCTTCCTCCGACCTGTGGGCACCTGAATCACGTAGCGGGAGCGAGGAAACTATGGAAAATTGTGCATCCGAGTTGCTCTTGGACGTTCGCACGAAACGGAAATGAAATCGGCCCTGCTCCTTCAAAGAAATAATCTCGGTATTTGCCACACGCGATGTAGGGAGAAAACTGGAAAATTAAATCTAGACGATTGGGCACTGATTTGGACCGCTGTCCTCGCACTGTCTCAGCAATCGGCGACGTTCTCTGTATAACGCAGTGAGCACCATAAAGGGGAGCCTGTAAGTAATGAATTACTACAGCAAGTACTTACAAGATATTCACAGTGAAACTCAGGGTGCTCAACCATTCGTAGTCCAGCGGACAACCAGACTTTGCGTTTGAAAAAAATTAACGGGAGCCCAAGAACTGAAGAGTGAGGCAATATATGCAAGAGTGAGGCAATATATGCACGGAAGCGTATATTCACTAAAGTTAGCGAAAGATTACCTGCAGTGGAAGAACAATGAGAGTCCCGCCGCTAACGAATTTTACGGACACAAACCGGATGTTTAACCTGCTGCAGAACAGTATTGTATGTGAGAGACACGACTATGTGCCTTTTCCAGATGAAAGTTTACGTGTCAAATATTCAGACACATTTTATACTTGGGAAGAAACATAAGAGTATCTCAGATGGCCGAATACCGTCTATTGCATTATACCGAACGACTACGTACTACAGAGAGGTCCACCGACAATTGATTGTGGGTACGCAACCCCTACGAAGACGCTGTGGACGAATGTCAACATAGTAGCCGTGTGACGCGTGGTATGAAATTTTAGTTTATACTTTTCCGTAAAAAAACTATTCTGAAATATTTTTTGTAATCAAATGTTGGATATTTGCATGTGGAAAAATTTCCCACGGCCGCAGCGTGTCTGTTCTCCAGAGCAGAAAACTTACCTGAATGACCACGCCCGGCTCAAATGGCAACATTTGAATACACTAATGTTACTGTGCGGACAGCATGCCAACGGCAAATATTTGATGTCTTCGCTAATAAGGCGCGCAGGCGAGTGTTAGGGTAACGAGTGTGTTGAGAAGCGGTCATGCAACTTCAAGTCTCGTTGGAGATCGACCAGCTCCAATTGTTGGATTTCAGGACCAGGTCAATTGTCTAATGTAGCAGGTACCAATACTTTGTGCTATTTCTTTACTGATCTCAGAGTTAGTGAACTACTGGAGTCCACTTCGCGTACTGGCATTAGAAATTCGCCAAGTTTCTATAACCTTTATTTACATATCTATCTTAACGTATCTATCTACATCTTCCTCCCCTATTAGAATGAAATATTTCGTTTTCCTTTAAAACGGCGTTACCAGATTGTTTGTTTTTCTCCAGGAAAATGGCGACTGCAAAAAGCAAATAGTACAATTTATCAGTAATTTTTTCTATAACAATATACTCGGGTTTTGATTACTACAAGTAAAGAATACGGAAAGTGAGTTTACATTAAGAGTTTATCTACTTGGTCAGAGCTAAAGTTATAATTCAGAATACGACGCAGTTCAGTCTCGAAATTAACATTGTGTGTTCCGCTTGTACAGCGTCCTCAAAACGGAAGATTCCTTCTCATTACACAAAAGAAAATGGTGCCAACGATACAACTTCTCTAAAACAGCATCCTACCCAACAAATATGGTCATGAAATAACCTACGGCGAAACTACATGAAGATGCTATTCTCGTCGATGGGGAAAATATATATCACGAGCTTAAATTGTGTCTAAAGGCAGGATGTTTTTGATGAACAGATGCTCATCAGCTGTTCTTGTCACATGCCTTGAGGGCATCTGTAACAGTAGACAGCAACCTAAGTGTGGTTTCTGAAGTTTTTTCAGCGTAATTGATTGCTATGTTCTTGGTCTTAGAGAGCATGTGGTAATCACATTTCGTGGACAGTTTCGTTAACAGGACTAGTAGTCATCATCAGGTACTCCTAATAGGGACGTTAACTGCTAATGCCGCTGATTTATAGTTATTTGCTTTTCCGTACATCAGCTGTTTCATTTCATACATGAAAACCACTTTTCATTGACACACACACACACACACACACACACACACACACACACACACACACACACCACTAAAGATTTGGCTGAAGAGGAAGAAACGTTTACACCTCTCACACCGTCTTGGTATTGAGACCACACCTCCTTGGTATTCAGACATGAGGAACTGGAGTTCGGTATTGCAATAAAGCCGAAATTGATGCCGCATAGTGTATATCGTGGCTTCCTTAGATTAGGGTTCTAGTCAATTTAGTTTATTCTTAAGCACTTTCGATAAAGAAAATGATTGTTGTCAAGTTGAAACCTGTGTTAAAGTTAATGGAGAGCAGCGCATTAATCTAGAATTCCAAACAACGTTTTAAAAATGTGTAAGGAATGTTTTTAGTTGTTGGCGAATGTGTCTAGCAATAAAAGTGCTTTGCCGGCCAGTGTAGAAAATGACAGCGGTTTTCTGAAGCTCCGGGAAAGGTTGAAGGTGACTACGACACTGAAAAAGTGACGGGAACAGTTGGACAAAGAGTCTATGGAAAGACTGACGTCTGAACATTCACATCACTAGGGATATAGTTCACATTAATAGACGAAAACCAATTTTGCATGTTTGGAACATAAAATTTTGGAGAGAGCTGTCCTAAAAATGTCATACATGCCGACTACATATTTTTACGGAGAAACAAAAAAGCGTCAACATACGCATTAGAAGAACTAACCAGTTATTTCTCTCGCCCTCGCCTTCAAAAACAAAAGGCACGAACGGGTAAGTCGAAACGCAACACTGATTATTTTCGATTTCGGAGATGTCTTCAAAACTGAGTAACAACCTGATTTAGTAGAGTAATGTTCGAAGTCATACCAGACACGTGTGCAACGGCGAGTAAATCTAGACACATTTTGGGAGGTTTGTACTCATTCTGCATGACACTCATGTTATTAGTTACAGAACCATCATCTCCGCGTTTACATGTATTTGCATGAGGTCGAACATTTCTTTGCACCGCTGATTTTCGCATGTTTATGAAAGAGCTGAATGACACTATTCATTGGGCAAATAAGTAAGTATTCATTCGCTTTTGTAAAGTCACACCCGCCATTACGCAAATGCGACGCAAGCAGCAACTAATTCACGAACTGAACGTCAGAGCGCGGTGGACCGTCCACTGCCCACTGCTGCTCCCAAGCGGCGGCCAGCCGTAACTAACAACTGGCGGGCACAATCTACCACGATCAAATCACGTGACCGATTCCCTAATTTGCAATAAATACCCGATAATCTGCAATTTCAGTAACTACTCCATTGTGGCTCCCAGCTAGATATCGACAAAAGGTAACAGCATCAAATTAGGTTACTGGAAGGAAGACTTTGAAGGGGGGAAACTTAGAAGAGCTAATTCAGATATCTTTAAGCTACAACTACAAAAATTTCTTCTTTCTACCCTCTACAAACACGTTATTCCCGCGATAACCACTTTCTCGTGTTCTTTCACTGCATCAGTTCGCAAAATTGGAACATTAATGAAAGCTAGAAGAACTATTCCCTGCATAAGGTTGCTTTCTGAAGACGGGTTATTTTACTAACTAAATGATACACAATCGAAAAATCTCATACACGATGCATTACTTCTGCAGTTTTTTGCTATTATGGTAGAGAACATTAGTGTGTTTGTAACCACTGACTTTCTGGTCATGGCTCTTATTTATGAATACCAGAGAAAACGCTGAAGAGGGGCTGTAAATGTTGTCGTCCTGAAGGAACATCAGATAACGGCGTATTCAAGTGCTTCATACATGCCGAGGAGGTCTCTCTACGACGCTGTCACTATACAGTAAAAATTGAGGTGAAATAGTTAAGACCTAGGAATAAATGTACCATACTTAAAAGCTCAGCTGCATGAATGCCAGCTAAAAACTCACGTTGAAACTTTGTTAGATGTGAATCTCACGTAAATCTGAGACAACCGCGGGGAGGGCGGAGGGGGGTGGGGGGTGGGGTGGGTGGCATGAGGCAGGAGTGTTAATCCGCAGCTTAGAACCACTACAGACGAACTGAATCCGACTACGGTATTTTCTAAATGACGCGCTGCCGCTCTCAACGGCTTAAATTGACTGTATTTCCCCCTTGCGCAATTTTGAAGAAGCACGCGTTGGCTATTCCGCCATCAACATTATGTAATTAAAAATACTGTCTGCTGGTCTGCTGTGTTTTGTATGGCCTAAGATTGAAATTGTGTAACAGTGTGTAAATAAACCAAATTCAACAATTAAGGGTGGCATGGAATCTTTAGCAATTCAAGGCAACTGTGGACCCAACCACAATGAAAAATCATTGACTGCGGTATGATTACAGCGTCAAGCGTGTTACACTGCACAATGTAACGGTAACACAAGTGTAATTTAACGCAAATTAGTTGAAATATTTTTTTTTGCACTAAAATTGGTGGCGAGTCACTGGGGTACGTAATACTGTAGTGGACGAAGTGAACGAAACATTCTACCTTGAAAGCTAAATTACGCGTGACAGACCAAGCGAGGACGAGAAGCAGACTTATCACACGTTAAGTGGTCATTTTGCGCTAGAAGAAATTTACTAATAACAAACATGGGCCCTAATGAAAGGGAGAAATTTCTGATAATGTGCATCTGAAGTCCAGTATTGTGCGGAAGTGGATCACTTTGGGAAAATAGGAAAATTTTGAGGCTGGGTGTTGCAGACGGCAGAAGCTAAAGTCAAGTAGACTGGCGAGGTAAGTAATTCTCCGCAGAATCTGCGAGCAAAAGATAATGTGGGAAGCAATGACTAGTAGAATGAATAATATGGATGGTAGGACATGCGTGACGATATTAGGGAATGCCTCCCTTGTTACTAGAGGGAAGACAGAGCCTAAATAATGTATCTAGCAAACGTCTGGGGACATTGGGCATAGGTGGCATTGAGAATGAGGTTTGCGCAAGAAAGGAAGTCGTCGCGGTCCGTAGCAAATCATTCGCAAGACGGATGGGGAAGGCATTCTTACATTTGGTGTTACTTGCAGCCATGTCTTTCAGTTAGGGACAGAAATCTGTGTACTGTGAAGGCAAAACGAGTACAGCCGTAGGTAATTAGGATATAGGAACGAACTATTTTTGAAAGTAGCAATAATTCGATTATTTTCATCACGGAGATTTCATTTATTGTGCCGTATGTAGTTTCATGCCGCCGTTTGTAACTCACGTAATCGACTACGTAAACTTTGTGCGTGAAGAGAACTGTGTGTAGCGAACGGGAAGCGGCGCGCGGGCACCGCTGAGCTGGTATACCCAGCCAGCGCGGAAATACTGCTGCCACCCAGGAAATTACGCCAAATGCGTGCAAGTGGAAGGCACGCCAACGCAGCGTACACAGCGATAACCGTCACCAGCTGAGAGGAGTTGACGGGCAGCAGCCAGGGACCGTAGCAGGAGTGGCGCAGCGCTCCGAGCAGCAGCCGGCCCTCATGTCGCGCGGCGTCTCGCCTTAAGTGCGAACGCCCGATATTAGAGACGCTTTTAACCTGCCACTACCGACCCAACTCCGATGCCGAGAGGCAGAGTTCCATCCCGTGATGGCCGACCGGTTTCTGCTCCGTCGAATACTCTTGCCGGAACACCAGGCGTTACTGAAATACGGCAGCGTTTCACGAAGAAAGCAGTTGCAACTTCTCACTGTTTCTACGTCCAATCCATCACCCGAATCCTTGCTCCGATTTCGCTCGTTGCTTTAATGCCCTGACCACATACCAACATTTCTGTAAGCAGTTATGTTTAGAAGGCCATCATGCTCATCACATGTCACCGAAATTTGCACGAGTAGTTACTTTATGTGATGTTACTTTGTTTCAAAGCAACTTACTATATTATACAAAAACTGGTAAATAACTTAAAATAGTCAGGTTTCAGAAAATAAAGATGTGCCACTTTTTTTAATTCTACCTTTCAAGTACCGACAATATTTTTAGTGATATTTATAGAATGTTCTGCCGGTGCATGACACTATCATAATGAAGTACTGTCCTGATATATTTCAAAAGTTTATTTTTCGTATAATGAACCCATTTTCTGCTTCTTATGTTATCTTAAGATGAAGAATGTCGCAACCACAGACAAAATGACGCATCATCTACACAAATACTACTGATAAAGATACCCAAGGGATAAATAATTATGAAAGTGTTTACGACGGCATGTATTACATTTTTATACTGCTGAAACCTTAATAAACATGCAATACTTTTCTTTGTGAAGACACACTCTCATCTTTTGTATCTGTACCAGTAATATCCACTTAATACCTGTCTACTGAGTCCTACACACGAACCGACCGACCAGTTTGGTGTGCACCATACACACAACCCGACTGACTTCACTCACCGATTACAGTCGCGTCCTGTTCCTATCGATCGTTACGAATTAATTGTATTTAGTTGACTGACGTTATTGTGGATGAGTTGTCGCTTGGCTTTACACGGAAACCAAAACAGGATGATTCGAAAAGAAAGATTTCAACTGTTTATTACGAACTATGAAAGACAGAAACACACAGGACATGTGTGGATAGAGGAAGGTTCGGAGTTTTAACATGTTCGCACAGACACTATACAATACACCCAACATGAGCTTCAAGCGTTGTTCGAGAAAAATCGAAACGGTAGTCCATTTCCTTCCACACACGAATCAACAGGTCCCTGTTCATTGAATCGACAGCAACAATTTGGTATCTCATTTCTTTAAGATAACGCCGCACCTCAAGATGAAAGTGAGGCGGGGAGCCGACATGTATAAAAATGGAATCACTGGAATGTTCTTGAAGTTGAGGAAATTACTAGTTGTGCAGCATGTCCAGGTATGACATTCCTATCGCAGTTCGCACAAATTCCAACACACAAAAAGATCTCCCTTGTTGTGTAGTCATCATGTTGCTACAAACGAACAGCAGGACAGATGTGTCAAAACTTTGGACCTTTCTCTCCCCAGCGACATGCGCATTGTATTTATCTTTTATAATTTCTAACAACTGAAATCTGTTCCTTTTTTAATCACCCGAGGGATTATAAAAGTATTTCCTGTTTATCTTTTTTTTAACTGAGACGACTGAAGACCAAAGCGTCACTTTTACTGGACGAAGAAGATCGTAGACACAGACCAAACAGTACCTACGATATGTGTAGGTGCAATCCTATTACAGTACGAACATGAGCTAGGTGACCCTGCACTTCAACATAACGCGGATAGTGTCTTTGGGCACTGGTTGCATCATCTTTGTGCCCTCGTTCTTCAATTTCGCCTATGAACTTCTGCCGTTAACTAGTCCCAGAACGCTAGAGACAACATAGTCGAGATGTCGACGGCTAATCGTAAGTTTTTAATTACCGCCTTGAGAAAATAAAAGTTACGCATTTCTTTGCAGGTACCTATCTGCAGTCCTGCAATGCACTGAAATCTGCGCGCCATAATACTGTAGCTAGATAAGCCAAAACAAAATGGCGTACCAGAATTTCAGACACGTACCTGCAAACAAGCAGAAAGTTGCTTGGAATTTTCAGAGGTGATAGTTGAAACTTATTTCTACCTTTCGTAGATATACGACGGAAAGTGTTATTGTGCTTCATCTTTCAGACTTCTTCTTAATGCAATTCGGTCTAATGAAGGCTGTACTTCATACTACAATTAGAGCTGTCAGTGTGGTCGCCCATCCAACCTGATCAAGTGTATGTGTCGCAGTAGCTTTGCGGCTGTTTCGTAACTGCAGTGGCCGACGCAACGCTAGCGGTGTGTGTGTGTGTGTGTGTGTGTGTGTGTGTGTGTGTGTGTGTGCGCGCGCGCGCGCGCGCTCGGCGCGTTCTATCTAATTGTGCGCCGTGACTCGCAAGAGAATGCCTTGATATCGGCGGCACACGGCATACCGATGGCGCACAACTACGATCTCAAGCCATATTCTTAGACTCGTCAGCCTTGGGAAGGCGTCACAGTTCCGCAACTTTGCCAATGATTCCTGTTTCCCTGTTCTCCATAAAAAAAAAGAAGGCGTCGTACAGTTGAGAACAGTTGTTTTGTATTCCTGCGTTAACAGTAAAAATTGATCGTAGTCTGAAGGCTTTCACTACCGAATGTTTAGCGGCATACAACCTGCAAGACTTATCAGGAGCTAATACAGACTCAGCTGCACAATTGCATATTTGCTTCAAGGTAAGGCCCTGAGACAAGCAGTTTCCTCTTCTCCCAAAAAGTATGTATATGTTGAAGTTCCGTCGTTTTTAAGCACACATGATTACTGATTCTCTTGTCTTCAGACCTAGGTATTAACCACATCGAAATCGAGACTTCCATTCAGAAGCCCTTCAAAGAAAATGGTTTAAACAGGTATCGTGATGACATCTCGGCCCACATCATACCATGTACCGGGTTCCTTTCCACCTCTTGCACATGGTGTCAATTTTCAATAGACCAGAACACCACCTTAGTCAACAGCGCTCATCAGACCAACAGAATGTAACACTTGGCCGAGCCGCTTCATTTAGAAATTGTGCCAACAAAGCAAGGCAGGTTGTAACACTACTCCATGTCGCCATCACACAATGTTTCCATACATATCGGTCTAAATCCTTTCATAAAATATTGAAAACATCGCTTTTGGTAAGCTTCGGAGCAGCGATACCAGTGAAAAACCTATCTGCGCGTGTTGTACAAAGTCAAGCAAGGTCTGGGAATTTTCTCGTATACCCTGCCTAACAGATTTCATGTGGTCTTTCACTTTTATATCGCTTTTTTCTATTTTCTCTGCGTTACTGAGCATTACGTAAGGCTCCGAAAGTTTATCAGTGACTTACTTGTCACACGTTCTTATATTTTATAACTGCATTTCATAGACTTTTAATCAGGTTTCTGTTCAATTCATTCGGACACTTCATACCCTACCCACCATTAGGCGGCTGTTCACTTATCTAAGTTTTCCGTCCAAAAAATCACTCGTATTCAATATTTTGGGAAAACCACAATATTTCCTTGTTCTCGCCTAGATGTATTGATAGGTTTCCAATGTGTTCGGGGTGCAACATGTCCTCCAACGCCAGTCAAGTTCTGCAGTCTTATGGACATCCATAATTAATAAAGTTACCACAAAAAGTGGAAACTAAGCGTAATTACTTTAGAAAATTCATTACAATATGATGAGCTGTAACAGCTTTCGGCAACCAACCAACTATTAACGTGGAATTCAGAACTTCTGTAGCGTAAGTCAGAAAACCGAAACATAGCTATGAAAGGTTTCTTCAGCAAGTATACTAAATTTGAGTTGGGACAGTATTCTCCCGTGCTGAAAATCTAAGAAGCATATTCTAAAAGCATTGTTTTACTCTTTACCACGATCTTCATTCAGTCTTCAAAACTGTAGTCTCCTTCAAAATACAACTTAACAGTACTTTGATGTACTACATACGATCAATGACGTAAAGAAAATTTATCATACTTATGATAAATTTTGCGACGACCTATGGATTTCCGTGGTGGCGCCTTTCGCACTGTACAGACAAATCCTACTGGTACCTCAGAACGTAACTGCTAATACATTCGAAAACCTTACTATTGCAGTAGTAATTTTATGATCAGTAGCTAAAAAGGAAGTCAACCCCGCAAATTCTAATCAAACATTTGTTAGCTTTGCGTAAAGTAAAGGAATATTTGCGTCACATTGGGAAGCTACAGTATCTCCCCTGCAAGACGTACACCCGCCAAGCAGTCGTGCGTTACAGGTTGCCTGAATGTAACGTCCGTCTCGCAAAACCATCCGTCCGTGGGGTTTGGGGTGGAACCACTACTAGGGTTCCTGCAGGGTAGGAGTAGTATAATCGTTACTACTCCTTCCCCCGCACACCGAAAGGCGGCCCGCAGAGTAATTATGTCATATGCCACCACTCAAGTGGTAAGAGATGATTATGCAGCGACGCTATGTTAAAGGCTGTGCTAGAGTCTACATCTACATTCCGCAAACTAACTCGCGATGTTTGGCAGAGGGTACTTTGTGTACCTTTGCTGCTTCCTCTTTCATGTCTCCCTCGCTAGGGTTAGTGAGAAGAACGACGGTTGGTATCACACGTTGATGCACATCGACATTCTTGTAGCATCTGAATTCTAATTGCATGAGCGCCTACGTGACGCTACACATATGACGAAATGCACTCGTCTTTAGATTTTCTCCTTTTTCTATCATCCCTGTAACTACACCTACTTGATTATTGATTACTCTGGAATTCGCAATTAAGTGACTGGCATAGGGTTCTTTGAACCACCTAGCGCGCTGGGGATTCTTACACTTCAATCTTTCCGTGCGAGTTCTGATTTATTTTTATGATAATCATTTCTCCATATGTAGGTGGGCGCCAAAAGTATAAGCAACTGTTCCATCTGAGTCAGAGGTCGGTAAAAGTAAAAATAATTAATTTATTATGGTTTTCAAGTATAACCTCTACCCACACTAATACAGATTCAATTTTACTACAGGATAAACTACTTGTGACACAAACACTCTACCACCAACTATGTTTAATCTATCCTTTCTGCACACGGTAAGGTCCTCTGGCTTAAGTTATCAACAGTTTTAGCAAGCTTTCTATACCTATAACAATTTGAGCTTCAGTGCTTTCTGTTAGCCCATGTTCTCGTTCTTTCCCAATACGGCTATTATAACTTACAACTACAGCAGCGATTATTGCTACTTCTATCCTCGTCCTATGTTTGCCCTGCACTCTCAGACTGACGCCCCGAGGCCCTGTAACCTAGAAAACCGTTTAATCCCGTCCATAAAGCCACCCGCAACCGTGTAGCTGCTTCCTGTACGTAGTGTTGATGGGAGACGGTAATAAAGTGAACAGTCAAGTTATTAAATCAGTGTGTCGTTCGGTCACTTCACCAATGAACGAAAATGCCCGAATTTATCCGAATGCACACGATCATCCGTGCCTGCCTGCATGGGTTCGCTCAGATTTCCACAATTACTACATGCTCTGTGCTATGTTCTGCCGCATATCCGGCCAAACAGCTATCCATGTCAGCTTATATATACATAGGGAACTAGGTAGAAACGCGTGACCTTTAGTATCGACAAGTCGTAACCTTAGCACACAGCAGTAAAGAACCTGAAGAGCCGTAATACACGTGGACATCTCCGGTAAGATACTTTTATCTAGGAAAACCGAGCTCAAACAGTCATCTGCAGAGGCCAAAATACATCGATGTCTTGTTCCGGGATCCTCAACGCTGATTGGTTGGATTCTCAACTCTGCAAATCACATTAAAGTGCCTGGCAGAGTATCCATGTAGATGTAGACATGACGTGTTTACACACACACACACACACACAAGATTTTGTAACGCAAAAAAACATTACCAATGAGGAACTAGTTCATGTTATATAATACACCTCACTGGGAAGTAGTGACTTTTAGTTTAACTGACGTTGGCGCAGAAAAGGTAACCGTAACAAATGTAGGAAGGACAAATGAGGAATGGGCGTACGCTCACTACGAAAAAGTTGACTGCGCAAATGCATGTTTTCCTTACCGAACTATACGACTTGAGTTCTGTCTGCGAACTTTTAATCCTAGAAACGGTAACTATGTATACTTCAGTTCTCTAGTGGAATTTTGGTTTCGCTTGAACTGGTATTGGTCAAACCGTAATTCTTATTTCCTAATCATAGTTCTCTGTTTCCAATGGAAATATCTCACCCACTCCAGAAGGGTGTTGGAAATAGTGGCACGACTATCGTGTGGCAGCAAACCAGCTGGCAGCTGTGGTTCGCGAGAGCGACGCACGAGCCGCGACAGGAAGGCCGATGGCATGGCTGCGACTGAGTCACCGAGTGACGCAAGACCGCCAAACACATCAGCGCATGCGCCGCCGGCCTCGACGCTTCTCCCGCGCCTCTGCCTGTTTATTTACTCGCCGTCCCCGTCCAGTCCCGAAGCGACTCGCCTTGCCTTGCCTACAATCAGGCAGGAGACTCGCTCCGCCGGCGCGCCACTGAGAATAAACAGGCCACGCTCAATGTTTTACCTCGGAACACTTCCCATTTAATGGGAAGTTAATTGCCGAAACATTCGCTGTTTGCTGAACAATTCCTTATGTTTATCGTACGTCCTGGCAACCTTTCTCCAATTAAATGGAGATCCCACAGCGCAGTACCTAAACAGAGAATAGCAGCAGGCATCGCAGTTGCGCAATATTGCTGGTGTTCACAGAAGCGTTCACAGGACAAATAGTGCTGCTGCAACGCGAACGTATTGGAGGCGCTACTGACTGCACAGAAAGTTTTAGGTCTTTCCCAAAGACTTTTAACTAAGCGATGCAATTAAAGTTATTAACATTTTATTGAGCGCACGTTATCAATAGTTTCACATCATACCAGAGTCAATACAACACGGATCAGGGGCAGATGCGGGAACCCCGCTCGCCGTCCTTGGAAAGGCGTTAGTTGAGGTGTTTGCCGCGCCTTCCTCCGACATCGTTGAAGAGTGTGTGTGTGTGTGTGTGTGTGTGTGTGTGTGTGTGTGTGTGTGTGGACAGGGTAAAACCTCGGTGCCGGAGCATAGCCTAATTCTCTCCAACAGGAACAGTGGGACCGTCAAGCTTAAAAGTTTCCATCAGAATTGTAACATGTCCTCATTACAGCGGATAGCTTTGGGCTGAACTCTGGATAGGGCCCACTGCCGGTCACGACAGTGTTTTCTACTGCGCATAGGTTTGCAACGCGTCAGTTTCGCGTAGCTAATGAGAGGCGAGAAGCGTAATACTGAAATATTTATAATCCAGGTTGTCACAAATATTTTGCTGTTTCCTCCGAGTATGTTGCTATGGTTGTTACTGAGGGACGCGGCATCACAGCAGGCTTCTCCCGAATACACAGCGGATTTCGTATCTTTATAGACGTGATAATGTGACAATCCTACCCCCATGAACCATGGACCTTGCCGTTGGTGGGGCGACTTGCGTGCCTCAGCGATACAGATGGCCGTACCGTAGGTGCAACCACAACGGAGGGTATCTGTTGAGACGCCAGACAAACGTGTGGTTCTGAAGAGGGGCAGCAGCCTTTTCAGTATTTGCTGGGGCAACAGTCTGGATGATTGACTGATCTGGCCTTGTAACACTAACCAAAACGGCCTTGCTGTGCTGATACTGCGAACGGCTGAAAGCAAGGGGAAACGACAGCCGTAATTTTTCTCGAGGGCATGCAGCTTTACTGTATGGTTAAATGATGATGGCGTCCTCTTGGGTAAAGTATTCCGGGGGTAAAATAGTCCCCCATTCGGATCTCCGGGCGGGGACTACTCAAGAGGACGTCGTTATCAGGAAAAGAGAACTGGCGTTCTACGGATCGGAGCGTGGAAAGTCAGATCCCTTAATCGGGCAGGTAGGTTAGAAAATTTAAAAAGGGAAATGGATAGGTTAAAGTTAGATATAGTGGGAATTAGTGAAGTTCGGTGGCAGGAGGAACAAGACTTTTGGTCAGGCGAATACAGGGTTATAAATACAAAGTCAAATAGGGGAAACGCAGGAGTAGGTTTAATAATGAATTAAAAAAATAGGAATGTGGGTAAGCTACTACAAACAGCATATTGAACGCATTATTGTGGCCAAGGTAGACACGAAGCCCACACCTACTACAGTAGTACAAGTTTATATGCCTACTAGCTCTGCAGAAGATGAAGAAATTGATGAAATGTATGATGAGATAAAAGAAATTATTCAGGCAGTGAAGGGAGACGAAAATTTAATAGTCATGGGTGACCAGAATTAGAGAGTAGGAAAAGGGAGAGAAGGAAACATAGTGGGTGAATATGGATTGGGGGAAAGAAATGAAAGAGGAAGCCGTCTGGTAGAATTTTGCGCAGAGCACAACTTAGTCATAGCTAACACTTGGTTCAAGAATCATGAAAGAAGTTTGTATACATGGAAGAATCCTGGAGATACTAGAAGGTATCAGATAGATTATACAATGATAAGACAGATTTAGGAACCAGGTTTTAAATTGTAAGACATTTACAAGGGCAGATGTGGACTCCGACCACAATCTATTGGTTATGAACTGTAGATTAAAACTGAAGAAACTGCAAAAAGGTGGGAATTTAAGGAGATGGGACTTGGATAAACCGACTAAACCAGAGGTTGTACAGAGTTTCAGGGAGAGTATAAGGGAACAATTGGCAAGAATGGGGGAAAGAAATACAGTAGACGAAGAATGGGTAGCTTTGAGGGATGAAGTAGTGAAGGCAGCAGAGGATCAAGTAGGTAAAAAGACGAGGGCTAGTAGAAATCCTTGGGTAACAGAAGAAATATTGAATTTAATTGATGAAAGGAGAAAATATAAAAATGCAGTAAATGAAGCAGGCAAAAAAGAATACAAACGTCTCAAAAATGAGATCGACAGGTAGTGCAAAATGGCTAAGCAGGGATGGCTAGAGATCAAATGTAAGGATGTAGAGGCTTATCTCAGTAGGGGTAAGATAGATATTGCCTACAGGAAAATTAAAGAGACCTATGGAGAAAAGAGAACCACTTGTATGAATATCAAGAGCTCAGCTGGAAACCCAGTTCTAAGCAAAGAAGGGAAAGCAGAAAGGTGGAGGAAGTATTTAGAGGGTCTATACAAGGGCGATGTACTTGAGGACAATATTATGGAAATGGAAGAGAATGTAGATGAAGATGAAATGGGAGATACGATACTGCGTGAAGAGTTTGATAGAGCACTGAAAGACCTGAGTCGAAACAAGGCTCAGGGAGTAGACAACATTCCATTACAACTACTGACAGCCTTGGGAGAGGCAGTCCTGACAAAACTCTACTATCTGATGAGCAAGATGTATGAGACACGCGAAATACCCTCAAACTTCAAGAAGAATATAACAATTCCAATCCCAAAGAAAGCAGGTGTTGACAGATGTGAAAATTACCGAACTACGAGTTTAATAAGGCACAGCTGCAAAATACTAACGCGAATTCTTTACAGACGAATGGAAAAACTGGTAGAAGCCGACCTCGGCAAAGATCAGTTGGGATTCCGTAGAAATGTTGGAACACGTGAGGCAATACTGACCTTACGACTTATCTTAGAAGAAAGATTAAGAAAAGGCAAACCTACATTTCTAGCATTTGTAGACTTAGAGAGAGCTTTTGACAATGTTGACTGGAATACTCTCTTTCAAATTCTGAAGGTGGCTGTCCGCCGCTCGTGGTCTCGAGGTAGCGTTCTCGCTTCCCGAGCACGGGGTCCCGGGTTCGATTCCCGGCGGGGTCAGGAATTTTCACCTGCCTCGAGATGACTGGGTGTTTGTGTTGTCCTCATCATTTCATCATCATCCAGGAAAGTGGCGCAATTGGACTGAGCAAAGATTGGGTAATTGTACGGGCGCTGATAACCACGCTGTTGAGCGCCCCACAAACCAAACATCATCATCATCATCATCTGAAGGTGGCAGGGGTAAAATACAGGGAGCGAAAGGCTATTTACAATTTGTACAGAAACCAGATGGCAGTTTTAAGAGTCGAGGGACATGAAAGGGAAGCAGTGGATGGGAAGGGAGTGAGACAGGGTTGTAGCCTCTCCCCGATGTTATTCAATCTGTACATTGAGCAAGCAGTAAAGGAAACAAAGGAAAAATTCGGAGTAGGTATTAAAATCCATGGAGAAGAAATAAAAACTTTGAGGTTCGCCGATGACATTGTAATTCTGTCAGAGACAGCAAAGGACTTGGAAGAGCAGTTGAATGGAATGGACAGTGTCTTGAAAGGAGGGTATAAGATGAACATCAACAAAAGCAAAACGAGGATAATGGAATGTAGTCGGATTAAGTCGGGTGATGCTGAGGGAATTAGATTAGGAAATGAGACATTTAAAGTAGTAAAGGAGTTTTGCTATTTGGGGAGCAAAATAACTGATGATGGTCGAAGTAGAGAGGATATAAAATGTAGACTGGCAATGGCAAGGAAAGCGTTTTTGAAGAAGAGAAATTTGTTAACATCGAGCATAGATTTAAGTGTGAGGAAGTCGTTTCTGAAAGTATTTGTATGGAGTGTAGCCATGTATGGAAGTGAAACGTGGACGACAAATAGTGTAGACAAGAAGAGAATAGAAACTTTCGAAATGTGGTGCTACAGAAGAATGATGAAGATTAAGTGGGTAGATCACATAACTAATGAGGAGGTATTGAATAGAACTGGGGAGAAGAGGAGTTTGTGGCACAACTTGACTAGAAGAAAGGACCAGTTGGTAGGACATGTTCTGAGGCATCAAGGGATCACAAATTTAGCATTGGAGGGCAGCGTGGAGGGTAAAAATCGTAGAGGGAGGCCAAGAGATGAATAAACTAAGCAGATTCAGAAGGATGTTGGTTACAGTAAGTACTGGGAGATGAACAAGCTTGCACAGGATAGAGTAGCATGGAGAGCTGCATCAAACCAGTCTCAGGACTAACGACAACGACGACGACAACAACAGGACAATATTCCTTGCTTCGAAACACATCGTCTGCCCGCTGCTCTCTCGTTCACTGATTACAACGAGCACGTGAAACACCACCTTTCGTTTCAGTCATACTTCAAGGTGAGCGCTAACAACGTTGCTGCAAGGAACACTGACGTGCACCACTCGCCGATTCTAGACTTTTACCAGAGCTTAGTAACTTTATCCACGACATTAGTGCATAGTCTTAGTGGTAACTGTACCCCGTCATCTCTGCTCCCCTTGTCAACAAATACTAGGGATGGATGTTTTCCACGATCAAGACTCAATCCGGTTACGTCATACTCTATTGCCAACGCATAAGCTTACGTTGACGATCTCGACTAAGAAGCAAATATTTTACGATGGTGGCTAAATTTCCACGATTTTTGGCGAAGTCAGTCTGTTCCAGACCGTCAGAGGTGCATTTTCGTCTATCGACATCATTGGTTACCGCAGGACCGACTAGGCCCTGATACTTTGTGAAACTGATTTACCCCACAAAATTTAGGTAGCGACGATTGGCACAATAAATAGTCATAAAAGCACCCCAAAGCTTACGTACGATGGCTGAATAGCCAGAAACAACTTCACAGCCAGAAGATCGACTCTCTCAAAATGTCACGTACAGACAACTGACGAAAAACCAAATTAAAAATCGTATGGGCAAAAGAACAATGGATCCACAGTGACAGGATAAAGTTTTGGGAAGACAAGAAGAACAATGGGGTGAAACTTGTGATTCCACGTACCCTTCAAGGAGTTAAAAGATACAGCATTAACTAAAAAATAAACAACAGGAAGCATGGGTAACTGTTGGATCACCACGACACGTTGTGGAGCCCAAGATAGAGTAAACGTATACCCTATTTTGAGATCAAACACCGGCTTGCTTCGAAAGGAGTACTGTCTCATCTCTTTATATGCGCACTGCACATTTCTTTTAACTGGTTCGTCATGTATATGTGGAATGCCTCGTGCGATGCTTTAGGGAGGGAGGGTGGGGAGAAGGGGGGTGGGTAGGACAGTCTTGCACCGCTTTCCCTCGAGAAGCTCGGATAACCCTTTTCAGGCCACAATACGAGAAAGTTTCTCCTCTGAATCCAACTACGGCCGGAAACAACGCTCTCGGCTAACAGCGCAGCAATATTCAGCGGGTGGCGAATTCCTGTAAGCGAAGTGCGCGAGGAATTTCATCTGTTTAAGCGCGCGGCCAAGTCCAGTGGGCAACTTCTCCGCCCTTGCAGCCTGTGCCCTCTGTCCAACGTGCAGATCGGAGCAGTCTCTTCAACGGAAGCTTCCTTATAGCCTGGGCTAATGAAGTTTTGATGTTGCTGATATACTTGACTCGCCTCATGGACTAATTTCAGTCCATATTTATTCCTTTTCGGATACAATGTCGTAAGAGTTCAGCTAACCAGGAACAGATTACATCATAGCATGAAGCATTTTCAGGAGTGTGCCTAAACCACGCAATGTTGAAGGAGACGATTCCCTGGCCCTCGCTGACTGCTACCGCCATGCAGCAGCGCTGCTGCTTCGTTGGAGTACTGGTCATTCTTCTTGTTTTACTGTCACTGTTAATACATAAGGTGAAATTAATATCGCACCAGACTGACTTTGGGCCGTTCTTTCAAATGGGCACGTGAAACTGCCCTTAAAATGTCTTAAGTAGCACAGCATTTCATCATCTTGACATGCTCGTAAGTGTACGCACCTTTTCCCCGTATATGCATAGTGGTATGTGGATATCCCGTCAACCTCTTGCAACACAATCTGTCCTTTCTTGTGGAAAACAACTCTTCGAAGAGCGGCGCGTTGTCACAGGATCGTTTACTCTGAGCGAGAGCTCTGCGGAGATGCTTAAACTCTAAATGCTGGCGCTACAAGAGAGGCGTCAGTACACCACGGAGAGATTTACTATTGAAATTCGGAGAGATTACGTTCCGGAGAGAGAGAGAGAGAGAGAGAGAGAGAGAGAGAGAGAGAGAGAGAACGCATACTTCCTCCCACAGACAACTCGCGAAATAACTACAAAGAGAAAAACAGAGAAATCAGACGTAACACGAAGGTTTCCCGGCCATTATTTTTCCATGCGCCATCCGTGAATGGCGAATGGAAGGGGAGGGGGTATCACATAGTGGTACCAAGTACCTTCCACCATACACACGTTGGTTTATTTAGCACAGATGTAGATGTTCTAAGTGATCAGGGTGCTCTCAGACATGTCTACAACTGTTTAACCACACGACTTATCCTGAAAGTGCGTAAAATAATACTGCCAAGCGGGTGGCTTCACCCTGGCCTGGTTGACGTATGTCGGTGCCTCATCATTTCGTTAGGCAGACCACTGCGAGGGTGTCGTTTAGAGCTGGCTTTCAGTGCCTGCGCTGCACGGAAAGGCGGCAGCGCGCAGTGGTGCGAAGAACGCAGCTAACGAGCCCCCTCGCTCGTCTCCAATTAAGCGCGGAGCGGCGCGCAAGCGG
Organism: Schistocerca cancellata; assembly: GCF_023864275.1. Lineage (NCBI taxonomy): Eukaryota > Metazoa > Arthropoda > Insecta > Orthoptera > Acrididae > Schistocerca > Schistocerca cancellata. Next base: position 596,320,705 of record NC_064627.1, on the reverse strand, counting down.
AACAGGTTGGCCACGCCGTTAGCTGCGTTCACAGGCACCTCGTGCGGATCCAGCACCCACCACTCTCCTTCGTCCAAGTACTGTCTACAGGAGGTTTCATCCCTTCCTACCTTAGGCAAACCGCATTCCGTCAGGCTACAATGGACCAGTGTCTATCACTAAGTTTCCAACAGTTTTAAGGAAGCCCTTTTCTCTAGCAACAGCTTTAAAAAAATAAAAAAAGTTTGGTTCCAAGTGAGCACAAGACTACGAAGCTTCTGTTACAAAGGTTCGCCAGTAGGGCGAAATTACAGGACTTTCAATCAAATTCAGTTTCGTTAGCAAACTGGTGCTTGCATTAAATGCGCGTTCGCGTGGTACTCACTATACTCTGACGGAAATGGAAAATTCGACACTCTGAACACGTAGCCCGATTTCTACCACACACACTCCAGTATGTTCATATGTTTGGAGACATGATTAAAATTTCGTCCTTACGAGAACTTAATTTCAGGACAGAAAAAACTGCGTTCCTACATATGCAGAATATGTGTTAGAATATGGTGACCACTGGGTGTCTAATGTTACTGCAACGTAGCATGGCAAGAGACCCGACACATGCAGCTGATTGCGATCTTTCGGACTTTGAGAAAGTTTGCCTCATTGGCATGAGGGACATCGAAGTACCATTGTGACAGATTGCGGAGACCGTTGGCTGTAGCGACTTGAGAACGAGTAATGGAGAGAGAGACTCAGTCACCATTGTGGCAAGGAGAGCGGGCAAAGTTCCTTTCAGAAGGATTATGCCGCAAGAGGACCGTAGGATTGTTCAACTGGCTCTGATGAATAGAGGGATGACACGAGAAATTCGGGCAGGGGGGTACAGGTGAAGCGTTAACAGTGATTGGTGGGAACAGATTGCTCGATGCTGGCTTGAGACTGAATTGCCCTGTGTCGTTTATCGCTGGGGAGACTTTCATCCTCTAAAGCTAAAGTTAACTGAAACATTGACGGCGTATTTTAGTATTCCGAGACGAGTTCCTTCTCTATGTGGCCATCAGACCGCCGCCAACTTCTAGACAGTTTTCCTAAAGACCAACGGAAGCAGCAGATCGAGATATTTCCCTCTCACGCTTCCGTATTCATGGTGTGGAGGGCTGTTCTGTATTACAACAGAACTGATTTGGTAACTTAATTTGTTGGATGCGCGCCGACGTGTGACGAGAGTGGTACTCCCTTTTGCTACAACCTTGATGACTATGGCACGAAGTAACATATACGAACAGCAAAATGGATCATTCGATACTGCAGATCACACCACTAATATCTTGAAAGGAATTCGTGACTTGTCTGTCCGGTCCAGTGATTTGCCACCCATAGAGCTTGTCTGGGATGCAAACTGCTCATATAGCGAACGCGCTGCGTGCGTGCGAGACGGTGGGGGCACCCAGACCCGGATCGTATACGCGCAGCGGCTATCGAACGTGTTTCTGCTACACCGGACAATCTGTGTGTGGTTTTTATGCGTTTTCCCAACGCTTTAGGCAAACGCTCGCCTGGTCACCAAATTTGGCCTCAGAGGATCCGATAAACAAAGTTTTAAAATGCGATAATAGAAGGAACAAAATTTACAACATTTGATGACGGATGGTGCACATGACCTTCCTCCCTCAGGCAGGCGAATACGGAATCAGCAAGTGCATCTGGCCACAAAGTAATAAAAACTTTCATACCGGCCTATCCGTAGTAATCTTCAGGAACTAACACACCATGTGTTTCGAGTGTGGCGAAAACTTGTTCACGACGATATTCTACATCTGTTCGCTTCCATGGCACAACAGATACAAAGTCCTGGTCCACCATTCGTGTATTTCAATGTTTTAGTGTTCGAGTAACGATCACGAAGCATCATCAGAAATACCTAACGTGCTCGTGAAATAGCATTCGACTCCGAATTTTCGGTCACTAATACCCGTGTTGCTTGCAATTCGACGGCAACTTTCTTGCCGAGAAACACTATCAGAAACTACAGCTTACAGTTGTTTCTGACGAAATCCTTTGCTTAAGTAGAAAGGACGTGCTCCTAACTCCATTACATTATAACTTCCATTTCCTACAACATTGCTTGTATCATTTATTTTTAGTATATTCTTACTAGTCAAAGATTCCAAAATTTTATGCAGGCCTCTGTAATTAGTAATCTTGACTTGTATCATTAACATTCATGTACGCAAAGGATATTCACAAGTGTTTACCATACTAAACTAGTAAGCACAATAAGGTACCGACTCGAGTATTTGAATGTTAAGCTTTTATACAGAATGCATTTAGATTTGCACACACACAGAAAATGAGTACTGCGTAAAGCGTTCAATTAGAAGAATTTCTCAGAAGTAATCACACTGGCACTAGAGCAGTGGTCAAACCGTTGCCATAAATAAATATTCTTGCGGCCCGCGGTTCGCAGCCGTTTTTTTATATTAATATACAGCTAGCTGTTTACAGCTGAATCTAAAAACGTCAACTGATGTTACGAGCTTCTCGAGAGCGTAGTTCCCGTTCAGAAGTATTTTGTGTGCTTTTTTAACTGGTGTTGGTGATTGCGGCCGTGAGCGAAGTAAAATTGGCCGTTTACCCAGGGAGCGGGAGGGCACGTCGCGCGGTCACTGCTGCGTTAGAGGATGTGTGAGTGAGAATATTCTTTGTTCATCTTCCAGTACTTAGAACTCGCATCTGTCATCGTCGCTCTTAATTCATTAAATTTAAGTACAATTACTGTTACTAATCAGTTCATCATTTTCTCTCACAGAAAACGCAATAATACTTTGCCATGCAGTTACTATGTTCAGGTAAGCGGCCAACTTTACGTAGCACACGGCCGAATTCACCAACGTCAATATGAAACAGAACACTCGACAAGAACTGTTCCGAATGGTGCCGACTTTTAACGATGAGTATTTGGGGGCCGGCGGAAACTTACCGCGCCCTTATTATATAGCTGGTCTAGATGCGACACCCAACATACCCATGTATGTGGGTTGTCAATTACTAACAGAATCGGTACATATGCCTTCTGAGATGCCGCTCCAGAATATCAGTACTGGTTTTTGAGCAAAAAAGGAGAACGACCACTACAATAGAGGCTTGCAAGACTGCTTCGCATGAATCGTACATGTAATTCATTCCCTCAACGACTGTCCAATTTCTTTGTTAACGCTTTTGACTTGCCATGATCTGATATGGTTCAAAATGGCTCTGAGCACTATGGGACTTAACTTCTGAGGTCATCAGTCCCCTAGAACTTAGAACTACTTAAATCTAACTAACATAAAGACATCACATACATCCATGCCCGAGACAGGATTCGAACCTGCGACCGTAGCGGACGCGCGGTTCCAGACTGAAGCGCCTAGAACCGCGTATCCACCTAGGCCGGCCATGATCTGATATAAATGATGTAATGTCTCTGAAGACATCTACATTTCTCATTAAGGGATGTTCATTTACAGCTGCGGTAACATTTTACTGCAATCTACAACCAGGCTTCTCCAAAATGTGACTAAGTAGTCAGCTAACATGTTATTTTACTCTGAAGTAAATTACTCTTTCAGAGCCATTTCGAGGCCCGTACACGGAACTATCTACTTCAGGCACAACAAAGCTGTTAAGCATAGGCGACACAACGGTCTAGATAGCGCGCACCAAGCCACGTATCTGGATAACTGCCATGATCAGAGCGATCACTGCGGTGACAGACTGACAAGCAAAAATATTATGACTACTACTCATCGCGAGATAAAGCTGCCGGACGGCGTTGCGGCACGTGGCGTTGTAATAATAAGTACATAGGCAGAGCAGAGTCTAATCTCGTATTATTCTAGCGATGATATGGACCGTGAATGGGGAAATCCGTCTACATCAGCTACTTTGACTAGGGCAGTTTCTTATGGAGACAGGGAATGAGCATTTTAAAATTACGAAGTTGGTCGGTTGTTCGCTTGCTACTGTCGCATCGATCGAAAGTGCTCGAAAGAAGGTGAAACCACGAGCAGGCGGCAAGCTGTCTGACGTCCACACGTGATAACCGAACGTAGATGTCGGAGGCTGGCCCGCTCTGTACTTCAGAGCCCAACGCTGAGCACGGGGTGCTCCACAGAAGAAGACCGTACGCGTTCCTCTATCGGCCCAAACAGCAGATTCCCTAATGTCTGAGTGCACCATAGACAACGCACGCGTGCCGTTTCTGAGTTCCGGTACAATTGTACAGCGTTCTCTGGATCGATTCAGGGGAAAGTAAACGTAGCGTGTTGGTTACAACCGGTCTTACGTCACTCCCATATCATATTAAATGCAGGTATGATTCATTATTCCATAACGCGGCAACAGATTTACCAAAAAACTTGGACATTGTGCACAATTCAGTTATCGCTGTTTGCAATGCGCAGGTAACCATCGAGACAGGACCCTTGATCAATAGGAACTTGTTGCCAGGTCGAAAGATTCGCATTTCTCGTTCGACCAGGTCGACGGTCGTGACGCCGTCATCCAGGCGGACGGCTGCTCAAAGCATGCATCGTGTCACACAAGGAGTGTGGAGGCAGAATTACACTCGGGGCGACATCCATCTGAACTTCCGAGAGAACTTTGGTAGAAATCTGAGGCACCGTGACGCTTTTGGACTACATGAACGTTTTCACGATCAGCTGCCTCTCTTCAATCTTGATGTCTTCGCCTACGGCGATGGCGACAGCGATGCTATCTTCCAGAAAGTTGGAACTGTGGACTTCATGGCACGCAGTATCGCTGCTGTATAATGTTCCAAAGGTCTACTAACACGCTATTAAGCAGGTGGTCGTGTTTTGGCTCGTCAGTGTATTTTGGTGACAACAATTGTGTTATTCGCATCTCAATGCTCACTAAGTATTACGGTTCAGCCGTGGCCATGGCAACATGAAAGGCCTATCAACGAACGTGTGGGGTTGTGGGTCGCCGGCGTAGAGAGGGCGCTGGAAGCGGGCACCGGCCGCAACGCGGACTGCGCACATTCGAGCGAGAGCCGGCTCCTTGTGCTCGTGTGCTCGCCCCATTACGTCACGCTGCAGCCACTGTGGGGGGGCGAGAGCCCATGACAGCAGTCACAACACTCGCAGCCGCCAAGGCCTAGGTTAAACGGCACAGAATTAATCGCTATAGCGGGTCAGTCGCATACGCGTTGTTCCGCCAACGGCGCTGACGTCGGCACAGTATTTAACTTACCCCCGGTTGAGTATCAAGTGCGGAACAAACCTACTCCATCTATGAAGGGCAGATAAAATCGACGTAGTAGTAAGGTCGGAGCAGAGTACACAATTTTCCAGTATCCATTGGTCAGAAATGTACCGTTGTCGAGCTACGACCATAACACGAAACGACAGCTAAGCAGTAGTGAGCGCTCGGAACTATGTGCATTTAAATTAACTTCCGCCAGTTGATGTCTTTTACGCTAAAGAGCGCAGTTACTAATTAAATTATCGTAAGAGGACTGTTCAGCTGGACACACACACACACACACACACACACACACACACACACACACACACACACGTACGTACCATTCTCTCGTCGCCGATTGGTTTTCTTTTTATGTCCGTAGTTCCATAACAGTGCATGGTGGACCTATGGTTATTTGCAAAGTTTTGTTCGCTTCGACATTCACATTCCCTGCCCTGACCTAATTACCAGGTTATTTTCCCTCCACCCAATCTCATCCGCAGGCTGTTGTACGGTGCTTGGAGGAGGGGACAATCTACCAATACTAAGGACTTCTCCTGTTCTATAGGCATACTAAGCGAGAGAAAAGCAACTATGTACGTCTTTACGTACCCTTATATATCTCATGATACCTACACAAGACACACGACGTTGACAACAAAATGGTCGCCTTATGTCCTTCGAATACAAGTTAAATTTTACTCAATTGGGTTTCACGAGAAATACGTCGTCATTCTTACAGGAATTACTATTCAAGTTATTCGCAGTTAGTTGTCGCAAAATTTAGGTATTTTATATTTGCTTCATTTACGTTCTGGTTCATTATCTGTGGCGCCTCACAGAAACAACGAAAAATGTCCGTCATTACGGACCATCTGGAATTCGAACCTGATGACTGCCACGGGCATCCCCGGCTGTTCAAGCACGGTATTTCTTGTTCCGTTCTAGTGTGTATTGAACGAGAGATGCAGCAGAGCGGCCAGGAAGGATTAGAAGACGAAATGCAACGGGCTCAACAGACGGCATCGCCGTTCATACAGGGTGACTTACTGAACTATATGAAACAAAATTGTCCTAACTTCTTAACGGTTCGCGTTAGGACGTTCAAATTGCGCGGTTGGTCGCGGGGAATGTTTGGAATTGGTATGCGCATGCATGGTTTGGTTTAGTGATAAAACCCACTTTTATTTGGATGGGTTCGGCAATAAGTAAAATTGGGACATTTGGGGCACTGAGAATCCGCATTTCGCGATCGAAAAGTCTCTTCACCTTTAACGGGTGAGTGTGTGGTGCGCACTGTCCAGTCACGGAAAATCAGTGCGAATATTCCTTGATGGGGCGGTAACTACCGAACAGTAAGTGAAGGTTTTGGAAGATGATTTCACCCTCATTATCCAAAACGACTCGTATTACGACAAGATGTGGTTCATGCAAGACGGAGCTCAACCCCATCGAAGCAGGAGTGTGTGTGATGTCCTGGAGGAGCACTTTGGGGATCGCATTCCAGTTCTGGGCACCCAGAGGCCACTGGCGTAAGCCTCGATGGGCTTCCATTTTCTCTGGATCTCAACACATGCAACTCTTTGATGGGCTATGTTAAATACAAGGGGTACAACAATAACCACAAAACCACTGCTGAGCTGAAAACAGCCATTCACGAGGTTTTCGACAGCATCTATGTTCCAACACTCCAGCGGATCATGCAGAATTTAGCTACTTGTCTGTGCCACATCATCGTGAAAGATGGAAGGCACATCGAACATGTCAAACTGAGTCCGAATGTCTGTAGTAACGTATGCGTGTTGAAGTTTGTACGCCCCGTAGTTTATAACTAACTTACGTTCTTTTCCATACAGTTTAATAATTGCCACCCTTTGAATATGGTTTTTGTAGGCTTTAAGGAAGAATAGCGACTACGCGTTGACAGTTAACGCAAAAAATTATTTATCATATAATATCACCATTAGAAAATTATGCTGAATGTGTCGCTTTAGAAGCGTTAGTTTCGTTTACCCCCACGCTCAGTTTACAAGGAACTCTCTTAACTGTCGTTGCGCATGGTATTACGTCGAAACGAGAAGCTATTTCGTAGTTATACTCCATAGAGTTGCTTTTATGTGCCAGCTGTGCACAGAAGCTCCGTTAATACACGGCCATACAGACCCCGTACAATTGAAGATTCAGAACAGAGACATAAGAACGCCATGTGGTAATACGGTAAGGATATGAATCCTTAGTACCTGATATACTTTACCACAAGTGGTGTTCTCAATGACGCTATTCCACGATAAACTGCTCCCGAAATAGACGTCTTGCAGACAACCATAGCACAAGCTGTCACTTCACTTTTTTTTTTGGTTTTAGGGCGCAAAACTTCTATGGTCATTAGCGCCCAGCCCGTGACTTAGGAAACAGTAAAAAACCGAAATTTAAAACCAGCAGCAATGGGAACAAAGTCATAAAATTGGAGAAACTAAAAGCAGAAGGAATGCTTAAAAATCCACTACAGAAAGTTGTCCCAAAAAAAAAGCTTCAAATGACTGACGTCATTTCACTGTCACTAATAAACTGGACAACGCGGTCAGCTGAGCGCGTGTCATCTGCTAAAATCGACGATAGATCAGGCGATAGCTGTAGACGGGAGCGTAACGGATTAAAATAGGGGCATTCAATTAAAAGGTGTCTTACCGTCCACAGCTGACAGCAGTGGGGATAGAGTGAGGGAGGATCGCCGCTTAAAAGATGTCGATGGCTAAAAAGACAGTGCCCTATACGGAGTCTAGCTAAAATTACCTCCTCCCGACGACGCGTTCGGGAGGAAGAGGTCCAAGCGCAAGGAAGGGCTTTCACTTCCCGCAATTTATTATGGGGAAGTGTTGACCAATGCGCATGCCATAATTGAGCAACTTTGCGACATAAACCGCTCCGTAGATCGGTGAAGGGAAGTGACTGAATAGCTGGCCGAGGAAGAGAGACTGCAGCCTTGACCGCTATATCGGCCGCCTCATTCCCACAGATACCAGCGTGTCCCGGGAGCCAGAGGAACGCCACCGAGACGCCCCCCAGGTGGAGCAAGCGCAGACAGTCCTGAATCCGGTGGACCAGAGGGTGCACAGGGTAAATAGCTTGGAGACTGAGGAGAGAGCTGAGAGAATCGGAGCAGATAACGTACTGTATCAGCTGATGGCGGCGGGTGTAGTGGACAGCCCGGAGAACAGCGTAAAGCTCCGCAGTATAGACCAAACACTGGTCGGGAAGCCGAAAGTGATTTGGGGTGTCGCCAACAACATAGGCACTCCCTACACCTAACGATGTTTTCGAGCCATCGGTGTAAATAAATGTGGCTTCCGTCATTTGTGCACATAGAGCAGCAAATGCCCGACGATAAACAAGTGAAGGGGTACCATCCTTGGGAAATCGACAAAGGTCACGGAGCAGGCAGATCCGGGGACGGAGCAAAGGCGGCGCTGTACCCCAAGTTGTCAAGAAGGTTTTAGGAAAGCGGAAGGAAAGAGAATGGGGCAGTTGACGGAAGCGGACTCCCGGTGGTACTAGGGAGGAGGGGCGGCCTGCATACCCTACATCAAAGGAGGCGTCGAAATACATGTCATGGGCTGGATTAGCAGGCATGGAAGACAGATGGCTGGCATAACGGCTCAGAAGGACTGCTCGCCGATTGGACAGCGGAGGTTCAGCAGTCTCAGCATAAAGGCTTTCCACAGGGCTGGTGTAAAAAGCTCCAGACACTAAACGTAATCCACGGTGGTGGATAGAATCGAGACGCCGAAGAATAGACGGCCGAGCAGAGGAGTAGACTATGCTTCCGTAATCCAATTTTGAGCGCACTAGGGCGCGATAGAGGCGGAGAAGGACCACTCGGTCCGCTCCCCAGGAGGTACCATTCAGGACACTGAGGGTGTTAAGCGATCGCAGACAGCGAGCCGAAAGATAGGAAACGTGGGAGGACCAGCACAGTTTTCTGTCAAACATAAGACCCAAGAATTTAGCGACGTCTGAAAACGGAAGGTTGACACGACCTAGATGTAAGGAGGGCGGAAGAAACTCCTTACGTCGCCAAAAATTAACACAAACGGTCTTACTGGGAGAAAAACGGAAGCCGGTTTCGATGCTCCAAGAGTGGAGGCGATCGAGACATCCTTGAAGACGTCGTTCAAGAAGGCTGGTCCGTTGCGAGCTGTAATAGATCGCAAAATCGTCCACAAAGAGGGAGCCCGAGACATCAGGAAGGAGACAATCCATAATTGGATTGATGGCAATGGCAAACTGTACAACACTCAGCACGGGGCCCTGGGGTACCCCGTTTTCTTGGGAGAAAGTACGGGAGAGAGTAGTGTTCACCCGCACCCTAAATGTGCGCTCTGCCATAAATTCGCGAAGAAAAAGGGGCAGCCGACCTCGAAAGCCCCAAGAGAACACTGTGCGGAGGATGCCTGTCCTCCAACAGGTATCGTATGCTCTCTCCAGATCAGAAAATATTGCTACTGTTTGGCGTTTCCGGAGAAAATTATTCATGATATAAGTGGAGAGAGCAACTAGATGGTCAACTGCAGAACGATGCTTTCGGAATCCGCATTGGACAGGTGTGAAAAGACTGCGGGATTCCAGCCACCAAGCTAAACGGTAATTCACCATACGCTCCAAAACCTTACAGACACTACTCGTGAGAGAAATGGGGCGATAGCTAGAGGGGAGATGTTTGTCCTTTCCAGGTTTCGGAGCAGGAACGACGACAGCTTCCCGCCATCGTCGGGGAAAAGTACTGTCGGTCCAAATTCGATGATAAAGGCGAAGGAGGTAACGCAGACTATGGGTTGATAAATGCAGCAACATTTGGACGTGGATACCATCCGGTCCTGGGGCGGAGGAGCGAGAAGAAGAGAGGGCATGTTGGAGTTCCCGCATGGAGAAAACAGTATTGTAGCTTTCGTGATTTGGAGAGGAGAAAGCAAGATGTCGCACTTCTGCTGCAGGTTTCTTCGGGAGAAACGCTGGCGGGTAATTTGAAGAGCTCGAAATCTCAGCAAAGTGCCGACCCAACGAGTTAGAAATTGCGACGGGGTCCACTAAGGTATCATGCGCGACAGTGAGCCCAGAGACCGGGGAGAAACTAGGCGCGCCTGAGAACCGTCGAAGCCGACTCCAAACTTCCGAGGAGGGAGTGAAGGTGTTAAATGAGATAATAAAGAATTTCTAGCTTGCCTTCTTGCTATCGCGGATGATGCCATGGCATCGCGCACGGAGCTGCTTATAGCGGATACAGTTGGCCAAAGTAGGATGGTGACGGAAAATGCGAAGAGCACGTCGCCGCTCACGTAGTGCGTCACGGCATGCCTCGTTCCACCAAGGAACTGGGGGGCGCCGGGGCAATTCGGAGGTGCGTGGTATTGAACGTTCCGCAGCTGTAAGAATAACGTCGGTAATATGTGTGACCTCATCGTCGACGCTGGGAAAGCGACGGTCATCGAATGTCGCTAGAGACGAAAAAAGTGTCCAATCGGCTTGGGCAAATTTCCAGCGTCGCGAGCGCATATATGGCAGTGGAGGCTGCAGTCTAAGGACACATGGAAAGTGGTCACTCGAGTGTGTATCATCAAGGGCGAACCATTCGAAGCGCCGAGCTAGCGGAACAGTACCGACCGCAAGGTCCAAATGAGATTAATTTGTCGTGGAGGCAGACAAAAATGTGGGGACCCCAGTGTTGAGGCAAACGAGATCCGCTTGGTGGAAGACGTCTAGCAATAGAGAGCCACGTGGACAAGGATGTGGAGATCCCAAAGCGGGTGGTGGGCATTGAAGTCCCCAACCAGCAAATAGGGGGGTGGAAGCTGACCAAGAAGATGAAGGAGATCAGCTCGTGCCTTTGGTGTGGATGATGGAATGTATACAGTACAAAGAGAGAACGTGTATCCAGAAAGGGAAAGACGGACGGCGACAGCTTGGAAGGAACTGTTTAAGGGGATTGGGTGATAATTGAGAGTATCATGGAGAAGAATCATGAGTCCTCCATGGGCTGGAGTGCCTTCAACAGAGGGGAGGTCATATCGGACGGACTGAAAGTGAGGGAGAACAAAGCGGCCATGGGGACGCAGCTTTGTTTCCTGAAGACAAAAGATGACCGGCGAGTAGGATCGTAAGAGGACCGACAATTCATCCCGATTGGCTCGAATGCCGCGGATATTCCAGTGGATAATGGACATGGGGTGAACAGAAAATGGAGGAATGTGACCAAAGTTGCTGTCAACTCAAAGACTGCTCGGAGCTAGCAACCGACAGCATGGAATGGCATTCAGCCGAAGGCAGAAGATCCTGATCCATAGGTTGGTCAGGAGCAGCCCCTGCCACCAGCGATCGGCCGGTTGACCGGCCACCAGCAGTGCGCCTCGGCGACACAGAATATGGCCGAGGGCGATTTCCGCCAGGCGGTGCTGTAGATGGGACACGCCTTGGCGGAGAAGGAGAGGAACTGGGTTTCTTTGTAGCCTTCTTGGAAGAATGATGTTTAGATGAAGGAGGAACCGACGGTTGTGAAGTTGCGGTACGTAAAAACTCTTCACGAGTATGCTCTTTTTTCGAAGACTTGGCGTCCGACTTTTGGGCTCGAGATTTAGCAGAACCCGACGAAGGGTGAGCCATAGAGTGGGCAGGCGAAAGTGGTGAGGTTGAACGAGCGATCTTTGCGCTGGCCGATCTGACGACCGTGGTACTAAAGGTGAGGTCGCAAGTCTGCGTGGCCGCCTCCTTTGTTGGCCGAGGAGAAGCCAGGACAGTGCTGTATTTTCCTGTCTGAGGCACGGTGGGCTGTCGACTGGCGAATAATTTTCGAGCAGCAAAGGTCGACACCTTTTCCTTCACTCTTATTTCCTGGATGAGCTTTTCGTCCCTAAAAACGGGGCAATCTCGAGAGGAAGCAGCGTGGTCACCCATACAGTTGATGCAGCGAGGGGATGGAGGTGGACAAGCACCCTCATGGGCATCCTTGCCACACGTAACACATTTGGCCGGATTGGAACAGGACTGGCTGGTGTGATTGAACCGCTGACATCGATAGCAACGCGTAGGGTTTGGGACGTAAGGGCGAACGGAAATTATCTCATAGCCTGCTTTGATTTTCGATGGGAGTTGAACTTTGTCAAATGTCAAGAAGACAGTGCGGGTTGGAATGATGTTCGTGTCAACCCGTTTCATAACTCTATGAACAGCCGTTACGCCCTGGTCAGACAGGTAGTGCTGAATTTCTTCGTCAGACAATCCATCGAGGGAGCGTGTATAAACGACTCCACGCGAGGAATTTAAGGTACGGTGCGGTTCCACCTGGACAGGGAAGGTGTGGAGCAGAGAAGTACGCAGCAATTTTTGTGCCTGGAGGGCACTGTGTTTCTAACAACAGGGTGCCATTCCGTAATCTGGAACAAGACTTTACAGGACCTGCAATTGCGTCGACACCTTTCTGAATAATGAAAGGGTTGACCGTGGAGAAGTCGTGACCTTCATCAGTCCGAGAAACAACAAGGAACTGTGGCAACGATGGAAGAATCGTCTGTGGCTGAGACTCAGTATACTTACGTTTGTGAGCAGACATAGTGGAAGGTGAGGAAACCATTGCGGAAGAATCCCCATGATTACCGGCGTCTCCGATGGCGCGCTCCTCCCTTGTGGGGGCCCTCTCTGAGGGCACTCACACCTCAGGTCACACCTCCCGACAAACGGACGGAGGGACCAATCGCCATTTTCGGAAGGTATCAGCTCGGGTAATCACCCCTCCCTGGGCCTGGCCGTTACCAGGGGGTACGTACGTGTCCTACCTGTCTACCCGGGCTGGGGAATTACGCGTTACCCCGTCACCGGCTACGCACAAAAGGCGTGGGTCGGCCTTCAGACATGCACAGGGAGGAAGAAAGAGAAAGGGAGAGGAAAGAAGAGAGGTCTCAAACGCCGCAGCGGAGAAAAGGGAAAGAGAAGAGGTAAGGAAAAGAGAAGGACAAAGGAAGGAAGAAGACATAAAAGCATGGAAGGCGAAGAATGCAGTACATTTACGAGCGTCCGTCTCCGGACGTAGGCACAAACCATACTCCCAGATGGGGAGAAAGGGAAGGAAAGAGCCAGAGGTGAGGGGAGGAGGGGCGAAGATAGGGATGGGGAAGGATGCGGAAAGGGAAGGTATGCAGCCCGGAAAGGAAGGAAGGCCACATTAGCTCGGGGTCCCGTGCTCGCTACGCACGTATCCACAAAAGAGTTGTGGACCCCTGGGGGCGGTTTGGTGAGCTGTAAGCTGCTGTTCACGAATAGCTATTCTGACAGCTTCAGCCCTGTTGTCTCCAACATTTTTCTACTGAAGCCGGGCGAAGGCAGACAAGGGGACGAAGTTCACAGCTCCCAACATTTCAAGTAGTCTCAAGAATCGAACGGACAGCGTTCTGTTCCTACATGCCTTCAGCGGCCGTGATACGACTTCGTCGTTTTTCGGCAAAGCAAAACAAACTTCTCAAGGCATTGCAGACAAAGGCCAACCTACAGAAGGCAGCGACCTCTCGCCAGTTCCGACCGTTGAAGGTATAGCATCTACGTAACTCTTGAAAACCGTTTAGGGGTACTTCACATTGTATCATGGAGGTGGTTCCTGCTGCAAACCGGCGTTAGGTGTATCACTGCTTGCCCACTACGCAAAGGCCAATCCTGCACCTATGTTCCAACTGATATAATTATAGATATTGATAACCGTGGAGTAAATAATGATATTCTGCAAGAAGGAAGAAAAGTTCGCATCAAGAATATGAACAGGGGAAAAAATGGAAGACTTAATGTTATTTCGACCGTCATCTTCCAAGAGTAAAGAAGTAACACTGTAAAATTAAGAAAAACGGACTGCACATAGCTAAATATAAACTTTTACTGAAACGATGATACTTTTTTTTATTGTATTACTTTAACGCAGTTTTATAGGATGATACGAAAATAATTTGTTAGTTGAATGAAGTTTCTTTATTCCTGATAAAACGATAGTAAACCTGTTCACTACTACCCTTTTTAATCATTTTTTTGTCCTTTTATATATACAAGGAGCGATCAAAAAGCTCCCGTTTGAGAAGGTTGCTGCAGTGTATACTTAAACCAGCTCGCCCTCTGATGAGTGTACACGAGCACCGACATACCGGCAAGGGGTAACTGTGGCCTTCGAACGGATACTTTTCGATCGACCCCTTATATTAATCTGCTTATTTCAAAGTGAGATGTACATTATAAATTGTGTATAAGTAACAAAAATAAAGTGAATATTGGAAATATTCACTGAATATAAAGTATAACTTTGATGTCCGCCGTTAACAAAATGATTCACATATACTATGTTGGATTGCCTGTGTTTTTACTAAGTACTCTGAAATGTCCTTCAGAAATGCATATATGTTTGAAGTAACAGTCACTGTATGAAGTACAAGGCATATATTCGCAATTGCGAGTGTGATCAGACACCAATTGAAGTATGTACTGCACTGCCCTGCTCTCAACTCAATGTATACTGATCAGCCAGAACCTGATAACCATCGACCTACTGTCGATACAAACCCGTCCAGGCGATAGCAGCGTCATCTGGCGAGGAAGACTGTCAGATACACGCACTATGCATGTGGTAACAGTGAACGTGCTGCCCCTTTGTAGAATGGGGAAGGCGCGCGATCTATCTGAGTTTGACCGAGGGCAGATTGTGATGGCCTGCAGGCTCGGCACGGGCATTTCGGAAATTGTGCACGACTTGTCGGTTGTTCGAGGTGTGCTGTGGTGTCTTCAACACGTGACGAAACCATGTCCAGACGCCGTGGGGTTGAGCAGGCACCCTTAATTACAGATGTTGGACGTCGTAAACTAGGCAGACTGGTACATCGGAACAGACGGAACTAACATGATACTTTAATGCTGGGCAGAGTAGATGTGTGTGTTTAACACACACAGCACCGCATACTACGACCCTCGCTTGTGCCAATGTTAACACCGAAACATTGGCAACTAAGACTGAAATCGTCGCGTGGCCGTCGGCACTACGCGTTGGCGTAGTTGCAGATCGTTGCATGGTCTGATGAACAGCGATACCTTCACCACACCGATGAGAGGGCACCAATGCGTGGTCTTCCAGAAGAACAGCTCCACGACACGTGTACTGCGGGACGGAGACAGGCTGACGGGGCGGCACCACTGTGCTCTGGGGAACAGTCACGTTGGCACCCATGGGTCCAGTGGTGCTCGTGGAAGGAACCATGACGGCCGAGGAGTATCGTACACTGGTTAGAGATCACGTACACCCCTTCATGACGATAATGTTTTCCTACGGCAATGGTATTTTTCAACAAAATAACGCGCCATGTCACAAGGCCAAGAGTGCGATGGACTGGTTCGAGGAACACACTTGCGAGTTCCAGTTTAAGTGCTGCGCCGCCGTCGCGCCCCCCCTCTCCCCCCAACTCGCCTGATCTGAACCCGATCGAACACATGTGGGATGTGATTGAACGTGAGTTTAGACGTCATCAGCTCCTCCCCAGAATTTATGGGAATTAGGTGACGTGCGCGTGCGTGCGTGCGCGCGCGCGCGAGCGCACATGTGGTACGAAGTGCCTCCAGCGACCTGCCAACGGCTCTGAGGTTCCATGCCACGACGCGTCACTGCTGTTAGCCGTGCCAAAGGTGGACATACCGGCTATTAGGTACATTGCCATAATGTTCTTGCCTGTCAGTGTAATATTTCATGACCAGACAAGGCCGCGTCACAGCAATGGGGAGAGTATGGGACAGAGAGAGTGGCATACGGAAGTTTGTGTCGGCCCTGTAGGCGTGCTCAGTTGGCTGATACAGTTAAGGCGACCGCTCACGTAAAGCGGGAAATCCGGGGTCGAGTCCCAGTCCGGCGCAAATTTTCACTGTCACCAATGCATTGTGCAGCTGGTTTCTGATCATTCACAATTGCGAATATATTTCTTGATTTAAATGTAATCACTTTACAGTTAAGTTTTTTGTTAGTTTGACCTTTTTGAAACAATTTTATGCTCTACGACTTTTCTCCTATAAAATTTTGCTGCAAGTTCACCATTTCTAAGAAACTGACCTTTTTATAGCGAAGAAACGAGCGTTTTCGGTTAGTGTCAATGAAGTGCCGTTTTCTAGCGTAGCTTTTGTGTAAGAAAATTTAATCAAATAGCGAAATTTTGGTACTCAATAGATGCAAAACTTATAGAGCATTAAATCTGGCAAACGTCGGCTTTTCGAATGAATGTGTAGTTTCGGAGGAATTTGGAAATTGAACAACAGAAAAAGACCGAAAGTTTGATGATTTTCTTTTCATCACAGCTGAAACTCCACTCAGAAGTTGGAGCAAACTGTGATTACTCATACCAGAGGGCTACTTGAGCGAAGGAATCAGTACGCAGAATTCCACTAATTTCTTCAAGGCAGAACTGTAATGTTGTTGGCCTAAACGTAAAGGCGCCGGGTGTCTCGGTGGTGGCAGCAGTACAGACAACATATTCTGCAGCGAAGACGGACCGCGGTGGTATCGGAGCTGTCGCTCAGACAGAGGCCGGGCTGAGAGGTGCACTACAACAGTGGGCCGAACGCGGCGCGGCGCTGGCGATAAAGGCCTGGCCACACAGAATCCGGCCTGCCGCTGCGACGGACGGCGCAGCGGTGGGCCGGAACTGTCAGCGGCCAGGGACGCCACACAGGCAACGGCCGGCCGCAGCGACTCTTGATGCGTCAGCTGTGTTACACTGTGCAAGGGGCCGAACCCCATTATTAAGCTTGCATGCGTAGCGTGATTGTCTTGGCGTTAGACGATTTGGAATCCTCACACGGGACGCGTTATCTTTGTGCGAGTTTATTTATTTATTTATTTTTTTATTGCAGAAATGAGTAGCTCGCACTAGCGATACGAAATGGCACTAAGAACAGATGTTGGGTGCACGACATTAATAGCAAGAGAGAAAGCTTAGGAGAATACCATCGTCTGTGTATTGATCTAAGAGTCTGACGAAGATAGGTTCTTCAAATATTTTCGTGTGTCGCGAGAATGTTTCGAGGAAATGCATAGCCTGATAAAAAGGTAGCACCGAGAAGTGCACAACGAACTGGAGAAAGCCAATTGATACAAGGCACAGGCTAACCATTTGTTTCAGGTAAGTTTTACCGTTTGTGGCCTCTTTGTGCTTCAAACAGAAGTCACATAAATTATTCCATTTCAGTTTTGCTGTATCATATGAAAGGTTCGGCGGAAGAAAGTGCTATCCCACAACGTAGTTACGAGTGGAGTGATAAATTTATTGCAGTGTTTACGAATACAGCAAACGATAGTAACATCTAGTTCCGTATGTCCCGCTAGAGAGAACTTTCTACTTAATAGATTGTTTTGTTTCATTGTATTCATACCATTGTCATTGAATTTAAACAAACATATCTTTGGTCGTTAACTTATCCATTCGTTCTATTGGCATAACAGATTTTAATCTTTTCCAGATACTTAACTACAGGCGACAGTCACCAGACCATAGGTTTCTCTTTTCGGTTAGGACGTTCAACAGTCTCAGATATTGTGAAATAACTGTGCCAGGCAATATGGACTGTTCTACAGCCCAAGTATTTACATACTCCTACAACAGAGATGTGGAAGAAATCTGAAGGAGGATTTCTAGAACTTTGGGGGTTTCCGGACTGCCTTGGAAGCATAGACGGAAAGCCTATCAGGTTAAAATGCCCGAAGGATAGTGGATCCCAGTTCTTCTGTTACAAACAGTTCTTTTAGCAAGTTCTCCTGGCGATCGTTGATCCATACTACGGTGTTTACGGTAGTTGATATTGGAAGTTATGGACGTCACAGTGACAACACTATTTCTGAGAATTCAGATTTCTACCAAGAGTATATCGAGAGCAGAAGTATTCTACCTCCATATCAGAATCGCGTGTATCAGACAAAAAGTTGTATTCTCTCACCTCCTCTGTAAATCTTTCTGTGTCCATGACGCGTGCACTACGAGCTGCAAGACAAAAACTGCCTCATGCCGCCGCTTCCAGTGCGATAGCAGAGCAGTTGAATGCGCCAACAGAGCAGCCGCTCCGGCTTGCGGCGAATCTGTAATCTGTGACAACCCGGCGGCGGCCGGTGCGGCAGGCCGGGTGCCGGTGCGTCAGAGTAACGAGCGATTCAACAGTGCGGCCTGCCGGCTACGGCTCAAGGCCACAGGCCGGACGGCCAGGCCGCATTCTGTCTGGCCAGGCCTTAAGCGCGGCCGCGGCCCAGCCGGCTGGCTGGTGACTGGCAGCGCGCAGATAGCGCGGCTTGGCTCTGCTTCAGGCTTTTGTCGCCCTGACAGCGCGGCGCTCTACCACCTGTCGCCGTGTACTCGACTGCTCGAACACCGACATCCCCCCCCCCCCACACCCACCAGAGACAGAGCACACCGATTCAGCTAATTCACCCATTCGCTGTCTTATTACCGAGCGTTCTCGGTAGCCTTTTCAGCACGATACCCACGTTGTGAGAAGCCACTGACGCGTGTCCTCCCCATATAAGTCTTAGACCGTCCCTGGGAGGCATACGTATTTTGTTTGAACATCATCTATCAGATACTGAGCTGGTTTTACGCAGTACGTTGACGTTGGATGTTAATGTCCAATGCATAAGAGTGACGGAAGAAGTCACCCTACGACGAAATCTAGCACTTTTTAAGTGAACGACTAGCTTCAAATACTCTAGAGTGACACGCTGCTAGAAAACATACACAAGCAAAGTTTTGATTCTTATCGGACTAAGGAGAACATCGTGCTAGAAATAAATGACGATATCTCCAATCCCCGGTTCCGACCAAGGTTTCTGCAAAGTTTTTCTTGGTTGTCAGGGCCGAAACTGGTAAACCTATCACATTTACTCCCAGCTTGGGAACGCCTCTGACACTCAACAGCTCGCCAACCGCGACTTGCTAACAAGTCGGATCTGAAACAGCCCACTCGTCTCCTTGTAGCTGAGAATCAGAGATGCAGGAAGTTCAGGTACGACAACAGTTTGACCATGTTCGGTGGTGGTGGTGGTGGTGGTGGAGAAATGTATGCGGCACTCAGTAACCAGTTGTGTTAACTTATTAGCCATTATTTCAGATGTCAAATGCCGCGAACTGCATTCCAGTGGCTGTATGGTTCCAAATGTTTGGATCAAACGCGTGTGCATCGACGCGTGAACTACCATCACGTATGTCGCTGCGAAGGCACAACAAACTCTTCAGCCGGATTCAGGCCTAACTACCACTATCAAGTCCATTCCGACTGCAAACACTGTAAATTTTAACACCAAAGTAGATCAAGAATTTTCAGCTGCACCTGCTAACCTAGTATCTTTTTGTGCGTTCGCCAAGAGCGCCAGTTCCAGAGAGAAATGGTTGCAGGAAACTACTTGTGTTGGCAGAACATTTTTTAAGCCACGATCAGCCTCGAGCGTTTCTTGCTGTTCTCCAACTGTCGACGTTCGGCGTGTATGTTTCATACGGACAGGTGCATATTGGTTGTAGTCCAAGCTCAGTTAATATGATGATCAACTTACTTCGCACATATGTGGGAGACGAAACGAAATGTGTTAATAAAACTTTGCTGATATTACCTAAACATCTATTTGTAATTTCTAACAAAACAATGAAACTAAGATAGCTGTGGAAACTGATGTTCATGTTCAAATAATGCTACACTAAAATTAATGTTATTGGTGTACCGTTGATTGTGAACCGTCTACATCACTCAAATCTAGTCAAATATTCACCACAGGTTTTCTTCTCCCTTTTAACAATATACTATCAATGAACTTCGCAATTTTCTAACAATGCCTATACTGCACATGTAAGCACCGTAACCTATATCCGCATGACTGACTCCTCTCGTTGCTTTACAGCCTTTATTGCACCGATGTTTTTCCTGTCCACCTCACTACATAATGGTAGCGCCTTTTCGGCTGCCCAGGTAACCCTATCGACTAGAGAAACAGTGCTGGACAGCAGCTGCGGAATATCGGCCACAGGCCGTATTTATTTTGGAGGCGGTGCCACCGCGTCCCGGCAGCGCGGACCCGCTTTAAAGCTATTTCGGAGAAGCGCGCCGGCACGGCTCAGCACGGAAACTATATGGCGCGCGCCTCTGCGGATACGAGGCGCAACCATTGGTACACCCACGTGACGTACACGCTTGCAACCGTCCCCTCTGCCATAGGTTTGGACCGTGGAATGAAATAACTTATTCCTCTACGATAGAAATACATATTGACGGAAGACACAATTTCGAAACGTTATCATCCCTGGTTTAAGCGAGATTGTTTGGAAATTTTCCTTTGCACCGTTTGCACACAACATAACCACTTACACCAAGCAGCTTCTTCCAGTTTGTTTGCGCTACCAACACAGGAGCCAAGAATTACGAAGTGCTTTCGTGCGTGTTCAATGTTTGTATCTAGGCGTGATATCGCACCGCAGCTACTGCAAACCGGCAATGTGTATGAATTCTTCAAACACGCAGTAATTTTTAAATCCGAATAAAGCTGATATAGCAAGAAGCGATATTTTTATACGTCAGGACTCCATTTCTTTGAAGTCTGTTTACCTCTCAGACTATTCGAAAAACTGGCCATGCCGGCACGGAGTCGTCCGCGTTGGTGGCAAGCACGTGTTTACCCAAACACGCTGACCCGCTTCCTCCACATGTCTAGCGTTCTAACATTCGGGTTATAAGCAACAAATGCCCCTTCAGATCTTACTGCTTAGAATTCGTTGCACCAGGGCTCCTTCCCTCTATGTGGCATGGTTCTTTGGCTTCCCTCACAGTAATCCACCCTCTTCTAGCGATATGCGGTGCAGGAGCCAAATTATGCTACGTGTTACACAACTGATTAGGAAAGAAAACTTTTCTTAAAAGCAGTCCTATCTGTTATCTGCTGTGTTACACTGTCATAAAACAGTGTTAAGAAAGAAGTAATGTTTTCGGACGAACCGTCGGGCCGTCGTTACAAACGCAACACTTCGACAACTAAACGAGCTATCAATCCACCAGCGCACCTGATTACTCGATTTGTTGTCTAATGACTGTGTGCCTACCACGACTATCCGGCCCTTCACGCGAGAACTTTTCTTAAAAACGCAACGGGAAAGAACTAACATCTGGTGCCTTCCAACTCCAGCCCAAGTCTCTACACAGACAAATCAAACAGCTTAACCCTTTATCGCTGGCGACAGCCACACGTTGTGGCCTCACGTGGTACGGAATCACACGCGCCAGCCAGCTCCGCTGTCCAGGGGAACAATGTGTCAGCGGATAGACGCGTGATACGATGCGAGAGAAGAGTTGACCGAAGAAATAAAGTACGTATTTCATCCTCATTCCGGATCAGGAAATTTGGTCCGGCAATGGCTAAGTTATAGGTATCATTTCTCCTCCGTTTTGACTTCTAAATTATTGAATTGTATTACCTTTCACATGAAAGAAAATTAATTTTACGTAACAAAATCGAGTACGTTACATCACCTGATAATATGCACATCTAGGTATGCTTAACAATAAACAAAAATGCTTGTCCATACTATGTGATCGATGACTGAATCACAAATTTTCCTGTGATTCATTATATGTATATTGATATGTATGTTCGTATACCATCTCACTAAGAACATTTTAAGAACATGAAGAAATAAAGAATTTAAACTAATGGGCTGGGTTACATTTTGTAACTACATTAACACTGACGAGCTTAATATTTTTCTTGAGACTCATGGTGAGGGGCACAATTCCACTCATCCATCATTTGACGGATGTCGTTCTTAATTGGTTGAAGTTAAACAGCTGTCAAGCCAAACGGAAACAAATACATTTCACTAGCTGTGATTGCACCTCTCCAGTCCGTCTCTTCCGAACAAGCGCACTCTAACAGGCGACAGTAGACTTTAAAAAAGAATTAATGAACGTTAACACCGATCAGAATTGCAGCAGCAAGCGTGGGAACGCTCAAACCAACTCTTGTGATGTTTCCGTACTGGAACGACAACTCCGTCAATCTCTGTGGAGCACTAACCAGCGACATCAGAAATTTGTTTCAGTGTCCTAAGCGCCCCACGAGTCGCCTCGTACAACCACAAAATTTGCCGAACGAGTCCCAGGTTTAAGAATTGTACACATCTTCAGTTTTCAGCTACTCAAGATTGGCATGCGGAAAGAATTGCTTTTCACTCAAATGCAGATCCCTTCCCCAAGAAACGGATCTCCTGTCGAAATACGGCCTTTTGGCAAATTTTTGGAACGATACCATGTGTGTTAGATTAAGCACAGACAGTGGGCAGAAAAGTTCAAATACGTGGGAAATGCATAATGTTGATTTTATTAACCGCGGCTGAAGCAATTTGTTCAATATGAGCACCGGAGATGAAAGGTGCTGTGTAGCGCCAAATTTGCACCTCGTGGCCAAAACTAATTTCTTCCAGCGTAAATCTGTTTGCATTAAGGCTTCATCATATCTACGAAGTTGCGCTGTCAGACGACAATTGCAGTCTACACTACACCTCCGCGAGTAGCTGCACTTCAATTATAACCACCCAGCAGAATGTAATTATGGGAGAGGGGCAGAATGGCCATGGCACATAATTCGAAAGTATTTTCCGTCTCCACTTCTTAATTAGGGAAATTCTAAATATTCTGGGTACTAACACGCTATTTTGCTGCGATGATTAAGTCTAGACTTTTCATCAGTTTAACGATCTTCCCATCTTTCTTAGCTCTCTCACGATTTTACCAATACGGAAAGGAATCCTAATTCCGTAATGCATACACATTTTTTCAATAAGTCGTTTTTCTATAGTTATGCAGAGTGGTTTTAAGGATTAAACTATTGTTAAAGGCACTTTTTGTTTTTCAGTAACTGCTGCAGAAAGTGAACGGGAAAGCTTGTCAGATTCCAAAGCCAAAATAACTGAACGCTGGTATTAAAGATCCGTCATGGACGCCTCTCGTACAAGCTGAGAACCACGCTTTGTTTCGGTAGCTGCTCTCTTGGACGCGCTTATCGCTTAGTTCAATTGCAACATAACCGTGCCGCGACCCTTAAGCGAGAGTGGCAGACTGGGACCACAAAATGTAGTAGGCACTGTGAGTGCCCATACGGAACACTATCACGAATAGGGAAAACCAACCCTTCAGGGGCGGCGTTCATGCTACAAACTGAAATTATTTCCCCACTGCGTGCCCCCAAATTCTAATCAAATTCTGGTAATTATTCCGCCGAAAAGTCATCTCGACACTGTTGAGAATGTTTCGCAGCAATAGCTGTCAGAAAAGAACCCTCTTACTGTCGTCAAAGAGTACCACTTACCACCATGACACTACAGGAGTTTATTGTGGTATATATCACTTGCTTTGGAAAATTGAATACACTGAGTTTAACTCAAGAAATACCTCCAACTTTTCAAAAAAAAATGTTCACGATGCTATAGTATTGTTTTCGAAATGTGACAAACTCAGTCTGCCGATCATTATTTGTGTAGTTAATATACTCTAGTCACTTTTCATCCAGCAATATACTGTAACAATGGGTGTTACTGACTGCACCGTAAGCGCTTTCGAATAGTTACATAAGGAGAAGTATAATTTGTAACGAAACCTATCGCAGAAAAAGGCCGAAATGCGCAAATAATTAAAGCAAAAGCCCCTTACACCCTGCAGTTACTACTCCGTTGCACTTCACCTGTTTCCAGATATGAAATGTGATTCCTTAGTTAGCTTCGCTTTCAGTCACACACACACACACACACACACACACACACACACACACACACACACACACACACACACTCTGCCTCCTTTGTGGAAGTTTTCAACAAAACTTCACGAAGCCTGTTCCTACATTTTTTCCATAGTCTAATATCGTAAAAATAAAGCATCACGTTTCTGCCGCACACAAATTCTGCTTGTATCAGTCTTCAATGTAGGAGCAGTTGTTACAGCACTTCGCGAGCGGAAAAAAAAGGTGAGGCCGCGGGCACAAGGGACGTGCAAAAGAACATGCCCCTATACCCTTCCAAAGAGCTGGTAGTTACACTTCACTGTCAATACAAAAAGTTTAGGAAGCGGATTAATAAAAAAAAGAGAAACGCTGAGATGGCAGTTTTAATGCTTCAGGTGTTGTTCTTGAGTACAACTGAGTGAAGTGCACAAGACCTTCATACAACCACATGAAACCGTCGGGGAAGTACTTGGTAAGTTGATCAAGCTCGCGCGTCACATTCGCACTATCTTCCGTCTCGGCGTTATCAATACGAACCTACCACAGAACGACGAAGTGCAGATGGGAACATAACAGTTTACCAAGCCTCGCCACCTGTGATGATTTTTTTCCTAAGAAAGTTCTGTCCGCCTTTTTGATTTCGACCGAGTCGCGGCCGCCGTCCACGTGTCATCTTTAATATGGGAGTCAAGGTGAGCCGGACAAACTTTGCACACATTCTCTTAGAAACAGAGAGGGTCCTGACCACTTGATTTAGAGATGTTACACCACCGCGATTAGTGAGAACACGTTGACATCTTACTGCCTCTCATCCACTACTTAACATTGCCTGTTTATAATTGACTGGTCGAATGCACGTCTTGTTTACAGTTGTTAGTTCATGCTACCACCGTATTTACTGCGTTGATATCGCTTTTACTTTAGGTATAATACCAGCCTTCGATCTTTTTGGACGTCTTACGTAAATTTGTGCCTCCACGAAAGCAGAACTGACACACACGGTGATATCAATCGCAGATCCTCTTAGGTGTAGCAGGGATTGTAATCGCTAGGCATTTACTTTAGTAGTTTCAAAATTAGGAAGGAACTTACGAGCAACGCACAACAGAAAGAAGCCCTAAGTGGAGAATCCACTTGGTAATGGCTACTTTATTCCATGTTGAGGATGAAAGATTCGTACAGACCAGAAATTTAGAAAAACAATAATTCCACTCAAGACACATGTAATCCGGTTACGTTAAAGGGACCGCAGAGTAAGACGGGGATGATTCATTTCTGCCCACTAGTCTACCCGCGCAACCTCCATTTTTGAATTACTACTGAGGCCTAGATCACTTTGCTACACCTCATTATTAGTTATCTGATGGATCTGTGCCATCATTTGCATCACGTTTCGAAAGCTGCGTCTCTCTGTTTCCTGTCCACATTTCTCTTCGACGTAAGGCTATACTCCACACAAATATCGTCAATGTACGAGTACTGTCCATCAACCGAAACACTTCCTCTGCGTAGTATCGGAAGTAAGAACATCTTGTTAGGATTATTTAACCGTTTGGGACACTGGGGTGGGGGGTTAGGGTTATGGTACGAAGTCTAAAATGTAACATACCTTAACGAAGTTCCTCGCACACACGTTATCCCAGACGTATACCACAGTCCAGAAACCAAAATAAACGAACGCTTGCTAGTATCTCGGACCACAATTTACCTGTGGAGCACATTTCCTGGCCAACCAGGACCCACGCGAAGCGAACGCGCCGGGTAATGATCCGCGCAGCACTGCACAGCGTACCAGCGGCCCGCTGTGAGTCCTATCATGGCGGCTCGAGGGCCAGCCGGTGAGCACAGCGGCGGGTCGGGTCGCGGCTCAGCGCTGCCCGCGCCTGCTTATTGTCCTGCAGGTGGCGGCTGACAGCAGCGGGTAATTGGAAAAGCCAGCTGAAAACTGACGCTCGTCAAATAGAAAGCGTGCTCCAGGTGCGAGCGCACCCTCCAACAGCTTGGCGATCGATAGATGCGCATCAGCTGGCCGCAGGCGAACACCGCCTACCGGACCAAACGCGCAATGCGTACTGTGTAACAACATGTAACTCGAGAAAGCTAACGGTAAGGCCAGGTCCATACACTGGGCGGCCAACGATGGCACCAGTGTTCATCCAATGTCTGCATCGATTAAAAGGCATAGGCCCAACTCCGTTGCTTGTCGATATTTCGACCAAGCATCACAGGACTTTGGGCTAATATCGATACGTCGACAACACATTAGCGCCAACGTTCTTTGCTTTTCTGTCTTTGTGGTTTAGAAACGTAGTTTGTTTGTTCGTTCGTGTTATTTATTTCCAAGTTGACTTTTTTGAAATGTCTTAGAAACAGTGTAGTAATATTATTCACGCTGAAAACTGTAACACCGGCCGCGATCTGTTAGATAGGTTTATTCTGGCTCTATATGAATTCAACCGAATGTTGAGTCCAACGTGTGGGCGCTGCCCCATGAATATTAGTCAATGTTGGCGCCATCGTTGGCACCAACGTGTCGACGAAGGGTAAAGGACGCAAACGCACGAATTTGTCGCCCGACCGACCAATTTCGTGGAAACGTACACACGTCCGCGATTACAGCGCTGCCTTGATTTTGTAATTTATCCATCTTAAGTTCATTGTGTTTATGTTCCACAATATCCCGCTGGGCTTTACACAGAAACAGAACCTGGGGGTTTCTCTTGGTAGTTTCACAGATGAAAAAAAAAAGCCAAGAGAAACCTATGAGTAAAGAAGTGGCTAACGCAAAAATGAAAATTCACCTTCACTGAAGGATAAGGGAGCCAATGATTTTCGTAACCATCGAAGAATGGATCAAACATGCGTTTGGGAGCTACTGATCATCATCAAAACATTCTGAACGAAAAAAATAATTCATAACAGAGCCTCTAAGCTGCGAGGAAAGGCTGTTAGCTATATTACGGTGTCTAGCCTCTGGCAGAAATTAGCAGTACCCCAAATTCAGTGCAGCTGTATACCCAGAATTATTTTCTGAAATGGTTTTTAAACTCGGAAAGCGATTTATCACTGCCGCATGGAGTACAGCACAGCAAACTTTATTTATGTACATGTAAAACATTTACTCAGTAATTTTACGAAACTTATTTAAAATTACACGAAGAAAGATGGCGGTGGCGCACACCATCTAATAAATACAACAGACAAACAAGAAATTAAGTATTTAGCAACTCTGAGAACAAAGATCGCTTTGCTATTCATAGCAGAAGGACTGGACGTAGCTGAACTTTGTTAACACTCCGAACAATGATGCAAATATATTTCATGAATAAAATGCAATCGTCTGTATTTCTGTTTTTATGTTTGATTTCCAACACGTATCGAAAACGATATCTAAGTTACAATCTGTCTGTATTACGGTTTTTAGATTTCAGTTCTCAGTAGTATCGCAAATAAAGCCTAAAATACATAAGGTAGACGGACTTTTATTCATAAAATATCTTTTTGTCTCTAAGTGCCATATAAAATAATTATAGATTCGTTAAAAATGATAAGAGGCATTTATTGCAACCTATTGTTGTCCACCTCGCACGACGTGTCCCACAAACACTCTTTAAATTTCTGCCATTACGGGTCCGTGTGCCTCGCATGCTGCCATTTACATCAGAACAGCACGTAACACCCACACGCAGAGACGAAAGACAAACGTCTGCTGGGCGGTTGGTACGATAGCGCTACACACGGCACCGGTTGTTACGTGACTGGTGGGTGTCTGCTGTCGGGTGGTGCTTCCCGAGGCCTCGGTCCTACCCCACCGACGTCGTGCCAAGAAAAGTTGGTCGGCCGATTAGCGAAATCTCCTACACACATCCAGTTTGTCGGGCGGTCCGTGCTTGGCCGCAGCGGGGAAGTAACTCCGTTAAGTGACAAGGTACAGCCTGCTTCCGGTTAGTGCGCGTTGTTACCGCGCAATGCAGGCACGGGAAGTAATCCTGAGATTGTGTTTGCGAGCAGCCGCGGCGGCTTGCTGTTTTTGTCGAATTCTCTGGTGAGAAGCAGAAACAGTACTTATAGAATAGGTGACGGAACGATGGTGGTGCCACGCTGACCAGGTCTGCAGTTCGCTTTGCCGGGCAATACACTGCCTCAATTTACATTATCTTTTGCATCTTGCTTTCTTATTAACGGCCAAGTAACGGAAGCAACTACTTATTTCCTTTAACACAGCTAATTTTTCCACTGGCAAGAAAACGTCCATAGGTTTCTCCTTTGTCTACATATCGTAAAACCTAAAATCATTTTTCGAATTCAGACACCTGAGTTCTTTTGCGGAAGAGATTCCTAGGAAAAATAATTCCTCACGCAATCTTCGCAAGAAGACAAAGTCTAGAAACATGTGGAAGTACAAAATCCACTAGCACAGGGAGGCTATAATTAAACTTTCGCCACTTGAGCCAGTGTAGACGCAAAAATATTTACTATGTGGATACCCAACTTTATAGGAATGATGTTCAGACTGTGCACTGCATAGTGTCACGATTTGCCGTTAAGCGCCGATACTGGTACGACTACATAAGGTTGGAACATGAACGTTACAGTTTCAGAAGCAACCTGGGTCTGGACAATGTGAGCAGAGCTTTATTCGCTAGGCTGTTTTATCCAAACAAGAGCATTATCGCTGCTGCTCTTCGCGAGAATCGACGCATTAAAGTAATACGGAGAGGTCCTCTTCCCGCATCCGGCTCAGGAATACGATTCGGAAGTTCGACCTGACTGCCGATTTGGCAATTGTTCCTGGGAGAGGACGACGGCCAATTGCGCCACAAATTGTTGAAGACGCTACTGTTGGCATGGCCGAGGATGCTGGACGCAATATGCGATCTTTAGGCAGTGGACGAGCCGTGTCACGACAGCCGAAAATTCCACAGTCCACCGTTCGAAAACGGCTGCGAACAACTGAAGTGGTATATCCAGTGCGGTTCCAGGCTGTTGTGAATGCAAATCATCGTCAAACTGAGCAACATCTGTAACCTAGCACGTAAACATGGTACGCAATTAACAAATGTTACCTTATTTGGAATTAGATGGGTAGATCACATAACTAATGAGGAGGTATTGTATAGAATTGGAGAGGAGTTTGTGGCACAACTTGACTAGAAGAAGGGATCGGTTGGTAGGGCATATTCTGAGACATCAGGGGATCACCAATTTAGTATTGGAGGGAAGGGTGAAGGGTAAAAATCGTAGAGGGAGACCAAGAGATGAATAAACTGAACAGATTCAGAAGAATGTAGGTTGCAGTAGGTACTGGGAGATGATGAAGCTTGCACAGGATAGAGTAGCATGGAGAGCTGCATCAAACCAGTCTCTGGACTGAAGACCACAACAACAACATTTGGAAGTTAAAATTTCTTTCTTTCAACAGTTTATTGGTTATTTCTCTTCCGTATGTCCCTACAAATGCTTCCACACAGTTTAATTGTTCTACGAACTCTCGTTTTTCATGGCGGCTCTCTCAAGTAGCGAAAGTTTAATTACAATCACCGTGTAAAACGTGAGCGAGCAGCGACAACGGATTAAATTCCAATGTAGCACCGGGTGCAGCCTATTATTGACAAAGATTTTGTTATTTCTTAATATACATTGTGTCATGTCTTACTGTTGCATTATAAAAAGAACCAAGTGGAGCCGACAATGCCAAAGCAGACGTGTGATACGTTTAGTACAACGGCAAAGCAGACGTACGATACATTTAGTAAACCTTTTTTTGCGGCCATACAAAGGCAGTCTTGTAAGCAGCGTCATAAACTTCATCGTCATCAAAATAGTGACGCTCATCACTGCAGTAAGTAATGTGTATAATTCATTTCTACTGTAGTCTTGACACTCTAGCTCTACTTGCAAGTTAAAGAAAAGGCAACGATCAAACAAGTACATTTTTCAAACCAGCAAGCTGAACTGTGTTCTGTATGACAAACGCTGCCTGTCGTCGTCGCGTATTGACCTTTATATAACTGGATGGGCTTCATGCACCATTGAATTGGGTTTCAGGTGGCGTAAACAACTAATTTATTAAACGCAAACATGCACTCATTTTTTTTACATATGAAGCCAATTAAAATGTCATATGTACGTTTGTTACAGAACACTGATGATAATGGGAAATGCAACAGAACGCTTCCAATTACTGAACATATGTGGATCATTGACCTATATGAACACAGGCAGCTGTGGATTCAAGCGCTTCTAATAATTAGGTTCAGTGCGAGATCCCAATGCGATTATCACTCCTCAATATTACGGTCTAGAAACTCTCCCATATTCTTATCTTTCACTTGACATTCAACACGAGAAATCGACAACACGAGTAATTCTTTCGCGTTTTCAATTGTAATTACACTATGTGACCAGAAGTATCCGGACACACACACACACACACACACACACACACACACACACACACACACAAATATCTATAATAATACGTTTTTCATATTAGGTCCATTGTGCTTCCACCCACTGCCGGGTACTCCATATCAGCGACCTCAGTAGTCATTAGACATCGTGAAAGAGTGAAAGAGCAGAATGGGTCGCTCCGCGGAACTCGCGGACTTAGAACATGATCAGGTGATTGGCTGTCACTTGCGTCGTAAGTCCGTACGCGAGATTTCCACACTCCTAAACATCCATAGGTTCACTGTTTCCGATACGATAGTGAAGTGGAAACGTGAAGGGGCACGTAAAGCACAAAAGCGTAAAGGCCGGCCTCGTCTGCTGACTGACACACACCGCCGACAGTTGAAGATGGTCGTAACGTGTAACAGGTGGACATCTATCCAGTCCATCACACAGGAATTCCAGTCCTCATCAGGATCCACAGCAAGTACTATGGCAGTTAGGCGGGAGGTGAGAAATCTTGGATTTCATGGTCGAACGGTTGCTCGTAAGCCACACATCACGCCGGTAAATGCCAAACAACGCCTCACTATGTGTAAGGAGCGTAAACAGTGGACGACTGAACAATGGAAAAACGTTGTGTGGAGTGACGAATCACGGTACACAATGTGACGATCCGATGGCAGGGTGTGGGTATGGCGGATGCCCGGTGAACGTCATCTGCCAGGGTGTGTAGTGCCGCCAGGGTGTGTAGTGCCGACAGTAAAATTCGGTGGTGGTGGTGGTGGTGGTGGTGGTGGTGGTGGTGGTGGTTGTGGTACAGTGAGGTCGTGTTTCTCATGGACGGGGCTTGCACACCTTGTAGTTTTGCGTGGCACTATCACAGCACAGGCGTACATTGATATTTTAAGCACCTTCTGGCTTCCAACTGTTTTAGAGCAATTCGGGGATGGTGATTGCATCTTTCAACTCGATCGAGGACCTGCTCATAATGCACGACCTGTGGCGGAGTGGTTACACGACAATAACACCTCTGTAATGGACTGGCCTGCACAGAGTCCTGACCTGAATCCTTTGGGATGTTTTGGACCGCCGACTTCGTGCCAGGCCTCACCGACCAACCAGCTAAAGTGTAGTGTAGTACAGCAGGTAAAATGTAAATATGGAATGAGATGCACAGAAACGCCATTTTTATTCAGAGACAATAATTATACTCAAGTCAACATCAATAATGCTGCGCCCCTGGACATTACAGAAAGCCGAACATGGTTCTTAATACCGTGTGTGATAACCACAGACGATGATGCATACTCTGCAACGTGCCCACATACTGGCCACAATGTTGGGGATGAGTTCTTGTGGCTTTGAATAAATGTTTCATTTCTGTTTTTCTCTCTGAGCATTTCTTTCAATTACAGTACTTCCCGTACTATACTGCAGCAATTCTCGCAAGGTATGGCCCAAGTTTCAACGAGCTACGGTACTTAGCTTTACGACGTATGTATTTAAAAGCCTAGCTACTTTCTAATCCTTGTGCTGTCATCTTCAGATAGTTGTTTTTTAATATACAGTGCAACTATCATCTGTGCGAGTAGTAGTCCCACGGCTGCGCAGAAAAATTGATGAACATTTTGGTTTCATATGACAAAGTAATTGCTAGGAAATTTGACGGAAATTTCATTCACGTCGTTTCTTCACAACAGTATCAGTTATTTAGGACGCGACGATGAATCCACCGTAACATATAGATTTAGAGCCATGAAGATTGTTGGAAAGGCTAGGAATATATGTATATGATAACTGAACAGTTGCTAGTTGCAGTTTGCTAGATCCAGACCTATTTCAGCAGAATTCCCCGTTAGCCAAAACATTTGCAATCTTCATGGAGACCGAAATCTATCCGCTCGCTTCATGAATTATGTGAACCATTACTACAGCTGCCGTATATGCTTTTCATCGGAAGGAAAAGCATCTTCATTTCTGATCACGAAAGTGATGATTACCGCATTCCTATGGCGTTATACGTAATTGCGCTATAGTCTCTTTCAATCAGCTACGAGACGAGTTAGCAGTTTTAACAGCGGTGCTGTTTCTCATATTTTCCTGGCACCCGTAATAGCGCTTGGTGCTAAATACGGACAGAAGTCGACGGCGGTCAAGTAGCTGATGACCTCGGCTGATGTGAGCCCGGGTTAAGTCTGCTCGGCTTCCCCTTTTCTGCAGAGTAGGCCGCTGGCAGCAGCAGGTGAGGAGAGACGTCAGCGGCAGCCGAGGCTCCTGCTGCGCGTGCCACCTGGAAGGCGCCGCGCTGAGCCGCAGGTGGGCGCCCGGCCATGCGCGCGCAGTAAATGCGACCGCTGGTATTTGACGTAACACTGTCACCAAGCCCCGCGTTGTAACAGGTAACGCGTTACACGCTCGGCTATAACAGGGTACGGTTCACCGACAGAAAATGAAGATTCTCACCGCTCACTGTTTTGAAATAGCTGTGAGCAGTGACGAAACTATTCGATTTTATTACAATACTTTCCTTCTTGATGTTAGAATATTAGTGATATAAACAAACCAGCACCATTTGCCTTTATGACAGTAACACAGCCTCTAAGTTCAGTGAGTAACTCAACAGCTCCGCTTGGGCAAGATGTAACTCTCCGCTGGAACCTAACGGGTAACAGGGGGGGGGGGGGGCGAACTGCCGGGTGTAGACAGTAGAATCGATCGATCAACTGCGTAAGCAATGCCTACGTATCAACGCTGCACCTGTACCACGTTAAAACCTTCAGGTTTTTAGTGCGTTCTTTACTATGGTCCTATACCAGGACACTATGCAAATTCGACCTACTATAGGAAATGGAAGTGTACACAATTTTCAGTGAGGTGAAAGAAGTCATGGAATGCCTCCCGACATCGTGCCGCACCTCCTTTTACCCGGCATAGCACAGCAATCTGTGTGGCAAGTACCCAAGAAGTGGCTTGAAGTCTCTTGCACAAATATTGAGCCATGTTGCCTCTATAGCAATACACAGCCGAAACTGTTGCCGGTGCAGGCTTTCATCCACAAAATGACATCTCGATTATATCCCATAATGTCCGATGAAATTCACATCGGGCGATCTGTGTTGTGAAGTCGTTCCGTCGAATTGTCCAAAATGTTCTTAAAATCAATCCCGAATAGCTGTGTCCCGGTAACATGACACTTGTTTGGGAAGCATTTCCAGTCAATCATCGGTTCAGGAGGACCAGAGGACCCAGTCCATTCCATGTACGCACAGTTCATGTCATTATGGAGCCACCACCAACTTGCACTTGCTTTCTTCAGAACCAGGGTCGATGGCTTCGTGGGGTCTGCGCCACACACTAATCCTACCATCAACTCATACTCTGAAATCGGACTCATCTGGCCAGGCCACGATTTTCCAGCAGTCTAGGGTCCAACCGATATGGTCACGAGCCCAGGAGAAGCGCTGCAAGCGATGTCTTACTATTAGCAAAGGCACTCTTTCCGGTCGTCTGCTGCCGTAGCCTATTAATGCCAAACTTCGCCGCACGGTCGTAACGGATACTTCCGTCGTACATCCCACACTGATTTCTACGGTTATTCCCTGCAGATTTTCTTGTCTGTTAGCACCGACAACGCAAACGTCACTGCCCTCGGTCGCTACTGAAGGCAGTCGGTCACTACGTTGTCCGACGTGAGAGATAATACCTGAAATTTGGTATCTCGGCTCACTTTTGATACTGTGGATCTCTAAATACTGAATTCACCAACGATTCCCGAAATGGAATGTCCTATGCGTCTGGTTCCAACTACAATTCCGCGTTCAAAGTCTTAATTCCCGTCGTGCGGCCACAATCACGTTGTGAATCTTTTCACATGAATTACAAGAGTACAAATGATAGCTCCACCAATGCACTGCCCTTTGGGTACGCGATTTTATGCCTCGTGTACGCGATACTACCGCCACCTGCAAGTATGCATATCGGTACCCCCATGACTTTTGTCACAGTGTGAATTCCACTTCCTTTGTTGGTATATGGGTAACGACGACGAATGAAAGACATGTCTAGTTATTTATGGCGATATTTTTCGTTAACAGACGAACAAAAAAAAAATTCGTAGTGTGATATATGTGGTTTCAAAACGATTACGATAACCAGGCGAACATTTCCAGCAAAGTTATGCAGTGTTAATTTTACGATTACATAAGGAAGTGCTACAATAGGCCAGCCGCTGTGGCCGAGCCGTTCTAGGCGCTTCAGTCCGGAACCGCACTGCTGCTACGGGCGCAGGTTCCAATCCTGCCTCGGGCGTGGATGTGTGTGATGTCCTTAGGTTAGTTAGGTTTAAGTGGTTCTAAGTCTAGAGGACTGATTACCTCAGCTGTTAAGTCTCATAGTGCTTCGAGTATTTTTTTCCCTACAATAATGCCAGCAATTACTTGTTTCAGCGTACTTAACAGCCTAAGTAGAACATAATGAATACATTTCTCGAGCTCATTATCTGGTTGGAAATGAAACGTTGCTATCTATTCCTCGTAATTAATAGTTTAGTCCATCCCTATCCACTAAGCACCCACTAAGCAAACTGCGTCACGAAAACCTTACACAACCGTAGAACGCATGATTATTTATCACAATTGTTTAAAAAGTCATCTACGTAGACTGGGACTCACTGACGCCTGACCCCTTTCTCCATGTGAAGACCATATATAAGCCACAGAACATTATAAGCCACAGAACATTACGATGACCCGGGAACAGAGCTACAACTGATGAAACACTATAAAATGATACGGACTACAGAGGCCCTCATTGCGTTACCACTCTGTTGGGAAGAACATATGCCAGTACTTATTAATATCTGTGAATAGTTATCAACAAGTGTCCACATAATGAAGCATTTAAAAAATTTTAACCCTGGGATGAAGTATGGTTGCCTTTTTCTGGTACGAACATAATTTGACGTTTTGCAAAAGAGTGAGACGGTACGCATCGCCTGGAGTTATACTGGTAGTCTCATTGTATCAACAACAACAACAATAATAATAATAATAATAATAATAATAATAATAGCAGGCATGATATTTGGCGAGAAGGAGAATGAGTAGGCGTGTAATGTTATACCACGAGAGTGGTGCCGAAAACTAATGTTGCCAATTTTTTTGTGCAAATCGACAGCTTTTCAAATAAAAACAAACATTATTAACATCCCACAGCTTTGTTCTTTGTATCTACACATTTATTTCTGAACAGTAACCCTGAGGACGTACGCATTTCTCCAAACGAGGGATCAGTTTGTTGATGAAGTCACTGTACTATGTTTGACTTGATTGACAGAGCCACAACCTCACCTCTGCTTTCACCTTTATCACTACCGAAGTGAAGTCCTCGAAGGTGTTCTTGACGTTTTGGAAAGAGACGAAAATCGGTTGGGGTCAAGTCGGGACTGTTTGGAGAACGATCGATGACTGTGAACCCAAGGTGTCGGACTGTAGCCGATGACGCAGTGGTCGTGTGTGGTCTGACATTGTCATACTCAAAGAGTGGGATGCTCCACGTGTGGACGAACTCTTTGAATTCGAAACTCTACTTTGTTACGTCGCACGTCGCCATGTTATACGCTACAATACAGAGCCATCTACCCGGAAAGTGCTGCAAATATGTCAACATGAAGAATAAAGATGATGATGATGATGATGTTTGGTTTGTGGGGCGCTCAACTGCGTGGTTATCAGCGCCCGTTTGAAGAATAAAGATGTAGAATGTTAACGAAATTTGTTTTACTTATAAACCTTTGAGACTTTTCACATAAATTTCGAATTACTTTTCAGCACGCCCTGGTATATTAACAGTGACTCGCGACTACACTATAGTACTTGCGGTATGCCAAATTCCTGAAGGTAATTGCCAGCGACAGATTCGTACCTGAACTGTGGAGCATAGAACGCAACAAATCTTACTAAACCTGCCCGTACAGAAGAAGAGTTATTGTCAGGTTTCCCTGGACAATTTGCAGTCATCGGATCCAAACTTTACGGATGCTACACAGATCACTCAATCACTAGTACAGCAATGTACACTAAGCCTGTGCCATTCTTATCAGAATCGTTGAGAAAGTCATTTTAAACTTTTCGCAGCAGACCGTAAGCACACTACCACATTTTTACTAGTTTCATCCGCATAGTCTACTATCTTTGTTTTTCAGGCAGTTTGGGGTAATTTGCAGTTACCGTAACATTTACTGTATAGAAAAACCGACCTTCAGGATCACAGTAACTGAGGTTATGAAGTGAGGCAGAAAATCGTATTAGCAATCAAGGCGAGAAGTCTCTGCTGATGCCATGACTGCGGATTATTCTCTCTTAAAAGGGGTAAACTCTTCAGGGTACGGCTGTACTGGAAATAAACACCACACCTCGTGTCCGACTGTTACACTGAAATCAATTCCTGTTAATTACGTGCCAATTCATTATTCATTTCATACCTTTCAGAACTGAGCCACACGTTTTGTCATCAGCGCACATAGGGTCTTACCGTGGTCGACTGCACGTCAACCAATGAAAACTTTCACAAAGTAGTAGAACGAGTGGTGACTAAAACTTCAGGCATCAGAAGATTTACGTCCAAGTGTCCTGCCGCAATGGCTGTTCCACTTTTCTCTGCAATATTGTAGTGGCAGGCTTGTTCGCCTCTCTCAGATGATGCGAACAATTATCTTAGGCGTGCTCCTTTTATGGACACCAACCGGTCTAGGATGATTCCTCTCGCCACTTGGAGAAGACCACTATGTCTATTGTCTGAGTAGTATGTAGAAAAATTCAATAGTTAACCTGGGTGGACAATCTATAACACAGTTTCTGCTGCCACGCTGGGAAATAAGGTATCAAATGTTGATCGCTGCCGCGTGCGCCTCTCTGAGCGCCGTAAGTCGTTAAAACATTTTACTGAGGAATTTCCCGCAGTGCATGAAGGACAAACGTCCGTACCTGAAATGAAAATCGATTCGACGTTCCATTTAAGTGTCTGCCCAAACAGAGAGAAGGCTTACTACAGATAAAACGCAACATGCGTGTTCTGTTTGCGAGATCCGTAACATTTAGTTGGCAGCAGGGTCGTGCTCACGACGCAGTTTAACGCGAGCGCAGCTATCTGCTGTCGGACAACAGGCAGCCAGATAAGCTCAGCTGCCCACGCCTCGGGGCAGCGGCCGGTAACCCGTCCGCGTCACCACTCTGCAGCTCGCGGGCTAATTAAATTTTCGACAGTGGAAAGGGGAGGGGGAGGGACACGCGACAATTCGCAATTACACGCCAGCTGCTCACCGTTATTCAATTACTTACGGCCTCGCACACTCGATTTCCAAAAATCATACAGCGTCGATAACGATAAACGCTTGATGCCAGACAGCAACACTAATAGCTTCACGTTCTCACGGGCTGGTGGCGAGAGCAACCCCCCCCCCCCCTTCCCCCCATGCCCACCAACGCTCTCTCTCTCTCTCTCTCTCTCTCTCTCTCTCTCTCTCTCTCTCTCTCTCTCTCTCTCTCACACACACACACACACACACACACACACACACACACACACACACACACACCGAGAGAGAATGAATTTCTGTATTACTAACACACACACACACACACACACACACACACACACACACACACACACACACACACACACTATCTGATCAAAAGTATCCGGATACTTATCAGTGGACTTTAATAATATGGATGTACGTCTACCTTTCGCCTTTATGTAGGTCTGAACTCTGCTGGGGCACTAACAGTGAGGAGTCTGAATGTCTGTTTGAGGATGGCAACCCATTATTCCCCAAGAGCCGAAAGCTGAGAAGCTAATCATGGTGGACGCAGGGGTCTGGAACGAAGTCGACGCACTAACTCATTCCAAACGTGATCCACTGGACGCAGGTGAGGACTCTCAATAGGGCAGTCCATTTCAGCAATGTTAGTATTGTTAAAGCACTGGTTCACAGCGCTGCTTTGTAACAGGTTGCATTGCCAGGCTGATACAGTCATCTCCGTCTTTTCCCCCACCGTACACAGTACTCACTGCTCCATGCTCTGCATTGCGTTCACACCCCTCAGCAAGGAGAGTTTTCTTCAGGCCAATACGAGAACCACACCACAACCACGAAGAACACACCTACGAGTATACCGTAACACCACCTTTTACGTACTCACAGCTGGCACTACACATGATGGCAGGTAACTTCCTGCAGCCGTTCGCCAACCCGAAACGCTTCCACCGGACTGCCACTGGCTACGCCCTGATTCATCACTCCAGATTACTCATTTCCAACCATCCAATGACCATTGGCGTCGTTCTTTACACCAATTCAAGTATCCTTTAGCACTGTCTGTAGAAATGTGTGACTTATGAGTAGCTGCCAACATTGTACACCATTCTTTTTAAATCTCTACGTACAGTCATTATGCAAGCTAAGCTGCTGGTAGCACTTTCGAACTCACGGATTATTCCTTCTGTTGACTCCAGGAAATTTAAAATTTTTTTTTTTTATAAGCAACCTCCGCAATGCTGAACGATCCCTGTCGATCAGTTCATGGAAGTCTGCCTGGTCTTATTTGGTTGTGGTTGTTCCTCCGCGTTTCCACTTCACAATCACATCACCAACAGTCGACTTGGCACAGCTTCAGAAAGGTTGGGGTGTCCCTGACGGATTTCTTGTTCAGGTGATATTCGAAGACTAGTACACATTCCAAGTCCGTGCACTCTCACCGACGCATTCTGATCTTAACTCCTCCTCTACTGACAACGCAATACTCTGCCGCCTCTTTTACACTAATTGCGAGTTCGCCTTTCGTGACGTATGGTGGTGAATTCCGCGTCACACACGACTGTCCGGACACACTGTTTCAGATAGTAGAGCAACTGCCTTATCAGCAACATTGGACTAGCCTAGTACATTAGATGTCTTAATTTTTCGAGAGCATGGGGTATCGCGGTACACAAACACTTCCAGGTAATTTAGGACTAAGCACTGTGTGTGCTGCTCGTTTAAGCACCTAACAATACGGAAGGTAAGAAAACCCACATAAAATTCAATGAATAGAAAAATTACGAATGAAGTCCTAGTTCACAGGACGCATCATGTCCATCACTGAACTGAACACATGCGGATGGTTATGTAACCAACTCCACCGAAATGTCCATCTGTCACTTCCCAAACCGCAAATATTAAACAGTCTGTTACCGTTGAACTCTTGCAGAGCAGGCATATGCCTCAGTGGAACGATGACCTTTTCGTCCATGCTTTTATTACATTATTTCAGCATCACGCCAAACTAGTGGTATCACTACCACTTGAGATTTATTAGCAAACGATCGCCAGATCATGCTTCAAATCTAAGTCTAAAGCGGTAATGACACCACTTGTTTCACTTAACGCTACAACAATGACAATCTTAAAAATCGCAGATCTTCTTATAACGCCGTGCTTGGTTCAACACACTGGTACACAAACCCAATACTAAGCTCTTTGCGTGCTACTACAAAACGACAATTCGTTCTCTTCTGTTACACCGTCTTTGATACATCAGGTGAGTCCACGTTAGTGTCTAGCGGTGAACCCTGTCAATCAAGTACCTCACTTATCTGTGATTAATTACCCACAGCTCTTCTTCGCAGTTCCGTTCACTGCGGCATCCAGTACGCTCTGATCATTGCGTGTTTTGGCCCGTTAGCCGCCGATGTCCGTGTTAATTACTGAATTCGACAGACACGTCTGAATTTGCTTCGAAAAGCAGCCACTAATTGTAACAATGGCGGTAGCAGGAAATGGGTATCTGATGCTCTGGAGAGCACGCCCTCCCAATAGCAGCTCCGCGATGCTATTATCGCTCTGGAGAGGGACGCAGGGTCTGTCGATGGCTCCAGGAGATGACAGCAGCTTTGTCCGTTAGCGGAATCGATCAGGAAACGCACACACATCTCGTCTTCCCTCATCAGCCGGAGCGAACACATATCCCTTTACAGCCATTTCGACCAACAACGCCGTTGGTATCAGCACACAGTTCGAAAAGAAAAAACCCATAATTTTTGTGGAGCGCAGCTACATCGAAGAATTTCTTGTTGACAGAATCCAGCACTACAAATGACTCTACGCGTAACAAAATGCATCAATGAGTCATAATCTGTACGTACTTCAACACCGCAAAATGAGTTTTGGCTTATGAAAGACAATGACAGATAAAAAGCGAGCGAGAAGGCGCAAGAATAAATTAAGAGCTACTCTGAAGCGCGCTGAATCTCATTAAAAAAATACATTGTGATTGTCTGTCTACATCAGCACGGGCAAGCCTCTTTTTTTTAATTTTATATATTATTGTGTGAAAACAGACCAAAAACAATAAGTTATTATGTACTCTAGTTGCTTGCGATGAACGACAGTATGATCATTAGCGCCTGAAATTTAAGAAAGGGCAGTGCAGTAGAATACTCTCTGTAGGGAAAACACTACGTCCAATTTGGAACTGAAATGCTGCACCATACTTTTAGAGTTCGCTAACTTTAGTCGGAGTAGTAAAGTCTAACATTCGCCTCTTATTGTTCTAGACCTGAAGGAGTCAAGCAAGAAGCTAACCGATGTTTGTACATCATATCTGAAGATAACGAGAACAAGCTGCGTATTTCGTTGAGAGTTGGTGAAATATTTTCACATACAGCTCAACCGTCAAATTTTTCATTTGAAGTTATGGCAAGTAGAATAAAAACAGTTTTGTCTCTGAGAACACATTAAGCGAAAGCACATTGACGTGACGTACAAGGATTCCAAGGCAGAAACGGTAAGAGAAGAGCTGTGAGGTGGTCTGAACATCGAAATAGGTGGTTTGGTGCGGATAGGGCAGAATACCGGAGGAAAAGACAAAAGCACATGGGAATGAATTTAAACTGACAAGTGGTCCCTAACTGGTCGCAACGGAAGGAAAAACTTACTGTGACACAGGTTTTCTGTTCCTTATTCAATGCCTGACTGCAGTTGTGTGTGGTATGACCAACGACAAGTCACGCAAATAAAAACACCAGACTGCCGAAGAAATAAAGCACCTTTTATGAGGGTGAATGTCGCTGAAGGCAGAGGAGCGAAGACTAGTTTCCATAAATGTCAGCCCGCCTTCTCGGTAAGGACGCGGACGGCACCCAGCCGATGAGGCGGAGCGGCCTCAATGGGGGTCTTCTGCGAAGGGCACCCAGTCCTAACTTGCCAAGTTGGTTTGTTGTTTCAAGTCGCAGATGAGGCAGCAGCGACAATGCAGAAACGTTCCAGCCACTTAGCGAGGAGGCAGTGAGATGGAGTCGGCACGGGAGGGAGGGGAGGGGAAGGGGGGTAGGAGGGAGGGAAGGGTAGGGGGAGGGGGTGTAGAGGAGAAAAAGGGAAGAGGAGGAAGGGCGAAAGGAGACCTTGGATTATAGTTTTATCCAACCAATATCCATTACTGGGACTCGAATAGTGTCAGTTCTTCTTTTTCGACACTGCCAAGGGCATGGAAATTATCACTTACGTTCGAAGAGCGACTGTTTTTCGAACCGACAGTAGCCACACAGACCAACTTCGCTGTGAAGAACCTAATGGTCCCACGGAGAACGACGTTTCTGTCATTCGATTACTACGTTTTAATGTACGGCGAGGTATAGTGTGAATTGACAGGGGGGATGAGAAGTATGTTGTGGAATCGTCGTTACCAAAACCTGGCAGCTCTATAGATAGATAGTCGCTGAATGATAAAATCGTACGCGAAACTTAAGGATAAATTTAACTTTTGCATGATGTGTCACCGCTGCGTAATATAATTCGATGAAACTTGGACCATACGTATAAAGAACTGCTACACTATAACACAGAAGTTAACAAAGAAACATGCAATGAGACCAACAGAAATGACATTTACTCAAATGTCACCGTGATTGATGATGGTCCCCTGGACGTTACAGAAGGCGGGACATAGTTCTCGGTAAGTAGTGTGATCACCGCGATGCATGCTCTGCAGCGTGGTCCAATGCTGCCCCCACGGTTAGTAAGGAGTTCTTGTGGTAGGGCGTTCCACACCTCCATCAGCGCAGTTGACGACTGTTGTGTGGTCGTTGGTGCGTGTGGACATGCTACAATACGTCTCCCCAACGCATCACACGCGTGGTGCTCGTTGGGATTTTAAGTCGGAAGAACGGGCATGACAGTACAATCGCCGAATACCCTGTCGTTACACCTGATCCACCTATGCTGTTCGACGCTGTCTCGCACTGTCAACCACGATAATGAAGCCCAGGCCATATGAATTCCTGAAAAGACGCACACGGCGAAGGAGTACAGTGTCACGGTAACGAAACACCTAGACCACCAATATTATCGTTCTGGATAATGTACCTGAGTGCATCACTCAACAGAGGAAAGTCCACTGGACCTGACGGGATACCAATTCGATTCTACACAGAGTACGCGAAAGAACTTGCCCCCCTTCTAACAGCCGTGTACCGCAAGTCTCTAGAGGAACGGAAGGTTCCAAATGATTGGAAAAGAGCACAGGTAGTCCCAGTCTTCAAGAAGGGTCGTCGAGCAGATGCGCAAAACTTTAGACCTATATCTCTGACGTCGATCTGTTGTAGAATTTTAGAACATGTTTTTTGCTCGTGTATCATGTCGTTTTTGGAAACCCAGAATCTACTCTGTAGGAATCAACGGATTCCGGAAACAGCGATCGTGTGAGACCCAACTCGCTTTATTTGTTCATGAGACCCAGAAAATATTAGATACATGCTCCCAGGTAGATGCTATTTTCCTTGACTTCCAGAAAGCATTCGATACAGTTCCGCACTGTCGCCTGATAAAGTAAGAGCCTACGGAGTATCAGACCAGCTGTGTGGCCGGATTGAAGAGTTTTTAGCAAACAGAACACAGCATGTTGTTATCAATGGAGAGACGTCTACAGACGTTAAAGTAACCTCTGGCGTGCCACAGGGGAGTGTTATGCGACCATTGCTTTTCACAATATATATAAATGACCTAGTAGATAGTGTCGGAAGTTCCATGCGGCTTTTCGCGGATGATGCTGTAGTATACAGAGAAGTTGCACCATTAGAAAATTGCAGCGAAATGCAGGAATATCTGCAGCGGATAGGCACTTGGTGCAGGGAGTGGCAACTGACCCTTAACATAGATAAATGTAATGTATTGCGAATACATAGAAAGAAGGATCCTTTATTGTATGATTATATGATAGCGGAACAAACACTGGTACCAGTTACTTCTGTAAAATATCTGGGAGTATGCGTGCGGAAAGATTTGAAGTGGAATGATCACATAAAATTGATTGTTGGTAAGGCGGGTACCAGGCTGAGATTCATTGGGAGAGTCCTTAGAAAATGTAGTCCATCAACAAAGGAGATGGCTTACAAAACACTCGTTCGATCTATACTTGAGTATTGCTCATCAGTGTGGGATCTGTACCAGATCGGGTTGACGGAGGAGATAGAGAAGATCCAAAGAAGAGCCAAAGAAGAGCGGTGCGTTTCGTCACAGGGTTATTTGGTAACCGTGATAGCGTTACGGAGATGTTTAGCAAACTCAAGTGGCAGACTCTGCTAGAGAGGCGCTCTGCATCGCGGTGTAGCTTGCTCGCCAGGTTTCGAGGGGGTGCGTTTCTGGATGAGGTATCGAATATATTGCTTCCCCCTACTTACACCTCCAGAGGAGATCACGAATGCAGAATTAGAGAGATTCGAGCGCGCACGGAGGCTTTCAGACAGTCGTTCTTCCAGCGAACCATACGCGACTGGAAAAGAAAAGGGAGGTAATGACAATGGCACGTAAAATGCCCTCCGCCACACACCGTTGGGTGGCTTGCGGAGTATAAATGTAGATGCAGACATGTGATTGTACGACCATGTCGTTTTGGTGGCCCAGCTGTTATGGTGCTGCGGGGCACATTGTTGCACGGGTGCACTGACCACCAGATCCTCGTGGCGAGCATGGAATCACGTTGCAGAGCATGCATCTCCGTCCGTAGTGATGACATACTCTCTCAAGAAACATGTCTCGCCTCTTGCAATATCCACGGGACCATCACGAACCACTGACTTCAGGTTAATTACTGTTTCTGAATAAAAGTATCATTTCTATTCGTCTCATTGCTACTTTCTTTCAGTTACCTCCTGTATTACACTATAGAGGTTTTTCCTACATATGGTCCAGATTTCGAAGAACTTGGCAATGCCACATTACGCGGAAGTTACTCTCGTCCGTGACTTGTGCACACCACAGTACTTTGTGAATGTTTCAATCAAAATTAACCGCAGTCGCAAGGTTCGATAACGCAGAACTACAGTCT
Source organism: Schistocerca cancellata (assembly GCF_023864275.1). Classification (NCBI taxonomy): domain Eukaryota; kingdom Metazoa; phylum Arthropoda; class Insecta; order Orthoptera; family Acrididae; genus Schistocerca; species Schistocerca cancellata. Next base: position 596,275,927 of record NC_064627.1, on the reverse strand, counting down.
CGCACATGTCCATCGGGTTCATTTTACTACCACCGAGAATATGCTACGGCAACTTATGGCGATGATGGGTATGGAAGGGAAACATTGGGTGTACATTTTTGAAATGGTGCCTAACTATTGCTAGGAGAAGGATCGCGTGGTCAAGAGTTCGCGCTTTAAATTCAATGTGCAAGTATCATGTACATAGCACCAGAAAGTAGGTCAGTTTGAGAACGGCTTTGCACCTCGCACCCGTAACAAGACGAAAGGCGAAAATTGTTTATCAGCAACAAACGTATTTGGTATCCCGGAAGCTCAGAGGATGCTCAGGATCTGTTTGACAAAACATCACCAGACAAATACAGCACACGACTTCTGAAATTAGCGACTGTCAGGGTTAATCTATGGAATGAGTGCCTATTGAGATAAGAAGGTGAGAGAACGGGCTGATTTAAACTACTCTTAACGCTAATCTATGTCTCGTTGGTATACGCTATAGCAACAATCCGTACAGGTGACGCTGCTGGTGTCCCGGAAGACACACACACTTCATTTCTACCAGATTCCCGCGCTCTCTTACATAATACTGTCGATAGGCTGGAGAAAGTAACCAACATTCTGTTGTAACAACCACTATTTACAGCAACCAACGTTATTATGTGTATCATGCCACACAGCACCTAAGGCAAAAGAGGTATGGATGTAATTTAGCAGAAAATGCAACCATCCAGTACCACGAAACTTGTCCGAGGAGAGGATCTTATGTTTGCGGTTTCAGATTTTGTTCACGAATACGCAAGCGGTCCAGTGATTACATTTAGAAAACATAGACTTACAAAGGCGAATAAAGAGCTGAAATTTCACTGAAGATTTGTTTACACTGTTCTTTGGCTGCCGTTCAGACATGAATAGTATTTCACTGTCAGTTCGTCGGACAGCCTGTGTTTGTGAGACACTGGTCCTTCCAATAATCGCAGCCACCTCTTACAATTTTGTGCTGAAGTGCCACACACACCCTATGGACCAGGGTCACATGGGAGTGAACATGCCGCTGCTAGGCAGACTCCGCCGTAAGAAGGCAAACCAGCAGCTAGTCTGACAATGAGTCACGAGTATGTTTAGGCGAGGAACGTGACAGCCGAGCAAGAAGCGTCCTCATGGCGGATCCAGCACGTCACCGCCTCCTGCAGAGGGAACTGCAAAGTGCAGACTAACTCTGTGTTCTATCATCACGAAACTTACCATGAACTTTCTCACAGTGTATCAGTAGTCACCTATGGGAGGGTTTAAATCGGTTCTGGCGAACTTTGGCTATATTTACAGACAGATCATTCCTTCTTTGCTGATAATTAGCGAGAATAATCAGGAAATCAGTAGCTGTAAAGGACGGTTGAATTCAGAAAAGTATCTGGCGTTGTTATTACGATCTGATCGGAATACAGAATTAATGGTCTTGCTTCACTTGTCACGAAGACAGAAAGGGCTGACAACAACGTAAGACCTAAACTAGCGCCAAGAAAAAGTAGAAGCCTACTGCGAAGATTTGTGTGTGACGAATTTTTAATCAGTTTCAACGATTCCTAGTGTAATCGAACAACAGCGTCAGATGGCTTATCAGAATGTATAAATTTATTAATATAAAAGTATAACGTGGGTAAATAAAAACTTTTTCCGAGGCCGTAACTCCTGAAACACCTACGTGACAGAAGTCAACAGTATAAGACTATGAATTAATTAACACTGCATTCTTCTTGTACCCACAATACAGTATGTAAATAGTAACGAGATTATAAAAGGGAATTTCTAAAATCAAGTTGTACACACAAAATCTCGTCTAAGGGTAACACACATTCCTATCACTTTGCTACGAACTTATTTTAGCCTAAATTGTTCAATAAATATAGTTTACATCGTGAAAGAAACAAGTGTGTCCCGTGTTTTTATTATTATAGTGCTTCTCCATCCACGTGCTGTATATAAGTACAGCTGTTCATAACTTGCTGTAACAGAACGTAAATTAAGTTGTGGAATTGTTTCGATACATCGCCCCCGATCTCATTTCGTATAGTCCCAGGCCTGACTAAAATGAAAAACGTAAAATAAAATAACATAAAACAAAACTGTGACTATAGTGTAAGAACAATACGATTGGAGCAAGATACGTGTCACATACATTTAGAGCAAACTAGCATTAGGTTAATAGTAAGCGTAGGCTTCCGCGGCCGTTGTCATTGTAGGTAAAATTCTTCACATCATGTAACGAAACACCTTCAGGAAGGCCATTCGCAACTGTTGCCGAAACGTCGGAGAATTTTACATATTGAAAATACGGTCACGTACCCTGAAGAATTTTATTGAAAGAATACAGATTCTCATTCTTAGAAGGGCGTACGAAAATTGACTATTATTGGAGGTCCATTACACCGCGTGAGATCTGGTGGAAGCTCACAGCGCAGTTTGCGGTTCATTCGACTGCAACGCTAGAAATTTTAACGAAATGCAGGAACAAGTGTCCAGGAGAGAGGCTTCGTGCAGGGACTGCCACCTGACCTCCAAAATAAACAATAGTAACGTACTGCGCATAAACTGGGATCCCCATTACTGAATGATTACACGATTGCTGCACAATCACGAGACCATCCACAATTTTTGGAGCGGCTTGGGGCACGCGGAATCATGTAGCCCGTCTGTGATACTGCTGTGTGAAGGAAGAAAATTACAGGACCTCTGGATCGAAAGTAATGTTTGAAAGAATTTCATGCTGATGAATTCGGGACCGACTGACCAGTCATGACGTTGTGCGCCCGTAAAGGACGCTTAGAAGAAAGTGTACTAGGGAAACCCGCGTCCGAACGTGAAGACTTATCAGTCATTTTCCGTTCCTTTTTTGACATCTAGCAGGAGGTGATGTTTAGTGAAGGAGATGGTCTCTGCATGGCCTAAGTGAAACCAATAAACAGCGTTTCCCAGATGCCATGTGTGACTTTTGATCCGTTGGCTTTCGAAAGTTATCCTGCTGTGTGTTTGTGAAGAGTGTCTGCATAAATTGCTAGCGACTAGATCGAGGCGGTGAACTGTATGTAAGCGTGATATTTCCCACTTATGAGGCCGGCCGTGTGACCGAGCGGTTCTAGGCGCTTCATTCCGGAACCGCGCGACCGCTACGGTCGCAGGTTCGAATCCTGCCTCGGGCATGGATGTGTGTGATGTCCTTAGGTTAGTTGGGTTTAAGTAGTTCTAAGTCTAGAGGACTGATGACCTCAGATGTCAAGACCCATAGTTCTTAGAGCCATTCGAACCCAGTTCCGAAAAAGGGTCTCTGGATTTTGATGTACTCAGATTGCTACGGGGACTTTCCTCTGGTATTGTGCCAGTGAAAACGTAATCCCGTCTCGCGGGTTAAAGGGGAATGAGATGACCCTTATTAATACTGTAGCAGAGCGAGAACTTGTCTGGGCCCGTGAATAAAAACGCTTCCTAGGTAATTGAGAGAGCAATACGACACACGAATTGTCCAGCGTCGCTTAAAATTGCAAAGAAAGGGCGGGTTTCGACGCAGGTCTGCGAGAGTACGCGTGACGCCGCGGAAGCTGGGAGGGCGAGACGATGGAATGTTGGTGCGCTGTTCCCCCCCGGAGAGCAGTGCCAAGTGTGCCAGGCGGGCATTTTCGCAGTGCGGCAGCAGGTGGCGCGTGGGCGGCGGGCCCGGCCGGCAGGCAGTCACAGCGCAACGCCGGCACCGGCGGCTAGGTCCAGGTCCCGGTCCGGGAGCGGCGCCGCCGCGTTGCCCGGCAACGGCTCCCAGCGACCGGCTCTATGGATTCCGCCCGGCCGGAACCTCACTCACTCCGCGGCCTCCGCTCTGTTGCTGTCGGCCGCACACTCGACACCGCCACGATAACTAGCTGCGCGATCCGACCCGAGGGACGCATCTTCGTCCCTTGCCTAACTGTAGTACGAACTATTAGGCACAATAAAATTCTGGGTAAAGCACATATAGCGACACTAGCTATCGACTTGAGCCAGTGACGTAGTGAACACACGTCAGATGAAATTAACAACATGGCAGCGTATCCGTCATATTTTTAAAACTTAAATCATTCCATTTGGATTACAGGAACTTAACTGCAACAAGTAGGAAAAAGTATCTGGAGTTCAATCAGATTAATAACTGAAACATTTATTGTAAATACAACGAATCAAGCATCGTGGGGAAAAAAAGAAAAAAACCATACGAATCTAGTGGAGACTACGATACACAATTGAAGGAAAATAAATATGTCGTAAATGAAAAACAATGATACATCCAAGAAATATTATAATTCTAGAGACAGAGAGAACAGTATTTCTTCTCAAACATAACTGAGACTTTAAAAGACGTTCCCTTTGAGCCAACCAACATGAGGCAGCTATCATAACGCTGTCGAAAATTTCAAAATACAGACCAAGAAGTGACTTCACAGCACCCATTAAAAATTACACCACCGGTCGGAAGAAACGGGCAGTAAAGCGACATCGTCAAGAACAAAGATCTTCCGGAATATTATACTACAGTCCCAACAACTGTCTTGAAAAGCTCGACTTTTCGCACAAGCAAGCGGAGAACTCTCTAGGAGAAGATGCATTTGCTATGTACGACCACGGTACAGCGAGGCCATACTGCGTAGTGAGGAGAGTTTTTAATTTGAACGCAATTTCGCCCTCATCGATCCTTGTCACTGTCGCTATCATATGACCGTGAAACAAAAATTTACCACTCGAAAATAAGTTTTACGCATTCTTCAGATTAACGTCATATGCGTATTTTGTGGTCTCTTCTAACGCAGTACAGTCTTGTGACTGCCAGGACCTTGGTTTTAAGGAATAGGACCATGGGTTTCTTTGAAGCGAAGCTTATCAGCTATAGATCAATTATTCCACTAATCCCTTTACGAAAGATGTGTTTACGCCTGCCTATTAGTTTCTCTATCGATCTCTTCGTACTACCCATGAATATCTGCTGGTAACTACAGGAAAGTCTATGAATTACTTCTGGTGTTACTGTCTACTGCCGAGCACACTTGGCCGGCCATACATAAGGTCTTGTCTTCATTACGGATTTCTGAATTTGATATTCCTCTTTCCTAGATGATGTCCCGATCGACGTAACCATTAGTTATTGGGCCGCATGCTACTGGCTTAGGAGGGGAAAGGCATGATAAGATCAGGGAATAACAGGAGACATCGAACAGAAACGTCAATTAAACATTCTGCGTTTGAATGTCTGGCAACGGGAGTGGGACAGAACTGACACAGGGTGAATGCTGTAAATCCTTTTCCCGAAATTCAGGGAACCGTTACGGATGAATCACGCCAATCCCGGCCGTGGCACGGGTCATTTCCTGACTGGTCATGGCTCATACTCAGCGCACGTAAGTCTCTTCTCACTTTCTGCGTGAATCTTACCATAATAAAAGATGTCATATTTTGTGTAACTTTTGAATAAAAGTTGAACAATCTCTAACGTAAAATGTTTTTGCACAAAAACGTGTAGTATATATAAAGGACAAAGAATATACTGTGGTGCATAGACGTTTTAACGAAGTAGTTAGACCAGACTGTGACACTTTAAAATTTTCTAAAAGAAAGTATGGTGTTATCCAGAACTTCGTCTCGCACGACTTACTTCTGCTGTTCTTGTTGTACACCGAACAGGTACGTTCATGAGCGCTCTGTGTTTTGTAATCTTTAGCTAATAATAATTCATGTTTTGGTAAAAACGTGTCTGCAAGTTATTTGTAGCATCCTTTAATTCGTTACATTAATCTGTATGTCAGTTTCTTTATGTTTCAGAGGTAAACGCATCAGGATTGTGCACTAATTATTTGAGACCGAATGTTGTATCGCGTCGTGTTGTCTCAATACTGCAACTCTCTTTTTGTTGGAATCCGAATTAATACTAGTAACCACAACCATTACGTGGACATTGACGAAGTGTTACCACGGTCTTAAAAGCTTTCAATCAATGAAGATGTGCAGTAGTCGCCATGGTCTTACATATTTTGCGATTGCATTGTATTGGTAATGATGTGATGTATCTTGTTCTGACAACCGCATCGTGCCGTCGCACTTGTGACGTACTTTTCCCGTGGGAACTCATTCTTAAATGCACTGCATATGCTTTTGTCATATCTAAATACTTTTTTTCCAAATTGTATTTGCTAGTCAGGAAAAGTTAAGTTACATGCAGCTAACATGGATAACCTTAAGGAAAACACACACACACACACACACACACACACACACACACACACACACACATTTCAGGTTTAGGTATGATTGCCGACGCCTGCTTCTGGAGACCAGTGGCAGAATTCCCAGTACACAGAAAATGCAAGGTTCGCAGAGAACGTTACGAACGTAAGCTGACTGCCGTCGCCTTCCGCCGTTCACGGCCACCCCGCTGCAGTTCTACGTGGAATACCAACTAGGGCGCAGCTCTGCGTTCCCCCACGTAAAGCGCTCACTGACAGGCGTCAGGGCAGCTACACTGGCGTCTCTCAGTCCGAGCTCGTATCGGCGTACTCCCGTCACCAGTTAAGCTGTCGTGGCAGCCATCGCAACCCTTCACGTTCTGGAGCAGCCACTGAGGACATGGCTCCAGCATGCCACCTTCATTCGTTTAGGCTGAACTACAGGCGGAACGCGTTAGCTGTTTACTGACGCAAAACCTTTGCAAATCTACGTATTTTCAACCAAAATAGTTTCTGTAGTGACTGTTCCGCAGAGGTGATGTCAATCGGTCGACCGATATTCATCTTGCTGCTTTTGGGGTTACACAACAACTATGCTAAGCTGCTAGCCAAGGTGTTAAAGCTATGCATGCTATGAACAACATGAGTTGTTCTTATTACTACCATTTGTACGAGTCTAATCTGCACGTGATATTCCCAGGCCAAACAGAGTCATCAGTACACTTAGTCTCAGAATAATACGCTTCTATGGACAATTTTTATATGCTATCAGAATTAATAACTAACTGGCATGAGCGGTAACACGTGATAATAGTTAAGAAAACGTTTCAGCCAACATAGACCAAAAAAATGGTTCAAATGGCTCTGGGCACTAAGGGACTTAACATCTGAGGTCACCAGTCCCCTAGAACTTAGAACTACTTAAACCTAACTAACCTAAGGACATCACACACATCCATGCCCGAGGCAGGATTCGAACCTGCGACCGTAGCGGTCGCGCGGTTTCGGAATGAAGCGCCTAGAATCGCTCGGCCACTCCGGCCGGCCAACATAGAGCCATCGAAGAGCCATCGACGAGGTGGGGGCCAATTTTTGGTTACGAGGGCCAAATAACTGTAGTATTAAATGTTGTCCTACGAAGTACAAATATGTACGAAATGCAATGTCTCTGATTATTGCCACTCTAACTGGATTCAAATTTAACACATGACCCACGGTTGGAGAATATGGTAGGTGCATTATGCAGCAACGATACATTTTACTGCTGATTTAGGGTAGCACCTACTGCGGCAATGTGAGCCGAGCACGACCAGTACCAGGACCTCCAAGATTCTAGATTTTCCTATCTGGGGCCATCGCAAAATTTAAGTACAGTGCAGTTTTGCTGTTTCAGTCGAAGAACTAGAGCAGAGAATTCATTCCTGACTGTCTTTTCAAGATTTACGAGATGGTCCGGGGTCTTTGAAGGAATTCGTAGTTCTGCTAAGAGACGAGCGCAGTATCGCTATGACGACACGTGGAACACTTCCTTTAACAGGTACAAGTGTAAAATAAATTGTAACTTGTAACGTCCTGAAATACTCTTTTCTTGCAAAACGCGGCGATGTTGAAATTTTAACACACTTACATGAGGATTTGGTGGATTAGTTCACATCTTCCACATTCTGAAGTATGTGGCTATTAGTAGCCAAATTTCCCCGTTAGGAGAATCACACAAATGGCTCTTTCGCTTTTGTAGACCCATGTTGACTCATTTTTTTTGTGTACTTATTTTCATATACTTTCATACCCGTGTCAGTTTTCGCTACTAATTATTGTATAGGGTGCATAACAATCAGGGATATACCACTCTGTACGGCGTCTACCAGTGGCAACAGCCCACGAAATGAGAGGACCAACCAATAAACAAGAGAGGCTTTTTGCAACGCAAGCCTCTGTTTAAAACCAATCTAGACGGCGCGGCAGTTGTTAGGAGAGCCGAGCTGGCGCTTTTGAAACCGTACAGAGCCAGAAGCAGAGTGAACCCAACGCGCGGCTTTTCTCCAAAAAATTATCAGGCCTAACCGCTAGGCCGCCGGTGTAATGAAATCAAAAGCGAGTCCCGCCGGTGATCCGTGCAGGAGGGAACATGAAACGCGCAGTCGCCTCGCCGGCGGGTCTTGGGCCAGAGCCGAGCAGAGCCTCAAAGCGATCAAAGCAGGGCAGCGTCCTTTTCACGGTCCGCCGGGCCCGCCTTTTAAGCGCGGGTTTATCACTGCGACGGCGGCCCGCCTCAGGGACGCGCGGCTTTCCTCGTGAGAGCGAGTAAGGCGACACGAGCTTATACGGGCGGGAGGGCACGGTCTTAATGTAAAGGTACGTTGCGCGAAGTACTTCACGATATACGTGTCCCAATTAGAGTATCACACAGTGCAATACATCAGCACAAATTCTAATACTGTGGAGGATGCTAATCGTAACAAGGAACTGGCAACAGTGGTCTCGATCCAAAATTTAAGACATGTGGGAATTCGGCACTTATTTCAATGCCAAGAATGAAACAATTGCTAACAAATGCCACGTCTTCAGCCCGAGTCCGCCAGTATCAGTTCAGTAGGTGTTAAATCAGGCAAATATTTAGAGAATGTTAATCTTTCAGTGACGAGACATCACTGTCCACTTGCGAGAGCGAGAGCGAGAACCTTCAAACAATTAACAATGTGAATAAAGTAATTTATTAAACTTTTTGATACTATAGGTTTTCGCTGAAGTATATACTGAGTATTTCCTACTACTTGTAATTTTTTATTTGTTAAAGCTGGAATTTTAAATAGGCCGAATACTTCAGGTTCAAACAATATTTTCGATACACGCTAGTCCCCCTCTCCGGTTTCGATGTCTGACAGAAAATAGCTGTAGTTTGTCAATGGTATTCTCTGTTCATCTGAACATGTATTGTAATGTCCAACTTTTTACATACTTAAAAATCTGATGGCTTGAAATTGAGAACAGATGCACATGGAGAATGAGTTTGCTTTGATAAGCGTGGCATAATGAGAGATTGGGAAATACAGACGTAGTTGAAGTGATAATTATTAGCAGGCCGAGTATCTTGTCTTCCGTTCTGTAACTGCCGCACCAAGTCGTAAGAACGAGCGCCGAAGCCCTCCCATGCGGTCCTGATGAATCTCTTCGCGTCACTATCAGATCGCTGCCAATGAAGATCATATACTCCGTTCCCAAGGAAACATAAGATCGTTCCCATTTTAACAAATGTTGCCAAATCTGTGTCAAACTCTGGTTAGTGCGATATTCCCGTCGAATAATATCAAGCGCCACCTCGAACTTACCCCGTCAACTCCGGAAAATCGAAGCTGTCATGAAAAAGCTTCACGCCCACTCCAATTTCTGCATATGAAACCAAAACTCTGCCCTTCGCTATGGCTTACAACCTTCGACCTCACAAACTGATTAACTACTGGATGCAACCAATTACGTTCTGGATTCCACACGACGGTAGAGCCTATTGCCTGCAGTCGGCGATGGTCTGCGACTTATGCTACTATTTCTCCACTTGCAATAGGACAGCACGAGTGGTCACAAGTTTGAGTGATTCACCGAAGTGCGTCAAGCAAATTATTAACTGGCAAAAGGCTTGAAAATAGACGCCAAAATCTTGCAAATCCTGCTTAGAAGTTTCAAGAGACGGTGTTAAGTGAGGAATTCAGGAATATACTGTAGCCCACTATGTATTGCTTCCATAGGAATTGTGACGACTAGATTTGTCTCATTGCAGCAGTAGATACCGGCATTCGTACTGATTCTGTGTTCCTTAAGTTCGGGAAGGGGTTCGGTACAGTTGCTCACTGTCGCCTAACGAGGGTAACGTGAGCATAGGGCATATCAGACTAGCTTCGTACTTGGTGTGAAGCCTTCTGATACAAAAGTAGCTCCTTGGATACCCTAAAGGAGTGTTCACAGTCTATATAAATGACCAAGTGCATAAAGTCGAAAGCCTTATGATAACATTCGCGGATTATGCTATTGTATATAGAGACATAACAACGTTAGTAAATTGCATCAAAATACAGGAGCACCTGCAGAAGATCGTGGCTGTCACAGAGATTGGCGGCTGACCCTCAACAGAAGCATGAAGTCAAACTCAAGGGAACTAAAGATATTAGCTGCCAGTGAACATTAATTTATATCAATGGGCAAGTTGAAAATTTGTGCCGGACCGTGATTCAAACTCAAGTCTCCTGCTTACCACGCAGATGCGCAGACCACTACGCCATGTGGTCACAATGGTGACAACCACCTCACGAACTACCCTAGCACGCTTTCCGTCAGACTCGAATTGTCAACTTATACCACAAACTACTGGTGTAGTAGGGATAACACTCCTTTGACCGATCCTTTAATACTGATTTTCAGCCTACGGATCCATAGCACATAGGATTTCTAGATGAAATACAGAATACCGTGCGAAAAGCAGCTCGTTTATTCACAGTTTTGTTTATATGTGTCGGGGTCATGGTAATCAAGTTCCAGTGGTCGACGCCACAAGAGCGACGTAGCTGTAGTGCATACAAACATATATGATATGATTTACTGGTAAACGTTAGTATATTAGTCACCCAATATATAGCTCTCTCTTATGTACTGGGTCAGTGTCTAAGTTCGCAGCATTTTTCTGTAAGTTTAATAAACGCAAGAGATCCACAGAACCGATACTTCGGTCATCAATAATATATTCTCCTTCACTATCTACAACTGTTTGCTAACGCTGGGTAACTTTTCGATTCCGCGATTGCACAAGTCGCGCTGTTTTGAAACGAACTCGTCCAACCATAGTCGGAGATTATTTTTATCCGGAAGGGAAGGTCCTTGAAGGTTGTTCGATAGAGAGCGGAAAAGGTGAAAATCTGAGGACCCACGATCAGGCGAGTAAGGTGTGAGCGGAATGACTCCCACTCAACTCCTGCAGTGTTTTTTGTCAGTGTAGCAGAATGCGGGAGGGCGTTATCGTGGTGTGGCATCACTCCTTGCAATGTTCTTGGTCGTTGTTCTTGGACTGTGCCTGCAGTACGTCTCTGTTGTTGACAATAAATGTCAGCAGTGATAGTTACACCTCAGGGAAGCAATTCACAGCACCATACCGTCACACTGCTCGAACATATGCGTAACATCCTTTGTGGGTACGCGCACGTCTTCGTACGGGGAGCTGCTGCTTCGTTTGGGCTCAACCATTCCCTCCTTATGCATGCAGACACCATTTCTCGTCACCAGTAACGATAAAAGATAGGAATGGTCGGTATTCTTTACGAGCCACATAAAGACGAGCAAGGAGAGTTGCACGTATGGCCACGCACTGATGTTTTTGATTTTGACGTAGAGCATGCCGTACCCACGCACCCGATTTCTGAACTTTTTCATTCCATACAAACGTCGCACGATGGCGGATTGATCACAGTTCATCACATTTGCCAGTTCTCGAGTCCACTGACGTGGATCATTGTGGGCTAAAGCGTTCAAGCGATCGTCAACAAACCCTGAAGATCTTACTGGACGTGGAGAATCATCAATGTCAGAACGATAATCCTTAAAATAAGCAAACTTCTTACCGTACTCTGTACAGTGGCATTATCCCTATACACGGCTCAAATGTTTCTGGCTTACCTCCGGTGCTGACACCCGTCTACTCAACTGGAACATAATATGTCGGAAATGTTCTAATTCCTTCATTTGGCACTGCCATTTTCTATCGTCCACAGCTCCACTCAGTATCTCCAAATGTCAAAAGGCCAATACGAAAATTCTGATGGCAGTAATGAACTACAAATAAAAGACGACAATTGACAAGTAAACCCACAGCAATCTGAATACCAAACGTTTAAGACAAAACCGCAACAACCTAATATATTTCGCGAAAAGACCGTGACGGCAAAATTAGGATTATACGAGCTCACACAGAGGGTTACCAACAATCTTTCTTCATGCGCATCTTTCCCGACTGGAATAAGAAAAGGGAAAGTGACAGTGGTCTATAAAGAATCGTGCGGGACACAAATGAGTCAGAAGGCAAAATTTTACTACTCCCAGCACACACAGAGGCATCTAAGTGGTCAATGTGCCTGTGGTCGATACGCGAATGGAAGGCGAGGAAAGCCGGTAGCTTGGGCCGCGCACGGGACAGTAACGACAGCAGGTGTGGGAGCGCCGACCTGTGTACGAGGGAGCCGCGGCGCTCTGGCAGTGCGGTGGCGGCGGCGGCTGCGGCGGCAGGTGCGGGTAGAGGCGCGGCGTCGGTGGCGGCGGGCGCGGCAAGGGAGCCGCGGCGCTCGTGGGCGCGCAGGCGGTCCAGCGGCGAGCGCTCGTGCGCCAGCAGCGTCAGCGACGCGCGCCGCCGCGCCTTGCTGCCGCCGCTCATGGCCGCCCGCTGCGACTGACGCCGCCGCCGCCGCTGCCGCCCGCGGCCGCGCCGCTCCTGCGCGCGCACCCGCACAACAGGTAGCCGCACACGGCACGCCCATCCTCCCTCATTACCTCTCACCCGCACCCCCGCCTACCTATCTCACCAAAGCAGTGCAACTCACGTGCCATAGGTCACATTGCGTTCACATCCCACTCGACTCGAAAACGGAAATCTAATACCGAAGCTGAGACTCACTCTCGTATTTACATCTTAGCCCCGTATCGATATTACAAGCTCGCTCAAATACCGGTTTGCGGAGCGTGACTTGCTGGACACGACTGATGTCGGCAAATCAACTCTTCCGGTAACTGGAAGGCGTCTACGCACTAGGCCAACGAAGGCCAATGAACGATAGCCTTCGTTTGTTAAGATTTGCTTCGCATGTAAGGGCGGCAAATCGGAGCCAACCAAGCCGCTGGCTTTGCTTGCGATTCATCTACGCGCTGTGGGTTGATCGGTGTTGCGACCCCTCTCCTAGTGTGGACTTAGTGAAATTTATAGTTTAAAGTACAGCAACTGGCTGTTAAACTGAAGAGCGAAACCAGTCAATAAAACATGCCGAGTGCTCCTTGTAACTGTCCCGGGAAACTAACTCAACAGCCGCAGTTTCCCCTGCAGGCAATGCCTGCTCGCGGTAAGTGTGTATATTTATTGTATTTAAAAATACTGGCGTATAGAGTGAAATATGGGAAGAAGTTGACACAGTTTTACAGTGAAGGGGACTGTTTAGGGTCCCAACGATCTGCGATTATAAAAACAAACTGGAAAGACTAGACGCTTGGAAGTAAATAACTCAGCCATTAGTAAGTGAAACGCACGATGTGAAAAAGAAAGAGCCTTTATTTACACCTTTTCCCGTGAACTACAAAGAGAAACAAAACTGGGAGTGACTAACTTCCTGCTGCAGGTGCACAATTCAGTAACAATTCGAAATCTGTAGCTTTCATTAGGGAAAATTTGTAAAATAGCCCATATTATATTTCAGATTTAAGGTAGAGAATTTTGCCCCATCACACTGATGACTACTTTTTAAAACGGAAGTCGTCCACCAGCGTCGTTTTTTCTTCTGTTTCTTTTTCTGATGAGCAGCTTCTTGCAGTGAAATAAATACTCCACATGCGACGATTACTACATCCTTTCCTTCCCTCATAATATCGGCCTATGAGATTGTACTTAAAACGTTACTTTGTAAGAATAACAAAACGGGAGCAACCGCAGCAAGTTGTCAGCGCCAACTGCGATTCCACATGGCCGAATCCCTTGGCCCCAAACCCTTCCTTTAGTGTCGATGACAAGCAGAACGCCAACATATTGGCGACCAACTTTCGGCCGAAACCAGTCTCTGTCGTTCGGTGGTCTCGTGTTTACGCGCTTTACAGCAAGCACACCTGCAAAGTATTAATCGTCACCAATCTACTATCGTGTACTACCGCATTCGGCGTTCACAATCGCCTATATTCGGCGGAAGTGTCCACAAGTTTCTTCGTCTCTCGCAGCCAAAGGCTACCTTTGGTGACCCACAGACCTGATCCACATACTTGAGCTAGAAGGCCGGCTCATCACGTGACTTGACAGCAGAGCACCTGGAGTCAAACCTACTGAAACCGTGACGTTAATTTTTATGGGCTCAACGCAACGATATGAATGTCACCCATTTCCCGGCATGCCACGCCAACAAATTGGGCCTCGTAACACGCGGCTTTGAGAGTACTTTCATTTTATATTCGCCTTACGTACAGATGTTCATATTTGTTTACGCGTCCCGAACTTCGTTTCTTTGCTTAGAATGTTTTACAGTAGCTGTCTTAAGAATTTCCGTTATGAAAGTTCTCCAACGCCGTTAGTAAAGGAACAATGTCCACGACACGTAAATAAACGCAAACATTTGAATATGGAATGCTAGGTATCTTGAAATGTCACAGAAAAATAAATGTCTATAAAAGCAACTGGTGGCAGCTAATTCATGAGAAAGTACCTTCAATTACAACAGCTTAAGTGTTTTCGTATGTCCACAATGGACAATAATTATTTACTAATGTTAATAAGGGAAAGAATAGAAGAACAAATACGGCAATGAGACAGAATCCCAGTCGACCAACAACTAGGAGTAACCTCGCGATTTTCAGCCACAGGCAGGTCATTAGAGTGTTTAAAATTGAGTGTGTTCGTATCCACAAACTCTATTAGCAAGTATTTTTCCATTATTTGCCCAAAAATACTTTTGATACCTGATCGCACAGACATGAGTAGCTTCTGTAACACTAAATAAATTAAGCCGTAATATCGTTGCTCATTTTCAAAAGTCTGAAGGTATAATCGCTTGAACTTAGCATATATCGGCTTATTACACAGAAGCCAAACTAGAATAACTTGAACAAGAGAATGACGAACATCCGAAAATGTGTCACGTGTTGAGTACAATGTGAGCTGCTCTCTCCCCCACGAATTCGTTCCGTGGACCGACTGGTGCCCACCCGTTCTCTAATCCCGCATCCAACTGAAGCCGCTCTATGGTTAAATCCCCATCAAACCAAAAATGTATGCGAGCAGCATGTGAACATGACCTTTCATTTTTGAAAGACGGAAGTGTCCACAACAGCATATTAATTATGAAGATGCAGAAGGAAGGGAGAAACTTGGTCGCCGAAATAAACATCCTCGTTCACGTTCCCAATAGCATCACTGAATGACGGCAAAACATTACTGAAGCACCTACGGCCCCGTAAATCACACGCTGCACGCACTGCGTGTGAACGCTTCAGGGCACCGGCGATGCACCCTAAGCAAATCAGCATTCGGAATGAGGCAAAATAAAGACTCGTCAGGCCACGCCACAGGCTTTCAGTCACCTACTTTTATTTTCTACGTTGCCCAGCCCATTGAAGAAGGGCATCATTGTATGTCGTTATGAGCGATGCCTTTTCTGATTTATTCGCTCCGAATATGCATCGTATGCGGTGCCCCTCGGACTGTTCGCGCAGAAACAGGTTGAGGTGGACCTGCACTCATGACCGATTCTTACAGACAAGGAGTGAGTCACCTTCGGTCGCTGACGGTTAGATTCTTCTTGCGACCCCTGTTGCAACAGTCTTATATGGCTGCGAGTGGTATACCATTCCCCTTAGTCATGCTGGACTATCCGCATTGATACACCAACAAATCGGACAACTTCACTCACAGTCTGCGCATGCGTTAGTCTGAACACTGTACGTACAGTATATTTGCTGTCCTATTCTGTCGCGTCTTTGGCATCGACCCATCTTACTGCGCTGTTTCCATAAAATCGATTGACGCGTACACACAACCTCACTGCCATGATATTCGATGGCGGCGGAGTCACGCCCGGTTCCACATCTACGTCAACAGAGCTCCGCAATGACTAGAGTACGAGGTCACTGCCATTTTGTCCTGTGAGCCTACAATAAAATAAAGTTACCAGCATCTCATAATAATTTCAGTAAACACATTTTTTTATAGATGGCTGTCACAAGAGATGTGAGAAGAATAGATGTTTAGATGATCTATGCGCGCCATACAAATTCCGTCAAACTATTCTATTACGCATATCTAAATCAAGCTGACTGTAAGAAAAATTCTCTCTGGTGAAGGCACTGTACGCTATTAAAATGTTGATGCATAAGTTGGGAGCGTTTTTGTTTTGCGCATTGGTATTCCGATTGCTATGGGTACATTTACAGAGTGTCATTTTTCATTTGTAGTTCACTTTTGCTATTTGTGTTTACATACTCTCATTTTTCGTTTGAAGATAGTGAGTGGACATTAGAAAATGGAGCGCCAAGTGAAGAAATCGTTTCCGACATATTATTCTGTTTGAGTTCAGAAGCCTTACAGCAGCTGAAGCAGCAAGAAACGTATGCGCCGTGCATGGATGTAATGCTATTGGTCAGAAGACGGCAAGAAAATGCTTTTCTCGTTTAAAGAAGTATCGTTTAAACACATTAACCCACAACGATCCATGTCTGTGTACTTGAGAACCGGCAAAGGTGACGAACTACGATCATTCCGCCAATGTGCGACATTTGCATGCAATGGCGAAGATTCAAAAATCGGGTATAATGGTTCAAATGGCTCTGAGCACTAGGGGGACTTAACTCCTGAGGTCATCAGTTCCTAGAACTTAGAGCTACTTAAACCTAACTAACCTAAGGACATCACACATCCATGCCCGAGGCAGGATTCGAACCTGCAACCGTAGCGGTTGCACAGTTCCAGACTGAAGCGCCTAGAACCGCTCGGCCACCCCCGCCGGCAATCGGGTATAACGAGCATTCCCAAACACAGCAGAACGTCATCTGGTGGAAATTTATTGTGAACAACTGAGGCATCTTATAGACGCAGTCCAAAAACAACGACTAGGGATGCGACTCCACGATAACGGCTGCCCGCATTCTGACAAAAGCCACTATAGAGGAGTTTGGTTGGGAAGTCATTCCGTATCCACCTTACTCACCTGATCTTGCGCCCTCAGCTTTTCGCCTTCTTCGCTCTCTATCGAACAGCCTTCAAGGACCTTCTTTTCCGGATGAAAATGCATTCCGAACGTGGCTCGATGAATTTCTTAACTCAAAACCACTTTATTTCTACATTCGCGAAATCGTAAAGTTACCGCAGCTTTGACAGATTGCTGTGAATAACGAAGGAGAATATATTATTGATAACTGTTTCTGTAACGAGTATATGTTGTGTTTATTGAACTTGTGGAAAACGCTACGATCCCAATATTCTGGAGAATTGACATGGTTAGGAAACTTCTGAATGGTTAAATGTATCATCCTATTCCCGCGCACAGTGTTAGTCAACGTTTTGACATGGGCCACTGATTGTGTTACGACACTTTTTACCATAAACAGAAACAAAGTAGGTAATCTACACAGCATATAGGGCTTTTGACAATCAGTTTTATTTTGCTTATTCAGCGTATCTGTCATGGTTCACCTCTCTCTTTCCATTCAATAAACATATAAATGTACTTCAAGTAAATAAAGTAAAATAACATCCTGATCATAACTCATAGTCCAATACTATCATCTTTCCTACACGCCACACAAACTCTCTTACCCCACAGTAACGAACATTCTAAAAGAGAGGTTGGATCTCGACAACGAAATCACGATTCAAATGCGGCACTATGTTTATGCGGAGCGAAAACCGATTGTGGGAGTTGAAATCCGGCAGCCAAAACCGCAATTCGACAGTGGAGTGTTTCCAGGAGCAACCACAAGCGGTATTGGGAAATCCGTTTACGGGGGAACCGGATTTGCGATCCCACGTAAACGCAGTATGCACGCGTTCGCGGTTCCATGTCAGCACACCACGCATAGCTCTGTTGGTAATGCTTTGTCTGGCTTTGTCATGCAGTCACAGAGTCACAATCCCGTACATAAACTGTTAACGCTTTGACGCAACTCACTCATCTTCTATAGACACCTTACCAAAAGTATAATTTTGTGAATCTTCACTAAAGCTGGAAGTTAAAGACGGTAGAAAATCATAATGCAGCGTCTTAAATTTTAACACACGTACAGAAACGATGGAAGTAAATTAATTAGTTTCTCAAACCAGCCAACCAGTTGCAGGTATAAAGGTTTATAAACAGTCCTTGACCACAGTTTCAAAAACTGTGAAATTGTCTTCTGAAGAAGTACATAGAGCTATTAAGGTAATATTCCACATCACAGTTTAAAAAAACAGACAAGGTGTACACGATATACAAAACCAATGGGTAAAAATATAATAAACAAAAATTACTTACACGTAAAATCACATACTGGCGACGATAAATTTCAGAGCAAATAAACTCCTGTCAAATAACATACTGTTTGTGACCATCAGTAAAACCAAATAAAATCTGTTAAAAAGCATACCGTTTGGAACTGGGCTAAGCGTAAATGTCTCCACATTGATATGTACGTGGAATTAAAGGGCAGTGAGGCGTCCCGTATGTAGCTGGTGCCATACGGCGACTGGCGAAGTTGTCACTGAGCACTGCAGGAAATCATCAGCAAGGCTGGTTTTTACTAATTGCTCTGCTTCGTGGAATCTTTTCGCTGGACAATAGAAAACATTGGCTGCTAAGTTACTTTGTTATACTGGTAATCGGAATCAGGATACGTCTCCGTTCTTCAGAGATTAGCTAACAGATGCTGGCCCAGAAGGAAGTTAATATTTGAAAATGCACAAATTCACGGAATAACGTAGACACAGAAGTAAAACATAACACACACGAAACCTGAAGTGACATGGGGTTTTACTGAAAGCGAGTGCAAAAACCGGCCACTACATGGCGCTGAACAACAACACGTCAGTGACACCACACGAGTAACGGGTGCGAGGTACGGCAATATATTGCAGAATCGCATCTTCCCTAACCTGTTCGATGAATACCTGCTGGAAGCAACGACTTTCATGCAGGATAGCGCTCCAGCCGATATTGCTGTGGAAGATCTCTCGTGCACATCATTTGGTCAGGATCGCGTGCTGAGCCGCCACTTCCGTTACGCTTGGCCTCCCAAGCCCATAGACTTCAATTCGTTTGATTATTGGTTGTGGGGTTACCCGAAGTCGCATGCCTACCGTGATCGTCAGACCTCATTAGGGATGCTGAAAGACAACATCCGACAGCAATTTCTCAGCATACTTAACTGATACGCCGTACAGTGCTGTTCACAACACTGTCCTCGACTAGAGGTACTGCTGATGGATGACGGCCGATACACCGAGCATTTGTTATAAAGAACACTGTCTTTGCTAAAAATCAATCGTTATTCTAATTATCGCTTTCGTCTCATATGAAGGGCCATCTGTTCATCGTTTTTGTGCTCTTTTTTGTTTGATTTCAACATCACTGCATGTTATCTCAAGCCTGTGTGTAAAGTTTTACCCCTTACCTATATTATTCCGTGAAGTATTAAATTTTCAAACGTTAACAGACCTTATGGTTACTCTGTATTTCCATTAAATCTATGAAGCTCGTCCGTAATTCTGGGCAATTTTTATATCTGTCTATTCATTTTTCACTGAGACACACTGTCGATCAGTCATTGTGAGGCAAATTGAAGAGCTACTTGTCTGAGAAATAGCAGCAGCGGTCACGAAGACTAACAACGGCCTCGAGAGCGATGTGCTGACCATCTGTGGCATACCTTGAGCCAACAGTTTAATTTTTGTAGGCGGAAAAGGACAATCCTCTAACGGAAAGTTTCCTTATACCACAAACGAAGTTCAATGGCACTCCGCACACTATTATTCTTTGTCATAATACGGAAACAACAACTTTATCGTATATCCCTTCAATATCCACTGAATGGATATAACATACTGTTTCTGCTCAAGTATTTTTTGTACGTCCAAAATTTGAGAAAATCATTTTAATAGTCTGGCAGTATATTGAGAGTTTCGAGTCACCGCTCAAGAGAATTTTAAATTAATAGTTCTCAAATTTCCGCTATGCGCAACGGAGTGCTATTGGTTTGCAGGAGGCAGCCGAACACTGAACCCTTCAAGTTTCAAAATTGGTTCTTTATCATGATCATCATCATCATCAAAAATCTATTTTTTTCATTGTCAGAACTTATCATGTGACTAATTTGTGCGGTATTCTCCCACTACGTTTTTTCTTGCTGTAATTGCTCTTCAACAATTTTACATCGAACCAAATGGTTGAAGCTTTCTTTGGGTTCTTTATGGGGATTGCTTGAGAGTTTTATTGTTCAGTAGATCGATGTGGGTGTATAATCGTCCTCTACGTTGTGCCATACTCCTTGGTTAGAAATTAGGTGGTAAGTCCACGTCTTTTAGTCTTACTATTGCGCTTCTCTTATTCTCCATTTTCCCACTTGTCAGACGTAGCAGTTATTCTTGGTTTAACTACATTTGGGAAGTGATTTGATCCCTCCGAACTCTCCACTGAGAGTAAGTAGCCAATTCTGGAAAACATAGGATTAGTCTTACCGCTGTCCTCTATACGGACTAGATACTATTGTATGCTTTTCGTCGTTAAGTAGCACTAACCCAGTGTCATCAATTCTCTCTTCCATTTGCCTCCCGTGGCCGTCTGTAACTCCACACCTACACAGAATATCACGCTTAAGGACTAGCTAGGGGTATCAAGCTATCCTACGACAGCAGTAAGAATGTGTGTGTTTTTGACGTATGATTTGAATGTAATGCAAATCATATCCATCTAGAGTGTGTCGTTTCGCAGAAACTGTTAAACGAATAAGCTAAACGTTTAGTTCGAGGATTACAGAAACACCAAGTTCTGCCTCCAAAGTCACATAAAAGGTCAGAAATTGTACTGGGTCGACTGATTTGTGCGTAAGATCCAGCACAGTTGCAGGGTACATGTTCAACAGTTAGCAAATATTGTAGAAATCAGTAAATTGTTCCATCGAAGATGCAGATACAGTATTATCTCAATGGTTACACAAATTAACCATATGGCACTCTCTCTCTTCTCGTACTATTTGTAGTTGATGACCACCTTCACATCTCGGACCGTCTGTGAAATAATAAATAGGAGAGGTTACAAGAGAAACTATGTATAGCTGCGAGCCGAATTTATCACAGCACAGCGAAAATTACATCAATGATTGACAGATTTTGCTCTCCTGCTCACTACAATCCTTTGTGACCGCCGTTCATTCTTTTTTTTTCTTTTTTTTTGTATTCGGAATTCTACAAACGCTTCTCGTCCCGCGTTCTCAGGAAATCCACTGTAGGGTTCTGCTGTAGATACGAGCGTTTGGCACGAAATAATTTGGAAGGGCTCACAAAACAGTCGTCTGCAGGAGAACAAGCTGCCACTAAAACGTGCAACGAAACATCTTTCATGCTGTATGGTACAAGTTTACTGTCCCCCCCCCCCTACTGCCTATCTTAAAGTGTAAGTTAATGTAACGTTTGCCTGATGACTCTACGGCAATATTGCAGCTTCCAGGACACAGCGTGCTTTTAATCCACTATTACGCTCTTAGACAAGTCGGGCTATTCAAGGTGGGTACAGATGGGACGATGCAAGGTCCCATTAAGACATTTACCAGCAGCATATTATGAGAACACCAAGGCATAGTCAGCTATCTCCAAAACCATCTCCTGATCTTTAATGTCTTCGCGGGAACAATATATGAGGCAGTCTAAAAATATCCCCGTCTTTCGTCTAGTAGAGTTCTGCGGAACCACACGAAAACTATGTCAACAGTCCATTATTACTGTCTGAGCAAACTTGAAACACACATGAACAGCTCCATGTTTTAATCACTTCATTTCGTTTTTATGGTGAAATGACGGCCTATAACGTGTATGAACGTTAGCACTCTGAATAAAATAAACAAAAATCCCTGAACAGTGATCGTCTTACACGTGCTTTGGACCTTTATCAGCACGGAACAATCCACAAAGGGTTCGATATTAGTTAATCCCGGCAGTCGGTCAGTAGCGTGGTGTTGCAGGCTATAGAACACGTACGGGAGTCTCGCTCGCAGCTACGCACTATTTTGGTTTAATACGCAATGAAACAGAAGTTTTGCGGAACGAGGACCGAAGCGTGAAGAGTGCACATTCAGCTTCACACCAGGGCACATCTCGCTGCCAGCACAGCAACCGTACTTTCCCTTGACCGAGTAGGCGTATTTCTCGCATTACACGAAGCAAATGCGGTCCTTTAGACCCCTTCTAGCATCCAGCCTGGCAAGTTTCCTCCTGCCGTACGCCATTTGCAAGCACGGCAAGGCCTTACGGGAGTCAGGTTCGACGAAAACCAGTGCCTTTAAATGGCGATGACATTTCCCGCCACACAACCGGCTTCGCTGTTCTTGCCCCGCTGCTGAATTGTGACAGGAGCATCGCGATATGTTCAGCGGTCAAGTCCAGGCGCTAGTCAAGAGTGCGCGTTCAACGACGTAGACCTCGCAGTGTGATGTCCTTAAGGTAATGGTGCAACAATATGCAACCTGTGGACGCGAGAAAGCAAAGGATGTCACATTTTCAAGATACTGGGAGTGGGGATTGAAAGGAGGAAAGTAATCGGCCGTTACCTTCTTTGAGTAACGGCTTCTGCAAGCTCCTCAAGTTATTCAGAGAATCCACACAGTACAAATGTGGATTTTAACCTAGCTGAGACTAATTTTAAAAACGCTGGAACGAGATCGGTGAATTAACCACTGTGCCACGACGCTAGAGTATTTATGTTTGAAATAATAAGCTTGATGAATTAAAACAAAAGCTAATTTAAGGATTGTTGAAGAACGCAACCAGGCTGTGACGTTCTCCTTAAACAAACCTTACTTGAATAAAAGCCACGAAAGTCAACAAGAGCTAACATTGATACAGTACCTTTTAAGGTTAATTTCATTCATAGCTTTCCACCTGTCGTCTGGATAATACCATATTTTGGCACCCAACTCTTGGGGTATATCGTTTACGTGGTCACTGCAGTCTGACGTGTTTATGGATCCTGGAGTAGAAGCCAACGCAATGGAATACGGTCACCAGTGCAGTCCGTAGCAGATGGCGCCGATTAGCAGACAGATCCATAAGCCTAATAGTGCTCCAGCGAAGAGTCAACACTATGGACGAATATGCACGCTTCGCTTTCGGCTTTACGAAGAGACTACAGTTAATCTGGTGCAATGCTACACTCCGTAGTCCAGCAACCGTTCATCACTGATCGTAACTACACTATTTGATCAAAAGTATACGGACACCCCCCAAAACATACGTTTTTCATATTAGGTGCACTGTGCTGCCACCTACTGCCACGCACTCCACATCAGCGACCTAAGTACAGGGTTTATTACAAATGATTGAAGCGATTTCACAGCTCTACAATTACTTTATTATTTGAGATATTTTCACAATGCTTTGCACACACATACAAAAACTCAAAAAGTTTTTTTAGGCATTCACAAATGTTCGATATGTGCCCCTTTAGTGATTCGGCAGACATCAAGCCGATAATCAAGTTCCTCCCACACTCGGCGCAGCATGTCCCCATCAATGAGTTCGAAAGCATCGTTGATGCGAGCTCGCAGTTCTGGCACGTTTCTTGGTAGAGGAGGTTTAAACATTGAATCTTTCACATAACCCCACAGAAAGAAATCGCATGGGGTTAAGTCGGGAGAGCGTGGAGACCATGACATGAATTGCTGATCATGATCTCCACCACGACCGATCCATCGGTTTTCCAATCTCCTGTTTAAGAAATGCCGAACATCATGATGGAAGTGCGGTGGAGCACCATCCTGTTGAAAGATGAAGTCGGCGCTGTCGGTCTCCAGTTGTGGCATGAGCCAATTTTCCGCGGGCTACGCGTGAAACTTGCCCGCACGCGTTCAACCGTTTCTTCGCTCACTGCAGGCCGACCCGTTGATTTCCCCTTACAGAGGCATCCAGAAGCTTTAAACTGCGCATACAATCACCGAATGGAGTTAGCAGTTGGTGGATCTTTGTTGAACTTCGTCCTGAAGTGTCGTTGCACTGTTATGACTGACTGATGTGAGTGCATTTCAAGCACGACATACGCTTTCTCGGCTCCTATCGCCATTTTGTCTCACTGCGCTCTCGAGCGCTCTGACGGCAGAAATTTGAAGTGTGGCTTCAGCCGAACAAAACTTTATGAGTTTTTCTACGTATCTGTAGTGTGTCGTGACCATGTCAATGAATGGAGTTACAGTGAATTTATGAAATCGCTTCAATCATTTGTAATAGCCCTGTAGTTAGACATCGTGAGAGAGCAGAATGGGGCTCTCCGCGGAACTCTCGGACTTCGAACGTGGTCAAGTGATTGGATGTCACTTGTGTCATACATCTGTACGCGAGATGTCCACACTCCTAAACATTCCTAGGCCCACTGTTTCCGATGTGAGAGTGAAGTGGAAACCTGAAGGGGCGCGTACAGCACAAAAGCGTACAGGCCGTCCTCGTCTGTTGACTGCCAGAGACCGCAGACAGTTGAAAAGGGTCGTATAGTGTAATAGACAGACATCTATCCAGACCATCACACAGGAATTCCAAACTGCATCCGGATCCACTGCAAGTACTATGACAGTTAGGCGGGATGTGAGAGAACTTGGATTTCACGCCCGTAAATGCCAAACGACGCCTCGCTTGGTGTACGGAGCGAAAACATTGGACGATTGAAAAGTGGAAAAACGTTGTGTGGAGTGACGAATCACGCTACGATCCGATGGCACGGTGCTGGTATGGCGAATGGCCGGTGAATGTCATCTGCCAGCGAGTGTAGTGCCAACAGTAAAATTCAGAGGCGGTGGTGTTATGGTATGGTCTTGTTTTTAATGGAGGGGGCTTGCACCCCTTGTTTTGCCTGGCACTATCACAGCACATGCCTACACTGATGTTTTGAGCACATGCTTGCTAATCTGATTGTTCGGTAATATTCACACGTGTCACCATTCTTCTTTCGAACTGTGATCATGAGAATCATTCTGAATTCTACGGGTATTTCGCCTGTCTGATATCTTGCACACGAGGTAGAATAATTTTACAATGGTTGGCTCGCCCAAGGATCTCGATAGCTGTGGCGTAATGTCGTCTACTCCAGTGGGTCTCGTTCTGTCTCTGGCAGTTCAGTGCTGTGTATTTGTTTCACGCGGTATCGTACCTCCCATTTCATCGTCTGCTCCCTCTGCCCTTTCTGACGTAGCCGCGTTAAAATTCCACTGCAAGACGCCAGTGCTGAGACAGCGCGGAGTGCAGAGTGCCTGCAGATATTCGTGCTGGGACAGGACAGGGCGCTGGAGCTGGTGGCGATGGCGGTGGCGTGTGTACCCGGACCGTCTGTTTACCGCCAGCGACACTGTGCAGGCTCCGCCACGCCGAACAACAGGCGCCGCTGCCGGCGCCGCCTATTCCTGGGCCAGGCTTAATATCCTCCTCCAGCACCGCGGCACGCCCACATTTATTTTCAGCCCTACATTTCATCCGTCATACAGCCACTCTTCACACGAGCCCTCTTAGTTGTTCGTACGCAGAGTTTCGCCTGCGCAGTAACAACGTTCGTTTAGATCTAAATAAACTGCACCAAAGTACGTCGCAACCTAACGCTCGAAATTAAAGTTCCTGACAAGAGTGGGACCGTACACCGACCGGACTCAAACCTGCGCCATTACCTTTTGCGGAAAAGGAACCATCAATCATCATCATCATCATAGTGATACTATTAAAGTTTCTTCAGACTGAATTCTTACTCTGCTCGGTGCACAAGCATAGGGGTTGCCCTCGAAACCGTAATAAAGCTGTGCATGTATCGATCCTCCATTTCGTCCCCATTACCGAGGTACGGAGGCTGTCTGATGGGATGCAGCATCGTCACTAAGCGAGACCTTAAGTCATTCATTCACAGCCCGACCGATGCGCCGGCTCGCTCGCCGACCTTTCTGAGTGTGTGTGGGCATCGACGACTGCTTGACAGACTATCAGCCTGCACTGACGGAGTGTGGGCTAGACGGTAGCACACGGGGGTAAGCCTTTAGGAATCCCCCAGCAAACCGACGCACCCTGACCACGGACGCAACAGCTATACAATCGTCCACACACGGTCGAATGGATCGGGGCAGACCCGCCTGTGCATGGACGCCATAACACATCTTGTGGCCGCTGACAGAAGCACTGTATCTCTACTTCCTCGAGGACGAAAACTGTGCAACCAAGCTCTCAAAAAGGACCAGCACCTATAATGTAACACAGTCGGAATATGAAACATGTTCTGACAAGTAATGGTCGGAGAAGTAGTGTGGACCACTGGTGGCCCCACACCCAACTACATCTCTTCCAAACGAGTAATTTAACGAATACATGGTGTATCATAGTTTGACTGTGAAACGTATGAGGGACTTCCTATAGTTAAGCATGTCATTCTACGCTAAGACCATTACGTCACAAGACTGGTGCATTTTCAAAGGAGTAAATTTTCTGCTTTTCCTACAGAAAAGTTTTGTAGCGATCAGCTGTATCTAAATGATGCCAACAATTTGACCAATGCCGCGCAGACGTGAGTGATGCTAATCCACCACGCAGTCCGGACCTTGCACCATGCGATTTTCTTCTTTTTGGCAAATTGAAAGGTCATCAAAGCGGGGTAAGAACACTTTACGAGTATGAGGTCGTTCACATGGCGCTTCTCTAACGACACCGTGTCCAAGGAGCTGTTTTTGTATAGTGGAGGAATTTAACGACAGGTAGAAAGCTCCAACCGTTGTTTGCATAGATTTGGTGACTATGTTGAAGGATTGGGCCATGTATCTTTGTCACTTTGAAGTGCAGTCCAGCATTCAATATATGTTACTTTACACGCCATAATAATGGTTAACTTATTCCTCAAGTCCCGTCATACATGCCAAGAGGTACGATCGATCGCGCACTACGTCTGAAATCTCAAAAGGAAAATTATCATTACGAAAGTGTTCTTAATAGAGTGAAGTATCGTCCAAAAAGGCAAAAAATTTCGCGCGCCCACACACGGTAAGTAGGACTGGTTGGTTGCTTGATTCGTGAGAGGGGACCAAATAACGAGATAATCGGTCCCATCGGATTAGGGATGGGGAAGGAAAACAGCCGTGCCGTTTCAAAGGAACCAGCCCGGCATTTTCCTGAAACGATTTACGGAAAACCTAAGTCAGGATAGCCGGACGCGGGTTTGAGTCGTCATCCTCTCGAATGCGAGTCCAGTTTGCTAACCACTGCACCATCTCGCTCGGTGATATGTAGAACGAGAACATGTTAAGTACAGTAAACAGTTGTATTCAATCCAAAGACTGGTTTGATGCAGCTCTCCACACAACACTGCCCTGTGCAAGCCTCTTTCCCGTTGAGGAACTACTGCTACCAGCATCCACTTGCACTTGTTGATTGCAGTCGATCCAGACCAGGGTGTACTCAACCTCATGGTAATTGAGGAGCTACCCGATTGAAAGGTAGTGAGGTTCCAACGTCGAAACGTCGACAACGGCTGGAAGTATGGTGTGCTGATCCCCATGCGCCTCCATACTGCAACGGATGATGAATGCTTAGGAAGATACGGTGGTCATCCGCTCTATACGGTGGTCATCCGCTCTATAATGCTCCCCCCCCCCCCACCCACACACACACCCACCTCATTCCCCTCCATTGCCAAATTGAATAGTCTTTGATACCTCAGGACGTTTTCCATCAGCCTATTCCTTCTTCCTCCCCCCATGAACCATGGACCTTGCCGTTGGTGGGGAGGCTTGCGTGCCTCAGCGATACAGATAGTCGTACCGTAGGTGCAACCACAACGGAGGGGTATCTGTTGAGAGGCCAGACAAACGTGTGGTTCCTGAAGAGGGGCAGCAGCCTTTTCAGTATTTGCTGGGGCAACAGTCTGGATGATTGACTGATCTGGCCTTGTAACACTAACCAAAACGGCCTTGCTGTGCTGGTACTGCGAACGGCTGAAAGCAAGGGGAAACTACAGCCGTAATTTTTCCCGAGGGCATGCAGCTTTACTGTATGATTAAATGATAATGGCGTCCTCTTGAGTAAAATATTCCGGAGGTAAAATAGTCCCCCATTCGGATCTCCGGGCGGGGACTACTCAAGAGGATGTTATCAGGAGAAAGAAAACTGGCGTTCTACGGATCGGAGCGTGGAATGTCAGATCACTTAATCGGGCAGGTAGGTTAGAAACTTTAAAAAGGGAAATGGATAGGTTAAAGTTAGATATAGTTGGAATTAGTGAAGTTCGGTGGCAGGAGGAACTAGACTTCTGGTCAGGTGACTACAGGGTTATAAACACAAAATCAAATAGGGGTAATGCAGGAGTACGTTCAATAATGAATAGGAAAATAGGAATGCGGGTAAGCTACTACAAACAACATAGTGAACGCATTATTGTGGTCAAGATAGATACGAAGCCCACACCTACTACA
The DNA here is from genome assembly GCF_023864275.1 of Schistocerca cancellata. Classification (NCBI taxonomy): domain Eukaryota; kingdom Metazoa; phylum Arthropoda; class Insecta; order Orthoptera; family Acrididae; genus Schistocerca; species Schistocerca cancellata. The sequence goes on along the minus strand of NC_064627.1, from coordinate 596,247,335 downwards.
GTAGTACAAGTTTATATGCCAACTAGCTCTGCAGATGACGAAGAAATTGAAGAAATGTATGATGAAATAAAAGAAATTATTCAGATAGTGAAGGGTGACGAAAATTTAACAGTCATGGGTGACTGGAATTCGGTAGTAGGAAAAGGGAGAGAAGAAAACGTAGTAGGGGAATATGGATTGGGGCTAAGAAATGAAAGAGGAAGCCGCCTGGTAGAATTTTGCACAGAGCACAACTTAATCATAGCTAACACTTTGTTTAAGAAACATGAAAGAAGGTTGTATACATGGAAGAACCCTGGAGATACTAAAAGGTATCAGATTATATAATGGTAAGACAGAGATTTAAGAACCAGGTTTTAAATTGTAAGACATTTCCAGGTGCAGATGGTTGGTTGGTTGGTTTGGGGGATTAAAGGGACCAGACTGCTATGGTCATCGGTCCCTTTTTCCAAAGACAAAGAACACCCACAGAGAATAAAAACGAGGAACAAAAGAGATCACAGACGATACAGGACAAGAGAAACTGAGACAAAGACAAGACAAAACGAACTAAAAGCACACAGAGTGTGACGGTGGTTGGCCGACCAGAGAAATAAAAAAGGAAAAGCCAACCACTAGAAACACATTAAAAAATCAGTTTAAAACCGGAGGCCAAAGGCCAGAATCAACACAAAACAATAAGATAAAAATAGAAACACTCAGAGTAAAGAATAAAAACCCCCTGCCCGAATAAAACGTAAAACTAAGTCAGCCATAGCCGGGTCATCTGTTAAAAGGGCAGGGAGCGAGTCAGGCAGTGCGAACGACTGCCTGAGCGCAGCTAAAAACGGACACTCCAATAAAACATGAACCACGGATAAAACGGAGCCGCAGCGACATAGAGGCGCATCCTCACGGCGCAATAAGTGGCCGTGGGTAAGCCGAGTGTGCCCAATGCGCAGCCGGCAGAGGACAACAGACTCCTGGCGAGAAACCCGCAAGGAGGAGCGCCACACACCGGTAGCCCCCTTGATGGCCCGAAGTTTGTTGCGTGAAGGCAGGGCGCGCCATTCAGTGTCCCAAAGGTCCAGAATTTTGCGGCGTAGGAACGCCCGCAAATCGGTCTCCGGGAGGCCAACGTCCAGAGGTGGTGCACTAGTCGCCTCTTTCGCCAGCCGGTCAACATTCTCGTTGCCGGGGATCCCAACATGGCCTGGGGTCCACACGAAGACCGCAGAGCGGCCGCAACGCGCAAGAGTATGCAGGGACTCATGGATAGCCATCACCAGACGGGAACGAGGAAAACACTGGTCGAGTGCTCGTAAACTGCTCAGGGAATCGCTACAGATAACGAACGACTCACCTGAGCAGGAGCGGATATACTCTAGGGCTCGAAAGATGGCAACCAGCTCAGCAGTGTAAACGCTGCAGCCAGCCGGCAAAGAACGTTGTTCGGAATGGTTCCCTAGAGTGAGCGCATACCCGACTCGACCAGCAACCATCGAGCCGTCGGTGTAAACAATGCCAGAGCCCTGATACGTGGCCAGGATGGAATAAAAGCGGCGGCGGAAGGCCTCTGGAGGGACTGAGTCCTTCGAGCCCTGTGCCAAGTCGAGCCGAAGGCAAGGGCGAGGAACGCACCACGGGGGTGTACGCAGAAGTGCCCGGAAAGGAGGTGGAACAGGGACAAGCCCAAGCCCGGAGAGAAGCTCCTTGACGCGTATGGCGATCGGACAACCCGACCGGGGCCGACGTTCCGGCAGACGGACGACTGACTGCGGGAACAGGAGACGATAGTTAGGATGCCCGGGCGAGCTTAGAACATGGGCAGCATAAGCGGCCAGCAAACGTTGGCGCCGGAACCGCAGTGGAGGGACACCTGCCTCCACGAGTAAGCTGTCCACAGGGCTGGTGCGGAAAGCACCAGTGGCAAGGCGTATCCCGCTGTGGAGGATTGGGTCCAGCACCCGCAACGCAGACGGGGATGCTGAGCCATATGCCAGGCACCCATAATCCAGACGGGACTGGATTAACGCCTGGTAGAGCCGTAACAGGGTAGAGCGGTCGGCTCCCCAGCGGGTGTGGCTCAAGCATCTCAGAGCGTTTAGATGCCGCCAACACGTCTGTTGAAGCTGCTGGATATGAGGCAGCCAAGTCAACCGGGCATCAAAAACCACCCCCAAAAACCTGTGGGTCTCCACCACAGCAAGGAGTTCGTCGGCAAGATAAAGCCGCGGCTCAGGATGGACTGTTCGGCGCCGGCAGAAATGGATAACGCGGGTCTTGGCTGCCGAAAACTGAAACCCATGCGCTACAGCCCAAGACTGCGCCTTACGGATAGCGCCCTGTAGCTGACGTTCAACAGCGGCAATGCCAGTAGAGCTGTAATAAAGGCAGAAGTCGTCAGCATACAGGGAAGCGGAGACAGAATTTCCCACGGCCGCAGCAAGCCCGTTAATGGCTATTAAAAACAGACAGACACTTAAAACAGAGCCCTGTGGCACACCGTTCTCCTGGACGTGGGAGGAACTATACGAGGCCGCGACTTGCACGCGGAAGGTACGACACGACAGAAAATTGCGGATAAAAATCGGCAGAGGACCCCGAAGACCCCATCCATGGAGCGTAGAAAGAATGTGATGACGCCACGTCGTATCGTACGCCTTCCGCATGTCGAAAAAGACAGCGACCAGGTGCTGACGGCGGGAAAAGGCAGTACGGATGGCCGACTCCAGGCTCACCAGATTGTCGGCGGCGGAGCGGCCTTTACGGAACCCACCCTGAGATGGAGCCAGAAGGCCTCGAGACTCCAGTACCCAATGCAAGCGCCGGCTCACCATCCGTTCAAGCAACTTGCAAAGAACGTTGGTGAGGCTAATGGGACGGTAGCTGTCCACCTCCAGAGGGTGCTTTCCAGGTTTCAAAACGGGGATAACAATGCCTTCCCGCCATTGCGACGGAAACTCCCCCTCGACCCAAAGACGGTTGTAAAGATCGAGAAGGCGCCGCTGGCAGTCCACTGAAAGGTGTTTCAGCATCTGACAGTGGATGCCATCTGGCCCAGGAGCGGTATCAGGGCAAGCAGCGAGGGCACTGCGAAATTCCCACTCACTAAATGGAGCATTGTAAGATTCCGGGTGGTTGGTGCGAAACGAAAGGCTCCGACGTTCCATCCGCTCTTTAATGGAGCGGAAGGCCTGGGGGTAATTCGCAGAAGCGGAACTCATAGCAAAATGCTCTGCTAAGCGATTGGCAATGACGTCGGAGTCAGTACAAACTGCTCCATTCAGTGAGAGCGCAGGGACGCTGGCAGGTGGCCGATAGCCGTAGACGCGTCGAATCTTGGCCCAGACCTGCGAAGGAGTGACATGGAGGCCAATGGTGGACACATACCGCTCCCAGCACTCCTTCTTGCCTTGGCGGATAAGGAGGCGGGCCCGCGCACGCAGCCGTTTGAAGGCGATAAGGTGGTCGAGGGAGGGGTGTCGCTTGTGACGCTGGAGCGCCCGCCGGCGATCTTTAATCGCTTCAGCGATCTCAGGCGACCACCAAGGCACAGCCTTCCGCCGAGGGGACCCACAGGAATGGGGAATGGCAGATTCGGCGGCAGTAACGATGCCGGTGGTGACCGATTGAACCACCGCATCAATGTCATCGGTAGAGAGAGGCTCAAAAGCGGCAGTGGAGGAGAACAAGTCCCAGTCAGCCTTATTCATAGCCCATCTGCTAGGGTGCCCAGAAGAGGGGCGCTGTGGTAGTGACAAAAAGATCGGAAAATGGTCACTACCACACAGGTCGTCATGCACACTCCATTGGACAGACGGTAAGAGGCTATGGCTACAGATTGAAAGGTCAATGGCGGAGTAGGTGCCATGCGCCACACTGAAGTGTGTGAAGGCACCATCATTTAACAGCGAGAGATCGAGCTGCGACAATAAATGCTCAATGATGGCGCCTCGACGTGTTGCCACTGACCCCCCCCACAGAGGGTTATGAGCGTTGAAGTCGCCCAATAGCAAGAAAGGTGGCGGCAATTGGGCGACCAGTGCAGCCAGGACATGCTGCGAGACATCACCATCCGGTGGAATGTAAAGACTGCAGACGGTAACAGCCTGTGGCGTCCACACGCGTACAGCGACAGCCTCTAAAGGCGTCTGGAGAGGGACAGACTCGCTGTGCAGAGTGTGAAGGACATAAATGCAGACGCCACCAGACACCCTTTCATAAGCTGCTCGGTTCTTGTAATAACCCCGATAGCCACGGAGGGCGGGGGTTCGCATCGCCGGAAACCAAGTTTCCTGCAGAGCAATGCAGAAGAAAGGGCGAAGGCTGAGAAGTTGGCGGAGCTCAGCTAGATGGTGGAAGAAACCGCTGCAGTTCCACTGGAGGATGGTATTAGCCATGGATGGGAAAGGCGTGAAGGGACTGGGGAGGCAGATTACGCCTCCGGGGCCCCTGCTGCTACTGAGTCACCACCTGGACAACAGCTATCTACTGCATCCGAGGGACTGGCGAGATCCATGTCCTCAGCGGACGCCAGGATCTCCACCTCATCCTCGGACGCAGAGGGAGAAGGTTGCGGTGGGACAGGTGCCACCGCAATTTCAGGATGCTTGGGAGCCTTTTTCTTTGACTGCTTTGCGCGCTGAGCCTTAGGTGGTTCTGGCTGGGAGGGCCTCACTGGGTCAGTCTCTGGGACTGAAGACGACCGTGACGCCCTACGACCAGCGACCGGTGATTGTTTGACAACCTTGCGGGTGTCCACTTTGGCACTGGGCAAAGCCTGGGATGGGAGGGCCCCAAGGGACCCCTTCCGAGCGAGAGGAGCCGAAGAAGGCTCACGCTTCTCCGGCTGTGAAGGGGGAACAGATGTCCCCGGTGGTTGGGGTGGTGTTGCTCCTGAAGTAGATGGAGCAGGAGCAACAGGGAGTGAAGTGCCCCCCACAACCAAGGGGGCCGGTGAATGCTGACCGAGCTGAGATCGAACTGGTGTTGCAGCAGCGGCATAACTAGTTGGCATTGGCACAGGATGTAGCCGCTCAAATTTCCGCCTTGCCTCGGTGTAGGACAGGCGGTCCAGGGTCTTATATTCCATTATCTTCCTTTCCTTCTGAAAGATCCTACAGTCCGGCGAGCAGGGGGAATGGTGTTCTCCGCAGTTAACACAGATAGGAGGCGGGGCACATGGAGTATCAGGATGCGAAGGACGTCCACAATCCCGACACGTGATGCTGGAAGTACAGCGAGATGACATGTGCCCGAACTTCCAGCATTTAAAACACCGCATCGGAGGAGGGATATATGGCTTCACATCACAACGGTAAACCATCACCTTAACCTTTTCGGGTAAGACATCACCCTCAAAGGCCAAGATGAAGGCACCGGTGGCTACCTGATTATCCCTCGGACCCCGATGGACGCGCCGGACGAAGTGAACACCTCGTCGTTCGAGGTTGGCGCGTAATTCATCGTCGGACTGCAGAAGAAGATCCCTGTGGAATATTATACCCTGGACCATGTTCAGACTCTTATGCGGCGTGATGTTAACTGAAACATCCCCCAACTTGTCACAATTGAGCAACCTCCGTGACTGGGCAGAGGATGCCGTTTTGATGAGCACAGAACCAGAGCGCATCTTGGACAAGCCCTCCACCTCCCCGAACTTGTCCTCTAAATGCTCCACAAAAAACTGGGGCTTGGTTGACATAAACGATTCCCCATCAACTCGCGTACACACAAGGAACCGGGGTGAATAGTCTCCACTGCCTTCTTTTGCCATACGTTCCTCCCATGGAGTGGCCAGGGAGGGAAATGATCGTGGATCGTATTTCCTGCCGTTGAGGTTAGACCTCGATCGCTTAGAGACTGCTGGTGGTGGCCCACCAGCGAGAGATGATGTACCACGCTTCATTGCGGGTCATCCGCCCTGATGCCACCTACTCCGACCAAGGGCCCTCCCCACGGGCGCCACCCAGCCACAGCAAAGGCCACCTGGCAGGATGGCCGTTGCCGGGAGTCCTGATACCCCAGGAGGATAGGCATCGACTCCTTGGCATACGTGGGGAGTTAACGGCGCAGGCATCAGTAGAGCGATCCCTGTGTTGTCAGGGGGCTACAACCAAGAGGGTACATGGCGGCCCCACCACAACGGACTGGCTACCGTGCTGGATCTTAGGTGCAAAATTGGCCAAGGTCATCGTCGCAGTTAAAAGAAACGCTGCAGAGTGCAGTGTGGTAATCGCCCAAGAGATCGAAAACGAGCGGGACACCATTGCAACGACGAGAAAGACGGCTAAAGGTCGAATTGCACGATGGATACAGTGCACCATGTAAGGCGCCCTTCCCCAATTGGCTCGCTCTTCGGAATAATTTAGAAAGATGGAGGTCAAACCCGAGAGGGGACCATCACATAAGGCCGAAACATGTGAGACTCCTTTTAGTCGCCTCTTACGACAGGCAGGAATACCGCGGGCCTATTCTAACCCCCGAACCCGCAGGGGGAGGTGCAGATGTGGACTCTGACCACAATCTATTGGTTATGACCTGTAGATTAAAACTGAAGAAACTGCAAAAAGGTGGGAATTTAAAGAGACCTGGATAAACTGAAAGAACCAGAGGTTGTACAGAGTTTCAGGGAGAGCATAAGGAAACAATTGACAGGAATGGGGGAAAGAAATACAGTAGAAGAAGAATGGGTAGCTTTGACGGATGAAGTAGTGAAGGCAGCAGAGGATCAAGTAGGTAAAAAGACGAGGGCTAGTAGAAATCCTTGGGTAACAGAAGAAATATTGAATTTAATTGATGAAAGGAGAAAATATAAAAATGCAGTAAATGAAGCAGGCAAAAAGGAATACAAACGTCTCAAAAATGAGATCGACAGGAAGTGCAAAATGGCTAAGCAGGGATGGCTAGAGGACAAATGTAAGGATGTAGAGGCTTATCTCACTAGGGGTAAGATAGATACTGCCTACAGGAAAATTAAAGAGACCTTTGGAGATAAGAGAACCACTTGTATGAACATCAAGAGCTCAGATGGAAACCCAGTTCTAAGCGAAGAAGGGAAAGCAGAAAGGTGGAAGGAGTATATAGAGGGTCTATACAAGGGCGATATAGTTGGTTGGTTTGGGGGATGAAAGGGACCAGACTGCTACGGTCATCGGTCCCTTTTTCCAAAGACAAAGAACATCCACAGAGAATAAAAACGAGGAACAGAATAGACACAGACGATACAGAACAAAAGAAACGGAGACAAGGACAAGACAAAACGAACTAAAACCACACAGAGTGTGACAGTGGTTGGCCGACCATAGAAATAAAAAAGGAAAAGCCAACCACTTAGAAACACATTAAAAGATCAGTGTAAAATCATAGGCCAAAGGCCAGAATCAAAACAAAAAATAAAATAAAACAAACACTCAGAGGAAAGAATAAAAACTCCCTGCCCGAATAAAACGTAAAACTAAGGCAGCCATAACAGGGTCATCGGATAAAACGGCAGGGAGCGTATCAGGCAGCGCAAATGTCTGCCTGACCACAGCTAAAAGGGGGCAGGCCAACAGAATGTGGGCCACCGTCAAAGCCGCCCCGCAGCGACATACAGGAGGGTCCTCCTGGCGCAGTAAATAACTGTGTGTTAGCCGGGAGTGGCCAATGCGGAGCCGACAAAGGACGACTGAGTCCCTGCGGTTGGCTCGCATGGAGGACCGCCACACAGTCGTCGTCTCCTTAATGGCACGGAGTTTATTGGGTGTAATCCGATCGCGCCATTCAGCGTCCCAAAGCGCAAAAACTTTTCGGCGGAGGACTGCCCGCAAATCAGCCTCTGGGAGGCCAACATCCAGAGATGGTTTATTCGTGGCCTCTTTCGCCAGGCGGTCAACATGTTCATTGCCCGGGATACCGACATGACCGGGGGTCCACACAAAGACCACAGAGCGGCCGCAACGCGCAAGAGTATGCAGGGACTCTTGGATGGCCATCACCAGACGAGAACGAGGAAAACACTGGTCGAGAGCTCGTAAACCGCTCAGGGAATCGCTACAGATAACGAAGGACTCACCTGAGCAGGAGCGGATATACTCTAGGGCTCTAAAGATGGCGACTAGCTCAGCAGTGTAAACGCTGCAGCCAGCCGCCAAGGACCGTTGTTCGGAATGATCCCCTAGAGTTAGCGCATACCCGACACGACCAGCAACCATCGAACCGTCGGTGTAAACAATTCCAGAGCCCTGATACGTGGCCAGGATGGAATAAAAGCGGCGGCGGAAGGCCTCTGGAGGGACCGAGTCCTTCGAGCCCTGTGCCAAGTCGAGCCGAAGGCAAGGGCGAGGAACACACCACGGGGGTGTACGCAGAGGCGCCCGGAAAGGAGGTGGAACAGGGAAAAACCCAAGCCCACAGAGAAGCTCCTTGACGCGTACGGCGATCGGACAACCCGACCGGGGCCGACGGTCTGGCAGATGGACGACTGACTGCGGGAACAGGACACGATAATTTGGATGCCCGGGCAAGCTTAGAACATGGGCAGCATAAGCGGCCAGCAAACGTTGGCGCCGGAACCGCAGTGGGGGTACACCTGCCTCCACTAGCACACTGTCCACAGGGCTGGTGCGGAAAGCACCAGTGGCAAGGCGTATCCCGCTGTGGAGAATTGGGTCCAGCACCCGTAACGCAGATGGGGATGCTGAGCCATAAGCCAGGCTCCCATAATCCAGACGGGACTGGATTAACGCCTGGTAGAGCCGCAACAGGGTAGAGCGGTCGGCGCCCCAGCGGGTGTGGCTCAAGCATCTCACAGCGTTGAGATGCCGCCAACACGTCTGTTTAAGCTGCCGGATATGAGGCAGCCAAGTCAACCGGGCATCGAAAACCACCCCCAAAAACCTGTGGGTTTCCACCACAGCAAGGAGTTCGTCGCCAAGATAAAGTCGCGGCTCAGGATGGACTGTTCGGCGCCGGCAGAAATGCATAACGCGGGTCTTGGCTGCCGAAAACTGAAACCCATGCGCTACAGCCCAAGACTGCGCCGTACGGATAGCGCCCTGTAGCTGACGTTCAACAGCTGCAATGCCAGTAGAGCTGTAATAAAGGCAGAAGTCGTCAGCATACAGGGAAGCAGAGACAGAATTTCCCACGGCCGCAGCGAGCCCGTTAATGGCTATTAAAAACAGACAGACACTTAAAACAGAACCCTGTGGCACACCGTTCTCCTGGACGTGGGTGGAACTATAGGAGGCTGCGACTTGCACGCGGAAGGTACGATACGACAGGAAATTGCGGATAAAGATCGGCAGAGGGCCCCGAAGACCCCATCCATGAAGCGTAGAAAGGATGTGATGACGCCATGTCGTATCGTACGCCTTCCGCATGTCGAAAAAGACAGCGACCAGGTGCTGACGGCGGGCAAAGGCAGTACGGATGGCCGACTCCAGGCTCACCAGATTGTCGGCGGCGGAGCGGCCTTTCCGGAACCCACCCTGAGACGGAGCCAGAAGGCCCCGAGACTCCAGTACCCAATTTAAGCGCCGGCTCACCATCCGTTCGAGAAGCTTACAAAGAACGTTGGTGAGGCTAATGGGGCGGTAGCTGTCCACCTCCAGAGGGTTCTTTCCAGGTTTCAAAATGGGGATGACAATACTTTCCCGCCATTGCGATGGAAACTCACCCTCGACCCAGAGACGGTTGTAAAGGTCGAGGAGGCGTCGCTTGCAGTCCAATGAAAGGTGTTTCAGCATCTGACAGTGGATGCGATCTGGCCCGGGAGCGGTATCAGGGCAAGCGGCAAGGGCACTCTGAAATTCCCACTCACTGAATGGAGCGTTGTAGGGTTCAGAAGCGTTGGTGCGAAAAGAAAGGCTCCGACGTTCCATCCGCTCTTTAATGGAGCGGAAGGCCTGGGGGTAATTCGCAGAAGCGGAACTCATAGCAAAATGCTCTGCTAAGCGGTTTGCAATGACGTCGGAGTCAGTACAAACTGCTCCATTCAGTGAGAGCGCAGGGACGCTGGCAGGGGTCCGATAGCCGAAGACCCGTCGAATCTTGGCCCAGACCTGCGATGGAGTGACATGGAGTCCAATGGTGGACACATACCGCTCCCAGCACTCCTTCTTGCCTTGGCGGATAAGGAGGCGGGCCCGCGCACGCAGCCGTTTAAAGGCGATAAGGTGGTCCATGGAGGGATGTCGCTTGTGACGCTGGAGTGCCCGCCGGCGATCCTTAATCGCTTCAGCGATCTCAGGCGACCACCAAGGCACAGCCCTCCGCCGAGGGGACCCAGAAGAACGGGGAATGGCAGACTCGGCGGCAGTGACGATGCCGGCGGTGACCGATGTAACCACCACATCAATGGCATCAGTTGAGAGAGGCTCAATAGCGGCAGTGGAGGAGAACAAGTCCCAGTCAGCCTTATTCATTGCCCATCTGCTAGGGCGCCCAGAAGAGTGACGCTGTGGTAGTGACAGAAAAATCGGAAAGTGGTCACTACCACACAGGTCGTCATGCACACTCCAGTGGACAGATGGTAAGAGGCTAGGGCTACAGATTGAAAGGTCAATGGCGGAGTAGGTGCCATGCGCCACACTGAAGTGTGTGGAGGCACCATCATTCAAAATCGAGAGATCGAGCTGTGACAATAAATGCTCAACGGTGGCGCCTCGACCTGTTGCCACTGACCCACCCCACAGAGGGTTATGGGCGTTAAAGTCGCCCAGTAATAAAAAAGGTGGCGGCAATTGGGCTATCAGCGCAGCCAGGACATGCTGCGCGACATCACCCTCCGGTGGAAGGTAAAGACTGCAGATGGTAAGAGCCTGCGGCGTCCACACCCTAACAGCGACAGCCTCTAAAGCTGTTTGGAGAGGGACAGACTCGCTGTGAAGTGAGTTAAGGACATAGATGCAGACGCCACCAGACACCCTTTCATAAGCTGCTCGGTTCTTATAATAACCCCGATAGCCACGGAGGGCGGGGGTGCGCATTGCTGGAAACCAAGTTTCCTGCAGAGCAATGCAGAGGAAAGGGTGAAGGCTGATAAGTTGGCGGAGCTCAGCTAGATGGTGGAAGAAACCGCTGCAGTTCCACTGGAGGATGGTTTTGTCCATGGCTGAGAAAGGCGTGCCGGGACTGGGACGGCAGATTACGCCGCTGGGTCACCTGCTGCCTCCGATTGAGCACCCGTGCTAGTGCTATTGCTATTCACGGCGTCTGAGGGACCGGCGAGATCGAGGTCCTCAGCGGACGCCAGAATCTCCACCGCGTCCTCAGACGCAGAACTAGAAGGTTGCGATGGGGTGGCTACCACCGCGCGTTCCTTGGGCTTAGAGATGCTCTTCTTTGATTTCTCACGCTGCTCCTTGGGTTTAACTGGCTGGGAGGGCTTCACCGATTCAGTCTCCGGGACTGAGGAGGATCGGGAAGCCCTTCGACCTGCAGATTGTGGGCACTTACGCCACTGTCTATCGTCAGCCTTCCCGCCGGTGGAAACCTGGGAAGGGAGAGACCCAAGGGACCCCTTGCGAGCGTGAGAAGCCGAAGAAGTTGGACACTTCTCCGGCGTAGAAGCGGGGACCGACGTCCCCGATGGGGGGGATGGTGTTGCTCCTGAGGTAGGTGGCACAGGAGCAACCGGGTGGGTAGAGCCCCCCACTGGCAAGGGGGCAGGAGGAGTTGTACCACTCGTCGATCCGGCCGAAAGGCGCGAAACTGATGGGGCTAGCACAGGTGTTGTAACAGCGGCGTAGGAAGTTGTCATTCTCACTGGATGTAATCGGTCGTATTTCCGTTTGGCCTCAGTATAAGTCAGTCGGTCCAGGGTCTTATATTCCATGATTTTGCGCTCTTTCTGGAATATTCTGCAGTCTGGCGAGCAAGGTGAATGGTGCTCCCCGCAGTTGACGCAGATGGGAGGCGGGGCACATGGAGTATCGGGATGAGATGGGCGTCCGCAATCTCGACATGTGAGGCTGGAAGTGCAGCGGGAAGACATATGGCCGAACTTCCAGCACTTGAAGCACCGCATCGGGGGAGGGATATAGGGCTTGACGTCACATCGGTAGACCATCACCTTGACCTTTTCCGGTAACGTATCACCCTCGAAGGCCAAGATGAAGGCACCGGTAGCAACCTGATTGTCCCTCGGACCCCGATGAACGCGCCGGACGAAATGAACACCTCTACGTTCTAAGTTGGCGCGCAGCTCGTCATCAGACTGCAAAAGGAGGTCCCTATGGAAAATAACACCCTGGACCATATTTAAACTCTTATGTGGAGTAATAGTAACGTTAACATCCCCCAACTTGTCACAAGCAAGTAACCTGCGTGACTGGGCGGAGGATGCCGTTTGTATCAGTACTGAGCCAGAGCGCATTTTAGACAAGCCCTCCACCTCCCCAAACTTGTCCTCTAAATGCTCGACGAAGAACTGAGGCTTTGTGGAGAGAAAAGACTCCCCATCAGCTCTCGTGCAAACTAAGAATCGGGGCGAATAACTGTTACCTCCATCCTGGGACTTACGCTCTTCCCACGGCGTGGCCAGGGAGGGGAACGTTTTCGGATCGTACTTCTGAGCATTAAATTGAGCCCGAGAACGCTTAGAGACTGCTGGCGGCTGGCCGCCAGCGAGAGATGATGTACCACGCTTCATTGCGGGTCATCCGCCCTGATGCCACCTACTCCGACCAAGGGCCCTCCCCACGGGCGCCACCCAGCCACAGCAAAGGCCACCTGGCAGGATGGCCGTTGCCGGGAGTCCTGATACCCCAGGAGGATAGGCATCTACTCCTTGGCATACGTGGGGAGTTAACGGCGCAGGCATCAGTAGAGCGATCCCTGTGTTGTCAGGGGGCTACAACCAAGAGGGTACATGGCGGCCCCACCACAACGGACTGGCTACCGTGCTGGATCTTAGGTGCAAAACTGTCCAAGGTCGTCGCCGCAGTTAAAAGAAACACTGCAGAGGGCAGCGTGGTAATCGCACCCAGGGACGTATCCCCGCCCTAAAGATCGAAAACGAGCGGGACACCATGGCAACGACGTGAAAGCCGGCTAAAGGTCTAATTGCACGACGGATACAGTGCACCACGTAAGGCGCCCTTCCCCAATTGGCTCGCTCTTCGGAATAATTTAGAAAGATGGAGGTCAAACCCGAGAGGGGACCATCACATAAGGCCAAAACAGTGAGACTCCTTTTAGTCGCCTCTTACGACAGGCAGGAATACCGCGGGCCTATTCTAACCCCCGAACCCGCAGGGGGGAAAGGGCGATATACTTGAGGACAATATTATGGAAATGGAAGAGGATGTAGATGAAGATGAAATGGGAGATACGATACTGCGTGAAGAGTTTGACAGAGCACTGAAAGACCTGAGTCAAAACAAGGCCCCCGGAGTAGACAACATTCCATTGGAACTACTGACGGCCTTGGGAGAGCCAGTCCTGACAAAACTCTACCATCTGGTGAACAGGATGTATGAAACAGGTGAAATACCCTCAGACTTCAAGAAGAATATAATAATTCCAATCCCAAAGAAAGCATGTGTTGACAAATGTGAAAATTACCGAACAATCAGTTTAATAAGCCACAGCTGCAAAACACGAATTCTTTACAGACGAATGGAAAAACTAGTAGAAGCCGACCTCGGGGTCGGATTCCGTAGAAATACTGGAACGCGTGAGGCAATACTGACCTTACGACCTATCTTAGAAGAAAGAATAAGGAAAGGCAAACCTACGTTTATAGCATTTGTAGACTTAGAGAAAGCTTTTGACAATGTTGACTGGAATACTCTCTTTCAAATTCTAAAGGTGGCAGGGGTAAAATACAGGGAGCGAAAGGCTATTTACAATTTGTACAGAAACCAGATGGCAGTTTTAAGAGTCGAGGGACATGAAAGGGAAGCAGTGGTTGGAAAGGGAAGCAGTGGTTGGGAAGGGAGTAAGACAGGGTTGTAGCCTCTCCCCGATGTTATTCAATCTGTACATTGAGCAAGCAGTAAAGGAAACAAAAGAAAAATTCGGAGTAGGTATTAAAATCCATGGAGAAGAAATACAAACTTTGAGGTTCGCCGATGACATTGTAATTCTGTCAGAGACAGCAAAGGACTTGGAAGAGCAGTTGAATGGAATGGACAGTGTCTTGAAAGGAGGGTATAAGATGAACATCAACAAAAGCAAAACGAGGATAATGGAATGTAGTCGGATTAAGTCGGGTGATGCTGAGGGAATTAGATTAGGAAATGAGACATTTAAAGTAGTAAAGGAGTTTTGCTATTTGGGGAGCAGAATAACTGATGATGGTCGAAGTAGAGAGGATATAAAATGTAGACTGGCAATGGCAACGAAAGCGTTTCTGAAGAAGAGAAATTTGTTAACATCGAGTATAGATGTGTCAGGAAGTCATTTTTGAAAGTATTTGTATGGAGTGTAGCCATGTATGGAAGTGAAAAATGGGCGATGAATAGTTTGGACAAAAAGAGAATAGAAGCTTTCGAAATGTGGTGCTACTGAAGAATGCTTTAGATTAGATGACTTACATGAGATACACTATATACATTACTATTAGTACAGTACCACATACCTGAATGTAGCTTAACATGTATAAATCATTTGGATATAACGTTACTTGAGGCAGACTAGCTGACAGAACATCATTGTCAGAGAAACAAATATTAAAAAACTGAGAGCATGAGAGCAGTTGATTTTTAATTTTTATTTCTGTGACAATGATTTTATATCAGCTGGTCTGCCTCAAGTAACGTTATATCCAAATGATTGATACATGTTAAGCTACATTCAAGTATGTGGTACTGTAATAATAATAATGTATATAGTGTATCTCATGTAAGTCCTCCCTCAAACCTGTCATGTTGTGTCTTCATAGATCCGATAATGGCACCTTTAGTGTGTTGAAATCGGTCATCTAGTAACCAGGATTTAAGCGATTTTGGCTTTTGAATTATTTCTGCGAAATGCTCTTTGTTTATGTAGCGCTTTTCTAACCATGGTGGATCTTTCCCATCTCATGAAACCTTACTCGGGACATACTTGTCTAGGGCATACTGAAAGATGCCTTTGAATTTTTTCCATTTGCTCTCCACATTTCCGTCCTCATCACTCAGATGTTGACTGATGAGATATTCTACTTCACTCAGCATCACCGGATTCAACTTTAATGTACCTCATTACCTTTGTTTACTTAAGTTCCTCTCCAACACACCTTCCATCCTGTTCAACTGATCTTCTAAGTCCATCGCCGGCCCTGACAATGTCCCGGCAAACAGCGTTTTCATCACGTTTCCCTCTAATCTCAGAGTGAGATGATGACGCGGTGTAGCGCCCGAGCAGTGGTGCGTTTGTGACGTGCGAGTCTACGGGCGACAGGGAGGTGCTAAATTCGCCTGCGAATGTTTCGCTTGGCAGGCGCCGGCAGCTCCAAAGTTGCGCGCCCTGTCCTGTCCTACCCTGCCC
Organism: Schistocerca cancellata; assembly: GCF_023864275.1. Lineage (NCBI taxonomy): Eukaryota > Metazoa > Arthropoda > Insecta > Orthoptera > Acrididae > Schistocerca > Schistocerca cancellata. The sequence continues at coordinate 596,231,894 of NC_064627.1, read as the reverse complement.
TGCCACAGGGCTCTCGGGCGGCCTCGACTCTCCGGCAGCTCTCAGCTTTCAGCGCACAACTTGTCAATTTGAGCGCCACCAGCCGCACCAGTGAAGGAGGGCCGAAAGCGCTTTTACGGCACCCCACTATGCTGCTGCCGGCAAACTCCGCAACAGGCAAGTGTGTATCTAAGGCAAAGAAATGCTGTATGCCGCCATTTCTTTGCTGTATTGCTGCCGAAGAGGACGCAAGATGCCTTCCAAGGTAAATCCTTTCTGCTGCGGGAGCAGTACGTTTCGGTGAGAAGGCAGTAGATTCACTGCGTTTATCTCGAGTCCTACGCCTGAACGGATTGTAACAGTGTACTAGTAATACGATCAGATAAGGCATAGGGCAGAAACAAGGTGGTGTACTTTTCGAATGTAGTAAGGAAACAATATTACGGTTCAACGGATCGTCAACGGTTAGGTGACAGGGATGTAGCAAAAGCTCACGTTGCGTGAGGATATGGCATCGGAAATTTGCGCGTCCTTTTCAAATGAATAACTCTGACTTACTTTCTATGCGATTTAGTGAAACGAGAGAAAACTAAATCTGCAGGACCGGATGTGGATCGAATCCACTGTCTTTCCAAATGCGGAAAGCGAGCACAGGTTTTTTTTTCCCAGCGTGTCACTTCATTCAATTCAATGGACTTTTTTAGACTGCAAGGTCGTGCGTATGTCGGTAATCATTTTCAGTTGCAGAGGGAATTACTAGAGAACCACTAATTTGCATGAACTTCTACCCCGGTTACTGCAAGCTGTCAGACGGCTGCTAATGAATTTATTATGTTTGTCAGTGGCTGCACTGGCAAAGTTTATTTTTCAACGCCATAACACTATACAGAGGACGAAAGAGCGGAGCGCGGCTAAGTGGCCGCTACGTATGGGCTACTTCGCTGGACAGTACACAAGCCATACTGACGCCTATACCATAGGAGCCAGACAGCTTCCCTGATTTTATCAGCAGATTGCGCACTGAGTAGGGCAACGATGACAAACCAGATTCAGTAGAATATACGAGTTCACCTAGCGTGAATGAATATTGCTTTACCATTTTGCAGCAAACTAAGTCCATCGAAAGCTACCTTGTAACTACAATGAGCTGTAGCACGTAATGTACTTCACTGATGCTTTTCGTGGAGAAAAAATCTACACTAAATTAGACCCATTCTACCATTAACACGAAACTTCTTTCTGCTTTATCCATTGGCGACGAACACACGTCCGCCGCACGTGGCTGCTAAGATACAACGAGCAATGTTTTACACAGAACCCTTCGAATACTGAAGAGGTCTTCTAAAGCGCCCATTTTCCTGGTCTACAATTTGTTTACTGTGTCTCAAAAACGATATGGTAACAGTTTAGCTTGTCATCTTCATACAGCTCTTTAGGGAGTAAGTTGCTTGTGGTAGTAAATAAGCTTTACCTTGTAGTAAGAAAAAATGTACGATTTTGAAGTAATTTAGGGAAACAGCGGGAATTCTGAAAGCATTGTGGTCTGACGGGGATTCAAATGCCGCTCATCTGGCACACCAGCCTACTGTATTAAGCAGACGCGAGGTCTTTGTTCGAGATAACGGTTTGTAAATTTTTAAATTATAGAGCGCAGCAATCAGTAGCCTTTTTTCTTGCAGGTTTTATTACGCAAATCTAGATTTCGGGCAGTGCCTAGCCATTATCAATGCACTGTTTTCTAACGACGCCCTGGCAACAAGGAACTAACATGCATCGAGATTAGAAAATAGTTCATTGATAATGGCTAGGCACTAGTCGAAATTTGCATTTTCGTAGTAAAAACTGAGAGAGGGGGGGCAGAGAGAGGGTGAGAGAGAGAGAGAGAGAGAGAGAGAGAGAGAGAGAGAGAGGGTGAGAGAGAGAGAGAGGGTGAGAGAGAGGGTGAGAGAGAGAGAGGGTGAGAGAGAGAGAGAGGGTGAGAGAGAGAGAGAGGGTGAGAGAGAGAGAGAGAGGGTGAGAGAGAGAGAGAGAGGGTGAGAGAGAGAGAGCGGGTGAGAGAGAGAGAGCGGGTGAGAGAGAGAGAGCGGGTGAGAGAGAGAGAGAGAGAGGGTGAGAGAGAGTGAGAGGGTGAGAGAGAGTGAGAGGGTGAGAGAGAGTGAGAGGGTGAGAGAGAGTGAGAGGGTGAGAGAGAGTGAGAGGGTGAGAGAGAGTGAGAGGGTGAGAGAGAGTGAGAGGGTGAGAGAGAGTGAGAGGGTGAGAGAGAGTGAGAGGGTGAGAGAGAGTGATTGCTGCACTCTATAATTTATAAATCACATAACAGTCGCTGTGTGCACCCACTTTCCGAATGGAAGGTAACTTGATATCGGTTTGTGTATAATAGATTCCATGGTAGATTGGCTTAGAGACAGTTCATAAATGAAACCTGATAGCATTCTGCGCAATTACCGGTTTGGTTGGTTAAGACCACAAACTAGTTTGTAATATAAGATCATAAATTGTTAACACTGGTAGTATTCCAATGTCTAATGTCTACAGCCTATTGGTCATCGGATGTTACAGTCTACAAGAGAAAAGGAAAATGCTTTCTGCCTACGGTACCACCTTTTCGTTTATTAGTAAATCAAGATGATGTCTCGAGTGGGAGGTTTCAGCCATAATCGCAGCTAACATATTTTATTAGCAAATAAAATTCAAACGGACAGCTCATCTTCAAATCACTCGGTATTTCTGTCGAAGATAGCACGTTCTATTATCTCTAGTTATTGTTGCTATCCACGAGATATTTCTGACCAATATACATTATAATCTCCCTCTCTTATTACTAAAACTGATGTGTTCTCAACAATGCCCTATTCAATTGCTTAACCTGCCACAGAACCTCATGCACCCAGTACGACAAAGTACTGTGGTCATTGGTGCAACAGAGCCTGCAGTCACTCTAACAACTGTGAATTGGAGTAATTATCTAACCGTGACCTGAAGCACAATCTCCTGGGCAACAAATATCTGTAACACGTTGTTAGGGCAACTCACATTGGTTTTTCGTCTGAATGTTACACTTCGAACGTTGACACTTGCACTCTCATAGTGTTCTTATCACGTGGCATTTTTATTGCCAGTAGAATTATATTTTCATTCGGGAGTGGAGCAAAGGAAATCGGCACATATAACGTGCTAGTGCGCACGTTACTATCTCATTTTCTTCCCTTGTTTACGGAAAGTTGAAGATGGCAGCAGAATTGGTTTAAGGCCGACTAACACGGACTCCCAATGTTTTATTGTCCCCGCAGCAGCAATAATCCACTTTTTCCCGCTGTATCTGAATCAAACTTTTAATAACCCAGCTCTTCTCCCATCGATAAATAACAAACGCATCATCTCGCTGTTTTCAGTTCATTTTATTTTTCCTTATCAAACGATCGCCGTTCGAAATTTCTCTTTTCTTGATAGGGGCAGTGTACGTAGATCCCAACAAACGGGCTGCTGTAGTACACCTTGAGAAACTATGACTTTGATATCCAGTAATTTCCTTTAATGAAAGATATCACACAGATGGAAACTGAATGAAACCTTATTCGTCGACAACGATAACGAATAGCACTTATTGTCCCAAAGTTTTACTGTGCACTGCTACAGAAAAAGAGTTTTCTCTTATAAATATCGTCCACGAACTGACTGGAAAATGTTTCACGTAGGAGGTATGATGCACAATCAATAGGAAATTAAATAGTTCAGTCTTTGAAAAAATGTGTGTCAAGAGGACGAAGGCAATGCAACCATTGCATAAAGTCAAGAAAGCACCGCAAGACTGGATACAAGGAAAAGCAGGAAGACCCTACTGTAATTAGAGCTTATTTAACGAAAAGACCAAGCACATACGGTAGTTTGTTGGTTTTGCACAGCCAGGAGCAGCTGTTAAAATCAGTTGTTATTGGTTTCTCCGTCTTAAGTTTACTGAAATTTAATTAAAGAGAATTTCACATCAGATGTGTTTCACTTTATAAATAAAAGTATCTTCTGAGGTTACTCTGCAAATTAGATACGTATGTTTGTCCATTTTTGGTTGTTTTACATTAAAAATGGCATTTTGTTTATAAAGCTGGTGTGCAGTTTCGTTATGTTGTTACTGCCTCTTGTTCACGTATTCTCAATACCACTGATTCTTTCCTCTTCGTTGGTACAGGTTGATGTACAAACAATTCGTTTCTTTAATTAAATTGCAGTAAGCTGAAGCTAGAGAAACCAATAATAACCGGGTACGGTGGCGTTTGTAAAAGAAGAAACGTACAGTAAGGTGTGTGGACAGTGTTCAGTTCGGAATATACCACAGCAAAGCGAGAGGCGCATCGGTAACGGAGTTCTGTTAACTCTGAAAAATGGAGACTTTACACGAAAGCCCTCGTGCACCGCAGAGCTCGGTACCCAAAAAAGAACGCAAAAACTCTTTACAATCAGCGAAAACATCGCTGTTACCTGGCCAGAAAATGGCGACAAGCAACAGTTGTGGAAAAAACGAGTTCCAACCTACTACTTCGGAAACGATACGGTGCAAGAAACAATTTCTGTTCGATCCGAACTAGAGAGGCCATTAGGTACGCAACTATTTCACGGTTTTCAATACGGCCAGTGGCGCTACCGCTGATGTACACGATATAATTCATTTCACTGATACACGGAAATACCCGACCATGTTTCAATTTTCCGTGCAATGTAAAGTACATACTAACTGTAAACTCTTATTATGCATCTGACTTGCGTAGTTTCCAACCGACGAATATCTGGAAAGTTCGAGTAAATACCCAATTTGCGTCACGAACATAAATATTTTACAGTCACGGTTGAATAATGTTATATCTGTATTTCTGATTCGTACCTTGTGGAGAATTAATTTATATTACAACCGATTGTGACCGGGCACCAGTTTAGAATGTTTACAGATATCGAGCACGAAGCACAAAACTTGAATCTCGTCTGTCTCATAGACGAGATTATAAAGGAGAAATACTTTCTTCTCCACCTTATTCGTCCCCTTCGTTCCACTTTCTGCGCCACATGCAAGTACGGAATGAAGCTTATTACTCCAACATAGGCACATGATCTGAAGGAAATGCGTTAACGTTGTTTTGTCTACGCAGAGCGGTCAGTTTTTATTATCGAGGATATTTAACCCCTCCCGTTCGGCGCACCTGTGACGAATTGGGTGGCGGCTTTTCCTTGTGAAGTGTGGGTCACGTAAGTCTCGCTATCCTGTGCCTTACGTATAACAAAATAACATTCGTAGAACACACTGGATTCGGAATTCAGTTCGGGAAGGCTTGCTGTATGGTGGTAGTCAGATGAGGCAAAAAAATAGTCATTTTCAACCACGGATTGTCCGTTAACAATGAAAGTATCAGATATATTTTGTGGAGATAACTTCATTTCTTCCCCCTCTATTACAACAAGAAATCATGTACTCTTACAATCGAAGATGTAGATGGAGATTGATTTCTTCGAAGTGTTGGCGTAAACGCAAAGTCGTTCACTTGCGACAAGCAACAACGAGAGGTAGTCCCGCAGGAGTTGGAAATCCTGTAGAGGACTAGGAAGGAATACAGCAATTCGGGCTACAGTTTAAAGCTCCCTCAACAAGCAGGCCATCAGACATCGAACGGTAGCTCGGAAGGCGCAATGAATCGGGAGCGGCCTCGTTGAAGGAACGCTTGCCAGCATTTGAAGGGACCCGCTCCCGCCGAATAAGAAACCAGTTTTAACCACTATGCAACGTCGCACAGTGGGGAGAAAGACAAAAACCACTGGTTCAAGTTTTAGTTATGCGTCGGCTCGCGAGGCGTACCAAGATGCTTCAACCGGATCGGCACTGTCCGCTAAAGACCAGGGACACGGTTCAAATTCCATCGTGGTATACGGCTTTAAATTGTTGCACATGATTTTAAAGACTTAACAACGCGAAGGATATAGCCTTACTTTATCAGTAGGATTTAATAGGAACCAGATCTTGTGCACCTCATAATCTGTCCTGTGCCAGCCCCCAAACTTCTTTAATTAATTTGCCAGTTTGCAAGAATATCATCGACAATGTGTCACAATATTGGTCCGATCTTCGTAGCATCTCATGCTGCAGTTTAATGAAAAGCCATTATCCATATTCCTTTTGAGGATAAAGCAATTCGAAGGTATGTAACAAACTAAATCACTCATCATGACCCAGCGTTGTGCAACTGGCAGTAACCGTCTACTTGTACATATACAGTATAGGTTGTAATCCACTGTACAGCGCATATCTGAGAGTGCTTTATGGAAGCAGCAGTGATTTTCTGTCCTCCTCCACAGGCATATTACAAGAACGAAAACTAGTCCAAATCATAAGCTCTTTAATATCCCTACGTGAGATATACGAAAGGCAATAAAACTACCACACAGTTCCCTTCGGAACCCATTCTCTAATTTTCGCTAGCAATGTTTCGCGAGAACAGCGTGCCCTTTTTTTCTGCATTCACACACTATCTAATCAAATGCATCCGGACGCCTATTAGTGCATGTTAATATGGCGTGTGGCCACTCTCACCTCTATGACATCTGCATCTCTGCTGGGAACACTTTCAGTGAGGTATTTGAATGTCTGTGGAGGAACTGGTAGCCCATTTTCAAAGCCAGAACCAAAAGAGCTATTGATGTTGGAAGTTGAGTGTCTCGTGCGAAGTCTACGTTCCGAGTCCCCCCGAGGATGTTCCATCGGATTCAGGTCGGGACTCTGGACAGACCAGTCCAGTTCAAGAATGTTACTGTCCACAAATCATTGTCTCAAAAATGTTGATTTATGATACCGTGCGTTGTCATGCTGATAAAAAATATCATCGACCCCGAGTTGTTCGCCTACTGTAAGAAGTACACAATGCGGTAAACGTATTCAGATTCTCCCTTTCTTACCTTTTCCTAAAACACAATATGTTGACAACACCTTAATCAAGAAAAATCAGTCCTATACCGGAACACCACCACCTAGGTACTAAACCTGTCCATGAAATTGCTAGAGGATATAGCGTGATTCACAAGTGCAAACCACTCGTTTGCAGGTCCACTGTCCAGTGGTGTCGCTCTTGACTTCACCTCATGTGTCGCTTAGCACTGTGTGCGCTATGTGTAGCTCATGATGAGCTGTTCGACCGCTGTGCCGCATTCTCTTTAACTCCCTAGGCACAGACACTGTGTCAGCTGCATCGCTGGTAGCACTTCGGAACTCAAAGAGTCATTCCTTCCGCTGATTTCATGCAATTTTTTTATATTTTACAATGACTTTCTGCAACGCTCGACGATCCCTGTCCGTCAGTACATGAATTCTGACTGGTCTTAGATCAGCTGTGGTTGTTCCTTACCGTTTCCACCAATCACATCAACTGGGGCAGCTTTAGAAGGGTTGAAATATCTCTGACCTGTTACTCAGGTGACATCCAGTGGCTAGTGTGCATTCGAAGTCCATGATCTTTCCTGAGCGACCCATTCTGCTGTTAATGCTTCTCTACTGGGAACACAATATTGCCTATTGCTTTTATACTTGCGAGTACGAATTTCGTGACATCTAGTCGTCAGTTCCGGAACATAGGGATATTTGGATACTTCTGAACACAAAGTGTGTTTAAATCCCCCGATACACCGTTGGGGCCTACACCGACCTACTTCGGTCGGAGTAGAGGCTCTGAATTCGGTCGGCATTTAATGTCTGTCTGATAAGGACGCCAAACGCTGGAACAGTACTCCAGAATTGGGCGCGCTGTCTCTTTCATGGTTCTTCCACTTCAGATGCATTGAACTGTCCCAGAACCCTCCTTGAAAATCTACGTCTTCCATTAGCCTTCCCAGCTACTCCTTTCAACTGTTCATCTCGTCACAGTACAAGGATAACTCAAGAGGTAGCTGCACATTCTCTCCGCCTATTGTCTAACAGTATTCCATTTCGCATCACAACGCGCTGTCGCACACCACACAGCTCAAAGTGTTCAGAATATCCATTACAAGAGGTCGGGAGCTCCCCGTTTACAGTCCTGATTCTCTGTCGGATCTCCATTTGTCTGGTGCAAGTGAAGATGGTTTAACAGTCCACAGATTCTTGTGAGAAGAAGAGCTACAGGAAGTGGTGCGCTGAACCTAAGAACTTTTGTCTGAGGGTAATGGAAAGATAGAAAAGTAATAAACAGGTCTTAAGAGAAGTGAATGAGAACAGAACGCTGCTAAATTATACAGGGAGAAGAAAATAAAAAGTGATACGGCACAAAATGAGACAACCAGTTACTAAAGAATGTATCTGAAGGAAAAGTTTTAGGGAAAAAACCAAGAGACAGGCCAAGAGCAACGTATTTTAATAGCATCAAAGAAGATATGGGGATAAAATCGTATGAAGAATTGAAGAGGATGACAATTGAGAGAGGGACGTGGCTAAATCGACAAGGCATAGCCTTTAGTTTATGATGAGATGGAAAGCTTGAGCAATGAGTGACCAAATACACTGAGCAGCATGGTGACTGCGTTGAAAAATGGACCCATCGTAAATTTTGAACTGTCGTTGTAAAAAATTAGAAAAATGTAGGAGAAGATTCTTTGTCTTACACTCCTATTACGTTTGCATATTTAAACGATGTGACCGGCTCCAGAAGTTCACTTCTGAAACCGTGTCACCAGGTAGGGGCCAGTTCATATAACAAGAATCATACTCAAGACGACATCCGATGTAGAACTTGCTGACTTAAGGTAACACTCTTTCATCGCTAGAACGATTTTGGGGCGGATTTTCTACGCACTGGTGATCCCTTAGCGCGCGGGCGCGCCGAGCAAAAGTTGGTCATTATGCAAGGGCGGGTTTTAGGATTAATCCGCCAGAAAGAATTTTGCCCGGAACGTTGAGAAAGGCAAAGGAGCGGCGAAACCTGCAACGAGCAGTAAAGCCGAGACGCAAACGAGCGAGCGGGCGAACCGCTGCGACGGGGTGCGCCGAAGCGAGCGCAGCGCCGCTAAGCGGATTGCCCCAGAAGCGCTCGCAGGTAAATATTGGACGTTGCGGGCCGCGTCGCAGCCCAGCACAGCTCTAGTGGGCCGTCCGCCGGGACAGCAGAGAGCCCCAGCTGTTACGGCACTTGACGGGGCGCCAGCTACATACTAGCAACTCCCACCTGAGCCACTACCGAGTGCTATTCTACATTTAAGCTCTCTAACTGCAAACTTCATTACAGTCAATGAACACATCAATTGTTCAATGGCTGAAGCGCTTTCGACTGAGCAAACATAAACAACAAATCTACTCTTTATCAATATTCCACAAGCCACTTTACGGAGCGCGGCGGAAGGAACCTCTGTCTGGCACGATTATCCATTTCCCGTTTTTTGCTCCATTTGCAAATGGTGCGAGGGAAGAAAAAACTGTCCATAAACCTCCGTATAAGCTCTGATTTCTCTCACGTTCAAGTCGTTATCATTTCACCAGAGGTAAGTTGGAAGAAACATGTTGCCCGACACTTCTTCGAACACAAGCTCTCGTAATTTCACCAATAAACATTGGACGACTGAACAGTGGAAAAAACGTGATGATGAGTGACGAATCACGGTATACAATGTGACGATCCGATGGTACGGTGCGGGTATGGCGAATGCCCGGTGATCGTCATCTCCCAGCGAGTATACTGCCAACAGTAAAATTCGGAGGCGGTGGTACTATGATGTGGTCGTGTTTTTCATGGAGGGGGCTTGCACCCCTTCTTGTTTTGCTTGGCAGTATCAAACACAGGCCTACATTGATGTTTTAAGCACCTTCTAGCTTCCCACCTTTGAAGAGCAATTCGGGGATGGCGATTGCATCTCAACACGATAGAGCACCTGTTCATGATGCACAGCCTGTGGTGGAATGCTTACACGACAATAACATCCCTGTAATGGACTGGCATGCACCGAGTCCTGACCTGAATCCTATACAACACCTTTGGGATGTTTTGGAACGCCGACTTTGTGCCAGGCCGCACCGACTGACGTCGGTACTACTTCTCAGTGCACCACTCTGTGAAGAACGGGCTGTCATTTCTCAAGTAACCTTCCAGCACCTGATTGAACGTATGCCTGCGAGAGTAGAAGCTGTCATCAAGGCTAAGCGTGGGTCAACGCCATACTGAATTCCAGCATTACCGATGGAGGACGCCACGAACTTTTAAGTCATTTTCAGCCAGGTGTCCGGATACTTTTGATCACATGCTGTATGTGCCTGCTGCTAACTGCCCCGCGCAATATCAACAAGATGTCTCTAGTGAAATGACAACTTCAGACACTTTAATGGTCTCATACGGATATGATTTTATGCATACAAACAGAACCGGTGAGTGAAAATTTATACCAAAGCAGGGAATCGAACCCAGGTCTCCTGCTTACCAGGCAGGTGCGTTAGTCACTAAGCCACCTTCGTACAGCAGTTCACAAAACTGCACGGATTACCATGGTTCGTCTCTCTCCTCGATCCAAATTCTCACTGCCGCCCCTATCTATCGTAAATTGCCCCTTACACATGAACAGAACAACTGAGTACGTACATAAAACCACATCTGTTTGAGACCAGGAGAGTCTCTCAAAGTGTGTCATTTCAGCTGTGTAAGAAACTCCACCTGGGCTTCAGGGTGGATCCCCCATTTACGTTCAATGCTGAGGTGCTATTCCAGAACATGGAGAGCCTCGGCGATTCTGTTCACGTGTAAACGCGGAATTTAATGTGGACTGAAGCGGCAGTGAGAATTTGGATCGAAGACAGAGGCATGCCAGGGTAATCCGTGCAGTTGTGTGGTCCGCTGTGTCAAGGTACGTTCAATCGCCGCTTCACTCTATATACATAAGATATTTATTCTCTGTAATATCTCGCCTGGTATGCTAGTTACCGCTAGTTCGCTAAAGCAGACAACTTTATTCATAAAATAAAACAATATTTCCACGAATAGCTAGGACGTAATTCCGACAATGCCGTACGAACTGAAGCCTTGTAAACTTGTGCAATTTCGTCAAGTTAAGGCTAAATGAGAGTCAGTTCTTCTCGACTAGCACGTGTCACATTTTTACTGTCGATTCTCTTAACACATCGACGTTCGACACCGTTCAGCTTTCATCAATGGCACGTGATGCTCCTTTGTTTCCCATTCACTGTTCGAGGTGTGACACCTAGTGTCGCCACACTATTACGACAGCTGCAGCGCTGCAACAGTTCGCAGTTACACAGTTTCCTGAATAATGCCCGCTTCCAATTAAAGTAGTGTCCGGGAAAAGAAAATATAAAAATTTAAGGTTCCATCTTGTTTTCGGGAACTGACGTATCACATTCGAATTCCATACCCGGGAACAAAACCTGTGGTTTCATGTTGCGGTTCGGCTCGTGTCGTCAGCTGTCTAGACCAGAACGAGTACAGTGCTTGGTTATTCTCGTAAAGTTTTCCGATTCTTGGATGTGTATTCGTTTTCGTTTGCTTCCAGTTGCCTCTTACTACGAAAATTCGGCTAATTGTTTACCCTTGCCCACTTATTACACAAAAAGAATAACGTCGCATTGAATAGTGTTTTCAAAAATCAGAAGAGAAAGACTGAATAACAAAGTTTTTTGTTTTTTATGCAAGTAGTAAAATGTTGTCCGAAAACCTCCATCCATGTAAAACTATCATTTTATGGAGGCTGAGGAGATGACGCGGAATCCCGCATATGGATGGACGCAGGCACTCTTGACGCACATCCGAAACCTTAAGGAATACAACAGGCTGACAGAAGTGTACGGTGTTAGTTAATTGCACGTTTCTTAGTCATAATTGCATGATAAGGGGAGAGAGAAAGTTTTAAAATTTTAGTGCACATTCTCGGCGGAAAAGATAGCAACATGGTGGATATTTAGCTGATTTAAGTTTATTTTCTTTTTTTCGCTTATGTGCAGCGATTTTTAAGTATGTTCAGAATGTCACACACACACACACACACACACACACACACACACACACACACACACACACCAGACAATTTCATTGGCCATTGCCCGCTCATCATTCCATTCGAATGGCTCTGAGCACTATGGGACTTTACATCTGAGGCATCAGTCCCCTTGACTTAGAACTCCTTAAAGCCAACTAACCGAATACATCACACATATCAATGCCAGAGGCAGGATTCGAACCTGCGACCGTTGCAGCAGCGTGGTTACGGACTGAAGCACCTAGAACCGTTCGGCCACATCGGCCGGGCATCGTTCCATTGCCAAATACTGTATACTATCAGCATTTTTCCAACGCGTATTTCGTAACATGTGAACACTTGAAATCCTGAAAAAAATCGCTCTTCGTTGAGTCCCCCGTTTACATCTGCTCCAGAACCCATTTCATATAAGAATGGATAGACCGGCCTCTCACCTCCAGAGTGGGGCGTCGACAGTACCCACAGGAACGGCACTGAGGTGCGGCCAGGGCAAATTGAAACATCCACCCCGACAGTTTACAATGTGAGAATGCAAAGCGCGGTTTACACCGCGGCCACAAGATATGAGATACGACACACTTGCAATAAAGGTCGCGCCGACATTCTTGTTCTCACTTGAATGATACGATATGCAATACAATACGCGATGTGACCTGCGTTATGACAAGCAACAATCACGTTTCTGGCTCATTTACAATCATGCGCTTTTGTGAAGAGGAAGTTAATGTGCTCTTTACTGACAGCTCCGAAAACTGTAAAAGAAAGTACTGGGCTCACCCGTACAATGCTGTATCATCATAGTTCGCCTGCGGTTCTTCGTCAGCTCTCTAAACACAAACAAATTCCACGAATTCTACAGAATGAGTCGAGATTGTTTCCACTTTTTGGAGCCACTAGTATCAGCTACTCTGACAAAGCAGAACAAAAATTTTTGACTTGCTTTCTCTCTTGCTGAGAAGGTACTCGTTCATCACAGTATGCTGGTGAAAGTGTGTGAATGATGCTAAAAATGCCGTCATCCAAACTTTATTTTTAGTAAGACTATCTAGTTTCGTATATATATATATATATATATATATATATATATATATATATAAGAGTTTACAAGTTACAACAGTTCAATATCTTGAGGTAGAATGCAATTCAGTTTCTGATGTATTGACAAGAAATACTGCCCAAAATGATGTTAGCTCAGCCACCTTGTATGTTGTCGCTGTGCCTGGTGAATACTGTGTAGGGACAAACAAGGTTTTTGAAATTTAAAAAGCTCATGATAACGACGAAAATTCTTCGGTTGCGTCCAGCTGCTCATTCAAAAGTAACAGGCATGTAAGTATTTTCATATCTGGAAGTATGGACTGAAAAAATACCCAGCGAGCATCGTCAGGTGGTGTCTCTTCATTAAGCTTTTTAACGTCCAACCTGTCGCGTAATGCTTTCTCGGAAACACTCTTGCTGGCTTCAGCGTTTCTTTTGGGGAGAGGCGGTTGTACTACCTACCACATCACATTCAACCTCAACACTTGTTTCTTCTGGCGTCTGACAACTTTCCACTCCCTGAGGGTAATTTGTCACACGACGTTGCACTGAAATTGCCACGTCATGTTTATTTTTCTGAAGTGGAGTTAACACGCTCACAAGAGGGAGACCCATTCATGGGCGGACGAAGGATTGACAGAATTGGGGGGCGGTTGGGGGGGGGGGGGCAAATAAGATGGTTTCTTGACCGTAGGCACATTTTACTCAAAGCTGTTTGTTTAAATATGCCGAAACTGGGCCTTGCTCAATTTGTATACCAATCACTTATGCTATTTTGAACCTTAAATGGGGGCGCCTCCTTTTCCGTTTAGAATGAAATAATTTTTATATTCTATTCTATTTTTATATTCTATTCTAAAATAATTTTTAGAATAGAATTAACATTTTACAATTACACTCCAAAACAGTTACCCGTATAAGAAACTGGAAACAACCAAGATAACAACAAGTAGGACAGGAAAGACTTTCCCCGGACAGTCCTCCTGTGTGTACGACAAGTCGACTATACGTAGCACAGAAAGAAATGCACAGGCGACGGCGTCTTTCCAACTTGAAATCACACATGCTAGTGAATCTTCTGCTTTTATAAGCAACGTACGAAAAAAGAAACACGGGGCAGGTCCGTATAGCGTGGCTACAGCATCGAGTGTGGCGGGTCGCAGGCTGCCGCGGTCAAACCTCGAAACGTATTATGCATTTATTCGAGACTGGAAAGAGGTACAGCTCTCCTCCCAGCGTCAACAACAATCTCAGTATATTAACTACATTTCTTACGCAGCTATATATGTCCTAAAATTCATGCAACGTAAATTGGCCAGCGACTACATTTTTTTCTGCAAACTTTTTATATTACGAACGATGTTTAACTTTATTTCGAGGTTTCACAGTAGCTATGGGCAATGGCGGGAAGAAAATCAGTTCATTATAAAGCTGTGACAGGAGTATAAGATGCGAAAAAATTACTTTCCTTAAGTGAATAGTTTCATCAAAATCAAATGAGAAAGATTGCATTGCGGAGAACACTTGCGAAACTCAAAAGAGTTGTTTTCTGATTTTTTACGCGAAAGGTGAAAGTTTTACTGAGAAACTAACTACGGAGACCGAAGTATTTTTTTCTTTTTTTTAAGGTACATCGGATGATTTGAAATTTCCCTCCCCGTGTATCATACAGCAGGAGTTGAGTGGAGGGACCAGCAGGAAGTGCTCCGCTGTGCAGTGAGGTATGGGTAGCTACAGCTGTCGTCCCAGTGTGAAGCAGTTAAATCGCTTCCACGCTCCGCCTATGCGGGTTGCTTCTGCATCTTATCGCGTGTAATATTGGGCTGCGTGTGAAGCGCGCCTAACAGTGAGCAGAACCGTAACTTATTTCCTGGTCGCCGATGCGTGCTAGACCTGTTCGCTCGCCTCTGCCAGTTCCCGCTTGCAGAGGAAGGGCGGTTTTTGTTGAGTCTGAAGATGACTCACCTGTCTTTCTCTGGTCGTCCTGAATGGCGGTAGTCGGATCGAATAGTCTGATTTTAAGGGCCAGTATTTTCCTCATGATTGCCCGTGTTGGCCAACATCTGTGGCAGAATAATTTCTAGGAGAGCTGCTACGAAGCAACACCCTACGGAAGCACTGCAAGTGGCAGCAGGAAATGGTCAATGAAAATGTCTACATTCTGCTCCTGATTCAGATTGGCTGAATGACCTAAGTGTTAAAGTAATTTCGTAGAGATGTCTGAAGCTTGCGCCATTGTGGTGTGAACCGGTAGTCCTGGTGGCGCGCGGAAGAGTGCCTCTGGAACGGAGTTTTCGTTGTGTACTTCGTACGTCAGCAGAGGCTGGTCCCTCGCAGCCAGGCCAGTTACTTCTTGCAGTATGGGCAACTGAGAGATTCCGAACATGCGTTCCCATAGGTGGGCGTCGATTCCGGGTTGAACTTCCGGTGTTCTGGACGAGAGCTGTTTTTAAGCGAGCGTGCACTTGTTGGCTAGGCAGAGGCCTAAAATCAGATCGCGGAGCCCTTCGCTAGCTGGGCGGCAGTGTATTAGAGACGGAGACGGACTTGCCAGTGTTCAGATGAAGCCAATAGTTATCTAATCCGTTAAAATTTTAGAGAGGCGTCTTAGTGTGACTTTTCCTTACTTGACTCTCAACTGTGTTCTTGTTCTTCTGTTGTTGTGATTATCGGCGGGAGCTGCTGGTGACCCACTGAAGGTAGTTTGTAATCTGTTAGCCGTAAACGCCCTCCAATCAGGTCGTCGAATCTATGAATCCTTTCTAAAAGCACTTAGATAGCTACAGCTCTTTTAAGCAATGACTCTGAAGTTTTAAGAAGCTTAACCCTTGTCGACCCTTATTTGGAATGAACAGCGAATCAGTGCATAGAATTAATCCACACCCACCAGAAAACGCTTCGTATTAAATATATGGAGCAGTATGTCGCGTTGTTTGTCTCGCGCGCCGCATATCGCCAGGAGAGCGTGGATTCTGACCGCGGACGGGACTTGCCGCCACGCCACCGAAGCTTCGAGGCACGGACGTAAGGAACGTTTCAGAATGTGAATCCGTTATAGCAGCAGTTACAGACGTCAGAGAGTTGCGGACGTCCTGTGAGGAAGTAACCGAACAACACGCTGAAGCCTCTGGGCGCAGAGCCTTCTACCGTTTGCGGTAGTCAAGATATAAGGTCTTCTCATTGGCTGACGTTCTACATGTCACAGGAAAGGAAGCTTGGTGGTTTAGTGGGAACCGATAGACGTCTCCGCGCTCTACGCAGTTTGCTATTTGAACTATGTCCCTTCCTACCGGTAACATCCACAATGGATCTTGTAGCAAGGTGTTTAAACGGTTTCACAAGTTTCCAAACACGTGCGTCGCATAAATTAAGCGGATCGACGAAACTTCTTTGCTGACATGACAGTATCGTTTTTCTCACATCCATACTGTAAGAATTTGAGCGTCTTGTTTTTTCGGTACATTATTAACGGAATGCCGGTACAGTGTACACAACGTCTGTGAAGTAATTCATACGTACAGTTTGCGGATGCAAACTGTATTTGAAAAATACCTCATAACGGAGCCAATGGCATGGAAACCGAGATTATGAAATCTGACAGTGAAATCTTCGGAATGGAAAATAGAAAATACAGAATGAAAACAGTATTCCAGTTTAGTAAAGTGGCGTGCTCCAAGAACAATTACAAAGAGCGTCTGAAAAAAGAGGACTGCTTACGAAACACTCGCGCATCTCATTTTTTAGTACGAGGGACAATAATGCACAGGCTGGTATTACTGTGGATTACTCGATGCGACAACAATGAAAATTACGTTACACGTAGGTCATGCATCAAGACTGAAACCTTATGCGACAAAATTCAGACAAATCGACAGTGCGTTAAGTGAAGTTCATGGTGAGTTTACAAAGGCTCGTAGTACAGCTTCACGTTTTCATGGTGATCGATAATCCAAGATAGGGAAGACCAAAAACATTAACAGATAAACGAAACTTTAGGCAGATGCTCTTTAAGTAGATAGCTGTGCGACTCATGAGGAACACTCCGAAGCCACGGCAATTTTCCCATAGTTAGTATTCTGTGAAATGACTTTGAGAGAAATTTTTTTGAGGGATGGGTCCGACACTGACTGCTGACGAGAAGCAGGAACGCCTGGACATTGAAACCTTGCCCAAACAACAATTCGGGCGTGAAGGTAAGGATTCTTGTGTCGACTTGTCGCAATTGATGAAACGTGGATTAGACATTTTGAACCGGAGCCGAAAACTTACTCCAGTGAGTGGAGAGCTTCAGATTCTGCTCGTCCAGAAAAATTTCGAAGTGCTCAAAGCTCATGCAAATGACAATTTTTGCCTATGATCAGCGACCAAGGAATCATCATGACAAAGTCCCATGTGGAATACTTATCACAGCAGTGTATTACCGTAAATCATGCAAAACCTGCGCAGAAAAATGCTAAAAAACAACCCCAGTTGCTCAAGGCTGGACCACTCATTGTCCACGACAGTGCTCGTCCGCGTATCAGCAATGTTGTAGCCCAAAAACTGAGCGAATACGGATGGGAAGCGGTGCCGCATCTTCCCTAGAGTCCAGCAGTCAGACTTGTTCCGGAAGTTTAAGAAAGAGCTTTCTAGTACCGTTACCCGAGCCATTCGACAGAGGTACAGATGCGGTGTCTTCTTGGTTGGAGTAATAGAGGTTCTGATATCTGGGGTTCAGCCATAGAGAAGAAGGGAGACTTATTGAAGTAATGTGAGGAGAGATTGAAAAAATAAATGAACTTTCAAGCAAAAAACATTAGTGTGCATTATTTACGGCTGCCTCTCGCATTTCTCAAGCATGTGACACCCATACGAAACAGGACTAACAGGGGTTACAACCCAAGTTTTAGAACTGGATTATGCAGTGGGCTCCGTACCAGAGTGCAACATGACATTTTTCACAACAGAAAATCGTTGCCAGGCATGAAAGAAGAGACAAATGAAATAATAAAAATTATGGCACCCGAATGGGATTTAAGCCCAATCTTCCCAAACAGTAGTCAATTTCTGATGAGCTACTAATAGCCTGTTACATATACATATTCAATTTTACTAATAGAAAGGGACGGAATGTGGACAAATAAAACTCGAAATGTTCAAGTTGCCATGTTCTCAGATACGCGAAGAGAAAATGCGGAAATAGCTTCCAAAACTGCAACAAAAGTGCAACCTGAAGATATAGCGAGCTGCTGGACGATCACGATAACCTGACCGCAGGAACATCCACCTGTGCGCGCACCACTACTATGTCTTCCGACGTCACGAACGTTAGCCTGGCTGCCCCGCGCTGCCTCTCGCAGCGCCTGCCGGCAGACGGGCAGCAAGAAGCTGGTTGGCGGGGTGAGGCGACCTTGCATTCTGCTCGCAACCTGGGTCAACACGGCCTACTGAGGCGACGGTGGCTGCCATCGATCGCGGTCGCGCTTCGCTTCAAAGGCCGCTCATTCTGCGGTCGGCGCTGCTCTGTACCAGCCTCCCGTCTCCTCTTGTCCGAGCTCGAGCTCGCGTTGGGCTGCTCTCTCAATGTTGACACACCTGCATCAAACATGCGCCTCAGCATTGCTACGCTGCGTGACCCTGTTCTGCTCAGCTCCTCATGCTCGCGGCTGTGCAATGCAAATTGTACCTGGTGTAAAGAAAGTGCTCAGCCTTTAACACTAGCTGATGCACATCCAAATCTCGACTGTGTCATACTCATGTCTTCCACGGTTCCTGTTTCTTACACAACATCCAAAAAGGCTGTCTGGCAGATGCAGTATCTCTCGACTTCCGAAAAGCATTTGACTCACTACCACACCGGTACTTATTATCCTAACTACTATCTATGATGTATCGATCGTAATTTGTGACTGGAATGAGGGCTTCTTGGCAGGAAGGTCACAACATTTTACAACGGGCGAAGAATCATCGACGGAAGAAGACAATTTCAGGTGTGTATGTATTATAGTGGAATATGGGAGAGAATGCCACAGGCATGATACGTAAATTGGGGTGGTAATCATTAAAACCAAGGTATTTTTCGTTGCGGCAGGGAGTAATAATCATCATGTTGAAATAAGATATCAGAACTCGCACAGAAAGATTTAAGTGCTCGTTTTTCCCGCACGCCGTTCAAGAATGGAACGGTACAGAAATTTATTTAAGATTGTTTGATGAACCCCCTGCTAGGCACTTGATTGTGAACAGCAATCACGTTGTTATTGTTTATGACGATGAAGATGATGACGACACTTTCTGCTTATGTACACTGCAGAAATAAAATAAAAGAAAAAAAATTAAGCACGCTGAAAAGGAGTAGTATACGAAACTTCACGAGTTAAGAGGGTAATGATGTTATTGCAACTATTTCAAAATAGACACAAATTCACAAAAACTTTGGCAGTATCAGCCCACTTATTAGTTTGACACTGCACTGTCTCTCGCCTGATTTGGCTGTATCTTCTCCTGAGGCAAGCTGGCCCAACTAGTCCCTGATCTCATGGATATTGCTACTGAGACAGAGCTGATGTCCGATTTGGTCCACACACATTCGATCACTACCAAATCTGGGGGATCGTACTCAGTGCAGGAGTACCTCATCAATAACCAGACTTTTCACATACACACGAATCATGTGTCAATGGGTCTTAGACTCTTGAAAAACTGCACCACAATATTGTCACCTGATATGTACCTCACGAAGACACAGGATGACACTGACTTATAATTGTGCCATTAGAGTTGCCTCTACCATTAAGAGCCGTGTCCCGAAGTCATGTCTGATGGCTCCCCACACCCTGGTGTCAGAGTGTAAGAAAGAGAAGGGGTTACAGTGTGCTTGGTGCACAACATGGTGATCCTTCCTTATGGTGATCAAACATGGTCGACACGAACCTTGACAAGTATGCCTGCTCTCATGTTTAATGCAATCCAACATTGAGCCATTGTCACATCCAAATGTCCCACAAATATGGATAATTTATGATTTTATCAACCTATCAAATGAATATCCACAAGGAAGCGCCTTCCAAACCCTCTCAGTTCCTGATAATGCTATTCCACAGGAGTATGTGACACCTTAATGTCCTTCACACTGATCACTCAACATATGACATTGTTCATGTCCCTTGTATACCATAGCAGACCAGGTGACAACATTAAATGCATTGAATTCTGGTTGCCATTCTCCCTATTACAGAGAACTGTAGCTCTAATCATTTATATACCAGCCAACTGTGTTGTTTTTGTCCACAGCATATGCTACACATCATCTCTTTATACGTTCTGGCATCACCAATGGTCTGCACTGCAGGTGCAGCCACTTAGAAAGGCAGATATTAGCGGCCTGCTACAGAGGGCATTCCAGACAGGGTAATTACTTTGCCAAGATCCCCTCAGAATCCAATCAAACATCAGATGATTTCTCACACAGCGAGCTGATTAGTTAGCAACTCATGACTGGCAGCATCCAATCACACAAAGGGAGTACATCCCTCCCTCCCCCTCCCCCCCCCCCCCCACGTAATATTATAACCACCCCCCGCCAGGCCTATGCAGCACTCTTCAGCATGCCTGCAGTAGGAGTTCCTGCAAACTTGCGCTGAGGATATCTGGGACATTTGCTTGCAAGTCTGTGTGGAACAATCTGTGTATAACACTCTTGCGGGGCTGAGTGTTCTAATTAACGGTTCATTACTTGTACTCCATCTTGTTTAGTTGTTCCAAACACTGCATTCGTTCAGACATATTCAGACGACATGCTCCTGATCAGATAGCTACATAAGAACAGTGGCGCAGCCGGTACTGATTCAAACGCATGACACTTCCACACCCTTTCCTGTGGTGAACAGTTGTCTGTTGTCTATTTTGGTGGTTGTGGTCGTTTGACTGCCTACGCTCCATGGTACAGTCTACAATTCAACGCCTGTCACTAGGTTTCCTTCTGATCTTGATCTCACTCCTTCCAATTGTGGACATCATATCACTTGGCTCTCCCGCCACTTGTCCGATAGCGGACCCTGGTGGCCTTCAAATGCACTTCACCGTCTTCTTCCGCGTACCCCCACGTAGATAGCACAACTGTAAGATCTCTGCCACATCCTCAGAGCTCTTGTCACTTCTCTCAAAAAGATGAATATGATTCAGGAATGCATCTTCTTCCAATAGGGAATCAGGACCGGCATTATGTCGATATTAGGCGCATGCATCTGGAATTCAGTCCCTTCGATCCAAACCACGAACACTGGATGACTTACATCAACCAACTGGAACAGCATTTTACAGACCATGGGTGGGTTGGTTGGTTGGTTTAAAAGGGGGAGGGGGGGAGCAACCAAACTGGTAGGTCATCGGTCCCTCATTCTGATTCAAATAATTCCACAAGAGTGGGGTAAAATAAGCGAGACATACAAAAAACAGCTGTAAGAAAGGAGAAAATCACAAGAATGACAGAAGGGCAACAGACACTAAAATGGACAGAATCGGACAAGAAAACCACACAGAAATGCAAGAAACATGTAGAAGAGATCACAATAAAACACACCCTCACAAATAAAACTTAAAACTAAAGCTGCTGTTGAGGCACTGTCGCCCAGCACTGAAAGCAGGGTGCTGGGAAAGTTAAAAGTCCACTGCAGAGAGGCTAAAAGTGGGCAGTCCAGCAAGAGGTGGATGACCATCATTTGTGAGCCACAGCGACATTGAGGTGGGTCCTCATGACGTAAGAGTATGGCCAATGCTGAGCCGGCAGAGAACAACTGATTCCCTACGAGAGGACCACATGGAAGATTTCCACACATTCCCAGTCTCCTGAATGACACACAGTTTGTTGTGCATATTGTTATGCCATTCTGTCTCCCAAAACCGAAAAACACTGTGGCATAAGACAGAACGCAGGTCAGTTTCGGAGATGCCCATCTCCAGAAACTGTTTCCGCATAGCCTGTCAGCAAGTTCATTGCCTGGGATTCCGACTTGTCCAGGGATTCACAGAAACACCACTCAATGATGGGACCATTCCAGACCATAGATGGAGTCCTGAATGGACAGTACCAAAGGATAGTGAGGGTAGCATTGGTCAATAGCTTGTAGGCTGATCAAGGAGTCAGTACACAGGAGAAACGACTCACCAGGGCATTAGTGGATGTGCTCAAGAGCACAAGATATGGCCGCCAGCCCATCAGCGAAAACACTGCAGCTGGCTGGCAAGGAGTGCTGTTTAATATGTCTTCCACGAACATAGCAAAGCCTATGTGACCATCAACCATCAAGCCATTGGTGTAAACCTCTTCACGGCCCTGGTATATGTTGAGAATCGAGAGGAAGTGATAGGGGACAGCCGCAGGGTTAACGGAGTCCTTATGGCCACACAAAAGGTCCAGAAGAATCTGCAGCCTAGGTGTACACCATGAAGGTGTATGTGAATGGACCTCGAGGAGAGGTGGTAAAGGGACTGGACGCGAACTGCAATCATAAGCCCTGACCTGGGCCACCAATGCAGGAGATGAACAGCCATGGTTGGGAAAAGGAGATGGTAATTCAGATGCACAAGAGAACTACGAATGAGCAGTTGTGCACACCTAACCTTCAATGGAGGGACTTTGGCCTCCACCAGAACACTGGTCACCGGACTTTTCCTACAAGCTCCCTTCGCTAGGCCAAAGCCACAACGGTGCACTTGATTGAGCAAATGCAATGCTGAGGATGCCACCACACCATAAACCAGATTCCCATAGTCAAGGCGGGACTGAAAAAGAGCTCTGTAGAGCTGCAGCAGCGTAGAGCTATCTGCACCCCATTTGGTGTTGCTCAGGCAGCAGAGGGCATGTAGGTGCTGCCAGCACTTCCACTTAAGCTGGTGAAGATGAGGTAGCCAAGTCAATCGGTCATCGAAAACCAGTCCTAAGAATAGATGTGTCTCCACTACAGTGAGTGGATCATCATTAAGGTAAATTCTGGTTCAGGACGAACAGTGCGATGACAACAGAAACGCAGAACACATGACTTGGTGCCTGAAAACTGAAAACCGTGGGCTAGACCCAATGACTGTGCCTTGTGAATGGGTCTTTGTAGGCACCGCTCAGGGACACCAGTACGGGAGGAGCAGTACGAAATGCAGAAGTCATCCGTATACAGAGAAAGTGAGACTGACGGCCCTACAGCTGCTGCTAGACTGTTAATGGCCACTAAAAATATAGAGATACTCAATACGGAGCCCTATGGATTGCCATTCTCCTGAATATGGGAGGAACTATGGGAGGCACCGATTTGGACATGGAAAGTACGGAGCGACAGGAAGTTTTGGATGAAAATTGGGAGCAGGTTCTGGAGATCCCACTCATACAATATCACAAG
The DNA here is from genome assembly GCF_023864275.1 of Schistocerca cancellata. Classification (NCBI taxonomy): domain Eukaryota; kingdom Metazoa; phylum Arthropoda; class Insecta; order Orthoptera; family Acrididae; genus Schistocerca; species Schistocerca cancellata. The sequence goes on along the minus strand of NC_064627.1, from coordinate 596,208,534 downwards.
GATATGATGTCGCCAGGTCTTGTCGTATGCTTTACGTAAGTCAAAAAAGATGGCGACCAAATGTTGGAGTCTGGAAAAGGCTGTTTTGGATGGCAGACTCGAGGGACATAAGATTATCAGTGGTAGAGCAACCCTGGCGGTAACTGCCCTGGCATGAAGCCAGTAGGCCACATGACTCCGGAACACAACCCAACTGGTGACACACCATACATTCCAGCAGCTTGCGAACAAAGTTTGTTAGACCGATGGGCTGGTAGCTATCCACATCAAGTGGGTTTTGCCCAGGTTTGAGCACCGGAATGATGATGTTCTCCCACCATTGTGATGGAAAGACACCATCACACCAAACCCAATGAAGACAACAAGGAGATGTTGGTTTTAGTCAGATGAGAGATGTTTAATCATCTGACTATGGATCCGATCCAGCCAAAGAGCTGTGTTGGGGCAATGTGCAAGGGGACCCAGGAGCTCCCACTCTGTAAATGGGGCATTATAGGGTTCACTGTGGCATTTAGTGAACAAGAGAACTTTCCTTTCCATCCGCTGTTTGAGGGTGCGAAAGGCTGGGGGGCAGTTGTCTGACACAGAGGCTCTAGTATAGTACTCAGCAAAGTGTTTGGCAATTGCATATATTCAGCAGATAACATACCATTGATTTTAATGCCAGGGACATGTGCTGGGGTCTGGTGCCCAAAAAGATGTCTGATCTTCATCCAGATTTGGGAAGGTGATGCATGGCACCCAATGGTCAACATGTACCTCTCCCAACACTCCTGTTCCCATCGTTTTATAAGCCGGCAAACATGGGAACACAGCCACTTAAAAGCTATTAGGTGCTCTAGGAAAGGTGCCATTTATATCACTGCAGAGTTCGCCGACACTCTTTAATTGCTTCAGCAACTTCCGGCGACTACCAAGGGACTGTCTTTCACTGGGGGGCACCCTAAAGAATGAGGGATCGTATTTTCCGCTGCAGAAACAATTGTTGTAGTGATCTGCTCAACGACAACATCGATGGCACCATGTGGGAGAGATTCAGAGGTGACATCAAAGGTGAATACTTCCCAGGCTGCCTTGTTTAAAGCCCATCTGGGTAGGCGTCTGTGGTCATGACGCTGGGGGAGTGACAGGAAGATGGGGAAGTGGTCACTACCACACAGGTCATCATGTGCACTCCAGTGGATACATGGGAAAAGGTCAGGACTGCAAACTGAGAGATCAATGGCCGAATATGTGCCACACTGAAATGTGTGGAGGCACCTGCATTTAAGAGACAGAGGTCGAGTCATCCTTATCCTGACAGCCACAGCTTCAAGAGGGGTTTGAAGGGGCACTGCTTCACTACATACTGAGTTCAGGACATAGACACAAACTCCACCTGACACACTATTATAGTTGCTGCGGTTCCTGAAATATCTCTTATAGCCACGGAGAGCAAGGGTCCGCATTGCCGGGAACCAGGTTTCCTGGAGGGCAATGCAGAAAACAGGTGTAAAGCTTAACAGTTGCTGCAGCTCAGCCAGGTAGTGGAAAAACTGCCGCAATTACACTGGAGGATTATGTTATCATGATACTAGGAAGGCATGAAACACTCGCTGATGCAGCCTATGCCTCAGGGTCCACTGGTACTACCAGATGAGTACCTGTGTGGTCATTATCCACTGTATCTGAGGGCCCAGTGAGGTCTAGGTCCTCAGTGGATGCCAGAATCTCCACCTCATCATCAGACACAGAGCTTGTAGGTAGTGGTGGTGGTGTGGGTGCCACTGCAGTGCCTTGGTTCTTGGGGGTCTGTTTCTTTTTAGGTTTCTCTTGCTGTTCAGCCACTGGTGGGTGTCAGCTTTGCCACTAGCAAGAACCTGGTACGGGAATGACACAAGGGATCCCTTCCTGGCAAGAGGAGCCGAAGAAGACTTATGCTTCTCCGGCTGGTTGGAGTGGGGACAACAGGGAGAGAAATGCACCTCACCATCAAGAAGGGGGCAGGTGGAGGCTGATGGCTCTGAGAGCCAACTGTACGCAGCAGAACGGAATATGGTAGAACCGTTGTTGTACCAGCAGCATAGGTTGACATCATATGCACATGATTTAGCCTCTCATATTTCCTCTTAGCCTCAGTGTAGGTCAGTTGGTCTAGGGTCTTTTATTCCATTATTATTCTTTCTTTCTGGAGAATCCTGCAGTCTGGCAGCAAGGTGAATGGTGCTCTCCGCAGGTGACACAGATGGGACGTGGGGCACATGGAGTATTGGGATGTGAAAGACATCCACAACCCCGACAGGTGATGCTGGAAGTACAGCAGGAAGACATATGGCCAAACTTCCAGCACTTAAAGCACAGCATTGGGGAAGGGATATATGGCTTTACGTCACAGCGGTAAACCATCACCTTGACCTTCTCAGGTAATGTGTCACCCTCAAAGGCCAAGATGAAGGCACCGATGAGAACCTGATAATCCCTCGGACCCCAGTGGATATGCTGGACGAAATGGACACCTTGCCACTCTAAACTGGTGCACAGCTCATCGTCAGACTGCAAAAGAAGGTCCCTGTGAAACATGATATTTGTCAAAGGCGAGTAGTGCCTGTGACTGGGCAGAGGATGCTGTTTTGATCAAGACCAACCCTGACCGCGTTTTGGGCAAGCTCTTCACCTCCCCAAACTTGTCCTCTTAAATGCCCCACAATGCGCATTATGGACATCATGCACCATGTAAGGCGCCCTTCCTCAATTGGCTGACTCTTTGGGAAAATTTTGAAAAATGGAGGTCAAACCCTACAGGGGACCATCACATAACAGCTGAAATATGAGACACTTCTTTAGCTGCCTCTTATGACTGGCAGGAATACCTCGGGCCTAATCTAACCTCCAGACGTGCAGGGGGGAGATCATGGTACCCTCGGCGATGTTGCAAAAGGGGCTTTTTTGTTTGCTAACACCAATGCTTCGGTGTTTTAGGTAGCACAGCAGCTTTTCTCAGACAGGGTAGAAGGTGACTTAAATTACTCTGACATTAAGGGCAAGTCATTCACATTAAGGGTCACTGCACTGTCCAGATCCAGTACTGGTCGACAAGGGTGCCAGACATGATCTTTGTGAACCACTGCCACAAAATCACTAACATCCTTGGTCTCTACCTCTTTTCATCTCCTAGGGTCTGCAATCCATGATGAGGCTCACCGAATTCACTTGACTGACAGCACGCTGTCATGTCATCAACTTTGTTCCAAGTATTACTACTTGTTCTCTGCTTCCCAGTATGGTGCGAAGAGCTATACCGCTCATATCACTCCCCACCCAGACGCAGTTCCAAAGTTTTACAAGGCCCGCCCCATTCCACTTGCCTCAAGGAACAGCATGAAGCAGCAATTTGAACACCTGGATATGACTGGTACTAAGCAACCTTGTGGGCCATGCCATTGGTCATTGTATGGGCCAATGGCACCCTCCACCTCTACTGAGGTAAGGCAATGGTGAATGCTCAGGCCACTGTCGACATTTATCCTCTTCCCATGGTGAATCTCAGACACAGGAATTTCTTTTTCCAAATCATCTTGATGGATGCTTATTTACAGCTGCCACTTGAAGACAACCAGCAAACTGCAGACGTCAATATGCCTTTTGGACACACTAAATACAGTCTTCCCTTTGGTGTTAGATTGGTTGTAGCCTTGTTTCAGCATTACCTTGAGCACCTGGGGAAACAACACTGATTGTCCAGGATGGTTGTGGTTTGTTGAGCAAAGCCATGTATGTGATCGTCTCCACCAACTACACATTGTAACAGCAACAGATGAACCAACTCCATCCACAAGTTGTGACTCCCTCTCAGTTTCAGATCCAGGTGGCATTCAGTTCGGGTGTCAGCTGGTGGCACCCCATCATGACAACGGCCAGTCCTTGTCAACACCCTGCCTGTGCCGCAACCTGGTCAATGCTAGAGCAGGAGCTGGGATTCTGATGGATGCCTCACTTTTCTCCAAATAGTGGGCCATTGTTGCTCTTCCCTGAGAGTGGAGAGGAGGGGAGGGGAGGGATATCAATATGTTACATCCACATTATCTGCCAGACAACATCCCTCCTCATATGATGGTGTCACCAGCAGACAGGCAGGAACGGCCTCCTCTAGATGACACTCCAAATGTGGGAACTACTTTGCAAAGCCTCCTCATACCCCAATCAAATATCTGGTGACATTGTCTCTCCTGGCAAGCCAATTAGTGAGCAGCTCAACATCGCTGCCTTTGGCAGCCTATAATGTGGAACAAGTGTACCCCTCCACATGATGATACAGCCAGTCCCACCAGGCTTATGCAACAGTCATCGCTAAGCCTGCACCCTAAGTTCCAGAAAGTGTCAATGTCATCTGTGAGATGTCTGCATAGAATGTTCTTTGTATCCCATTTTTACATAGGCAAATGTTTTAATAATTCACTGGCACAATCGTACTGAGGTTAGGTGCTACTGGTCAGATAGCTGTGTCACAACAGTTGTTTATGTATACAAAGTTACACTAACATCCAACAAGGTCTTCCGGCTGCACTTGTTTTGACAGCCTGAGTATATGAATGAGCTTGCACTCAACAGTAATCTCAAATCCCTTCTCAGACAATGCAGTTGTCTGTACGAAAGTACAATATGAAGGAAGCTGCACATGTTCAGTCAGACCTTGAGCGAATCCGAAAGTGGTGTAAAGATTTGCAATAAACTTTAAATGTTCTTAAATTAGGACTGTCCACAATATGAAAAAAATATATTATCTGATGACTACAACAGCAATGGGTCACAGTTGCTATCAGTCGACTCATGCAAACAACAAGATGTATCAGTTTGTAGGGATATGACATGGAATGATCACCACATTGGCTCAGTTGTAGATAAAGTATGTGACAGTCTTTGGGTAGTAGGCAGGACACTGGGGAAAATGCAGGCCGCCTACAAAGGAGGCTGCTTACAAAGGAGGCTGCTTACAAAGGAGGCTGCTTACAAAGGAGGCTGCTTACAAACCAGTTTTGCATCCTGGCTTACAATACTGCTGAAGTGTGTGGGACCTGTACCAACTAGGACTAACAAGGGATACTGGAGATTACGAAGAAGGCCCATCATCGATGATCACCAGTTTGTTTCACTCAGAAGTATTTGGTGAAAGCCTACTAAAGAAGTTTCAAGAATCAGCTTTAAGTGATGAATTTAGGCATGTACTACAATCCCCCACATATCAATCCTGTAATAACCACGAAGACAACATCAGTGGCATTTAAAAAATTTTATCCTGGTGTTTCACATGTGAAAAGAGTGGAAAGAAGCCTTAATAAGTGGTACAATAAACTTAGTCTCAGCCTTACACTTCACAGTGATTTATGCAGTATACATGTAAGTAAACCCTGACAGTTCATTGAATAGAACTGCAACTACCCATTCAGTCATTTGTACAAACACTACAGGCTTTCTATTTGTACTGACTTTCTGACAGAATTACATCAAATACACATGAAGAGCAGTCTATCATAAAGTATTTATACAACGAGCCTTCTTGCACCTATTATAGGACTTCTCTGACGATGCAACATACAGTTTCTGAGAATATAAGGGTGGAGTGACCAGAAAATTAACTATCAGATACAGATAAACTACAGATACATATTTTAATTTGTGTGGTGATAATATCATTTCAATCTGAAGCAATGGTTATGGGGCAGCAGCATAATGCATGCTGAAATATCTGGTCTCAGTCTGCTACACTTGCTTAAACCTCAGAGACCTTCGTGATGTCATGCAATCCCCAGTAACATTAAACCAATGAGAGATTATAATGAAGGGATTCCTGCCAGGAGACAGCACTTGTTTGCATAGGAGACAAGGAAGGCAATGAGACTGTCTGTGTTTACGTCAAAATCCATTTGTTCTGTGCCTCAGACCTGAGCATCTGAAAGTCAGGTGTTAGTGGACCACAGTTGCCAAAAAAGTTATTCTTACAGTACAGAAAGATTAAAAAAATTTTAAGATTACTGTCAGCATAATCTGTGCCAACTATCGTAGGGAAATGTTGTAACTTGATGTGTGCACTTGCGATAGATCAGTAATACACCTCGTATTAAATAGTAGATTTCTTAGCCAGCTGGAAGAGACATTAATGGAACAAACAAACTTGACATGGTTTAAATGAAGCAAATAAACTGCTCGTTTCCACATAAATGGTTTTGATAAGGGCGAAACAAGTTCAACTGTTGCCCTGTTTACGGTGATGATCAGCATAAGCTGCTAGGAATCAGCTTAAGGCAGAGTACAATTGTTAGCAAAGTATGTCTTCCAGCTCAGGAGTTGGGTAACAGGATCTTTGAGACTACTGCTAGATCACTACAGAGCATATATCAGTGGTGTGTGAATAGGAACTATTTTAACTTTATCTTGCACATCGAAATAAGGCTGCTGACACTTGGAACTGTTTGTATTGTCATGTGCAGGAACTTGTTCCAGGCCCACAAATAAATGGCTCATTTTCTGATTTCTTGTGGAACTCCAATCATAATTTGGCTCATACATTGCACATCACTATGAGTGCGTTAATATTGGCAGATAAGCATGCCGATGAGAATGAGATGATGAAATATTTCAATGTCTATTCCAAAATTGTACCATTCACTTTCTAAACTGCTTATTCCCCAGTGCAAATACAATTTAACATATTTATTCAGTGAAAGGAAGTTCCAGTAAGATTAAATATTAAACTTTCTATTACTGTACTCACAACGGAAGCACAGCTTAAAAAGGAAAACATGTTCTCTCTTTCACATCCTGTGGTTAAAAAAGCTTTAATGGAATGAAAGATTATTGATGACTTCCCAGCTATCAATGCTTTTACAGGAAAGCGACATTTCCAAATGTCAGACTGTATCGTAGTCAACTGCTGTTATGCTCTGGCTCACTGCTACTCCAATGCAGCAGCACCACATCTCATCTTAGATCTGAAAAAGTGCACTCTGATTGGCAGCATCAATGGAAACTTAACTGGCAGTATGTGCTACCCAATGAATGAAGTCACACACCCCTCTATAGCCCCAGGACAGAAAGCCATGAGGTGCTAAGGTGTATCCTCTACCCAGTTGAGTCAAATGTGTCAATATTCAGTCTTTTGAAGTTTGATTTATGACGCCATCTACTCATGTTGATTTAAGCAGGGAGAGAAAATTGTCACGGAGTACCATCAGTGGTTCACGATACTCTTAGCTTTTAGATGTAGTAACTGCACATTGTGAAGGCGGCAGGAACGATCTGCACACGGAGTGAGTGTTAGCATCCACTGCAGGACTACAACTATGAACAGTGTAATCTGAGGCACCGCCACCAGGAATATTTCAATGTACAGTGTAGATTACAGCAAAATATACACGAATGACTATTCTAAAAAAAAAAAAAAAAAACTCAAACTTATTGAAGACTGGAAAAGAAGAAAGATTAGCTTTCTTATTCCTATTAACAAAGGAGTAATTAGAGGTGAAATGCTAGTCCTAAATGGACTAAGACAGAGAAGGAAACTTGTCATAGCCTTTCCAGAAGAAAACTGAATGGTACTTTCATTTGTCTTTGTAGGAATATGTCATGTTTATTTCTGTCATGCTTATAATGGTATTAGGCAAATATAACTCTCTTCAGTAAGTTTGGCTACATAGTAACCATTCTTCTGCTCGAAGAAATTAATGACCTTACAAGATATTCTCAAAATTCTTCCTTATAAAGGCCAGAAAGCCCTACACCATTAAAAATGGAACCAAAAGAAAACCACGAATTCAATGAAGAATTCACTTTGGGTACACTGCTACCTCACAGTGCACAGAAGTCTTTAAATGGCATTTAAAATGAAAAGATTTAAAGGAAATTTCATTAAGAAGGACAAATCGGGTAATGTATGTATACTCTGTAAAGGAGACTCAAAAGAACACACACATACACACACTTACATATAACACGGTAATGGAATTTCAGCTGAAGACACACACTTAATGTGATCAAATACATCGAATTATGAGCTCTGGGTAATTCTCCATGACCATTATTTCAAAGAACCACCTCATAATTACTACACCGAAGTTCCCAGTCACAAATTTGTACAACGCGCGTACAGGACTAGGACTGGCAATTCTTGCCATTTCAGTCCAGCTCAAGATTATTCGATTATTTAAGTCCATGTTTGGTAATATATTAGTTTATAAAGTTCATGACTGGATTCAGCTTTGTACCCATAATCGCATCAGACTTTATCAGAAATGCACAGGTGGGTAGTTCTATGTGTCACTGCTGTAATTGTTGGATCAGATGAAGGCTAAACAACAGAAACTGGTTATCAATTTTACTATTATGTGGTCTATAAATGAATTCATTACAAACTTAAATCTGTCTCCTCCGCAGTTCCAAGCAGCCTCCTTTCTTCTAGTTTACTAGTAGTACTATTTAATTACAAAGCTTTTTCATCAATGCTTTGTCACCTTATGTGACACCAAGTCATCTCCAAAATTTTGCAAAATAAAACAGACAGAAATAAAGGAAAGAAAACGAAAATCTTTACAGTAACTGCCTCCAAAGAAATAGGAGAAATACGGGAACTATAGAGCAAACAGAATTTAAGCAAGGTTTCCTTAACTCTCTGGTTTATTTTTCAGTTGTGATTTACAAGGTTAACTGTTACTTTTACTTACATACTCTAAAGTAGCCAGTATTACAGGTAGTTAAAATCTCTTATGTAGTCTAACCTTTTCTTGTTGACTGCTTTACCTAATTACGGTTCAAACTCTGCACTTCCACTTTATCCACTGTGCAACTTTGTATCCCTGTGCTCCACATTTCTGCATAACTGAATCTGGCTTACATTCTTGTCTACATATGACCCTAATTGCCTATTGTGCTCTTACACAAATTCATTTTGGAAAATAAGCATTTCCATTTTGTTTGTCCCCTCCACTACAACTAATATCTCTCTACATCATCACTAAGTTCAAGGCAACTTCAGCTGTTAAATGAGAGTCAGTTTTTGTGTGGAATATCTTAACAATAAAGCAACAACTGAAGAACAAAACTTTTCTTGTCACAATGTAAAAGTGTCCAAAAACTTACATCTGTCAAAAAGAAAAGAATTATCAGAAGGGGGAGAAAGGTGTTGTTCTAAGAATCAAATTCACTGTAACAATGGTGCAGAGAGAGAGAGAGAGAGAGAGAGAGAGAGAGAGAGAGAGAGAGAGAGAGAGCAAACCACACTGGATGAAAACAGTATATACAGATACTTAATGGTACGAATGTTTGATTTGGAAGACCGACTAGCACAAAAAAAAAAAAAAAAAAAAAAAAAAAATGTTGCAGCAGAGTTATTTTCCAAAATATGAGGTATGGCACAGCGCAGTAGGACAAGTTTACAACCACATTGTGAATTAGCAAGCATGGTTTGGATGCGTGAAACCCCAACAACAAGCAACTGGCCCAAAGAAACTGACTCCTTCCACTCTCAGCATGTTTAATGGGCTGAATGTAATTTGCATAAAGAAACTGTTACGAGCAGCCTGTTTCACACCCCTCATATATAAAGTACTGGCACTCTAGCAGAAAGTCATATAATTATCAAAGCAAGTACATTAGCAGTTGCTACAATTCATTAGTAGCATACTCTACTAGTGCCACCTGACATAATTCCTCTTGCATTTTAATGCATATCTTGGCTCATTCCACATTACCGGAAGACAGTTCTTCATAAAGGGGTTTACAGAAAACAATGACTAAATGAATGACATATTTAAGGTGTGTCCCATTACTAACAAACAATAGTATTAAATGACACTGGGAGAGAAGGAATGGAGACTGCAGATATATGCACAGCAATTTATGTCTGTTATAGTTCTGTAAGTCTTGATTTATTGGTAACTCTTCATTTGAAAGTAAACACGACAGCCGAGAATAATGGCGAAAATCAGGAGCAGGGCAGTGTCAGAATGGTAATACAGTTATGATGACATCCAAGAGAAATTAACGCACTAGTTAAGGAGCAATGTAGTATACTGGAAGAAACAAGCTTATGAAAAAAGATCTTTCAAAATCTGTTATCCACTGCTGCATAAAATTTGTAATATTTATTTATTGATCATTTTATCACATTCTTGCTATAGAACTTGTCAGTGTGGCGATATCACCATTTGGCTAGACATTAAAGGTCCTCTAGGATAGATTGGTCTATTCTTCAGTAGGAGGGAATGCTAACAACCATAGCACAAGAATCATGGTGCACAGAGGTACACGTTAGAATTATGAAGTTGGATTATTTGTAACAATTTTTTCCCCTTTGAAAGTAATCTTGAAGTGTACATTTTGGAGTCAATTACTAGTACTTATGGCATCAGTACATCTTGAGGCAATTATTAATATAATATGATATAGCCAATCATGAGTCACCACATTCTAAATTAGCTGGCAGCCACACTAGATAATCAAATGACCACTCTCCTTACCCAATTTCTCAAATGCGAACTGTGAACATGCTCGCCCTATAAAAAATAGCCTCTCACCAACAAGCACAACACACATTCTTATTATGCAAAGCCACATTGTTTAAGTAATCCCTGCAAATCAATGGCAAAGAACAATATACTTTTATTCTGGTGTCTCCAAGTCAAACAGTTCATTTCTTGACTATATTATTGACCTTATGCTCCAAGCAACTACATAAACTATTCCCAGCAATATTTAAATAGTTATCTGCTATTTAGTTCACCACATACACAAGTACACACTGCATCATAACCCTTTTAATTCATTATGACTTGGGAACCAACTGCTACACGATACGATTCAACGCATGAACTAAATGAGGAGAAAATGATACCTTATATTTAACCATTAATATTACAGTATGTTCTCCAGTCTGAATATTATCTAACATATGATGACTGAAAACTTTGCTTCAACAAAATCCCTAGCAAACAAATACATGAAAGAAAGGTAATGAAAACGAAGAGCACTCACGTCTTCTTCTCATTAGGTGTTGCCGCCACCAGCTCATAAATCTGCGCTCCATTATGTGAAGTATTTACCAGGTACAGGGCATTTTGATCTGCAACAGAAAAAATATTTTCCAATTGATTATAACTACATCCAGTTCATCTGTCTGCAGTAGTTGTTTTATATTACTTGCTAAAGAGTGTATTATCCAAGAAACTGTATTGATTTTATCATTGTATTCATTTATGAGTATAGAAATTCTTTCTTTCTACAGCACTTTACATGGAGTTGTATGATGGGTAAAATTATTTATGGTGTGATACATAAGTCTGCAAATTATTTTGTTTGTTACAACGCAGGAGACTGACAACATCAACACAGATCCCATTAACATTTTCTTTTAAATTAAGCACTGGTATTACTACAAATGAACTTCATTCAGAATCATTATTTTTAAAATATCAACAAATCAATAAATCAATCAAGTCCAATCATACTGGATGGTAAGGTTAAGAGAGAGGTAATGTTAACACTGAAATGGGATAATTTACAGCAAAACTTGCACCGATGAAGATGTGAACTCCATGCTAAGAGTTCTACAACACAGTAACAAATTTCAGTCCTGTATTGAATAATGTCTTCCAACAGGATAAACCCCTAGATCATGCTCTATGAACTGGACTTGGGGTGGTCCATTGCCTCACCGCAAGTGTTCTCTGAAATGAGTTTGGGCTGCCTGGAGTGCTGCACTGCATGTTCTATGAATAGTGCTTGGCAAAACTGATGGCAACGTGATGATGTGACCAGAAATATATTCACACACTTTCCATTATTCGCAGTGACAGACTACACTAAATCAAGAGGAAGAAAACAGTGTAAAAAACGCATATGTTATCCTCAAATACAAAGGCAAAATGAGTGGCACTGACTTAGCTGATCAATACATGACAAATTATACCACAACAAGCAAATTTCTCTGAGAATATTACGTAAAGCAATTCTGCCAACTGATGGGCATTGCAGCTCCACATTCATCCTTGGTTTACAAGAAACTCAGTGACAAATTCGGGATAACTGATTTCCTACTTCAGCTTAAGGAAAGTTAACTTAAAAAATGCATTCGTGAGTCCTTCCTCTCAGCAAAGCAATTTAGCTTGTCCTTGCCAAGTCTCAGACCCAACACAACTGGTGGTACAACCTTTTCCTAAATAATTTCCTTCTACTGAGAAGAAACTGGCGCCGGTGAGATATACCTAGTGTGCTGCAGCAAAGAAGACATTAATGGGAAGAAAATAAGAAAGACATATTTATTGTGAAGAGTGCGATGCTGGACTATGTGCAATACCCTCCCTTGAGCTATATCATATGAAAAATAATTTATAAATAAATGTTGTATAAGGAAACTGTAAAATAATTAAGGAAACTGTAAAATAATTAAGGAAACTGTAAAATAATTAAGGAAACTGTAAAATGATTGCTGTATAAGAAAACTGTAAAATGATTGCTGTATAAGAAAACTGTAAAATGATTGCTGTATAAGAAAACTGTAAAATGATTGCTGTATAAGAAAACTGTAAAATAATTGCTGTATAAGAAAACTGTAAAATAATTGCTGTATAAGAAAACTGTAAAATAATTGCTGTATAAGAAAACTGTAAAATAATTGCTGTATAAGAAAACTGTATTTACTAGCTCCTCCAGTAATATCCTGCTTGAGGCTATTCTAATATGCCAAAAGTAATTTACTTGCATAGGCTTCCACAGCCTGTCAGTTGATGAACTTTTTTTTGCGAATGGTACCATGTCATACTGTAAAAGACTACACTGGAGAAATCAATGTTTTGGCTATGGTTACAGTGACCCAGGGGGGAGAACACTGTAGTAATGGTCATAATTTTGATTTATCCAGTACAGTTTGTTTACAATCTCACACTGCACCATGCTCTGAAAACTGATGTAAAAAATAATTTCTCGTATTTTAATAACATACATTGCTGCTGCCAAAAGGTTTGAGTTGCTGGCAAATAACAATTGCAACAATCATTTGCTTTGGAAAAAGTCATTCTGAACCATGCCAGCACCAAGGAAGTGTCATGAGGCAGAAGAATAATTTTGTGGGCGGGAACAGATAGCAATTAACAGTAGCAAATGAAATGATCACGACTGATATGCAAGAATCTGTCTCCTTGTGAGAAGTTGGACATACTCATGAAACTGAATAAAAAGTGGACAGAACAATTTATGTTAAACACAAACTGTAGTCAAGGAACTATCAGCCCAGCAGAATGACTTAAATATTCTTCTACACTGAGTTTATGTGGAAGCGCACAGGACGCCACAATACATGAAAGCATTTGTTTGTCAACAGCTGCACACTTTTAAAAAAATAATGTGAATTATTCTTATTAATATTTGCCAAGTCATGCACTTCACAGGTCTGTTACTTCAGAGCATACGCACACAAGTGCAACTGAAATCGATTGAGAACTATACAAACAGTAATCTATAAAACTGTTTGAAAAGTTTTGGGAAGTAACTAGATGCCGAAAATCAGAACAAAAAGTGGAGGAAAGAACATTTACAGTATTTACAAAGCCTTGGGGTCTATACTAAATAGACTTTACTGAATGACAAAATTTTCTCCCTGTGTGCCTTCAATGTTATTTATGTCAATAAAACAGCAAGAAGTGTTTATGGTGAGTCACTTAACAACAAACAGTAAAAAATGGCAGTCTGCATCCACAAAGGTGGTAGAAGTTGATATCAGTAGTTTAGGAAATGAGAATCTTAGATGAACACTGCTTTGAGTCACAAGGTTACATTATAATCAAAGGCAAAAAGGAAAAATAAAATAATAATAATAATAATAATAATAATAAAAACACTCTTAGGCAGGTAGATTTTGGGTTCAGTTATGGACTTCACTCTCCCTACAATCTGACCCTCTACTCTTTCTTTTTGGTGTGCAAATGAAGGTTTACACAATGGTGAACATACATGTACCAATCAATCAGGTAAGACACTTTGAAGAGCGAGACATTCTGAAAGGAGCAAGAGGATATCCTCTCCAAAGTACATAACAAATACATCATCATTCTGCTTGGAGGCTTCAATGCCCAGCATACCTAGAAAAAAAAAAAAAAAAGTATCAGAAGATTGTTGGAAACTAACCAGCTCACAGGTGAACCAATTACAAAGAGAGAACAGAAGAGACGCAGAACATTCAGTCTGATTCTAAATTCAACTGCTTTGAACCACCTGCCCAGGAAGCAGAAGATCTGGACGTCTTCAAACTCCAACTTTCGAGAATTCCAAATTGACTATTTCACCACTGCATGGAAGGCACAAAAAGAAAATCATAAAGTAAAGACTGTGAGAAATACCAACCTGGACACAGTTTAACTTTTATGTTTGAACAGGAGTGATCTAATTCCAATACCAAGGAGGTCAGTCCCAGAAAAAATTATAAATATGACGGAGACAAGCTAAGGAGAGAACAAGTATTCAGCCACAAGTTGGAAACTGTAAGTCTGGACACAGGAACAACTGCAAGGAGCTATATTCAAAGCAGCTAAGTAGATGGTCCCACTCGCAACATTCAGAAAGCATTCTTACTGGGGTAATGAATAAGATGCAGCAGTATAACTAAGAGAGGTTGTTTGGCAAAAATGGAATTTCCAGGAAAATGAAACCAACAGGGTCAACATACCAAACATGAAAAACTCTGCATTAAAAACTATCTGCAGGACGAATCATACACACATTTAAAAAGAATAAGTTAGTACAAACCAAACAAAACTGAAAAAAATAAGACATGACCTAATTTTGATAAAATGGACACGTACCTGACGTACAACAACTCTGAACATATACAACCCTCTGGGCCTACAGTTCAGAGATTTCAAAAGGGGAAAATCAGCCCACAGTGATCAAGGTAATTGCTAGAATCTATCCATTTATCTTTAACAGCTCCTCTAGTTTGAGGCTCCAGATATCACATCCAAACATCCTCATAGATCTGTCTCCATTCACGAAGGAGTAAATCAAGATTATCATCCGAACACTGAAGGACAATAAGGAACAGGGTGAATATCTGATAATTCCTGAACTGTGGAAGACTGCAGGAGATAATGCAATTGATAAACTTGTTGCAATTATTCATGATATTTGGGAAAGTGAGAAACTGCCAACTTCCTAGCAGATGGACCTCTGCTGTAATACATCCACTACATCGGAATGGGGATAGAATCGATGTAAGCAACTAGGCACCTCTCTCCCACTAAACATTTACAATATCCTCTCAAAAGCTCTACAGAACAGGGCAAGAAAACAAACTGGTCCACAATTGGGGGAATACCAATGGGGCTTCGGGAAGGGATGACCAGGTGCTCAGCAGATTAAGAATCTGAGTCCATTCCTTCATAGCTGAAACTCAGCAACATGGGATTTGTTATGACCACCCTTCAGTTTCAGGAAGGTGTGTTCCTCACTAATCGAACTACCCTACTTCAAATCTTGAAGAATTTAGCCTAGATAACAAGACAAAATCAGTTATCTAACAAACCATGACCAACACCACCTCCAAACTGAATTTCAGAGGAGATACATCCAGTGCTCTTGAAATTAGATTAGGAGTGAGAGAATGCATGGATAGTGGCTTCCATTATCCATTTTTTTTAGCCCCCCACCCCAGAAAAGATAATCTG
This sequence comes from Schistocerca cancellata, assembly GCF_023864275.1. NCBI lineage: Eukaryota > Metazoa > Arthropoda > Insecta > Orthoptera > Acrididae > Schistocerca > Schistocerca cancellata. The sequence goes on along the minus strand of NC_064627.1, from coordinate 596,192,851 downwards.
AGAATGGTGGAAATAATTGAACAATTCAAAAATTTTTGTGTGTATTTCAGTAGCTATTAAGGTTTCAAACTTTATTTGTACAACATTGCACAAAGGAGCTCAAAAACTTTTATGCATGTTCATACAACTGAGTGTGGGCACCATTTGTAGCTCTACATATACTGGAACAATTTTACACTTATCACCAAATGTTCATAAGTATGACACGTGTTATGGCCCCTACTGTGACATATACCAGTTGTCTCAAATGTACGAGGTATTGGACCCTTCTTCTGCAAACAACTCCTTGATAAACACTCATGCACTGTAGTCCAGTAGAGTCACATCAGGAGACTGAGAGGGGGGGGGGGGGGGGGGGGGGGGCAAGTAACACTCAGGAAATGTCTCCACGAGAAATGTGGCAGACATCCACATGATAATGTGGTGGGGCACCATCCAGCTGGAAAATGTTGTCAGGAGGCATCTGTGGAACTGCATAGTTTCCCAACATGTCTTGATAGGTGTATCCCGTCACAGTTGTGTATGAGCCACACGACTCGGCACTAGTCATGAAATGGTGACTATCTTTGAGTGTGTGTTCGTCTGTTACATATTTACCTGACAATATAAAATGTCAAGTTCTTTTGTTATAATGATTTCTTTGCAAACACTGGAAGCCTGCACACCATATATATGAGTTCACGTGAAAGTTCTCTGGATAAGTTACCATGTGAGATTGTAAAAAAAAATATTACTGATGAAACCAAAGTTTCAGCCTTGGTTACACTAGCTTTATTCTGAGGCTGTAACCATTGTCACCCAACACCAAGATGAATAGACTGAGACTAACCTATCAGAGAAAGAAGACTGTGACATGCATTATCAACCTGAAGGTACCCCACTGACTACAGACATCTGCAATAATAGATCAATGTCCTTAAATGCCTAAGTTACACACTACTGTACCGTTATTTGACTGGAGGTTCTGTAAGTGGCAGAGGTGCTTACAATGAAAAAGTGATGTCCAATGGAAAGACCTGAAGCCAAAGAAAGAAATGCTTTGAGAAAAATCCTGGTGTTGATGGAAAAAAAAGGGAGCGAGAGAGAGAGAGAGAGAGAGAGAGAGAGAGAGAGGGAGACTACAGAACACATCACAGCCATGAACTATCTAAGTATGTCAAAGATCAGTGACTATGATGATACAAGATGACATAGACAACATTTCCAGTTGGTGTGGTGAATGGCAGCTGGCCCTTAATGTAGAAATATGTTATTTCATGTAGATGAGTAGGAAAAACAAACCTGGAATGTTCGGATACGTTTGACACGGTCACAGTGTTTAAATATCTGGGCATAATGTTGCGAAGTGATACGAAATAGAGCAAGCGTGAGAGGATTGTGGTAGGGAAGGAGAGTGGTCGAGTTTAGTTTATAGGGAGAATTTGAAAGGAGACCACATACAGGATGCTAGTGCGAGTACTCTTGAGTCCTGCTCAATTTTGTGAGCATTGCACCAGGTCAGATTGAAAGACGACATCACAGCAGTTCAGAGGCGAGCTGCTAGATTGTTACTGGGAGGTTCGATCAGCATGCAAGTGTTGTGGGTACACTTCGGGAACTCAAGTGGGAATTCCCGGAGAAGAACACTATTGAGTAAGGTCTGAGACCTGACATTTGAAGGCGACTGCAGAATGATTCTACTGCCGCTAACACATATTTTGTGTAGGGGCCACACAGATAAGGAATGAGAAATCAGGTCTCATAAACAGGCATCGCTCTAACTGCAAGTGGAACAGGAAATGTAATGGCCAGTAGCAGTACAGCATACCCTCTGCCACGCACTGAGTGGTAGCTTGCGGAGTACGTATGTAGATTAAGATTATTCACAAGGTGGAGGATTGCCTCTTATGGTCATGTAACACGAATGTATGCAGTGAAGGTATCTAAAAGGATGTTAACATACTTGCAACATAAGAAAGCCCAATGGCTGTGGTTCACTTAAGTTTAAAAAAGGTCAAGGAGACCTGAAAATTTCTCTTCCAGATATCCCAAAGCACAATCTGCCAAATGAAAAAGTAATAAAAAGCAAAGATTATCAGCAAAAGCTTAAGATAAGGAACATGTGAACCCCCAAGAGAAAAAGAGCAACAACAGAAAACAGTGAGTCTTTCCAAGTCAGCAATTCAGAAGGTGCTGTTTCTTTCTGAGATATGGGCTTTAACTTGCCCCCATACCAGCTCAATAGGATTGTAGTGGCAGTGATATGGTGGTAACCCGATTACTTTGTGACCATGCTGTCTTGCCAGTTCATCTATCTCGTAAGTGCGGTATTTAGGCTTGTATGCATTTACGAGCATGAGTAACTCTGCCCTGGTCTGTGCGAGGAATTCCATTAGACGAGAACCATGAAACAATTTCATCCTTCCTGATATTTGAAGTAGGAGCCTTATTCACTTGTACAGAGTGCACACTTGTGTTGGCCATGACAATAACAGAATTCTCTTCCATGTCCGGAAGTAGCTGTTGCACAAACCACCACTTTAAGACAGCATAGGTCATTACAGAGTGATAGTCATCTGATTCCTTCGCCTTCAATGTTTCAAATATTAATTTACTCTCTGGTATGAAGCCTGTCTCTGCAGAACCAGCGTGAAGCACAATATGACGTCTCCCTTTTCCCACGGGAACCTTCAGGCCACCAACATCACCACTTGTCTTCCAGCACATTGGTCTTGAATTGTTCTGGTGAACGTATGTTTCATCAAGATAATAAATATGTGGTTTTCTGGCCTGTTTTATCTCGTGCATTTCTCTCAAGGACACAGTTCTTGCTGCTACAATGTCACTTCTCTATAAGAGCAGTTTTCTTCCATCATTGCTGTTTCTGTATTTAAATCCCATCTCCCTTAATATTCTGTGCATGGCAGATTTGCTGCAGTTGAAACTTTCAGCTTCTCTCATGCAGGAACATACGGTAATTTATCTGCTGTAGGATATTCACCTTGGCTATACATGTCAAATATTTTGCGCTGTAATACATTCTTGCTGAAATCGTCGAGCTCACTTATGAATTTCTTTCGATTTCGGTGCTTACCAGGTGACTTAAAAATAGGCGATTCGTTCTCTTCAGTAGATGCTTTGGCTTCACTGGCAACCTGTTTTACAGTTCTCGAACTGGTACCACATGCCTTAGCTGTTCATTCTTGGCACTTGGCTACACTGGGCGATGCTTTTTTGTCAGTTGTGGCTGCAACTTCCAGCTCCTGTCTAAATAACATATATGCAAAATATTATTTCTCTCGCCTGCCTGTGTAGTACTGGGTGAGATTTGCTGTTGCCATTCATATTACCACAATGCCTTGCAATAACTTCTGAAAAGCACCACACACAATGCTAAAACCAGTCGTAAACTTCCTGTGCACAAAATGACATTAAATTGGGTGCTCACTATGGCTGACTGACTCCTATTGGTCAGCAGGTCATGTGACTTCCATGTTACTGAGCATCCAGTCCTCACCCGCCAAGTTACATGACGCCCACTCTAGTAGTGCGAACGGCTGAAAGCATGAATATCAAGAGCTCAGATGGAAAACCAGTCCTAAGCAAAGAAGAGAAAGCAGAAAGCTGGAAGGAGTATATAGAGGGTCTATACAAGGGCAATGTACTAGAGGACAATAATATGGAAATGGAAACGCACGTAGATTAAGATGAAATTGGAGATATGAAACTGCGTTAAGAATTTGACAAGGCACTGGAAGACCTAAGTTGAAACACGACACCAGGAGTAGACAATATTCTGTCAGAGCTACCAATAGTCTTGGGAGAGCCAGCCATGACAAAACTCTTCCATCTGATGAACAAGATGTACGAGACAGGTGAAATACCTTCAGACTTCAGGAAGAATATAATAATCCCAGTTCCAAAGAAAGCAGATGCTGACAGGTGTGAATATTATCAAACTATCAGTTTAATAAGTCACAGCTGCAAAATACTAACATAAATCATTTACAGAAGAACGGAAAACTGGTAGAAGCCAACCTCTGGAAAGGTCGGTTTCGATTCCGGAGTAATTTCTGAACACGCAAGGTAATACTGCCCCAATGACTTCTCTTGGAAGATAAGTTAAGGAAAGACAAATCTAAGTTTATAGCATTTGTAGACTTACAGAAAGCTTTTGACAATGTTGATTGGAATACTCTCTTTCAAATTCTGAAGGTGGCAGGGGTAAAATACAGGGAGCAAAAGGCTATTTACAATTTGTAGAGAAACCAGATGGCAGTTACGAGAGTCAAAGGGCATGAAAGGGAAGCAGTGGTTGGGGAGGGAGTGAGACAGGGCCAATCTCTGATGTTATTCAATCTATATACTGAGCAAGCAGTAAAGGAAACAAAAGAAAAATTCAGAGTAGGAATTCAAGTCCTGGCAGAAGAAATAAAAACTTGGAGGTTTGCTGACGACATTGCAATTTTGGAGAGACAGCAAAGAACTTAAAGACCAGCGGAACGGGATGGACAGTGTCTTGAAAGGATGATATAAGATGAACATCAACAAAAGCAAAACGAGGATAATGGAATATAGTCGAATTAAACCAGGTGATGCTGAGGGAATAAGATCAGGCAGTGAGACACTTAAAGTAATAAATGAGTTTTGGTATTTGGGAAGCATATAACTGATGATGATCGAAGTAGGAAGGACATAAAATTGTAGACTGTCAATGGCAAGAAAAGTGTTAATGAAGAAAAGAATTTGTTGATGTGAAGTATAGATTTAAGTCTCAGGAAGTCGTTTCTGGAAGTATTTGTATGGCACGTAGTAATGTATGGAAGTGAAACATGGAAGATAAACAGCTTATACAAGAAGAGAATAGAAGCATTTCAAATGTTGTGCTACAGAAAAAAGCTGAAGATCAGATAGGTCACATAACTAATGAGGATAAACTGAATAGAATTGGGGAGAAGAGAAATTTGTGGTACAACCTGACCAGAAGGGATAGAATAGTAAGACACATTCTGTGACATGAAGGGATCACCAATTTAGTACTGGAGGAAAGCATGTAGAGGGAGACCAAGAGATGAATGCAGTAAGCAGATTCAGAGGGATGTAGGTTGCAGTTGTTACTCGGAGGCTTGCACAGGATAGAGTAGCATGGAGAGCTGCGTCAAACTACTCTTTGGAATGAAGACAACAACAACAAGTACTCTATGCCTATCAACAATGAATATTAAAATGCACCTGACATCTTATCTTCAGTACAACTTTGATTTCACAGGAACACATACTTGAAGCACTGAATATTACAGTAAAACATTGAGTTACTGGCACCACATATTCCCATTTACAGAAATGGAGGCAAAATAACATTCAGATTACTTTAACTCTCCTACTCCTACTCCTCCTCTACCATGTTTCAAAATGTTCTATTCTTACAAATACACTCCTCAGATTTTCCGCTGGATTGTATTGTGTTAATCCCACAGTATTTCATTGAATGGAACTGCTATACATCTTCAGGTGGTGGTAGTTGCTACTGTCACTATGCCGAGATGCTACCACTGATAATCACGTGGCGGCATCAAAATTTATTAGGTTGGGAGCAGGCAATATAAGTGCGCACAACAAGATGCTCACAGTTGGAGGAAAGCAGAGCTCCTAGTGCCCCCAAGCTGGAAGTCACAGTAAGGCCTTCTGCGTGTGTGTTGTGGGCCAATGACTGTGCTGCGGGATGCTCCTGTGGTTAAGAGCTGAATTAAATCTCAGCATTTCATTGCAAGAAGTCACGAATCAAATGTTCTTGTTTTCCCTGTTTTGATTTAATGGCAGCCAGTGCTCGATTCCAGGTGGCGCATAACTGGAAATCCGAATCCCTTTTGTGGCCACAAGTTGTTATCACCCTGCACAAAGCAGTAGTGTACTAAGCTCTTTGGTGCATAGAGCACGTGTGTTCATAGATGTTGACAGTCTATCTGCTGAGCTACAATATCTCAGAGCAGTATTCCAACAATGGCTATTCCAACAGGCAGATATGCCATTCATTCTGTTCAAAGCAAATTCAAAGCAGGCACACGAATGAAGATGAGGAGGCACCCACTGAAACGGCATTCTTGCCCTATTTGGCAGCATGTTCTCCAGACTGGAAATAATTGTCGAAAGACAAGACATGAAGTGCCACCAGTAACATTAAGAAATTTATCGTTCTTGGTCGAAGACAATCTAGGCTTTAGGAGATATGGCATTTGTAAGAACCCACACCAATGTGGAATATCTTATATGGGGCGGACGTGAACCGTGCAAGAACGTTGCGTTAAACAACATTGTCACACACACATGGGGCACTGCCTGGACACAGAGCCTCACATGTTTTATGGAAAGAATGAAATTTTATTCCCAGTGTCATCTTTCTGGGACTGTGTTGTTAAGGATGCACACATAACTGTACGGTGGACTGTCTTATCAGCAAGGATGCAGGTTTCCAACTAAGCACCATCTGGAATCCAGCACAGGCTGTCATTAAATCAAAACAGAGAAAACAAGAACTTCCAATTCATGTTTCGATGCAGCGCACTGCTGATAATTAATTCAGCTTTTAACCACACCAACATCTGGCAACACAGTCATTGCCCACGCTGCAAACATGGATGGCCTTTCTGCTGTTCCCAGCAGGGAGCATTAGTAGTGCTGCTTTCCTGCAACTGCAAACATCTTGCTGTGCATGCGTATGGCCTAAAAAATTCTGACAATGATGTGTGAACATCATCAGTCATGTCTTGCAGTTGTCACAGCAGCAACTACCATCACTTGAAGGTGTCAAGCAATTGCACCAATGAAATATTGCGGTATTTACAGAATATGATCTGGCAGCAAACCCAAGAAGTGTATTTGTAACACATCCATTGCAAAAGCCTGAAAGCCACATTTTCTACTCTTGCTTCAACTGCGTACAGTCCATGTTTAACTTATGTAAAAGGCTGCACTCCAAGCAAATACCTCCAGAAGAGACTCTCTAACAAACAAATGCCTGTTTTTTTCTGAAATGCTTTTCTTTCTACTGTCAGTATGTATTTTGTAACCCCTCTACTTCAGCCATAATCCATTACTTTGCTGCTCAAATAGCAAATGTAATGACGTCTTTTAGTGTGTAATTTCCAAATTCAATTCCCTTGGTTTCCCCTGATTTAATTCAGCTACGTTCCACTACACCTGTACACTTTTGGTGATGTTCCTCATGTAATACCTTTTTGGGACACTATCCATTCTGTTCAACTGCTCTCCCAAGTAATCTGCCATCTTCGGCAAGTACACCATTGGAAAATTATGAAGTTTTTATTTGTTTTCCCCCCAACTTAATTTTTTTCCCTAAATTCTCATTGATTTCCTTCACTCCTTGCTCAGTGTATAGATTGAATAACATCAGTGGCATGTTACAATCCTGTCTCACACCCTTGTCAACTACTGCTTCCCTTTCACATCCCTGACTCTGTGTAATTGTCATCTGATTTCTGTAGCAGTTGTAGATAAAGTTTCACACTCTGTATTTTACTCTTGCTATCTTCAAAATTTTGGCAAGTGTAGTCCAGCTGAAAGCTTTCTCCACATCTACAAATCCTACGAACACAAGCTTGTCTTTCCTTAACCTATTTTTTAAGAGAAGTCACTGCATCAGCATTGGGTCTTGCGGTTCTCCATTTCTTTGCAACCCAAACGTATCTTCCTAAGGTCAGATTCTACCATATTTTCCATTCCCCTCTAAATAATCCTGCTCTTATTTTGCAATCACGACTTACTGAACTGAGATTCTGGTAATATCCACACCTGTAACACCTGCTTTCACTGGAACTGGAATAATTACATTCTTCCTGAAGCATGAGGATATTTTGGATGTCTCATGTCTTGCACATCAGGTTTACAATTCTGTCAAGCACGGTTCTCCCAACAGTCAAAATACTTGTGACTTAATTTTGTCTACTCATGGGGCCTTCTTTCCACTCACAGCCTTTGGTGCTCTGTGACGTTATTTTCACTGTATCTTCTATCCCTTCGTCTACTTCCCTTTCTATGGTACTGTCCAATTTGTATCCCTAATATAGCCTCTACATATTCCATCCATCTTTCAGCTTTCCTACCTTTATTGACTGGCCATCGGTGCTCTTGATATTCACACAGTTGCTTCTTTCTTCTCCAAAGATGTCTCATATCCCTATAGGTGCTATAGGTCTTTTTCACTAGTTGTACATTCTTCTTCAGCCCTGCTTTTGTCCCCTAGCCATTCCTGTTGGCCGTTTAGCATTTCTTCAGATGCCTGTATTATCTTTCGTTGGCTTCTTTTGATATATTTTTAATGTTTTATATTTTTGTCAAATTCAGTATCTTCTGCAATGTCCTGCTTTTTAAGAATGTTATCCTCTGCTGCCTGTCCTATTTGATTTCTCAGCCTAGCCACTGATCATCATTTATATTCCCCCCTCCCCTCTACATTTCAGCCAAATGCTCCCTCAAACTCAAAACCTCCGATTCCATCAATTCATGAAGATCCCATCTCCTTAATAGATACACAACTTTTCTTCCCCGATTTCTTCCATTTAGTCTCCAGTTTATAACCTCACAGAGTAGCCCTGTCCAATCTACTGCATACCCTTAGAATTTTGACGTCAGTTTTCCAATCTACTGCATACCCTTAGAATTTTGACGTCAGTTTTCAAGAAGTGAGGTGGAGGAATAAATATGGACTCCTGCTGTTGATTAAGGATTTAAGGAGACTAAATGTCCAAGGTCACCAGTCTCTTATTAACCCCCCGACCCCCCACCCTCCGCCCCCAGGATGGAATCACTGTACCTAGTCAATGTGTGAATAGAGTAAATTTGTTCTGAATGTCTGTGTAGTGTTATCTGATTCTAGACGGGTCACCAGCACAGCGTTCACTTAGTGGCATGTGGGAAACTGCCTACAAACAACATCTACACTGGTTAGCACACTAGATCTTGTCAATTTGCTGGAGGGTAGGGGGGGAGATGGGATTGGGGTCTGTATGCCTCCCCTACTGGAAATACATGTGGGGGAGGATGCAAGTAGTAAGAAGCTACTGAGAGGCAAGTTGACAAATTGGAAGGTAGACTGAACGAAATAAAGCAGGAACATGAAGCAATGTTGAACTACCAGCATACAGGAAACAATGTTCCCCAACAAGAAATGTCAAAGTCAGATGGCAAAGTAAAGCCGTACCCCAAGTTCAGATAATAATCTGGTAATATGTCTTTTCAGTCCAACTGGGTCAGTCGTGATTACAGACATACAGAAGCATTTGTGTTTAACATCTGCTCTAAACTGTTTCTTAAAGAGCTTAGAAACTGCACAAAGATGCCAAACTGCAAGTTAATTAATAGAATATGAGTTAATTACCTGATGACAACATACTATTTGTTTCACAATTTAATTGTGTATGTTAAACGGAAAAAACTTATCTACCTGGGAGTGACAGAATATTGCAAACAGAATTCCCTAAAAACTTTTTAGGCCTCCTAATTAACAACAAAAACCAACCCGCCAGGTTAGCCGAGAGCGCTAATGCGCTGCTTCCTGGACTCTGGTAGGCCTGCCAGCCCCAGATCGAATCTGCCAGGCAGATTAATGACGAGGGCTTGTGACCCAGCCAGACTGCATGTCCTTTTTAGGGTTTTCCACATCCCACTAGGTGAATACTGGGCTGGTCACCATGTCCCACCTCAGTTACACGACTCTTAGACATTTGAAACACAGTCACACTATTTCATGATTTACACTAGACGCATACAGCTGGGGTACACTGATTCTTGTCTTGGGGGGTATGGGATGGCGCCAGGAAGAGCATCCGGCCACCAATTCAAATTAACCATGCCAAATCGAACTGTAACCATGCTGTCCCTGCGAAAACTGTGAGACAAAGGCACAAGCAAATGAATTAACTATAACAACTAGCAAATTATCACTTAAAGAATGTTCTTATACATCCATCAGAATTAGATGAAGAGGTAATTATCTTTATTTACGAAATTGAAAAAGTCACAGCATAAAATTGTGTGTGGTTAAAAAAACATACTGTTCCCCCTTACAATTGTTTAAGGAAAAAATGCTGTGCAGTGAATAGTGTTCGATGTGCTGAAATAACTATCATCCATTACTCACCGACAGCATTGTGCCTGACGAGCACTGTTGAGACCTTGATGACTGGGCTGAGAGTGGGCATTCGTTCACTGCTGCCACTAGTTATTGTGTTGTAGAATTTGAGGCAGTACTTTTCATCCTGCTTCTGCAGGAGAATTATAACATCATCCAACAGCAGCACATGGAGGTCTATCAGCTTCTGGCGATTACTGATCCTCCAGTTAAGAGGGCCTTCATAAATAAGTTTATGTTTTGTCAGGTCCAAGTTCTGTAAAACAAAAATTTGTTGAAAGTAACAACCACAGTTTTATCAGAAAAAACATAATCTACAAAAAATTCCCACTATCCCGAATATTTTTGCACTTTGACTTAATAAACATAGCAATTCATGAGGCAGTTACATTGTCTGCTATACTGGTGTGTAAGTTCTAAATGCAGACACTGTAAACTCCTAATTACGCAGGTGCAGTGTCAGCTTTAAGGTGTGTCTTATGAACATGTTACGACACTACATTCCTGATCTCTGATGTTCACTTTAAATTCAAATTGAAACTTGGTATGTATAGTTGGTTTCTTTCCTTAGGCTTCAATACGCCATTCACACTGCTCTCTTTAAGCTGTGTCAGCAGTTTATGTCTTGTGCTTACAGTTGCTGACACATTATCAGAGAGCCCCATGTTCAGTTCCCAGCAGGAGCAAAAATTTTCTTCACCTGCAACTGGTTGTGTGTGTTGTAATCATCTTTCATCATCACGGATGCGCAAGTCATCCAAGTGGCATCAAATGTCTCCAACGAAAAAGAAATCAGGTCAAATAAAAATAAATAATAACAAAATAATTAAGAAAATAACTAATTAAACATATTGTTCTTTTGTCACTTTATGTGGAATCACGTATTTAGGAACAAATTATTTTATGCTGGAAATTTGCAGCATCTGTCTTACTGCATATTTGTAGAACCTCAAATGTGACTTTTTGCACTGAAGAACTGGACCACAACTGTAATAAATTGTGGGTTGATCAACTTTGATTAAATCTATCTGAACACAAGGGGTGTTTCTAAGATCAAAAATGTGTCTTTGCACTGAACTCTTAGTATGACAGATAGTTTGGTTCCTTGGGAATCTAGCACTTTGTCAGACCTTGTTTGCTGCAGGTGTCGCAGGCATGGCATCCTCCAAGTACGCCTGAATACCTGAACATAGTTTTATTTTGAAGACAACTTTTTCCTTGTCAGGATTTATGGAATCAACCAATCTTTACAACCATATGATAATTAATTACTATTACTATTATTGTTGTGTTACTGTGTCACATGAAGTTCTTTGATTCAGTTGTCTGAGTATGCATGCAGCTCCCAATTTTTTCCTGTGTATTCTCTTTATTCAGTCCATCTTTTCCTGTTTTGTATGTAGTTTCCCACCTACCAATTGTTGTTCTTTATGATTTTTTTAAAAAATTAACAAATTAATATGAGATCTTCCTAGATTTTTTATTTTGTGTTCAAATATGATCTTATTTTACTCTCTGTTTGTCTAAGTCCATATCTCACACCCGTAACTTAAACCTGGTACACATAATTATTTGTATTTGACAATTTAGATTTCCCTTTGGCAATTGCAATACAACCATAGCAATATTGTTAGCCTTTTAACGTATAGTATGATTTCTGCTTTCATGGTGATGTCTGAGATTAGCAAGGTGCACAGGAATTAATTTCATTGAGTTTTGTAAAAGTTACCTTACTAATTTGCATGGCGTTAGTATTTTATGGATTGCATGTGGAGATGATATATACTCTTAAATTTTGATTATTAAGAGAAAAAATTTATTAAATTTATCAGCTTGTTAGGAATGCTGAGGTCTTTCACCCATTCCGTGGATATTATCTACTAAAACTGCCAACAATTTTTTTTTAGAATATGTGAGAAATATATAAACAACTACATCAAAATCTTATTTCTTCTCTGAACATCTTCTCAGACACTGTTAATACTGGAAATGTTTGGTGTAAACACACACTGGGCATGTTCTAGAGCAGGCCTGTTCAGACGGTGGCTAAGCATGCATGAGCACTCTCACTCTCTCGCCGTCTGGGTTGTGAGCGCTCATGGTAAAATGATGCTGCAGCAGTCATTATATATTGCAGGGGGAAGTGCAAAATTTGTGCTCTCTCCAGAGGAATGACAATATGTTAAGTATTTTTAAACACAAGAGAATATACTTAATGGCACAGTACATAAAGTGGAGAGTAGCTCTTTTAAAACTGACGAAAAGCAGCATTATGGCCGAGCTAGGAATTTCAAAGTGAAGGTCACACACAACAGTATTATTGCAGGACATCTACCTCCAGTTAGAACCTGCAGTGTGACAAAGTTGAGTGATGAGTTTCACAATAAACCAAGTATTCTAGACCCATATAAAAATTTTCTCCAACATAAATATCTGCAACTTCACAATCTTGCAGCTATAATTATGTCAACATGTATATCTACATATTTGTGTGAGCAACTTTTTTTCCACAGTAAAGAGCACAAAACCTACCCACAGAAGCTCACTGACTGACTGACTGACTTCAATTTAAAAGCTTATCTTCGAATTAGCGGTGCCCATAAAATTATACCAGATATTGATACTTTAATGAAAAGCAAAGCAAGTAGAACACATTTACATACAGTGTTTTTGTGTTTTATGTGTGAATAAAATAATCACAAAATACAAGTTGATGTCAATTTAAATATTGTCCGAAAATGACATTCACCATAAGGCAACATCAGTCGTAGCAAATATCATGTTTCGTACTTAGTTGGCAGTGTTCTTTGCCTCACAAATTAAAAGAACTGTGAATATGATTTCATTGTCATTTCTCACCAGTGCAGCACAGTTTTAGGAAATTAATTTGCCATGAAAGGCATTAATTAACCACTGTTAAGTGATATACCTTCACAAAACTATTAGTGGCCATAGAATAGCCTCTCTGAGAACAGTTTGTCAATGTGCTTTGTTGCAATTCATTCTCCACTTGCCCAATCCTCCCCTTTCATTACTCAGTATGGGCTGGCTGGTTTCTCACTGTTGAGGTGTGTGTGTGTGTGTGAGCCAGCTTGCATGAGCAGATCGGTGAACAGACCTGATCTAGGGAATCTTCAGGGTATGGTCTTATCCTTCTTAGATGTATGTTTCACAACATTTTTTGACTTGCGTTCAGCATCGCTAGTTCTCTATAGTTTGAATGGTTTGTTAGATAACACTTTTATTTTTAAAAAATTACCTGGGCTTTATCGTGATTTTTCAGTTTATCTTTTATCTCTGCTTTGTAAGTTTTATCTCAATGTATTAGTTGAGGTTGTTAGGGTCTTTATTATACTGAAACTTGGGAATAATATTTTGGCAATTTCTTTCTTGAGAGTGTTAATTTAGTTTTGAGTGGAAAGTGATCCAAACTGCAATCTGATCCCCCTTTGACACCTGATAGCATGTTTCTCTTAATGCTTATTGTTTTTATTGTTAAATTACTGATTGATTTTTAGTAAGGCTGCCTCCTGAAGCCCTTGTCTATGTGAAAAATGTGAGTTTCAACCAGCATGTTATAGAGTATAATTTTCACTGCTATGTTAATGTAGACTACCTGATCCAATTATGGCCATTAAAACATGAAAATGCCAAAGTTACTTGAAATTAACTGGTTCAGAAATTTACACATCCATTTTGGAAAGCAATTAAAAACAGCAGTATTCTTTAGGCTAGGCCTTGTCACTACAGTCAGTTCATTTGTGATTAGTATATAATACTTATCTCACAGAACCATCTTTGTGTTTACAAAATTGTTCCTAGTGAATGTTTCTGCCAATGCTTTCCCACTATTACACATTTGTAAATGTCTGTTAGCAGTGTAAAGCCTCTACAACTTTTGTCTATTTTCTTTAGTAGCAGCATTTCTTGTTCAACAGCCGCCAAACTATTTTTTACCTATTAGTCACCTCTGCAAATCACAAAACAGCACTTTATATGGAGTATCTATCGACATTCATCCTTGTTGGACAATCATCGCTTGAGATTTATCTTAGTGTTCCGAAATGCATAATTCACAATGGCTTCACACTACTTAATTTCCAAGAGAACAATTGTGTCTTCAATAAAAATTTTCCCTCAACAGCAAAACTGTTTTTACCTGTTCAGATCTGGACATCACAAGAAAACATTTTCACAAAAGTTGTGTTTTAATTCCATGACAGAGGAACTGGATACCATAAGGTTTGTAATGACTGCTGTTCTTCCACTAATAGACAAATTGCTGGAACATGCATCAGCTAGTTGCACTGAATGCTGTCGTCACTTGCAATTACATTAAATGTGCTGACAGACCAAACCTCACAGCTTTCATACCGGCACACACTATGCTAAACTTTTACCAAGGTAAGATATGTCAAATTCACTGCCTTTTTTAAAATAGAATTCTGCTCATTTGTGTTTACAATCGTCTTATTTGAAAAAGATTATAGTATGAACACCTTGTGGAACTTTCTGCTCATCCCTTATTGTCTCAATTTCTGCTATGTCAATTTTCAAAATACAAGAGCAATCCCAAAAAGTGTCTCCTTTTTCTGGAGGCACAGAGAAACTGTTAATGCAGTTGTTGGCCACAATGTTGAAAAGATCACTGTGTCCACTCCCAAATAAGCAAACGTGCACTTTGTTCGGATGCTCACTCTAGGGTTGGCAGCTATTCAAAATGCAGCTCCCACTGAATACTGATGCCAAGTCTGGTGTTCACACAGTTACTGTATTTACCCGGATCTAAGCCGCACTCGAATCTAAGCCGCACCTGAAAAATGAGACTCGAAATCAAGGAAAAAAAAAAAAAAATTCCCGAATCTAAGCCACACCTGAAATTTGAGACTCGAAATTCAAGGGGGAGAAACGTTTTAGACTGCAGAAGCGTTTCAGACCACACCTCCAAACCGAAACAAAGTTGGTCCATTGTAATATGAGACAATTTAGGTCGAATGAATGACGATACAGCTATAGTAATTTGGTGCATGTGGTAAACTTAGCAGTTAAGCTTTACCACGTAGTCACTGCTAAGCGTCAGGCGCTCCGTCCGTATTTATACTAGAGAGCCTTTTTCACGTGCTTCATCTGGTTTGAATTGATTGCTTATTTTTCTTTGATCTGATAAGTGCCATTCTCTTTGTTATAGGTGTTTCCGTCACTCTAAACTCAAAATGCATTATTGTACTGTGCCCTGCATTGTTTGTCGCATTTTGATAATGCGTGTTTACGGCCTGTCACCACTCGCGGCATGGCTTGCTTCTGTGCAGGCTACCGCCACTTACAATTTAAAAAAAAAGAGAGAGGAATCATCTCATTAGTGAAACAATGGCAAGAGACTGCTATTTGTTGTTACTTACAATGCCGCTTTCTTTGATAATGATCAACAAGAACCACATAATAGACTGCATATGATAGATGTTCTGAACAAAAGTTAAGCGAAAATTTTTGCAGACGCCTCTTTAGTACATTACATTCTGCACAGAAATTTGAGTCATCTTAGGTTTAAAAATCTAGTCAGTTGCCATGCTTCATTTCTGACTGTACCACTATTCAGCATAGGAATAATACGAATATTAACATGACATGATATATATATATATATATATATATATATATATATATATATGGTTATAATAGAAGGAAACATTCCACGAAGGAAAAATATACCTAAAAACAAAGATGATGTGACTTACCAAATGAAAGTGCTGGCAGGTCGACAGACACACAAACGAACACAAACATACACACAAAATCCAAGCTTTCGCAACAAACTGTTGCCTCATCAGGAAAGAGGGAAGGAGAGGGAAAGACGAAAGGATGTGGGTTTTAAGGGAGAGGGTAAGGAGTCATTCCAGTCCCGGGAGCGGAAAGACTTACCTTAGTTCATCCCTATGAAATCCCCAAACCACCTTCCCTACCCTCTGGCTCCTACCCTTGTAACCGCCCCCGGTGTAAAACCTGTCCCATGCACCCTCCCACCACCACCTACTCCAGTCCTGTAACCCGGAAGGTGTACACAATCAAAGGCAGAGCCACGTGTGAAAGCACCCACGTGATCTACCAACTGACCTGCCTACACTGTGATGCATTCTATGTGGGAATGACCAGCAACAAACTGTCCATTCGCATGAATGGACACAGGCAGACAGTGTTTGTTGGTAATGAGGATCACCCTGTGGCTAAACATGCCTTGGAGCACGACCAGCACATCTTGGCGCAGTGTTACACCGTCCGGGTTATCTGGATACTTCCTACTAACACCAACCTATCCGAACTCCGGAGATGGGAACTTGCTCTTCAATATATCCTCTCTTCCCGTTATCCACCAGGCCTCAATCTCCGCTAATTTCAAATTTCCGCCACTCATACCTCACCTGTCATTCATCAACATCTTTGCCTCTGCACTTCTGCCTCGACTGACATCTCTGCCCAAACTCTTTGTCTTTAAATATGTCTGCTTGTGTCTGTATATGTGTGGATGGATATGTGTGTGTGTGCGCGAGTTATACCCGTCCTTTTTTCCCCCTAAGGTAAGTCTTTCCGCTCCCGGGACTGGAATGACTCCTTACCCTCTCCCTTAAAACCCACATCCTTTCGTCTTTCCCTCTCCTTCCCTCTTTCCTGATGAGGCAACAGTTTGTTGCGAAAGCTTGGATTTTGTGTGTATGTTTGTGTTTGTTTGTGTGTCTGTCGACCTGCCAGCACTTTCATTTGGTAAGTCACATCATCTTTGTTTTTAGGTATATATATATATATATATATATATATATATATATATATATATATATTCTTCTGCGTTTGCTGTTGTCTCACTCTAGTTTCGTAGTTTATTAGGAAGACAGGATTTAAATGAGATAGCAGGAAGCACGTAGGAATACATGGCAAAATGTTTACACTCGTATTATTCTTATGGTGAAGAGAATACTGCATGTGATTCACAATTCATTAAAGTTCCTATTAGCAACCATCTCTTGTCACAGGTAGGAAAAAATTCAGAACGTAGAGTTGGCCGTATTGACACACATTCCAAACAGTCTTGCCAGTCGGATTTTCGTAGTACATTGAAGAGCTGCTACATTCGGAGATGAACAATACGGAATTTGTATTTACTTCGTTGGATAAAGTATGAAAATGCAGTGGTCGAAACTCGGGGCAGAGAAAAAAACTCGTCTTCCACCCTTTTTTTTTTTTAATTTGTTTACTGACGCAGGGGTTTTGGTGCCAGTATTTATCTTTTTATCTCTGTGCCTGCAAAGCATGCCTGTGTAGCGCTACATATATTCGATGGCAGAAGTTAGTTGTGGCGGCACCTACCAACATTTTTCAGAACTTCCGCTTACTTTGCACTCGATTCTAAGCCGCAGGCGGTTTTTTGGATTACAAAAACAGGAAAAAAAGTGCGGCTTAGATTCGAGTAAACATGGTATTCGAATTTAGAATGCAAAAGGTGTTAAAACCAAATGACTGAACTGTATGGACAGTTGTGCATGGATACAAAAAACATTCATGCGTGGTGTACAATGTCTACAGCTGGTCGCAGTGGAATTCACAACACAAACGTGTAGTAGGGTGTAAATTTCTGATGAAACAGTCGCGAATGTCAGAGAAACTATGCATAATTATCAGAGGATCACTCTGGATGGCTGTCTTACATTTTGGCTTCTGTGGTTTCCTGAACCACCATCCACAGGATTTTAACAGAAAACTTGTAATATCAGGAAAACTGTGCAAGGTGGAAAGTGTGTGTCCTAACAGAAGGCTACAAACACCAACAAGTTAATTCCTCCTGTGCCTTTATTAGCTGTTGTGCAGACAGGAAGGATGACTTCTTTAACTTCATCATCACGAGTAACAAAGCCAGGGCATTCCACTCCACACCTGACAGGGGGAGGAGTGGCTGGCTCTCTTTCTCTGTTACAACCATGAAAATTCAATTAACACAGTGTGCTGGTAAAGTCATGGCAACTGTGTTTTGTGACTGGAAGGGGGTACACTATTTGTTGATTTCCTGCCTCCTGGAACAACAATAAATGCCGAATGGTGCTGTGAAACACTGGACAAACTCTGAAGGGCAGTTTAGAAGAAGAGAAGAACAATACTGAGCAAGGGCTTAAAGTTTCTCCACGAAAATGCCTGTTCACACATCGCCTATCACACTGTCAATCTCACACAAAAACTTCGGTTGGAACATCACCACCCACCCAACACGCACTCTGCACTTTGTGTCAAGTATACCACCAGTCCTGAAGTTGAACGAACATTTGTCAGGACAGCGGTTCTGCTAGGTGAAAGCTAAGTTTCAATGCTTCCTGAAGGACATGGCAGTTAGCTGTGAGTATGACACGGGCATTGTATGGCTACTGCAGCATCTACCCAAAATGCATTAACCGAAATGACGTTTGTGAATAAAAGCAATGATTTTTTTCAATCTCTAAGATGACGCAAATATTATTTAAAACGAACAGTTGTTTTTATATTTACAAATATGGGGGACCTTACTTTGCGAATGTCCTCAAATTATCCACTTTATATGTAGAAACAACAATTTTCCATCAGCTTCATCCTTTGTTCTCTTAACGTCAGCTTTCAAGTTTTAATAGGAAGGTAGCAATTACAGAATGTATTTGATATATCAATGCTTGTTATATCTGATTAACTGAAACTTGTGTATTCTACAAGTAATGTGAGAGATTGATCATTAACCATCTGCACTAATTGCCACAATTAAAGACAATTTGAGTCATATAATTTAGGAGGAACCGTTTTGAACAAAGCATTTTACATAAGCTTGCAGTGGGCAGGACCCAATTTAGAATCAGATGCAAGAATACAAAGACTTAATACATTAACTCAAACACAATTTAGCCATGCAATTGATGGATGGATGGATGAATGAATGTCAATCTTTAAGCAATAGACATATATACATATAACACATTAAAAAGTTATTGTGAAACAACCATGACTGGTAACAGTATTAAATATACTAGTCTGAGGTGGCATAGTGGCTTACCTTGAACTCTCCAGCCATTGGGTGATCGACTTTCTCAAACCCTGATTTGTCTAACCTTTTCTGTATATCTAATAACCTCTGGTTATCCTCAGCCTCACGCACAGCGTGGTTTACATGGTTCAGAATTTCTTTACTTCTTTCAACTGCACGCTGGACTCCTGAAACTTCATCAGAACTTTCTGATGTGTACTTTGCCAGACTCTCAAAAAGCAGAGGATACTTTGTGAGCCTGAAAAAAATTAAAATCAATTTTTAGATATGAAAATAAAATGGTGGCGGTGGTGGTGAGGTGTATAGTGAAAAAAGAATTAAGGATTTGTTTTTCTATTCATTACCATCACTTCCTGGTTGCACAGGAATGGGAAAGAAAAAAAAAAATCACAAAGAAGGCATCTCAGAACTTTGTTATAATAAGTTAAGAAAACCATAAGCAACCAAAATATGCATGGTTTTTTAAGGATTTCAACCATGATACTCTGAAATCCAAATACAGTGTCCTTACAATCACAACCAGGAAATACCCGCCAGATCGTGATCTGAAGATAAAGCATGCTGTATCATACTCTGAATCTTCACCACATTAAATATTCGCTTAGAGTGGCGAAACTTCTGCGATACCAAACTAAGAGCATTATTTCTATTTCCTTTTCTGCTTCAAAAATGAAAGGACAGATGGCCACAAATAAGTGAATATTATCTTTAAATTACTTATGTGTAAGAGTATATTTACACGTCAGCTTGTTTTTTGACTGGTTCTGGCAGCAATAATATTCAGTTGTGTAAGTTTGTTACTGTTACTGTTTCAAATTATTTTAATTTATTTGGCCAAGAATAAGAGTACCAAATTATCTCACAGATGTCACATGTAGTACAAAGCTCTGCTTGAAAGCTGAGAAAGGTACTTCTCCTTAACAATCTCTCACACAATATTACGAAACATACTTAACAATACAATTATGTATTCGTTGTTTTATAAAATTGTTCTCTGCAAACAGATTGCACATGAACATAACTAAAACAATGCATTCAATTCTGATCTCTACGAAGCCTGAGCACACTGTTATAGAGAATACGCTACTGATGACCAACAAATAAAAATGAATATTCTAAATTCTTAAGTACTGATGTTGAAGAGAAATTGAACTGAAGGCCCGAGTTACAAATCATATGCAACTTTTTAATTACAGACAATGTCAGAACTTTTAGATGAGTATGTCAAAATGTTCACTGAATTTTCCTACTTTCTACCAGCACCATATTCTGGAGTAATGAGGCACTGAGGAATAAAATGTCTGTGGTGACTGTCATCTGCAATCACCAAGCACAGGGAGCCTAGTATCACCATCTGTTAGTCAAGCCACAAACTTACAGCACAGGCTGATGAACCGTTCTGCTGCCTTGCTTTGCCAAGCCATGAGCTTAGAGTGTTGGTCTCAGCACAGCACAACTAGTATGCAGATGGGACTGGTAACATAAAAGCTGAAAGATAGGACCCTAACGACAGAGTTTGCCAGTGTGCTGATGCTTTCCCTCTGCTGCACCTTCTCAGGATACATATTTAACCCCCCCCCCCCCCCAAAATACAAGAATGTGCTGCTTCATTTGTTATGTATACTGTCATGGTGCTGCGATTTCGGTGGGCGCTTGACCTACAGGTTCGGTGGTGTAAACAGTGGTCCCTTGTGTGATTGGCCTTGTTTGATATCTATGTGATCATAACTGCTACAAGTAATGTTTTGGGACAGTGTGACTGTTTCTGTTGTACCAAAATCACTATCAGCAAATGTTTACTTAGTGCCCAATGGTGTCTCGTGTGCCATAAAATGCTTGTTCTATTTCCTATGAAAATTATCCCGAAGTGTTTGTTGCACAGAAGAAACTAATGAGATCTGTGTGTGTTGTCAGCTGTAAAATCTCTTGTACGCAGCTCTTAATGTAGTTCAGCATAACAACAACCGTCTCCCAACACATTTACTCTCTTGTTAAGTTGTTGTACAGAATTAATCAGTTCATAAACAACAGCACATTCGTAATTAAACAAGTGGAAAATTGACTTGTTCTGTGTCATAGAGGAGATCACAGTTATGAACCACTGACAACCAAATAACTAAATTTAACTTTTACATGATTTAGTGCCGTAGGCATACTGTAACTTGCCACTCTATACGTGGGACTCTGCAAGTGGAGCAACTGGTTGAACCTTTACATTCCCCCCATGCAGTCCCCACATAAAAACCAAAGTTACAGTGCACTTATAACATATCCTCTGCCTTCTGTGATATTTATGTCATCTATGGTTACTTGTCCTGCATAGCTAGTAGTAACAAGAATGTGAGGTGTAGCACACCTAGCTCAAATGAGCAAATTACAGAAAATAAATTCACAAATGAATATTTTTACGATGGATCATACTTCACCTTCATATGGAAATTCAAGTAAACATTCAAACAATGATGACAATGACGACAGCAGACGACAAATAGAGCCAACTATGAACAATTACGTAGTAAGGTTTAAATATCCACATATCCAAAAGTCATTATGCTCAACAAGAAAGTGGGACCAAAATGAGGGGAAACGGGAGTCACGGTTGCGCGGGACTGAAGCGATGTCCAAATTCCCTATCTCCCCCCCCCCCCCCTCCCGCCTCTCTCTCTCTCTCTCTCTCTCTCTCTCTCGTGTGTGTGTGTGTGTGTGTGGGGGGGGGGGGGGGGGGGGGGTCAGATGAGCACAATTGCTTTTGTTCTTCCACATCTGATGTAGTGTGCGCACATCAATAATATGGCCGTATGTCAAAACAGCAGAAATTTGACACACCTCTCCGATATGGATATCTACTAATTGAGATCTTCATTTTTGAGAATTGGCAACAAGCTCAGCTAAACAAAATTAGACAATGTGTCAATTTTTTTCTGTCTTATAATTTACAGTTATGTTCCAGGCAATAATCAGAATCAATTAATCAGTTCCGTTTTATAGGGGAAGACGAAGATAACCACTCATTTGAAGTTGTTTTATATCTGATGGAAAACCACTTTAGAGAAGGATTCATATGCTCAATTTTTAGGTTTCTGTACCTAAGGCTGTAAAATCGTAACCCTTACAGGATCACTTTGTGGGCCATCTGTCTGTGAGACTGTTAAAAACCCTTGTTCTCAGGAGTGGTTAGATGCATCAAGCTCAAATTTATGCCACATATGAAGTCCATGGTCTCTTTGCAGTGTAAAAAATTTTATGTTTCTAAGTCAGTGTTTCCCCAACTTGGGGGCAATTACCCGCCAAGGGGTAAAATTAAGTTTTCTGACGGGTAAAAACTGAATGAGTTGCGAAACTAGATTATTTTCAAGAGATCATTATTCTTATAACTGTTTTGTAAGGCTCTAATATTGATTATATAAGTCATCAATAATTCTCAATTAGTAGGATTAATGCAGTATAGGTTGCAGGTTCCTCACATAGTCCAGGCACTACACACATTTCGTGCCTTGTCCTGTACATTGCTGATGATAAAAATGACACAAACATGTCACAGGTGCTGAATATCTGAAGAAAATTTCTTGAAAATGTAGAAGGTACCTATAGTAGCCCAGAAATTGCTTCATTACTTATGTCGAAATAGATGAATGAATTAATTGACACCACAACACAGCAGTAACTACACATGGGCTACTATATTACTGTACACACTATTATTAGTATTAGTAGTAGTAGTAGTAGTAGTAGTAGTAGCAGCAGCAGCAGCATTATTATTAGTGGCTATGGACACACAAAACATTAACAGCCCGAAGTCTTCTGAATTTGGCCATTTCAAGAGTAAAGAGTGCAACAATCAAGTGATTTAAGTTGTTGTTGTTGTTGTTGTTGTTGTCGTTGTCTTCAGTCCTGAGACTGGTTTGATGCAGCTCTCCATGCTGCTCTCTCCTCTGCAAGCTTCTTCAACTCCCAGTACCTTCTGCAACGTACATCCTTCTGAATCTGCTTATTGTATTCATCTCTTGGTCTCCCTCTACGATTTTTACCCTCCACACTGCCCTCCAATACTAAATTGGTGATCCCTTGATGCCTCAGAACATGTCCTACCAACCGATCCCTTCTTCTGGTCAAGTCGTGCCACAAACTCCTCTTCTCCCTAATTCTGTTCAATACCTCCTCATTAGTTATGTGATCTACCCATCTAATCTTCAGCATTCTTCTGTAGCACCACATTTCAAAAGCTTCTATTCTCTTCTTGTCCAAACTATTTACCGTCCATGTTTCACTTCCATACATGGCTACACTCCATACAAATACTTTCAGAAACGACTTCCTGACACTTAAATCTATACTCTATGTTAACAAATTTTTCCTCTTCAGAAATGCTTTCCTTGCCATTGCCATCCTACAATTTATATCCTCTCTACTTCGATCATCATCAGTTATTTTGCTCCCCCAAATAGCAAAACTCCTTTACTACTTTAAATGTCATTTCCTAATCTAATTCCCGGAGCATCACCCGATTTAATTCGACTACATTCCATTATCCTCATTTTGCTTTTCTTGATGTTCATCTTATATCATCCTTTCAAGATAATGTCCATTCCGTTCAACTGCTCTTCCAGGTCCTTACAGAATTACAATGTCATCAGTGAACATCAAAGTTTTTATCTCTTCTCCATGGATTTTAATTCCTTCTCCGAATTTTTCTTTTGTTTCCTTCACTGCTTGCTCAAAATACAGATTGAATAACATTGGGGATAGGCTACAACCCTGTCTCACTCCCTTCCCAACCGCTGCTTCCGTTTGGTGCCCCTCGACTCTTATAACTGCCATCTGGATACTGTACAAATTGTAAATAGCCTTTCGCACCCTGTATTTTACCCCTGCCACCTTCAGAATTTGAGAGAGAGTATTCCAGTCAACATTGTCAAAAGCTTTCTCTAAGTCTACAAATGCTAGGAACGTAGTTTTCCCTTTCCTTAATCTACATTCTAAGGTAAGTCGTAGGTTCAGTACTGCCTCACTTGTTCCAACATTTCTACGGAATCCAAACGGATCTTCCCCAAGATCGACTTCTACCTGTTTTTCCATTCGTCTGTAAAGAATTCGCGTTAGAATTTTGCAGCTGTGACTTATTAAACTGATCGTTCGGTAATTTTCACATCTGTCAACACCTGCTTTCTTTGGGATTGTAGTTATTATATTCTTCTTGAAGTCTGAGGGTATTTCGCCTGTTACATACATCTCGCTCACCACATGGTGGAGTTTTGAGAGGATTGGCTCTCCCAAGGCTGTCAGTAATTCTAATGAAATGTTATCTACTCCCGGGGCCTTGATTTAAGTATAGTGCACAAATTTGAACTTTGTCGATTTTAAATGGGGTTACAGTGTGCCAGCAAGTGGCATAATGGAGAGAAGTAATGAAAGGCAAGTACTTTTTGTATCAAGTGTCCAACCTCACTGTGGAGAACTAGCTTTCTTATTTGAGAACAAGTTGTGTGTTGCACTTGTGATGCACCTTGCAAATTCCTCCTCCTCCACTTATTCTAACACTCTCTCTCTCTCTCTCTCTCTCTCTCTCTCTCTCTCTCTCTCTAAAGTTGGTGATATGTGGGGGAGGGGTACTAGCTACTGTGTAATTGCACTCAGGGATAATGGTCTAAGGAAGGTTGGAAACCACTGTTCTGAGTCAATCAAAAGATAAGGTCATTTGTGTCATATTTTGATACTGAAAAACTCACTCACCCAAACGATTAGGGTACTTCCCACTGACCAGAATCAGAAAATCAGCAAGAAGCAAGGTTTCACAGTACAAGTGAAGTAAAAATCTTAAACTTGTTAAATTGTAAATGGATCACACGAAAATATTTTTTTGTCACGTGAACATATACTGCATTCGTTAAATCTTCTCTCTTGACATATATAAACTGAAGTTCCCTGTTCGTTTCTTTTTGTATGTTCGGGCTAGTCTGAGGAACTACTGTAGATATTTTGATATGAGCTTGGAATTCTCGGGACCAAAAATCTTGCCAGTCCTAATATCAACAAAATGCAAAATTGGTTGAGATTCTCAGTTCCCAGGATGGACAAGCTGTATAAACACCCATAATTAAGTTTGTACAGAACCCTCAGCGCATGAGTCCTACTCACACTTAGCCTTTTTTTATGACATAGTTTTGACATAACTACAAGCCTATGGAAGTAGGTTCAGTATGTATTAAAAGTAGATAATCCACAACCAGATTGCACTGAAAAGAAGAAACAATGTTGTTGTATGAAAACCATAAGAGAAATGCGTATCTCAACTATGTTGAATAACTACAGTGCTGAAGTGACTTAAATTCATCAAAAAATTAGTCTTATAAATGTGATGATAGTCAGGCAGATTAAGATTTAATTACCTAAGGGTATGAAAGATATTTGCTGTACCATTTGTGAACTATCCCTTTAGGAATTTGTTTTAGTCAATCTGCTACTGGCTGGACTAATGAGTTATTTAAACTGTTGTTGTTCTAAACAAGTTCTACATCTTAACTACTGTACCAACTTACTTGATAATACATAGCGGCCTGAAACAATTAGCATTTGTGAGAAATGTGAACAATGCCTCAAAATGCACATATGTGAATTCACATAAGAAATGCTATTTCATAGTGTATACTGTCGAAATGAATTTTTATATCAGAAATAGTCTGAAATAGCTTTGTTTCAGATGGAAAGGGGGGGGGGGGGGAGAAGAGGAAGAAGAAGAAGAAGAAGAAGAAGAAGAAGAAGAAGAAGAAGAAATGATTGTACATCGTCTTGCGAAGCTCATTTTGAAAAGAGAATGTGTGTAAGAATATGTTTGCAGAATAATGGGTGCACCTACATATTAACATAGCAATGAATCAGCACGAATGCAAGTCATACTCTGGTCTCACGTCAAACAGTGGGTGGCTGAATGGTCTCTTACAAGACAAACACTGCTTATGGCAACACAGGACTCAGTCTTGGAATGTAACACGATGTGACATCTTTGAACAAAGAAGAAGTCTGTGTTATGCAAAATTGAGGACACTATGAAGTGGTAGTTACAACAGCAGTGAGTTTTTAACTATGGTTGCATTGGATACCAATAGATGTCATACCTGAATTACATTGTTTATGGCATTGCCAACCTCAGCAAGCAATTGTATGGTATCCAGCACTGTATGCTTTGTGCAGTGCACTTTGCACTGTGTGCAGCTCGTTTTCTTTTTGTATTTTGAAATGAGCAAGGAGGTTATCCTTGTCTACCACAGGGTTCAAGTACAACTCTCACAACACCAGGAGAGACCAGAATCTAATGTCAGTTCAGCTTTCACAGTAACACAACATGAGCATCGTGTGGCTGACCTACAAGGTGCTTGAAGTTTTCATTTGTTTATGATTGCAGCTGTCTGCTATACATACTGTGGAGTCCTCTGTTCACATTACAGGGTTAAAAGTTACTATTGGTTCAACTTCCACTTTAAATATTTTGTGCTCTATTTGTGTGCTGTCAAGTATGGGCTGCATGGCCCACTAAAATGAATTTCAATATGCCAATAGGGGTTTATTTGTTACAAATACGGAATTGGTGTTCTGCAGATTCCACATTTATTGAACTGGGTTAGAAAGGTAACACTTAAAATCACCTAAAATCAGAGAAGCACTGGTCACCACCAAGAAAATGCTGTTGCTTCTCAACTGATATAATCATCTGCTAAAAGCTTGACAGAGCCTTACGGAGTAAACAAGCACAGAATATTATGGAAAAATTGTTCGAAGTTTTTGGAGAAGTAACTTTTTTGCTCAAATAGGTCTTTTTATGGAGCATGAAAACTACTGGTTCTATTTATTATTATCTTTTTTTTTCAGACTTAAGTCTGGTTAAAAATGGAACGTGACGCTGGCCTCGGTCAAGCTTGACTTCCTTGTAACTGTATGGTATATCTTATATTGCATTTAGGAACTTTCGGGTAATTGAACATGTATCAATAATTACAGATTTTTGTAGTTGTATATATATGTTTGGATGTAGCTGTATTGCATTGATGTACTGGTGGATATTGTGAGGTATGACTCCTGTAGTTGATAGTATAATTGGGATAATGTCGACTTTATCCTGATGCCACATGTCCTTGACTTCCTCAGCCAGTTGGATGTATTTTTCAATTTTTTCTCCTGTTTTCTTCTGTATATTTGTTGTGTTGGGTATGGATATTTCAATTAGTTGTGTTGATTTCTTCTTTTTATTGGTGAGTATGATGTCAGGCTTGTTATGTGGTGTTGTTTTATCTGTTATAATCGTTCTGTTCCAGTATAATTTGTATTCATCATTCTCCAGTACATTTTGTGGTGTGTACTTGTATGTGGGAACGTGTTGTTTTATTAGTTTATGTTTTATGGCAAGTTGTTGATGTATTATTTTTGCTACATTGTCATGTCTTCTGGGGTATTCTGTATTTGCTAGTATTGTACATCCGCTTGTGATGTGATCTACTGTTTCTATTTGTTGTTTGTAAAGTCTGCATTTATCTGTTGTGGTATTGGGATCTTTAATAATATGCTTGCTGTAATATCTGGTGTTTATTGTTTGATCCTGTATTGCGATCATGAATCCTTCCGTCTCACTGTATATATTGCCGTTTCTTAGCCATGTGTTGGATGCGTCTTGATCTATGTGTGGCTGTGTTAGATGATACGGGTGCTTGCCGTGTAGTGTTTTCTTTTTCCAATTTACTTTCTTCGTATCTGTTGATGTTATGTGATCTAAAGGGTTGTAGAAGTGGTTATGAAATTGCAATGGTGTAGCTGATGTATTTATATGAGTGATTGCTTTGTGTATTTTGCTAGTTTCTGCTCGTTCTAGAAAGAATTTTCTTAAATTGTCTACCTGTCCATAATGTAGGTTTTTTATATCTATAAATCCCCTTCCACCTTCCTTTCTGCTTAATGTGAATCTTTCTGTTGCTGAATGTATGTGATGTATTCTATATTTGTGGCATTGTGATCGTGTAAGTGTATTGAGTGCTTCTAGGTCTGTGTCACTCCATTTCACTACTCCAAATGAGTAGGTCAATACTGGTATAGCATAAGTATTTATAGCTTTTGTCTTGTTTCTTGCTGTCAATTCTGTTTTCAGTATTTTTGTTAGTCTTTGTCTATATTTTTCTTTTAGTTCTTCTTTAATATTTGTATTATCTATTCCTATTTTTTGTCTGTATCCTAGATATTTATAGGCATCTGTTTTTTCCATCGCTTCTATGCAGTCGCTGTGGTTATCCAATATGTAATCTTCTTGGTTAGTGCGTTTGCCCTTGACTATGCTATTTTTCTTACATTTGTCTGTTCCAAAAGCCATATTTATATCATTGCTGAATACTTCTGTTATCTTTAGTAATTGGTTGAGTTGCTGATTTGTTGCTGCCAGTAGTTTTAGATCATCCATGTATAGCAAATGTGTGATTTTGTGTGGGTATGTTCCAGTAATATTATATCCATAATTTGTATTATTTAGCATGTTGGATAGTGGGTTCAGAGCAAGACAAAACCAGAAAGGACTTAATGAGTCTCCTTGGTATATTCCACGCTTAATCTGTATTGGCTGTGATGTGATGTTATCTGAATTTGTTTGGATATTGAGTGTGGTTTTCCAGTTTTTCATTACTGTGTTTAGAAACTGTATCAATTTAGGATCTACTTTGTATATTTCCAAAATCTGCAGTAACCATGAGTGGGGTACACTATCAAAGGCTTTTTGGTAATCAATGTATGCGTAGTGTAGGGACCTTCGTTTAGTTTTAGCTTGATATGTCACCTCTGTATCTATTATCAGTTGCTCTTTACATCCTCGTGCTCCTTTGCAGCAGCCTTTTTGTTCTTCATTTATAATTTTGTTCTGTGTTGTATGTGTCATTAATTTCTGTGTGATGACTGAAGTTAATATTTTGTATATTGTTGGTAGGCATGTTATGGGGCGATATTTAGCTGGGTTTGCTGTGTCTGCTTGATCTTTAGGTTTCAGATAAATTATTCCATGTGTAAGTGCATCAGGGAATGTGTATGGGTCTGCAATGTAACTGTTAAATAATTTAGTTAGATGTGAATGTGTTGAGGTGAACTTCTTTAGCCAGTAATTTGCTATTTTATCATTTCCAGGGGCTTTCCAATTGTGTGTAGAATTAATTGCTCGGGTGACTTCATGTTGCAAAATTATCACTTCAGGCATTTGTGGTATCATCTTGTATGTGTCTGTTTCTGCTTGTATCCACCGTACATGCCTGTTATGTTGTACCGGGTTTGACCATATGCTGCTCCAGAAGTGTTCCATGTCTGTTATGTTTGGTGGATTGTCTATTTTAATGTGTGTGTTATCCATTGTTTGGGAAAATCTCTTTTGGTTTGTGTTGAATGTTTGGTTTTGTTTCCTTCTATTTTCACTTTTTTTGTATCTTCTAAGTCGTTTGGCCAATGCTTGCAATTTCTGCTTTTTTTCATCTAATTGCTCTATTG
Source organism: Schistocerca cancellata (assembly GCF_023864275.1). Taxonomy (NCBI): domain Eukaryota; kingdom Metazoa; phylum Arthropoda; class Insecta; order Orthoptera; family Acrididae; genus Schistocerca; species Schistocerca cancellata. The sequence goes on along the minus strand of NC_064627.1, from coordinate 596,163,179 downwards.
CTTCTTGTTGTGAGATTTTACCTAACCTTTTTCGTTTTTTGTCTGATATTTCATTTCTTATAAGTTGTGTTAGCTGTCCGATGTCTTTTCTCAGTTTTTCTATTCTGATCTGTAACCTGTGTTGCCATGCTGGTTTTGTGGGTTTCTTCTGTGTGTTGGTTTGTTCTGATCTCTGCCTAGTGTGTATATTTAGTGTAGTGAGTGCTCCTATATAAACCAGTAGTTGTAACTCTTCCATAGTTGTGTTTTCATTTATTTTGTTGTTTATGATTGTGTTGATAGTTTTTATTGTTGTTTCGACTTGTGGGTTATTTGGCGGTCTATGCAAGAATGGTCTAATGTCTGTATTTGTGTCTTTGTATTCTATATATGTCAGCTAAAATTTCTCTTCTATATCTAACACGTGTGTCTCTTCGTGTTCTATTTGTGCTTGTTCTGGTGGCTGTCTGAAGATTTCGTTTTCCTCTGATTGTTTAATTGATGCGTGTTGGTCTTTGTTTGTTTGCTCTGGGATGTTTGAGTCCATTACTGTATTTTCTTCTTCTTCTGATTGCACATTATTTTGTTCCAGTATTTGTTGTACTTGTTGTTTGATGTTTTCTAATTCTGACTGGGGTATCCTGTTATTTTTGATTATTACACGGATCTGATCAGCTAGTCGTTGTTCTGTTAAAAATTTTAATTCCGGGTATCTGGTAATAAATGTTGTGTATACTTGTGATCTGTATCCAGTTGTGTTGGTTCCTAGGTTTGTTGCTTGGTAATAACAGAACATGAGGTGTCGATTAACTTCATCTGACCATCTCATCCTCTGTCTTTGTTTTCCTTCTAGGGTGGTTGCAGGAAGCATATCTTGCAAAACACCTCTATTTGGATTTAAATCCTTTTCCAGTTGGCTAGCAGTGTCGTTACCATTGTGGGCGGGCATAGGGTTCAAGCGTCGTCCCCGACCATGACGGCACTTGTCCGAGGCTTCTTTAGTTCTGTCCTGAACCAAGTAATCACACTAAAAGGGGGGTTAGCCCTATTAGTGGTTTGTTCTTTTCGTCGCCTTTTACGACTGGCAGAACATACCGGAGGCCTATTCTTTTCTTATTATTATTATTATTATTATCATTATTATTATTATTATTAAGCTCTACAAGAAATTATTAGTTGAGCATGAGGACTTCTTGTACTTATCATCAAAAAACTTAACTACAGTGTCTTTTATTGGATTTCTATCTTTTGCAGAAAAATTTCTTCCACATATTGTTAGGAAGTATTGTTCCAGGCCTGCAGAAGATTTTTGGACTGAAGGCAGATTTTGTTACAGAAATCATAGCAAACCCTGAAAATAAAGTGTTACGAACTAAATCTAGCGGAAGTGTGCTCGGGAATTACACTAACACTGCCAAATTTGTAGATTTACTGACTGTGCAAAACTAGATTTTGAGTAATGATGTATCCACATTTCAATCAAAATGACAAAATTACTCTCACTGATTGTCTTATAAATGATATTTCAGTGCAAATTGCATGAAAAACAGCAATCAGAACCTGTACCTGTCACATACCACAAATTAAGTGAATATAGAACATTACCTCTGCATTGCTGTAGGAATGATGTCCTTTAGTTGTAGCCTCCTGCACAAGGGATTTCCCTCTGCATCCATAAGGAAGCTGTTGAGTTTGCTGTCTTTCCGCCGCCTTTCCTTCAACGATTCAAGGGCAATTTGTTGCCGAGCACAAAACTTTGCCACAGCTCTTTGGAAGTTCTCCCCCGAAGGGCCATCAAACTGTATTGAAATTTTAAATTGTATACTTGACACATATTTATGACATATATTTCTCATGCTTTAAGATATCGAAAATAACACACAGAAAAGGTTGAAAAAGTCCACATCAAAAGTGTGAGCTATTACCATACTAAGAAGAAGATCCGCCAACTCTCCAACAACTGGGCTCTCAGAACGTTTTCTTTTCATACCATTGTTGAATTGACTATGGATTTCTAGCACCTCTTCCAAATTTGAAAATAGAAGTTGTATTTGGTCAGGTGGGAGAATTTGATTTTCAAGCATAGGACGATAAAATACTTGATTTAGCACCTTTAAATTTCTAACATGAGATCTTTCTGTATGGAACAGCTCTGAAAAAGAAAGAAAAAAATAGAAGGTTAACAACACTAAATACAAAATTAACATGAAGCTATGGAAATCTCTCTCAACAGATACATATTGGCTTCTGCAACATACCCAAGAAATGTTGAAGCCTATAAAGAGGAACCTGCTGTACTGCAGCACCTATCAAGTAACACTATCTTCTCACAGTAAGGAAGTAATACATCTCAGAATATCACACCCAACAAGATAAGGGACTGTGTTGTTATCAAACCAAGATTTATAATGTGAAAATATCAGTCCAAGTGCAAAGACGTCTAATGCTCCAATTCTTCAAGACTAAGGACAAGTAATATTTATAACATTTTGTTTCCATTAATTCTTACGGATGTACATAGCTAAAGGAGGTCTTAACATCTACAGGCAAGTAACTTAACTCTTAAGAATCAGCTTCGTGGAAGTATGGCTCTTCATAAATTATTTATCATTTAGGTATTAAACATTACCCAGCCTTGTAATTGAAGTAGTGATTTTAATAATGAATTCAGACAGAAAGTACAAGACGTAAAGAAACAGCATACCGATTTTGTCCTATTTATAAAAAAGGTAGCAGCATTGTTATTGTTCATTGTGGATATAATTCGACTAGCTACCATCACTGAAAAAATGATGATTTATCAATTGAGAAATGGTTGACACAGTATACAATAATTTTCATTTCATCTAGACACAATGACAACATACTTTTCTTTTACTCTGGAGCAGTTTTTAACCATACATTGGACCCCTTCACAAGCTGATGTTTCTGGTCAACGTATGGCCAAATCTGGTCAATGTATGGTCAAATATGGTCATGCTCTGAACTTTGTTACTTGTAGAATTAAAAAGCTACAATTATTATTTGGAAGAGCATACATAAAGAACCTACCTTTTGGAAATTTTATAATCCACAAAAGATCTGTTTACACAATTATACTGTCAAATTAGACTAAGGCAACAACCAAGACTGCAGCTGTGTGTCATACCTGTGTTGCATGACCAATTTTGGTGCAACATTTTGTCTATTTGTTGTATTAGTTACTTATTGTAGTCTTCTTCATTGTTTGCAGCGCTATGGTGAAATGGAAATATACCTATCAATTGCACTATAACAACTGACATCATAGGGCACATTCATTTACATTATTGAGAAAAAGTATCTTTTATATTAAAGTCATTAAATCAATTGACAAAAGGAAGGATTTCAAAATCTTAGCTTCAATGTTGATTTCTGGGTTCCAGTGCCATCAATCTGTTGGCACTTAAATCGAGTGTAAGAACTGCAACGTAGATATTGTATTTTAATATGGAAGACTAACTGCTAAATGTAACACATGAAACATTTATCATCATATAAATTTCCAGCTGACATGGAAATTTCCTATTCCACTAAACCACATAGGGATTTGCATCCCTTCTGAATATCTACAGGGCTGATAACTGGCACTCCAGGTACCCATAATAGACATTTTGCCATGCTGGTATTAACAGAGTTTGCCATTATAATTCTACATTTGAAACAAGAACCTAGGACCATGAACAAAGACTTGCATGGATCTGTGGTTGTAAGAGTTGATAGCCTAGTTTGAAGACGCAGCCGAGTGTGTTTTAGTACTACCTCTGCCGAAAGTATTTTCCCTTCCATATTTGCAAAAACTTTTATCTTCCAAATATGCTTTTCCCACAATAATGAAATGATCTTCAAAATCTTATTTTGGAGTACAGGTAACAGTTTTATCCAGAGACTAGAACTGTTTGTTGAAACTGGTGTATTTTTGCTTGACATCACATTTGCAACCATAGTCTTTTATGTGGGGAAATGAACTGCCATTTTATGATTATACACAATTTTTGTTCTTGAGAAGAAGAGTCAAATTCCAATTTCAACATGCAGTAACTGACAGTTACCAATATTATTAAAATCCTCTGATCAATGACTTTTTGACTGAATCGAGGAAAATGTCAAATTTCGCAACTGTTTTAAAAACTGCCAATTTCAGTGTACACAGATGATTTCACATTAGTTTTCATGTTCTCATTTACATGAAATTTTCCTGCCCTAGCCCACTTCACTAAAAACTCAGTTCTGTTACTGTATTGAGAGTACAGTGACTTGGCCGTGACAGCAACTAGTTCACATTTTTTTGTTCAATAAAGGGGTTGCACTGTCACAATAAAAACGTATGTTATGAACAAAACAAGAATAAACTGTACAACAACAACAAAGAAAACTGATTTTAAGAAATGGCATTGAATGTCATGGAAATCCTGGATTATGCAAAGGGGCAAAAAAAAAGGGAAAGAATGTGAAACCTCATTCTGCACTGCCTACTTTTTAAAGGGCTAATCACAATAGTAGGATTAATGGAAGCCTCTGAACAAAGAAAATGCTTGAACTGCAGTAGTAAAGAACTGCCACTCTTACCATTTATAACCTCTTGTCTTTTCTTCTCCCTTGGTGAAAGGTTTTGCAGCACTTCTTCCTCAACCCCTTGCATCCAATCAGGGGGATCAGGTTCTGCTTCCAGGTCGCTATCCAGGGGAGCAGAGCTGCCACTGTCCGAACACGGTGCAGGTGGAGTCAGCGTCAGAGTATCGCTTGCCTGACCACCGGACACTGCCTCCAGCGAGTTGCTCGGGCTGTCCAGACTCCTGCACACGTCCATACGTTCCAATATGCTGCACAGAATGGAAGCCACACCACCACCGTATTAAATGCTGAACAATAGTTTATTTGGCCATGAATAAGCAAACTGATGGTAAGGTTGCAAGTATAGAATTTACCAACACCATGTAAGGGAAGAAAGCGCACATAAGCACACCGCCAAATTATTTTCCACCACGTTGTCATTGCATGTATTTAATTAGGTTTTCCCTCAGAACTAAAGCTACTAAATTTATGTAACATCCAATAAATACAGTGACTGTATGGGGCAACAGTAGTTATATAGTGTCACAGTTTAAAGTGTATGTAGCATTTATGTGAAACTGTTCCTCAAGAATGGTAACTTTCTTCTCCCATTCAGCAAGCAGGATTTATTGAGGTACTATGAGCTCATTAAGCAGGAGTAGCTTTTCCTAACGCAAACTAATTTCACTAGTTGTAACAGATTTGCTTGGTTTTTACTTACTTCACCAATCTACAAGAAAATTGTCATCATAATAAGTGAAATGCAATGAAACACTAAAACTGTTCAGCAAGACAGACTCAAAATTTGAGTATAAGGGGCTGTCCCTGCAAACCTAGCAGCACTCTGTTATTACACGAGGTAAATTTGTATATCAGTGTCAGAGTTGTAAAAAGGATTCAAGCATTACCACACCATCTATGAAGAACAAGAAAAAAATACTTGTTATTAAAGAAGAAGCTGAAAGTATAGAGGAATGCCATACCAGTAGAACATGGTGTTGCATTATGGCACAGAGGGAAGCTATATTGCAAGAAAATACTTTTTAGGAGGTACACAAATTTCTGTCCTTAGTAGGATATGGCACTATGAACCATATACTATAATTCTAGCCCATTAACATTAAGGTCGTTGCTACACGACAAGAACCAAAAATGGCCATTCTATATAGCAATAAAATTAGTAAGCCTGTTTACACCCCATAAAGTACACCACTATTCACTGTTTACATGAATGATAATGATTTAGCATAGACCAATAAGGCTGAGTAGGGGTGCTTATTCAAACATTCTTATTACAGACATAACTACTTCCACCAATACACTTTCCCACTCCACATACAGGTATGGAACATTACACAGTAAACAAAGTGCATAAATACAGAAAGCTGTGATACATACCTTGTTGAAAGACTGGAATTTGAGGAACTTCCCGAGTTATTGTACGAAAGACCCTGACTTTCAACCTCCACATCACTGAAAATAATAGAAAAACATTTATATGAGAACAGGCACAGCAGCAGTTGAAGGGCTATGATTATTAAATCTGTTACACACAGTAGGAAATATTTCACTTCCTTAAATTTTATGGAGGAATAAATTCATAATGACAGTCTAAGTGTTTGTTTACGCAGAATTTTAGGATTAGATACACTGTGCGATCAAAAGTATTTGGACACCCCCAAAAACAAACTTTTTCATATTAGGTGCATTTTTCTGCCACCTACTGCCAGATACTCCATATCAGCAACCTCAGTAGTCATTAGACTTTATGAGATAGCAGAATGGGGCACTCAGCGGAACTCGCGGACTTCAAATGTGGCCAGGTGATTGGGTGTCACTTGTGTAATATGTCTGTACACGAGATTTCCACACTCCAAAACATCCACTGCTTCTGATGTGATAGTGAAGTTGGAATGTGAAGGGGCACATACAGCACAAAGGTGTACAAACCGACCTTGTCTGCTGAGTGACAGACTGCCAACCACTGGAGAGGGTCGTAATATGTAATAGGCGAACATCTACCCAGACCGTCACACAGGAATTCCAAACTGCATTAGGATCCACTGCAAGTACTGTGAAAGTTAGGCAGGAGGTGAGAAAACTTCGATTTCGAGATTGAGCAGCTGTTCATAAGCCACACATCACACCGGTAAATGCCAAACAACCCTCACTTGGTGTAAGAAACGTAAACAATGGACGATTGAAGAATGGAAAAACGTCGTGTGGAGTGACAAATCACGGTACACAATGCGGCGATCCGATAGCAGCGTATGGGTATGGCGATTGCCTAGTGAACGTCATCTGCCAGTGTGCGTAATGCCAACAATGATATTCAGAGGGGGTGGTGTTACAATGCGGTCGTGCTTTTCATGGGGAGGGCTTGCACCCCTTGTTCTTTTGAATAGCACTATCACAGCACAGGGCTACATTGATGTTTCAAGCACCTTCTTCCTTCCTACTGTTGCAGAGCAATTCGGCGATGGTGATTGCATCATTCAACTCGATTGAGCACCTGTTCATAATGCATGGCCTGTGGTGGAGAGGTTACACAACAATAACATCCCTGTAATAAACTGGCCTGCACAGTGTCCTGACCTGAAACCTATAGAACACCTTTGGGATGGTTTGGAACACCGATTTCGTGCCAGGCCTCACCAACTGACATCAATACCTCTCCTCAGTGCAGCACTCGCTGAAGAATGGGTTGCCATGCCCCAAGAAACCTTCCAGCACCTGACTGAACATATGCTGTGACAGAGGAAGCTGTCATCAAGGTTAAGGGTGGGCCAACACCGTATTTGATTCAGTCATTAGCGATAGAGGGTGCCACGATCTTTTAAGTCATTTTCATCCAGGTGTCCGGATACTTTTAATCACATAATGTATGTCTGATTTAATCTACAAAAAAAAGGAAGAGTGAATACCACAGAGTAAGTGTACCTACTTAACTGATGTAATAGGGTGAACAACAGAACAAAACAAAATCTATGAAACTCTGAGTCATTAAAGTGGACACATTTGTAAGTTTCGGTTAGACTCCTTTTTACTTCTGTATTTTTAAGTTCAACTGTTGGATGGTCTCACAAAACTAGCTGTGTTTGTAAAAAAAATTCTCTCATTAAGGAACTAGTCTGTATCAAACAGATTTATTTTTTCATTTATTTGTTTATACTATAAGAAGCCACAGAAAATTTAATGTGAATGGTCTTATCACAGCTTCAAGTTCAGCACTAACACAGCATCTTGCTCAGTATCAAAGAGGAGACGTGGTGGTGGTTGTGGTAATCATGATCAACTTCATAGGGGGAGAGAAGCACACCTCTGTATGGATTACTGTACTAACCAATAATTCAAGAAATTCTCTCTATTTGTGAAGAACCCTGGGGAAAACACTGTATTATATTAACAAGTTATTTCTTAATATGAGTTCTGACATTTATCTGCCACAATATACTAAGTGCTACCCCAATTTTGACAAAATAGGGGAGTCACTTTGCTGTGGTACTGAGGAATGAGCCACATCACTGATCGCCTGGAACAATTTAAGCAATGTACATCACAGTGGGTGGGCCAGGATTACTGCTGGATAGTGCCTGGCATGTGTTCAAAATTTAACATGAGAAGCCAGACATGATTTCCCAATAAAGCAACTGAAATAAGACAAATTTTATGTGAAGTAAACATCAGATTAGTAATAAACAAATCAGCACTGTATATCAAAGATTACTGTAACTTCAACATACATTGCACATGGGATGCCACTGTGGAATTTATCTCTAGGATGGACATCTTGTCACAATCCTCTAGTTGTATTTACTATTTCTTTAATAAACAAGCACAGGATTTTAGGTATCAGTCAAACTTGAGGGAGTAGAAAAAACAATCTTTGTTGTCTTCTTCCATCCAAAGTGAACGATTGAACGTCAAATTATAATGTGTTGTTAACAACAAAGTCACATATATACACACTACAATGTCAGATTATGCAAAAGATTTGGAATGTAATTGGCCGGGTATATTTGAGAGGAAGCTTCCTGGCGTTTGCTTTTAGTGGTATAAGGAAACCAAGAAAAATCTACGTCTGAATGGTATGATGTTTATACCATCACTGTCTGGAATGCATGTCTACTGTACTATCTCGTTTAGTTTTCATACCGAGAATTAGGTTTTTAGCCTGTCTGATTGATTTCCACAAGTCACTCTGCTGGGTGTGTAGCCTTCCTATGCCTGTTCCTAAATTAGCACATAGGCTGTTTTTGTGTGGCCAGTGTTTCTTCCTCCATATTTTCTAAATGTAACCAGTAGAACATTTATCGAGCTGTCATGTAGTACAGGTCTCTCACTTTGTACTTCTGTTTTATAATAATTTTCCATACAACAGAAGAAAGTAGATGTTATGACTGGATTCGTCTCTGCTCTCTGACTGTTGTCATCAACTTTGTGAATGGTTGACATTTCAGAACTAAGTAACAGCACTGGAAGTTAATGAGACCAATAATTCTGCAGGAGCTGTTAGTATGTTACAATTGAAAACAGGATTGCTTGAAGGAGAATGAGGTGTGCTTATTTCAAAATGAACTTGTCCACAACCTCAGCAATACTTTTCATCCTAGAGCAGCTTTGATCACTTTATCATCAGAAGATCAGCAGGTTCCCTATGATGATGTATCGCTTGTCTACTTGTGGGAAATTCAAAACTGCCATCTCCCCACATTTTAAGAAATTCAGTTCAGAGAGCTGCCTGAAAATAAAACCCTTGCAAATCGAGAGGAACAAGCAACTGTACATGTTGTTTTCTTTGTTTCACAATGAAGTTACCCAAATTTATTTCTACAAGGTAATTGCAAATTCTGAAGGCAATTTTAAAAATGTCAAAACCTATGTGAAGGGTTCCAATAAACCTTTATTTGCAACTGGTCCGCTGATTTTTTTCAATCTCTCGAAATTCAGTGTCACACAGTTGCTATAGTTGCAGCCATGTTTAAGACTTGACTTTCAACCATTTCAGGTGACTGCCTGTATGTCCCCTGGAAGTACTCAGCTGGAACTGGGACGATGATCAGTGCATAGCGTGCTATTCAGCAGGCGTTCAAATAGACACCTGCCTACCACCTAGACAGACTCATACAGGTAGGTTTCTGGTTTTTGATTATAGCGTTCATGGATGATGATATTGGAAACTTCTGCATGGAACTCTAGAACCGGCAATCAGCTATAAATGAAGAACGACTAAATAGGTGGCGAGATCGATTATTCGTACAGTTGAAAATGTAGAACCAGGAGAGAGGTACGCAGCTTACACAGAATCAAGAAAGAAGTACCATACAAAAAATAAGACAAAGCTAATTTTATGACGAAACCTCCCAGACATCACACTCGTTTCTATCCCATTCACGTAGTATGATATACAAAAGTACCACTTGCCCTAAAATGACAACCGTAAATATCGCCACTGTAATCCGTAGATGAAGTAGTAACGCCGATCTTATACAGTAATATGAAAACTGATTAAGGACTTGACTATGAAGGAACACAACAGGAATAATACTAAGGAGTGAAAAACTGAGATACCCAAACGTAAGGAATAAAGTAGCAATTTCAACAATATGTCATACAGCAGCACACAGTAATTTAACTTTGGAACAGCACAACTTATAACTTCGAACAGAACGTGAAAGAAAGATAAAAAATCGGATTCAATTAACGCTGTAGAAATAAAATGTTTCGAATACGTAAACGCGAAAAACAGTAATTTAAAATTGTTGTTCTTGGTATGGAGTTTCATCGTAGTACTGTATTTTGTTAGTCTGGCACTGTTATCTTTAATTTGTGATGTATTTTTAATTACATGTATGTCATGAAGAATGAGAACACAAGTTAAAGGCACGGAATATATGTTGACATTGTGTGAACACGTGTTTTAATTTGTGACGTGTGTGTTTACGGAAGGACTTGGGCGAAAAGGCTACTTATCAGTTTAGTATTATTCAGAAAACAAATAACCCCAACACGCACGCGCTTCGCTATGCCGCTGAGCAGGCTGTCTGGTCGCCTGGGGCAGCGGAACCGGGTTAACGGCTCGCCACTATCTTAATTCCCCACACAGGGTACGCCGAAGATAATCGGGAGATTCAAATGTGCCATAGGATCTTTTATTTTACTATATTATACTCATATTAATCAAGTTGTCGACGAGATCTGTCACTATTCACAACATACGCATCGCTCTACGCTCAACAGTCGCTTTTAAGCCACTCACTCTCCGCCCTCCTGGAATCCAACTAGGTACAGATTTTTTATTCGTTAGGTATTTCACTGGAATTTACAGCAACGATTGCCTATGATGGTGATAAACGGCAGATCAACACTGCCTGTGGCGCGATGGTAAATACTGCGTCTTTACCGTGTCCGCCCGCCCCGTCCTTACCGCCCCTACTGGGAATTCCTGCTTTCACGGTGGGCGGTACGCAGAACAAGTTTTAAAAACATTTTCATTAGGTTTTAACAAAATTTGGACGAAGTATTTTGTAAGTAATTATTATTACATGGTTTAACTTGCTGGAATTATGCTTTACGCATATTATAAAATAACGTTACTTCCCTAATTCAGAAATCATCATTTCTGCTGAACTGCTAGCGGTTGCGGAATTTTACAACAAACACACAAAAGCAGGCTGTAGGTAGAAAAGGTTGATTATTCCTGGTCTTGTCGGTTATAGGACCAAGATTACACTTTCCGTCGCCAAGATAAAAATAGTGGATTTCAAAAGCCGTTTTGTTCTTTTTTTGTTATGCCAGCCAGTATCAAAAAATAAATCACAGTGATGAAATAAAGCCTTGAACGTCATCCGATTTGTGTCGTAGACAAAGATAATAATGTAGATGGCATTAAATCCAAAAAGCTTTTTTCGAAAATTATGCTTACATATTTCCCCAATTAGGAGGAGCAGTAATTTTGGTTGTTTTTGCTGATATTCAACAGGTTTCGTCAATGGTTCTGCCTTTTTAAGTTACAGATTTTTCGTTGTTTCATACAACACTGTACGGCTACAAATTTTTGCGAACGCTTTGAAGTTTGATTTCGTAACTCTTTGGATACCCTGGATTTAATAACATGAGAATGAAATTTCAGGAGTTGTAATCGAACGGGTGGCATCCAAATTCCTGTTAATAACATGAAAGACGACTTTGTATATCCAGTTAAAATCCTTATGGTAAGATATTTAAGTAATTTGTCTTATAAATAGTAATTAGATTATTATCAGTCGTATGCTGTATAAAAAATTTTGTGCCTCTCTTGTTAAAGTTTGTTTCTGGAGTACAACACGTTTTCTTACACACCGAATCAGTTATATAAAAAGAAATGGCTTTTTCTGAATTTTGTCCCCTCTTGCAAAAATTCCTGGGTTCACCCATGCTTGTAAGATGTATTAAGATCTCCGACAGCTCAGCTGCATCACATGATGTACAGCGACACTTCACAGACTTTTAAACTTGTCGCAGTACTTAAGCACCAATGCGAGAAACGCCAGCACAGAGAGCGAAAAACGCTGACTTCGCGTGCTACAGGGACGATTTTTTTTTTATTTTTTTTTTTTTAAGTATGTCTGCGCTATATTGTTTACGTCGCCTCAGTCTGGCTGCAGTAACTTCTGGCTCGTCGCAGCTCATAGTTCCCTACTGTAATGAGGAAGTTTTCTTATCTGACACTCATTAACGGAAACCGAAAGCGGGAAAGAAGCAATCAGATTTCTTCTGAAGTTAGGAGATAACCAAAAATATTGGGTGACCGCCAATTCTTGTGATATTTGAATCTCGAATAACAGGTCATGTATCATATCAGCCGAAACAAGGGTCTAATTGACCATTCTCCAATTCTAATGTAACTCCCGCAGTATTTATAAACAACCATCATTTTATTCGCTGTATCAGAGGTTTGTGATGTACTGCTTGTGACGAAATGGTTAGGTAATTTCTTTGACAAAGAGGCGAATACACTCCTGGAAATGGAAAAAAGAACACATTGACACCGGTGTGTCAGACCCACCATACTTGCTCCGGACACTGCGAGAGGGCTGTGCAAGCAATTATCACACGCACGGCACAGCGGACACACCAGGAACCGCGGTGTTGGCCGTCGAATGGCGCTAGCTGCGCAGCATTTGTGCACCGCCGCCGTCAGTGTCAGCCAGTTTGCCGTGGCATACGGAGCTCCATCGCAGTCTTTAACACTGGTAGCATGCCGCGACAGCGTGGACGTGAACCGTATGTGCAGTTGACGGACTTTGAGCGAGAGCGTATAGTGGGCATGCGGGAGGCCGGGTGGACGTACCGCCGAATTGCTCAACACGTGGGGCGTGAGGTCTCCACAGTACATCGATGTTGTCGCCAGTGGTCGGCGGACGGTGCACGTGCCCGTCGACCTGGGACCGGACCGCAGCGACGCACGGATGCACGCCAAGACCGTAGGATCCTACGCCACCGCCACTTCCCAGCAAATTAGGGACACTGTTGCCCCTGGGGTATCGGCGAGGACCATTCGCAACCGTCTCCATGAAGCTGGGCTACGGTCCCGCACGCCGTTAGGCCGTCTTCCGCTCACGCCCCAACATCGTGCAGCCCGCCTCCAGTGGTGTCGCGACAGGCGTGAATGGAGGGACGAATGGAGACGCGTCGTCTTCAGCGATGAGAGTCGCTTCTGCCTTGGTGCCAATGATGGTCGTATGCGTGTTTGGCGCCGTGCAGGTGAGCGCCACAATCAGGACTGCATACGACCGAGGCACACAGGGCCAACACCCGGCATCTCCTACACTGGCCGTACACCACTGGTGATCGTCGAGGGGACACTGAATAGTGCACGGTACATCCAAACCGTCATCGAACCCATCGTTCTACCATTCCTAGACCGGCAAGGGAACTTGCTGTTCCAACAGGACAACGCACGTCCGCATGTATCCCGTACCACCCAACGTGCTCTAGAAGGTGTAAGTCAACTACCCTGGCCAGCAAAATCTCCGGATCTGTCCCCCATTGAGCATGTTTGGGACTGGATGAAGCGTCGTCTCACGCGGTCTGCACGTCCAGCACGAACGCTGGTCCAACTGAGGCGCCTGGTGGAAATGGCATGGCAAGCCGTTCCACAGGACTACATCCAGCATCTCTACGATCGTCTCCATGGGAGAACAGCAGCCTGCATTGCTGCGAAAGGTGGATATACACTGTACTAGTGCCGACATTGTGCATGCTCTGTTGCCTGTGTCTATGTGCCTGTGGTTCTGTCAGTGTGATCATGTGATGTATCTGACCCCAGGAATGTGTCAAAGTTTCCCCTTCCTGGGACAATGAATTCACGGTGTTCTTATTTCAATTTCCAGGAGTGTAGATTACATACTTAATTCGGTGAGGAAGAAAATTAGCGCCAATGAAGGCTACTGACGACCCTATCACATCACAGGTGTCTGCGAGGCTGCGACGGTGACGACTGTTGGTTTCAGCAAAACTTTTAATAGGAATACAATTTATCAACGAAGCTGCAACATTTCTCCAGCATCCTGGTGCAGTAGTTTTATGGATACCCGATAAAGTGTAGTAGTGTGAAGTCGACCCAGGTGGTAGCCCTCTCTTGGGAGCAAAGAAGGTTTAGCGTTGCTGGTGTACAGTAGCCAGCCACAAACTGGTTGTAGGTTAGTTCACTGATAAGGCAGTTATCCGTTTCGAATTTACACAATTAAATATCTGATGTTTTTCATGCTTTCGTCAAAACATATGATGAATTGGTTTACTGGTGAGATGCCCTAGGACAAACAATAATCCAGAGTTACAAACTTGTAATAAAGGCGGTTGCGCTACAGACTTGTGTTAGAACGCAACTTACTTCAACTGCCCGACTGGGGCATTTTAAGATGTATGTAGAGCAACAATTTTCATTAGCTTGAAACTGCGAATTACTGTTTGTCACAGTAAACCGATCTATCATATTTTTTGACGGAAGGATGGAAGCCGTCTGATGGAGAAACCGGTAACAGTAAGTCTAAAACCAATTTGTGACTCGCCGCTGAACACCACCATCAATTTAACTACGTTGCTATATAAAGACAACTCATTGTTTAACTTTGTTACCATCATCTCAGAAACTACTTGACCGACTTCCTTCAAATTTTTACACGATACGCTAGTGAATATCCAGATGGGCGGAGGGGAGAGGGGGGAGGACTGGCAAAGGGGAGGAGGGAGGACGACGAATAGTTTAGGATGTATATACAATTCTCATCCGTATTTAGCAATTGCAGAGCATTGTCAAGTTAGCTGGTTCTTTATAACAGCAACTGTTTCCGACCATGAGTTATTTGGGTACTATTCGATACTCGACGCTATACAAAATGTACGTTATTTTTCACCATGTAAATGCTTCTATAAAGAATGCTGCTAGTAGTCAACTAAGGGTATCCGTAACGCGCGGACACACCTGAGCGGTGTGCCTTTGCGCTAAATGATGTATCAAACGTACTGTGAAAAAATGTCGATCCCATAGGAAGCACTTCTGATACTCCACTCCGTGTCACTGTAGTTTGCAGAACATTCATGTTTAATCCTGTCACTGCCAAAGAATGAAATGTCTTTGCGCAAAGCAAATGTTTGGGAAAAAGCTGCTCAGTCGGACACTCAAAATGGCACCCGAATTTTTTTCAGATTAATCGTTTCTTTCACTTTTTTCATCTGACTCCTCAGTGTTATGGAAATCTGACCATCTTTCAATTTTCTATTGAAGATCTATTCTAGGCAAACTATGACAATCTCAAGAAACTCACTTCTACGAATTTACCTCGCTTCTCTCTCTCTCTCTCTCTCTCTCTCTCTCTCTCTCTCTCTCTCTCTCTCTCTCTCTCTCTGTGTGTGTGTGTGTGTGTGTGTGTGTGTGTGTGTGTGTGTGTGTGTGTGTGTAAGAGAGACGGAGGTGAAACAACAAACAACGTCCAGACATCGGGGGTTGGGCGACCAGCCCTAATTACGGATGTCGAACGCCGTAAGCTGGGCAAAGTGGTAAACCGGACAGGCGACTATATGTAGCGGAACTAACATCAGACTTTAGTGCTGGACGGAGTACAAGTGTATGTGAACACAGAATGTACCGAACAGTATTAACGCAGTGCCTCGACGAGACGTTGGTGGAGGGGGGTAGGGGGCTTATATCCAGGGTCCGGTCGTCAAAGGTGAGCCCTCTGAACGTGTTTCTTGAAGTGTGTGTGTGTGTGTGTGTGTGTGTGTGTGTGTGTGTGTGTGTGTAAGAGAGACGGACACACACACACACACACACACACACACACACACACACACACACACACTTTAAGAAACACGTTCAGAGGGCTCACCTTTGACGACCGGACCCTGGATATAAGCCCCTACCCCCTACACCAACGTCTCGTCGAGGCCCTGCGTTAGTACTGTTCGGTACGTTCTGTGTTCACATACACTTGTACTCCGTCCAGCATTAAAGTCTGATGTTAGTTCCGCTACATATAGTCGCCTGTCCGGTTTACCACTTTGCCCAGCTTACGGCGTTCGACATCTGTAATTAGGGCTGGTCGCCCAACCCCCCGATGTCTGGACGTTGTTTGTTGTTTCACCTTGGTTTCGCCATGTGTTGAAGACACCACAGCACTCCTGGAACAGCTGACAAGTCGTGCAGTTTCCGAAATGCTCGTGCCGAGCCTCCAGGACATCATAGTCTGCCCTCGATCAAACTCAGATCGCGCGCCTTCCCCATTCTACACACTGACAAATGGCACACTGATACTATATGCACCGTGCGTGTGTCTGATTAGCAGTCACTTATTGCCAGGTAACGCTGCTATCGCCTGGACGGGTTTATATGGATAGTGGGTAGGTAGTAGTAATTATCTGGTTGATCAGTGTGTAATCTCCTATGTATCGTTGCAGTGGAGCCGCGGAGACAATATTAGACAATGTGCGCACAGAGGCATGCAAGCGTTCTTTCCTCCCGCGCTCCACAGAAGAATGGAAGCGGAATAAGTCCTAATATGTAATACAATGGAAAGCACCCTACGCGGTACACCTAACAATAGTTCGTAGATTGTAGGTGCAGAAGAGCTGCACTGTACTCTACTGAAACCTGCCGTATAAAGCGCAATACCGAGGCGAACATTTGCTTGCAGACAGTTGAGATGTCTGTGGTGACGTGGTTTGCACGTGGGGGTGGGGCCTGGCCGTGCGCGGCCGGGGCACGTGCAGCGGCAGACCGGCTGCCCGCAAAGGCCGAACCCGCCGCCAGCGCTGCTCCAGTGGCATTTGGCGCCCTTCCAAAGGCCACAGCCACTGCCGCTCCAGCCTCTGTCCGTCCGCTGCTAACCCGTCTGTCCCCTCGCCTCCGAAATGGTCGCGGCAAATAGGTTCCTCTTCCTGACTCATCCACCATCGTATCATTATTTCCTGTTTCCGTTACATTCGGTGTGGCGTTATAAAAACTTCACCGTAAATTAAGTACAAAACCAACTCCGGCAATACTGAGGCAAGGAATAGCTCGTAGGCGTAGCCTCCGTATACGTTCCAGTTACTGAATATGACGAAGGTAGACTTAAGATAGTCATTACACACTTTGGTCATCTTCAATACAATTGAATAGTAAAACTAAACGAAGACGAAGTAGTTGTTTTTACATCGCATAAATGAATACTTTAAAAGGTCACAATGAAGTCGACTTATTTCACATCAGTGTAAGATGTACTGCAAGCAAGGAAAGTCTTCATGTATGAATCAACTTCTGCGACCTTCCGGAGAGTATTTCTTTGAAACTTGAACGTGTTAAAACGTTGTTTTAAAGCTTTCTTTTATCAGAGGTACCGGTAACCTGCATGTTCCTCACCGTGAAAGAAAAGTATCTGTGGGAGTGTTGGAAACCGCAGCACATTCGATTATGTGTGAAAATTTAGCTGCGAAAAGATCTGTTCCCAGTATATGTTACCCGGGCTCAAGTGCGGTCTCCTGTCAGCTGGTGTAAGAAAATGTTGGAAAAATTCAGCCGATGTAACACAAAATGCGTATACAACATTGCAACAGGAGATCGAACAAAGCTTGGTGTTCAGTTACGCCTGCACGAAAATCTTACATTATCACCCAACGAAATCCAAAATTTTCGAGCACTGTTTATTTAAACGCTTACTGCACACAAACTAAACCCGTTGCTGAGAGCTGCCACAGTTCTAACAATAGCTGAATTTTAAAACCTTATATTACGCCGTATATACGGAGAAATGACACTGTAGTGAGTAAATCGGTAAGTGCTAATGTCATTATCTGCTGTTTTTATCGCGTTCATCGTTGACTGACATCATTCCAGAAACATTTCTTGCGATGTATGAATTACTGAAACAGTTCATCTGCTCTGCGTCAATCCAAGCCCCGCCAGACTCGCACAAACCCAACACAGATACTGACAAATTTTTCTGTTGGCGGTTCATTCACACGCAACGATTAGTTAGTGTAAATACTGTCTGAACAGCCAAGTCGGAGAAAATAGAGTGTAAAGCGCCCTTAGCAACTGCGAACACCACACGTGCATTCGACCAGTCAGTATTAAATGGTGGACGTGCGGACGGATTATGTCCTCTTTATTGTTCTCCCACAGAAGGTTTTGCAGTTTCAGATGGTTTTATCAATATTGGTGCATTGTGTTCAGGTGGGAGCAAACTACGCAGAAGATTTGGACCACTGAAACACCCTTTTAATTTCTCTATTTTTTATTATTCCAGTCTCGCGACTTTTGAACCTACGTGGTATATCCATTTATTGCCCGCAAATGTTAGCCGTTGGGCACTCGTGCACACGCATAATACCTGTCCATAGGCTTCGAAATTAAGTTTATCGTAAACGATTTCTCAACACCGCTTCTAGTTGTTATTGTAAACGCTCCAACATCCATCAGAAACTGTCAGGTTTGAGTCCGGATTTCACTTGCGAAAGTCAACGTCCGTTTAGTGTGCTGCACAGCACTACAGTCGTTATTGGATTGTCAGAGTATTACTTGCTTTTTAGGACGTTGGTTAACGTAGACGGTGTCATTTTGTGTGGATTGACGGAAAAGGCCTTATTCGTTTTCTTTGTTCTGTTGAAGAGAATCCAATTTTACAGTTATCAGAAAGACAACTCTCTACTTATTTTGCGTACCTGGTCGATTTGTAAAAATCGGCTGAAACACTCTTTGCTGATAATGGCTCTCGTACACAATCAATGCCTACTGACAAAACATCCCATAATTCCGCGCACAGGAATAGTAATTCTTGACTCAACTGGAAATTTCTCATTTATTCCGTTTCTCCAACATGTTGGAACACAATGACGACATAGCACTTACCACGAGGCACTTTTTACAAAAGACGTAGGCGGTTATACGAAATGGTCCGCATGCATTAATTGGAGTGAGTGAGATTTACAAACTTCTCCTCTTGAACAGCTTCTTATCCTCTTCCTTACGAATTCACTGAACTACGTACGGAAACCCTATACACACCCAATTTGAAGCAAGCGCACTGGTAAAAAATAGCCCATAGGAGATGTGAAGCTAATACCTTCTAACAGCGTCTCTAGCCTTGACAGTGGCATTTGTTCAGTGAGGAGAATAGTGCGCAAGTTTTCTCAGGTATGCCATATCCAGTTGAGCCCAATCATTAATGATTAGATACCACGGAGCTACCAAATGGTGCGGGTGCAGATTGCTGTGTTTCACCAGCAGTGCTAGAAATTTAATGTAGTATTAAAATGGGGGGGGGGGGGGGGGGGGATTTGTGATGGTGGTAGTCGCGGGGGGCAATCTGAGAACTTAACTATTGGGTGGCTGAGTGTTCGCCAAACTCTGAAAATATGCAAACAGTCGTCTAGACTCGGCTATTGTCATATGGGAGAGAGTATACGATAATGACACAGGAAAGAGTGCAATGCTTGGTCCGATGGAACACCACACCTATCTACACAAATCTGTTGAATAGTTTGCTACTTTCAACTGACGAAGCGAAAGCTGTCTGCCAAAAGAACATTGCTACAAACTCCAAAAAGTCCTTTTACATGTCAGAAAAAATCTCTTGTGTAGCAGTTTCACGCGAAAACAGTAAAAAAATTGCCTTGAGTGGGGTTAAACGTGGGATCTTTGGTACAACCTGAAGTCTACCAACACACCTATGCGAGATCTTAAACAACTGCTCACAGATACGCTTTTCCTTTCCAGAATGAGATTTTCACTCTGCAGCGGAGTGTGCGCTGATATGAAACTTCCTGGCAGATTAAAACTGTGTGCCCGACCGAGACTCGAACTCGGGACCTTTACAGAAGCTCTCCTGCGCAGGAGAGCTTCTGTAAAGTTTGGAAGGTAGGAGACGAGGTACTGGCAGAAGTAAAGCTGTGAGTACCGGGCGTGAGTCGTGCTTCGGTAGCTCAGTTGGTAGAGCACTTGCCCGCGAAAGGCAAAGGTCCCGAGTTCGAGTCTCGGTCGGGCACACAGTTTTAATCTGCCAGGAAGTTTCACGCTTTTCCTTTGCTCCGTAGTTCTGGTATTACTTTTGATTACCTTTTCCACATGTTCTACTAGCCGGCAGCACACAGCATGAACAAAGCCGGTGGTTTGGTTACTACTCTATCGACATACAGCGTTTGGTACCGATACGAGTGTGTGACATCTGTAAGTTTGGGTGTCGGAATGTTGAAATAAGCATACTCGTTCACGTTCCCAGTAAGCTAAACATCGCCGAAGCACCTCCGGCCTGAACTACACCACACACTGCAAGATAAACGCCGCATTGGGATTACGATGCAGTCGCCGCGTTGCATTATTTGGAACGTGGCAAAGTTGCTACTCGTCAGACCTAACTACTGTTTAGTGTTGCCGCGCACATTGAAGACGTTTAAGTGTGTGTGTGTGTGTGTGTGTGTGGTGTGTGTGCGGCTATGAGCTAAAGCCATTTGCAAGGTAGCAGATTCCAAATGCCTGATGTATGCAGTTCCCAAATCAACGTTCGCTTGGAACCTGATTGAGACGGACCTGCATTCACTGGCAGAGGCAATTCCTGTCGAGTTTATGTCATCGCTCTAAACTTGTGGTTATAGCTTGATACCAGTGCCTACCAATTTTAATTGTATATTACAGCACTGAGGATGGTCACTAAGTGACCGAAAATCGATTTTGCTGACAATAAAACAAAAACAAAAAAAGGCCAATGCTGATTTTCCTTCCAATTCTATCCACTATTTGGTCATGGTGCACACAACACGCCATGGAGTCGCCAATCAATTACTGTCTGTCACGGACAAAACACGACGCTCGTCTCTGGTCACTGTCGGTTGTAATCTTTCTACCACCAGTTTGTTTGGCAGTTTTACGTAGCTGCGAGTGGTACACTATTCGCTCTACACACGTTGTCCGCGAAGATACAACAAATCGGACAATTTCATTCAAAGCACTTCCAAATACGACAGTTCCTTTTCGTTATACTGCAAAGTCTGCTCTGGTTCCAGACAACGGATTGGCATGTACATATCACATCACTTCACTGTCGTGATTTACGACACCGGTGATGGGACACATGACCACGCAGGAGACGGTGGCCGAAATGCAGTGACCAATTTTCGTCCAAAGCGCTGGGAGAGTTCATTCGTTTGTTCGGAAGGGGAGGCTGACAAGTGTTTGCCACCTTTCGCCCTGTTGGTGATGACAGAAGCGAGGCGCACGCCCGCAGTCTTTCTCAGTCGATTTTAAAGTAACTATTAGGTAATTTTTTTTTTTTTGCGTCACTTACAGCTTTGTGTGTCATGTTCAGGACGATGTGCCCATCATTCCGTTAATGGTCATGGTTATTGTGATATTTACGTGGAAGTACGACACTGCACGAAATTCGAAAAAGTTTGCAATAAAAATTGGGATCCTCATGATTTTGCGTTTGGTGCATATTACGTAATAAGTTGCTGCATATGAAATTTAGCTAAGATACTGAATTTTTCATCAGACTTGGGTGCAGGTCTGTCAGTCACCAACCTCGAGGAAATTGATATGACGTAGCAGACTCATTTGCGATCGTGCCGCACCAGCGATAAACACAGTGTTAAATATCCACAACGTTCTTTGTACTTCATAAACGGCGTAAGATATCGGAATGAGATTTTGGTAAATGACAGCATGCAAACGGAGTATTTTGTCGTATGGTTAATATGCAAAACTTCATTATTACCGTATTGTTCCACTAAGCATATGCTTCCTCGATCAAAGACGGTAATTTTTAAGGGCCATTCGTAGCTGGTGAAACGAGAAATGCTATAGATTTTGGGACGAAGTAAGCGAAGACAGTAAAAGTTTATTTTATACCGAGGATGTGCTTTTTCGTAAAATGCTGACATTACTTTTCGTCAGTTCCTCACTTAATAAACTTAGTAACCCACTGTTTCAGAATTCACTCGCAATTGCGTCTAAACAACATGTTAGTGGGGTAAGTCTGTGTGAACTCAGCTGAGTTTCGATGAAAGAAGCAAATTTTAACATGGCAACAAGAGAAATGTGTAGGTTTTACACAGAATTCGCCACTCTTGACACTCCTCTGAAAGTTACGAACAGTTGACAAGCCAAGCGAAAATAATCGCTGCATTTTCGGCGGAATTCTTTTAGATACTAACCAAAGCAGAGGCGACAGATCTTTTTCAGTCGTCACCATGCAAGTGTAGGCGTGGAGAGGCCCCGTTTAATATTTACAAAAAAAAATGTGAGGTAGGCTTCAGTTTATTACGGCGCTTCCCCTACAGCGCTTGACATTTCTCCCACAGCCCCCGCCACTACCGCTCTCCACGCTTGCCCTGCTGTCTGCGTGAACTCCGCCAGCAGTATTCCATCTGTAGTTTTCCAAACAAAGCCGTGTATTCTTTTAAGGGGTGAGTGATGTTCTGTGCGGTGGGCTCGTTAAGCCTCACTTCAACGCGCTCGCTAAAGCAGAACACCTTATACATGGCCACCATTTGTGTTAAACAACTGACCTCTGAAAACCAATATTTGAACCGGCCAGCAAAATCGATTCTGGGCTGACACGTGAATGTGACAGTGGGATTCGGTTTCGGGTATTCAATTTTCACCTTGCTGGCGTAGCGTCGCATGTAAACAACACAGCGGGGGTTGCCGCGCTAGGTCACGCGCGCCGACCAGGCTATTGACGGGGCTGGCGCGGGCAGGGACAGGGTGTGGCGCTCCAGCTGTCAGTCGGTGATGGAGTGCGCCAAACGAGGCCGTCCCTCTCCTCCCCTCACCTTTTCTCTTTCCTCTTCCTTTCTGTTCCGCAGCGACGCTATTTGCACGCCTTAATTACTCGTTCTGTTGGTGCGATAACTTTCCGGCCGCGCGCGCAGGCAACCACGCAGTTGTTGGCCACTGGGCTTCGCCACGTCGACAGATTCACATGCAAATGTACTGTGTGTGCTGCAGAAGAATTCCACCCACACTCTCGACCGCCCAGCTCGAACATCTAACTCTGCGCACAACCCCTGTTCCGTGACAACGCTTGAGACCAGACGCTTATTATAGCATGGCAACCACCACTAACACAAAAAAGGTAATCTAGCGAACGACTTACTAAAAAATATGGAACACTTCACAGATACCAGGCAATAAAATTTGTTCCTAACAGCTGCACCACAACGCCAAGAAAATATTTTCCACTACCATATAAAAACATTTTATAAACCAATAAGCAAATTACTTTTTAATGACGTACGATCTATAGTAGGCCAACATATCAGAGTGTTCGGAAGAAATTACACACAGAATTTGTCTACATAGCAACGTGTTTGTTATTCCTTATAATTAGTTGCGGGGATAGCCATCATCAAACTTAACTGGGAAAAAAAGGGAAACACGGAAGGAGGAATTCATTCAGAGACACTATACAAATTTGTGTTATGAACTGCTCCTTGTGTTTTCTTTTTCCTTTCTTAGATCTGATGACAGCTACCGCCCATACCCATCATAAATAATAAACACATTGCAATCTAGACAAATCGTGTGTATAAATGCTACGAACGATCGCCTATCTCTATAACGATCCCTGTATCTCACGTAGTTTCAACTAACGATATTGCATTTTATACAACGATTTTGTGATATTCGAACTGAGTAGATTCGGTACTAAAAAGAAGTGGACTTTCGCCTGTGAGCAGAATGCAAGTTGGAAGTGTACTTAAAACCCTAACAGTAACCTAAACAATGTTGTATGAACCAGACAAAACTTGCTCACGCCTTATACAGTTTACAATTCGCTCGATTAAGCTTAATTTATCGAAGACTTAGGAATAATGGTAAAAAATCGTAACAATAAAATAGAATTTAATTCGAGGTCACGGATAGCTTATACATCGCTTCTATGAAAAACGGAGTAGGCCGAATACGAAGAAGAGCGAAGCATCTAGTGCTGGTGTATGGAATCCCACATACGTACGTAGGCCAGAAAACGGAAATCGAAAATACACTCGCATTTTCTGTTAGTTTATAACCACCAAAGTTAGTCAACATAGCAATGAATCTAACATTACCACTGTAACACAAATCGAAAAAGCTTGTGCCATACTCCGCACCAAAGCTACAACGGCAAGATTTGACAAAAATAAAAAACTTAGGAATTTCGAACATTTTGTTTCGTTCACGAATCAACACTAGGCATCACTTCCATGTGCTGAATAGTTTCTTAAAAATAGTGTGGACCGATCTCCGTAATACATCAAACGCCAACTCAATCTGGGATAGCAGTTAAAGCGTGTCCGCCAGCACAGGTTATTCCTGTGTTTAGTGAGACGTTAGGCGCGACTACTTGACATCCGCTATATCCATCACCTGTATGGGACAAGAGATTAAATCACTGGAGAATTCCTGAGCCTTAGCCGACAGCAGAATTGCACAGTGCGGTACTAAGTGTTGGGCAGTGACAGTGGCCACTGAAAGACAATGCACGTTATGTAAATGCCCACGTTTTGATGAATATCGGACATTTCCCTGCTTATCGAGTTACCTATGAAAATGACTGTGGTACCGTATTTGATATACTTCGTATTACGGAAAAATGAGAGAAGGTCGAGTGTGGCTGGCATATGCAATTCTTGATCGCAGCCTCTCCGGCGCCCAAAACAACACAGAACCTACGAATCAATCGTATGAGACCATATGGATGAAGTACGAAGGACGAGCTCGCAGGAAGTCAACAACGAAGTTATTAAGAATATTCGCCTGCGGCCATAAGATCGAGGAGTACGGACCTGCTGAAGACGGTAAGCACTGGGATGAAGGAAATTAGGATTTCAGAGTTTTTTCGATTAATAATCACGGTGCTTGTTGTGAAGCTGGTTCTATAGGTCAGTTCCGGAGTGAATGTGGTGAAAGGGAGAATGTGGATTATGAGCGCACCCCCTTCCAAAGAACATTTTACTAAAAGAGTTTACATTTTTACGTGTTTACACTTCTGAATGTCGACTTTCGGAGAGTGAAGTGCAAGAACAGATGTAGTACCTAAAAGGTCAAGGATTCTAGAAAATTACACACACTGATGAGCAAAAACATTTTGACCACCTAATTAAAAGTGCCCACTTCTAGAACGCAATTCAGCAGTGAATGTGCGTGCCATGGACTCTATAAACAGGTTTCCAGGGGTTTGTGGCACCTGATACCTACGTACAGCTCGCACGGTCCTGTAATTTACGGGCGGATGGTTTGTGGGCGCGGTGCTGCCGCCCGATAGCGTCCCAGCAGGGTTTCGTGGGATTCAGATAAACCGAATGTGATGGTCAAGACATCAAAGTGAGTTCACTACCACGCTCTTCAAGCCATTGCAGCACGATTCTGGCCTTGGGTTACGGACAGTTATCTTGATGGAAGATGCCACCGCTTTTGGGGAAGGCATCAAGAATGAAAGATTGGGTGTCCCCTAATAATGTTTACATAGTCCACAGCTGTCAGGGTGCATTCGATTATCACCACATTCCTATGAAAGCTCAGCTGGATGTCCCCATAACGTAATACTGCACCCATCAGCCTGCATCCATGGAGCGCTGCATGTTTCGAGCAGCCGTTCGCCTGGATGACGGCATATATGGACACGACCATCGACCAGATTTAAAAATGAACGGGATTCATCCGACCACATGACTCGATTCCGTTGATCTACGGTGCAATGTCGATGGTACCGTGCCCATTGTAATCGTAACTGCCGATGTTGTTGGGTCACCGTGGGAAAACAGAGGGTCCTCCACTCTGGTACCATGTTAGACACTGTGCGCTGAACGGGTTGTTCCAAAACACTTGCGCCTACGCCAGCACTGTACTCTGTCGTAAGATCTGCCACAAATCGCCGGCTATCCTGCTTTACAGAGCGGGCAAGGCTCCGATGTTCTGGGATGAGGTATGGACTTCGAACTTCTTGTCGGCTAATCGTGGTTTCAGCATTCTTCAACCACTTCCCATAGATGCCCACAACAGCAGCACGCGAGCAGCCGACCAGCTTCTTCCGTGGTTCCTAGATGCTCCCCCCCCCCCCCCCAGGCACTGGGCCACCAACAATGCTTTTGTCAAAGTCGCTTAAGTCGGCGGATTTCTGCATTTGCGCCATTTATCGTCCTTAGAATGATTCGCCATTCATCTCTGCTCCGCTCATGTACTTCTCTTACCGTGTCACGTGCCTTCAGCGCTACCAGGTAGCATAGACCCTCGCAGTGAGCGATGGTCGTTAAGTTTTGGCTCATAAGTGTACAAGCTATGTTGAATACTGTACACTATTCAAATGCTAGCCCACGTGGATGCGCCAGGCTGAGCACACACACACACACACACACACACACACACACACACACACACACACACACACACACAGAGAGAGAGAGAGAGAGAGAGAGAGAGAGAGAGAGAGAGAGAAATGCTGTATTACAACATTTCACAAATGGTTATTATTATTACAAGTACTATGTTGTACTAGGCATCTGTGGCACATCGATACGCACATTGAAAGTGACTTTTTTTTGGGGGGGGGGGGGTAGGGCGCACGCGCGAAGGGAGTAACAGTGAACCTACCCCCAGAACTCTGGATCGGGCCCCGCTTTTACACAACGTATAAAACACGAGAACAGTTAACACTTACGGTGCGGTGCGGACCCTTGTCGCCTATACCAGTGCGCAGACTGAGAAATGGTTCTTGCGGAAAAGGTAACAGTGAGGTTGGTGCAGCTGATACCAGCTTTAGGTGGCGCGTCATGGCCGCTGTTCGGCTCCGTGGGCGGAGCCCCCGCAGAACCGCGGCAATGCTGACGCCACTTCCGGTCGCGTGACCCTCTGCTCGCTTCAGTTCTCATTCCCTGGGCGCTCTTAAAGAAAACGCGACTCGCTGACGTCGCAGCGCTTGAATATTCCTTAATTCTGACAGACAGATTCTAGGCGCGCGCTGTCCTTCAATAGCATTCGTAGGACAAGCGAGAAGGCTAAGGTAAGTAATAGGCCTAAACATGTCAAGGAGAGCAAGCGATTGGGACACTTTAACCTGAAAAAGATTTCATGCAGAGCTCAGGTGCCTAGAAATTATACACAACCCCGTTCACAGCTTACACTAGCGGCAAAGTGTAGCGTGTGAGCTGTTATTTTAGACAAAGTTACCAACACTTTAATATCACTCGCTGTACTTAGAATGTTTATTTATCGGTCGCAAATGTAATGACAGCTAACTGCAAATCACAGGTGAGCAAAGGAACCAAATCCACATGTCTTCCTCGAACTTCTTCCATCCTTTGAACCATTATATATTGTGACGAAGTGGATAATGTACTGCCCAGCAATGCCTTGCAAATGGAAGTGTCTCTTTATTACACAATTCGGGGAAAACACTATGTAGCTGACTCCCTTGCATTCTCTGTAGTTCATAGGCGATGTGTGTAACTATTCGCCTAAAGGTTTTCCGAATTTACTTTGCTGTTTTAGTTTACACAATGAAAAGTACGTTAGATATGGCACGAACATACATATAACGCTACGCAGCAGATCCATATGTTAGCTCACTGTTTACTTCCCATTAACATTCGTTAGCTTCGGCATCTCTCAAAATACCACCTTCCTATCTAACACAGACTTGAAGCTGCGCTACAAGCAAACTGTAGCCAAAGCTAAGATTTATTTCATGGGCTGGTAGTACAATTTCAAACTACCCAAATTTCCAATTTTTTAACGTAACGATGGTTCAGTCTGCTCTCTCTCGCTTGTGATTGTCCTTGCTGAACTACTTTTACTGTGGTTGGTACAAATATTTACAGTGATGATACTTTAAAGTGATGCGTCTCTGAGGATTTTAATTGCAGTTTAATTAAATGAAGAAGCTACTGATTTAATGGAAGGCATATATTACACAAATACTCTGAAGTGTTCTCAATTGTCGACAAATTCATTCATTCGGAATATGCACTCTTGGAATATGAATTACAAAGTCATCGGCAACGGGCCGGCCTCTTATATATTAGGGGCAGCTGTGTTCCAACAATGAATATTCTTACCGATGACGACTGCTTTTTCTTCATCGCTATCTAAGTATTCAGCAGACTGATCTGATTCGACATTGTCGTAACTGCTGTAGGAGCATCAGCTACAGAATAACTTTCAACAAGATAGATACTTACGTCACTATCACGACTAAGTTGTTCGCATCTTCTGTTAGTAAAATGTCATTTCTATGTACCACTTTCACATAAAGGTACTTCACACTCAGCGATTGAACAGTTACACATTGTGCACTGCACTGTCTCAGTGACCCTTCAAAGCCTATTTCTATCAAATTAAACGGTATCTCTCAACTTCGAACATCTGCCCTGTACTATGTCTGAATTCACATCGATGGTAACGAGCTGTGTACGTGCGGTGGTGCATGCACAGTAACAAACTAGAAACTCCAGGGGCAGAGTAACCCTGGTGTTCACTTGTTGGGTTAAAACAGGCATCGTTTATGGCAATCACCGTTTCTGATCACAGGCGCGTGATTGCTCATCTTTACCATTTGACCCACTAAATTTTCAGGCGTAAGTTCTATAATGATTTGGAACTTCCTGGCATGTTTTTAATGATTTCGTGCTACCCTTCCTTCCACACTATGAATGAGGTTCTTTTTATACCATTTCGACTTAATTCCGTCGACCTTTATCTAACTTTTACTATTCAATATTCTCTTATTTCTTTATTCTCTTAACACACTACCTCTCCTCGCGACACTTCAATGCTTGATTCTCGGTTCCTACCGTTTCTCCTTGACTACGCACCCCTGCCGAGATCGAAAACTCATTACAGACATCACAATTCCCTACCATCCCGGTCGACATGGTACACTGAAAGAGCGATAGCCGAAATGCTTCATCTCAGTGACACGCGATCTTTTAAATTATTGAGAGCAGCAACAGAGGCCTTTATCTGGTTCGTTTCGTATCGCAGTTCGTCGCGGTGGCGTTCTGCTCTAAACTCGACGCCGTATCGAGCAGGCTCTATGACGGATACGCTCATTAAGATGCTCAGCAGTATGAGCCTACCTCTTGTTACCTCCCCTCACCTCCACCGCCCATCCGCATGTTTTATCCACTTACTCTTAGGAGGAACTACGCAATACTACAACGATTTAAAGAAACTAGGTAACTCTTTGTCGTTACGTATCTTTATTCGACTGTTTGTCGATTTTTAACTACATCCTTAGGCTGTGACGAGTTTCAACAATTCAGGTGCAGTGGACGCGCACTTTACGACAGACGCGCTCTTGCGCTCCAACGAACAACTGTGCATGAGATCGACACGGAAGGATCTACACTGATGCTGCAACCTGTGTACTTTCCTGAAATTTTCAGTTATTGGTGCCGGTCTTAGGAGGACGACCCAATTCAATCTAAATGCGTCCCTTCCGCTGCTCAAAACATTTTGCGCATGCCTTCTACTGAAAGCCTGCGCATGATCTACGCAGTTTCTGCCTTCCAGAGGGGGTGCGTGGCAGGTAGAAGTTTGTATTAGGAAGACAAGATGAAGAGCGGCTTGAGACGGTCAGTGCGCCGTGCCCACTCACTCGTCGGCTATTTCCGAGGCACTCAGCTGGGCAGCCGCTAGTTTTTCCTGCCTACTAAATCAAGCAGCCCTTTACTCCGTCAAGAGTTTTAAAGCACCTGATACACGAGCGCGTTTCGAAAACTGGCGCCCCTAGTCCAACTATTTATATCTAATGAAACATTTCTGCTAGGCTCCTTCCGTGAATACAAATATACTGACAACTACAAAAGATAAATATATATATATATATATATATATATATATATATATATATATATATATATATATATATATATATATATATATATCTGAAGGTCATAATCTTAAATTATTAGTTTTAGTTGTTTACGTCTGCAAAGCAGGAAAACGAAAGTCAAAATCTTCAGTTGAAAAGTTACGTATCTACTTACAAGCTGCACTGAAAACTCCAGGGGGAAGACACCTTTCTTACAGAACACGGGAAACATATAATAAACCCGTTCCAGGAAGTTCGAGGAAAGGATGGAAAGGCATACATCAGTTTCACTGTCGCTGCAACAACGATCGACGACGATGATTACGTTTTCTACCATAGAGCGAGGTCCATCGCCTGAAGTTCAGCGTTCTCGATTCTTCTCTCTTGTGTCACCCTCTTTAGTTGGTTACTGTGCTAAATTTATCCCAAAAGAATTCTCTTCACTTGATCTTTAGAAAAGCAAGCGCGAGCGCATAGGCGCGCATTTACCTGTTAATACCCAAGGGTTCGCATAAAATTTTCTGTATTTAAATTGGTATTGTTGCTCTTTTTTGTTTTAGTTACAACTGCCTATTACCCGCTCGAAATACACTGATAATCACCATCTGCGTAATAACGTGCTGGTCAATCTTCAGAACACAGTACAGCAGCAGTGTTGGGTGGCATGGACTAGCGAAGTTCTCAGTTCCTTTTCAGATATATGTGCGACCAAAAAGCTACGCAATTCCTGTAAATTACGCGCCGGCGGTATGAGGGGCGGAGCTGGTACGCCATAGCGTCCCAAAAGCACTTCATCGTGTTCAGATCAAGCGCATTTGGTGGCCAAGACAACACATGTTCACTGTTTTGTTCCACATACCACTGAGCACGATTCTGGTCTTGTGACACGGAAAGTTATCCTGCCGGAAAGTGTCACCGGCATCAGCGCAGACATCAAGTATGAAAGAATTCAGGTTGCCCGCAGTAATGTTGACGCTGACCACACCTGTCTTGGTCCACTCGATTATTACCATATGTCCCATGGGAACGCAGGCGAATGTCTCACAGCACAATCCTGTACCTATCGGCGTGCACCATTGATGCTGCCCAAGTTTCGAGCAGCCGTTCGTCCGTATGAAGGCATGTCCTGACAAGGATGGCATTCACGTATCGTACAGCCGTTACGGCGCCTTCCATGACCAACAGCGGCATACGTCGGCCCCACATATTGCCACCTACGAAGGAAAATGCTTTTTGTCGTCAGAAGATTCGTTTCCAATAATTCACGATCGAATCCCGACGATCCTGTGCCTACTGTAAGCTTAATTGTCGATGTAGTTGAGTCTACATGGATACATCCAGGGGTCATCTGCTGCGGAACCCGATGATCAACGATGTACGCCAAGCATTGCGCTCCAGATCTGCTTGTGCCTGCATCAGTATCATTGTTCTCTGTCGTCTGATCTATCAAGGATCGCCGCCTATCCTCGTTTACAAAGCGGAAGAACCTCCGACATCTCGTCCCCAGCTTGTGGTTTCACAGTCCTTCAACCAATTTCCATCTATGCTCACTACAGCAGCAAACGAACACACTAGCAGCTCCGCCTGTCAGAGATCATCGTTGTCAGGACCGGGACATAATTTGCCATTTGTGGAAGTCTCTTACACCAGCTGATTTCTCCGCTTGTAAGTCGCATCATCGCTAGACTGATTCTCTGTTCTGTTTGTACCACGTTGGTCAGTGATCATAATGTTCTGGCTCGTCAGCGCAAATTTGTCCTTTCTTACTATCTCTCTCAATTCTCACATTTGTCTTTGTTTTCGCCGACAATTAGCGCTGCTTTTTTATAACATTTATCTTCATATTTTGTTTCTCACGCCTCTTTAGTTTATTCGAATTACTGCTGATGATCTTATCTTCGTGGCGTAACGTGAGAAAATTTTATACACTAGATTTTCTCAACTGCTGTTAATCTTCTTGAAACCATTTCTTCAGTATTTATATTAGGTGAATACTGAGTAATACCGATGCTAGACATTTCTAGTAGAACAAATACATTCGTCATTTAAAGAAATGGAAATAACAATTTACACATTATAACTATACTCTGTCACCTTACTTCCATCGAAAATTTGCGCTCCTGTTTTTCACCGACGTAAATTTGCTAGCCAACCGTTGACTGAAGTCTGCGATCCCCACCACGAAATCTTTTTCAATGGAAAACACCATGAAAGCCGACAATCTTTCGTGGTTCACCGAGTTGTGTAAATAACTTCTTTTAGAAGCTGGAAAGTATATTTCTGCTTCAACCGAGGGAACTGGATTACAAAAAAAGCCTCTGAAAATGTTTCACGAATTCTGCAATATGAACAGCGTAATAGCTGACGGCGGCAGAAGCAAAGAGGTTTATCAAACACAAATTGGCAGAAACAAGAAAAACTTTTCTCGAACCAACCGAAGTGAGTGTAGCTAGGGAAGTAAAGCATGTGCGCTAAACAGCACAGACGGATAAAGAATAGAAGCCTTTCGACTGTAGTGCTACAGAAGAAAGTTGGATATTAGAGGGTTACGTCGGGTAACTATGTACACGTGGTGGCCGTTCTTTGTGCCATGTCCGAACGCGGATGCACACTAAGCTGGGCGAGGGCCACTACATTAGTAGTGTGTGGATGAGTTAAGAATTTGGGTCTGACGGGAGGCGTTCTAGGTCCGTTCAGGTGCGGTGACCATTGTGTCCGGATGGTAGAACAATCATCGCTTCTGTCTAGTTAGCAGAAGACCTGGGTTTTATTGCTGGGCCGGCATAAATTTTCAACTTTCCCCACTGACTTAAATCAATGCCACCTCGCAGCCAATGTCTGTAATTCCTTTGTCATAGTAACTGATGATAATCGGGAAAAGAACAGCTTTATGGTACATTTTGACTAAATCAAGGAATAGATTAGTAGGATAAATCGTGGTTCATTAAGGAATTGTCCATTTGGTGTTGGAGGGGAGTGAGTGGGAAGGTGGGGACTGTTGAGGGAGAACTCAGCTTAACAACAGGTTCAAATAGACGTACGTTGCAGAGGTTGCACAGAGACGATGAGACTTTCACAGGATGGACCAGCGCGAAGTGCAGCATCAAAACAGTCTTCACGCCACCAGCTTCACAGATAAAACAACGATTTTTCCACTATTTTTATCAAAATGGTCTAGGCGAGAGTACTGTTACGAAGTTGAAAATCTAAAAGATCGCTCCTAAAGTATGCCTCGTTTAGAAGCTTTCAGTGTGACGATGCATACGTGACTGGCAGTGCAGTGCGTCGTTCTTCGACATAACATAGCAGATAAGAAATTCGACGATACAAATTCTGTACAGAAGGGGACGGTCTCATCTGGAGTGCCGGGCACGTACTCGCGTAGGTTGTGGGGTGGAACACCTGCCGTGGCGCGTGACACACAAGGCCACGTGCCGCGCCGCGCCGGCGGTCAATCGCTGGCTGACGCTGTGGCCTGTGGGCGGTGGACGGCCGGTTACGAGCCGCCGTAAACTCGCCGCACAACCCCATCCCCCGTGTCTTGTTTGTGAGCCGAGGGCGGCAGAGAGAGAGAGAGAGAGAGAGAGAGCGCGCAGAACACCAACAAACTTAGCTAGGCGCTTGTGAAGGGAGTCCCTGTAGTTACAGACGGCGAATGCTGCCTCCCACATTCTCCTGCGCTACACAGCTGCAACCCTTCAGCTAATTTCCCCTCAGCGTTTACGCTTGTAAGCAGCGCATTTCGGGCCAGCTAATTGCAGTGGAGATACATAAAGGTGGTTTCACAGAAAAGCTAAGTAAATTCCGATACTCGTCTAACAAAATTGTAAGAGAAGGTGATACACTATCCTGCTGTATCTTCAAACCGTAACTAGAAGAAGTGGTGCGAAAAAATAAAATGTGACAGGTATAAACGTGTCAAAAGGAATACCAAAAACTACAAATTTCAAATTTATCTGGCTATGATTGTGGTACCGTTAATAAAACATGCAGGAAAACTGAAAGACATTATCCGATTGTAAACCTGTGCAGTATTATTGAGTTACTTGTCGACGAATATACACACATCAAAAGAAGTTTATCACCTCAGTTTAGAGAGTTCCGGAACCTGTGGAGAAAATTAGAATAGAAAATAGCATGAGCATCATTTCCGCCCTTTTTATTGTTCACGAAAACCACACATTGCATTTGTACCGCCATACAGAGAGACCTTCAGAGGTGGTGGTCCAGACTGCTGTACACATCGGTACCTCTAGTACCCAGAAGCACGTCCTCTTGCATTGATGCATGCCTGTATTCGTCGTGGCATACTATCCACAAGTTGGTCCAGATTGTCCCACTCCTCAACGGCGATTCGGCGCAGATACCTCAGAGTGGTTGGTCCGTCACGTCGTCCATAAACAGCCCTTTTCAATCTATCCCAGGCATGTTCGGTAGGATTCATGTCTGGAGAACATGCTGGCCACTCTAGTCGAGCTATGACGTTATCATGAAGGAAGTATTTCACAAAATGTGAACGATGGGGGCGCGAATTGTCCATGAAGACGAATGGCTCGCCAATATGCTGCCGATATCGATGCACTATCGGTCGGAGGATGGCATTCACGTATCGTACAGCCGTTACGGCGCCTTCCATGACCAACAGCGGCATACGTCGGCCCCACATATTGCCACCCCGAAACAGCAGGGAACCTCCATCTTGCTGCACTCGCTGGACAGTGTGTCTAAGACGTTCAGCCTGACTGGGTTACCTCCAAACACGTCACCAATGATTGGTTGAAGGCATATGTGACACTCATCGGTGAAGAGAACGTGATGCCAATCCTGAGCGGTCCATTCGGCATGTTGTTGGGCCCATCTGTACCGCGCTGCATGGTGTCATGTTTGCAAAGATAGACGTCGCCATGGACGTCGGGATTGAAGTTGCGCACCATGCAGACTACTGCGCACAGTTTGAGTCTTAACACGATGTCCTGTGGTTGTACGAAAAGTATTATTCAACATCGTGGCGTTGCTGTCATGGTTCCTCCGAGCCATAATCCGTATACAGAAACCTTCAACACGATCACTGAAAGAAACACTTTGTACTGAATAAAGAATATGTAACATATGCACAACCCGTCATATGACAATCTTTTGAATCCAGACGTGATTAAGGAATGCTTAAATGTGGAAACATTCATTGAAATCCCCTCCTCCCTCCCCGGCTCCCTTCCCTTTGGATGTGCAATTAATACCATTTACATCGCTGTTCTCGCCACGTTCCACTAAGTTTATTCTGCTTGCCTGAACTACTTCTAAGTTTTCCCTCATTCTTTTTTTTCTTGGTGTTGAAGCCATAATCAACGGATAGTAATATTTAAGATATTACCGAAGAAATCTGTCAAATCTTATTTTGTATTTGGAGCTACTAAAATTATTGTACGAACGGTTTATCTGGTTTCGTTGTATTTCACAATGTTTGCGTTCCAACAGTTTTATTTACCTCTTGAGTTTATTTTCGCTACAATGAATGGAAGTGCTTTCAAAACTGCTTGTTTTTGAATCACAAATGATGGTCGTGGCATGTCGAAAGGCACGCTTTCTCGATATTCGACCATAGCAGTTTTTTCTTAATGTACTAAGTACGCAACGGCGATTTATACACGTTTTTCAACAAATAAAGCGTTTCTATGTTAAGTCACTCGCTGTCCTATGACTTTACTCTTTGTGCGTCAGAAGCGACAATACCACTGACAGTGGAGTACTCGGCTGAGCTGGTTGCTACAGAACCCGCACCGCACGCTCCTTGCTGCTGAGACAACGAGAAGAAGTGAATATATTTTAGTTACATACTCTGCGAGTTACATAATTGAATTCTGATTGTATAATTTATTTTAGAGTTATAACTTCCCTCTCTTGATTGGTGCCCCTTGCCTGGCTCAGAGCCGTAAGACATATTGACGCCAGAAAACCGTATGAGTAAGTGTGGATTAGTGACATTACGAAAAAACCTTAACTTCGTCTGAGAGTGCAAGGGAGGGGCGGGGGGGGGGGGGCAGAGAGAGAGAGAGAGAGAGAGACCCGGAGGGGGGGGGGGGGGGTGAGATGCACAGAGAGATGGGGAAGAGCAGATCTATGCTATGTAATATATGTAACATAAGTGTGCCCAGTCGAAACCAGCTACTGCGACCATTATAACGCTGTAATAAAATAGCACAAAGTAACCCTGAAGTCATAAGGCCAATGAGTTTTTGTATTTGGAACAGTTTAAGGCAGCGACAGAAATGAATCGAAGATTATGGCCTGTATTGTGTTTTGTAAACTTAATAGGACTCCTGACATGTACGAAAATCCAAGCTGAAACTGTGTGTGTGTGTGTGTGTGTGTGTGTGTGTGTGTGTGTGTGTGTGTAAGCAGTTTCAATTTGTAGCAGTCAAGCAACGAGCAGTAATCACTTACTCCATCCGCTCGTCCTCTCTATGTTCTTTTTTCCCTGAATCGTAAGGTTATTTATGAACGTAAAATGCGTTCTAACGACATTTCGTTTATGTGCAATGGTCTTCGGGGCAGATAATCTCACGTAAATGTCTCAATGGATAATAGCGATCTCTCTCAAACAGCTCCGCCCTCTCTAATGGATTGGTGCACATCTCAAACCCTCGACGCAAGTGTCGCTTTCAGCCTCAGCCCAATGGAGAAGCGGCGCCATTTACTGCTTCAGTACACTTTCAGTGAACAGCAGCACGCTGACAAAGGCGCAGAAACTAAATAGCAACGTCAATACGCTGGATATTTACGGACTGTGAATACTACATATTGGCCAACAGTCCAGATTTTTTGCCTGGTTCGTTTTTTATAAAGGAACCACACATTTTTTTTATTTTCTTGCAACTGCAATATGAACGTAGTTCAGTCGTTCTTTATTTGTGGTTGGTAATAGATAATACGAACAAGACTACGACAGAAGCCAGTCGAATTACAGTAGTTACGGGCTGCAGAGGCAAATTTTCTGAAATGAGTTGTCGTTATGGAGGAAAATGTATTGTGCTTTGTAATGAGGTGTCTAGTTTTTGTGCAATTAAGGTTTAAGTTTAGGGTCCTCTACTACAGGTAGCCTAAGACTAATGGTGTTTTTGAGCAGAACGCCCATTCCCATGATCTTTGCCCGAAGTCAACACCTGAGAATCTGAACTTACCAAGTCAACAAAAGATACTCGAACACCAAAACTTCTCCGTGTAGCACTGCTAAATAGATTTCTGTGATTTCCGAAACTAAAAAAAATTGTGGAAAAAATAATCAGTAAAACTGGCGTAAACGGACACAAACACACGTGATACCTTTTCACACTGTTAATCTGCGTCTTCTGCTGGAAATGGGAGATTAAGTTTCAAATTTATCTGTACTTCCAACCTGTCCAGTTTTTATATGCGGCTAGCGGCAAGTTGAGTTATTTGAACAATTTTTCTCTACAGTGGGAACAACTGGCGATGGGTGCAGAGAGAAGTAATTTTGCCAATTATTCCTTCAATATAGATTCTCCGTTGCCTACTCTTAACATAACGACTGCTAAAGTCTTGTAGCAACTATTTTGTAAGGCGTACGGATCGGTACCTCCATGGGTAGAACTGTTAGTCTGGGGTTAAGTAGTAAAACAAATGCGTCCCTTGAGCAACATCGCTCACAGTCTGAATTTCTGCTGGACACTCGATTCGAGGTCCTTGAATTGATGACGCTTAGAGAAACTTTATTTTTTAGTTACTGGAGAGGTTAGCACCTAAAACAGATTATCATCGACAGTAGATAGCGTATATTGTAAAACTTAAGACATACACATCACTACAGCATGGTGTGGTGAACAGGTACAATAAGACCAAGGAAATTACGTATATGCGCCCATTTTGCGCGATGGTAATTGGGAAGAATATATATTTTTAGAAGTGATTTGATGACATTAATAAAATATACTACAATTCGTTATTACTGTGAAGCATTTCAGAGCTCGTTTCGCTGCAGAAGCTCCATGGATAAACGTGAATCTACGTAAACTAATGTTCAGTTTGTAACTTCTGCGTCGTCATGTTTTCTTTCCGCCACTTCTTACCACCTTCACCTTCGGCAATGATTTGTGTACACGGGAGGTGTTCATTTTCACCGCGGTTAAGTTCTACGTTAGAACGGAAATCTCCTTATCACTGGCGATCTTAGTTGGTTAAGAGGTTGGACGGAGGCGACGGAAAGTAATCTCAAACGGGACCGTGCCTAGCGAAGCTCCGCTGTGTTCAAACCAACCTCTGAACTGAGGACAGCTCACGGGAATGTTTAACAGTCGCTTCACATTATTATCTGTTTGTGCTGGCCACAAAATCTGTTTGTGTAAGGATGAGCTGCAGCACAGAGACCGTTACAGCGGTATTTACCCGTGAAAAATGTTCTTCGCATTAAAAAAATCTGAATGTTAGAAAAATACATATTTGCACGCCTTTAGATACTGTAATGTATGCACACTCAAGACCGCCATCAATAGCTGGCTGAAACAAGATAAGAAAGTAACAGTTCTCCGCTTGTTCTCTTCTTGCGCTTCATGTCAGATGGTTCAATTCCTTGTGAGTCTCAAGGTGTTATTCTTCATCACCAGAATCCTGGACGACGAACAACACCAACTGGTACCCCTGTAATACGAAAGTTCTCGGCGGGGTCTGCAAAGAAAGCGGTAATGCGGCGAGGGATGCGATTTGGTGTTATTTCGGGTACGGGAGAGATCAAAATCATCTTAGCACAAGCGTCGGAACTTTGGAAGCGCTCCCATCGGACAGCGCGCGGCAGCAGGTGAGGTGCATCGCTGGCGACCATTGCCAAGGGCGCTGTATCGACCGCCGGGGCGGCTCGCAACCCCCGTGCACTGCACCATGACCGCCGTGCAGCTACCTTGTTCTCTCGCACATCACCGGCCCAGCTGGCGCCGTATCCTTATGACGTACGTTCTCAATTACATTTTAAAACTGGTTTTAAACGTAATAAATTTGCAACAGACGTGAAATCATATGGAATTGAGAATTGTCTGAATTACCCCTATCCTTGTGTGCCGTTTAATTTTAACGAACAGTTTCTGCTGAGTGTTAAGCAGGACAGGGCATTTTCGGAAGTTTATTCTGGGTTGGATTTTGTCGTGATGTCTGAAATGGTAGGAATTACCTAAGTCGAACAAGAAAGTCAAAGGCGAATGAAATCATATGTGGAATAATCTATACACTACGCCTACAAAAACTACGTCTGCACAGCTCTTGTCTACGGGGCATAAACGCGTGCCCTGAACGGTCCCATAAGAAAAACGCCAGAAACTGCTTTGACATAGTGATCTAGCGTTGCGCACTCAAGCTCTTTAACCGATCGAGTTGTAAAGAGCGAAGTAACAAACGTAATTGGAGAAGGATTAAAAATAGTGTACGCCATCAGCAAAAGAAAACTTTGTTATCTCGAAGGTCCCATGAAGCATCCAGTTAGGTAAAGGCTCCTACAGCTCAAAGTTCAATACCCGCCGGATATCAAATTTTAAAAATAATTTCATGCATTTAAGTTTTAAGTAGTTTTTCTGCGTTCCATATGACGACCTTTTCTTAAAGGTGCTGGGCATGGAGGGCCTCCATATTCAGTTATTGATCGGCACGTGACAATCATTATTTATACTAATGGTGTCAGTAGTGATGTAGACAGTGTCCCCTAAGAGGCAGACCACCATCACGTCCGCGGTGTCTGTGCCTTGTGCGGTAAGCAGTGGCTCACGTGCGTGGTAATGGTGGTTGTTCCGGATGGTGTAGATGCTGCTTACCATCCCCCCCCCCCCCCCCCTGCCAACGCAAATCGGTAGCGAAATCAAAAATGTTTGATTTGCAACATTTTCCTACACCTTCCAATAGCCTCTCATAGAAGACAGTCCCCATCTGAGTCCGCCAATTCTCTACATTGGTCTGCAAATCATTGTCTGTGCCAAAACGCTGTCCTCATAGCCAGCGGCTCATCTGAACCAGGATATGAGAATTAGAGGCAGCTATACCCGTGCTGTCCTTAGGTTAGTTAAGTTCTAGGGGACTGATGACCATAGATGTTAAGTCCCATAGTGCTCAGAGCCAGTTGAACCAATATACCCGTGCTGTATGGCGTGTGAGCAAGAACCATCGAAATCGACGCAGGCGCGTCATTGTTGCAGTTGTAGCGAGTTACTCCAGCACTGCGGCAGTTTGTCGTCATGCATGGCGTGTGATGTATGGACTGCGTGAAGTCGGGCGGAAATCATCAGCGCATTGCAGCACGCACTTCACACGTGGAGGCAGGCTACTGTTCTAGTCATTCTTATTTGCTAACTGTGCGCCCACAACTGAAGTAGTGCAACCTGCTGCAATCGATAGGCCTGCTAGAAACACTGCACAACACGTCTGCACAGAGCTTGATTGGATTTTCATTGTGGTTGTAATTCGTCTGGTGTTACACCTACTTCTTAAGACTGTAACACTGGTGGAGTACGCAAGAATTGGTCGCATTAGCGTCTTATGTGTGTTCACAAGAACAGGGTGAACTCAGTTGTCATACCGACTGAGAAGTTACTTGAGCTAGTGGTAGCGGCACCATGCATGCTAACCCGACAACGGCTGTAAGTGGTGAGTGCTGACCCCACCGATTCACGGAAGCTCTTCGCCCCGCCACGGGACGCCATTGCCGAATGGATGACACAGCGGTCGGTTCCGAGTGTACCGTCTGTGGACGGAACGGCGGTGCTTAGTAGCGTTTTGTAATGCTATCTCCTTTACAGGTGGATCGCAATTTGATTTGCCTGAAATTTTTAAGTCTTGGGCGTGCTGCGCTAGTCTGTCAAGCCAACAGCCAGTACAAAGTCTCTTGAAAGCCAGCTCCAGTGACAATGAAGTGTTCCATTCGCCGTGCAAATGGAGTGCGTTCCCCAACACGACAAAAAAAAGTCATTTTTGCTTATGAGTTCTAATTCTGCAATTTTTGTTCAGTGGCTTCTCTTTGTATATTTTCTTTACAAAACCGTAGGATCCGAGTCAAGTACGTGTGCGAATGAATGACGTCGCGCGTCCACGCACGAATATCTGAATGAAACAGACGACACAAACAGGGCAGGCAGTTCCGCAGAAACCGGCCGCGTGGCCCTGCAGCACCTCAGGACGCAGAGGCGGCGCTTCGCCGGGACGGAGCAGCCCACGTAGACTGCGCGTCTTCGCGCCCTGCAGTTTTCCGGCCGGAATCAATAGCCTGCAATAAGGCCGAACACCACCTCCCCCCCACCCCCAACTGCCCCCTCCATCCTCCACAATCATCTACCCTCCCCCACGATGCTGCTTTTCGTTACACCAGCAAGACGAACTACAGGACTGGAGAATTATTTTTTCGGCGAAAGTGATCTAGATGAACCGTACCGGTGTTGCTAAATCGAAACGTGTCGTATTTTTGTTGAACAGAAATGGATATTAGACTTCTTTATCTGCTTTCTCTGCAAATCGGTTTAGAGATATCTGTTGAGGATGCTGTATCAGATGGTGAGTTTAATCAGACGGTTACGTGATATTGCTCCGCTATGCGTTTAACAGCAAATGCCGACGAAATATCGTTCTAAATGACATTGCACGATTCCTGTAGGGTCACAGCTCATTAGCGCACTTGTAATATAGCTATGCAATGCTATTAGAGCGATGTGCAGCCAGGCCTTGTGCAACATTTAACAATTAAAGTTTCCAGTGACGAACTGCATTACTACATCGCGTCCACAACAGTAAACAAGCTAAAGCGTAAGTGAACTTGGGGCAACCACGAAAGTTTTCTCTGGCTTCTCATTTCACCAAAATTTATCAGATGCAAAATAAATGCCATCCGTTTTAACACCTTTGGTC
The DNA here is from genome assembly GCF_023864275.1 of Schistocerca cancellata. Taxonomy (NCBI): domain Eukaryota; kingdom Metazoa; phylum Arthropoda; class Insecta; order Orthoptera; family Acrididae; genus Schistocerca; species Schistocerca cancellata. The sequence goes on along the minus strand of NC_064627.1, from coordinate 596,121,435 downwards.
ATAAACGTAGTTTTTTTGTTTTGGCTGGGTGGGAAAGGGAGAGGAGGGAGACGTCAACCGTAAGATTATTTTGAGTGACTGCTAGTTATATTCTTGGTTAAATTGATAACCAATATAAACACAGTTAGAATATACAGCACTTCCTAGCTGTACATCACGAATTATATACCATCAGTATGTGGTGTACTCGAGTATACAATACTCAAGGTTAGGTGACTATCTTTATTAAATTCTGGATTTGCACTTCCTTCCACTGACCGCTTATATCATTACAAACGGCACACACAATATGTGGAAGATCGCAGTCGCCAGCTGCCTTCGCAAGAAAGTAATATCGATGACCTAAACGGACCCTGGGATATTCCATTGCCGGAGATTAATGACGGCAATGAAGCACAGGACGCGGACTGGTTGTGTCAACTCTCTCATCAGTTCAGCTGTCCCCACGGGGCTCTGGCATCACCCGTAAGCGTACACAACGCGAAAAACTGACTCCCCTTTGGTAAGGCCATGACCTACCACCAATCAATCACTGAAAAAGGAAAATTCCATTCCCTTCTCCTGTGCCATCACAGTATCACGCAGTATTTGTTCCAAATTTCACAACCGTGACCAAACTTTTAATGCGACCCTTTCAGACGTCAGATACTGCGAAAGATACTGGGCAGTGTGTGACACATTCCCACGAGATTTCAGATTAGTGAACCTTCAAAATCCCACCCCAGAGGGTACTGTGTAAACCTGCGAGTTCTCGTGTAGGCTGTGGCAATAATAACTGCATCACAATATGCATGTACAAATTATTCTTCTAGTGTACTACATAACGACTTTAACAGAGTTACGACCAAGTGCGCTGCTTCCTGTACACACACACACACACACACACACACACACACACACACACACACACACACACACACACACAGAGAGAGAGAGAGAGAGAGAGAGAGAGAGAGTAAAAACCACTTTAAAGTGCACGCGAGAGGTACTTCGTAGCAATAGTAGCCACTATCTTATGTCTCCGCAAGCGTCCTCAACTACATCGACTTTTTCCCAATATCCATTCGCGCCATAGGCGATGAAGGAACCATGTTTCTTGCGCAGTAAAATACCTATCCTCTGCATTTTCCTACAAGTGTTTACCGAAAAACATGCGTCCTTTCTGCTAAATTACTCTATCACAACCAAGAGCAATACTGCAAGAAAAGTAGCGCGCGGTAACGGAATTCTTGCCATTCGTTGCCAACAGGAAAAACGGAGATGTATGAAGTAAGAACTTACGCTCATGTAATTCTTTTGAGAAAGCGCTACTGAAGCAGATAGCTGCAGACATTAACAGGTACAATGCTCAGAAAATTTTTTGGTAGAAGATACCACTTTCATCTCTTCTCAGAAAAATCCTACCGGAGTAAGATTACTATCTTGCACGAACGGGGTGAGAGGTAGGAAGGCGAAATTAAAGCCAAAATTAATTTTCCTCTCTGGCAATTCACGATGATACAAAGGGTCAGCGAATAACTGGAGTCCTGCGCCTTTTACGGTTGCGAATTCCAGGAGACGCACTGAACCGACGCTAGCACTTCGGACGCTGTCTCTATCAGAAAGAAACGTAAATTCCCAAAGTTTCTTCGAAGTAAACTTGGTCCACTCGCAGTGACCTGGGAAACGCGAAAAATGCGGCGAGAGCGAGCGCGGAAACTCGGCTGGGCCGGCGCCAGGACATTTCTGTATCGGTGGAGCACACCTGCCGCCACTCCAAATTCCGCGGCCGGCGGGCCTGCCTACCTCTCCGAGTAGCACCTCCTGCCGGCGTCGGCGGTGAAGACGAGCGGCCGGCTAGACGCCGACACTGCGGCCGTGTCCATGGTGAGTGCTGGCCCCCGGGGCAGGGTGCGCGCGAAGCGGCGGCTCGGCGGCCGTCCGTAGCCCGCGGGCTGGCGACGCACTGGTGCGCGCCGCGGCACGCCACGCCACGCCGCCCGCGCAGTCGCCGCGCCACGGCGCGCATGCGCGAGTCTCGCGGGCCGACGACGGCAACACTTGCTCGAGTCGTCCGCACCGGCGCCTCGCCGTAACAACGCTGACGGCCGCGCTCCTTACATACCGCCGTTAAAATGACAATACCGCGTAACTGGCCAGCGATCCGCCTCTTAAATGCAAAAACACGCGCAGTCGTAGCGAACCTTAATTGCCATTTCTCGGTGTTCTCAAGTATTCTCTCGTTACAGCTTCAGCGTGTGGACGTCGAAAGGCGTTTCAAACGACCGTCTTTTCGAAAAGAAAGTATTCGTATATTTAAAAGTTACGTACGGAAATGGGGAACGGACAACGAAGAGAGGACAGCTAATCTCCTCTCGCGGTTCCTTGCTTCCGTGTACTCTCAAAATCTGTGTTGACTTCAGTAAAGGAGGAACATTGCATTATGACATACATTACTATTCCTTCCCAATCTATTCACGGATAGAAAATTGGAATAACGATTGTTTACATACTTCCCTGCGTCCTATTTTTAGTCAAATAGCAAATAGTCTATAAGAGCGATAGGTAGGAAGCTGAAGAATATTTGCGTATTTTGTTCAGAAAAGCGATTTTTGACTGGTTTTTTAAATCCGGTTTCTATACTTTGAATGTGTCATCTGGGACACATCTGCTGTGACAATTTGCGGAAGAGTAATTACAGGATAAGTTAAGCTGCCTGCACTGTACAATGTGTATCAATTACAGTATATAGCTAATTATACGAAACCTAATTTCTTTTTAATTCTCTACTAGTCAAATAAGAAATACAAAGACAAATGTGACCACTTGGAAAATATTCCCGGAGGATAGAACTCTACGCAGTACTGCACAGTGTAAGAAAACACGTGGAGCAGAGCAGTTGTGACGTCATACGGCTGGTTGTTCCTTTATTTGGGCAACGGTATCCATTACGCGAGCGGGCAATTCGTCGTCTGTGGTGCGACGAATCCTGAACCTCCGCCGAACGTCATAAACAAATTATACAGACTCAAGTCCAGCGAATGTGATTAACGGCCGCAGTATCACAGTCATGGTCAGTACATCACTGGATGACTAGGTTGTTACCGGTTTGGACGAACCGTCAGTGATGTGTGTCATCACATGTTCGTAATCCACGACGACTGAAGATATGACTGCTAGCGCACAGTCTCAGACGATCACATTAGTAACTAACAACAACAACAACAACAATTACGATAGATTTTTTGAAATAACGTTTCGTTGTGTACTTATGTTCAAACGGACCTTACTTAAAAAACACGCCTCGTACTATATCGGCAACTGCTGCGTAAACTCTACGTCCACCCACGCGTACACCATAATTAACACGCTAACATTTGGGGTTTGGGAAAGGTGTATGTGTTCTGATCTACACATACCATGAATATAAAAAGTTACAGAAATGCCTTGTGGTCCCTTTGCAATTTTTTTAGCTATTAGTTTCACAGTGAGAAAAAATTTGACTTTCCAAGAAAGCGCTATATTAATCTAAGAATCATTTTCCACGTTATGTGATGAAGGACAAACTTAATTTGTTTCCTGAATCATGTGCAGGACAAAATAAAACAAATATTTAATACCCCTCTTACTTTGACTCCTGATATTTAACCTAATCACATCACCACAGACACATCAGTGGGTGTCTGGTAAGGTTCCAGAATAAGCAGGGCCGTAAATGGAAGTTGAAACTGCTACCACAGATCTAACAAGCGCACTACCTGTCAAACCAAAAGCAACACGGCACTTGACGCTAACACCCTGAGTTGCAACGGCGGAAAATTCAGCCTAAAATTAGAACCCTAGCCCACCCACCTACCTACCTGCTTGCCTCCCTGCCTTCCTCCCTTCCTTCCTTCCTTCCTTCCGGTTTGAAATTAGAAGCGTGGCTGTTAACAGGTCGTTTGTGCCCTCGCAGTTCTTCGCTGTTTCACTGGTTAGACATATGAGCTAGTCTTCACGTCGTCATTCACTCATTCGGCCTGCGTGTCCGACAACTTGCTCTTAAGTGCCTGAGAGAGGAATGTGATACGGGATACATGGAAGTGTGCGTTGTTTCGCTTCCTTCCAAAAATACCGAGAGATGTGTGTTAGAGTGTGGTTGGGTTAAAAAATTAATTAGTTCCCGCCCAGGCACAGAAAACTGGTCGTTTACTAAATGTTTTTGTCTAATTTTATAATGGATTTTATCGGCAACTGTTACGCGTTGTTCTGACCTGTTTCTTTTCATATTTTTATGATTGTTTACGTCACCATTGTTATTTAAATCCTGCTAGTTGTGCTAATGTATTTTTTTCCTTTTAGTTTGTAGAGGTTATTGTTGTTTTAATCGAATTCAATCACACTCTAATATTTTATATAAGGGCATTTATGACTCGGTCGGTTAATGCTTTAAAATGACAAGACAAGAAAATGGACTGTTCCCACGCCTGTTCATATGCGTGACATGAAAGTAATCAAGGAACAGAGGAAAACCAAGGAAGAAGGAATTTAAAAATTCATAATTGGGAGGAAGGGGCATGTATGAGAGTTAATTGACTGGCTTTTGCAAGCGATCTTGCCATCTTAGACGTATCTACAGAGGTTGTAACAATACAGGTAAATCTTAGAGAACTTCAAAAGCAAGTCTATGTATACACCATGCGATCAAAAGTATCCGGACACCTGTCTGAAAATGACTTAAAAGTTCGTGGCACCCTCCATCGGTAATGCTGGAATTCAGTATGGCGTTGGCCCACTCTTAGCCTTGATGACAGCTTCCACTCTCGTAGGCATACGTTCGATCAGGTGCTGGAAGGTTTCTTGGGGAATGGCAGCCCACTCTTCACGGAGTGCTCCACTGAGGAGAGGTATCGATGTTGGTCGGTAGGGCCTGGCACGAAGCCGCCGTTCAAAACATCCCAAAGGTGTCCTATAGGATTTAGGTCAGGACTCTGTGCAGGCCAGTCCACTACAGGGATGTTGTTGTGTAACTTCTCCGCCACAGGCCGTGCATTATGAACAGGTGCTCGATCGTGTTGAAAGATGCCATCGCCATCCCACAATTGCTCTTCAACAGTGGGAAGCAAGTAGGGGCTTAAAAAATCAATGTAGGCCTGTGCTGCGATAGTGCCACGCAAAATAACAAGGGGTGCAAGCCCCCTCCATGAGAAACACGACCACATCATAACACCACCACCTCCGAATTTTACTGCAGCACTACACACGCTGGCAGATGACGTTCACCGGGCATTCGGCATACCCACACCCTGACATCGGATCGCCACATTGTGTACCGAGATTCGTCACTCCACACAACGTTTTGCCACTGTTCAATCGTCCAATGTCTGTGCTCCTTAAACCAATCGAGGCGTCGTTTGGTATTTCCCGGGGTGATGTGTGGCTTATGAACAGCCACTCGACCAGGAAATCCAAGATTTCTCACCTCCTGCCTAACTGCCATAGTACTTGCAGTGGATCCTGATGCAGTTTGGAATTCCTGTGTGATGGTCTGGATAGATGTCTGCCTATTACACATTACAACCCTCTTCAACTGTCTGCGATCTCTGCCAGTCAACCGACGAGGTCGGCCTCTATGCTTTTGTGCTGTACGTGTCCCTCCACGTTTCCACTTCACTATCACATTGGAAGCAGTGGGCCTAGGGATGTTTAGGAGTATGGAAATCTCGCGTACAGACGTATGACAGAAGTGACACCCAATCACCTGACCACGTTCGAAGTCCGTAAGTTCCGCGGAGTGCCCCATTCTGCTCTCTCACGATGTCTAATGACTACTGAGGTCGCTGATACCGAGTACGTGGCAGTGGGTGGCAGCACAACGCACCTAATATGAAAAACGTATGTTTTTGGGGTGTACGGATACTTTTGTTCATAGTGCATCTTGAGCGGGGAAAAAAATCCTGAGTATATGACAGAAGCGAAGAATGCATCGAAATAGTTTAGAACTGATTAAAGAAGAATATAAAGGCTACAATTTTAAATGCCTGGGTGATATAATACAATCAAATGATCCGAACTAAGCAGCTAACTTAGCGAGGTCTGGAAAATGAAAATATATTTTCAGTGAGCAAAAATCTTGTATAATAAGTAATCTCTAGCCATAAATTCACACCTGACACTACTACACTTCCAATACACCAGGATGTCTTCATGCTTCAAAATGTCTTAAATAAGCCAAATAGGTGAAACAGAAGGACTATAATCGGAAATATGAGAATGGGAAATGGAAATTAAGAAGTAATTAAAATATTAATGAAAGAATATAACGAATAGTAGATACAATGACGAAGAGAGGAATGTAGTGTATAGCCATCTAAGAAGGCTAGATGAAAAATTATCACCAAAAAGAATGTTTAACTTTTTTGCTAAACTGAAGATCATCAGTAACGTGGGTCAAAATAATTAAAGCAGATCCTAGGAAAACTGAAATAATGGAGGAAGAAATAGGAAAGAGAGAAAATTTCAGAGCAAAAGTAAGAAGTTTTAAGAGGCTTCTGGGAGAAAACCGTAGGGACAAAAGAAAGCAGACAACAGAGGGAAAGAAAGAAAGTAGAAAAGAAAGAAGACAAGTTATCTCATCCGGTCCTCAGTAGGCCAAGACAAATAATATCTTCGACCGAGATAATAACGAGCATTGCAAATTTTAGGTCTGATTCTGCACGATATGCAATGCACTGGAAAAATTTGCGTACCGGTAGCTTCTAGGCAATATACGAGCACACACAATAGTCGTTCAGTGCAGAATCATTTTTTGCCTCTTTACTAATAGCAATAAATGTGTCGTCTTCTGCGGCTGCGTTGAAATATACGCAAAGTTATGTGAACACCGTTCTTAATATTGTGCTTCGTACTCCGACGACAATATTTGTAAATATTAAACGCTAATATCTTGCTTATTTTTTGGCGGCTCATCTCATCTTTGGAACCTGTTCCACAATAACCACAGCCTCAACGTATCATCTGTGGAACAAATCTATATCTATATGGCTCCAGGTTACTCCGTTGCTGTCTTATCTGTTACAGTTTTAAGATGTCTTTGCACGTTGTTTAAATTGGTACACGATAACTGCTAGCATAAGTAGGACAGTTTTCAGCTGAAGCAAAACTGGGGATCAGTAGCCGCGATTCACGCTGAAGACTGTCTCTAACTAAAAGGCAGAAGATTGTATTTCCGCAGGGAAGTGGTAGTGTACGATACATCGAAGAGTGCTGTGGCATAAACACATACCGCCGTAAACTTACTTGTTATAGTGGAATCGGAACGTAAGAGTTTCGTATGAAGTTATATACTCTTTAACTATTAACTGAATGAAATACTTTGCCGTACACAACGTATGTTGACATCGGAGAGAATTTGATACAGGCTGTTCCTAAGTTAGGAGATAACATACAGCACATCCAGATTCATTAGTAACTGACAGAATGCTTTTTTGTAAATTACACGGTTAATCTGTTGGTAAATGAAATGAAATACGTGACAGCTATAATTAAATATCCTGTCACGGTTATGTTTGTACTGCGACTGCAATTACGTTGACAACGGCCGGAGAGTACTTTGTCGATATCTCGCGGCATTTTAGCCATTTGCCACGGATAGGAAACCGAGAACATTGTATTCCATCGAAAGCGAAAGAATTTCGTGTCACATGATCTCTCATAGCCACCAAGCACGAAAATGCAACTTTAGTTAGTTTGATTTTGTGTGTGTTTGCGCATGTCATATACGTGAAAGACTTTTGAGAGTTATTTTCGTGCTATCCTGTGCGGTTTGTTTCCGTCGAGACGGGCGTGCACTGCCCCTGGAGAGCCCGATCCGCCTGCCAGCGGGACGCACGGCGTTTACAGTTGGTGGCACGCGCCAGCTCCCAAGTGTGCTGCAGTTCGGAGCGTGGCGTCCCATTGCAGCGTCACTCACCAACAGCCCCGCAGTTCTCTCGACGTCCTCCCTTCTACATTCACTAAATTAGTTGCGCTTGAAATAAAAGGCGCCCACAACGAGGACATTTATCTTCCCCCTCAGAGTAAAGAGATGTATTTTTCGCCAATCTGCTTCTATAACGCACGCCCAAGTCACGTGCTATTCAGTCACCGCCTCTGGTCATTTACAACAGCACAGGAAGTCAACAACCTGACTAGTACTGTGAAACGTTTATCATCCTGCGAAGGTAACTGGTGAGTTGGAAAAATGGTGGGGCCTGATCAAAGTTTTACAGGCTTTCCGGGAATGTATCACCATTGTTAAAATGTCACGTTCATGACTTTGCAACGGATAATCCAAAAACTTTCTACAATTTTAAAAGAAAACAAATCCCTATGTAAATAGCTTCATGTGAAAGCGATGATAGGCAAAGTGTAATGTATTGCTGAAGACGGAAAACTCGGGAGAGGGAGAATACGGAGAGGAATGTAGCCTTGTACACGGTAAGGGAAACCGGAAAATTTATATAATCAACATTTATCAACTTAAGAGTGAAAATCTTAACAACTAGTTTGATGTAGTACTTCACAACTATCGACATCGTGCAATTTCCTTCGTCTCTGTATGAGTAGCATACAGACGAATCTACTAACTGTAGTCAAACCTATATCCTCCTCTAATAATTTTATCCCCACGCTTCCCATCGTGAACAAATCCATTTAACCTTGATCCCCGAAAGCGTACCATACCAACAGATTCCTTTTTTCCTCGTATTGTGGCACAAAGTTTTCTCCCCCAGTCTGATTCAGTACTTCATTATTTATCCGATCTCGCTATCTAATCTTCAGCGTTCTGCTGACGAACTTTTCTTTTCTGATCTGTACTGTCTATCGCCCACGTTTCACTATCATACAATGCTACGAAGACCTTTAGAAGAGACTTCAACAGCCAACTTCAAACGCAATGTTAAAAAAATTCATTATTTTCAGAAAAGCTTTTCTTGCCATCACCACTCCCAATTTCATATCCTCTCTACTACTGCCGCCGTCAATCTGGTGTCTAAACGGAAAAATTCTTAAACTTCTAGAGTCACAGGCTAACCTAATTTCCTCTACATTACCGAACTTAATCCGATTACATTTCATTACTCTGTTCTATTGTTGATGATTTTCATTTCATAAGCAGTTTTCAAGACACTATCCATTGCTTTCCAGTCTCCGACAGAATTACGTTACTGGTAAACATAGTTTTTATTTCGTCTTCCTGAACTTTAATTGCATTTCAAAACTGATTTGATTTGCCGCTTGCTCTATTTAGACATCGAATAAAATGAAGGATAAGCTATAACGCTGTCTCGCTCCTTTCCCAACTACTGTTTTCCTCTCACGCCCTTCAACTGACAACCGTCGTCTGGTTTTTTTACAACTTGAACGTATCCTTTCACTGTTTGCCTTTCGTCTCTAATAAATTCAGAATTTCAAACACACTATTCCAGCCAACATGGGCATAAGTTTTCTCTAAATCTACAGATCCAGTAACGCACCTTGGGAACGTAACTGATCCCCAGGACGATACGTAACAGTCGTTCCACCCTAGCACTGATGTAACCATGAAATACTAGAACAGTTGTTTACAGTGAAAAGGCAAAATGCTTGGTGATAAGGAGCAGAAAGTCGACTAAGTAATGAACGCCCCTGAAAAAGATGGCAGGTTCAATAAGGAGCCAGAATAGGTCCAACGATATACACTCCTGAAGGTATGCTGCTTCATATCGTTATCTTGACTCTCTTATCTGGTCGGCCGTAGCTAGACACTGTTCGTCAGATGAATATGCTCAGAATTTGAGTAATTCGGCTGTTCTATTTCGTACCTGCAACGGCGGAACGACGGGGGAGTGTCTGGTGTTCTGCTGGCAGACATCGGAACCATTACTTTCACCACGAACAAAAAATAGACCGCCTAACGACCAACGGGGGTCACGGGCGCTCGACTTCAAAAGACGCGCCTGATACGCAAAAACTGCTACGCGTTGCATGGACAGCGGGAGCAGAGGGACCGTCAAAAATGTCCCGTTTTGTTTCCACAAGAAGTCTGGATGGGAAATAAACAGAGAAGTTCCGCAAATTTTAACGATTTGGGTAGGGTCTTGGTGGGGAACGGGGGGGACTTCGTTGAAGGCAGAGGAAGAGACGACCTTAGCAAGCAACGTGTTTGCGATACTTCTGCTGCTGTGTTCTTGGACCTAAGTCATGTTACCGATTTTCCTGGTTTTCTTACACCGGGAAACGGAGAGCACAGTGCATGAAAAGCATAAATGATAAAGTCCAGCATAATATTCTCGTGACGGTCCTATTCAATTTAATTATGAACCTGGAGCTTTCATTCAACTCTAAGAAATTCGTTTGAAAAACGAACTGTCTTGCGTGTTAAGATTTAGTTAGCACATGTGTGACTTCCATTGTAATGGAACTTGCAGGCTCTCCCAGCAACGTATTTGGAAACTGATACAATACTGTACAGTAGTTGCGAAACTGGAATAAGAAATGAAGTAGTTCGGTCATTCACAACTTGAAATAAAGGTTGAATCAATGAAACTTAGTAATGAAGAGTTCTTCTAACATGTAATAGCTTGACATCATCATCATCATCATCATCATCATCATCATCATCATCATCGATAGTTTCCAGCCTCTGGCCGGCTCTGTGTGGAACAGAGACCTCTCCATCGTCTTCTGTCTTGCCACCATCTCTCCGTCTTCACCCTGGTCCAGTCTTCTTTCTTCTGGACGCATTCCTATACTCCTTTCATCCATCTGTCCCTCGATCTTCCTCTTGGTCTCTTTCCTTCCAGTTTCATCTCTTGTGTCCCCCTTGGTATCCTCCATTCCCGTAACGTGTCCATACCAACTCAGCCTTTATTTCTCTACCTCTTCCTTCCACTTTCATTAACACTCTGATCCTCTTATTTCTTAACCTTTGTATCTTTGTCACTCCCATATTGTTTCTCAAGAATTTCATCTCACTAGCTTGTACTTTGTTTTTCTCTCTTCCTTTCATAACCCAGGTTTCTGATGTGTATGTCGGGATCGGGACATAGTATGACCTATATATAACCTTTTTACTGTCAGGCTTCTGACACTTCCAAAATGCTTCTGCTTTTCTCCCCCGCTCGTTTATTTCTCTGTCGTTTTTCCCATCTTCCTGTATCAGGCTTCCTAGGTACTTTAAACTCTTCACTCTCCTAAACCGTTCCCCAGCAATTGTTATTCCAGTTGTTCCTCTCGCCTCTTTTCCTGTTGTGTAATCATCTCACTCTTACTTATACTAAATCTCATCCCGTATTCTTGTACTGTTCGTTACCGTAAGTCCGACTGCTCTTGTACTTCCTCCACCTGTAACTTGACATTAAATTAAAATCATTTTGTGCATTTTCGTTAGTGTAAGTGTTGATAGAAAGGGTATCATTTCGAGGTCGGACGGTTATTTAATGTTTTTTTTCGCTTCGATGGCAATATTTGCCTATAATGCCATTTTCAGTTGACAGCTCACTATTAAGTGCGTCAGTGCATTGTTCATTTCCAGAGGACACTGTCCTCCCGTCAACCATTTTTGTACAGGACGAATCAGCTGCCCCTTCCTACGGGTTTTATAGAACTCTCAGGGCCTTCAAATGCCACGATCAAGGTTCTCATATTCTGTCCCTCGCTATGCGCGAAGTATTAGTTCTACATAAAAAATGAACAAGAATTTCTTGTTATAAATTCAGTGTAGTTAAATGTTGCACTAGTATACATATGCGCTTGAGGCCGTAGTTTTCGAATAATTCAATAAAAACGTGCGAAAATGACCTTAAAAAAGGTTTTTCTTGAATAACTTGCACACAGTGTCCTCTAGCGATACTTACCCCAGTACAAAATTTAACAACACTAAATTTCTTACAAAAGGTCCTGTTCATTTTTTCTGTAGGACTAATAGTTTATACATAGTGAGGGGGAGAATATGAAAATAGCGCGCGCTATTTTTTGAAAGCATTGCAGGTTGCAGAAAGCCCATTGGTAGGGACAGCTCAATAACACTGTATATTCCATGCATATAGTAAAACGGAAGTCTTCGTCATTTAAATAAAAGAATGTAGCACTTCATCGAAAAACTGCTATTGGGTTACATGAAAAGCTATGTTCTTTTACATAGATGACCACGACTCTTGTCTTATTATGTACATGGAACGCATAATAATGACTATTAAGACAAGGACGGTGTCCTCTGGAAACGAACGATGCACAGATGAACCTAGTTAGGTGTCACTTGAAAATAACGTAAGAGGCCTAAATTGCAATCTTTGTGAAAAAATAAATATATAGCACTCGGGTAGGAAAATTATGTCGTTTCTAAAATAGTGCAAGACAGTGGACACGGCAACAAGCAACATTAAAGAAAATTGGCGACCCTGTTATAAATTGTGACTGTAACCTGCCACGATTCGGGTACTGAAGTGGTAGCTGGCTTTAGGGAGCTGGAGTTCTACTACGTTCGCCAGTGCTAAGTGCGTTGCGGCGACTGAAAGGAGGTGCTTTGTGCCGAACGCGCCCCGCCAGGCAGCGGGAGGTTGAGGCGTGGAGGAGGCGGCGGCAGCGGGCACTGTGGGCAGGCGCAGGTGCGACCACAGCGAGCGCGCCACGCTGCGCCGCGCCGGTCCACGCCACCACGTTGCGCTGCGCTGCCCGCGGCAGCGGGTGCCCACTGCTCACATCCACTAGCCGCCTTTGCTGCTGTAGACCCAAATAATATAGCCACTGTTTCGTCTGATGTGTTACGTTCCTTCTGACACACCAAGTTTCAAGTCCGTTGACGGTATCGTAATTCGGTGTCTCTTCTTGAAATGACTCAACCCAGTCGTGAAGGGAAATTAAACTGCTGGGATGGGGCACTAGCAGCACAGTAATGCGAGCATTATGATTCCTCCACTACCAGGTATCAGGTCTTATCCAGCGAAGAGGACTTACTGCAACCTATTTCTGCGTCTGTTGATACGTCGGTTTCGAAGAGTAGTTGCCGGTGGGAATCCGGGAGCTGATGGCTTTTCCTTTAACTTGCATATGAGCAAAATGACATTCAACGTGAGAAGCGTCTGGCTTCAACGAGCACGGTCGCTTGATAATGGAGCTTTCGTGTTGACAATAGTGTAGCGGTGGAACAGTTATTTCCTGGAGCTGTTCTTTGCCTAAAGCCGTTTCCTGTAACAGCTGATACGTAAATTCTGTGAGGTAAATCGTACGTCGACAGGATTCTTTTATCTCGCAAAATAATGTAGTCATTGGTCAGTGTGCATACCAAAGGAAGTGTCACTGCTCACATATCAGAGAGCACGAATAGCGATAAATCATGCCCGTTGCGCGATCAGGATTTGTCTGTGGGATTTTTATGTCGAGTGTTTCATTCATTTTCTATCACCATTCAAAAATATATGCAACTAAGAAGTCAGGACTCTACCTTGCCATCCCAATTTAAAGATTTCAGATGGACGAAAAATCTATGTCAAATTCTAACAGTGCGTTCGCCTAGTATCCTCTTTGAGCTAATGTCCATCTATAATCTCATTACATGAACATGGAATTGTTTGAAAACTCATTTCAGAAGTGATATATAGTTGACCGACACTCCATACATGAAGCTAAAAGTCTTCTAGGCGAAGTACCACTGCAACTACGAGCGATTCAAGGAATGTCACTTTTGCACGGTCTTCATACTTTTGCACTTGTTAAAGGTGGCCCTTTTGGAGATTTTCACTCTAGAGATCACATACTAGAAAGAACGACCCATTTTAAGTGTATGGATCTCCTTATATCCACATTCAATGCTGAAATCCACATTCAATGCTGAAATGGCGGTCGCGTTTCGGTTATGTGCAGACTCACTTCAAGCAGTGCAACATTATACATCCGTTTCAACATTATACATCCGTTTCAACCTTATACATCCCTTCAATTATGTACCGCAACGGTGATAGCACCTTTGGGAAATATCCCCAATACGCTCCTTTTTTCGCACAATATTGCTCCACGAAATCGAAAATGTTTGAAATACGCTGGCAGTAGCGATTTTTAATATTGTGTAACGTACTTTTGGCAGTTGTGAAGATGAAATAAAATGTGTGGAAGAGTGCCTCCCGGCAGGAACACCTGATAGCCTGGTGCAAGTCTTTTGAGGTGACGCCACTTCGGCGACTTGCGCGTCGATAATTACGAAATGAAGATGAGGAAGACTACACAAACACCCAACGTAAGGAATTAAAGGATAGTAATACTAACTGATACACCAATATCAGTCGGTATGAGATAAAGTTCCTCTTCCGAAAGATTGTCTTTAGGAAACGGATCAAAGGAAGTTTTTGTCAGTAAATTATCCGAGCACTGTGATCTGCCCGAGGCTTCGGCCAACAGCAGATATCATCTCCTCAACACGATGAACAGGAACAGGATTAAGCTCTCAGCAGAAATACAATTAAGATTTAGTGTCACTATCCGACAAAACTAGAAGAGCCTCGATAACGACACCAGCAGTCGCAGTAAAGAAATTACTTCACACAGCACTGCATAAAATGCTACACTTGGCAACTCATAGGTGTGTTGATATCTCGCACTGTCAGTTCTCTCAGATATAAAAACTGCGGACAACAATTAGTCACCGCCAGGAGGCATCACACTAATAGTGTTTAACACATCCTCTAGCTCAGATAATGGTCTCAGTTCGGCGAGAATGAGTGTGCAAACTTTTTCATGTATGTTATATCCAGCTGAAGCCTCTCGAACACACATAGAGCTACCAAATTACGGGGGAAGACTTTTATTGCGTTTCACCCAGCGTCCCAAATAGACGTTTCCGGTGCTACTAATACCAGATTCAGTGTGCCAGTCGAGGAACAGAAGTGTGCTTAGGTTTTTGTAAAAAGAGGATCGTATGTCTGCAGCTCTCTAAAGACGAAGAACTATGATGTCCACAATAAAGACATTATGAAGATATACAAGAGTGCATCACTTGGTCATCTGGAACATTGAAGTAATCATCCCGGTTCTGGTTCATGGTAAACTGAACGTGTGGACCCATGTCGTGATGCAAGACAAGAAATACAAATACAATACCCCCCCTCCGCCCCCCAGAACACTGCAGAACGACCTTTGGTCTGAACTACATGTTCCGCACTCTGCGGGTTAAACACCTCATTGGCCCGGTCGGTGGATTCTACGCATTGAATCATTTGAAGACAGGAAAAATAGCTACGTCTCCAGTTAGACTATCGTCTAGTTTGTGCTGTTTTGGCCATTGAGGACGTGTAGCTTCATGTGCAATTATGAGTAATGGTATTTTGCGAGAGTCCGACTCAAAACATCCATTGGACGTAGTCCTTTCGCAATGTTTGCGCAGAAATCTGTTGAGGCAGACGTCCAGACACTGACAACAGATACCTGTATGACTTGCAACCGATTGTCATTGACAATATGTGACGGTTAGGATCTTTTTACGACCACTGTTATTACGCCGTATTACGTAGATGCGGGAGGCACACCGTACCTTGCAGACACGTTGGCCAATCCGCGTTGATGTATCAACAAATTGGGCACCTTCACTCACGTTGTGGGCAAGGTCATGTCCAAAACTGATAGTTTCTTTCGGTCGTTGTGTCACGTCTTCTCGTCGAACCATCTTATTGCGCGATACAATCAAGTGTCGGACGAATCATTTCACTGCCGTGACTTACGTGAAAGGCGGAGGGTCACATCAATGCCTGGTAACAGTTCTACGCTGCTTCAAAGCGACCGGCGTTTCCTTTAATGGGACGACTAACATTTTGTCCGGTGAGCTTATTACTTTCTCAGGTCGGTGCCCAACGTTGACACTGCCGCTACCTCTCAGCACGATGAATGAACCCACCAGACTTCGCGATGGAAACAAGTTGATAGCATACGGCTATATAGGTAGACTGTTCCCAGTTACAGATGCACGAAACGAAGAGAGGCATCAGGAAGGGCGTTGGACATAAAAGCTGGCACGGACAACATTTAGGGCTGGAGCAGAAACTGTGGGGCGAGTGAACGAGTGAGCGGGTTGTCGTAGCCGGCGCCGGGCAGGTAGCGGAGTGCCGACAACGCCGCCCGCGATCGATATGGCCGAAGCAAATGGGCAGCGCTGCTCCCCGACAGGGGGTGGCCGCTGTCCGCCCACGCCACACCTGCTGTGCCCTGCTGTGCTGCTACTGCCAGGGTAACAACCTGTCACCCGTGTCAGTCGTGTCTCCCCGGTGCCGCCCCTGAGGCTGAACCTGACTTACCGGTATATCCTTTCGCCCAGGAGCGTTAGCCTAGCCTAGCAGCATCGTAAGAGAGAAAGTAAACAGAGATCCCTGCGAAACACTACTCCCTATTTCCCACTCGAACTCCGGAGCGACGAAGACGAAAGCGTCCAGTTTGACACGGCATCTCATGACTTTCGGAAGACATTCTAACGAATTTCGTATAGTCTTTTAGTGAAGCAAATACGAACTTACCCAGTATCGGATCGGATTTATGACTGGATTCGGAATTTTCTAAAAGATAGAACTAAATACACAATTTGAATGCACAGTGTCTGTTCCTTCGAAAGAGATCCCGCAGCTGTGAAACACTGTATGTAAATTGAAGGGGGATAACTGGTATCAGCTGCAGCGGAACATGAAGCGGAAACAGTGGCGACAAGTGAAAATGTGTACCGGACCGGGGTTCGAACCCAGTATGTCTTGCCTAGTAAGCAGGAGATCCTGGGTTCGAATCCCGGCCCGATACACATTTTCGCTTGTCGCCTCTGATTCCGCTTAATGTCCTGCTACAGCTGATAGCAGTTATCCCACTTCAATTTACATATAAAAATATCCTAAGAGGGTGTTAAAGGATCATTATTGTTTACTGGACATACATGTTACTCTTGAATCTACGTCCGGTATGTTAAATCTATTTTGATACAGACGGTGCTGCTTGTTGCATGGCTCAGATCTTCGCTTTCAATGTTGGCAACAATTTCCAAATCATTCGCCATCTACTGGCTGTGTTGTTCATTATAGTTTCAGGAGACGCCTCAGAAGGAAGAGAGTACCGGTATCCCAGTGTTTTCTAGTGAGGTACACAGATGGCTCTAGTCATTTGTGGATGCTGCAGTCAACCAAGCACATGCAAAGCTTCATCTTAACGCAGTGCAACTTGTACGGGTGGTCTGATTGATCCAGAAAGGACAGACGATTCGTCGAGTTGTTGGTGATGCCAATGCCTATCTATGTCTCATCCACAGGTTGTGGAGACGCTACGGAGTGACAGGTCAGTACACAAGGCGAGGTTGACAAGGTCGCCGACGCATTTCAACCCCCAAATGAAGACTATATCTGGCCGTCTCCTCGTTTCGCCATCGTAAGGATACCGCCAGGTATCTCAGTAGGGCCCCTGTGTCCGATCAGATATGTTGAAAAGGTTACGAGAAGGGACCGTACGACCCAGACCACCTGTTGGAGTACCGCGACTGACATCATCGTTCAGTTCGCGGATAGTTCTGCCCAACTGACAACTTCTTCACTGGCGAAATGTGTTATTCACAGACGAGTCCACATTTCCTCTCACGCAACGTGATGCTCTTGTTCACGTGCGAAGAAAGGTTCTGTGGTGTTGTGGGGAGGCGTAATTGACGACAGCCATTTGGATCTTCTCGATGCCCACGGTCGCCTTACCGTCAAGCAGTACTTAGAACATATCCTGATGAACCATGCGCTGCCAGATGCATATGATTGTGGCCCTGAATTCCTTCTAACGCTAGGGCTTATGTGGCGGGCGTAAGCAGGGACGCCATTCGAAGACTGGATAGTGAACTAATGGAAAAGTCGGCAGTGAGTCCCCATCCAAACGCCATCGTGCATATGTGGGACACGCTTGAGATGTATTCGTGGTCGTACTGTTCCACCGAAGACACACCAAGAACTCTCATGGGCTGTCAATGGGAACGAATTCCACAGGGTGACCTCTGTAGACTTCTACAGACCATGGCACGTAGGTGTTAGGCAGTGATAAACGTTCAGAGAGGTCATTCACATTACTGAATCTATTAAGTCCAACGAAAAGCATCCAGCATGACGGGATCAATGATTGTTTCCACTTTGTTTCCGATAATAGTCGGACGTGTCAGTTCATTGTATGTGAACGATCGAGGAGGTAATGTTTTGTTGTGTACTTAATTTCTGAAAGATAATGGTATAATTTGGTAACATACACAGTCCTCAATTATTGTTCTATGTAGTATGACAGACGTCAAAAGTCATGTTCCGCTAATGAAGTGTGGATAACTTCTGAAGTTCTATGAGGGTGTTCCCAGACGATCCTGTTGTCTACGGGACGGTTGCAAAGTCACCAAAAGACGCGAAATGCAGTAAGACATAGCACGATCGATGACTGAAGCAGAGACTGACAGCTGATACTGCATTTAAGTACTGCGCACAAACAGGGGAGGAGATTCATTAAGTTGTAGGTGAAGAATCATTGGAAACAGTAATAATCGGAATATATGGACGGGTAACCGTCCTGAACTACCTAAAGCCGAACGACCACATACAACGAACAGTAGGGGAAGCAAATGCCCGATTCTGAGTCCCTGGAAGGATGTTAAGGAACCATGAAAGAAGGGGCTTCCTAAGTACATGTTCGGGCGACTCTTGAGGAATATTCATCGGTCTGGAACCCTTACCAAGTACTACTAAAAGTCGAGATAGAGTAGATCCAATGAACAACACATTGCGTCACGGGATCGTTTAACAAGCGCGACTGACTTGGGTAGACACTCAACAAATTCGCGTAGTAACTGACAAAGAGAGACTCGCTGCGTATCACGGAGATTACTGTTGAAATTCCGAGAGCGTACGTTCGAAGATTTGGGCAACCTATTACTTCTACACACAGAAGTCCCGTCAAATGACAACGATTAAAAAAACACAGATTAGAGCTCATAACGAAGTTTGTCGACGTTCGCAAATGGAACTAGAATACGGATAAAACGATAGTGATAAGAAGAGGTACCCTCTGCCGAACACTGTAACGTGGCTTGCGGGGTACACATGTAGATTTTGATGACTGACTCCCCAAACTACGGAGAGGAAACAGTTACGAGGTTTTGGGCCATTCCAAGAGGAGAAAGAATGATTAAGTTTCAACGTCTGGTCGGTGAGCAAGTCCGTAAGCCAGTACAGGCTCAGACTGGCGGAAGGATGGGAAAAAAAGGGTAGTGCCTTTCGAAGGGAACCTTGCCAGCATTTACCTTTAGCGATTTAGGGAAAAAACCACGGAAAAGCTAAATGTGGACGGTCGGAGTACCTATTCTCGAACTGAGATGCAATGTCTTACCACCGTGGCACCTCGCCCGGTCCGGTCTAGGAGGCGCGCTCGGCCAACGCAACCAGCAGCGCAGTATCAGCAGTAGATAGAAACCTGGGTTCCAGTCCCAGTTAGGTACACTAACTTCTGACACGCGCAGGAATGGTTTGCCTTATGTTGCCCAGAGGTATAGAATGTAATGCGAGATTCCAACACGAGGACTGTTACTTGAATGGCTAGTGTAACAAGTAAGTAACTTCTCACTTAAAACGATACTTACAGAAGATCCAAAATAATCCTCCATAATAATCCATTACTTACTCACAGAAGCAAAATATATGAGCTTTTAATACGGTGACACATTTCAGCTTAGAAGCAAAAAAGAAACTCTTTCGAAATTTGTAATTCCCCTCTACTATACTACGCCATGTATTCGAAGACAGTTCCGAAATTTAAGAAAACTTTCGTTTGTGTAATTTTCTTCGAGACAGAAAAAAATGACAACCTGTTTTACATTTTTTTAAATCCCCTAAGGGAACAGATCTCTACTCGCTAAACAAAAACAATTTTTATTTGTCTTCGCCATAGGAGGATGAGATTAGAAAGGAGAATTTCTTTAGTTCAACGAGGGCAGGGCTCGCGTCAACCCATTCTTTGAAGTGATGTGAAGAACACACTTTAAAGGAGAAAGCCAGACATTGTCAACGTGGCTCTTTCCCGAACGAAGCATTAAGGTAAGCATTGTGTTGTCTTTCCACATTTACGGATAAGACCTCAATGTGACATATAAGAATGATAAACGGAGTGTGTGTTCCTGTTAATGAGACGGGGGATGGGGGAGCGATCGGTCGATCGAAATTTTCTACTCCGCTAAAATAAAGAATATTAAACAAAAAATGAATAAATTTAACGATTACGGAAAATCATGACGAACGTTTATTATTTATACATTATGTGAGGTGCTTTACTCTTCCTGCGCGCGTTCTCCTGTTGCGTGCACTTAGTTCCAACGATTAAACTCGACAGGACCGGGCAACAATACAGTCCAAAAACAGTTGTAGCTGCTGGAGTAAGCTTCTTTACTTAGTTGATTTACAACGAAATTCCAAACAAATTTGGATTTCACTTTCCAGATTTATGATGTAATACGAGTCCACAGTCGGGACCACCATGCAATAAACAAATCTATATGAAAGATCCTACAAGATAAATACAAATTGTGATACTTACTTAGTCTTCGAGAGGTTCGGATCACTCGTTTTCCGCCGCTCTCGCAGCTGCCTCTGTAAAATAAAAATTAAAATTAATTATTACCTACAAAGAAGTGGTAGTTCATTTAGGAAGGCATTAAAAGCACTGAAATGAACAGGAAAAAGTAAGTATAGGTGTCACACATCACACAACTCCATGGGCGAGAAAGATGGCAACGGGTAACTTATTTTTTCCATAGTGTTATGCACGGCGCTGAACGTTAAAGGGAGACCCGGCGTGAACACGCTTGACTGTGAGTCATTAGGGATTTCCCGCCTGCAACTAGAGTGTCTCTTTGACGGTTCAGTTTGTAGTAGTTTGTGTCCCACGCCAGGGGACGATCACTGAAATTTCTCATGGGTGGGGATGGGGGAGGAAGTAAAGAGTGGTGGTAGGGGAGGGGTAAATTTAGACTGTCGCATGCATAAATGCCTGTCCTCGTTTTTAATTTGCATTAAGCTGCCGACAGTTTTTACTAGTTCTAAATTTAAGATAACACCGAAGAGATAGGAAGAAAGTTTTAGGCTCCCATTACCACCACTTTGCGAAAAGTCAAACACTCACTCAGAAGGCAGATGACATAGTCCGATGACCGCGTACATTGATCGTCATTGTCATTCAACACAGACTTCAAGTTGCTCAATTTTTTGTGATCATACATTATATGTCGGCGTAGGAGACCCTGTTGAAGCACAGTATTAATTTTTGCTTACGTGTCATCCCATGTCATCTGAACAGCAGCGTTCGAACAGAGACGTCTGATCCGAGCTCGCGAGGATCACGCTCTGTCGTAGAACTTACGACGGTAATCCGCCCGCAATGAGGTGGGGGGGGGGGGGCAACGACCGAGTTTGTGGCGCCCACGGTACACTTATTATAAGCAAGCCAATGACGACTGTGGAACGAGACTAGTGGACAGGGATTAATCTTTGGATTACAAATCATTTCCAGGCGAAAATCTATGTCGGCTTCTTGTCTGAGCAGATAGTACATAACGAAGCAGAAAAGGCCAGTTTCACATGAATAACAGGAACGAAATTTGTCTGGAATTTCCACTACCTCAGACTTTGAACTGCAAGTATGAGGACAGACCAACAAGAATGGAGGACGAACAGGGGGGATGGAGGATGTGGACGAGAAACAGGGATGGATACCTGCTAAACCACGGAATTCAACTATCAGCGCTCTGTCTTTAAAAAATTTCATGTACCTGGCAACGAGTGTGTGTTAAGTGTTACGAATGAAAGCAAAAAACTTCGCGTCTTTGCAGGTAGAGCATACGTACGTCAAAGTAACGTCAGCTTTTAGCACTAATTCGACTCTGGACCGATCAACTACGAATGTTCACCTCGATCATCTTGTGAATGTTGCTGTTCTTGTTTCTGTGCTTGCTAAGAAAACTGGAGAGGAATTCAGTCTTGGGTAGGACACCTTTCTAGTTCTGTTTTCATCCCGACATAATTCAGCACTTATTATGCTATCATCCGTGGGTTTAGTTTACTCATGTTCCCCAAAATTGTTTTTACATGTTAACCTTCAAAGAAACTTTCGGTAAGCTATATTCACATTTGTAAAATGAGTGGTTATTGTCAAATATTTTGCTTTGGTCTGCTTACAGAGTTAAGGCATGTATCACTAAGTTGAGGCATTCTATATTGTTTATTTATGATGTGTCTGAAGGTTATAGTTTTGTAGTACATTTGGATCAGTTAGGAACACAGAACCACCACCCAACTAACATAGAAACCGACCTAAAAATCCTTAAAACTAGTAACAGTTTATTCCAAAAAACTGAAAACAGAAGAAACTATCACATCTAAAAATTAATAGATCAAGGAAAGAAAGTTACGTGAAAACACATCACTGTGCAATAAAACCCTCTTTGCCACAATAGAAGACCTATATAAATAACACCCACTCAGAAACTGTATATGATCAGATTATAAAGTTAAATTCCCTTCTCTCCATACTGCACACCATTCACTCAACATGCCAATCCACAACTTTATCCCTCTTTCCTTCCCTCCCTAGCCCCCCACTAGCAAACAAAAACACACACACACACACACACACACACACACACACACACACACACACACACACACACACACTCAACGTCAACAGCATTTAAATCCGCGTGCAATATCCCAAACACACTTGCCACGAAACAAATGAACACTGCACACCAACAACACCACGCCATGGCGACGGGAACTCTGGTTAGCGAACAAATTCTACAAAACGCATCTGTGATGACAAAAGGGAAAGAAATAGGCTTGTTACTTGGTCACAAACAAAGTAAAAACAGCACATCATCAAAATCTGTAACACGCTAAATAACACGACATCTAATAGCTTCATGTGAGGTATGGAAACAAACGGATACATCCACTTTATTTCCAAATGTACTACGAAACTACAACCTTCAGAGGTATCGTAAATAAACGACATCGACTGCCTCTACTCAGTGATACACGTTGACTGTACTGCATGCAAACCAATGCAAAATATTTGACAACAGTCAATCGTTTTACAAATGTATATATTCTGTACAAAAAGTTGCTTTAAACGAAGGAAAAAAAATGGAAATGAGAGTACGGCATTGTGAGTCGGAGTCCCCCATTCGGGGAAGTTCGATAACATGTAACAACGATTTTGCAGAAGCAAAACACGAATTAACCTACTGAAAACAGTGTAAGGAGTGCTGAAGCATGTCTGGGCGAAGACCTATAAAGGTGTCTTGCATAAGGTGAAATTCCTCTCCGTGTTTATCTCTAGTCTGAAAGTTTCCTAACATAAGGGACGGAACAAGTATCAGCTTGCAGCAGGGGAAGGCACCAGTTAGGTGACACTGTGAAATTGGCGGTCACCATGTCTGTTTAAGGGGAACAGCAGAAAGCTAACTATCAGCCTGCAAAGATGTGTGGTCAGCGGAAAGAGGTTCCGGCGCTCGGCGCGGACACGTGCCATTATTTGTAGGAGGGCCGGCGAGGCCGCGGCTGGCTGTCACTATTGACGGATGGCCGCCCGCACTCCCTCAACAAACCCCCAGCCACCAGCCGCCAGTAAGCACGCAAGCTACTTGCTGCCGTCTGCGTCTGCTGACATTAAAACGCCTCCCATCATGCCAAGCGGCGCGTTAAGTTGTCAGCCTCGAACTGTCCGGCCGTAACCTTCGTACGTTTTCGTCTGCTTCAAGTACGACATGCAGTCAAACATGCATTGGCACTGAGCACCACGCGCAAAGCACTCGAGCTGCGTCGCGTGGTATTCGTCGGTCTCTTCACCACGGTGCACTGTACTATAGCAGAACGTGCAATAGCGTACTTCTGAAAATCCTGAAGGAATAGTTCTGTGAGCGAAGGAATGGTATAACGTCTCAGGAATTAGTAATTCTACAGAAAATCGCCTGTTTTTATAGCGCTCAGAATTGAGCAGGCGTAGGGAGAAGCAGGACCCTTGACGCTACCGACATCAAGAGTCTACAACATATCACACACTGAAATTTTTACATTTTCTTCCATTAGGGAACCACGAAAAATTTACTGTACATAGTTTACCACCTTCTTCGAGCGGAAACAATAACTGGCTTTGGTGAAGTGATTTCACATGGTAAACTGGTCTTACAGTCACACTGCTGCATATGAACCAAACTTTAAAAATGAGCATGAAGATAAAAAATAACAGTTAATACATGAATGAACCGCCACAACGCATTTAGGACTCGTCTGGCGTATTTAATTTCAGCTGAAATTCTGATCTGTCTCAGAAATGCTCTTAAGGTGCGTCTTGCGGCTAATCGCCATGCAACTGTGCTTGCCCTAAATGCAAGTAGTGGCATGCGTTTATGTGCATGCCTCTTCCTCAATATGAGCGTGTGTGTGGACTGCATTTACAGCTGTGTTCACACTGGGCGCCTCTGCTTCCCTGTGGACAAGCCACAGGTGCACGGCGAGTAGCCACAAGGTGCACAGGTGTAAACGCACCTGAAGAGAGATGTCACCTCTGGTTGTCAGAACCAGACGGGAGTTCGCTCACCTAAGCGGAAAATCTACTTTATTGGCACTCAGCAGAAAATTGGCTTTGCGTAGTGCGTTATAGCGTTAAGTCTAACAGAGTAGCTGAAATGACTGTTGAGAGTTAGAAATCTGACGCCAACATTATATAAAATAAGGAATAGAGGTGGTGAGGTTAGGGTGGGGGTGGGAGGAGGGTGGGGGGTGAAGTAGACGTGTCGAACCTTCTGAACTGATCACAGACAAAATTACATTTCTTATCGAAAGAATGCTCTAAAATCACGTTTTGGGTATTTATGGCATATTATAAAATTAAAGATGGTATAGTATGCGTAAGTGTTAAACTAATGATCTGCATATTACTCGTAATAGGAAAAATCGCTAACCGAGCTAGTGACGAAAAATTTAAATAAATTGAGCTACTTTTCTTTACGCCAGCGGCTGTGGCAGTGGGGGATGTTCCACGTATGAGGTAAGCTTTATCTCTGGCGTTGCGCAGAAACTAGTACCCCGAAACGCAGCGCACAACCATTCAGCCACAGCCAGTGTGACAGGCGGTCCTGGCAAGTAGTTAGTTTTCGTTCGCACACGCACACGCGCACACGCACACGCGCACACACACACACACACACACACACACACACACACACACACACACACACACAGAGAGAGAGAGAGAGGGAGAGAGAGAGAGAGAGGGAGAGAGCGCGCACTTGTGCAGAAACGCGAAATGAAACCATCAAGGATATGAGTATTGTCCAGAGAACCCGAGGAAGTGTGGTAGGACCGCTACAACAACGATCTGAAGGATAGGGTGAGTCCCAGTCAACGACTTTTCTAATGAAGCTGTAGTGTGTGACGAAGTGTCGTCGTCTAGTGACTGTTGGACGATACAGTATGACTTGCATAGAGTATCCATATAGAATGTAAGTGGTAGCTTGCTCAAAATGTAGAAAAATGTAACTTAATCCAAGTGAGTAGGACGAACAAGCCTGTAATGTTCGAATGTACGCTAGTGGTATGCTGCTTCATAGTTACGTCGACTGAGTATCTAGGCGTACCGTTGCAAAGAGATATGACATGAAACAACCACGTTAAGAAAGGTACTGGGGAAGGCGAGCAGCCAACTTTGGTTTATTGGGAGAATTTTAGCTAAGTATGGTTCATCTGCAAAGGAGACCGTTTATGCAACACTAGTGCGAGCCATTCTTCAGTAGCGTTAGAGTGTTTGGGATCCTCACCAGGTCGGATTGAAAGAAGATATCGAAGGATTTCACAGGCCCACTGCCAGATTTGCTATCGGTATGTTCGATCAGCATGCGAGGATTACAGAGATGCTTCGTGAACTCAAATTAAAATCCCTGGATGGAAGACGACGTTCTTTCTGCGAAAAACTAATGACAAAATTTACCGAACCAGCGTTTGCAGTGGAATTCAGAACCATTCTACTGCCGCCAACGTACCCAGTTCGACTGAGGACCGCTAAGACAAGATAAAAGAAATAGGGGCTCGTACACAGGAATAGAGACACTAAGTTTTTTCCTTGCTCTATTTGCTAGTGGAATGGCGAAGGGAATGGCTGCGTTTTAGAAGGTACCCTCCGCCATACACCGTATGATGGCTACGGAGTATGCATGTAGGTATAGATCGGTAGTAGAGCAAACTAATCAGCTCAGATTCTCTTGCTCGACGGCAGTACAGTAACTGGCTACAGCAGTCTGTGCATGCTGGATAGGCTCATCCTCAAACACTTTTTCTAACGTTGAAAACACCGTCATAATATTGTCAGACGTATTAGCTAACCGTGCCCTGCATAAAATTACCCTAGGTATAATTAGTTCCGTGGGGAAATAAGCATGTCACATCGCAATCTGAAGTTACGGAATGGTGTAAATGTGTGTCAGTAATTGGTGCAACCCCAACCGCACACAACGCTTTTATTATCACATTACGCAGAGGTTCTTGGCGTAAGTGATTAAGGTTTCCATGTCTCCAACGTCGATTGTTTCTCGGTAAGTGCAGCTGTGCGTCGTAAGAGAAGAAAGCGTATCATCAATCTTGCCACCATCCACGGTCTACGGAAGTCAATTATAGTACTGAGTCCGAAAAACAGTATCTGGATGCGCTACCATTGCTTTGACAGAATTCAGACTAGTCTGTGCAGTGCACACCTGTGAGCAGACACTAGCGACACCAGTCTATAAAGTGTTAAGTGGCACTGTGATCATTTCTGGTAAAATCGCGCATGGGAGGCATAGTTATATATATGCTGCTTATCACACACTTTAACTGTGTAGTTGAACAGAGGCTTCCATTAGTACCTAATGGAAAAGCTACAAAACGTGAAAGGTTGCCGTTCCGCTTATTGTCAAAAAATACCCCACCCATTCTCGTAACGGAGCGTATTTACTAACAGTAAACAAGATCTGTCAGAAAAAGAGAGACTTCCAGTTTAGGAAAGCACAGTTAATGAGGAAGTCAACAAATTTTGCTCACTTATTCCGTAGATGAATCCTACTGAAACAAGTGCCCTGGTTCGAGACTGGACTTTACGTCTAACGCTCCCTAGGCTGAGCCTGTGGTGGGAGCGCTGTGCGGAAAACTTTGTGATGACTAATTTCCAAAAACAGTGCTTTAATCCATTTTTCCAATTGGAAGCCTAGAACCCAACATACAAAGTTTTATAACAAATTTTGTACAATTTTACTGCAGCACAAAATACGATTTGACGTATTGATGGAATAAAAAAGAAAAGAATTTTCGTTTGGGACTTACGTTCCTTACTGCGTTTACAACCTGTATTGTTACGGTCATAGCTTTAGTTCACTGTTCCGTTGTTGTTCACCTACGAAGATTGGTACAGCAGCCACGGTATTTCGCTACAACCATGTCTACAACGGTCGTAATTCAGTAATACGGATGTTGACAAGTTTTTGGGGTTGTTTCCATTGGTAGTAAAGTAGTTACTACAACCAAAAATATTTTCTGTAAAAAATACAATCGTATCAAAAACGGTGTTCTTTAAATTTTGGATTTACCGTTAAAACGCTCAGCGCGACCGCTTTACTTTGCTTCGACGCCGTAAGTCAGCAAGCCTATCATATACTATGGACTTCAGGTATCTTTCAAGTTCCTCACAGTGTTTTGTGAACGAATGAAGTTATGTGAAAATGGTTTTCGCCAACTTGAACATGCCAAGAATCTGTGCGGTCGACAGGAAGTATGAGAGTTCTGGTTTGGGTGTAATTGGGTAAATCAGAAATCGAACTTACTTTAAACCCCCCAAATTCCGTTAATCATCATTCTCCAAGTCTTTGCGACTTTGGGAACTGAAATGCCAGTGGAAATTTTACGCGAAGAGTGTGGTTTGGTATGTAAATGCTGACATAACGCGTATTAGATGTCCGCCGAAAAATGCAGTTGTCACGACTGTAGTATGGTCTTCACCTCACGATCAAAACAAAAAAATATTTTTTCTACTTTAAACTTCCATGACGCGTGCACATGGGTTGCAGTTTGTATAGACAGAGCGTGAATGTGGCTCTGCCCTAGTTTCGCAAGAAGAAGAGACCGAAGACGAGCTATCAGGGCTGCGGTATTGACACGTGCTCCCATCCCCCGCCGCCGTCACTAGGCACTGGAGGAGCTTATGTAACCAGAGGCAGCGTCGCGCTAGGAGAGGTTCCGCGGAGCGGAGCGCAGGAGCAGGCAGAAAGAGCCTAGCACCTGCGGCGGTCTGACGTCAGTGACTGCGGCGCTGTTGACGCGGGCAGCTTCGGTTACTAATTTTAATTGCCGCTCCAGTTTCCCGCGCGTGGTCGCCGCCTCTAAACGGCTCTCATTAAGCGGAATGCTGCTCGCATTTCGCCGTGCACACAGAGGCATCAATTAACGGATGGAGGCAGACTCCAACACGCTACACGTGCAACGGGACGGTCATCTATTTAAAACAAAACCAACGGTGTTCACAAAATTGTACCCTGAAAGTCGACATAGCACTACAGATATTATTATTATTATTATTATTATTATTATGCGCGTCTCTCAGATTCCTTTGCCCTCTCTTCCTTTACGATGGTATTTTCATTAATGTGTATCTTCATGTTTATCAGTGATGGCTAAATTCAAGGAACCAACAAGTCGCTGATCTTGCAGTCTTAATGTTACTTCTAAGTGAAGTGCTTCATTACAAAGGTGTGTGTGTGTGTGTGTGTGTGTGTGTGTGTGTGTGTGTGTGTGTGTGTTTGTGTGTGTTTTTCCCCTGTTCTTACGAAGTAACCAGAACTGGGAAAACAGCTAACAAGCGGACCAAACTAACTTCCCCTCACCGATTTGATTCATATCTATAGGCCGTATGGAGAACGACAAGGACTTAGACATACATGAACAGTAAGACAACTCTCAACCGTTTTCGATGAAAGCGAGTTCGAACATTTTAGGAGTATGGCCGCTAGAAATCATGGATTCCGCAGCCACGCTAGTAAGGGCTTTGTTTCATAAGCATGTCATAAGCATGAAGTCTGTGGATCGAATCTTGCTTCCGCTACTCATTTTATTTCATTCCCATGTAATTCTACCAGCATGTATACGCCGCGTAATTGTGTGATGATGAGCACCGCTTACGAATGTAACTTAAAATTGTTTTGCAACAGACACATGGAAAAAACCATGCATATGCAAACATTCGGCGTTCATTGTAAGTGCTGTATATCGAAATCATTGTCCCCCTTGTTTCTGTGTTAGTATCATCCTGATTCGTACGGTACTCTATACATTACACACAATTTCCACTCCGGTACATAACATAAATAAAATGACTATATGATATGATTGATAGTTGTGTCCATTTTCCCCCTTTTCAGGATGGAGATTATGAAAGTAATAGATGTATCATTAAATAAACACAGTCTGAACAGTCATAAAAAGTTATGTGGAAGGAAACGAAAGAAGTGCAGGCAGGAAAATTCGACCCATGGACCTCGCGCTCCTGAAACTAATCGCTTCATATGCTCGGCAAGGTACTTCTCGAGTAGCATGACGACACAAAATACATTAATTCGCGTAAAATTTACACACTCAATTTTCTCGAAATGGGTAAGAGTTGCGTTTTCCTGTCCACATGTGTTGAAGTTCACATTATGTCAATATGAATTAAATCGGTGATGGGAAGTTGGTGCGGTCCCCTTTTAAGCTAAAAGGAGTACCAGAATAGGATGCCGCCAACTTCGGTTACAAGTTCGTTGACTGGTACTCAGTATTATTTTGTTCTCTGAGCCATGGCAATGTCCTTCATAGCAACGTCGATACTTCGTAATGTCGCGATAGCTGTCGAATGGGAGGCGTTGACATTATTACATCAGCGCTACGTACCAGACGGGGAAATCAGGCGGCGGCTTCTAATTCCTCGTCTTGCACACACTGGCCCTTCCTAAATTTCGAGCCTTCCTACATCGCCTTTGAAGAGTGTATTTGGCCATCCGGTGATCCCTCCTTTGCTTGTCGGAGACGCTGCCTGACTTAACGGTCTCTGGGCGAGTACGTAGAATTCTAGTTGCTTCCACTATTCTCACTGTGGACTAGGCGAAAGAGTGTGTACTGTACTGTATTGTAATTCCGCTATACGTTTACGTGTAAAATATCTGACGTTATCTGATGTGTGTTTCAAAAAGATTATCTCTGGTGCAGGGGCCAACCTTACAAAAATCGGTTAACCTACCCCAGATTTATATGAAGTGTTCACTTATCAGTAGACTCGGTAACTCATTATTTGATGGCAAAGCTCTTTTCCTGAACTCCGGTGCTGATTTTGTTGGTATTATATGTATTATATGTAGGGTTATCTACATAGTATTTCAGTTTCGAAGGTGAAATATTTCCGTTACTCCGCATGTCATCGGCAGTACAATGTGAATCCATGTAACACATGAGCTACGGTCTGTCCGGAATCTCGAAATTTATGCAATTCAGCAGAAAGTGGAATTAAGAACACGTAACAGTTCCCCATTATAGGTTGCCCTAACCGCCTGATGGTTTCATTGTGATTTGCATAATGGTAAAAGAAAATGAAAAAATCAGAAAATATACGAAGAACATTGTGAGGAAGGCATCAGGAAACAGAAGAACAGAAAAAAAATCAAACAAGTAACACACAAGTACACAAGCAAGTACGAAAAAATTGCATGCGCAATTACGAAGAGATTAATACTCGGTGGACACATCCAACGAATGAGTCCTGGTAGACTCACAAGGAAAAATGCACAGTGTTTTTAAACATTAAAAGGAAAATCCAACCTGCTTAGGAAAGTGCATGAAGACGCACAAGAAAATGACGTAAATAAGAAAATGAAGACGGTACAAAAGACAGAAAAAATTAAGAAGTGCGAAAACAAAACGATTCCAGAAAGATTAGGAAGAAGAGGGACAGCATAAGAAATTAAAGAAAAATGAACTGCTCGAGTACTGTGAAAACACAAAGCTAACTTCGTGGCTTAACCATTGTCGTTAGCTGGTCTGTAACGAAAGAGGAACAGTAACGAACTCCTGGTAAGTGGCAGCATAATACCGACGTGTTATTAAGCCGAAGATGGGGCACAGCTGATAGCTATGTTTATCTGTGAGGCAGTCAGGTAGTAACAAATCTCCCATTACTAGCGCAGGGATTGCACTTGTTTTGTTATCGACAATAGTGTGGGATCCTTAATGAAACAACTTGATGAACACAAAAGTGATGAACTGGAGTGAGGGAAGCCAATTTTTTCCCCCTCTTGTTTTTCTGATCACTAGGTGAATCGCCTGAGTCGCTCATCGTCTGGAAATATGAAAGACGGCAGCTAGTGTTACAGCGTGCTGTTTTCTACTTTGGAAAGTGCGCTTTCGCAGCAAATTATTACAGTAAGTCCCCTTCATGTACTGCTTCAGAACTGCATACAACGGTGAAGCAAAGAATTATTATTACGCGGCTGAATCTTGTGAAGTAGTCTTAATGCTTACCAACTTTAGAAAAGCGTATTTTGCCGGTTTTGTTACCGAAGAAATATCAGTTCTTTCCCGAAGGCACCGCTACCACGAATCAAGCAACTGGACGCCTATCGCGAAATGCACAGGAAACAGATAGCCAGAACAATTTACAAAAATATTTCGTTACTGGAAATAACTCGCAAAGTAGCCTGTTACTGGAACACATTCTTCATGGCCTCCGTGTATTAAACGAGGTCTGTTCTACAAACACAAACATTTTTGTTGACGCCGCATGTGCTGACAAGAAAAGGCATCAGTTATTTTGTTGAGTTGTCTGCCCTTGAAACGAAAACTATTCGAGTATTGTTTGGTTAGAAATTGTGATGGACTGCGGCTGAAAAAAAAAAAAAAGACCGATCTTTCACGAGCCATTTTCTTCCTTCAAGATTACGCGAGCACGTTCCATTCACTACTAAATAAACGATGCAATTATGCATAAGATATTGCGTACAGACGTGTTATGTTCCGAGACCATACAGTAGCTACGACTGCTATGTACGCGGGAAATGTGTCTTCTGATTTTACTGTCTACGAACCGGCACTTTTTCTCCCAAATGTGAATTGGCCCCCACAAGAACGCTGGCCAACTAAAGTACCTAACGGCCTACTGAAACATCGCCTGATGTTCACGATAGAGGAAGCTGCCGAAACCTCGAGGCGACGAATCTGACTAGCCATGAACTAGGCGAAGTATTTATTCAAAAACCTCGTCGCAGAGAGCTAAGCTGTCATACTTCAAACCAAGACTACGCTTACCTATTGCTATTATTGCTCAGTAGTTCTACTACTTAAAGCTCTCTAATAATATTTTAGAATGCAGCACCCCTTCTTCGAAAAATTTTCATACAATGAACATTTGTATGTGAGAGAGAAATAATATTGGACCTCCATGCATTCTTTCGTTTTATTTGTTTAGAATTATAGACAGAATATGTAGCGCCAATAAACCTTTAACAAGATTCATCACCCAAGTCAATAAATCAGTTTACCATCTGCTCGGTGATCAATGGACGTAACCTACGATAAACGGTAACTGTTACTCAGTGAGCTCTCATTACTTTAATACTCACGAAGTAGCTGCCGGTAGATGCAGCACTGCAGTATAAAATGTTGCGAGCTTTCTATTGAACTATTATCTCAGGACTGCTGAGTAATGAGTACTGGATCTCATCCGTAGTTTAAACACTACAGAATTTGTGACGTATCACATGTGTAGCTTTATCTGCTTTAACCACACGACTGCTTTCCCATGTCTGAAGTCCGCGCCACAGTAGCTCGTATGTAAGAAGCAAAGGGAACACTTTCGGCAGATGATACCGAACAAACAGATTGTGCAAAATGAAACAACGACGAATAGCCGAACGCGAATTTCAGTTGTGTCTCAGAACTTGGCTGTGATTGCTAGCAAATCGCCACAACCTTTACTCTGCCGAAAGATTGACGTAACGCAGATTACATGGTTTCGTCTACTATCGGTGAAAAATCAAACGGTTCTGCTGCTTTAAGAGTTACCATCCTATTCATCATCATATCCTGGACCTAATAGGCTCTGCATGTTACACCTGCTTACAGAATTTAGTTCCACTCCTTCCATCCGGTTTTCAGTCCCCGTGTTTCTTCTTGCTATTAGTTTGTGTTTCTGTAACTTATTTTTTGCTGATTTGCTCAGCCTCCTTATGATTATTGTGCTCTTCGCATTTCTTTCTGCATCATTCTATTTCATCATTTGGAGACATAATCCTAATTAAGCCCTTATTTGTATATTTAAATTTCTATCTTGCCTGTGTATCCTCCTACTTGTCCGTACTCTTGATTCGTAGTACGTCCTGTTTCGTTGCCATCCAAGCCTCGCTTCCATATAAGGGGGCAGACAAGTGAAAACGGGACACATGAAAAAAAAGCGAGTAAACTGGTCATTATTTCAAATGTAATCGCCGTAACTGTTACCGGTAATACGTTTATGCGACTATGAGACAGGACGGTTAATACCTTTATGGAAGAATGTTTACGGTTGCCTACGAAACCATGAGTGTAGCCACGAATGTCTTTCTTCAGGGCTCCAAGGTTATCTAAACTGCATGAGGAGCGATCGCAACAACATAGAGGATGTTTGAGGACTCTACAGCGAAACTTCTTCAGGGTATTCGAAACAACCTTGGCAACACGTGGATCCTTTACACGTCGTCCATGCAATCCCAATCTCTATGCATGCGATTTCCATATTTTTGGAGCCCTGAAGAGAAACATTGGTGGCCGTCGATTTGCTTCGGACGAAGAGGAGTACGCCTGGGTATAATCATGGTTACGTAGGCCCCGCACATATTTTTCCATGAAGGAACTGACCGTCCTGTCTCATAGTGGGATAAATGTATTAACAGTTACGGCGATTACTTTTGAAATACTAAACAGTTTACTTACAATTTTCCCATCTGACTCTTTCTCGTCAGCCAACCCATATACATTAGATCTGGAAGTGACAGTGTTTACAGCGCCTCCATGCTCAATGAGAACAACAGCAAGTGGAAACATTTGCAGAAGACGCTTATTCGTCTCGCAAACCTGCCTGCTAATGATTATTAGGTACTAGGAGAACTGATAGAATAGAGGGGATGCCACCCGCTTTCCTCAGGCACTGCTTTCCCTTATGTGTTTAAAGGTGAGAGGGACTGTGGGTTTTATTCTACTAGTATTCATTTACTGTGATAGACTTTCCAGCTTTTTCGGCAAGTGGCACACATCTGCACTGTAATAATTCTAACGAAATAAGGAAGTATAGTAGTTCAAATACGGTCGAACCGACTAATACCCAGTTCTTTCGTCCATCAAAGCACAAGACAATTCTCAACAGACCGAAAGAACGCTGGAACACCCTTTAATAACAGTGAAATATATATTTAAGTGCAGCTCCATGTTTTTGAACCGTGGACTTGCGTACACGTGACGTGACTGCTGATGGTACCCAAAAATTCATCTTCAGTTGAATCAATGTGCAGCGGTTAACTGTATCACAGGGATTGTGCAAGCACGAAATTTAATTCTACGCAGCAAAATGGGAAAGACTAACAAGTAGAAACCAATAAATACGGGCGTTTCGAGAGAACTGTGCTTATTTTAGACGGTGGTAGTGGCCTATAGACTAATTCGAATAACAAAATCCGTAACATGCGTACAATTTTTAGTCTTTACAGAGATACAGCTGCTAGACTGTACCCCTCAAATACTTACAGAAGGCGTAAAGCTGAAGGTCAACGATCCAATTCAAAATTTGGTTTCATAATTGCCACCTCTGACCTCAATGCATCTTCCGAAACATCTGACATCACTTTTAGCTCTTCCGAGGGCAACACTATATGTAATTCGAAGCATCAGTTCATCACTTGTGTTCACTTCCTCGTTGCAGAGTTCGCCTTTCAACTATTGCCGACAGACAAAAATCTGAAGGGAACGTGGATTATACGCACTGAGCCCTGTACAAGTGTTACCACAATTTAAGTAATACAGATGCCTTGTTGCCAATAAACGGAATACTACGAACAGTGTTCCTAGCACATAACAGTGTTTCAGAAGAACCATTTACCCACAGGTCGGTTACACAAAGTGAAAAATCGAATTTTAAGGTAAGCGCTACCTAAACACCACTGTCAAAGTACATCAGTATCGAACGATAACTGATTCAACCTCTATTTCCGGAGAAGTGACTTAACAATGCACTGCACTGTCTGTAATACCAGATCAGGTCATAGGCGTCTGAAGTTCTAAGCTCACTTGGGATGGAGAGCCTAGCACCCAGATCAACATCATTCAACGTCACCACAGAGAAAACAACGAATGCTAGTGGATAGAAGTACCTTTGAAAGATCTAAAGAAAAGAGATAAGCAACGAAGATTTATTACAACATCCTAATATGTCACCAACAGGTGCTCCAGAATAAGTATGAAATGGATGTAGAAAAAGAAAAGCACTAGAATGAAAGAATATTTATCTGAGAAGAAATCTCACCAGCATTAACAAGAAGCCACTGTACGCCTAATAGAAAATACAAAAAGGAGAAGGTTCTTACGTGACTAAATTTTTCAGTTGCCTAGTCGCAGATATTTTTCCTACAAATTATTTCCAACGGTCAAAACTTATGTGTTTCATATTGTTGTCGGCAGCAATATTGCTTAAATAAATATTGCCAGAATGACATGAATCAGAGTTGCCGAGACTGAAGTTGACGAACACGATAACAGCCCGACACGAACTAAAATCCATCGTGCCACCGGACCGTGCGTTGCACGCTATTTGAATTCCGATGTCAAATTCAGAGTCAGGAGTGCCAATGCACCCGCCGTTGCCATGCCTCTGCTTCAAAGAGAGCTGCATCGAAGGGCGGTGGACTTTACGTTAATGCCGTCTGTCTGAGCTAGGGTTTTAGAAACCGAGAGTTTGTTTTACATGGGTACTGTGTTTCAATGCATTAAATTCTAAACTGAAAGTGTGATTATATATATATATGTGCGTGTGTGCGTGCGTGCGTGCGCATGTGTACGTGTACGTGCCATGCGTGTGTGTAGTTTGTTGCCTATGGAAGCTCATCCGAAGTGGATAAAGATTTATCAAGAGTTCGTTCATCTGTGTTCCACAGTTCAACAAATATGTTGCTAAATTAATGCGTGGCCGCCCTCTTAAAAATTAAATACATGAGGAAATCCTGAAACTGTACACACAGATGAGAAGATCATGAAAGAGCATACTATTCTATAGGATAAATGCCAATTAAATGCGAAATGGTGATGTCATATCCAAACAAAGGTATTTACATTTTACCTGAAGAATTAAGCGTTTGAAGGATCGCATTTGACACTGGCCAAAACCAAATGCAAAACCAAATTCGTCAGCAGTTTAGATGCCTTGCCAAAACTTCACAACAGAAATGAACAGGAATCAAGGTAGTGGGCGGAAGCCTGTTTCAATCTCCGTAAAGATGTTTCCGGGGTGCAAAAGAAATTGTTATTCGATTAGTTGGTAAAGAACAAAACACTAACTGGTGGACTCAACCGCAATCTTCCGAACCCACTGAATGAAGAAGTAAGAGAGTACAAGACTAAATTCATCTTTTATCAGGAGTATACACAAAAGTGTTTCGGCGATGTGAAAATCTAATGCCTCTGATATATGGATTGTTAAAACATCCAACACACTCGTCACATTTGGCGTCATTTGAATAAAATCATCAGATGTGACGAGCAAACAATTCCGGTATGAACGGCCTTGTTAAAAGAGTGTGGAGGAGCTAACAGACGTTAACGACACTATCTTACCATTCGGATTGCAAACTGCCCCCTAAGCGAAACAACCAGGAATGAAGAACGGCATGGGGAAGCAAGAAGGCAATGGAACAACCAATTAAGGACACATAATGTGAATCTGCAACAAACGTGGCCTGTAATTGGAAAGGTGTCATGAAAATGTGTCTACTGCCAAAACTTTCGGATTTCAGGAAAAGGACTGTCGAGTTTAGTGGCATTCAAATTTAAGTCAATTTTCTTACACCTGTATCTTTTTTTATTTTGATAGTTTCGTATCGGCGCAGAGACCAGAGGGTGCTAGACACGACTTATAGACGCCCCCTTGATGGAACTGCATTTACGGTTCTCACAGCATTCCATTCCTGAAGATCGAACAATGTGTCTTGAAATCTAAAGCATATGAACGAGATATATATATCAGAATAAAAAGTAGAACTGTTAGGAAACTGGCATTACTGGAATAAATAAATAACTGGTGAAAATGCTATAGATATTCGGTAAATAGACGGTTAAACCTAAGTTCAGTGTCACGATTATCATCACTATAATCTACACTAAGCCAATGCCACTAACTGAAGTTGAAGTACCTATACCAACGTCACAAACAAAATATGATGAAATGGAATACTGAATGTTGGCATAAATGAGACTAACGATAAACGGATCACAATGGTAAGTGACCACACCACACCACACCACACCACACCACACCACACCACACCACACCACACCACACCACACCAAAACCAGTCTGCTAATATTAAACGCAGGTTTTTATCCAACGACGAGACTATAGTAGCCGCATTCTGAAGATCCTCCGGAATAGCACTTTTGAATATGATGCCTTCTCGCCGGGAAAGCTATAAGCGTTTCGAAGCAGTAAATCAATAACTACACGCTGCCGAAACTTTATATTGCTCCACATATGGGAAACTTTGCTATTTGTGACCCCTCCGAGTTATCGAAAGTGGCTTTCCGTGCATTCGCGTTAATTTCCGCAACGTGGAAAAATGTATGTATGTGCTGCGTTACTTCCAGGTCAGTCTATCGTTCTGTGTCAATGATGGCTTCATCGGGAATTCATTAAGCAAGCGCGGAATTGCCAATTTCCGTCAACAGCCACATTACTGACACCCAAGAATGGAACTGTGCTGAACCGCAAAGCTTTTTCAGTCGGGGCTCTTTAGCCAAATCCGAATAACCGCTGTTTTCACTGCATAACTCAAACTCCCATCTCAGGCCGTGTAGTGAAGTTCTGACAGCACTCAACTCTATGGTAAGATATTCATACGTAGTAGTAGTAGTAGTAGTAGTAGTAGTAGTAGGAGGAGGAGGAGGAGGAGATATAGGTGAAATTTCGCATAAAACCACTGTAGTCCTGAGTCTAGTTCGCGTTGCATCCAGAACTTGACGTGGCATGAGCAGTGAAGTACCAATTATCATAGCAACGTAAGTGATGTGTACTCACCTTCTGAACGCGTTCTTTGTAGCTCTCCGACCTGTTGATGGTCGTGTTGGACGGTTTCCGGGGAGCATGTTGCGTGCTGAAACAGACAAAGCGAATCTTTAGGGTAATGTCGACATTGAGGTTGATAGCTGCAAATGCTGCCAATTTTAAAATTTTTGAAAAACAATTTTACATAAATTAGCGACAACACACATCTTTTCTCGCAAGAGTTTCTTACCTCAGAATTAGTATTTAATACCATCGTTATATTCTTTTACTTTTCTGGGGAACTGTTTTCCATATTATTCCTGACACTTTCACAAAGCTATCAGCTTTCCTTGGATGATTACTTGTCTACTTATTATTTCTATTTTGGTATTATACTCCCAAAGAACTTTAAATTTCCGGCTGTTTTTCACCCTGTGTCATATTTACTGAAGGCCTGTTCTTTTATCTGGTGTGACCACCAGCTGATACTTTTCATATTCTTGCAGAACTACTTCCCAAATAGTATGTGAGTGTACACTAGAAAATCATAACAAAGTTGAAATTGGGCAACAGAGGCGAAACAAGATGTGTGTACCAGCCAGTGTATCACGTGGAACTCGAGTTAATTCGTAGTCTTAACGCACGGACTTCATGAAACTGAACAAGGTAACTGTAAGGTGTTAATAGGGGCGGTTATGGTCAGATCGTGATGCTTCCAACTGTTTCCCTGAATGTACCAGATCTTCATGGCAACAGAGTGTGCAGCGCCACTTGCTGTCGAAGTCAACAGAAACGAGTAGCTTCTCTTGCAGAAATTTCTTTGTCTGGCTGGTGAACAGTTCTGAGCGATGACAACACAAGAGGGGTAGTCCTCGATTTACTTATCACCTCAAAAAATGAAATTACGTAACGTTTCGTTTGTCTGCGGTCCTCGAATACATTGAAATGGTCGCGCCACAGTACGGGAGCACACTGCTAGAGCAGCCAAAAGAAAATAGCTCAGCCTATCTTCCCTTCAACATTGAGCTGCGCCAAATCGTTTTGGCTCCTCTAGCGGTGTGCTTTCGTACTGTGGCACGACCGCTTCGATGTGTACCAGGACTGGAGAGACACAACTACAAACGAACATAAAATTCATCATGGAAGTTTACTTTTGAAAGTGATAATTAAAGCTTGATACCACTGTCCGCCGCAGTAATGGTGCTGACAGTGTTTCACTTAGACGTGGTACTCACTTGGCGCTGCTGGAGCTGGGCAGCCCTGCAGGGAGGCTCCTCTTCCGGTGGAACATGGACACCGCTGAAGAAGGCATCTCAGCCTCCGCCGCCCTCGCACATCGTCGCTTCCCGACCCTTCCTGCCTAAGCACACAAGCTTTAGCACACGACTACACGCTGCTCCGTGTGCCGAGGGAAACGTGCTCCAGTCGCCTCCAAAAGCGACACGAAAGTAATCGAAATTTGACTAAATGCAACTCCTAATCGCCCGATGAGCCAAATGTATCGGTACAGTCCGATCGTTGTGGGTAAAGTCGATTTCCATTTGAAAACTGACACATTCATGGCTTAGATCAATCGTCATCATGGGAGTGATTTCCGACGTAGTCGCTTCAGGGCACACCTGGTTTGATTTTCTTTCTCCTTGCTATTCATATTGTATCTTAAGGACACAACGAAGTAATTCGTACTGTGTTACTCTCGCGCTAACTGCGTCCAACATCTTTAAGCTGATAAAACTCGTCCTTACATATGTTTAAACCTAATTGCCCCCTCCTTCCCCCACGTAACTCAAGCTATCAATACAAACACTGGAGTTACGCTGAAAACATAAATTCTCCGGAAGAAAGAGCATGATTTATTTCTATATCTTAATACAAACACCACCCAGCATTTTTATAGACCCTGTGTAATACGAACTACACACTTGCAATGTCAAATGGTACACTTACTACTAACTCAACCCCGCCAAACTAATGAATACAAGCATTGGCTTGCAGATTAGCGCGTAAAGATGAATTACGGTAGGGAGCCCCTTGTATCCGTGTATCGTGTCTTCTGAGATTGAGGCATTCGTTTAACTTAACGGAATCGCATATGGTATCCGGAGTATGGCGCAAAAGCTAGACCCTTAGTAACAGACCCTGGCACGTTGTGATCCTCGTGTTATGTAAATTTTAATGACCTAAGTTCCGTGTTACGAATTTCTGTTCTCTATTTATATCAGCTCAACCGTCCCAAAATGGTTTTCAGTGTCTTTACGCTAAGAATTAGATTTTTTTTGTACAACAGTTGTGAGAGCGTTGAGTGAGCAGACTCCATAGTATTTAGCATCCGAGCAATAGCACAAATTTATCTTTTAATTTCAAATTAAATCTTTCTATAAGTTTTTCCACTGTTCAAACTATACTTCTAAAGCAATATTAGAAGTTTATTGTTGGCAGACAAAGGGCTGCTCATACATTTAGGCACATGGGAAGATGGGAAGCATTTAACCCATGATGTTTCATTATCGGGTCTCTTCGGTCACTCGTTTTCCGATTTGGCTTCTATGTCTGACGTCGTTCTGTACTTTTGTTACTTTTATCGGCTGGTATGCTGTCGCACGAAGTCTGACACGTTCCAGTGTCGTAGCGCCTCTATCAACGAGCGACGAGTGTTCGTGGTCGGTTGGTTGGTTTAAAAGGGGAGGGTCATCGGTCCCTACGTTCGTGGTCTGCTTCATATAATAGCGGACTACGCTCTTAAACGCGAACTAATGACTGCCCTTTCCGTATTGTTTCCGCTTGTATGGAGATGACGCACAGAGAGGAGCGAGTGCGGATGACGCAGCAAAGTGGTTTTGGGGCGATAGTGGAGACGAAGGAGACTTCACTGAGAAGAGTAAATGGGAAGCATCTCTTCCTTTATGCGATGATATACTCACAGTGTATCTGAAGTTAGCAACGATGAAAAAAGTAATGATATGCAGCCTGTTGCATGTAAACCGAATGTCTGTCGATGTTATAGTGACACCGAGCCGAAGTTTCTGTACTCTGTGAGACATGGATTCAAGTTTCCTGAAAGTATTTGACCAACAGTTTAACACTTCATTCGCGACATAGTGCATTCATCAGGTAAAATACAGAAAATTATTCCATTAACAAGACATTCCGTAACGCACTCATGAAATGCCATTTCATAAGAAGAAATAAAGACGTTCTTGCCAAATACTGAACATAGATCTGAGTTTGAAGACGAAATTTAGTGACCAATCGAAGAACGGCAAGGCCGACCTCTATTCATCAAGGACATGTTCTCTGGTTTCCGATTTTTCCGTAAGTCGCATAACTATGTTTCTCACTCAAAATAACAGCAGCAGTAACGGGGGAGGGGACACGGGTACAAGTGGGGCCATTTTCCCCTCTAAAATCTAGGATACAGGTTTTTGCAGGACTTTACATTTCTGGAAATGATTGTGTGTGATGCTACTGAATAGCAGATTCAGCATTTCCGAGTGCAATGAGAAACAATCGTTTCACCAAACACTGTCTAACTTCGGTTTGAGTATCACGCTCTTTACGGTGAATTATACAGTTTTCTTGGAGTGGCGGTGGTTTCGGCGCGGTTTTGTAATAAAGACGGATATACAGGGTGTTTCAAAAATGACCGGTATATTTGAAACGGCAATAAAAACTAAACGAGCAGCGATAGAAATACACCGTTTGTTGCAATATGCTTGGGACAACAGTACATTTTCAGGCGGACAAACTTTCGAAATTACAGTAGTTACAATTTTCAACAACAGATGGCGCTGCAAGTGATGTGAAAGATATAGAAGACAACGCAGTCTGTGGGTGCGCCATTCTGTACGCCGTCTTTCTGCTGTAAGCGTGTGCTGTTCACAACGTGCAAGTGTGCTGTAGACAACATGGTTTATTCCTTAGAACAGAGGATTTTTCTGGTGTTGGAATTCCACCGCCTAGAACACAGTGTTGTTGCAACAAGACGAAGTTTTCAACGGAGGTTTAATGTAACCAAAGGACCGAAAAGCGATACAATAAAGGATCTGTTTGAAAAATTTCAACGGACTGGGAACGTGACGGATGAACGTACTGGAAAGGTAGGGCGACCGCGTACGGCAACCACAGAGGGCAACGCGCAGCTAGTGCAGCAGGTGATCCAACAGCGGCCTCGAGTTTCCGTCCGCCGTGTTGCAGCTGCGGTCCAAATGACGCCAACGTCCACGTATCGTCTCATGCGCCAGAGTTTACACCTCTATCCATACAAAATTCAAACGCGGCAACCCCTCAGCGCTGCTACCATTGCTGCACGAGAGACATTCGCTAACGATATAGTGCACAGGATTGATGACGGCGATATGCATGTGGGCAGCATTTGGTTTACTGACGAAGCTTATTTTTACCTGGACGGCTTCGTCAATAAACAGAACTGGCGCATATGGGGAACCGAAAAGCCCCATGTTGCAGTCCCATCGTCCCTGCATCCTCAAAAAGTACTTGTCTGGGCCGCCATTTCTTCCAAAGAAATCATTGGCCCATTTTTCAGATCCGAAACGATTACTGCATCACGCTATCTGGACATTCTTCGTGAATTTGTGGCGGTACAAACTGCCTTAGACGACACTGCGAACACCTCGTGGTTTATGCAAGATGGTGCCCGGCCACATCGCACGGCCGACGTCTTTAATTTCCTGAATGAATATTTCGATGA
The DNA here is from genome assembly GCF_023864275.1 of Schistocerca cancellata. Taxonomy (NCBI): domain Eukaryota; kingdom Metazoa; phylum Arthropoda; class Insecta; order Orthoptera; family Acrididae; genus Schistocerca; species Schistocerca cancellata. Next base: position 596,078,408 of record NC_064627.1, on the reverse strand, counting down.
TCGTGTCATTGCTTTGGGCTATCCGAAACATACAGGAGGCGGCGTGGATTGGCCTATCTATTCGCCAGACATGAACCCCTGTGACTTCTTTCTGTGGGGACACTTGAAAGACCAGGTGTATCGCCAGAATCCAGAAACAATTGAACAGCTGAAGCAGTACATCTCATCTGCATGTGAAGCCATTCCGCCAGACACGTTGTCAAAGGTTTCGGGTAATTTCATTCAGAGACTACGCCATATTATTGCTACGCATGGTGGATATGTGGAAAATATCGTACTATAGAGTTTCCCAGACCGCAGCGCCATCTGTTGTTGAAAATTGTAACTACTGTAATTTCGAAAGTTTGTCTGCCTGAAAATGCACTGTTGTCCCAAGCATATTGCAACAAACGGTGTATTTCTATCGCTGCTCGTTTAGTTTTTATTGCCGTTTCAAATATACCGGTCATTTTTGAAACACCCAGTAAATATTAAGTGTTGCCGGTGCAGGATTTTGTGCACGAACTGACCTCTCGATTATGTCCCATAAATGTTCGATGGGATTGATATAGAGTTATTTGGATGACCAAATCATTCGCTCAAATTGTCCAGAATGTTCTTCAAACAAATTGCGAACAACTGCAATCCAGTGATTGGCACATTGTCATCCATAACAATTCCATCGTTGTTTGAGAACATGAACTCCATGAATGGGTGCAAATGGTCTTCCTGTAGCCGAACGTAACCATTTCCAGTCAGTGATCAGTTCAGTTCGACCAGAGGATCCATTCCATTCGAACATAGCCAATACCTTTATGGAGCCACCACTAATTTGCACAGTGCCTTGTTGACAACTCGCGCTCTTAGCAACTGAAATCGGGACTCACCTGACCACACCACGGTTTTCCAGTTGTCTAGGATCCAACTGATAAGGTCACGAAGCCAGGAGAGGTACTGCATGCGATGTGCTGTTACGAAGGGGCACTCGCATCGGTAATCTGCTGCCACAGCCCATAAACGCCATATTTAGCTTTACTGTCCTGACGGATACGTTCGTCCTACGTCTGCGGTTATTTCACGCAACGCTGCTGGTCTCTTAGCAGTGACGACTCTACGCAAACATCGCTTCTCTCGGTCGCTAGTGAAGGCTGTACGCGACTTCGTTGTCTGTGGTGGCAAGTAACACCTGATATTTCGTATTCTCGGCACACACTTGACATTGTGGATCGCGGAATACTGAATTCTCTAATCATTTCCAAAATGGAATGCCCCATGCATCTAGCTCCAACTACCATTCCGCGTTCGAAGTCTGTACAAACGACAGCTCCGCCAATGAACTGCCCTTTTACACTTTGTACGCTATACTACCGCCATCTGTATACATGCATATCGCCATTCCATGACTTCTGTCATCTCAGTGTATATTTTCTTAAGTTTTCTCCGTTCCTTTTTCGAACAGCCCTAAGGTACTGAGCTACATAAATAGTCAGTTGAACGCCGAGCACGACGCGAACATGACTGCAGTACACGCGCCTAATATCCATCCCCAATTCCCTGCTGCATAATTTAATAACGGTAGTACATTACTTCACGTCTGTAGGCAAAAAAAACAGCGTGTCAAGGTTTGTTGAGACTATATTCAGTTTTACATGGCAAGGATATTGTACTAAACTCTGGGGAAGACGGCCATCCAGCACTATACGAGTTTCATTTGTACACTTCTGTACCGAAATTCCTCATTGTCTAAGAATACTCTTCTTACACTAGAAGAGAACAAGAAAAAAATGAACAAAAATACTGAGCAGATAACTATCAAAAATTTGAGATACATTAATTTTCAGCACTGTTACACACAATTCCCAGAGCACTAATCAGTTATAACAGAAGCCCCAATTTTAGCATCTTGGCCCCGTGGATAAAAAACTGCAGACCTTCATCGTAGCCGGGGATATCGCGGTAGGCACCAAAAAAATTAGACTAAATATGGCGAACGGTTGTTCCTGGTTGAAATTTACACGAAACACACTTATACATCTACAGGTGCACAAAAATTCTGCAATTCACAATGAAGTGCCTGACACAGGTTTCATTGAAGGACCTTTAAGCTAGTTCTCTACCGTCCATTGTCGAACAGCACGCGGGAAAAACGGACACTTTCCGTGCAAGCTCTGATTTCTCTTATTTTATTATGATGATCACTCCTTCCTACGTAGGTGGGCGCCAACAAAATATTTCCACATACTGAGAAAGTTAGTGACTAACATTTAATGAGAAGATCCTGCCGCAGCGAAGAAACACCTTTGTTTTAATGACTGGCACCGCAATTCGCGTACCACATCCCTGACACTCTCCCATTTAGCGATAATACCAAAGCAGCTGCTCTTCCTTGAATTTTTTCGATGCCCTCAATCCTATCTCATGCAGGTGCCATACCGCACAGCAATACTGCAGAAGAGGGCGGACAAGCGTGGTGAAACCTATCTCTCTAGCAGATCTGTAAGACTAAGTCTTCTGCCAATAAATCACAGTCTTTGTTCGCGTTCCTCACAACATTGTCTAAGTGATCGTTCCAATTTAAGTTATGTGCAGTTATAATCCCTACGTATTTAGTTGAGTTCACTGCCTTCAGATTTGTACTATTTATCTTGTAACCTAAATGTAGTGAGTTCTTTTTAGTGCTCCTGCGGATGAATTCACATTTTTCATGCGTTAGAGTCAATTACCACTTTTTGCACCATACAGATATCTTGTATAAATCATTATCAAATGCGTTTTTATCATATGATAACTTTACATGACGGTAAAGGATGACAGGACTGTCGATCTCTACCATTTGGCTCGTCTGGCTCAAAACGCGGCGTTTTGTTTGCTTTTATTTTGCCAAATTACAAGGAACTAACTCGCTGGAAGTACCATCCCCGTCGCCCGCTGGGTTCTGCTTCTGCTCACACTCATTCAATAAGACTACTGAAATGTTCAGCTGTGTGAGCAAAATCCGTGACACTTTTTTAGCTTCATATCACCACGGACGAGTGCTCGGTTTATGTCTATGACCCCGAGACAAAGGATAAAAATAAGCATGGAAACATGTGGATTTATCGCCGCCGAAAAGACGAAGATCAAACCACAATCGGCAATTTGAGTGTTTTGTGGATTGCCATGATACGTAACAGGCCTACTGTCGCACGAACATACTATCGTAACATCTTAATGAGGCTTTCTTTTTACGCTGACAACGCCCCATCTCATTCTGCACACGACACAATCGCACTCGCTGTTTCTTTGGGCTATCGAATGGTGCCTTACCACTGCTATTCTCCTTAAATGGCACCCATGCATTTCTTCGGACGAATAAATCACTGGGTCGTAGGCATTTCCATAATGACAACTAGAACGATTCCCGAAAAGCTAAAATGCAGGCTTCAACAACCACAGTCTCAGTCAATCCATGCACAAATAGAACGAGTGTGTCGCATTGTAAGATGAACACGCAGAGACGGACAAACACCGTTACCATGGTTTTCAGTACCCATCGCACAATATCATCGGCATTCCTTGAAGTTTTGTATTTGTTCTCCTTTAACTTCAGTTCCCTTCCTGCATTTCTTCATTCACGGAAAGAGAAAATGGCCTCTGGCAACCATTTCACGAGAATAGACGGGGCAAAATTTGAAAGACCATGTGGTACTACGTTCTGTGCAGAATGAGCTGGGTGGTCGTCATGCAGCAGGTGCATTCAAGGACGGCCAAATTCGAGAGAATTTAACATCAACGAAACAAAGCAAAGCGAAGGTAATGGTGTGTAATCAAGTTCAATCAGGTGAAGGTGACGGAGTACGATTATAAATGTGATTCATAGTAGTAAATGATGTTTAATATTTCGGCTGCAAAATAACAGAAGGTGTGAACTGCAGACTGACAGTTGGAAGAAAAGCGTCTGAAAAACCCAACTCTTAACGTCAAACATGAAGTTACAATATTACAAAGTCTTTTCTTAAGAAATTTATATTGAGTGTAGCCTTGTATGGAAATTAAACTTGGACACCGAACAGCTGAGACACGAAGAGAGCAGGCATTTGGAATCTGATGCGTGTAATGTAACGAATCTTAGTTTAAGACCGTCTGTATGCCACTGAATGATGGCAGTATTATTGTTCTCCAGACGCTTTTCGCCTCAATTTATTAAGCAATTATTTGTGACCCAAAACACGCATTTTCACTTGTATGCAGCTCTTTCAACTGACCTTATCTCCTGCTGAATGTGTAAGTTATAAAACATTCCAACCCAATCAACCTTTTTAGCGAACTTTCGGATGTATTTCCATGTAACGGTCAAAGGAGATATTTGTGCGGTGCGTGTGTGTGTGTGTGTGTGTGTGTGTGTGTGTGTGTGTGTGTGTGTGTGTGTGTGTGTGTGTGTGGGGGGGGGGGGGGAGGGAGAGAGAGAGAGAGAGAGAGAGAGAGAGAGAGAGAGAGAGATTGTTTTTCGTGCTAGAGGCACAGCAAGTTTCTTCAACAGTACAGCCAATAGAAAAATATTAACAGAGAGCAAGTAATAAAACTTGCACTGAGTAAAGGGTGTCTAAGTCAGAACTATTTGTTGCATATATGTGCAACAGCGGAGTGTGTAACGTGTAAGTGCTGCAATCAGTGTTTGTTTCAGGCTACTTGTCTGGAAAAAGAAATAATGCCTTTATTCAGTTTCATACAGACTATCCTAACCTAAAAGTGATTGATATCAATAGCTAAGGACGACTGACAGATCAATTTATTGAAGTATTAGCTGAGTACATCGGGTAACTAATGCAGAGGTACTGAATTCAATTACGAATTTAAGAGCTTGTAACATACGTCAAGGCATCAAGGAAGAGTTTGTTTGGTGGGAGAATATTTTTCTAGGAGTAAAAATTGTTATCACCAAGGACGGAACAATACAGGGTATAGTAGTTATGCAGATATGGGAAGACTCGTACACAACGCCGACTGGCTTAGAGAGCTGCATCATTATCGTCTTCTGACGACGATAACAACAACATCAAGACGACGACGGCAATGGCAGGCAGTGCGCTGTGTTTGTTCCGCTATCCGCGTGCGCACTGGGTACTTGTCACACTCTTCCTGCCTTCTCCCCACCGCCACCCGAAGTCACTACTGATGCAACAGTTTTTTTGCCGTGAGATGCTATTAGGCGTCTGCTGCCGGCTCGGCGCGGCTCGCTGGAGCGTGACAGCATCAGCAGTTCTGCTGCTCCGGGCGACAGCAGGTGCCGCCGGCAGGTCAAGCGGAAGCACCCGCCGCCTCGCGCCACTCGCTCCACAGCACCGCGCAGCGCCGGCTCCAATCGATTTTCCGCAACAGATGAGCGCCACTGCCAGACGCGCATCGAGCAACTCAAAGAGCCGCTACGAGCCGTGTCTGTACAACTGCCGCCCAATCCAAGGGCCAGCGACCCGACACTGCTCTCGCTACACTGCTGAAGGGCGGAACCTAATTACTTGTGCAAAGACCAACCTACACAGTCCCTGTAGCGCTGCATCTGCGACTAACGCAATAGTAACGTACTTAATGCCAATTTAGACCTTCGCATAAGAAAATCTCCCATATACGTAGATAATGTACCAGCACGTGATTTTTCTTTTTTCTCTGTCGTTCGACGCTGTGAATGTTCTGATATTTGTACATACGACAATACTGACCCCGAGTATTCATTCCTTAATTCGTAAGGACAACAAATTGATTAAACGAAAATATACGCCAATCTGTATCTTGAAGAAAAAAAAAAAAAAAAAAAGAAAAAAAGGTACGTTACCTAACTCACGAAACTTCAAGTCCACGTATTTCCTAGCTGTGGAGGATGACACTATATAGTAATCGTTATCTACTCATCACAAGATAACGGACACTGTTTTTGTTAATATTATAAGGCGTGATAAAATATTCGTCGATAATACAAGGGAAAGTAAGTAAAGATATGGACATTATTACGTAAGCATCATTAAATCGGATGAAACTACCAAATAGTGACTGAATTAAGAAGAATAAGACTGGCAATAGCGAGAAAGGTTTTCTGAAAGAGAAATATTTTAGCATGTAATGTAAATTTACATTGTAAATGTCTGTCTAGAAGTATTTGTCGAATTGTAGCCTTGTATAGAAGCTAAATAATGATGAACGGTAGCGATTGTAAAGACTAGACTTTTCGGTATGTGTTGCTATAGAAGAAAGCAGAATGTTAAATTAATAGATTCAGTAACTAATGAAGAGGTTTGAGTCTAACTGCGGAGAGAAAACCTTTATGCTTCAACTTGCCTAAAATAAGAGATAGGTTGCTGACGTATCCAGAAACTGCTAATTTGATAATGAGGAATAATGAGACAAACATTCAATATACGAATCCTGTCATACAGTCACAGAGAGCAGGAGTTACGGGACAGAAACGCACAACAGACTACAAAGACGAGCTGCACCAAACCAGCCTTTGTACAGAAAGAAGAACTGTCCGATGTACGTTTAGTGTCTCTATCACTTTACTCGGGAAGCTGATATGGAAGCATGGTTAAGAAATCTGCTGTAGAGCTGATGCTGCCATTCCGGCAGTTACCTGATCTGATTTGGGAAACAGAATATTGAAGTTTGGGCGGCAGGACGAGGATTTCATCCCAGCAGGTCCCGAAACAAAGCCCTCTGCGCAGCTTTTCTCGACTTGATAAACCTAACTAGTTCTGGTAACACCCTCACCCATACAATGCGATCACTTGCATCGCAAGTAACAGCTGAGTTAAAACCATGAGGAAATGCTAGGCCGCCACCCCCCCCCCTACACACACACACACACACACACACACACACACACACACACACACACACACACACAAAGGCTCTGTGACTCAGTAGTTATGAGGTCCATCCACCTACAGTACCTTCTCTATCTTAGGTAACTTTGCGCTGCAAATATAGGAGCTACTGTCATATCAAAAGACATATTATACGAAGGTACTACAATAATCAACAAAAAAGTTCTTACTCGTCAACATCACGCGAGATCATCGCGTCTCGTGAAAGTGACGACTGTGCACAAAAACCTAAGGAAAATACCAGCAGTATGTGGCTTCTATGCCATTTTGGACATATTTGAAACTCTCCTCAAAAAGCAGACAAGTACCGACACAATTGACGAAAATGACGCTGAAATTGAGGACATATCCAGAGAGTACGAGCAAGAGGCTTCTCCAGCTGCCCTGGCAGGAAGAGAGGCGTCGCCGTCAGCCACAGGTGGCCTAAGCCTAGCCGTGGAGAGTCGTCGCCAACCCAAACAAACCCACTGCCAGACACGCGCCTCTGGCAACTGCGCTCCGCTTGCCCTTGGACGTCGCGCTTACTATTTCGTGGCATTCCAGGCACTGGTGCTGTGTCGATGTGTCGCACAGTAAGCAGGATGGTACTACAGAAGCGCCTCAATCTCCAAACATTTTTTTAAAATGCAGGGCTCCCTTTTTCATTACAGCACAGAAATCCCACACGGAAGTTTACACCACTAATGGTAAATATCGTGACTGTCACGGCTGGTTAGGATCACGCAGAAAAATTTGAGCCAACTCCAAATGAAACTGTCTATAAGAGTTAAAGAGACATCAACCTCTACACTATTCAAATTAGTGAAATACTAACAATCGAGTTGAATGAAGAGCACAGAGTAAGCCAAAACTATGTTGCTGAACGTTCACGCCTCTTCGGTCAGTCCTAAAATGCGATCAAAATCGTATGCAAATTACAAAAGTAAAAACTGGGAACGAAGTGTCGTCGTTTCTCTGTAACGATGATGGATAAATTTTGACAGTGTTGCCGACGAACCGCGATACAATGATTCTGCCTTTGTGGTATATTTTACACAAAAAACCGCGACAAAGGGAGGTTGGTATCGCCTACGAAAGCAAAGTTGTATTTCGCTTGCGTCTTCATGAATGAAACAGAAATGAGAGCGACCTTTTGTAATTCAAAGCATCTTCAGCGGACATTATATTGTGCTTTATGGAGTAGAGGAGTACATCAAATCGCATAGGTGACTTAACGAAAGTCTAGTTTAACGTACGCTTTGATTTGTCGGTACGTGTCGAAGATTCTACGAGGTGCATTCAAGTTCTAAGGCCTCCGATTTTTTTTCTCCGGACTGGAAAGAGATAGAAACATGCGCATTGTTTTAAAATGAGGCCGCGTTCATTGTCAATACGTCCCAGAGATGGCAGATGGAATTATACCGCCAGCGGCGAGAATGAGAACTGTTTTAAATACTTAAAATGGCGACGTTTTCCTTACTGGAACAGCGTGCAATCATTCGTTTTCTGAATTTGCGTGGTGTGAAACCAATTGAAATTCATCGACAGTTGAAGGAGACATGTGGTGATGGTGTTATGGATGTGTCGAAAGTGCGTTCGTGGGTCCGACAGTTTAATGAAGGCATAACATCGTGTGACAACAAACCGAAACAACCTCCGGCTCGCACAAGCCGGTCTGACGACATGATCGAGAAAGTGGAGAGAATTGTTTTGGGGGATCGCCGAATGACTGTTGAACAGATCGCCTCCAGAGTTGGCATTTCTGTCGGTTCTGTGCACACAATCCTGCATGACGACCTGAAAATGCGAAAAGTGTCATCCAGGTGGGTGCCACGAATGCTGACGGACGACCACATGGCTGCCCGTGTGGCATGTTGCCAAGCAATGTTGACGGGCAACGACAGCATGAATGGGACTTTCTTTTCGTCGGTTGTGACAATGGGCGAGACAGGAATGCCATTTTACAATCCAGAAACAAAGCGCCAGTCAGCTCAATGGAAGCACACAGATTCACCGCCACCAAAAAAATTTCGGGTAACCGCCAGTGCTGAAAAAATGGTGTCCATGTTCTGGGACAGCGAGGGCGTAATCCTTACCCATTGCGTTCCAAATGGCATTACGGTAACAGGTGCATCCTACGAAAAAGTTTTGAACAAATTTCTTCCTGCACTGCAACAAAAACGTCCGGGAAGGGCTGCGTGTGTGCTGTTTCACCAAGACAACGCAACCGCACATCGAGCTAACGTTACGCAACAGTTTCTTCGTGATAACTTTGAAGTGATTCTTCATGCTCCCTACTCACCTGACCTGGCTCCTAGGGACTTTTGGCTTTTTCCAACAATGAAAGACACTCTCCGTGGCCGCACATTCACCAGCCGTGCTGCTATTGCCTCAGCGATTTCCCAGTGGTCAAAACAGACTCCTAAAGAAGCCTTCGCCGCTGCCATGGAATCATGGCGTCAGCGTTGTGAAAAATGTGTACGTCTGCAGGGCGATTACGTTGAGAAGTAACGCCAGTTTCATCGATTTCGGGTGAGTAGTTAATTAGAAAAAAAATCGGAGGCCTTAGAACTTGAATGCACCTCGTACAATGTGTAGTTCAGAAAAAATTTTACGTATTTGAACTATTGTGCATTACGGTTTGTAATAACAGAGGCACTGGTTCAAAATGCCAAAATTTCATTCTGTTTTAAATTCGAAACTCCTGAAGATGTCGAGCGAACACACGCAATTCACACAGTTCTACAATAGGGGTTTTAGAGTAAGTTTTCCACTTGGATTGTGTTAGACGTATGTACAAAGGAAATTTCATCGTGTGTGTCACTAACCAGCATAGACGTCGGAGCTATGCCATATACTAATTCCACACTTTGCAGAGAGAGTGAAGCGCATGAGAACGAGTTCCACCCGAATGTTAGAGGATATCCGCCAGAAAGCCTGCACAGTTCTACGGAATCAGATCTGCAGGCTACTTCTCACGTGTAGAATGACTGAGATCTTCAAAAAGCTACGGAGCATGTGTGCACACACAGTGCGGACCGTGCCGAAGGCGTCGCCAGCAGACAAGGCACATAGCTGCCACCTGGCATGGTGGCGTCATTCGCCATCGACGAAACAATTATGTGAAGACCACTGTTTCATCTGACGAAGCCGAATTTCACTTTTCACGATCAGTCACCAAACGTAATTTCTGAATACTGGAGTTCTGGACATTGACGTTATGTTTATGTTCGCATATACATGCGGGATAGGTTTAATTACGTGTATCAGACATGATTTATCGGACTAGTTGTCAGATGTGTCTGAGACCTAAGTCTTTACTAAGAGCTTCAGGGACCGAACATACACTTGTTTTAACCGTAATTTAGCAAAACTGATTCATTATCTGAGGGCAGAAACATCCTGACTTCAGTGAGTAGTAAACACAGAACATAAATTTTAGTCTCGTGTTTCGCCAGGATTTATGGTTGTAAATCTCGCGTTACACCAAGGTGCAGACGACACGATACGCCTTAGGGAAGTGCGACTATGGAATGTTGGAGCAAAACAGAGAGTAACCGCCGAGGCAGAGCTTCTCACGAGGGAGCCAGCGCACCGGAAGCAGCGCGAAACAGCAGCTTCCTGCGGCGATAAGAGCAGACCACGGCGCTCGCGCTTCCTCCAGCGCAGCGGCACACCTACCACAAGCACGACGTTCCGTCGATTGCCGCCTGCAAGAGCTGTGCCCAAGTTACCCCACAAGTACTCATATTTACGGTTGCTCGTACGTGTAAACTTGTGCACATTTACATAAATACCCGAGGGTAGTCGAAGTTTTCCTACGACCTCGAAAAAGTAAATTAGAAAATTAACTTTTTGCTGCAGAAACATGGTTACAGTGTTGATAGAGACAATTCCCCGCGCCACAGTACCGCAGTACGCCGCTAGGTGAGACAGCGCGAAAGAGTGCAGCCCAACGGTAATGCGGAGGTGGGATGCACCGTTTTTTTTCCCCTCATGCAGCGGCGTACCGAGGTACTGCGGAGCGGGAATGTCGGTGTGTACTAAGACATTGCGTAACTATTTTTTGGGCTAATATGACTTTATGGCCACACCTCTTGTTTACTTAACAAGAACATACTATCGACTTCTAATTAAGTTTTCGTGGCGACAACGTTGTAAAAGTAGTCATGCCGCGTCCAAAGCAACAACTTCGGCTTTCGACCACTACCACCACCACCACCACCACCACCACCACCACCACCACCACCACCACCACCACCGTGATCGTGATCGCTGCTTTCCGTCGTTTATAGCCAATAGTCAAGTTTTAACGGGCCATCATCGTCTTTGCGTCGAGACAGCGTTAAGGAATATCCTAGACTATGGCGATAAATACGACTCGGCCGACTTCACCGATATTTAACGTGCAACCGCCGTTTCGGCTCATCTTTTCTAAACGTTTTGATTACAGCAGTGTCCGCGATAGCGATGACAATACGCTGGTTTGTGATAAACGTGTGTCGTTAAATACACTTTCACAATTTTCTCTGAAACCGTATTCAACAAACGCAGATTCGTCTATTTTTTCATAACATGCCGTTGGTGTTCCACAAAGTGCAGACAGCATACCGCGCGCCATTAGGCGTAATTTACACATTTGTTCAGGAGCAGCAGAGTTCACACAGCTGTTCGATCACTCACATTTAAGGTTCCTAGAGGTGTTCCTAAATGACTTACAAGCAGCCTCGTTATGGTTCCGCCTGAGAAACAAATGTGTACATCTCCTTTGCTTAGACCGACTTATAGCTTCGTTCCCATTAGCCAGTCTTGAAAGAGAAAGTCTTTCTTCCCCACGACATATAACTGAAGTGAAACGAAACGTGCGTACGCGATTTTTTCGCTCGGAGTCTCCTAATGGGCAGTTCGGACGTCTGATGTGTTATTTGACGCTACTTCGGCGACTTGCACGTCGATGACAAAATGATGACCCCCCCCCCCCCCCCACACACACACACAACCAAACGGAGATAATGCACGACCAGGTCGGGAACCGAACCCGAGGCCCAATGTCGAGAGCCAAGAACGCTAATTCCAAGAGCACGAGGTGCTGACGGCATACTACTGACTTATTTGAATGTGACTCCGATGGAGTAAGGCGAATATTTTGAAAAATAACTGGCTACAGGATTCTGTATTTCCGGTTTGTCGGTTGATTTGGGGAAGGGGACCAAACAGCGAGGTCATCGGTCCCATCGGATTAGGGAAGGATGGGGACGGAAACCAGCCGTGCCCTTTCTAAGGAACCATCCCGGCATTTGCTGAAGCGTTTTAGGGAAATCGCGGAAAATCTAAACCAGGATGGTCGTACGCGGGTTTGGACTGTCTTCCTCCCGAATATGGGTCCAGTGTGCTAACCACTACGCCACCTCGCTCGGTCGCATTTCCGGAAACCACTCTTCATAGAAGGCGTAACTGTGAGAACCAGTGAAGGCGCCTTTATCAGAGGTACATCAGTACGTTACGAGTCGTCTACGTCTTCCGTGTGTGGACGCAGGGTGACTGTCAAACGCTCACGGCCCCAGTTCGTTTTGCCACGTGCAGCAGTTTGGGCAGACTCGTATTCTGACATATAGTGACGGCCGCAAGAGTTAACTCCGGGAAAAGAGCCAAGCCGATTCTGGTGGCGTTGATTCCCCAGGAAGGGTAAGAGGTGAGCTAGCTGTTGCCCCCTAAGCCTCGTTAGCTGGAGCGGGGATAATGGGGCTTTAAGCGCGCCTTCGGCAATTACCAAACGAGTGCGTGTGAGGGGTGAGGCGGACTTAGGCCACCCCTCGCGACCGGCCCACGCGCTGTCACGGCCTGGAGCTGGTGCCGCGCCGCTGCCGCTTTGGGGGCGGGCGGCCCGGCCTCTGCCTCCGCGCGCTCTTTGACGTCAACTGCTCGCCTGTCACGCCAGCGACCGGCGCCACGCCCAGATACACTAAGAGAATCGACGCGAAGCGAACCGCCGCTGCTTCGCGCATTTGGGCCTACTGTAACTTCCAATGTGCGGTGCTCCGTTTTTCGCCAAAGTTAACATCTTGGCACACTTCACACGCGCAGTAACTCGTAACAGGGGCGGAGCTTATTTAATAACAGAAGTATATACGCACTTCCTCTACACGAACACAGTTTTCCAACAGCGACTGAATACACAAATCTGCTATTTTCGTTTTCACTTCCCCAGTATCATTCCTTATTTTTTATGTTGTCAATTTTGAAGCCAAATCTGTCTAAAAAATTCTTAATGAACGGAAGTGAAAGATTTTTATTACAATACAAGCCGTGGATGTACATCGAGTAAATTATAAAAGAGAGTAAGGAGAAATTGCGAAATGAATTGAAGTTCGGGTAGAACAAATCAAAACTTGCGACACTGTATTTCTGTCAGAGACACCAATGGAAATTTTAGGCCAGTTTCAAACAGTGGATACTTCATTGAAAAAGAAGTTACATCGTGAACATCAATCTAAGTGTAACAAAGGCAATGAAATGTAGTCGAATGAAATCAGAAACTGTCGAGTGAATTAGATAACGAAATGAGACAAAGACGTAGACCTGTTTTTGCTTATGGTAATAGAACTGATGGCGGCCGAAGAGGAGATGATATAAAATGCAGACTGCCACTAGCAGAAAAAAGAAAGAAAAATATTATTTCCGATAAACAAAAATTTCTTAACGGCAAATATAAATTTAAGCGTTAGGAAGTTTTTTTTGCGAAGGTGCTTGCCTGGAGCGTAGTCTTGTACAGAAGTGAAAGGCGGACGATGAAGTGTTCAGGCAAGAAGGGAATATAAGCTTTGGAAATGTGGTGCCACGGAAGAAGGCAAATGATTTAGGCAGGCTGCTCGGGTAAAACTAATGTGGATTATTGAGACCCGAATTATGGAATAAATAAATTTACGGCACATATTGACTAAAGGAGTGATCGGTCGGCAGGGTACATCGTGAATGATCAAACAGGCAATGGCTTGAAGTGTCGGTAAAAACTGTAGAGGAAGACCATGGATTGACTATAGTAAGCAGGTTCCAAAAGATAGTAGTAGTAGTAGTAGTAGTAGTAGTAGTACAGAGATAAAAAGGTTTGCAGAGGATACATTTGCGTGGAGAGCCGAGTCAAATTAGTCTTCAAACTTTAAATAAGAACAACTTATATGATAACCGTGTTTCTGCTGGGTCACTGTGTGCAGTAATTCTTAAGGAACTGCCAGCTATGTTTCCAAATACGAAGACGTTGTCACATTCCTTCGTGTAATTTAGAGGTAAAAATAAACACGGTATGGCAGCCAGCTTGGCGCCAGACTTTGACGTCACTTCACCGGGCGTTTTACCAAATCTTGCATTAACGGAGAATGTCGCCCCGCTTTCTATTTCATTTCCATTAACTCGTAATGGTGTACGTTCGCTCGACAGATCTGACTCAGATTAGCGTAGCGCAACATTTATTTGAGAACTCTCTAAGCGGTGGCCTAATAAAGCAGTACTTTAAAGACAATGTGATGCAACACGCAGCTCAGCGGCCGTACTTCCTTACTGACGGCAAATTCATAAACTGGAACACAGCCAAACCATGAGCCAACCCACTCGGAAGAGGGTGAACCAGCATATGGACATCGACAGCCGTCGTTCTGATGGGTGTACTATCCTTGGCTTTTGCCGTTTTAAGCTCCAATTCAGTACGTTTATTACTTCTCTGTATGCAACTCCAGGCGCTTACACTCTACATTGGCGAAACTATGAATGCTGTGGTAAGGCCTGTGTAATACACAGCTCGTTGAAATAGTAAATCGCATTATGAAGCAGTGAACTGATGGCTGTATCAATATTGTACACTAAACCGCACAAAAATTCTCTCGCTCACTATTAAACATTGCTCTTCGTCTTGGCGCAATGTTTTCCTGTTCTTCAACCGATTCATTGCACATTCAAACTATATGCGTACTCTTCGTCAACTATACCGTATCAGCCAGGATGCGCATTGCATATTCATATGTTATTAGGCTACAATACCACGCGATATGAACGAGTTGAAGCTGCATTTGTTACATTACGGTAATCCATATATATTCCTGCGAAATGTCTTCTTCAGTCCTGTCGCATAAGTTGTAACAGTATGAGAAGCTATGATGGATATAGGTTACTGTCCTATTTCAGATAGTTCGTACATAAATCACGGATATTGACAGTCTGCTTGGCATTCAACTCTATCTATATTCCAATGCCAGACAAAATATATTTCAGGATTAGAACTTTTAACTTCTTACTAATGGTTGACCGTTCGCTTGCGATTCAAAAACGAGCGAGCGATCTCTTCGATCGTGACGCTAGACTTATTCTGAATGCCCACCCCGTATTCACGATTGATCTCTTCCGCGAGTTTCATTCTACGGGAATGCCATTTGATTTTCTGTCCAATTATCCTACAATCTTTGTTTGCACTGCATCGTATCTAATATAGAATTCTAACTTTTTCACATCCTCTGACTACAATCGTGTACGTTAATTTTTCCTCTGTCTTGGCTGCAACAGAAGTACTTTGCCGCAATAGAAACCTGAGGTATACATTTGTCAATGTTCAATCCTTTTATCACACGCAAGAGATGCCAACTGTTGGGCATCACTATGAAAGTATCAGCAAGTCAGTGTAGTTGTGCGCAGCAGCTAGTGACCATCATGATACACGGATGTAGCTAGTTCGCTGTATTCCACTGCGTAACTGAATATTATTGTTAATCTGCAAGGCAATTATTGAATGATGATTTTAGTATTTAGTACAACTGAGAATATTTCTTAATTAGCTATTTTAGTCCATCAAATGAAACCAAGTGATCAAAATAGGTTTTATTTCCGCTATCTTAAGTGAAGCAACAGAAAATAACTAGGCGTTGTAATATCGCCATCTCAGGGCGATACTGCATTGAACTAAGCAATGGCACTACGTAGGAGTACTGTAGAACCATTTCTGTGTTGCCAAAATTATTTATCTACATCACTAGACGACAAATCCTGCTTATGGTGCACGATCCCACGGCCTCGGGGGGGGGGGGCAACAAAAACTAGATTTTCAATATTTCATATAATTATCGACCGAATATAAAATTTGAAAATGCCGTCAATTTACTTCAATACGTATAATCTTATAGATTCAAGACTATAAGACAGGAATTCCGTTGGAAAGACTTAGGCAGCCTAATTTATGCAGCGCTAATTGTCCATACTATATTCATCCAGTATCTGATAATAAAAACATTCAGCGGCTTCCAACGAACGCTATATATAAATTGTATAGCTTCTCCGAAGCCTTTCTCCCTTATACGCTTAACGCCAAATATTTAACACATTAACTCATTTTGTAAAATACTGAGCCATTTGAAGGTGTTTTTACAGATGACAGTTCGATTCTTTTAAAAATTGGGATGAGCGGTTTACTGATTCATCGGAAAGTGCATCAAATTGTGTGCAACTCACTTATTTGCTGAATTTATGTTTGCTTTTGAATGTTTCAGAGAGTCGCGTGGTGAACTGCTAGACCACACGTTTGCGAAATGCTGCATAGCTTTACAATCAATTCCCTTCCTTCCTAAACACACCTGCGCAATACAATCCTCAAAAGCGTGATCAAAACCAAATGAATCGCCAACAGTGCCCGATTAGGCCGTGAGGCACATTTTGTAGTTTCGCTGAAGTGGAAAAACGCATCCCGCTGCCAATTATTCGTCACAGACGGGGGACTGGAGCGGACAGACGGCCGTGCTGCGGGCACAGCCCAGTACGATAGCCGCGCCGGCTCTTCCTGTTGCGCGCTGCGCTGTCGCCGCGTTTCCTGAATCCGTCTTGCGAGCAGGCGTGGCTCAGCTGACAATGAACCACCGCTGCCCACACGACGAACATACTGCGTGACAACGAAGACTGGCCCTTTTAACTGGTCGTCAATGTCCTTTTTCTCTAGATCTTAAAAACAGTAAATAATGAACCATATCCTACGGGGAAACTCGCTCTTAACCTCACAGTTGATGGAAGGAAACAGTGAAAGGGCTCTCCAGCGAGTAAACTGACTTAGTCAAAAGTGAAAAACCACCTTTCAAATCAGAGAATTGACGTACAGCGAAAATGACGTGTCAAGTAGGGGGAGAACGGGCTCGTGGGTGCGGTGGGGGGGGGGGGGGGGGGCAAAGATTATTGGAGTTCTGCATGAACACCACAGACAAATGCTCTGCCACACGCACTTACCAACTCAGTCTCAGTTTGAAGAAACACGCGACGTAATGGATACAGACTAGTAGCATGCCTATCCAGAAACATTTGTTTCGATATCTCCAAACTGCTTTCCTATTCATCGCTGAAGTGACGCGAGAGCCTCCGTTCCGTACCTCATGTTGTAGGCACCCTGTTGTGTAGCGGAATTATACGACAATTAAAACTACAGAAAACAGTCCGATAGTCGTACGAATGACTTTTTAAGAGATATTCTTAATACATACGAAAACTTGCAACGAAAAGCCAATGCCGCCAAATGGAACCGAATGTTCGCGACAAACGTGCCCAAAATCGCGTACCACTGAAACTCTGAACCGCTATGTATGTGAGCACGCACTATTACTAAAATGGGATGGAGCCAGGCCGGAGTACGTTTTCCTCGACCACTTTCGTCACACTCGCAGATAGCCTAGAAAGACGTACCTGTGAAAGAACACGCTAGCGTTCTAGATGAACACACGCTCTCTCACGCGCCGCTCTGTTGTATAAATAATACCACGCACACTGGCGATCGTAGTTACTATCGTCGCCAACCTCTCATTCCACTGGAGCGCAGTAAAGCAGTTTAGAAGCGCGGCCCGGCAGTAGGTAGCGGCAGCACACACGTGAATCGTGTCAGCAGCACACACACACACGCACGTCACGGTCACGCACGCCAGTCGGCAAGCGGTGTCTGCGTGCAGCCCCGGCTCGACCGCCCAGACCCAACTGCGCCGCGCGCTGCCCGGCCCGGCGGCTGCGGCAGCGGCTGGCCTCCGCGCACTGCGCCCGCGCACACAGTACAGCCACCAGCATCCCATCCCGCTCCACACGTCTCCTCTCACCCCCACTCACGTCCGATACTCCCTTTACGTCGCGTTTGCCTTTTCAATTACCCACTAATTCGGCACGCTCTAAATCCGTCGACGCGGTAACAGTCATTAGTCGCTCCCTCCCTCTCTATCCTCATCGTACCATTCAGGGACCGCGTATCTCTATACGGAAGGGGTAACACACTTGGCTCATTAATAAACCACACGGTGGTAGCTGATCCCTGGATGGCGATGGCTTTGTTCTCCATATTTTGGGGAGGGGAGGGGGGGGCATGGAGTTTGGGGAGGGGAAGCAGAGGGGAACGAGCATTGTCAGCACCTTCGTTGCTCACCCCTTACAGTGGATTGGAGCTTTTTTTTGTTTTAGGGGCGCTCAACTACTAAGATCATTAGCGCCCTGTCACAAACGTTAGTGCACTAATAGCGTAGAAAAACGCAAGGGGGCAACATCAGAAAGTACTTACAAAGACGCAGAGAAACAAAATTTAAGATCTTTTTAGACAAGTCCGTCAGTGTAATAAAACGAAGGACACGAGTAGCTGCTTGAGCGTCATCAGCTAAAAGTTCCTGTAAGGTAGACGGCAGACATAGGACAACACGAGAGTGAATAAAACGGGGACAGGACACTAAAACATGACGCACTGTCAATGGACGACCACAGGGCCACTGTTGGGCGGGGTCACGGGACAACACGTACCGGTGGCTAAATCGGCAATGCCCAATCCGCAACCTGGCCAAAATGACCACCTCTCGCCGGGAACGGCGTGAGGAGGTCGTCCAAGCCGTCGGGGTCGGTTTGATCGCCCTAAGCTTAGCAGTTCCAGTTTAAAATTAATTTCGTTTGTGTGTACGTATTAACCGCCGAGTCAAATTTCAGATCTGTCCAGGGCTATACAAGCACCGTCCTGCTTACGCTCAAGAGAGCGGGACGAGTGGAACAAATCCATTTTTATGTTTTTATTTGTCAACAGGATATATCGCAAAAGTTTGCTGGTACATAAGTGCTAATAGACGTACCATCTGGTTGATAGGACGTGTGATTACTGGCCACTGTCGACTGTCACTTTTTACTGAGTTACAGCCAGTTAGTTTATTCTCCTCGCCGTTGTAATTTGAAGCATGTTCGGAAACAACTATTAAAATCTAGATGTTTATCTGTAAGGTAGGTCTGCTCTTTTTTTCTGTTTCATGTTATGGTTTTCAGTCATATATGAGAACCTTCGTAATGCCGAACAACTAAATGCTGAAATGAACTTTTGTTTCACTACACTCCTCATACACTGTCACTTTGACAAATATCCGTTACATAGAGAGTATGAACTCACGTTTCGTCTGAATACACTACTGACAACTTTAATTCAGAAACTTGCATTCTGATACTATCTAATGTTGTGTTCTTTTTGCAACTACGTCTTCTCATTTGCACATTGCTCGTTCAATCTGGCACATTAAAACCAAATCTCTTTTATAGAACTTCCTTTTCCTACAGTTTTACTGCAAACACTGAAATCCATTTCTGTGCATCAGCAGCCGTGACGTCTTTTCTCAGGGTTTCTCAGCGCGATTTAGTAATTGTGCGCTTCCGGGTTCTCGTTTCCATTTTCTCTGCAATATTTGGATAGCCGACTCAGCCGTCTTCCCCATATGCCGCATAAAATGTAAACAATAACTAGACAGAACGTCTGAACAACACCAACAAGGAGCCGTGAAGTTTTCCCGAAGACGCTATTTGTCGTAAATGAAATTGCACAAATTGCTGCCCCAATATATTTATCGTATCATAAACGCAACTTTTATTGTTTTTGATTCTTTCGGAAAGGTACTGTATACTGCTCGGTGCAACATCACATCCCCTCCCCCTTTCCTCTTACAATTTCCACATCGTCGACTTAGTGCTGACGGAGAAGACGGAACGTGCAAACAAATGTTTACTGATAGTCCTTTTTTCCTTCTGATATAGAATAAATTTAACAACTTTAACAGCAAGTCGTTACGCCATACCGCTCTGAATTTTCCGCAATCGCTTTCTATACTTGCACTGCGAGGTGAGAATACGCACTGCTATAAACTGAAACGTGGCTGTACGTAGTACTCTGGCAAGTTACTTGCCGGCACGGTCAGCTCTGCGGTTCGCTTTGTTTTGATAATGATGATGCTATTAGTAGTGGTGGTCTTTATCGCTTGAGTTAGTGTAACAGCAAGGCAGATTAAAATTCTTAATAAGGGCTCTGAAATGGAATCAAACAGAGGATTAAAGACGTTAAGTATGGAAAACAAAAAAAACAGCGAAGGGTAATGACGCTAGCAATAGTGGTCTTAGGGTGCTCAGGTGCAGGTACATTTGCATCCTTTCACAACATGAAGACGCGTATTCAGCGTACAAACAAAAAGTGGCTGTTCAAAATCTCTCTGCTCTGAACATCAGACTTGTCGCGCCACCGTTCTGCAATGAGGGGGAAGCCATTCCTCCAACGGGCCGCCGCCTATACCCATACAATGCCCACTGCCACTGTAACAAGTGCATTGTTCAATTCAGATAGGAGTTCATTGCTTCATTATCGCTGTTGTTGAAAGATTATCGGGGAGACTACTGTAAAGTGAATAGCAGACAGGTAGTGAAACATTTTTAACACAAAAATGCAAAATTTCTTTGCCGGCCGCGGTGGTCTGGTGGTTCTAGGCGCGCAGTCCGGAACCGCGGGGCTGCTACGGTCGCAGGTTCGAATCCTGCCTCGGGCATGGATGTGTGTGATGTCCTTAGGTTAGTTAGGTGTAAGTAGTTCTAAGTTCTAGGGGACTAATGTCCACAGAAGTTAAGTCCCATAGTGCTCAGAGCAATTTGAACCATTTTTTGCAAAATTTTCGCGTTGTTCCTTTTATGTCCACGGAATTCTCCCACGCCTTTTTCCTATAAGTAGATTCTATTCTTTAAGTATGTTTTATTACAATTTTCTAGTACCTATCTTTTTATGTATTGGAACAGATGGGAGTTAGGGTGTATGAGAACTAGTGAACTTCCCAAAATTTCTTTCTTCAACTCCTTGTTTT
Source organism: Schistocerca cancellata (assembly GCF_023864275.1). Lineage (NCBI taxonomy): Eukaryota > Metazoa > Arthropoda > Insecta > Orthoptera > Acrididae > Schistocerca > Schistocerca cancellata. The sequence continues at coordinate 596,057,458 of NC_064627.1, read as the reverse complement.
CCCACTTTCAAAGAATGATTGTGCGGATATCACCGAGGTGGTGAAGAGCATTTTTTTTTTTTCGCTCTTAAATCTCGCTCTTTTCTCATATACTGTCTCGCTTTGTCGGCTCAGAAAATTTGCACACTATTCGCTACTTTTGCATCCCGTAAACGTTTGCAATACCTATCCACACAAATGTCCTTTGTAATGCAATGCTTCCGCTTTCTACCCACTACTTTGGCAGCAGTTTGTTTTCAGCCCGAAAATGATGAACACAAGCACAGTAACTTATCAGTGCACCGTAACAGGTTCCTTTCGCAAACGGGCCTAAAATTGCTGAGAAATTAGGTTTGAAATTTCCTTTTGCTCATCATTCAACAAATGTTGTACCAAATTTAAGCTTCCTCATTTTACTTTATGTATAATGCACCCAACCGTTCCTTCATGTGCGGCCTTGACCTCAGTTCTCTCACACCGCTTCAAGCGTCACTCGTCCAATACCATACCGTGTAGAATATGTGTGTTTTGACCTGTATACCGAGTTTTAATTTGCAAGAAAGTTCGGCCACGTCTGGAGTCAGCTACTCACTCCTTAACTCCGTGAACCTTGAACTTCGGATAAAATTCATTGCCACTTCCACGGCAATTTAGAGGAAATACAAATCAATGTTTTGGAACACCATATGAATGTTTGGATGAAACTGTCATTGAAACTAGCAAGATACAAAGAAACTGCTAGCGAGTGATTTGGACCCGATGTAGCCGTGTAGTTCAGCCGTATCTCAATGTACGTACAGAATTTTAACATTTAATTCAGCTATTAACTTACCTCGTCCTCAAAGTGTAGCTTCGGTACGACGATTACTCCTAAATTACAAGTTTAAAACAATAAGCTTTTAACCACACAAATACGACCATTGGATTCGGACAGTAAGTGTACTTACTTTGCATCAGGAAAAGGTCTCTGGAAGAGTAGAATTTCAGATGAAAGGAAGTGCTTTGGGCGCCAGTAATACGCTCCCATTAAAATTATTTCTGCTCACAAATGACAAAAGTATATTCATGAAGCAACCGGTAGCCATGAAAACTGCACGCCGCACGATGAAATGAAATTGTGTGCTTCCTCTACTTTCACAACCTACAACATGATGTCTTTGCTTGCCCCCACAAATATCAGAGACAATATTCTTTAAGTCTTTTCATTCATTTCTGGTAAAACAATGGTTTAATGTCCAGTCATTACAAACGGGGAACTATCTCAGATGTACAGCGAACTGAAAGTCCAAGTGTCCATTTTCTGTTTCGTGTTTCTACTCTATTCAGTAACACATGTATGTGTGTTCGAACATCTTCGAAATGAAGCTAGTGACGAAGTACGGACAAAGAAGATGATGTGGGTGTAGCTAAGGTTTCGAAACTCTTCGTGGAAGCTGTAGTGACTGACAGGTAATTTCTTAAATTTATCTTTCCGATCAAATAGTCGCAGTTTCCGAATCACAGTAAAACAAGGGCGACATCAGGTAACATCGGGCTGAGTTAATTAACAGTTCACGGGTGGAATGCGGGCAAAATGGCTATGTACTGACCTCGTGCCAGCTGTTTATCGATACGTAGTTTTATTTCCGGAACTTACGAACTATGCGTTCATTCACAAGCCAGGTAATGACCGACGCTTTAAGGAAGAAGCATAGAAGGGAAGAGTAAAATTCTGGGAACCAATGGTGTGGGTTTCTTATGGTCTTGCACGAACTTTAATTCCTCATGTTGTTTAAGACATGAATTCTAAATTACTCTACAAAGTGTCATGCTCGAGTTGGATTTCAACATATAATTCGCTGATATCAAACGGAAGCAGGACGTGCTAGTAATTCTGTGACCTGTTAACAATAAGCATTAGTTTTTTGTCTCACGTATTAAAGAGCTTGAAGAGTTAGCTGTTAAAGAACTAGAGAAGCGCCTTCGCGCCTGAGAATTTTTAACTTCTTGTAGCGAAAAGCACAACGTTACAAGTTTTGATTCCTTGATTTGTGTGCCCTTTTGTACGTAGTTGCTTTATAATTCCTGAAGGTATTTTCGTTCCCTTGTTACAACTACAAGGAAATGCGTGTTTTTTCTCACTAGACCCGGTTCGCTTACTCGTTTGGTGACAAAATGGACGCGCACACGTTTTGTTGCGCTTGTGGGACAGAACGAAAGTTCCCTCGGGAGTTTCAACTTCTCCCACGTTTGATATGGTTATATTTACAGATAATTTTTCGTGTACCTACTGTACTGAGCTATCGATGAGATTACAGGTATTACTATTTGTCACCCTAATTTGAGATAAATGTCTTTTCGCTTTTATTTCCAATTCATTACGCATTTGTACATGCACATATGTAATATCTAAAACAAAAATACGGATATTGCATTGGATCGCGAGAGCTACTGGCAGTGGTAGTCACGAAGGTAACAGGATTACTCGCTGTTAATGCAATGACCAGCTATCGGAAAACTGCGATGCAGCATCAAAACAATTCTCCGACCGGGAATTCGTGTGCTGTGTTAGGCTTGTTGCATCGACTCCACTCAGTAGGCGCCACCAGTCAGCGAGATGACTCCAACACACTATTAATTTAGTCGGCAAAGTTCCAGATGCTATTGAAAAATAGATTCTTAAACAAAGGCACAAATGAGTGTTGCCTCACATACTGGAGCACACTCTGCAGAATAGTTGAGAATTGGCGCAGGCCTAACCTATCTAGAATGTGAGGGACCATAGTACACAGTGCAGCAAGAGGGTTTGCGAAGATAAGGAGCTCCCTGCGGGCCCAAGGCGATGAGTAAACATAGGGTGCGGAGGATGCTTGTAACAGTGAAGGCCACACGCGCGCGCGCTTCGAGCTGACGGCCGCCTTTACGGAGATAGGGTTGGGGGAGGTGTTGGGGGGGGAGAGGGAGGGGGAGGGGGAGAGAGAGAGAGAGAGAGAGAGAGAGAGAGAGAGAGAGAGAGAGAGAGAGAGAGAGAGCTTGTGTCTACGTGCTACTGCGTTATCCCACTGACTACTCAATAGAGAGGATGCTGTATGAATACCTTAAGCAGTCAAGTGCTTCAACTACCACGGACGGAACTATTGCTTTATCGCTATTTAAAGCTGAATTTTAAGCACAGTCCCTATTGTAACATGTTTCGGGATCGAACATTTTTTTCTCGTTTCTGAAGCTATTGTGTACGGAAGTAGTTTTCTCCATGCAGCAGGTTATGGTCTGGTCTTTACCTAATACTCCCGAACAAGTGTTGGTCTGGGCATTAGCGGGAGCTGTTAGGAGCCAGCTGGAGTCTGTGTATAGTTAGTGTAGTACATTCCCAGACCAGAGGCACTTCTAAAGGTCAAGACAAGAAGCATAACCTTACATAAGCGCTCTAAGTGGGAGCATCAAACTGCAAACTAAAATGCCTACATTCGTGAAACGTTTTAAGAGCTCACAAAATCAGGGAGTCGACTGACAGACCTCGTGAGATGTGAAAGACATGTAGCCTCTGTAAGTGGAGGTGGTGCTTTCGTAGTTCACCTTAGAGTTCTAGAGGTGTTCCTTTCGTACCTGATAGTTGTTTCTTTGTGTACTGAAATTTGTGGCAATCCGAAACCGCGTTCCCAAAAGCTGCCATGAATTTCGGGTCGTGTAATTCTAGGTGAGTGTTGCAGTTTAGCGAGGGCGCACACGCTCAAATTAGATTGTGGAGACAAGCAGCTAATTGGAAGGTGGTGTCTAGTGAACGAGACATACTTCGCGATGTTGGTTTTCATTTACTTTAATGAATTATATTCGTTTCCGTGGAAATATGAGTGTGGCGTGTTTGTGTGGCTTTTTCTCCTAGCCATTTTAAACCGCATTCCTATTGTGATGTTGTGGAGGTTATTGGTGGGAGGTGCTAGACGACAGTTGAAAGATGTGTGTTTACTGTTAGTGGTCTACTATTTTCGTTCTACTGGTACGATATCGGAACATTTCTGAGTTTAGTTGGATTGCTACAGTCCATTACTGACGTGGGAGTACTGAGAAGTTTAATTCTGTCTCGAGTGCCAAAGCGCATCCGACTACCTTTATCTGGACCCCATTGATCTGTGAAGTAGTGCGTGGCGCAATTTGTTTCGCGCGCCGCAAACCGCTGAGGTGGTACGGATTCCGACCGCAGCCGCGTGTGCGACTTCACCAGACGCTACGGAAGCTCCGACCCACTGGCGAAAAGGGCGTTTGACTTAAGTGAAAACCACACCTAAACTCTCGGTAATTCGATTAGCACTGTCTGAACAAAAGGCAATAAGGGTGATCACAGTAAGGCAGATATGCTTCCGCTCTAATGTTTTAATCGTATGTCACCTGAAGATGTGGCTTTTAGCGCCACGAAACAAGTAGTGGTACAGTAAGAAAGGACCCTGTACAGCTGAAGCGGTTATTAAGCCCCAGGATGAATAAACATGGCTGTGGTTGCCCCACCTACAAGGCTGTCTGTAGATATGCTTCTTACTTGATCTGTATGTGTTTATCGTTGTGTTCACGTCATGCAGGTCATCAGTCAACAGACAGATGTTACAGGTGAACAGCTGAGTGAATGCCGCTGGCCATGCCGACGCGGCAGCGTGAGCTGGAGTGCATCATTCGGACATGAAAATGAACTGATTACTTTGCATTTCTGATAAATGGCTTCATAAAAGCCACTGACAACGAAATGTTATGAAATGAATTTCAAGTAACATGTTCAACGTTGTTGATTTGCCACCCCTCACTCACTATTACGTTTTTAGGTTAGGATCGTCTGCATGCGACAGAATAAAGGCAATATTTGTTATGCCAGACCCACTTCCTTTCAGTTTGTTAGGACATCATCGCTGGCCTGAAGCAGATAAATTTCATTCGTACGCAGCAGTTTTAACATAATTGTACGATAGAACAGTATGTAGGCTGTAAGTGCAACGTACAAATGAAAATGTGGGTCTCGCATCGGTGATAATACAACAAAAGGAGCCGAAATGCATCTGGCCAAGCAGGAATGGTTTTCTTCTGTTCTGTAACGTGTCCATCGCGCCACTGCTTAGTTTGCGGAGTAACGCACTTTGCAGAAATACTTAAGTGATACACAGCTGTGGACACGCAGTACTAAAAGTGAGCAGTTTATTTTTCCTAGTGTGTGAAGTCAATGGCTAATCCAGTTAAATGAAGATTATCGCAAAGCAGAGGCTGTTGTTTTCAATGGCGTTTTGCTATCGTTAGAGGTGAAAATTTCGGTGCAAAATGTGCAACTTATACAAAGAGGTACGAACCAACGTCTAGAGATTCAAAGTCTCGTCGATATCGTACTTTGTCAATTACTGCTGTACCTGTATTGGACGAGGAGATAACGTCATTTTTATCTCGTAAAAATGCCGGAATCAAAGTGATTTAGCAACTCCATGTAGCAGGTTATGGGACTGCTAGGCGCAAATTTTAGTAAAATCGACCAATAGTGCTAATTGACTTCTTTTAACCCTCACCACCTATATTTTCTTTCTTACTAATTGCTAGTCATGCTCGTAATTGCGTTCCATGTATTGAGCAACCGAACCGTACAGCAGACTTCACCAGAAAGCACCAGTCAATCAACCATGCGTCTATCGTATTATTAACTATCTGTTGCTTGTCTTCAATAAAGGTGACTTGACAGCAAGTACTTTTTTCAATCCGATTTCCTAACATAATTTTCCCGACCATAGCGAAACACACTTTTATGTTATTAGCAGCTTTAAACAAAGAGACAAAGTTTTCTACTTTGAATCACTGAAGGGATCTGCAGCCATGAACCCCCGGTCTGTGTTCCCATGTGATAACGCGCACGTTGGAGTGCAACGTTGTTGACACCACTAAGAACTGAAGTGACAACAGATGCTGAAAATATTTGTGACAATCCACTGACGTGTAGTGGTACCGAACTGGACATGAAGGGTTAGTCCAAAGGCATTTTTTATCTTTCAGTCACTGATACCAGCATAACCTTTCCTCCTCGCTTCTGAAGATGTGAAGAAAATATACGAAGCTATTCCGAATTTGACGGAGGCGTTTAAGACAGATTTCCTCTGCACGGGAACATGCCATTCTTATCGTTTGCTAGCCTGGAGTCGAAAATATTCGGTGATACATTCAGATTTCAGATACCTTCATCGTACTCCTGGACTATGTTGCAAGCATCCAGAGTGCGTTTCTGTATGGTATTATCTACAATATACAACAGTCTGTCAGCTGGAGAACTGGTAGTCACGTCCAAATTACATGTTTCGACATTTTTATATGTTGTCCGAGTGCTGTCAATTGTTGTAATCCTCCCAACATGATCCTACTTTTTTTTTTCGCCGCCATATTACAGACCTCAATTCGGTTCCTTCTCACGCACTCTCTCATTAAAGATGATAGAAGAATTTGTTGACTGTGTTTTTCCAAGCTCTTTACTAATTTTATTAATTCTGTCTGGGATATAAACCAAATCTGTTTTTAGCGACTATCGTAGTGTGAACTGCGTAATTTCACTAGTTTATATTCATATGCGGACATCATGCAAGGCACTTGGGAAGACATACAGGAACCAAGTTGACAATGTCGTCTTGTTATCTCTTTAACACTTCGAGATTTTACTGTCCTAACATCGCTCGATTTTGGTGTTTTGGGCATATACAGCTTCTTAGTTAGGTTTATGTCATTACCTTCATGGCTTTTGCGTGCAAACGCATACATATAGGTCAATCGATCTTTGAAATTCGATCTGGATAAGAGAAAGTAAGACATTCCTTGGTTTGGAGGTTGAACACTGTGTTTCACTCAATTATTTTGCCTGTATTTTCTCCTTATCCTACCGTACATAGTTCTGACAACCAGTTTTCAGAGGGCGACTCATTAAGCTGTCTAATTTGCTGTCGTCTTCCTCAGTCCATTCTTCGGAATTTCTGGACCCTCTAGGTCCAGTTCAGTGTCACTACACTTCAGTTGATTGTCAAGTCATGTTTTCAGCACCTGCCGTCACTTCACTTCTTAGTGGGATCAACGACGTGGCACCAGAACGTGAGTATTAACACGGGTGGACTTAGACCGGGGGAACGAATCCCCGCCTTCCTCCCGCCTATACGCATGATCTTTGGTTCTCCGAAAGCTGAGCTGCTACGTCTCGATAACGATCGTCGGTACTTTGATGTCATGGGTGTCATATTCGAAGTTCTTCATGGAGCTGAAAAAGCCTTTTCATTCATTTCATTTCAGAATAAGGAAACAAGAAACACAAAATTCAAAGCAAAGCGGAGTACGCGAAACATTCAGCAACGCCTGCCGTTTGTGCTTTTTGAGGTTGTCAGTACGACAAACGTGGTAGAGCAAGCCCGACCTCAAACGGTATCTTACGCAACTATATTTCAAACGAATGCCACGCCCCCTTTTACACACACACACACACACACACACACACACACACACACACACACACACACACACACACACACACCCTGAACACCTGATCCACCCACGTTGATGCATGATGAAAGACTTCCTAACACACGGTCTCATCGCACGTACCGAATTTGTGAAACAATGGGTAGAAGGACTATCCACAATTTTGCCATCGACTGGCCTTTGAGATGAAATGCTTGCACCTTCAGTGCGCTTGTGTGATTGTAAAATGGGACTCTGAAGGTTATGTTGCGTCCTTCAGCTCTCTGTTGCGTTCACTAGTCTGTAAGCAGCAAGCGATGGAAATAGACCAAGTTGTTCCATCTGCCGCCTGTTGCCTAGCACTTTCTATCACACTCTTCCTGCAAGAGTCAATGCCGCTAAGACTCACTGTGTCTTGAGTAAGGGAGATGGGGTTTTATTGATCGCGCTGTGAAGAAGCGGTGCAGAAAATTTAAGGCTGGTTGGGCGCATGTGCATCATGAAACTGGTCAAGGGCGTGCGAATTTTCTGAAGATGTGCCTTATATTTCGAGGAGAACCCTTTTAATACTTTTACAGACAGACAGATTTGTGCACGGTGGGTACCAAAATGTCGAAGCGATCTTCCGAAAACAAAGAATGGGTGAGGTCTTACGTTCCTTCACTACTACTATGAAAAAGGAAATTCACGCTTAACCGTTACGTCGACAACTAAATCATTAAATACGGAGCACAAGGTCGGATTTTGAAGTGGAAAAGGAAATCGGCCTTGCCTTTCAAAAGAGACTATACCGACATTTGCCTGGATGGATTGAGGGAAATCACGAAAAACCTAATTCTGGATGGTCAATGCGTTATTTGAACCGTCGTCCGAAGTGAGTGTCCAGTGTGCTAACCATTGCGCCTTCTCGCCCCTTGGTACCAAGAAGAGGAATTTCTAAACAGAATCGAAAAGTAGGTGGAGTACGTGAAGAGTCTAAACACTCTCCCAATAAGCTCAAAAAATGCAAGCACGCGCTGTCAAACGGCAAAATTATGGTTACAATTTCTTGATATCGCAAAGGAATTTTGACAACAGGTTTCATGAGAGTAACATGTGAGACTACTATGACATTACACGCTTATTGTGAGACACTTACGGAACTCCTATGGTCAATCCTGAATTGAACGGTACAAAATGATTACTCAAAGAACCATCTCTCTCTCTCTCTCTCTCTCTCTCTCTCTCTCTCTCTCTCTCTCTCTCTCTCTCGCGCGCGCGCGCGACGATGCGCGATCCTGTACTCTAGACCGAAAGTTGGGGAAACACTTTTTAGCTGGGATATTTTTCAAAATTATCCCTATAATCCGGATTTGGCACCAAGGTATTATCTTTTTTCCCTTAAGACGAAGTCCTAGCAGCCTAGTGCGGTCAAAGACGCTGGCAACAGCCTGAAGAACAAGGTGGCGCCATTCTATGACGAGGGGAAAAAACAAATCGGTGTTACGATACGACAAGCAGTTGAATTTGCGTGGTGACTACGCGGAGAAGTGAAGTCACGTAAGTAAAGAATGTACACAAAAAAATGTTATCTATTTTTTGTTTTTCAATAGCCAGAGAGAGAGAGAGAGAGAGAGAGAGAGAGAGAGAGAGAGAGAGAAGGTGTACTCACAGGTCGTGGTGCAGGCGGCCGTCGTCGTCCTCGTGGTGGGAGTGCCGCTGGTGGGGCGCGCCCCCGCCACCCCCGACCACGGTGGTGCCGCCCGTGGCCACGGCCGCCGCCGCTGCCGCCGCCGCCGCGTCTGCCCGCTCCTCGCTCTCTCGCACGGGGTCCGGTCGCCGGCCCGCGCCGCCAGCCGGGCGCTCGCCTGCAAAACACAGACACACGCGCTTTAACACCAGACCGAGATTATCACACGTCATCAGGTGCAGCTGCAACATTAATGCAGGTCTATTTTCAATAGCGATGCGTCAATTTGGAATACAACCTTAGAAATGATAAACAACGACAAGTTTGCAAGGTAGGAGACAAGGAACTGGAAGAAGTAAAGCTGTTAGAGCACTTCGTTAGTCTTGCTTGAGTAGCTCGGTCAGTAGAGCACTTGATTGCGAAAGGCAAAGTTCCCGGGTTGGCGTCTCGATCCGGCACACAATTTTAATTTACCATCAAGTTTCAACAACACAAGTTTAGGAAACCTATGCACATAAATGTTTCGTATCCATGGTAGAGACCAACTGATTCGTATTGTTGCTTCACCAATACTCCAGTGCTGTAAGCACAGACACCATTTCCCCACCAGGCGTAGAGATTGAAGGAATGTTTTTCAGGAAGCTAACAAAGCATAAAAAGCTATTCAGTGCCTCTGCAGAGTACAGTTACGCAACATTACTACTACGGCTAGGCTCTTGCAGGAGCCAACAAAACAAGAAAATCAGAACAAGTGAACTCAACGACACCAAAAGGCGACGCAAAGCCGCTGCATCCTGTTCTGTCTTCCAGGGTGGGGCGTTGCTGTCAGAGAAGCACTTTGCAGTAGACTCTCATAAATATTCCCATTCCCTTCAAACCATTGCCCTCTCTCATGTTTTCAGATACTCGCCAACATTCTCTGTATACAACCATATTAGCCTCTGTACACGATCCTGCATCCTGACTACTATAACTTTTGTTAGCTGTTAACTTCGAGGTGAAGAGCACTTCAGTGCCAAGTGAGAGACCGAGAAGTTTTCCAGGGACTTTGTCTCCAGTAGCAGCAGGCGTCCGTCTGAGCTGGGTTAGTCAACAGACAACTTGGCGCCTACGCACTGCTGGGTGACCATCATCTGCTAGCGACCAACTCCGTCTAAGGCATCACGTTCAGAGTCCGAACAAGGGGCTGTCTGAGCGCTCTGTTGTTGTTCACAGATTCCTAAGGGCCTTCACCGTTGCTGATCACGGCCCAGTGAGGGCCTACGCCTTTGACTTCGATCTTGCTGTGTGTTACATTGTGAACAGTATTCTCGGTGTGGTAAGTGGCGACGAGTTAGCGTGGCTGCCAGGAGCCGCGGCTGACACACATCGATCGCTGGCGGCGACGACGCCGATGCCTGTCAGTGCTAGCACGTGCTGTCCACCTGATGACCTCGGCACCCAGCGCGCCGGCAACACCTCGTCATCGAGAATCAATACCTGCCGCAATCCCGTTCTGTAGCAAAATGAGTGAGTGACCATTGTGAACAAGAATGTTACATTAAAGGCTCGCTGAGCGGTTCCAGTCACCGCCATCACTAAACCCACGACCACTTGAAGTGGCAACTTTTTCCCGACCTACAAACGGCCAATTACTCCGCTACTGGTGGAGGCCACACCCCGACCCCATTATTCAGATGTCTTAAATGTATGACGCTAACCGTACCATGTTGGACCCTATACAGCACATTCCAGTTTAAGATACACATCGCTTCCAGTCAGCTATCGAAAGCTGGCTGGAGCACTATCATGTAGCAGATATGCGAAATTCTCACCAACAAAGATACTTTTTCCAGAAGATGACGCAAAGTGTCACGCACGAGAGGATACCTAACAAATGCGTCTCATGGTTAACACTTCTGCCGTTGTTAGGAACAGTGCACCATCTTGTAACAGCGTGTCGTCCCTTGAAATCAATTGTGCAAGGTGCTGCGTGGGGTAAATTAAATGGCCTCCAACACGGAAATCATGCTGCTCCAGACACAAATTCACTGAACTTAGTTTGACCCTTACGCTCTCGTCAGTCATATTCTGCACACTGCCTCCGCTGTTCCAAATCACCCTCTTCACAATGGCACCAGAGAGGGACGTCCGTACACACCACAAAATGAAAAAATTTTAACAAGTAAAATTTGAGATATTATTGCAAGAAATTAGGCGCTGTTTGCCAATGCTTGCGTGAAGTGGACATTTGTACATCACAATACTGTATGTACTTCGTCTATCGGCGCATTTTTTCCCTTCTTTCTTTCGCTTAATGTGAATAATAGTGTACTTCTGCAGAAAGAGTCTAATTTCTGCATAGAAAGACTTATCACGCTACAGCTATGCTTGTGTACATTATTGATCTACAAAGTATGATCAGCATCAAATAGTGACCTAGTAAAATATAAAGGAAACTATTGGATGTCACAAGCATAGAAGACCACCTAATCCAATATTTCACTTATTGTTCCATGCAAATGCAAAAGAAAGTCGAAATCACCAAACACAGCATATTTTTACGAGTTTTAACGGGTTTGTGGTGCTTATGACGAGCTCTTCGTTCTCTCAGGAGTGAAATCGGAGCGTTTGCCATAAACTACAAATTACTTTTAACACTTCATCTACTCGCGATTTTTCGAGTGTTCGAATATTTACACACGGTCATGAAACTCGACCTTATTTGCTTCAGTGTCAAACATGTTCATTAGATACAGAGTACCCGCCCGGGCTTTTAGTATGGAATTTTTCAAAAGAAGGAATCCGGCTTTTACCGTAACACTTACTTGTACCATTTCAAGTTGGCTATTGGCAATAATTATCTGCTTACAACCTTCAAAAATTATCATTCAGCGCTTAACATTTACGGTACCTATTTTAAAGATTTAATTTACTAATTAACACACAAAGAATACGGGCCCTGCACGGCCGGTTGTGTTTAGCTTCTGCCAGATCGTATGCCATTGTATTAAATTATGAGTCGTGTAAAGTACAATTTACTGACTGTTTTCAATTCATGCATGTGTGCGCTGTTTACCTCGAAATTCAAGCTGCTTCATACTTTCACTAGTTTTTCTAACACAGATGGAACTTTTTATGTTGGAAGAATTGAAGACAGCATTCGTGGGCCTCAAATTTTCCAAATTACAGTTATAACTTTACCACAAATATCTTAGTAAGAACGTATGATTTCTACTACTGTCTCCAGTTTTACAGGGCCCCAGTGGAAACTAGAACTTAAGAGTTGCGCCGCACGTTTACGTAACAAATGCAAAAAAACATCAGCTCTGTATTGTGTGTTTACTTACATTTTGTGAATGCTACATACAACCAATTTTTTCCCTGAAGTACGCTCGCTATTTTCTTTAGCACAAAAACGGAGGCTGTAATTTTAGTTCTACACGTGCAAGAAATGCTTTAAAATAATTACATCTGATTTAATTCTGTGGCAACATCCTTGTCCTAGCGAAATCCAACAGAGAACATATCCAATATGATATTTCAGTATTATTAATCGACTATTTCTCAATGATGAAAGGTAGACACTACGACAACCTTCCTACCCCTGTGACAGCCATTTTGGTTTATTTACGTACAGTAATATCGCGCTCAAAACATCTGTAACAAAACTTGGCGAACTAGTTTTCTTTGAAGTCGACAAATGAATACTCTTATTTTGAACTGAAGCTTTGGTTGAATTCTGTGTTACCTTAGCTTCGTAGATTTTGCTTTCAGCGTTTAACTTCTATCAGAATCAGCTATCTACAAGCTTTCGTACCAGTGATTGACTTATAAAATACTCAGCGTCTAAATACTTCACAGTACCGAGTACACGGCAATAATCATAATACTGATGTTCTCTTTGAATACCACGCCGAATATACTAATTAGAGCTGAAATTAAATCAGTGATGTATTACGAACTGTCAGCAAAGCGCCAATTGCGTAGTTAATTCTAGTTTTCCCGTGCAAAAAACAAATATTGAAAGCCAGCGTTTGCAAAGCCTCCAAATGAACTACACTTTACAGAGAACTAAACAAGAATTGGGACTAGTTTGCTATTAAATGGACAGGTTCTATGTCACGAACTCTCGCAATGTAACTAAAGCGACGGCTAAAACCGTGGATGAGGAGCAGCCTTGAACTTGGCACTGTTCGCAGGATTTTCTATTGGAGGAGTTACCTGCAGATGAGCTGGCTGTGGAGCGTTAGTTACTCGATTACGGGTCCATGATGGCCATAGAGCGCAGCCAGCCCTTCTCTAATTCCATTCAGCAGGAGATAGCGGAGCACGCTGCCGCCTGCGAAGCGGCGCGCGGCTGCCCGCCGGACACTGGCCTGCCCGCCTTTATAAATAGCCCGTGGCGTCAGCGGACCCCCGCTGCAGTAACCAGCGCGTTTTAAAGCCTCGTCCTCCTCCCGCTGCTGCTCCGCCCGGATCTGCGCGTGCCGGGGGAAGCTTAGGCAGCTACGTAAGTGACAGCGCCACATGGCTGCCTGTGTCCTGCAGTCCAGTCCTGTTGTGTAACACATTCCGCGGATCACACTTGCGACTTGGCACCAAGACGTGAAAGTGTCTGAATGTTTGCAACTAAGGTAACAGTTCCTCTGTGAAAACACGGCGCATGTTGTCAGCTTACGTACACAATGTGATCAAAAGTTTCCGGACACCTGGATGAAAATGACGTTCGTGGCGCCCTCCATCGGTAATGCTGGAATTCAACATGGTCTTGGCCCACTCTTAGCCTTCCTGACAGCATCCACTCTCGCAGGCATATGTTCAGTCACGTGCTGGAAATTTGTTTGAGGAATGGCAGCCCATTCTTCACGGAGTGCAGCACTGAAGAGAGGTATCTATGTCAGTCGATGAAGCCTGACACCAAGTCGGCGTTGCAAAACATCCCAAATGTGTTCTGCAGGATACAGGTCTGGACTCTGTGCAGGCCAGTCCATTAAGGGATGTTACTGTTGTGTAAACACTGCGCCACAGGCCGTGCATTATGATCAGATGCTCGATCGTGTTGAAAGATGCAATCCCCATCCGCCAACTGCTCAACAGTGGGAAGCAAGTAGGGGGCTAAAACAGCAATGTACGCCTGTGCTGTGCTAGTGCCTCGCAAAACGAAGGGATTCAAGCGCCCTCCATGAAGAACACGACCACACCGTAACATAACATCACCGCCTCCGAATTTTACTGTTGGCACTACACACGCTAGCAGATGACGTTCACCGGGCATCTGCGATACCCACATCCAGACATCGGATCGCCACATTATGTCCCGTGATTCGTCACTCCACACAACGTTTTCCCACTGTTCAATCGTCCAATGCTTACGCTCCTTACATCAAGTGAGGCGTCGTTTGGCATTTACCGGAATGATGTGTGGCTTATGAGCACCCGCTCGATCATGAAATCCGTTTTCTCACTTCCCGCATAACTGTCATAGTACTTGCAGTGGGTCATGCAGTTTCGTATTCCTGTGTGGTGGTCTGGATGGATGTCTGCCTATTACACATTACGACCCTCTTCAACTGTCGGCGGTGTGTGTCAGTCAACAGAGAGGTCGGCCTGTACGCTTTTGTGCTGTACGTGTCGCTTCACGTTTCCACTTCACTACCAAATCGGAAGCAGTGGACCTAGGGATGTTTAGGAGTGTGGAAATCTCGCGTACAGACGTATGACACGAGTTACACCCAATCATCTGACCACGTTCGATGTCCTTGAGTTCAGCGGAGCGCCCTATTCTGCTCTCTTAAGATGTCTAATGGCTACTGAGGTTGCTGATAAGGAGTATCTGGTGGTAGGTGGCAGCACAATGCACCTAATACGAAAAACTTAAGTTTTGGGGGGTGTCCGGATACTTTTGATCACATTGTCTACCTGAGTTTCTAGTGTCAGTCGATCTCCAACAAAATTCCAGACATGTAACGTAACCACACAAATAGAATTTTGACTCAGATACTGAAGGAGTCGGCAGGAGACAGTGCTAACCTTCAACTTCGTAACAGCGTGTCTCTGAAAACACTACTGTTGTGTTTTGCCAACCACCACTTACTGTCGGCAAGTGAGTAACTCAGAACACAGAAGAAGAAAAAAAAACAAAAAAAAAGCATCAACAACGACGTTTGCGACATAAACGAGAAGTCGGTAAGCTTGTTCCTACATCTGAAAATTGATGTCCGTTCAAATTTTTCGCCAGTACCATAAGAGTGGCGCTAGTAGAGACATTATAAGGATGCAAATCCAGTTTGCTTTAAATACACGCTGTAATGGTAGTGAGCGTTAATTACCTTTGGACGTGGTGAGTTGATGTTCGTCAAGAATGTCTTAAGGCGTCGAGGAAGCCACTATTTCAGCACTTCTCCGAGTTTGAACAAGATCGTTTAATACGGCTACCAGGAGTTTTATGTTCCTCCTGCGATAATCCAGACAGATTTGGCAGGAATGTAGCCGCTGTACATGATTGCTGGCATGGGAAAGTACGGTCACAAGAACAGCGGGCTCTGGCGCATCGTACTGTATCTGCAGCAGCCATTTGAGCAGCAGTTGGCACCACAGCGACAATGCACTGTTACAAATCGTTTACTAAAATGACATCTCCGAGCCACAAGCGCACATTCCACTTACCCCAAACCGTCGCTATTTGCGACTTCGGTGGTGTCAAGCGAGAGCTCATTGGAGGACAGGGTGGACGTCTGTTGTGTTTCTGATGTAAGCTGGTTCTGCCAGCTGAGGGCCTGCAACCAACCTGTCTGCAAACTAGACACACTTGACCTACACCTGGAGTTACGGTCTGGGATCCGATTTTGTATGGCGGCAGCAGCAGCACTCTCACTGCAATCTGAAAGTCATTCTGGGGATTCGACCTGTTGTGCTAACATTCAGACCACATACCTCTGTTGAGTCCCAATATGGTGTACACTGTCGACATGTTGCCTTGAGCTCGACCATCAGATCTATCTCCATTCAAACATAAATGGGACAACAGACGAGAACAGCATTAACAGTCCCTTAGGGACCGACCCAGGGCAACAGGCATGGAACTCCGTCCCACAAAGTGACATCCGGCACCTGTACAACACAATGCATGCACATTTCCATGCTTGCATTTAACACTGTGTCGGTTTTACACATCAATGTACCAGTACTTGCGTTTTCAATAGCTCATCTCGAGCTTACATTAATCCGTGATCTTGCCATGTTAATCACTTAAATATGTTACCTACAGAATTGTATTCCCCAAATTTCATTGCTCTAAATTAATTATTTTTGCTGTTGCGCTTCTTTTTTGTCTATGTACGTAACACTATCAAGCACTGAGCCAGCCCGGTTAGCCGATCGGTCTAACGCACGGCTTTCCGGCCTGGTCCCCGGCACGCATCCGCCCGGTGGACTTGTGTCGAGGTTCGGTGAGCCGGCCAGTATGTGGATGGTTTTTAGGCGGTTTTCCATCTGCCTCGGTGAATGCGGGCTGGTTCCCTTATTCCTCCTCAGCTACACTATGTCGGCGATTGCTGCGCAAACTAGCTCTCCACGTACGCGTACATCACCAGTACTCTACCACGCAAACATAGGGGTTACACTCGTCTGGTGTGAGACGTTTCCTGGGGAGGGGTCCACCGGAGGCCGAACCGCACAATAACCCAGAGTTCGGTGTGGGTCGGCGGAGTGGTGAAGTGGACTGCGGTAGTCGTCGTGGGGTTGTGGACCACTGCGGCTACGGCGGGAACGGAGCCTCTTCGTCGTTTCTAGGTCCCCGGTTAACAATACAATACAATACAATACAATACAATACAAACACTGTGCGCTATGCAATTTGTTCTGCCTTACTGTATTTATTTTTTTATTTCAATTTAACCCAACACGTGAAACTAACAAATCCCCCAGCAGGTTTTCACTTTCCGCCATCGACCCCTTCAATTCATCGATGGAGCAGGAGTCAATTCTTTTAGAAACTCTCGCTACGTGCCACCTGTTTTAATTCACGTGATTCACAATGCAGGTGCTCAAATGTATTTCATGGCTGCATTTTAATTGCGTCCTTCTGTGCCAGGGTAAGTTTACAGTAGCAATACAAAGGCATTTTCCATAACGCGAATTACCAACAGGCTGGGGTAGTTTATGTCCCCCCCATAAATAAAAAACCTAATTCGTTATTTGGTGTTGAATTATATTAGCAATATACTTTTTTAAAAAAAGGTACTGATGTGTAAGTAGGATCTAGAATCTGATAATACCTTTTAGCACACACTTAGCACTATGAATTCACTTTCAATAACGTGTACTACCGACTTTATGACCATCACAGAAAAATGCCAATTTCGTTCAGTGATGTTAACTTTTGCCCTCAAAATACTATTTAAATAGATTCTGTTGTGTACGTAAGGCGCTGAACCTGGAAATACTGAATACGGCGTCGTTGAGAAAGTGTTATCTACTACTGAACCTTGTACACTCCTGGAAATTGAAATAAGAACACCGTGAATTCATTGTCCCAGGAAGGGGAAACTTTATTGACACATTCCTGGGGTCAGATACATCACATGATCACACTGACAGAACCACAGGCACATAGACACAGAGCATGCACAATGTCGGCACTAGTACAGTGTATATCCACCTTTCGCAGCAATGCAGGCTGCTATTCTCCCATGGAGACGATCGTAGAGATGCTGGATGTAGTCCTGTGGAACGGCTTGCCATGCCATTTCCACCTGGCGCCACAGTTGGACCAGCGTTCGTGTTGGACGTGCAGACCGTGTGAGACGACGCTTCATCCAGTCCCAAACATGCTCAATGGGTGACAGATCCGGAGATCTTGCTGGCCAGGGTAGTTGACTTACACCTTCTAGAGCACGTTGGGTGGCACGGGATACATGCGGACGTGCATTGTCCTGTTGGAACAGCAAGTTCCCTTGCCGGTCTAAGAATGGTAGAACGATGGGTTCGATGACGGTTTGGATGTACCGTGCACTATTCAGTGTCCCCTCGATGATCACCAGTGGTGTACGGCCAGTGTAGGAGATCGCTCCACACACCATGATGCCGGGTGTTGGCCCTGTGTGCCTCGGCCGTATGCAGTCCTGATTGTGGCGCTCACCTGCACGGCGCCGAACACGCATACGACCATCATTGGCACCAAGGCAGAAGCGACTCTCATCGCTGAAGACGACACGTCTCCATTCGTCCCTCCATTCACGCCTGTCGCGACACCACTGGAGGCGGGCTGCACGATGTTGGGGCGTGAGCGGAAGATGGCCTAACGGTGTGCGGGACCGTAGCCCAGCTTCATGGAGACGGTTGCGAATGGTCCTCGCCGATACCCCAGGAGCAACAGTGTCCCTAATTTGCTGGGAAGTGGCGGTGCGGTCCCCTACGGCACTGCGTAGGATCCTACGGTCTTGGCGTGCATCCGTGCGTCGCTGCGGTCCGGTCCCAGGTCGACGGGCACGTGCACCTTCCGCCGACCACTGGCGACAACATCGGTGTACTGTGGAGACCTCACGCCCCACGTGTTGAGCAAATCGGCGGTACGTCCACCCGGCCTCCCGCATGCCCACTATACGCCCTCGCTCAAAGTCCGTCAACTGCACATACGGTTCACGTCCACGCTGTCGCGGCATGCTACCAGTGTTAAAGACTGCGATGGAGCTCCGTATGCCACGGCAAACTGGCTGACACTGACGGCGGCAGTGCACAAATACTGCGCAGCTAGCGCCATTCGACGGCCAACACCGCGGTTCCTGGTGTGTCCGCTGTGCCGTGCGTGTGATCATTGCTTGTACAGCCCTCTCGCAGTGTCCGGAGCAAGTATGGTGGGTCTGACACACCGGTGTCAATGTGTTCTTTTTTCCATTTCCAGGAGTGTATTTTTCGGGTACGTTTATTAGAAAAATTTGAAACATACATGGAATCTGGCACACGAATTCATTAAAAAAAAACAAGTATATTTTTTTAAAAATTTTAAAATACGAAGTAACTGACTTGATTACAATATATTTCAAAAGCGGATATAAAGGATACACTCCCCCCCCCCCCCACGGTCTTGGTATTGGGAGGGTTAAGTAGTGGATGGTGGCAGCTATATTTGTTCCCAGTGTTACATATATTTATGAATGCTACTTTTACTTTTAAACAGGGTGATTCTTTACAAGAGAGTAAACGCATAGTGAGGCTGTTTTCAGTATGCCTAGTTTTGAAAGAATTGCCTAGATATCGTGAACAGAGGTATGTGACACGCGGCAGGCATAAAGCGAGAACCGGCATCCCGCCACCACCGGAATTCTGTGAATACAAATAAAATAAAAACTCTGTGTACAATCTTTGCAAGATCGTACTGCTAGTGATAAAAGGTGGAAAGTGAGAACCAGTCGGTAACTCTCCAAGATGTGTGTGCCTATTTATGTAGCACGTTTTTCAGTCAAACGGGGGCAACTTCTTGGCCATAGCACCGTCTAGTTTAACGTTTAATTTACAAATTAATGATAGAGTTCTCACGCCTAGTTCTTCCACTCAAATAACCACAGCAAACAACCCTACTCCCTTAGAGTGGTGGAAGAAACAAAAAAATAAGGTTCAACGCCCGACAAAGTGCAAGATCCGATAGAGGGAGGGAATCAGCCTGGTACTTTTCAAAATGAACCATTTCAGCAGTAGCCCAGTAGATTTAGGGAAACTATGAAAAACTGAATACGCATGGTCGCACGGAGATCTGAACTGCTGTCGTCCTGACTGCGAGTTAGGGTCCTAGCACTTCGGCACTCCACTCAGAAGTGAAGAACTGAAGGACGAGTGTTGTGTGTCGAGTCAGGACAGCCATTTGCTAAAAAGTGCAACTGCTCATTTGATCTCCGACTGTCCAATCTCAATGAAAATGAACGAAAGAACTGTCTCATAGGTCTGCTGTTGGTACAAAGCTGTTTCCTTGATGTCCTAAATTGAATACATGTTACCCATCGTGCTTAACATTGAAGTTCCAGACTGGTCGGTGTCTTTACGTAACTCAAAGGCTCCAGAAACAAGTACGCAGACTTGGTTTGCAGCGAACATACATAATTCAGATACTGCTTCCAAAATTCATGTATGAAGATTCTGCGAATAGTTTGCGCAGAGGTTTCTTGTTAATGCTTACATTTTATGCCATTTTAATGGCCCTTTCTCAATAATATATTACAACGCTCATATACCTAGCAAGTATGCTGTATGTAATAAACGTTAGTGGTGTTCAGTACGAGCTCGATCCCTCTTACTTCATATAAAAACAGATTCGACTGCAATTAGTGATGACTCAAGAGGGGGCTGGATGTAACTGTCCAATATGGTACTTCTGATGGGTAATTCTAATAACGATCTTCACTATTTTGGATCCGCAACGAGGAGTACTGCATCACATTACCTTTTATATCCGTAAGTGTGAACAACTGCCATAAAACGTTTAAGTATCTGAACAAGGTTCGCCTTTCTTTCATTTGTGTGTTTCCTGTTAGTCTGAGATTAATATATTGTCTTAAGTGGAAACGATTGTTTCTAATACCCATTTTACCGACATTTGTGCTAAAAGCCGCATAAAATAATTTTTAGTAAAAGGAGATCCCAATGGAAGAACCCTTACGAGGAGTCCACCATTCACGATGGAAGTGGTGTATATATGCGCACGCATGGCGAAGCAGCGAGCACAGACCGGTCTAAAAATATCCAGAATGAACAAATAAATATATAAAGATGAGGTATTCGCCAGGCTTTGGCAGAGGATATGGCAAATTTACTGTCGTTCCCAAGAAATTTTTATAGCTTATATTCACCAAATTACGACATTGATTTTTTTAAAACAGAACTATATACGTTTTTCTGTGGCATTTGAAACAAGCTTGTAAGGTAATTCAACGACGTATCATGTATGCGATTCGATCAAATACTACTGAGATAATTCTGGAGAAACAATACTGCCCGTTGAGTTTCATCTAGAGTTAATGGTAGCAGAGGCCGATGTTATAAGGCTTTCGGTAGTCGTCAGTGTTTCCTAGCAGACCTCTATGTTTTATTTTTCACTACAGATAAAAATATAGAAGTGTTAAGTTTAGTGAGTATGCAGACAATTTTGCGTTTCCTGAACGAACTTTCTAGTGCCCTCCAAATGTTCTATTAAGGGCGTCTATCATTACATGTGCAGAATGGTAGTGATATTCGTTATGTTGGTACCCCACTGACTGCCTTATGTCCAGTGAGATGTCTTCCAACAACTGCGGCGGCATCGTAGCTTAGGAATTCAAGGTACTTGAGTGTATTTACATTCCCATAAATAAAACAGAGACCAATCTACATCTACGACTGTTTGAATGGTTCTGTGCGTGCAGTAATTATTCTACTCTTATCCTCATGATCCCTATGTGAGCGATACGCAGGAGGCTCTAGTATACTCCTAGTGTCATCAATTAAAGACGGTTCTTGAAACGTTGTTAGGAGACTTTCTTGGTATAGTTGACGTCTACGTTCAGGAGTGTTCCAGTTCAGTTCCTTCAGTATTTCTGTGACTCACTCGCGGATCAAACAAACCTGTGACAATTCGTGCTGCCCTCCTCTGTATACGTTCAATATCCCCTGTTAGTCCTATGTGGTACGGATCCCATACACTTGAGCAATATTCTAGAACCATTCGCAGGAGTGATTTTTAAGCCATCTCCTTTGTAGACAGACTGCACTTCCCACTATTGTACAAATAAACCCGAGTCTACTATCTGCTTTACTCACAACTAAGCCTGTATGATCAATCCACGTCGTATCCCAACGAAGGATTACACATAGGTATTTGTACGAGTTGGCCGTTTCCAGCGTTGTTTTTTGATATTATACTTATAACTAAGTTTTCCGTTTATGAAGTGCACAATTTTACATTTCTGAACATTAGAGCAAGCTGCCAATCTCTACTCCATGTTGCAGTCTTATGATCTGACTATTTATGCAGCTTCTCTCCGATAGTATTTCGTAATAGATAATTGCATCATCTACAAAAAGCGCAATTTTACAATTAACTCTGTCTGGAAGGTCATTAATATACAACATGAACAACAAAGGTCCCAATACACTTCCCGGGGAACACCCGAAGATGCTTCTACATCTGAGAATGACTCCTCATCCAAGGTAACATGCTGTGGCCTCCCTACAAAAAAGTCTTCAAACCAAATTTCACTCAATACCCCATATGGTTGTACTTTTGACAATACGCGTTAATTTGTTACTGAGGCAAACGCTTTTCGGAAATAAAGAAATAATACTGAGTCTACCTGACTGTCTTGATCCAAAGCTTTCGGTATGTCATGAGAGAAAAGTGAGATTTAGGTTTCACACGATGTTCTCTGAATCCATGCTGGTTGGCAATGGGGTGGTTATTCTCTCCTTCATTATGTTTAAGCTCAGAATATGTTGTAAGTTTCTACAACAAATCAATGAGGCGGGTCTTGGAAAAGAAAAACGCATCAAACGTTGACATGACTAGAGCGTCCTTTTTATCCACTTCTTTCAGTTGGCGTTGATTTTCCACAGACGATTAGTGCATACTGCGAGATTTCCTTTCCCATAGTTTGTGAACGATGCTTTTTGCATCGATATGCCGCATCACTTTTCATAGGTAACATTCGGAGAACTGTAACCAATTTCGCAAGTCATTGTCGTGAAGCTGTAGATGCAGCGACATGTGAAGGGGATAAAAAGCGATGGAATGTAGTGTTCGCAGAATACTCGTTTGGTTCATCCCTCTCGTACTTCCAAGATGCCTTTTAGTGCCATTTGCATTGTGTGTTACTGCTGCTACAATGTTAGCTTACGGTTATATCAGTTGCTCTCCTTTTCCTTGCCGTATTGCCAAAAACATATCGTCAGTGGTTGGCACTATCTGGATATTCTTCACAGGACACAACTGCACCGCTTCTCTGTCTGTTTGGCAAAGTTTCGCCTTAAGCGATATTTACTGTTTCGACTGCCGTGCACGCTGTAAATGTCTCGATCGACTTTCTCGTAAGCTCTCTAATTGTCACATAAATAGAATACAGACTGATGGGCTTCAATCGCACAGGTAAACATGAAAACTATACCTGACTTACGTGTTTGCTTATATTTCGTATATTGGGGCAGGCATTTGTGGAACATGTTGTTCTGACGGCGGGACAGTGACAGTGGTTTGCGGCGCTGTTATCTTCATACTATTTGATCGAGTCCCGCATATGTTAAGTCGCTGAACGTTTCTTAAAAGCTTCTTTCAAATAGCATAGGAGAAGTATATAGTTCGAATAATAAAAAATAAATGTCGAAACTAGACTACTATTAACGATAAAAATTACTTCCGAACGTCAGGAAATTCCCATATAGTCCGCTATAACTTTGCGACTTCCGCATCTCGATATATTTCTACATTATGGATACATCTGGGGTAGCCTTTCTTAACTGAGGGGTGGGAGAGGGAGGGAAGGGGGGAGGGGGAGAGAGAGGAGGGGGAGCAGATCTTAAAAAAGCGGAGTGACATTCGTGGTATCATTCACTACGTACAAGAGCGTTACGAAGACGCAGAGGTTGTCAGCAGGACAGCTCTAAACGGCCTTCACACGCGGCAGCCTACCGGCTGGTGCGGCCTTGGGACCGAGTCGCACCCACGTCGAACATCGCGCACCTGCAGCACGGTGCTGATGTCCAAGTCACTTTTTTATTATCCTGCCAATTAACAGATACGTGAATTAAGGTAACGCTTTCTGTAGTATGTGCCTACTCACTGCAGTCGTTTGCCATTCCTGGTTGTATTTATCCACGTCAGTGCGGCCGAACACACACAGTGTGACGCAACTCCCTGATCGTAGGTCCCGAAGCTACCATGGTGGGCATAACTGATGGCAGACGAAAACATCACTATGTTGTGCCGTCGTTGATTATCGTGTATACGCTCCATTGAATATCCGCCCCCAGAACTTTGATACGACAGAGCGGAAAGCGGCTTCAAATCTATCAGTAATTGGACACGGTCTGTCAACCGTATTTAAGGGATTAGTGGATTATGTAGATTCTTCAAAGTGGTACAACACTGCACAAGCGGGGATCAATATGAATTTTAAGTCCTTACAAAGAGACACTCATTAACTGGAGCACAAAACATGATGAACTTCTACGAAGGGTAATCACTACAGATTATTCTTTCTGTGAACAGGCAGAGGATGTGCTGCTATAAAAAGATAAAACGACACTATCAAATATTCTAAGTAAGAGCAGGCTCGTAATAACACGTGTTTCATTCACTAACGAACGTTTACCAACATTCAGCTGGGTTTTTCCTCTCAGCCCTCTTCCCCCTTCGTGAACAGACGGGGAACAAAGATAAGACTGTGACCACCTTGCAGTGATTCTCCAACACGACGTGTTTCTAGATGTCCTATCTCATACACGGTTCCAAATTTTGGATCTGCATTTCGTCTATTGCCTAGTCATCGTGAAGTGCTGCTGGCGATGGTCTCTCGTGTACGCGCTCATGTACTCCAACTAGACAATCAGTCACGATGGGAGGGTACGAAAGGTCAGTTGCAGGGACGGGAAATGACCCTCCATAGATTACTGATAGCAACTGAGAGGAGTGCATCTAGAATTGTTATTGTTACGGTTCGGTTCATGGAAGGGAGAGACGACCTTTTCGAAAACCGTTATTGACGTAGTATAAATGGGAAGTTAGGGCGGATACAGCCACAGAAGTCTTTTCTCCCTTGGTCAACCGAGAGTTGAACACGAAAGGGAATCATTAACAGTAGTACAAAGTACCGAACAGCATAATGTGTACAGAACACCTAAGAAGATTGCCTGCGAGAGCTGACGTGGGTAAGAGTCCTTCCTCCCGCCGCCTTCTGCCCCGCGGTTGTGTACAGTCTGTTCATTTGACAGTCGACAAATATTCCTCTAGCAGTCGACTTCATCGTCTGCCTTGTGTTGTCTTTTTGAGTTGTCCGCATTACCCTGCAACTACCAATGCAAGGCCACAAAAATGAAAAATTTGACCGTTACTACTCCAACAGTTTCAGTACGGTAGAAAGGTGTGATGCTTTTACATATTTACCTCCCTCGCATGAAACAATTCAGTCACGCAGTATTGAGAATGGTATTTATGTTTTTTAAAGGGGTGAGTGAATTCTTGTAGAATGTAAGTGAAAATGCGAATCCACCTGACTACCGCATACCAGTCGGGCGCTTCCTCCCAGCAGTGGTCAGCACAATGAGTTCTGGAGGTATTACTGCGTCCCGAAAAACTTAGGTGCGTAAACTGTGAATTTTTTTAAAGATTTTTCAGCAGCGACCAGACAATAGAGACCAGTGCGTCCGATGTGTTTATCATATAAGCTGCTCGGCAGTATTATTGACATTACGTCAAAACACTCAG
The DNA here is from genome assembly GCF_023864275.1 of Schistocerca cancellata. Classification (NCBI taxonomy): domain Eukaryota; kingdom Metazoa; phylum Arthropoda; class Insecta; order Orthoptera; family Acrididae; genus Schistocerca; species Schistocerca cancellata. The sequence continues at coordinate 596,031,956 of NC_064627.1, read as the reverse complement.
GGCACGAAGGGTTTACAGCACCGGTCATGTCCGAGGCGCCTAGAACTGCTAACGCCCCATCACAGTATGACCAGAAGTGAGGTAACATTCCGTAACTCTGAGAAAATTTAAAGGGGCATAGCAACACGTGCTCTGGGCAGAACGAGATGAAAGGAGTTGGCAGGACAGTACTTGTCCATGGTAAACCGGGTCGCTGCTGCCGCCGCCGCCGCCGCCGCCGCCCCCCCCCCCCCCCCCCCCTCTGTCAGAAGATTAGGTCAGAAGCGTAGCAATGAGGGTATAAGTAACTGAGTTTATGGGCTCAAGGCATTCAGTCGTGCCGCCAATCGGTCTGCGTCTTGAACTGGAGAGAATGACTGACTTTTGAGTTTCAGAGAAACCACGGCTAACACTGGTTGGTGGTGATCCGCTGGTTACCTGTCCACTGATGAACTAGTCGAGTTCCGGCACGAGGCACGCCATACCTGTGGCGTGACGGCTGCGGAACTTTGCCTATGCAGGCAGCTGGTGTCCGGCCAGCATCTGCCCTATGAGCCATTTCTGTCGACGGACGATCCGGCTGGTGGAGGCGCGCCCACTCGACCTTCTAGCCACCTACAAGTCATCGGCCACTGTCCTGGTCTGCTGGTGGCAGAGGGCGTTGTTGGGTTACTGGAGCACTGCTGCTCGGCATCAGGACATCTAGTGTCGGCTAACGCACCCAATCACGGGACAACGAGTCCGTGCGGGAGTATGTAGCTGGCGAAACATGTAGGGTCTAGGCGTCTCGCGCCCTTTCTTCGCCCGCTCGTGACCCGAACGGCGCCGAGGCAGCAGCCGCCCGCGACCCAGGACCCAGGCAATGGACGTCGCCGGCGTGATTGTGGCTTCTGCACATTTGCAACCGACTGCGTTTGCACGCACACAATGCGACCCTGAGACCGGCCGGAGCGCTGTATAAAGCTGCTTGAATAAACATGTCAGTACTAAACTACCACTGTTGAACTGCAAGCCACGACGTGAACCTGCTCTCTCCCCCCCCCCCCCTACCTCTCACCATTTCTCTCGCCCATCGTGACGCGTAGCGGTCCGGAAAGGGTCGTTACAGCACGCATGCAGATTTAAAAATCGGAATGAGTACACTCAGAATTTTGAGAGTACGGTTGTCTGGCTGAACTGCGTCCAGTACGTACGCGTGCCTTAGTGTGGGCGCTCAGGTGTAGGTCGCGGGAGCGAGGCCTTCGGCGCGGCGTGGCCAGGTGAGCGCGGCCGGCTGCGGGCGGCTGGCAGTGCTCCAAGGCAGCGGCGTGAATGGGCGGCGAGGTGAGGTGTACCAGCTCACCGCTGCCGCTGCCGGTGACTCACGCGGGCGCGCCGCTACGCACGCCTTTCCGCGCTAACCAAACACGCGACCTGCCGGGCCCGCCGCGCCGACCGTCGTCCTCCCACACGGCAATTTTTATCCAACACTATCTGAACCTCAGGCAGTAGCTCCTCCTCACATTGTTTCAACATTGATCGGGAAAGACAATTTTCATGCTGGACGACCAGTTCAGTCTGATTAAAACATATCAAAACGGTCCCAGTCATTTTGAGAAAACTGATTCTGCAACATCTATACCAGCAACGTGACTATATCATCTTTATTAACGACAAAACTAATATCCCGGTGAAAAATTAAATGATCCTGACAGCTACTATTCCCACCAGGGTGAACAGCAGACAGGACCATTTTTCGGTTTATCGAGGTAATTCAACAATTAAACAAACACCTATACACCAAAAGTGGTTCATTAAATTAATACCATTTTTATCCATTTTCACCTTATCCCTATAAACTTATATGCACTTGACGCATCTTAAGATTCGCCTTGTCACACCAGCAGACAATTCTTTACCTTCACCTTCATGACAATTTCGTACCTTTCTCTTTCCATCTTCGTTGCTGTTTAACTTTATGCCAGACAAACCACCTTTCATCCGACCAAACAAAAACATCGAAACCGGCAAGGCAAAAGCTGTCTGAGGATGAAGTGAGGGACACCACAATCCACTCTGCAAACAGTTTCCAATGCCAATTGTGCTTTATGAGGTCGAGCGTTGTTTTCAATGAGAAGAAAGTTTCTCCTCTGCCATACCGCATATTTCCAGCTCAGTGCCGGCTTCACTCCGTTCTCTTACCATGCTCTAGTATACATACTATATCGGAATATCACAGAAAATCGGATCATACGAACTCCAAAAGCTGTAAACAAGAATTCACCAGCCGACAGTTGTGTTTTGAATTTATTACGGAGTGGTGACAGTCGCGGTTTTCACTGCTTGCTTTGACGCTTGGACTTACGTTCAAAATGATGTATCCAAGACTCATCATCGGTTAAAATCCCGCCTAGAAATAAGTAATATTGCAACGACTTTTGAGCTCGGTGCAACAGCGAAATCTTTCCTTTGTGAGCAACGGTAAGCTCTCTCAGAACCGAGCATACAGAATCTTACAGTAGTTCAGTTTGCTCTGAATGATAAAATGAACTGTGTTAACATTTACTGAAAATTTTAACACTTTTTCCATTTATAGTACGTGAGTCTTCTTCGATAAGTGAATCAATAGACGCCTGTAACGCCAAGGTTCGTATTTCCACCAGGCGGTCTGAGTGGTGTTCACTAGTCACGCTTCTGCGGCCTTATTTTAACTTTCCTTCTCACGCGTTAAATATTCCCAGCTACCGCCCTATTGTTTGTTCATCCGAGAGAATATTTCTGACCGTTGTACACTTTCCGAAAGTAAAAATAGCATCACAGAATGCTTTTCCTCAAATCTACCTTCTTCTGACGGACACGCCATCGTGACGAAGACCTTAGAGTTATATTTATGTAAACGTTAATCGAATTAATGACAAGTAGTCGTCGCCAGGTTGCCAACTAACAGAATAGCTTCAGTTCACTCCACCATGTGTTGCCTTCACGATCCACGTCTATTTCATGATTGATTGACTAGCGTAATATCATTAAAGATTACATCCAAACGGCAGCCATGCATTTATGTCTAACGGCTGTTTGAGAGTGACCTCAGCAATATTTCCTTTAACGAAGTTATAGCTACACTCCATGTGCTCCTCAGATCCTTACGTATCTGTTTCTCTTGTGTTCCGGGAAACATTTTCGATTCTACATTGTAATGCATGCCTGGAGTCAGCCGAAACACCATTTTGTTATCATCACTAAGAAAAAAGTATGTCAGGTTGGAGGTTAACGTCCCTTCATCGACGGAGGAAACACACAGACGGGGGAAGGATGAGCTGAGAATCGGCTTGGTTTTTTCTTAAGGCGCTATTACTGTTTAGGGCAAGTATACACTTGAAATGTATTAAGTGTAATTTATTTTACGCTGAGCTACGAATGAGTCGTGTTTCTAGAATGAGGCGTCAAACGGTAAACAGTAGACTTCAATTAGTGTGTTGCTGGAAATACTGTGTTCTTCGTAATTTCCTGTCACTTTTAATAAATATGTGGAGTTCAATATCGGAGCAGTAATTTGAGTTGTTGGTAAAGCTGGGTGACTTCTTTACTGAAAGCAATTTAAAAAAATAACAAGCGGGTAGAGGGGAAGTGTGGAGGCTAACTTACAACTCTATTTCGTAACGCATCTTTAGTTTTTCGAAAACTGATCTACGTAATGAGGATATAATGGCACTAACCTTCCAACACCATCTTAAAGTCTTTTAATTAACGTATCTTTGAAATATCTCATTCAGCTACCTTTGTTTCTAATGCTCATATTATTTATATTATGTTCTATATGTCTGAAATATTTAACGCAGTCCTCACACTGCCATATGGCTTTTCAAGTTAATTGAAGTGTAGTACATCGAGCAACTGGAACAGCTTACACGAAAAAACCAGTGATAGCGAGATATATGGAAGGTAGTCAAAAGTTTTAATTATGTTGAAAAATCAAGTTACGCAGTCAATCCTATTTATTTGCAAGTAAATGGTTGCAGTAATGCTACTTAGAAATGCCCGCGCTAGAAGAGCCAAGATGATTCGTTGGTTGGTTGGTTGATTGATTTGGGGGAAGGGGATCAAACAGTGAGGGCATTGGTCCTATCAGCTTAAGGAAGGATGGGGAAGGAAGTCGACCGGGCCCTTTCAAAGGAACCGATTTAGGGAAATCACGGAAAACCTAGATCAGGATGGCCGGACGCGGGTTTGAACCGAGTGCGAGCCCAGTGTGCTAAACACTGGGCCCCTTCCCTCGGTACACAAGATGATAATGGTGCTGATGGACGTGAGGCGCTCAACAGCATGGTCATCAGCGCTATTTCGAAGCGTCAGCATAGGAATCGCGCTCGCGTTCTTTTGTGTGTGCGACGCGCGCGAGCTAACGGGTGGGGGTTGCGAGGGTGGGGGACGATAACATTGTCCCCAAAGGCAGAGTTGCTTATAATGCCTTAAAATCCACCTATGATTTGTAAAAATCTCCAATCATGACACATTCAACTATGACACTTGAAACAGATTAATAAAAATGTGGAATTGCCTGTAGAAGAGCCTAGACAAAATGTCGCAACATATTTATAAAGTTATCGTGGGTTAATTCGTGTAATGCATTTGAAGAGGACAAGCACTGTTAGAACGCTTTGTGGAGTTGTTGGCAGCGTATGGCAACGACGCACCATCATACGATTCAGTGCTTAGGAGGTGAAAACGAAGAACGAAGAGGTAGACCAACTCTTATTGCAGAAGCGGGAACCGCGAAAGGCGACGACGTCCCGGTCTTCTAAGACAGGCTTAACAATTGAGGCGACAGTGGTAAAGGTCGAAAGCAGTAATGTATCAGTACTGAGCTCCATGCACGACATTCTGAACGCGACAAATGTTCGACGACTGCTCACATCCATTTCAAAAGCCAGTTGATGTAGCAGCGAAAATGTTGCCTCCCTCCCGTTTCGAGCCAGACGCTAGCCGATGTGACTACAATAGTTGTTAGGACTAGTGGACATGGGCCGCTAGGAAATGTTACCTCTGCGTATGTCAAGTTAATCTACATGTGATTATTACATGCATGTTATTACTGTAGAAATCACATGTGCTCGGCATAGGATGCAGACAAACAGAGTGTTAGTCTAAAGCTCCACTATCGAATAACACATGGGAAAAATTAACACTTAAATCTTTCTGTGGGGACTCTGGCCCTATAACTATATCATGTTAGTCATTTCTCCCAATGACTGGAGAAGTGAACAAAACAATAATCCGCTGACCACCGGAAATGGGAGCGCATAAGCTCTATAGTGGCCCATTACAAACGATGGGCTCGTTGACACTTGTGGACCGGCAGCTTGGTAGCGTCCCCGGACACACAGGAAGCAGCAGCGCGGAAGTCTCTGTGGCCGCGGCTGATTGTGGGAGTGCGGAGACGGGCCAAGCGGAGGCGCAACAGACAAGCAATACGATTGTCTTTGGAGGGAAGTGCAGAACGACACACACACACACACACACACACACACACACACACACACACACACACACACACACACACAGAGAGAGAGAGAGAGAGAGAGAGAGAGAGAGAGAGAGAGAGAGAGTCTTATCCTATGGAAACTTTGAGCAGGCTTGGTTCGTAAATCAACGCTCTGGCGCCGAACATCCATCAAAATACATAGATTAAAAATGTTTTTCATTAACGCGTTATAGTATTTAAACTACCACAAAACGTTTCAGATATTTTTTCAAACCGACTTACAAGTAAGTGAACTTTATCAGGAATGTTGATGTGGGGTGCTGATTTCACACAAGTCTATTCTTAACGTCCTGAAATGTCTGTTCGCTCGAAACAGCAGATGTTTGAGGGCGTGGCTTTTCCTGCGAACAGCTCTTACTGACTTCTTGAAAAGAGCTAGCTGCGCGGAAGGGATCACATCAGTCTCCACATCCTTTTTGAGTTCCGCTGCTTTAACAAAGGGGAATCAACATTGTGTATAACTTCCTCTCTCGAATCCCTTCCTCCGGATAGTTCTATTGCGCTTCAATGAGTCATTAATCGATGTTGAACGTCAATTTTTTTCTAGTCTTAAAGATAGTTTATGTTTCTGACAGTGTATCCACTATATTAAAGGCACCCCTCGTTTGTAAATATCTCGCTAGAGCGCACTTAAATTTGTTAACACAAATGTCGTCGCCAAGAAAGTCTATCACGAACGATTAGATGAAAGGACGTCAAAGTTGTATCGTTACTTTCACACTTGCTGGCTAGTTCCTTGCTTCCAAACGCCATTTGATTGGTAAAATGCGTCATTGAAGACGTATTTTACTGCACCAATCGAGATGCTTCTTGACGATTTTTGTAACATAATTATGCATTAGATATGAATGCGAAAAAACATGAATTTTGAGACACAAAAGATGGGGAGAACAACACCGGTACGACTCTTCGGCACTCGACTACGTGACCACACTGCTGATGGATTCGTCGCCTTTCCCATTATTTCCACTGAGAGCCACAGACGCTCTCGAAACAGAAACGTGCCCCCCCCCCCCCCCCCCCCACACACACACACACGCACACTTTCCAAATCGTTAACTGTTCACGGGAACTGATAAACGACAGCTCTTAGCGGCCATGCAAATACGAACAAGACGTGTAAACGTCCACACAATGCGCCGAAAACTTGGTACATTTTTATAACTTTCAAAGTAACATTAAACTTGGACGTGCGTTGTGAAGTCCTTGCAAGTAAGGGACGCGACCAGGGCTGCAGTTCAGAGCTAACCTGTGGCCGTTCCCACATACTGTTATTCGTGCACAGACATTATTTCTGGCAGCAAATGTTGCAGTAGCAGAACTTAGCTGAATTGCGCCGGTCGGCGCTAGCAAGTAGCCAGCCTAACAAATTCAGGACTGACAGTTCTGGATCAACGCACGAACTTGGGAGACGTCACTTTACTCGCAGACACTGCTCCGCAGTATTAATACCGGGGAATTGGCACAGCCGTGAAACACTGGAGTCATTGCGTACGGACACATTTCAGATCCTCGTGTAGCCAAGCATGTTCACGTTTTCTGTGGTTTTCGTAGATCGCTAAAGGTCAATTCCCAGATGGTTCCTCTGAAAAGAAAGTGAGCTGGTGCCCCGTCGAATTATACAGTCGACGACGATACAGCACGTCCATATCTTCCCTCCATCTCAGAACTGTTTCTATAGGCTTTTCACAGGTTTTGACGCTGCCTTCATAGGAGTCTAGCAACGCTTAGCTACTACACTACCCAGGATGTTACCTGCATCACGGAAGTTCGTGTAATTCGCTGCTGGAGAAGCACGAAATCGTGCTTACGCCGCAGTTTAACAATCTACTGGTGTTGCCTATAGCTGAAGTTCCATTTATGCCCCTACAAATGCAGCATTTGAGGACTGTATGAGTGGATGTAAGTAATCTAGCCACGGCACACTACTTGTTGACGACCACAAATCGGTAAAATATTCTTATGTCTAGCTGAGACTCCTTTCATTTCCAAAGAAGAAACAAAATTTATATCATGAGCAAGTATTTCTCTGTCTGGTACATCTAGGTTGTTCGCCACACTATAGAAGATCATTTATCGTGTTGCATCAACTAGTGATCATCAAGGCATCTAATAACTGAAACATTATTTATGCTACGAATACTCCTAAGTATGTTACCACTAATTTCTTCGGGCGTCAGGGTCTTCATTAGGTCCACGGCATATGTTGTTGAGTATTAGGGGATAGTGAAGTAATGTAATGAAATGAAATTAAGAATATTAATCGTTCTGACTGGTTTCGGTAGGCAAATATATTCTTTACTGTAACAGACGGCTAAACACTAATCTGCTAACACAGCTGGTCACCAGTCTGCTCGCCCCTTGTAAATACCTTGCTACTTTAACTTGGGGCAGTATCTAACACCACTACCACGGTATGGAAGTACTAATAGTGGTCGCGTGTGGATTTTACATTAATTGCAGAATTGCTGGATTCTTATAGCGAGCCAGTTTCCCTGGCGAGTTGCAGAGAACTCGCTAGACGCGCCTGGGTGGATGGTTACCACATCGCGAACACGGATTGTGGATCTAACTTGAGTTAGTGGTCGCCAGCCCTCACGGACTGACGCGGGCCAGCCGCAGGAAGCCGCAGCAACGTCGCGGCCGGGCAGCTCAGCTCGCTTCTCAGAACGCGGCGCGCGCTGACGCACCGCTCACATCACCGCACGGCACAATCCGCCGCTGCGGCTCGCAGCGACCACCAACTCAACTCTTACCACCACTAACAGAGGGACCTTAGCAACTGGCATTCTTTCATTTTCTTCCTACTTACAGAATCTGGACCTAACTCCCAGAACAGCAATTTCGAATCGTCTCTGCAGACTTCAAGATTTTTGCCCAGTACCTGAATGCGTTACGTCTTAAGTCTTGCAACTCCCAATACTTTTTTTATACTTTTATTTCAATTCTATACCATCAGATGGTAACGTCACACGATTACACGATAAACCACACAAATTTAAAGGCTGTCAATTCGACTGAATACCTTCGAATCACGAACAACTTCAGTCTGAAAGACCACATACTCGTAGATAATGTGGTGGGGAAGGGAAACAAAAGCTACATTTTATTGGCAGAACACTTAGAAGATGAAAAAGGTCTACTAAAGAGCCTGCCTACACCGCACTTGTTCGTTCTCTGTTTTAGCACTGCTATGCGGTATTCGATCTTTACCAATTAGAATTGACAGAGGATATCGAAGTAATTAGAAGGACAGTTCGTTTTGTATTATCGCGAAATGGGGGAAGTGTGTTTTCAAGGATACGATAGGCTAAGCGAATTGGGATGACTATCATCAGAACACGACCTTTTTTCGTTGAGGCGTGATCTTTTCAAGAAATTTCTATCACCAACTTCCTCCTATGAACGTGTACATGTTGCATTGTCGCCAACCTACAGAGGAATAACTGACGATCACAAAAAATAAGGAAAATCACGGCTCGTACAAAAAGACTTCAGTGTTGATATTTCCCACGCGTTGTTAGTGTCTGGAACGACAGTGTCTGAAAGTGATTCGAAGAAACCTCTGCTAGGTACTTATATGTGAAATGCAGAGTAGTCATGTAAATGTATTCAACATCAATTGAATCATATTGTGAATAAAAACAATGGTATTACCAACCGCATGAAAATACGACTATTCACATTAAATTAAAGTTTTGTACAAAAAGACGAAACCCGAAATAGATAATTTTTTTTTCCAGAGACTGAACCGTATTATTGCCGTATACAACTTTCGTTTTATTTGCACGTATGTACCAAATTTCAGCATATTTATAAGTGGTTAGCAGTTAAACAAAAAAATTGTCATTCGTGGAGGTGTGTACCGTCTATGCAACTAAATGAAGGCAGTTTGTTTATTGCCATAAGCGTTTCGCTTCTTTTACTTCGAAAGTATCATCAGTGGCGATTTCCAGTGGTATTAACTCATCCGTGTGATCCTGGAGATGTATTCGTTAGTTTCCATGCTCCAGCTGGCCGATTTCTGGCGTTCTTACATCCACGTTTGTCACATTACATATATCTCTTGCACTTTACATTTTGTGATCAACATATTTGAAGACAGAAAAATGACGATAAAACATTTTTATTAAAAACTATGATTCAATATTATTATTTCTATTTTTCTCAGACCTTAGGTCTGGTTAAAAATGGAAAGTGACGCGGACCGTCATCAAGCTGACTTCCTTTTAACTGTACGGTATATGTTATATTGCATTTAGGAACTTTCGGGTTATTGAACACGTATCAATAATTACGGATTTCTGTAGTTGTATATATACGTTTGGATGTAGCTGTATTGCGTTGATGTACTGGTGGATATTGTGTGGTATGACTCCTGTAGTTGATAGTATAATCGGTATAATGTCAACTTTATCCTGATACCACATGTCCTTTACTTCCTCAGCCAGTTGGATGTATTTTTCAATTTTTTCTCCTGTTTTCTTCTGTATATTTGTTGTATTGGGTATGGATATTTCGATTAGTTGTGGTGAGTATGATGTCAGGTTTGTTATGTGGTGTTTTATCTGTTATGATGGTTCTGTTCCAGTACATTTTGTGGTGCATACTTGTATGTGGGAACGTGTTGTTTTATAAGTTTATGTTGTAAGGCAAGATGTTGATGTATTATTTTTGCTACATTGTCATGTCTTCTGGGGTATTCTGTATTTGCTAGTATTGTACATCCGCTTGTGATGTGATCTACTGTTTCTATTTGTTGTTTGTAAAGTCTGCGTTTATCTGTTGTGGTATTGGGATCTTTAATAATATGCTTGCTGTAATATCTGGTGTTTACTGTTTGATCCGGTATTGCAATCATGAATCCTTCCGTCTCACTGTATATATTGCCTTTTCTTAGCCATGTGTTGGATGCGTCTTGATCGATGTGTGGCTGTGTAATATGATACGGGTGCTTGCCATGTAGTGTTTTCTTTTTCCAATTTACTTTCTTCGTATCTGTTGATGTTATGTGATCTAAAGGGTTGTAGAAGTGGTTATGAACTTGCAGTGGTGTAGCCGATGTATTTATATGAGTGATTGCTTTGTGTATTTTGCTAGTTTCCGCTCGTTCTAGAAAGAATTTTCTTAAATTGTCTACCTGTCCATAATGTAGGTTTTTTATGTCGATGAATCCCCTTCCTCCTTCCTTTCTGCTTAATGTGAATCATTCTGTTGCTGAATGTATGTGATGTATTCTATATTTGTGGCATTGTGATCGTGTAAGAGTATTGAGTGCTTCTAGGTCTGTGTTACTCCATTTCACTAATCCAAATGAGTAGGTCAGTAATGGTATAGCATAAGTATTTATAGCTTTTGTCTTGTTTCTTGCTGTCAATTCTGTTTTCAGTATTTTTGTTAGTCTTCGTCTATATTTTTCTTTTAGTTCTTCTTTAATATTTGTATTATCCATCCCTACTTTTTGTCTGTATCCTAGATATTTATAGGCATCTGTTTTTCCATCGCTTCTATGGAGTCACTGTGGTATTCAATATGTAATCTTCTTGTTTAGTGTGTTTGCCCTTGACTATGCTATTTTTCTTACATTTGTCTGTTCCAAAAGCCATATTTATATCATTGCTGAATACTTCTGTTATCTCTAGTAATTGGTTGAGTTGTTGATTGGTTGCTGCCAGTAGTTTTAGATCATCCATGTATAGCAAATGTGTGATTTTGTGTGGGTACGTTCCAGTAATATTGTATCCATAATTTGTATTATTTAGCATGTTGGATAGTGGGTTCAGAGCAAGACAGAACCAGAAAGGACTTAATGAGTCTCCTTGGTATATTCCACGCTTAATCTGTATTGGCTGTGATGGGATATTATCTGAATTTGTTTGGATATTAAGTGTGATTTTCCAATTTTTCAGTACTATGTTTAGGAACTGTATCAATTTAGGATCTACTTTGTATATTTCCAATATTTGTAGTAACCATGAGTGGGGTACACTATCAAAAGCTTTTTGGTAATCAATGTATGCGTAGTGTAGCGACCTTTGTTTAGTTTTAGCTTGATGTGTCACCTCTGCATCTATTATCAGTTGTTCTTTACATCCTCGTGCTCCTTTGCAGCAGCCTTTTTGTTCTTCATTCATAATTTTGTTCTGTGTTGTGTGTGTCATTAATTTCTGTGTAATGACTGAAGTTAATGTTTTGTAGATTGATGGTAGGCATGTTATGGAGCGATATTTAGCTGGGTTTGCTGTGTCTGCTTGATCTTTAGGTTTCAGATAGGTTATTCCATGTGTAAGTGTATCAGGGAATGTGTATGGGTCTGCAATGTAACTGATAAATAATTTAGTTAGATGTAAATGTGTTGAGGTGAACTACTTTAGCCAGGTATTTGCTTTATCGTTTCCAGGGGCTTTCCAATTGTATCATTAATTGCTCGGGTGACTTCATGTTGCAAAATTATCTCTTCAGGCATTTGTGGTATCATCTTGTATGAGTCTGTTTCTGCTTGTATCCACCGTGCATGCCTGTTATGTTGTACCGGGTTTGACCATATGTTGCTCCGAAAGTGTTCCATGTCTGTTATGTTTGATGGATTGTCTATTTTAATGTGTGTGTTATCTATTGTTTGGTAAAATCTCTTTTGGTTTGTGTTGAATGTTTGGTTCTGTTTCCTTCTATTTTCACTTTTTTTGTATCTTCTAAGTCGTTTGGCCAATGCTTGTAATTTCTGCTTCTTTTCATCTAATTGCTCTATTGCTTCTTGTTGTGAGATTCTACCTAACCTTTTTCGTTTTTTGTCTGATATTTCATTTCTTATCAATTGTGTTAGCTGTCCGATGTCTTTTCCAGTTTTTCTATTCTGATCTGTAGCCTGTGTTGCCATGCTGGTTTTGAGGGTTTCTTCTGTGTGTTGGTTGGTTCTGATCTCTGCCTAGTGTGTATATTTAGTGTAGTGAGTGCTCCTACATAAACCAGTAGTTGTAACTCTTCCATAGTTGTATTTTCATTTATTTTGTTGTGTATGATTGTGTTGATAGTTGTTATTGTTGTTTCGACTTGTGGGTTATTTTGTGGTCTATGCAAGAATGGTCTATTATTATTTTTCACCTTTGAGCCATCATGGAGCATGCGACGTTCAACATGGCGCATTTTTAGAGTTTTGTTTTGCTTTCCTCTGTGCTCTTACTACTGTCATTGTGACACAATGGGCTGTTTTACACTCGTATTTATTTATGTTTTCCTTCTTTCGCCAGTCCAACCGTCCAGTCGTGAATTTTCTGCCTAAATGTTCTCCTGTCTCGCATATCTAATTGTGCTATTACTTCTTTCAGGCCGTCTTTTGTTGCGTCGATCCACTATATTGTTTCAGCTTCTGCTTTACACCAAGTTTCGTAGAACTCCACACCCTGCCTCGTCGATCTGATTGATCCCATTCTTTTAATACGCTTATAAGATTTAAAACTACGATTTACTCTTTGGTTGTCTAATATATTTTTGTACTTCGAGATTTTAAACACGGCTGAAACAGTCATGTGTTCGCATCGATCTTCTGTTCATAATTATGTTGTATACATGGAGATGTTTTAACTACTGACGACGCCTTTGGCACGATTGTTTTATGTATCGCCAACTGCTGGATGTGATTTTAGTGTGTTTTGCTTATGATGAAGGTATATTTAGATATACCGAAACCGTACAAATCTTTATCCTGCAACTGTTTTGCTGTTATCTACCGTGAAAACATTTTTGTACATTTTTCAATTTATTTATTTGCTCTTAATCTGCACGTTCGATCTTCAGTTATAATTTGGTCTTAAAATTTTCCCGATAAATTTTCGTTCTCTCTTTGCGATTACTTCATTGTCTGTTTAAAACGAATGTCTCAGCCCAATAAAGACATTCAGAATTCATGACTGTGTTGCAGTGTCCCAGTCTGGCGTAGCCTCTCACACACTTTTTTCCTTTGACTCTTACAAGTTGTTTCCATTTTGTAATAACAAATTTCGTAAACAATCATTTACACTACTGTTTTCTCAATGATTTCGCCTTAATACTAGAACCGAGGAACTCTTATCGATTTTCCTATGCGTAGTTTTTTTAGAATTTTTGTTGCCAAGTTGTATGACATGTACTGTTTTTCCGAACTGTATTTAGCGACCTACTTTTTTTTCCTCTTCAAGAATTTATATTTCTTTTGTGATGTTTGAATGTCCTACTATACAATCGCTAGGTCATCTGCAAAAGCAAATTCTATCCTACATTGGTTCTTCATTTGACTGATTTGTCAGTTTCACGTTTTGATCTTAGTTTCCCCCACCCTTTAATTACTGTTTCGAACACAGTCGAAAAGTATTCGAGATTACATCATCTAGTCTCAATTCTGTTTTATTTTCAATATTTCTCTCTCAAACTTAGCCTTATATTTTTATACTATTTAGTGTTTCACTAGTAGTTGCAGCGGGTTTGGGATCCATTCAGAATTTTGAGGAGATACATGGTCCAATAACTATGAAGTGTTTTTAAAATCTGCAAAGCTACGAACTACTTACTTACTGTAAATTTTTTTACGCCCTAAAATTTGTTTCAGAACAGAACTTTGTTCTGGGCAATTTCCATTTCATAATAACTGTAACAGAGTTTAAGGCGGAATTTGTCCTGACTGCTGTCTCAGACTTGACTAGAACGTCGTTTACTTGGCGCGGCAGTTATGCAGGAGTGAGTGTGATGCCTTGTGGGATGGTTACGGCAGTGTTGTGTGTGCACCGCCTGGTGCGGCGGCAGCTATCTGGCGCTGATACGGCTTCCCAGACCTGCAACCCACACCTCTTCTCCACCAACACCGAGAACAGGCCATGGCAACACACGCTACGTCCACACACTGATACATCACTATTCCGCACTGTTCTTAAATAGTAACTACACGTTAACAATTATACACAGTCCCAACTATTTCTTTCTTACAGTCACGTAATTCTGGACAAATCCATCCCAATAACTGCTACAAATAATTTCGGGGATATAGAATCGCCCTGTTTTACTCCTTTTCCAATGGAAAATTCGCACTTGTTTTTTCCTATGTTCAGAGATGCTACAAGCGTGTCATAAATGTTCAACAGTATGTTTATATGTTTTGTTTCCACTCCTTGCTCGGCCACTACTTGGATGTCACTATGACTTAATAATAACTGGTGTCTCGTCGCATTATAGAAAAATTTGCAAAGGGAATTGCTGTTCAGGGGGAAGAAATAAGTATTCTGAGGTTAGTCGTTATGTTGTGATTGTCAGAGACGGTAGTAGAGTTGGAATATCACTTGAACGAAATGGATAGTGTCTTGGAAAGATGTTTTATGACGGACACAAACGGAACTGAAACAAGGGAATACAATCAAGTCAAATGAGACGATGTCGTGGGAATTACGTTAGAAATCAGATACAAAGTAGTCCGTACGATCTGGTATTGAGGTTGCAAAATATCTGTCGGCAGCAGAAATTGAGACATGTAAAATGCAGACAGACCAAAAAACCAATGTGTTTCTTGAAGACAGAAATTTCTTAATATCGAATGCAAATTTAAATGTTAAGAAGTCTTTTCTGGAGGTACTCGTCTGGATTGGAGCCTTGTACCGAAGTGGACTTTAGACAAGGAGAGAACAGAAGCTTTTGATATGTTGTGCTACAGAAAAATGCTAAAGATAAGGTGGCTAGATAGAATAATTAATAGATATTGAATAGAATCAGCGAGAAAAAAGTTTCTGACATACTGACCAAAATAAGGGGTCGGTTTATAGAATACATCGTGAGGAAGCAAGAGATCGTCAGTAAGGAAATGAGGGGAAACTTGAGCGTTAAAAATTTTAGAGGGAGACCATGGCTTGAATGAAGCCTCCTCAGCTCGATGTATGCAGGTATGGTAAGAGTTGCGCACAATACAGTTGCATACCGAGAAGCATCGAATCAGTTTTAGAAACATGCTTATTCGGATCATGTTTCACTCTTTTCTTAAATTTCATTACTTTCACTATTCATTTCATACGAAGCTTGTCACATTTAACATATAATACGCTTAATTATGACCAAAGTTGAAAACAGAAACAACTACAAGATAATAAAGTGACTTGAACTGGGTTCAGTCACACTGTTGCTCCACGGATATTTATCAGACTTATGTACTTCATTATATTTTGTTGTTCTTGTAAGGCAAAAATGTAAATATGAAAAGAAGTGGTTTTGACGCACTGCTCATTAGGAAGAAATGTAATGTCACTATTGCCCAAACAGAACTTTTAGGACTTACCCGTTTCTCAAGGGCAGACACAAATACGAGTATGTAACAGACTCTGGAATCAACTATTTGCTGTCATTTCTGCATCCGAAGTGTTTCCTTTTTCATTTGAAAAACGTTCGGTGGGCCTTCTAAAATAAGGTTGGAGTTTTTTGTTGTGTTTTATGGGACTGACAGACTAGCACTTTGAAATGAAATGGTACTTGCAGCAATTTTATCGTCTTACAACTGAAAAGGCCTTTTAAATCTAAAGCGAAACCGTCTGGGTGTCTGCAGTGCTGAACACGAAAACAGTGTAACATGCAATTTATACAGCTGCTGCGGTTAATAGCTGTTCCAACATAATTAGTTAGATTTACGTTTATATTTAAGTTTGCACTTACTTATACTTACGTCAAACATGTTCTGAAACGTGTGTAGTGCAGCATTAATAATAGCCATCCCTATCTATGTACGACTGCACGTCGTGTATTACCGAATAATTAGTGTCTTCCTACAATAATGTTTTTGTACAACCTGTCGATGCTGTTGTACTAATCTTCAGCAAGCATCTTGTTTACTGTGCATTTTGTAACAGATTTGTGTCTTGGGTCTTATGGAAAGCATGACATGTCATCCAGAGTAGGTATGTACAAATGCGCATTAGCTCGCTTTGTTTGAGTTTCTTGCATGTAAATCAGTACAGGACTTAATTTCGTACTTGATAGTAACGTAACGCAGCATGTTCTAGCAACAGATTCAACTACCGCCTGCAACTGCAACACTTAAATCCAGCAGAGCTCCTGGTGTTCAAGATAAAACACTGTATTTTCCATAGTACCGAAGTCACGAATATCCAGATGTAACCTGCAACGTTTTAAAAGAATGAAATACTGAAGATGCTAGAAAAGTAGCAAGGCATGTTACTTGTAAGAAGGTGGAGCAGTTATTATGTAGGGGTGCAGGAGAGCAACGGAAGCTCTCGTCGATCGTTAAGTTTTCTTTACACTTTTGTGTACTATTACACAGGCAACTTAAAATATCATCACACATTTCTCTCCACAACCGATCGTTACCAGCTACTTGGTTTGCAAAATGTTTTCTATGCATTTGATGAAAAGTGTGTTAAGTTAGCTCACCCTGGCGCTTTCTAGCTTAAACCCTGCTGACAGCCCAGGAGTTATAAAACGCATGTCGAATAGCTCTAGTAGTGTGACACAGAAACGTTGAGAATTTCATTTGAGATCCGTGATGGTAACTATCGCTTCTCCAACCGACTCCCAGAGTCCACCTTACAGTGCACAGCGGAGGTTCTTCGTGAACCTGTCTCGATTCTAGACGCACCACACCAACCCATTTTATGTTAGGCCTACAGACGGAACGCGGGAAGAGTGACTATCTGCACCAATCCGGAGAGTCTAAATCTCTCTAACTCTAGCGACATCACGATTACGCGTGACTTATTTTTAGGAAGTAGCGTATTTCTTCACTCATGTTGGGATATGTGCGCTCCAAGTCTCGTAATGCTCGCTCAGTTTTTCGATCCTCCGACACTGACTGAAAAACCCCATTACGAATCGTGCAGTCATTCTTTGAATCCTTCCTTCTCTTGCGTTAATAGCACTCTGCGAGGATTCTAGACAACAACACGCCAGAACTCATGGAATGAAGACTGGCAGGCGTCACAGCGCGTAAATTATTACGCTTAATGTTTATTGCGACAAATCCGATACTGACATCAGTCTTCCACAGAAACAGATTTAAATGTTCGCTCCATCTTACGCCGCTCCGTACAGAAACTCCTGAATACTTTGAGACTGTGACCAATTACGGAGAACGTATTACATTTTTAATGTTTAGAGTCATTTGGCAATCCTGGTACCAGGCGTTCCACCAGAACAACTTCGCAACAAGTTTGTAACGATGCCACTTCGTCGTGAATACATGTGTCTTCTGCGAACAGCGTCGCGTGCGTGCGTGCGTGCGTGCGTACGTGAGTACGTGCGCGTAGCTTATGGGCGCTCAACGATTGTGTTATTGGCGCCCTTAACACTCATTAAACAAACGTATGTGGGTAAAATCTCTAAACCTGGTGCATATAGTGAGGAGGAAGTCTGTAAAATGACACTCATTCACTCACTTCCACCTCACTCGACGTTGAACCACACTATCGTATCTCACACGCCTGAAGACAACTGAAAAAGGGTGAAAAAGTTCGCCGGGAAATCTGCCCCTGACATCTCGTCCGAATATAAAACACTGTCTAGTAAAATGCGGCGAACAGTCATCTGTACGCCGCAAGCAGCACATGCCTCTGCCAGGCACTTAAATGTGATTCTCAGAGTATACATGTAGATGTAGATGTTGAAGGGTCCTTTCGCCGGACCAAGAAGCCATGCGTCACAGGAGTGTGGCCTATGCGAAGACGAGTGAGAAGGACCTCACCACCTCTTCGTAGCTGAAAGAAGGTACGCCACAGATGCGTAATGGGCTTTATGAGACGCAACATACTATTGGTCACTTCCAACCACTCGGCTTCCCATCGATGCATGAC
This sequence comes from Schistocerca cancellata, assembly GCF_023864275.1. Classification (NCBI taxonomy): domain Eukaryota; kingdom Metazoa; phylum Arthropoda; class Insecta; order Orthoptera; family Acrididae; genus Schistocerca; species Schistocerca cancellata. The sequence goes on along the minus strand of NC_064627.1, from coordinate 596,013,647 downwards.
TCTGTACCTCGATATCAAGGTGATAGCATGGAACGGGATTGCACATAAGGATCGCTACACGCCTCCTTGGTTGCTCCATCCGCTCTGTCGTTCCCTGCAATATCCATGTGCCCTGGTACCCAGCAGGAAGACACCATCTTCCCTATTCGTTATAGTTAGAAGAGGACGCTATAGACGTTATTCGTCAACTCATTTAATTTACATGCATGGTTGACAGCAATCGCTAACTGCTCGGGCACTCCGTTTGCACGTGTTTTGCCTTCTTGGTGGCGTTGCAGAACAGTATCTATGACTTTCTAGATGTTGAGAAACACAATTTTAACTCTGTTGCCTACTGACCTCTGCAGGGAATGAATGAACAGAGTAAGCTGTGCTTCGCACGATCGGTGCACGTGGAAACAGCTGTGACTCCTACACTTGAGCTTCTAGGAAGTTACCAAAGGCGAGCACAATGTTTGTTCCATAATTCTATCAGAAATCGACAGAAGAGTTATGTCTATATTTCTGCGCGCCCGACTCGCTATCATTCTTGATAATTCGGACGACTTGCGCCCTTTTCGTGGAAAGTGATGGACTGTTAGCCCATCGTCGGTAATACCGCAGCGATGTGTAACATTCCCATAGTCACAGCAGCGGAATGGCATTAAAGGCGAGAGCAAAACAAGAGGCCCGTGGAGTGAACGGCAGGGCAGGGTCAGTACGGCGCGACATGTTTGCGGAAGTGACGCCACGAGCAGCAGGCTGTCTGCGGGCGAGCGAACGGCAACAGCGCCTGCCGGGCTCGCCGCCCACTTCCGGGGGCCGGACCGCCGGAACATGGCACAGCAGCAGGCCACCAGCGCACGGCCACGCGTGCGAGGGCCTCTCCTCCCAAAAACCTGTCACCGCCACCGACATGTCAACGGAAGCCGCAGGTATACGGCCAGCAACGATTCGTACACGGCTCCCCTCTAGCCACCATTACATCGGCAGTGTGAAATGGGCAATGAGCACTTGCAGGTGCATCTCTCCAGCAAACACACCTGATCGTTCTTCCTTTCTTCGAATATTTTGGGTTTCATGCGCGTATCTCTCCCCCTCCCCCTCCTCGCTCTCATTCTCACAGGCTGCATGCCAGGCGACCACAGGTTAACACAAAAACATTTGCTTTACATTTTTTCCAGATGCTTTTACACATCGATTGTAATCCATCAGGAACGCCCAGCTTACGATTTGTATCTTAAAAGAGTAAAAAAGTTATCAGAAATATTGTATTGAATTTGCGGTCTTTCCAGTTGCACATAGGCGGTCATTTTAAATTCTTATGAAGCACATAAAGGCACTTTAGTCTTTTTTTGGGGCACTGCAGTATCACTTTGGGCGTATTTACACAGGCGTGAAGTGTCCTTTATACAGAGCTTGAAGTTTATTAGTGAAAAATGCTGAGTAAAAACATAGTTTGGTGACCTCAGAATATCATGTGTCCACTACCCCAGTTAAAACTACATTTAAGCCTCCGACCGAATATTACATTAATATTTTACGAGCATAAGTACGGTAACTTCGAAACTCTGCATGTCGGTAACGATGTACAATACCGAAAAATGTTTCGAGCTTGTCCGAGAATTTAACTTTAAAATTATGACAATGCAACAGAAATTATAGTAGTGACCACCCCACACTTTGTACCTTGACACAGACACTTTTTCCAGCTACCAAGACGCCGTTAACGAAGGTCTGAACGATCTACCAATCATTGAATTTCTATACGCTAGAAATCTGCTCCTCGCTAACGGATCCATTCGAGAACCGCTATTTTAATGTCTTCATCGTTGAAGCCAGTATCTCCATTGGCCGGACATTGCTGTCTGTGGTCTGTGTCAATACCTTCCTTTCCAATCGGCATCACCCACGTCACTGTGGCGTTGTCTAATAATTGGCAGCATTTCTTGCAGCTGGACGGGACACATACCAAACGTTTCGCACTGACTGTGTGTGGAGCAGAGACGTTTTCCCGCGTAGTGTAACTTTGGAGTACGTTCCTACTTTCCGCCTTTGCGTGTAACTGTTTGATGTCTCCTTGTAACGAACCCATGCAGCGCCCAAACAGTTCAGAAGAGGACGGTGAAGCATAGTGTAGGCTCTCTCTTTAATCTTGGATTGCTGCGTTAGTTCGTAAAGTTTTTCCCTAACACAAGATACACTTAACAGAGAATTTAGTCATCAATAATTATCCTCCTTCACTGCTTACAATAGTCTGCCTACGATGGGGTAACTTTCCGATTTCGCGACTGTAGAAAGCACGTGGTTTTGAGGCAAAGAACTCTATTAGCTACGTTCGAAGTGCATTTTCATCCGGAAAGGAAGTTACTTGAAGGTTGTTTGGTAGAGTGGAAAATGTGAAAAATCTGAGGGCAAAAGAGCAGGTCAGCAAGGTGCGTGCGGAATGCCTTCCCAATCCAACTCATGAGTAGTGTTTTTGTCACTATCAGAATGTGGGCGGGCGTTATCCTGGAGTGGCATGATTTCTCGCCGTCTCTGCTCGCTGTTCTTGGATGGTGTCTTGCAAGGCGTCTCAAATGTTGACAATAAATGTCAGCAGTGATGGTTACACCTCGGGAAAGCAATTCATAGTGCACCACACCATCACTATTCCACGAGATGCATGACATCCTTCGTTGATACGCGCAGGTCTTTGTACGGGGAGCTGCTGCTTTCTTTGCGTTGAACCTTTTTTTTCTTTTCTTTTCCTTGTGTTAGCATGAAGACACCATTTCCTGTCACCAGTAACGATACAGGATAGTTATGTCAGTGATGTTCACGAGCCAATTCATGACGAGGAAGCAGAGATGCATATGTGGCCACCCGCTGACGTTTTTGTCTTAGAGGATGCGGTATCCACACACCCGATTTTTTGACCTTGCTCATTCCATGAAAATGTCACACGATGGCGGAATGATCACAGTTCACCATGTTTGTCAGTTCTCGAGCACTCTGACGTTAATAATTGTCGATTAACGCGTTTGACCGATCTTCATCAAACGCTAGTGTTCATGAACGTGAAGGGTAATGCCAAACGGTAACTCCTTAAAAACGAGAAAACCATTTTCTTGCATTTCTCTCTCCAATCGCATTACCCCACAAACGGCGCAAATATTTCTGGCTGCCTCTGCTGCCGGTATCTCTCTGTCGAACTCAGAGGAACAAGCTGGAAATGTTCCAGTTTCTCCAGTTGGCACTTCATCTTTTAGCGTCCACAGCTCCACTCACTATCTCCAAATATGTAAACTCAAACAACAACAGTGAACTAGAAATAAACAGATAAATAAACTCACAGCAACCGGAATACCAACATAAAAAACAAAAACGCTACGGATTTATGCACCAACCTAATCGGTGTGTTGCTGCTTCCACGTGTTCTGTCAATGAAACGCCATCTTCAGTTCCTCTTCCCCATAACGTTTTCTATGTGATGGTTCCAATTTGAGTAGTCCGCAATTGCAATCCCTGGGTGTTTAGTTGAATCGATAGCCTTTAAATTTGCGTTATTTATCGTGTGACGAAACTTTTTTAATGATGTGGAGAACGCCGCCTTTTACTGTTCAGACTCGACTGACCCATACATTGTACTGAAATCGAGTGTACTTTCAAATTTCTATATGCGAGACTTGCTACTTCCTTTCACAGGTCACCTGTATTGCTCTTGTCCCTATATTAAGAGACTCGATGAGATATTAGGACGACCTAGTCCACGCCCGTAATCCCGTTATTGCAGCGGACGGTAGAAACAAACGCTTCTTCAAAGCAGTGTCGGGTGAAGGGAGGGATGCGCACTGAGGGCTGGCTGCCGCTTAACGAGGAGGCCGCCGATTGGATTGCAGCCACTAGAGGGAGTGGAATAGCTCTGTCGACCCTAATGTCCCGTGCAAGGGCGCAGCGCGGCACAGCACACTACAGGACGGACGGCCGTTTGGTGGCAATCAATAGGGCAGGCGGGCACTCGTTAAGTAGGTCGCCCGCCGCACACGGCAGGCCACGCACCGCCTTTCGCTGGCCACCTCGGCTCCTTCCGTGGGCCTCTCCCTCCAATACGGTACCAACACTCCGAAATTAATGACCTCTTTGGCGAATGCAGCGAGATCAAAATTATCCGGATGCGCATTATTTGTAATATAAAAATCACAATGTGGGGGGCCGGGGGAGGAGAGAGGGGGGGGTAGGTCACTTTCATCCAATTTAAAACGCATGTACATGTACTTAGAAAAATCGACGGAACTTTGGGGCAGAACATCTAGAAGTCCACTCTCACCAACAGATACCATCCGACAAATTTGAATCACTTTACAAAGCACCATCACAGGAGTACGATAAGCGTTCAATACGTGATACCACACAGTTTTTTCTTCTCAAAGCAGGCTGTTTTTATTCAGGATTTCAGTACACAATGCTATGCCTCACTGTTTTGGAAACAAAACGCTAATTTACAGCACAACCTCTGTTCAATGCGAAGGACTTACGCCACCTTACTCGGAGGGCCTGTGTGCCAGCATAGCACCAATCTACTGATCGACGTCAGAGCCAACGTCTTGCAGCATGACCAATCTCGCCATCATCCATGTACTGTTTCCCGTAGAGCACATCCCTCAGTGCGCCACACAGATGAAAATCGGAAGATGCGAAATCCTGGCTGTAGCCGAGGAACCCAGCGGTACACGCCCTTGAGTAACCCAGCTGCTGGGCAAGGATGTCAGCACTACTAACAGAGACATCCAGTTGAATAGTGAGGTGTGTGGTTGTGATCTGTCGACTGGGCGATCTGTGGCAGCAATCAGGTAACTTCAGTACCCGGCCGTTTCGCGACTACGTATAAATAGTTCTGCTTGCTTATCTTTCGAGTTCGTAAAGCAACTGGCCAAGTCTTTACAGCTTTTTAAGGTGAGTCTAGCAATGGTACACGAATCGATAAAGCACAGAAACATGTGTTTGATCTCGACCCAAACCCCACAAAACTATAAGAAACAGTAATGGAAATACCGACCAATCCATGTGTGTGCATAGTTCGTCCGTTTTTGAGAAAACAAAAAGCTTGAGTATTATGTTATTATTAGATCTATTGTTTCCGTTTAAGATATGAATTTATGGTTGTGAAGGCCAAGGTAATTGAACATCCCCGAGTGGCTAAATAGCGATGCCTGTTAACCGGGGATTTGAACACTGTGCCGGCCGCGGTGGTCTCGCGGTTCTAGGCGCTCAGTCCGGAACCGTGCGACTGCTACGGTCGCAGGTTCGAATCCTGCCTCGGGCATGGATGTGTGTGATGTCCTTAGGTTAGTTAGGTTTAAGTAGTTCTAAGTTCTAGGGGACTGATGACCTAAGATGTTAAGTCCCATAGTGCTCAGAACCATTTGAACCATTTGAACACTGTGGCCGATACAGTGAACAAAGCGAATACGATAGAGGAACAGAGCGAAGACAAGGCTATCGAAGAACACGGTATCACCAACACCAAAACACTAAATTACGTTCATCTGTCATTAGTCACGATAAGATTCGTTTGACTATACTGATGTTTTGACTCACTGAAAAACTAGAAACGTCTGGAAAATAGTCAATGAATATTTTCCGAAAGTGAACCGAAAGCAAGTGATACGCAACAGAGTGTGATAGAAGTGTGTTGTAACTGTAATTTTAAAAATAATGTTCTTACAACGATTGATATGTAACTACAGCAATGGGGCTCTAAAATGACATGTTCGCACTGTAAATTCAGTAAATGGCAGTTGCCAGAAAGAAATGTATTTTGGATTATCCGTGTCTTTCGGTAAATCGTGCAGTCTAGCGTGTCCATCAACCCGGATAGTAGAGACAGACTGTCGTACATGCATGCAAAGCAACTGGATGTAATCAACAGGAACTGGGCGTCTTGTGCCGTTTTCTTTTTTGGAGTGCACAATACGGAGCTCATCAGTGATCGAAGATTTATCCAATATCTGAGTATTACAATAGATGGTGATATCATCAATCCCGTAATAACGTTCAATACAGTGAAAGTGCCACGACATGCATGAGGTAATTGTCACCATACGAATCTAATCTCCTCAAATAAAATACTTGATGTTCGAGTCATTTTCGAAGCCTAATTTGAACTAATGGTTCAGATAATGCTCCTTTTATCACTAATCGAGAAGATAATGACAACGGTTGTTATCCGCTTTAAAGCAGTAACTCTGTGCAGCGTGTCCATCAGTAATATTTGAAATAACATGTTTTCTACCGCTGTAGGTACGAAACACTCTAACCGTAGTCCAGAAAATACGTTTTTCGTAGCAGGTGATGTCAGATCACATAGAATCCCACCGAACATTTATTATTAAACCAATCTGTTCCATTAATTTACTTTTTCAAGCCCATCAACAATGCGACGTGACCGTATTTCCCGTTGACGAAATCTAAACAAAGTTCCAGCAATGAGCTTAATATTTAAGTGCAGCAGCGACACTTCTTGGTACTAATCTTGCTGAGTCTAATAGTGGTGCTATATACATAACATCGTTCATTTACAATGCGATACGTGAGGTGATGTTTAAGCTGCTACCTGACCCTTCTTTGCATGCATTTAGGTTCTTTTTTTTAAGCAGGGAACAGAGCAAAAGCAAGCTCGATACGAATGGAATTATGTGAACTTCTCGGCCGTTTGTTTTCCTTATTTAAGTAAGAGGTACTTGCAAAAACTTGGTATAGTTCCTAGCAACGATTTACTATTAACTCTACACACAGTTTTCAGCCCACCGTCATTATGACTACATTGATGGCGGGGGCGGAGGGGACTACTACTACTACTACTACTACTACTGTACGAACTTCGGTCAGTTCACGCGTGTTTATTAACACACATGCTATATAATCGTCCAACAGGAAATATTTGCTTTTTCTGCGTCGGGTAGTAACGGGCATATCGTTTTTCACTTTGTGGAATAGGCGTAGATCTACTCTTTCCATCACTGTATGATAAATGATGTCGATGCCCATCTCACATCACAAAACATTCTGCGTACGACGTAGCTTCTCAATTTTACGTAAATGTCATTTGATTATGCTAGTTGAACATACTACAGTCTATTAACATACTACAGTCTCGAATGCAACTGTGTGTCTGCTAACAGCCTTAGCATTGAGCTAAATGCTATCACATTTCTGACATTGGGAACGGCCAAGTTCCTGTGTTGCCGTAACATCTGCCCTTATTAATCATCGAAGTGCATATGTGAAGTTTGAACGAATTGCTTAAATCACGGCAAAACCTAACATTAACTACATTTCACAAGGGGAAGAAGTGGACATGTTACATCATCTCCGGCGCATCTGCTCTGTAGTACTACATTATCAAATGCCACAAGTGATCACATTATCCAGAGCTTTGCCAAGTAGTGTTCTAATACGCTGTGTTTTAATTGCTTCACTGAAACTCGTCATTTGCACTTCGATGGCAATAAGGGCAGAACGTGAAACACCACATCAAATTCTATTTTAAGTACTGCATGTGTTAACATGTTTCAAGCACATGTTTAGATGTTCTCCAAATAATACTTCATTACTGACTCTTGTGAATCTGCTGATCGTAACTGTCTGTATTACTTCATCCTCTTGTGGTTACATAGGCTTTTATATTTGCTAACCTTCAAACACGGATTCTACATAAATGCCGAGTTTTATAGATAAATAATCTTGATGGGTGGTAGAAATTACATCTCTATATTTTAAAATGGATGTTTATTCGCTTTTAGCTATTCGACTGTGAGTACTTCGTAAGTAAGGCACTGAAACCAACACCGCAGGTCGTCGACACTACATGTAACTGAAAAACTTGTTACAACGGCCCGGAACGCGCTACTTGCCTCTGAGGGCCCGTGACAAATGTAATCACTGGCCACAGCTTGAAGAGACCTGTAAATTTAGTCACTGCTTCGGAATCAGTGCCCTTTCCGTATGCTGCCACAACTAAGTTTCCACTACCTCGAAGGAGACAGTCCGTAATTTTTCGATGGGGCTTCAGATACGTGATGTTCAAAGAAAGCGACAGTTAGTCGGCTGGATGAGCTTTCTCTCGCGGCCAGTCCCTTCCCAGGGCGCTCGCGGAGCAGCTTTCGCGTCATTACGAATACCGGGCGGCAAAAGACACACGCCGGCTACTTAGCCGACGCCGCTTTCGAAACTCGCCTCCCACCTCGCATCAAGTGAGTAAGCGCGGCGAAACGCAACGCAATCTCCGCCAAGGCTGAGCGCTTGTGTACCCAGCCGACGACGAGCAATTTACAACGCTGGCCGTTCGCGGCTGATGAAGCTTCGCACAGTCTAACTGTGACCAACGCGGGTCGACTTTACCGACACGTGCGACGACAAGGGGGATCTGAGAGCAGAGCTAAGCTGTGAACACTAGCGTAGAAGACGAGATACAGTAAAACTAGTCACTTTCGGCGAGTATGCCGCTCGCTGAGATAAACAATGCGAACCAGGTTAATACAAATATTAGTTGTCGGACCCCAATCATACCCATTGTAAACTCAGTACACTCTTAGAAGCATGTAGCTGCATGTAGGGTTCGCATGCGTAACTATTTATTTCCTACCGCAGTTGACGGGAAGCTCGTAAGATATCGGCAACCTGCGTAAATATTACCGTTAGCAACGAACTCTTACCTCCTTAAATTCAGTCTGTACAACGCCTGTACTTGTCCCAGGACATGTACGCGCGCGATACTGAAAATTTTCACCACCACACAGGAGGAAGTAAAAATAAGCACTCAAGTTTTCATTTGTTCTTACGCATCTGTACTTCCGGTACACACAAACGCCCACTAGAGGAGTTAAAATGCGTAGCGCACCGACAGTGGATTATCGCACGGCAATTGGTTTCCAGCAGCAGTGCAAATAATGTAGCTGTCACCCAATATAGTTGTCTTCTATATCGGTGAGGACCGGCCTAACACAGGTGGAACATTTGCTACGGAAAACGAATTACCGAGCGGTGATCCTATCAGTGGGATGCGCTGTTTCATTTTGTCTCCTCTAGAGGCGTGCTGCGATACTGCGGAGGGACCATTAAAGTGTGTACCATGACTGCACCTGTATACATCCCACGAAACAATGAGTCAATATTGCCGACATATTCATCACGAGTCGAGATGAGTATGTAACTTCGCTTTTTCAACGTGATAGTTGAAACTTTATGACTTCTTCTCATGTAAATGTGTACTATGTGCATTATATTACCAGGTAAAAAAAAAGTTGCTAATCCTTTCCAGCCGTAGCGCTTCGTCAATCAATCAGGCTAAATACACTAACTCTAACCGGAGTTTGTAGCCGCAGGTGCTCTCATTCTACCGAGTGTGTGGTAGTGTCGTTCCACATACTTATTCGCGGCTCAAACCGAGAAGGATGAAGAATCACTATTTCATAGCTCAGGTTTCAAATATTTATTATATGGTAACGACTATCCTCTACAGCAGTGGTTCCCAACCTTTCTGATACCAACACGCCTGGCCCCACCAACAACGTTGTCACTAAATCGAAACGAATTTTTCAAGTGAAGAAAGTTATACAAATTTAGTTTTTGTAGCTGTTCCATTAAACCACGAACTTGTGAGTCAATGATGAAACAGGTACTGCTTATTTACAAACACTTTTTCCTATAGATTGACAGACCCATTATCAGAGCATCGCGAGTCCTACCTGCAGGTTGTTCTCATAAAAGAAAGCGAACAATCCGTACTGAGGGTAGACTCTTGTTAGGAAACATGCACCATTCCTCTCTCTAGCGAATTTCCTTCACCTATGCCCTTCACTTCCATTTAAAATACACCATATTAAAATCTGGGTACTTCACTTACACCTACTGTTTGTAAATCACTGACTGCTAGGCGGCTCATTTCTGAACTAGAAGAGATTTGAACACTATGTCATTAAGAACTCACAGATTTCATTACAATTATCTTTCATCTAATAATCTGCATGACTGCTCTTTATCCGTTGAGAACAGCTGCCGTTCATCATCAATTATAGGAACGGTTTGAACTCAAGTTTTTACTGTGTCGGAAGCGGATTACGTCGCGAAACGATCAGAAACGTTACTACGAAGTTTTTTCCTTCTTTTGTCCATAGGAACTGCACAGGTTCAGTATTATTTCGGACGGATCACTGTTTTAGTTCACCTTGTATAAAACTGATTCACGAAATTGTGTTACGGTTCAGAGTTATGGTTTCAATTCATCCCAGAAACTGACTGCTATATTTGTGATTAACTTCAAAATATTAAACAGAGAAATATTTTGATTTCGAAATACCTAATTCTGGGAAACCTTGTACTTAAAATCGAAAGCCAAGGAAGTGGTGGGAGAAAAAAAGATACTTTTTTCTGCTTTTGGAGACGGAAGTTGGTCACAATGTACTTACAGCAACAATTATGCACTGTGTATACTTAAGAATAAGAAGTAAATGTTCGAAAGGCCAAAAATGGAAAATTGCAGCTCATGTGTTCGCCATTCTTCAACCAGCTGACCGTTTTTATATACAAAAAATGGTTCAAATGGCTCTGAGCACTATCGGACTTCTGTGGTTATCAGTCCCCTAGAACTTAGAACTACTTTAACTAACCTAAAGACATCACACACATCCACGCCCGAGGCAGGATTCGAACCTGCGACCCTAGCCGTCGCGCGGTTCCAGACTGTAGCGCCTAGAACCGCTCGGCCACACCGCCCGGCTTTTATATGCAATGTGTGCCATGTATCTAGACAATCCCACATAGGTTTTTGTCCGAAGGAAAAGATATGTATAAAGCAAGGGTTTGGCAACTAGGAAGCATTAATCACCAGGATTTCCACTGTTTTGACATTATTCGTTGCGAAGACATTAACAGCAGGAAGATTTTTTTCAATAGCTCCATAAACTGCATATGATGGAAGGCCTGTTCAAAAGTGCATCATGTAAACATTACGCAATTGTAAACACGCAGATAACTGAATCTGTCACTACTGTATCAGCACATAGTACAGACATCCGGTGTAACGTAACTGGTTCACCTGCAGGTTGTTGGTTGGTTCAAAGGGTTCTGAGCACTATGCGACTTAACTTCTGAGGTCATCAGTCGCCTAGAACATAGAACTAATTAAGCCTAACTAACTTAAGGACATCACACACATCCATGCCCGAGGCAGGATTCGAACCTGCGACCGTAGCGGTCACGCGGTTCCAGACGGAAGCGTCTAGACCGCACGGCCACATCGGCCGGCTGCAGGTTGTTGACAGCAAACTAATGGAAACGCAAGGACAATGCACACCAGTCACTCAATCGACCACTATCAGTTGACCTGTGCGAGTACGACGTACACCAATGCTTAAAACGTAGAAATGTTACACATCGTATAAAAGTACTACAGCACTGCACTACATGTACCCGTATTGCAAATAAGACAACATTATACTGTGTCCTGCTAACTTACATTTTCCATAGATGGGTAGCCTTTCTGCCCTCTCTTCGCTGGTGAACGATGTACTCTCACAAATCGTCAACTGAAGACGGGTAACTGAATAACAGGTCTGTATTTTTCTTATGTTTCCACTTGTTTACTGTCAACTCCAGCAACTTGACGAGTTACTTTACTACGGGTACCTGCGACGTGTTCTAGTACATGTATTGATTTTCTTTTCGGTATTGCCGATGATTATTCTGATACGTAGAAAAAGAGTAAACAACCAAACTTGCAGTGAAGAATAAAGTTTATGGGCGGTTTGCGTTTGACGCGTTTTAGGTAGAATCTTTCTGTGTACGAAATATAACTAAGATGTCTAAATTGTTTTCTAGCGGTGGAAGGGGAGTCATAACTCTTTCCATTCTCGAGAAAACACGTGAGATACAGAGGAGGCCGCCTGTGACGAGGCTAGTAGCTACGCGCCACCATCTAGCGTATTGCCGCCTGGTATGCGGAGTGTGGAGCTGCCTGACGTCCCTCTTTTTCGTATGGTGCCCATACAGTCCGAAGCTGGATATGAAGAACATACTGAAATGTGAAGACACAGGGAGCCATCAGCTGATGAGACTGGAGTTTTTTCAGCTTATGCTCCCTAATTTCAGGAGAATTTGTGACAGGCGTAAAAGAGAGCTGAGAGCTAAATTCCCGCCACTTCTGAGTCAACAGCTGGACGAAACCGAGGATACGCCGGCATTTTCCTTATAACCATGGGCTGCTTCCATTTCTTCAAACACACTGTCTATCCCTACGCAGTGTTCACCCGTACACACCATCGATGGAGACTCATCACTTCAAAGCCAATAATGTTTCTTCTTGATATTCCGGAAGTTGAATCACGTGCTACTATGCGAAACTGAGAAGTTGTAGGAATGCTAAACGACGTTTATTAATTTGCAACCATTATTTATGTTCAGCCTGATTCTTAGTAACTTTTAAAAATCCTCGAAGCGACGTAGTTGACCCCGAGACTATTTTCGACACATGGGGCCACTAATGTCGGAAATACCCCGAAAGTGGATGACTAATGTTGAACATGTGGCGCCACCCATGACTTATCTCGCCCCAAGTGGAGCGGTTGTGGTTGTCGACCCTACTCTTGCCGGTAGGGGACAGTGCCACATAGTGCTCCGTTAGGCTACCCTGTTTTCATAAATGTAAATCGATTCCTCGTAGTGTTGTATTACGAATACCGCGAGCACGAGCACTAACGCATCACATCGGACAATGCAGGAACGAAAACAGAGTACTTCAGCGGAGCGATGTGTAGCACTGTCCCCTACCCGCGAGGGTAGGATCGACAAGCCCACCTCTGCAAGTGCGGGAGAGACGTCACCTGGTGACGGCACATGTACAGGGCTATTACAAATGATTGAAGCGATTTCATAAATTCACTGTAGCTCCATTCATTGACATATGGCCACGACACATTACAGATACGTAGAAAAACTCATAAAGTTTTGTTCGGCTGAAGCCGCACTTCAAGTTTCTGCCGCCAGAGCGCTCGAGAGCGCACTGAGACAAAATGGCGACAGGAGCAGAGAAAGCGTATGTCGTGCTTGAAATGCACTCACATCAGTCAGTCATAACTGTGCAATGACACTTCAGGACGAAGTACAACAAAGATCCACCCACTGCTAACTCGATTCGGCGATGGTATGCGCAGTTTAAAGCTTCTGGATGCCTCTGTAAGGGGAAATCAACGGATCGGCCTGCAGTGAGCGAAGAAACGGTTGAACGCGTGCGGGCAAGTTTCACGCGTAGCCCGCGGAAGTCGACGAATAAAGCAAGCAGAGAGCTAAACGTACCGCAGCCGACGGTTTGGAAAATCTTACGGAAAAGGCTAAAGCAGAAGCCTTACCGTTTACAATTGCTACAAGCCCTGACACCCGATGACAAAGTCAAATGCTTTGAATTTTCGGCGCGGTTGCAACAGCTCATGCAAGGGGATGCGTTCAGTGCGAAACTTGTTTTCAGTGATGAAGCAACATTTTTTCTTAATGGTGAAGTGAACAGACACAATGTGCGAATCTGGGCGGTAGAGAATCCTCACGCATTCGTGCAGCAAATTCGCAATTCACCAAAAGTTAACGTGTTTTGTGCAATCTCACGGTTTAAAGTTTACGGCCCCTTTTTCTTCTGTGAAAAAAACGTTACAGGACACGTGTATCTGGACATGCTGGAAAATTGGCTCATGCCACAACTGGAGACCGACAGCGCCGACTTCATCTTTCAACAGGATGGTGCTCCACCGCACTTCCATCATGATGTTCGGCATTTCTTAAACAGGAGATTAGAAAACCGATGGATCGGTGGTGGTGGAGATCATGATCAGCAATTCATGTCATGGCCTCCACGCTCTCCCGACCTAACCCCATGCGATTTCTTTCTGTGGGGTTATGTGAAAGATTCAGTGCCGGCCGGTGTGGCCTTGCGGTCTAGGCGCTTCAGTCTGGAACCGCGTGACAGCTCCGGTTGCAGGTTCGAATCTGCCTCGGGCATGGATGTGTATGATGTCCTTAGGTTAGTTGGGTTTAAGTAGTTCTCAGTTCTAGGGGACTAATGACCACAGATGTTAAGTCCCATAGTGCTCAGAGCCATTTTTTTTTTTTTTTTTTTTAAGATTCAGTGTTTAAACCTCCTCTACCAAGAAACGTGCCAGAACTGCGAGCTCGCATCAACGATGCTTTCGAACTCACTGATGGGGACATGCTGCGCCGAGTGTGGGAGGAACTTGATTATCGGCTCGATGTCTGCCGAATCACTAAAGGGGCACATATCGAACTTTTGTGAATGACTAAAAAAACTTAGTTTTTGTATGTGTGTGCAAAGCATTGTGAAAATATCTCAAATAATAAAGTTATTGTAGAGCTGTGAAATCGCTTCAATCATTTGTAATAACCCTGTACAACATTTGGGGTATTTCCCGACATTTGCGGCCGCATGCGTCTTGTCTCAAATTAATTGTCTCTGGGTTATCTACGTGTCTTTGGAGGTTTTTAAACGTTAATACGGATCACCCTATATGTACCACATTGCGCGAAGCACCACACGAGATCGTCTTACAAAGAATGAACTTTTCATTGTATTTTTAACGTCATTCACACACTTCAACCACGTTGCTTTACAGTAATGAGTAGGTTCTTAGCAGGAGAAGTGGGAAGTCTGACGTCTGTATCCTGATCTGTCAGAGTAGTTGATGCTAGTGGCTGCAAAAAGCGGAATGTCTGGACTCATTCTGCAAAATTCGTGGAATTCTACGTGTTGAGAGACCTCAAGAGAAACCACAGCCGAACTATGTTTGATATTTATTGCACTGTACGTGTGCACCCTGTATTTCCTTTTGTTTTTCAGGTTTTTTTGCTTCACGTAACGCTGAACAGCAATAAACTCTTTAGAACAACTCATGCTTGCAGATGAAACAAAACAAAAGTTATTCGTGCAGTTGTGTTGACTGTTGTATTGAGAGTCGCATCTTGTATCGTATCCCATAATGTTACGGCCACGAGTGTCGCACCGATTGTGTCGCGTTGCGTGACCTTTATTAAATGGCTCTGTAGCATGGTTGCAGGACATCGGCTGTCCATTATACAGAAGAATGTCGAATCAAAACACCTTCGAGCCGTCTTAATTTCCAGTTATTTTATTTGAGCAACCAGTTTTGGCGCTACATCATGCATTCTTCAGGCCTCCTGACCGATATTTGTGTAATAGTCGGCAAGCGATGATGGAAGGGATCGCTGTGTCAAAAATCTACGGATACCTGTCACTGAATGGTGGTCCCTATTTAGAGTGGACCAAGAAGCGCGTATCTCCATGTCGGTCAGGGGCATAACATAGTGTCAAAACTGGTTGCTCAAATAAAACTGGAAATTCAGACGGCTGAAAGGTGTTTATATTCGGCATTCTTTATTACAAGCTGCCGTTTCGCGTATCATATACTTTTAGCGAGAATCGCGCTCGAGAGAATTTAAGGTAGTAAAGCAAGGTACGTAGTCACGCCTTTTGGTGGGACGTCTGTACGCGCCAGTCTGAAATTACGATCTCTGAGTTGCATCACTTAAACGACGGTTGGGCGGAAGCAGTAGCTAATTAATTACTGTTGAGCGGTCAGGGTGGCCAGCACAGCGGATGATTCAGATGGAGAGCGCAAGCAGCTGTTACTGCCGGGGAATGCCATTATGGCCGCCGGCGCAGCAGATTAAGAGTGGGCCGGCGTGGGAACAGCTGGAGAGCGCCGGCCCGGCCGGCACAAAAACCAGAATCGGCCGGCGGGGGCGCAGCGGCTGATAGGCGCTAATGCAACAGAAGGTGAGTGGTGAGGAGGGGGGGGGGGGGGGGGGCAGGCGCGTGGCGAGCGCCACAGAGGCACCGCGGCCAGCCCAAGGCTCACGTTCTCTCACCCCATCTTCTTCAATAAACGGCACACTGCGCTTAGTTTGCAAGTTAATTGCAGGATAAAATTAGTATACCTGTGAAGACGACATCGATTTTGATCCGATGACGGTATATGCCACCTGGGTGATAGAAGATGTAATAATGATGATTTCAGTGTGGTCCGCCAACAGTTCGTGAAGTGGTATGACTACCACAGCGCCATCTGTGTCTACTTTAGAATGCGTAGTCATTTTTCGAAAGAGCAAAACAGAAAATTACAGCATTTGTGTCTAGTCATTCCTCAACCTGTACGTAAGAGATCAGTTGACCATTTTAATATGCAGTCTGCCTCATTTATCTTGACCATTTCAAATAGCTTTTTGTCCGAAGCAAAATAAATGTATAAAGCAACAGTTTGGCTATTAGGAAACATTAATCGCCGGAACTGCCTTTTTTTAACTTCATTCATTGCAAAGATATGATCAACAGGAAGATTTCTTTTTCAATAGCTGAAACTGCTTATTCGATAATACACGCCCTTTCCTGAGGATCTGTTCAAAAACGCATGACGTAAAAATGAAGTTATTAAAAAACACACAAAACCGACTGACACTAAGGTACTGTATCAGCATACGGTACAGGCATCCGGTGAAACTTAACTCGATCACTTGCTGGAGATGGCAGTAAACAAACGGAAACCAAGGGCAATACACACAAGTCAGTCGACTATCTTCAGTTGAAGATTTGTGAGTACAACCAACGCATAGAACGTAGAAATGCTACATATCGTGTGAAAGTACTACAGTACTGTGCTATATGCACCTATATTGTAAATAAGACAAAATTTACTGCGTTCTGCTAACTTTCATTTTCCACAGATGGATAGCCTTTCTGCCCTGTCTTCGTTGGTGTACAGTATACTCTCAAAATTCGTTAACTGACGACTGGTAACTGAATGAGGAATGCTCAGAGACAGAGGGCTCAGTATAGTTGAAATGTGTGAAACGAGCAGGCGACCACGCCACGGAGACGCACTCGTGCTTCCTACAGGCAAATGAGCGAGTTCCAAAGGGGTCGAATTGCGGCCACCCGAGTGGCAGAATGGTCTTTCCGGAGAAGTGCCACACAAGTTGGACGTGCAGTGTCAGTTGTGCAACGATGCTGGTATCAGTGATCACGAGAACGTTCTACATCTACATCTACATCTACATTTATACTCCGCAAGCCACCCAACGGTGTGTGGCGGAGGGCACTTTACGTGCCACTGTCATTATCTCCCTTTCCTGTTCCAGTCGCGTATGGTTCGCGGGAAGAACGACTGTCTGAAAGCCTCTGTGCGCGCTCTAATCTCTCTAATTTTACATTCGTGATCTCCTCGGGAGGTATAAGTAGGGGGAAGCAATATATTCGATACCTCATCCAGAAACGCACCCTCTCGAAACCTGGCGAGCAAGCTACACCGCGATGCAGAGCGCCTCTCTTGCAGAGTCTGCCACTTGAGTTTGTTAAACATCTCCGTAACGCTATCACGGTTACCAAATAACCCTGTGACGAAACGCGCCGCTCTTCTTTGGATCTTCTCTATCTCCTCCGTCAACTCGATCTGGTACGGATCCCACACTGATGAGCAATACTCAAGTATAGGTCGAACGAGTGTTTTGTAAGCCACCTCCTTTGTTGATGGACTACATTTTCTAAGGACTCTCCCAATGAATCTCAACCTGGTACCCGCCTTACCAACAATTAATTTTATATGATCATTCCACTTCAAATCGTTCCGCACGCATACTCCCAGATATTTTACAGAAGTAACTGCTACCAGTGTTTGTTCCGCTATCATATAATCATACAATAAAGGATCCTTCTTTCTATGTATTCGCAATACATTACATTTGTCTATGTTAAGGGTCAGTTGCCACTCCCTGCACCAAGTGCCTATCCGCTGCAGATCTTCCTGCATTTCGCTACAATTTTCTAATGCTGCAACTTCTCTGTATACTACAGCATCATCCGCGAAAAGCCGCATGGAACTTCCGACACTATCTACTAGGTCATTTATATATATTGTGAAAAGCAATGGTCCCATAACACTCCCCTGTGGCACGCCAGAGGTTACTTTAACGTCTGTAGATGTCTCTCCATTGAGAACAACATGCTGTGTTCTGTTTGCTAAAAACTCTTCAATCCAGCCACACAGCTGGTCTGATATTCCGTAGGCTCTTACTTTGTTTATCAGACGACAGTGCGGAACTGTATCGAACGCCTTCCGGAAGTCAAGGAAAATGGCATCTACCTGGGAGCCTGTATCTAATATTTTCTGGGTTTCATGAACAAATAATGCGAGTTGGGTTTCACACGATCGCTGTTTCCGGAATCCATGTTGATTCCTACATAGTAGATTCTGAGTTTCCAAAAACGACATGATACTCGAGCAAAAGACATGTTCTAAAATTCTACAACAGATCGACGTCAGAGAGATAGGTCTATAGTTTTGCGCATCTGCTCGACGACCCTTCTTGAAGACTGGGACTACCTGTGCTCTTTTCCAATCATTTGGAACCTTCTGTTCCTCTAGAGACTTGCGGTACACGGCTGTTAGAAGGGGGGCAAGTTCTTTCGCGTACTCTGTGTAGAATCGAATTGGTATCCCGTCAGGTCCAGTGGACTTTCCTCTGTTGAGTGATTCCAGTTGCTTTTCTATTCCTTGGACACTTATTTCAATGACAGCCATTTTTTCGTTGGTGCGAGGATTTAGAGAAGGAACTGCAGTGCGGTCTTCCTCTGTGAAACAGCTTTGGAAAAAGGTGTTTAGTATTTCAGCTTTACGCTTGTCATCCTCTGTTTCAATGCCATCATCATCCCGGAGTGTCTGGACATGATGTTTCGAGCCACTTACTGATTTAACGTAAGACCAGAACTTCCTAGGATTTTCTGTCAAGTCGGTACCTAGTATTTTACTTTCGAATTCACTGAACGCTTCACGCATAGCCCTCCTTACGCTAACTTTGACATCGTTTAGCTTCTGTTTGTCTGAGAGGTTTTGGCTGCGTTTAAACTTGGAGTGAAGCTCTCTTTGCTTTCGCAGTAGTTTCCTAACTTTGTTGTTGTAGCACGGTGGGTTTTTCCCGTCCCTCACAGTTTTGCTCGGCACGTACCTGTCTAAAACGCATTTAACGGTTGCCTTGAACTTTTTCCATAAACACTCAACATTGTCAGTGTCGGAACAGAGATTTTCGTTTTGATCTGTTAGGTAGTCTGAAATCTGCCTTCTATTACTCTTGCTAAACAGATAAACCTTCCTCCCTTTTTTTATATTCCTATTAACTTCCATATTCAGGGATGCTGCAACGGCCTTATGATCACTGATTCCCTGTTCTGCACTTACAGAGTCGAAAAGTTCGGGTCTGTTTGTTATCAGTAGGTCCAAGATGTTATCTCCACGAGTCGGTTCTCTGTTTAATTGCTCGAGGTAATTTTCGGATAGTGCACTCAGTATAATGTCACTCGATGCTCTGTCCCTACCACCCGTCCTAAACATCTGAGTGTCCCAGTCTATATCTGGTAAATTGAAATCTCCACCTAAGACCATAACATGCTGAGAAAATTTATGTGAAATGTATTCCAAATTTTCTCTCAGTTGTTCTGCCACTAATGCTGCTGAGTCGGGGGGTCGGTAAAAGGAGCCAATTATTAACCTTGCTCGGTTGTTGAGTGTAACCTCCACCCATAATAATTCACAGGAACTATCCACTTCTACTTCACTACAGGATAAACTACTACTAACAGCGACGAACACTCCGCCACCGGTTGCATGCAATCTATCCTTTCTAAACACCGTCTGTGCCTTTGTAAAAATTTCGGCAGAATTTATCTCTGGCTTCAGCCAGCTTTCTGTACCTATAACGATTTCAGCTTCGGTGCTTTCTATCAGCGCTTGAAGTTCCGGTACTTTACCAACGCAGCTTCGACAGTTTACAATTACAATACCGATTGCTGCTTGGTCCCCACATGTCCTGACTTTGCCCCGCACCCGTTGAGGCTGTTGCCCTTTCTGCACTTGCCCGAGGCCATCTAACCTAAAAAACCGCCCAGCCCACGCCACACAACCCCTGCTACCCGTGTAGCCGCTTGTTGCGTGTAGTGGACTCCTGACCTATCCAGCGGAACCCGAAACCCCACCACCCTATGGCGCAAGTCGAGGAATCTGCAGCCCACATGGTCGCAGAACCGTCTCAACCTCTGATTCAGACCCTCCACTCGGCTCTGTACCAAAGGTCCGCAGTCAGTCCTGTCGACGATGCTGCAGATGGTGAGCTCTGCTTTCATCCCGCTAGCGAGACTGGCAGTCTTCACCAAATCAGATAGCCGCCGGAAGCCAGAGAGGATTTCCTCCGATCCATAGCGACACACATCATTGGTGCCGACATGAGCGACCACCTGCAGATGGGTGCACCCTGTACCCTTCATGGCATCCGGAAGGACCCTTTCCACATCTGGAATGACTCCCCCCGGTATGCACACGGAGTGCACTTTGGTTTTCTTCCCCTCCCTTGCTGCCATATCCCTAAGGGGCCCCATTACACGCCTGACGTTGGAGCTCCCAACTACCAGTAAGCCCACCCTCTGCGACTGCCCGGATCTTGCAGACTGAGGGGCAACCTCTGGAACAGGACAAGCAGCCATGTCAGGCTGAATATCAGTATCAGCCTGAGACAGAGCCTGAAACCGGTTCGTCAGACAAACTGGAGAGGCCTTCCGTTCAGCCCTCCGGAATGTCTTTCGCCCCCTGCCACACCTTGAGACGACCTCCCACTCTACCACAGGTGAGGGATCAGCCTCAATGCGGGCAGTATCCCGGGCAACCACAGTCGTAGTCCGATCGGGGGATGCGTGGGACGAGCTGGCCGTCCCCGACAAACCCCCATCCGGACCCCCACAGTGATGCCCATTGGCAACAGCCTCAAGCTGTGTGACCGAAGCCAACACTGCCTGAAGCTGGGAGCGAAGGGATGCCAACTCAGCCTGCATCCGAACACAGCAGTTGCAGTCCCTATCCATGCTAAAAACTGTGCAAAGAACGTCTGAACTAATCTACAGAGAGCGCAAACAAAACGTCACAAAATTGAAGCGGTTATTAAAATACAAGATTGCCTAGTAAATGCAGTAATGCTGCCACTTGTGCACTGCTGACACACTGCTCGGCGGCGGAAGGAGACTACGCGATTTAACACTATTCGAGTACTAAAACGTGATGCTACAACTCTCAAATACTATAATACGCCCGAAATTTATGAATTAAACAATGCAAGTACCAAAAACGCGCAAAGAAATTAAGAATTAAACTATGTAACAAATGAGTGAGCTAGGAGTATACGACTTGCTGCTGCAGCTGCTTATCCAACGGCGGCAGGGAGCACACTGACTGTGACCAACCGACACTGGCCGTTCAAAACAAAAACAGTTGACAGACGACTACGCGAATTTACACTATTCAGGTACTAAAACGCGATGCTACAACTCTCAAATACTATAATACGCCCGAAATTTATGAATTAAACAATGCAAGTACCAAAAACACGCAAAGAAATTAAGAATTAAACTATGTAACAAATGAGTGAGCTAGGAGTATACGACTTGCTGCTGCAGCTGCTTATCCAACGGCGGCAGGGAGCACACTGACTGTGACCAACCGACACTGGCCGTTCAAAACAAAAACAGTTGACAGACGACTACGCGAATTTACACTATTCAGGTACTAAAACGCGATGCTACAACTCTCAAATACTATAATACGCCCGAAATTTATGAATTAAACAATGCAAGTACCAAAAACACGCAAAGAAATTAAGAATTAAACTATGTAACAAATGAGTGAGCTAGGAGTATACGACTTGCTGCTGCAGCTGCTTATCCAACGGCGGCAGGGAGCACACTCAACCCGTAGACGAGGTTCTGGACGTCCACGCAGCACATACGCCCGCTAGGATCACCGTTTTGCAAGGGCGGCTGCGGCAAATCGTACAGCTACCACAGCAAAATGGTTCAAATGGCTCTGAGCACTATGGGACTTAACATCTGTGGTCATCAATCCCCTAGAACTTAGAACTACTTAAACCCAACTAACCTAAGGACATCACACACATCCATGCCCGAGGCAGGATTCGAACCTGCGGCCGTAGCAGTCGCGCGGTTCCCGACTGTGCGCCTAGAACCGCTAGACCACCGCGGCCGGCCAGCTACCACAGCACAAGACGGCTTGTGATCACTGACGTGTCAACACGAACTGTTGGGAACCGGTTAGTAGTGGGACTGGGCGCGCGCGCGCTCACACACATCTAGGCCGTCTTCCACGTACGCTACATCATCGACATTCACGGCTCGACTGGTTTCACTGAAGGCTACACTCCTGAACACCACCTTCAGGTAAAACTTCTTAAAATTTAAATTTATGTTCTATGTTTCAAAATTTCTCTTTTTCAGAAAGTTTTCTTGCTATTTCTTCTGTATCTTATATCACGTTTGCTCAGGTCATTTTCAGTTGTTTTTCTGTCCATCTACTATTTACGTAATCTAATTCGCTCGGCACCGCAACATTTAATTCGAGCACATTTCATTAGCCTTGTTTGATTTTCGTCGACACTGTCTACAGAGTCCTTTTCTGGCACTGCATTAAGTCATCTGCAAACCGGAAGATCCTTAATTTTTCTCCCTTAAACTTAATTCCCTTTCCAAATTTGTCTTTGGTTTCCTCTACTACTTGCTGAATTTACAGATCGAATAATATCAACGACAGACTACACCCTGTCTCACTCTCTTCACAGCTACTACATCCCTTTCATGTCCTTCGACTTATGCAACTCCTGTCTTGTATCTGAACAGGTACTGAATTGCCTTTGGTTCTCCACTATCTTCAGAATTTCAGAGAGACTGTTCTAGTGAACATTCCAGAAAGCTGTCTTTAAATCCACAAATGTTATTTGCACTGAAGCTAATTTTGCCACAAACAAAGTTACTAAGTTTTCATCCCTAATACTGCTGGATATAATGGACTACACGTAGACAGAGGAAGTTGAAAGAAATGCAAGAGGTGACTGAAAAAGGGATCGATTTTCTGACAGAAGAAATAAAAACTATCGTGTTGGCTGATGGCACTGGATTTTGCCAAACCCTGCAGATGACTGAAGATCAACTGCACGGAATGTGTAGTGTCTTTGAAAAGGTCGTATGAGCATCAGCCGAAGTTAAAAATGATCAATAGAGTTTAGTCGGGCCATAACTGGTATACTGAGGGAATTATAACAAGAAAATGGCGTACCAAAGGTAAGACGATCTTTTTATATTTGGGTAGCTAAAGAACGGAACGTAGAAGAAGTAACGAGGGTTAATACGCATTTCGACAATAGCAAAAAGTCTTTTGTGGCTAATGGGAATTTCTAAACGGCGCATAAAAATATATCACAAAGTTAACTATAATTTTGGAGTGTAGCTTAATATGAAAGTGAAACGTAGAGGATAAACACTACAGTCAAGCAGACCGCAGGTGCTTTTGAAAAATGGTGCTGTGGCTGAATAATGAAAATTAGGCCCAAATGAGTACACTTATAGTTAACGAAGCTGTACCGAATTGTACTGGGGAGTAAGGCACAATTTGACTGAAACATAGTTGATGGTTGACATCCTGGACATCAAGGTATGGTCAGTTTGGTAGTTGAGGAATGTGTGGTAAGTTAAAACTGTAGTAGGAGACTAAAGCTTGATTACAGGAAGCAAGTTTAAGCTGATTTATGCTTCAGCAGCTGTGCAGACACAGAGACTTGCGCTGGACTAACTAACGTAGGATCTGCATCGACCCAGTCTTCCAACATAATCATCGTCGTCGTCGTCGTCGTCGTCGTCGTCGTCGTCGTCGTCGTCATCAACATAAAGTTATATGCACAATAACTTTACATTCCTTGTTAAGAACGTTCTCCAAGGCACTGTGGAGGAACACTGCGTTGCAGCTATCGTTGTCCCTATTGATCATCTTAAATAATGCATTTATCAGGCGATCAATTCGCTTGCACCGGTTTTATTACAGCGGTGAGGCACGGTACGTGTCAATTTTAAGCAGAGGGAACTATCTCACCTGCACTGTGGAATTTGTTACAGGCTCTTGGAATGGGGGCACGAATATCCATTAAAGTACGGTGAGTTGTCAATAATGTTTTACAATGTTGCCTCAAATTTGGAAGTCGCATTCGTATTATTTGAGTACTACTGAAAACACCAGTTTTAACCTGTCCTTTCGGTATATATTTTTCTAGAAGACACCGGTATCTGCTGTTTCCGACCTTCAGATTTTGAATAACCACTTTACTTAAAATATATTTATGGCAGAAGCTCACGATACCGCCAAAAGCAGCCACCGCCGATCACTGGTTTGTGTTTGCGTTGCTTCCCCCGTTGTGTGTTACGGGGTTGTCCGATGAAACCTGTCGCCGCTGTCTAAATATACGTTTTTGAAATGGTCCCCATCACATCGAGGTGCTCACCAGGACAGCTGCTGCTTTAGCATCATTGTATTTTTTAAGGTAAAATATCCGAGATTGTTCTACCCTGTTTGAGATTTCGCGAACGTTACCAAAAGTTTTCGAATATTCTCCAATGTTCTAGTATAAAACTTGAAAACAGCACGTATCGCATTGATCCGAACCTTGGCAAAATCGTCCTAACCGCCGAATTGTGCGACGTAGTGAAGACCCAGGAAACAGACATTGAAAAAGTAAATCCGCTTATAGAGAGAAACTAATAAACAAAGAATGGCGATGTGGGCGAACAATTTTGGCAACAAAAGCGACGTAGTTCAGCAAACAAGTTAGAGAATACAGAGTATGGTAACATGGGGAGTAAGAAAATGTTTACATCTACTGGAAAACCAAGACAAAATTGTAAACTCCCGAAAAGGCTACGTAAATTCGCTCGATGTTCTGTATTCAGACCACGACTCCCAGTCATTTCAAGTAACCTGTCATTCAGTTTTAGAAGAACCAATTTTCTTTAACGAGAGGGGGTTTGACTTGGGAAATTCATATTGGTGTGAGGCTTGGTTGGCTTTTAGATTACGTAAGGGTGTTAACCTGTAACAGTAGTAAAACGCATTGGCTAGCCGATTCCCAGAAGAAAGGTTCCAAAGCTTAACCCGTAACATATATATTAGTTTAATGAACGCCAGAACTTGTGTGAAAATGGTTCATTCGCAGCACGCTTGATTTTTAATCTGCTGATTAGTGTTCAATCCCACCTTCCTCCAAATTATCTTTTTCTTTAATAATAATTAGGATTTTTAAATAAAATAACTAAAAACATAAATTAAATCATTAACGATTTTATTTTGTATGTGATGCAACTGTTATGGAGGAGAGAGAAATATTCATACAGTACTATTCTCATTAATTTTCTCTGAACTATTATTCATTAGGTCTAACATATATAAAATCAAAATCATTAATTATTTAGTCTGGAACCGCGCGACCGCTACGGCCGCAGGTTCGAATCCTGCCTCAGGCATGGATGTGTGTGATGTCCTTAGGTTAGTTAGGTTTAAGTAGATCTAAGTTCTAGGGGACTGATGACCTCAGAAGTTAAGTCCCATAGTGCTCAGAGCCATTTGAACCATTAATGATATAATTTACGATGGTTTTCGTTATTTTATTTAAAAACCCTAATTATTACTAACGAAAAAAGGAAAATAATTGGCGGAAACTGGTACTGAACCAACAGATTGAAAATTAAGTGTGCTGTCAATGAGCTATTTTTATAGAATTTCAGGCTTTCATTAAACTAATACATAAAATGTAACTCAAACTTTTCTTTTCTGGGAATTGTCTGGCCAGTGTGTTCTGCTACTGCTACTTTTAGATAAACTACAAGCCAACCAAGCCCCATTCAAATGTGAATTTATCAGATCTTGCCCTCCTCTTGGAAGACTGGAGTACAATGTGACTCAATGAAGCACAAGGGCAGGCATACCATTGTAACTGCGTGAATTCGATAGAATGTTGTTCCTCGCATGGACAATTATACGTAGCGTCTTTGCGCGCTGGACAATCACAAAACGTATCTTCCAGTTCAGGAAACGAAGACCAAGCCAAGCGGGTGCTTTTGATTTAAGGAGAAATCATGATAGTATTGGGTCCGTTATATCCGTTAGCAGGGAGCGCTGCCACAGGTCTTGTGTGTCTGCGGTTACCAAAGTCGATACAAACACCAACTACATAAAACTCAACCATAATTAACAACTGACTCCATTTTCGCTGAGCAGATACATACATTCCATTCTTGTTCCGATGTTGCTTCTTACAACAAAAAATTCCCACCTGAGGTGAAATATAACAAAGGAGAACTGCAGCAAGTATCCCAACGTTCATGCTATGAGATATATGTTGATAAATCGGCTTTTTTTGGTCGATCAGTAAACTGCAGCAGTTTATTATGTTAGGTAATAATGTAAATTAGAAGTGTACCGGCGACGATAAGGTAAAATTAATAAAAAATTACGAAACATTTACCTCAATTTTGTCCTCTGCTTCTCGCCGTACGGTTAGACCGTGGATGTATAACTCACCACAATCTTTCCCCCGCATCCCTATTCGAACAGTTACTGTAGGTGCGAGTAAGGACTGTCTAACTTTCGACACACTTCCGTGAGAGGTCGGGATCCTCCAACTTTGGTGTCGGGGTCATTACATGACATGTATGTATGTATGTATGTATGTATGTATGTATGTTGAGGAAAGAGTGCGTTTCTTAACAGTTTTAGAAACTCCAGACCCTGAAATGTCGAGTGCAATGCTCCTCATGGTGCACTACGCCTCCCTCGTAGCGTCTTCCATAGCTAAATCTCTAATTTGTTGGTTCTGTCTGAGGCTCGCTTGCTAAACGAACTTGTGACAATACGCGCAACTCTTCTTTGAATCTCTTCACGCACCCGTTAATAGAACACAGTGTTCCAAACCGCCTAACAGTACTCAAGAAATGGTTCGGGATGGGTTTGTAAACGTTATCACTCCTGTACGAATTAAACTTCTTTATTATATTTCCACTGCGTTTGAGTCTGGCATGTACCCTCCCCATGGTTAAGTTCATTAGGTCATTTCACACTACATCGCTTCGACAGGTACTCCTGGACATGTGACTGCTGTCGTTCGACTGATACACTCACTGATCGCACATCGCGCACGCCAAAAATACTGAGTCATTTCGTCTCGTTACGTTCCTCTATTACCTTGAGGGTTATCATTTCACTGCATTAAGTGCTAACACTCTTCAAAGTTTCATTCATTTAGTAGAAATTTTCCGACTGCGGAGCCTTCTTGAAGGCAAATGCGTCGTCTGCGAACAGCCTCAGCGCTACAAATGTTGGTTATTTCTGAATGTCGCGGTTACTGGGCGTGATACGCTCTTGAATTACGTCCGACTGCTTTTGATTGTCCCCGTATTCTCAACGTAATTTACAGTTCTGCCTGTGAAGAGTTAAAACTGCGTAATCCTCAGATACCCGACAATCAGGAAGACTTATCTGAAATCGGGAGAAAAATGGGAAATAATTAAACTTCAGCTCGGCTGTCTACAGCACTGGTTTGAAAAATTTTCGCCTGGTGATGTAAGGTACCACGGAACAACCGTGACGAAGTTTGGAACCTAACAGAATATGAAGCTGAAAAAATACCAATCCTGAAGTGAAAAGTGAGTAAGTCACGAGTCAAAGAAACGAGTGTCAAGTGTTTTTGTAATGTTTTACTAAGTCAAGAAATTGAGCCAATCAGACGGTTGGTTCTGCTTATTTCTCAGAATCCTCTTTATATCTGCTTTGTTAATGGTTATGTTCCAAGTGGGTACTAGCCATCAACCTGCTATGCATTCAGAGTGTCAAACTCTACTATCTCTGTGTACAAGCATGTGTGACCTATTAAACGTTAGGCATTAAGTTTAGAGAGAGAGAGAGAGAGAGAGAGAGAGAGAGAGAGAGAGAGAGAGAGAACTGCTAGGAAAGGAACGAGACTAGGGTTGGAGGTGTAACTATGACCGTTGGGTTGTTTGGGGGAGGAGACCAAAAAGCGAGGTCATCGGTCTCATCGGATTGGGGAAGGATGAGGAAGGAAGTCGGCCGTGCCCTTTCAAAGGAACCATCCCGGCATTTGCCTGGAGCGATTTAGAGAAATCACGGAGACCCTAAATCAGGATGGTCGGACGCGGGATTGAACCGTCGTTCTCCCGAATGCGAGTCCAGTGTGCTAACCGCTGCGCCACCTCGCTCAGTTCAACTATGACCGTAATGAAGATGGAATGGAGGTGGGCAGATTATGTGATCAGCTATAATATTTGGTGAATGTCTCAGCTGGATTCCAAGAACCAAAATAACGTTTAAAATGGAAAGGGGTTGGATCACATTAAGAAATATTGCTGAAGAACTCAATGCATGGTGAACTAGTCTATTTGGATGTCTATATCCAACAGTGAATTTCAAGTAACTGGTGATCAATTATGATCATGTTCTATTAAATATAAGGGTATTCATAAATAGTAACAACATACGTAATAGTATTAAAAAATTTCGAGTGCTCACCAAACCATGATAGACCCTTGTTTGCTATTTTGTCAAGTAATGACATTGTAGAACCGTGTCTTATGTCGTTTAGATTACAACAGCAAAGAGCCACATTTTCGTTTTGGTTTACTTCGTTGCTGCTTCGAATACACGCTTCGTGATACGGCCTGCGTGCTTTGAACACGCGTTTTGATGAAAGAATGGAAGTAGTCTGACTATGTGTGTGCATATTCGAAATCGGTAATGGAGCTGCATCAATATACTAAACCAGCCTGGTTGCTGCTGTACTGAATAAATATTCTGAAGGATTGTTTTTACAACTGCAAGTTCCAGATTGGCACAGAGTATAATTACTCCCCGATGGGGGATCAGTAGTTCATCTCGCGAGCAACTGGAGTGTGTTGTGATTTATGCGATCGGCGTGGCACCTACCTATGGCCACTAACAGCCGTCTGTGGACAGAGCTTTCACACGAATTACGGAAAAGAAACAGTGAACCTCGACAAATAGCCACACGGCACGGTGCTGGGGTGGACTAGGTAAGCTAAGCCGCGAGTGATGCGCGGACACGGGGGATGGAGTGGTAGACTTCAGGGGGCAGGGGGAGAACGAGTTCGCCTGCCCCGGCTCCTGCCCCTGCCACTGTCCAGCTGCTGCAGACAGGTCCGGGAGTCGCACGCGGGAGCGCCCGGACACGCCCGGCCCGGCGCATCAATACTGCAAGCGCCGCGACGCCCTGGGGGCGGCGCCCAGCGCGCACACCCACACGCTCCCGCCTGTCTGTCGGCCGGGCTTTCCCAACCGACAAATTCTCCACTGTACCGGCAACAAACTACACGCACACACTAGCTACCTTCTCTGAGTATGCACCAGTGAATCAACTGCATACACTGATTCACAGAGCTAGCAATATTTTAAGACACCTACGATACGTGACAGCTTACAGGGAGTAATTCCAGAACCTTTTTAAGACTAGACGTTTACTTGGAAGCCTAAGATCCTTGGAGAACAACAATCTAAGAAAGAATTAGCCCCTAAAGCTTAAAAATGGTTCAAATGGCTCCGAGCACTATGGGACTCAACTGCTGTGGTCGTAAGTCCCCTAGAACTTAGAACTACTTAAACCTAACTAACCTAAGGACAGCACACAACACCCAGCCATCACGAGGCAGAGAAAATCCCTGACCCCGCCGGGAATCGAACCCGGGACCCTAAAGCTTACTGCTGAGAAAAAATAATTGCAAAAAATATTTATTAAGAAAAGCGGCGAAACATTTCTGTATCAGAAGGGACATGGCTGAGGTTTACCGATGCGATAATGAGCTCATTCGAAACGAAGCATTAGCCTAGTTGGACGAATTGGTGGAAGAATATCGGTATGGATCTCATCGAAGGAACTACTCCGGTTTTTGCTTCGACAATATAATAGAAAGAACCCAACAGCTAAATCTAGGTGGGCAGATGGGCAACAGACCGCCCACAGTGAATAATGTGAGCTCAATGTCAATGCCACACCTTGTCATTTCGCTCGGTATCTTTTGCAAGAGCGTGACAGTATTCTCCGAAACAAAGGCCATCATAATAATGTGACCGCATACGCTATTTATTATAATAAGTGAAAGAAGCTGTCAACAATCAGTGTGACAAACTGCTGTTTATTCTGGCGTAAAAGGGGAAAGCTTGTACGAAGCCAAATTAACACACACCCATGTCACAACGCCGACTGGTGTGGTTTACTGTGGCTCGCCTACACACACACACACACACACACACACACACACACACACACACACACACACACACACCTGACCTAAGAAAGGTGATGCAAGAACTACTCTCAGAAGTGAAAGGAGCAGTTTGATGGCCAGCATTCGTGCATACATGACTTTAGGAATGTGTGTACCTTACATCTGACCCTGGGACTTCGTCAGTCCAACAATCGCCTTCACCCACCATTACAATTCAGCCAAAATGAAACTACTAGGTGTCACTGGTGACCAGTTTTCAAGTAACGATAAAGCTATACTCACAGGGCCACTTCTGCTCATCTTCGAATTATGCCTTATATTCTTCGAAATTTTATTTTATTGTTAATGTTCATTCTCTCCCACTAACATCACTACAGTCTAAGAAGTTACAACTGCTTACAATACTCTATCTGTAATTTGTCCTTTATTCTGTCGACGTCGGAAGCTCGTCGCTTTTGTTTGATGAAGATTTTTTCAGGTTAGAATCTTCGACTTTGTTTGCCCGTTTAATCGCTGCGAACTGCAGGAAACAGGGTGTTCAAGCAGCAGTTCCATCTGAAGATATGCGTGAATCCGGTTACAGAACGATAAATACGAAATATAAATCACAAAATACTCGTCCGGTTATATTCGTGTGTTCTTCGCTATAAACAGGGCACGTGGGTAAAGTAAATATGTGCTCACTTTTCCCCACAACCACCTGATCTTTCGTGACATCCTAGTCACTCAACGTACAGTGCGAGATGCAGTTACTCTGACAGGAAAGAGGATGTGACGCAGCGAGGGATCTACACTCGGGGTAGGGGGAAGAACAGCTGCAAGGAAGAGCCAGCTGCAGGTTGCGTACCTGGAGCGGTTGCCATAGCGACGACAGCTGCAGGCAGCGGCGGTCTGGGCGGGGGCAACGGAGAAGCCTCCCTAGGTGGCAGCGGGGGCGGTGGAGGCGGCACGGGAGGCGGCAGCTGCTGCACCCGCCGGCCGCCCCCGAACATGCCAGGGTTGAAGCTGACGAACTCCCACTCGGCCGCATCCACAGACGTCTTGCTGCCCCCAGAAGATTTCTGCGGCGACGCCGCACTGCCGCCCCCTCCCCCATTGCCACCGCCGAGGGCGTACTTGCGGCGCCTGATCTTCGTCTTGAAACTCGACATACGAAAACCGGAATCTGACGACGTGAACCACATTGGAACCGAGTATGTGGTTAATCTCGACGCTGAATGTGTTAGCACCCTTCGCTCGCCTAAGAACTAGCTGTATTTACAACTATTGCGAGTCTTCCGACACGATTGTTTAGTTGTCAACAATCACTGTAGTTTGTTTACACTAACAACAAGCACAATGAAGGCAATATACGCAATAGGGCACATCTACACAAAGCGACTATGCTAAGTTCACTTCGTTCTGTATCTCAAATCTCTTGCAACAACTGCCTATAATGATTCGGACACACACGGGCTAAGTAACTGCTCCATTTACACGATGGCAGGCAAGAGACCTACGACACAGTAGACACATATCACACACAACTTGAAATGACAGCACCAGCCGTTTATGAGTGGGCGGGCTCAACACGCTGCACTAGTGGCACACAGAACAGCACGATAGCAAAGCCGTGGAGGACGCACATTCGACGTTACGCCTGGCCCTCCTGCGGCCACAACCAACACACTAGTCGCCCGCCCGGTGAGCGAGCTGTCGGACGGCGCGCAGTCACGTACGCAGCGCCTCCCGCGGCCAAACCGTCAACTACAGCGCCCGTCGGCCGCTATTGCGGAGGAAAAACAATCAAGACGTGCATGACACGGGGGAACGTCTGGCTCGCCTGGAGAGCGGCAGTTCCCAAAACAAACAGCAGCAGCAGCAGCTTGCAAAACGTTCATCCTGAGAACCGCTGTACTCCTCAGCCCGAAGGCTGCTGTGTCTTGACGTTCTCGTATTTACTGTTTTAATTTCATCCACTCACGATTGACACAGACGTCCTTCCTTCCATCATTCATACGCAAACTGCACGTGTCGAGGATGTCATCGGCTTCATTCTGTACACGCAACAAATACACTTCTACTTACGCTGGGCG
This sequence comes from Schistocerca cancellata, assembly GCF_023864275.1. NCBI lineage: Eukaryota > Metazoa > Arthropoda > Insecta > Orthoptera > Acrididae > Schistocerca > Schistocerca cancellata. Next base: position 595,981,358 of record NC_064627.1, on the reverse strand, counting down.
CACACACCGTTTGTGTGGGAAACATTCTCTCAGTATTAAATTGAGAAGAACCTCCATCCCTCGGTTCTGAACAGGCTCCGGTATGCTTACCTTAGTCGCACGCTAATGCCGGAGACGGAGCCACCCTTACTAATATTCGCAATCAATTAAGGCTCCCCATGCCTCACTACCATTTTGATAGTTATTTGGCTGTGAAGTCGTTGGCTCTTCAATAGTTTATCACTCAAAAAAATGGTTCAAATGGCTCCGAGCACTATGGGACTTAACATCTACGGTCATCAGTCCCCTAGAACTTAGAACTACTTAAACCTAACTAACCTAAGGACATCACACTACACCCAGTCATCACGAGGCAGAGAAAATCCCTGACCCCGCCGGGAATCGAACCCGGGAACCCGGGCGCGGGAAGCGAGAACGCTACCGCACGACCATGAGCTGCGTACTGATAACTCAAACAAACCATATCTTCATTGGTAAGGAAATAAAAGAACTGAAAAAAAAAGGAATCTTCTCTGGGACCAACTCCCAGCCCACGGGGGTATGTGGCTCAAAAGAACAGCAATCCTTCAATGGACTCAATCTCAAGCAAACCATTCTCCTCTTTGGAGACGAGACATGAATATTCCAACGATGCCTCGTTATGAACATGATGCTTGTCTCTGACATTCTCCTCAGTACTGCTACGTTCGAAACACACTGACCATGGTGTTTCCAACGTTTTCCTAAAGCATCACAATTAAAAATTCATTATTCCGACTATTTCCACCTTCTTCAGTGTCCATGTTTCCGAACCATACATGAATATGCCCGATCATACGTGCAACTTAGTAACTGCTTTCTAACAGTCAGGGAGGTAACTGTACGAAGCCAGGACCCTGATTTTCTGTTCTTTCTCGAAAGCCTGTCCGAGCTCGTTCTTTCTTCAAAAGTAACATTTCACGTAGTCACGGCCTTTCATTGAGGCTTATGACCATCACTTATTAATGAACTTTCACAAATCATGTTAGTTCTCTAACGTTTACTTTACCACGCTGTTCTAGGTAGTTTTGTTTTGGAATTAATTTTCTTTTTCTTCACGCGAAGTGTTTCGTATCTTTTCTGATGTCAGCATTAATCTGTGTTATTCGAAATGTCTTTGTGGTTGATTACGTTCTGAACACGACTTTGAAAATTTTCCTTTCTTCAGGGACCCAGTTTCAAATCGAAACGAGTCTCCTGATTAATTTTGAGTTAGACTCGCTCTTTGTGTAAACATACTTTCTCTGTGAGTTACTTTTCTCCATTCATTGATGCTTTTACCTCACTATATATACCCTCAGTTGTTTCGTTGGAGGATTTTCAGTTTTCCCTCTTCTGGTTTTATTTCCAGCAAGCGTATGTTACGACTGGTAATATAAGCGTTTTAGAGAACCGTGTCTTTCAGTATCTTGAATTTTGCTGAGAGACAACGAAGTATTTGTTTTAACCGTTATTTATGTCCAATTGTAATGAGTAAATTACTTGCGAAAGATAAAATTTTCAGCAGACGACTATATGTTTAACCAATCTCCTAGTGTTGGAGTATAACTAGACCTTCTTAAACGGAACAGCTTTAATCACCTAATCCATGAAGGGAGAACATAACGTAGTGTTTCGCTTGTACCACTGAGTAAGGTAACTCCTTTAGTGCTCATTAATTTTTTTATTTAATTTGAATAGATTGAAATATCTCTCTTCTGGAAAATGTTCTTATTTTCAAATTTTTATCATTGTAGTATTGCGTTTTTAAGAAAAATTTTTTATTTTTCGAATTTCAGCTGGTACCGAGTCACTGCCAGCTGACATGGAATTTTAGTTTTTCCATAATTTCTTTCCATTCTTAAATACATGGTTCCTGAAGTAGTTCCTCATCAGTTAGGAATTCTCAACCACTATCTGAGCTATTATTATTATTTCTATACTTTCTCAGACGTTAAGTCTGGTTCAAAATGGAAAGTGACGCGGACCTCGGTCAAGCGTGACTTCCTTGTAACTGTATGGTATATGTTATATTGCATTTAGGAACTTTCGGGTAATTGAACATGTCTCAATAATTACGGATTTCTGTAGTTGTATATATAAGTTTGGATGTAGCTGTATTGCATTGATGTACTGGTGGATATTGTGTGGTATGACTCCTGTAGTTGATAGTATAATCGGTATAATGTCAACTTTATCCTGATGCCACATGTCCTTGACTTCCTCAGCCAGTTGGATGTATTTTTCAATTTTTTCTCCTGCTTTCTTCTGTATATTTGTTGTATTGGGTATGGATATTTCGATTAGTTGTGTTAATTTCTTCTTTTTACTGGTGAGTATGATGTCAGGTTTGTTATGTGGTGTTGTTTTATCTGTTATGATGGTTCTGTTCCAGTACATTTTGTGGTGCATACTTGTATGTGGGAACGTGTTGTTTTATAAGTTTATGTTGTAAGGCAAGATGTTGATGTATTATTTTTGCTACATTGTCATGTCTTCTGGGGTATTCTGTATTTGCTAGTATTGTACATCCGCTTGTGATGTGATCTACTGTTTCTATTTGTTGTTTGCAAAGTCTGCGTTTATCTGTTGTGGTATTGGGATCTTTAATAATATGCTTGCTGTAATATCTGGTGTTTACTGTTTGATCCGGTATTGCAATCATGAATCCTTCCGTCTCACTGTATATATTGCCTTTTCTTAGCCATGTGTCGGATGCGTCTTGATCGATGTGTGGCTGTGTTAGATGATACGGGTGCTTGCCATGTAGTGTGTTCTTTTTGCAATTTACTTTCTTCGTATCTGTTGATGTTATGTGATCTAAAGGGTTGTAGAAGTGGTTATGAACTTGCAGTGGTGTAGCCGATGTATTTATATGAGTGATTGCTTTGTGTATTTAGCTAGTTTGTGCTCGTTCTAGAAAGAATTTTCTTAAATTGTCTACCTGTCTATAATGTAGGTTTTTTATATCGATAAATCCCCTTCCTCTTTCCTTTCTGCTTAATGTGAATCTTTCTGTTGCTGAATGTATGTGATGTATTCTATATTTGTGGCATTGTGATCGTGTAAGTGTATTGAGTGCTTCTAGGTCTGTGTTACTCCATTTCACTAATCCAAATGAGTAGGTCAGTAATGGTATAGCGTAAGTATTTATAGCTTTTGTCTTGTTTCTTGCTGTCAATTCTTTTTTCAGTATTTTTGTTAGTCTTTGTCTATATTTTTCTTTTAGATCTTCTTCAATATTTGTATTATCTATTCATATTTTTTGTCTGTATCCTAGATATTTATAGGCATCTGTTTTTCCATCGCTTCTATGGAGTCACTGTGGTATTCAATATGTAATCTTCTTGTTTAGTGTGTTTTCCCTTGACTATGCTATTTTTCTTACATTTGTCTGTTCCAAAAGCCATATTTATATCATTGCTGAATACTTCTGTTATCTTTAGTAATTGGTTGAATAGTTGATTTGTTGCTGCCAGTGGTTTTAGATCATCCATGTACAGCAAATGTGTGATTTTGTGTGGGTATGTCCCAGTAATATTGTATCCATAATTTGTATTATTTAGCATGTTGGATAGTGGGTTCAGAGCAAGACAGAACCAGAAAGGACTTAATGAGTCTCCTTGGTATATTCCACACTTTATCTGTATTGGCTGTGATGTGATATTATCTTAATTTGTTTGGATATTAAGTGTGGTTTTCCAATTTTTCATTACTATGTTTAGGAACTGTATCAATTTAGGATCTACTTTGTATATTTCCAATATTTGTAGTAACCATGAGTGGGGTACACTACCAAAAGCTTTTTGGTAATCAATGTATGCGTAGTGCAGCGACCTTTGTTTAGTTTTATCTTGATATGTCACCTCCGCATCTATTATCAGTTGCTCTTTGCATCCTCGTGCTTCTTTGCAGCACCATTTTTGTTTTTCATTTATAATTTTGTTCTGTGTTGTATGTGTCATTAATTTCTGTGTAATGACTGAAGTTAATATTTTGTAGATTGTTGGTAGGCATGTTATGGGGCGATATTTAGCTGGGTTTGCTGTGTCTGCTTGATCTTTAGGTTTCAGATAAGTTATTCCATGTGTAAGTGTATCAGGGAATTGCTCTATTGCTGCTTGCTATGAGATTTTACCTAACCGTTTTCGTTTTTTGTCTGATATTTCATTTCTTATCAACTGTGTTAGCTGTCCGATGTCTTTTCTCAGTTTTTCTATTCTGATCTGTAGCCTGTGTTGCCATGCTGGTTTTGTGTGTTTCTTCAGTGTGTTGATTGGTTCTGATCTCTGCCTAGTGTGTATATTTAGTGTAGTGAGTGCTCCTACATAAACCAGTAGTTTTAACTCTTCCATAGTTGCATTTTCATTTATTTTGTTGTGTATGATTGTGTTGATAGTTGTTATTGTTGTTTCGACTTGTGGGTTATTTGGTGGTCTATGCAAGAATGGTCTAATGTCTGTATTTGTGTCTTTGTATTCTATATATGTCAACTGAAATTTTTCTTCTATATCTAACATGTGTGTCACTTCATGTTCTACTTGTGCTTTTTCTGGTGGCTGTCTTAAGATTATTATTATTATTATTATTATTATTATTATTATTATTATTATTATTATTATTATTATTACTGCTGTATGTTTCCTTAAGCAGTTTGTTTAATACTGACTGAGGAATTCGGTATCATTGGAAGGCGACACTCACTCTGTTTTTGTCATTGTAATTTGGATTTTGTGTATCGTTCATTACTGCTGCCTTCCCATCAGCAATAGCTTTTCAAACCACGTAATTTGTTTCTTAAGTCACGAAATTTTCTTCAAAAGCAGCTTGCAGTGCCCTACGCAATGGTTTTTATTCGGATGTTAGCTGTTCGTAATAGCTGACAGAGGCTGGACAAAAATATGGTATCACCGCGAGAAATGCATGCAGATGCTAGCGATGTCTGAAGGTTGCGCTATGGTATTTGAACACAAACGGCACCTGTTGCAATGTCCTCAATTCACAGGAAATGTCCGTCATGGCCAGAACAATGTTCTGTGTAGCTGCGAGTTCGTTACGTGGGAGGTAAGTGAATTCTAACTTGGGCAACTTGTTGGAGCTCGTATGATGGGTGCTTTCACAACCAAGGGAGCTGAAGTGTTTAGCGTTTGAATATTCCGCTAAGTCACAACGCTGACGGAAATGAGTGTCGAGTGACCGTGAGAACCGTCACTGATGAGGATTGTGACAAAAAATAAGTCGACCACAGTAGCAAAAATCACTGCAGAGCTAACCGTCGCACATGTGAACCTTGTCAGTATCAAAACAACACGAAGGGAGCTCCACATGCAGAGAATTGCAGGTCGGACTGAAATTTCAAAAATACCTAACACTTAGGCAAATGCCCAGAACAGGACAACTTTGTGCCGAAGCCATGAAATCTGGACTGTGGATCAATGGAAGAGTGTCTCTGACACTAATTCCAACTTCTGGCCTAGTTTACGCCTGGTGTACGCCGTTCGGAGCCTACGATACTGACTGCTTGTTGCCACAAGTGAAACATGGCGGGACTTCGGCGATGACTCGGGCAGCCAAATCATCGTATTGCGTGGGCCCCATAGATACTTTGTCTCATTACTACCAAACATTATGCGCCCCTATTGGCTGACCAGGTTCATCCACTGGTACAATGTTTGCTTCCGAATGGTGACTGTGTATTCTAAGACGACACGGCCCATATTCCCACAGGTCACATCGTCCAGGACTTGCTTTGTAAGCACAAGAATGTATTTGTCGCATCTCCTCTGGCACTCACTGTCATCACACTTCAGTATTATTGAATCTTTGCGGTCGATTTTGTGGAGAAGGGTGCAGAAAGAATGGTGTAAGATTCCCCTGAAAAACATGAAGTACCTGTATTTATCCATTCCGAGATGATTGGAAGCTTTCTGAATACCATCGGGTTTCCTACATCGTATTAGGAGCGGTAATGTGTGGTGTTTGTGGTGTTTCCATATTTTTGTCGAACCTCTATAGTTTTACTAGCATAGTCAAATATATGAATGCTCTCAGAGAGAAAATAGGGCGTATTTATATGAAGAACGAATAAATCACTTATTACGATTGATGCTAGGTCATTTAAATTCTAAATTTGATGATTGATCAGATTATGCATTTTGCAGGTGACCGTATTTCTGAAACAATGAACGGCCGTTGTGTTGCTACTGAAGCATCTCCAGTCTTTTCAGCCCACAGCATTCCGCAACACAGCTGGAGAGAGATTGAAGGTGCTCGCTGGGCCAGTGCGAGCCGACAGAATGAACTCCAACTGTGGCGGCGCCATGACTCACAAGCCCTGCCTGACTAGGCCGGCAGCTGTGTGCCCGCCTGGATCATGCTTGTTAATCCCGATTAATCTCTAACCCCCACAATGTCTCCGTGTTTATGGCACGCCAACCGACACAATGTTCACAAGCCCTAAAAGCTTCTGAGTCACTTATCCTGCAATGACCAAAGTGAACAGCACATCGTCTCATGGGAAGCCTGCATCTAGTTCGCGGACTGCTACAGTTGTCTGAAGAGCGACAGCTAAACAAGGAATCTGGCTGAAGCTTCAACTAAGAGTAGAAAATGTGTACCGGTGGTCTGCCTTTCCACGCAACCGAATTTTGGGGCTGCGACTAGTCTATGAGAGGAAACGTTACTGGACAGTCTGAAGCGAAGTAACGTTAGAAGTATAGTGTTTATCAGTTCCTCTCCGTACTACTCTGTTCACTTCTTGTACGAAGTCGTGAAGACAAAGTAAGTTGAGTTTCCTATTATTCTGATGCGTACATACGTAGTAAAACATTGATTACATGTGCTGGATGTCAATTCTAAAAAAATATACATTTATACAAGTTAGATTTAATTTTTTGTACAATATCGCTAAAGCGGATATTTCACGCTGTTCTCTGAATTTAGTACTGACTCGTTAATCGACAGCTAGCTACAGGATTACATCAAACACTAAAACAAGTCATTCAAGCAAGCAAAATTTTGACTGCTTTCTATAACTCTGCCGAGATTTAATTCAGATATGAAAAACCTGCTTATAATATCTGAACATACACTTTCACATACTACAGTAAATGTCTAATACACAAGAATGTACTGTCCAAGAAACATGAAGTCTGTATGTCATGAAACTAATCTATTAAAAGAAAAAACTACGTCTCTTAATGGCCAGTATCAAAAAAGGAATTTTCTATGCGATACAATAATATGAAAAGACTGAATTGCAAAACCGTTTACTATTATGATATTTACTTCGTAACGCCACGCCATAAGTTTTGGATGACACATGCTAATCGCTGAATAGCCTTTTGAACAAAGGAAACAAACCTATACCAGTCTTGGTAAAAAAAAGTTTGTTTAAACTGTATTTCAGTACATCGCATCACATGCTATGAAGAAATAAAGGATCTCAACATCGATGCCACATAAATTATTTTTGTGCGAAAATGAACGACTGAAGGATGATAAACGAAAATACGAAATGGCTCTATAGAGAAAATCTCGACAGCCGAGGAAATTGGCACGAGCACTTTACTATGATGAACAGTGACACACGATCCAACACCAAAATCACGAACGGAGAGTGGACCGAGGTCCTGAGACACTAGAATACCGTGTGTATGCGTATCAGGCCTGTGGCTACATGATAATTCTCATCTAAGCGGAAGTGCAAAAAATGTAGCTAACAAGGTAGAAGTTTCGGGCAAATAGTTCTTTAATACAGGAAATGTTTAACGTTTGTCTGTCGCCATTAATATTCTCCATTGCTGTGCGAAGTCGTATTATTATGTAAAAGCTCACTGAAAGCTTATGCACCAAAGAATTTCGTCTGCTTTAGGACCAGTCACGCACAGAACTGATTGACCTCAGCGACAATGAATGAAATCTTTGGAGGACATTACTGAAGACTGCGTCGCTAAAGCTTACTACCAATAACCCGAAAAGCTCTCAGCGGAGGGCTCATCGCTACTTGTATCATTTCTTCGGACGTACATACTGCTCGGATTCCACAGAGCCTACAGATCTCTCAGAACTGTGTGTTCATAAACAGACTTGAGAATTTCGCTATTTTCGAGTTCCGTAACAGGAAGTGAAGTTCGCGAAACGAAAAGGAAACTCGTAATAGTAAGTACCTACCTGGTTATTTTAGGGACAATTAAAGAGACACATTAGTTCACCACAATATACATATAACCGCAGATCGCGTGACAAACCTCGTACTGTATGTTAACAGTTTTGTAACATGTGTAACGGAAAATACGAAGTCAAGTTGAAAAGTAATGCCTCAGTAAGGATGTGAAAGCTCTTACAATTTTTTAAATAAAACAAACGTTATTTACATTCTATATTTTTATTCTTGAAGTCTACACGCAAGCCCTAGTGCGTAAGGTACAAAGTGCTGTAAGCGAGTTTCGAATTCGAAGGGTTCGTCCACTCACGGAGCACCCTCTCTTTCAGCACGGGAATGACAGTCCACACACGAGCGTAGCATCAGTCCAAATTCTTGAGGTTCACTGCCTTCGATCATCCTTCATACAGTTCTGACTTGGCCCCATTCAATTTTCATCAGTTCCCCAAACTTAAGAAACACCTTCGAAGACTTCACTTTTGATAGTGATGAAGCGGTGCAAGTAGCGATGACTGTGGCCCCCATCAACGAAGTCAAACATGCAACTTCAACGGTCTCAACCAGTTGGCCTATCGTTGGACAAATGTGTTTGCGCCAGGGTGGACGTTTTGAGAATTAAATATGTAGACATGAAAAGTAAAGATTTAGAATGTTAAAAATATTTTATTTAAAACGTTTGAGTTTTCACAAAAAAATTCGGAAAGATTACCCTTCAGTACGCCCTCTAACTTCTTTTAAAGCAAATTTCCGTACCAGAACAGTGTCACCGAAGTTAGTTATTTGCTGCGTAGCTGGTTATGTGTGCTTTATGTAGACTCTTCACATACGGTAAGTCGAACAGGATGACTTCTACTGTTGTTCATTTTTGTGACGTCAAATTTATGAAGGATAGCAAATCCTATAGTACTTCTAAACGAAATCTGGCATTTACACACTTAATGGTCTTCACACCTGTCTACAATCACAGCCTACTTAAAATAGTTGAATGACAACATGAGTGTTCAAATTAATTTTAAAATCGAGGTAAACACGAGTAATCTCTGCTACATTATGAACCCCGACTTTCCAACCGAAAATCCCTTTTTTCGATGTCTGTGCAATATTACTGCTGTTTGTGGAAAACCTTAGTAATGTACTGTGCGCTATACCTCCTTTAGGGAACTATACTAGTAAGAACTTAAGTGTTAATTCTCATGTTTCCGACATGTGCTGCTTTTCGGGAAGGTCAGAAGCTGACACAGCACGGATTTGTGCGGTAAGACAACTGTTTGTTCTAGCGAATATTGACAAAATTGATGGGCAAGTTTTGAATACTTCCCTAATTTTGCAAACCGAGGCAAACAATTGGTCCGTCACTTAGGTCAGTCTCTTAGTGGGGCGATTATTAAAAGCAAAGCGACCTTTGGTTGGTGCCGAAACGAAACTCCTGGGCACATCGCACAGTGTTCACAGCTCTTGGCGACTCACCTCCAGATACGAGTGTAACGGGCGTTCGTTGGTAGCAACAGACGCGAGACACAGGAAACACTTAAGCATCTTCGGCGTTATTTTGGTCAGACGCGGTGACAGAAATCACGCTGTCAGGGGTAATTTGGGGGCAGGGGAGGTTAGGCTAATTCCCGGCCGCCAGTGTCGGCTTCGCAGCGGCTGTTCCGTAACACCTTAAAGGGTTTTTACGGGGCCTATTGCCCAACAGCGTAACGTACGGGATCAAACAGGAGGAAGGGAGGTCATTCGAGCTTTACTCTGACAGGCGACATGAAGTGTTCGAGCTGGTGAGCGAGCACTACTATCTCAACTTAGCCCTAGCTCCTAAGTGGCTGCGCAGTGTGCACAATTGAACATACTAAATTACATTATGCCGGGGCCTATTGTGTCGGCCACTGCACTCTGGATTATCAAGATAGGTCTGAGAATGTAATCAGGGCCTGCGCAGACGGTACTACTACTACAGTATTTCAATGTCACTTCTGATATGCAGACAGCGGATGACTTAAGGTGTATTACAGGGAGAGAGGGAGTTTACAACAGTCCGCTCTGTTCACTTGAAAAGGAGAAGAGAGGTAAAGAAACCATAAACGCCAAAACACTGCACAAAAGCGTACTGGAAGACCGGCTATTAGACGTAAATACCATGTTCACATCATATGCACTTATTAAAAAACTTGACTTCGTGAGGCATGTCTATTAATTCACGCCAGGAATCAATTGGCAGCCGAAGCAATAGCTGTACCACAAGAGGAGCAGGAGCTTTCATTCTACGTAAATTCCTTGTATTCAAAAGTGTTTTTTATGGGGTTGACGGACTATCTTAACACACTGCGGACGGATCCCGAGTTTACTCCTTTTTCGCTGCCATACGTTACGGACGGATTTCGATGTAACTCGCATTTCCTACATGTTGTCTTTTGATGCCATCTGATTTGATACTAGTATATTTTTAAGTAATTCGTCTATTAGTTAATGTATCAAATTTCATTGCCTTCTTGTACTTTTTGCTTATTCAGCATCCTGATTTTAAGTTGAAATTTCAAACAGTTACTATGTTCATCTCGTTTTCACAAATGGCCCTACACAAAACCGGAAGGAAATGAAGGAATCTGTAATAATTTTCGAGGGTTTTGATGTTTATTGAGATGTTCCGAGTGAGAAGAAGATCTGGATGATTGTGTGAATCAATGTTTTTATTGTTCTGAGGACGATTCCACTCACAGTGACGTCATTAGTCCTGTGAAGAAGCCTAAGGTCGCATTGTTTCAACATTCCGATGATAACGACGAAGGTTATTCCGTTCCTGTAAATGAGTATTTTTGTCTTAACGCAAACCCGTTCGAGACGGCGCCCGAATCGAACTCTGGTACTCGCTATGCCAGTGCACGAGTAAGACTCAAGAGCCGTCTACAAGGGCAAAAACATAGTTCGCCTTAGAAATCGGATCCTCTTACCTCACTGGGTGAAAAATATACGTTAGACCGTGGATCATGAAATAAAATAATGTTTATATTTTGACTAAAGTTCAGTCTTTATCACACCATTTATGTTTCAATGACACAGGTAACCGGTTTCGGTTATTTTTACATGATCATCATCAGACCCATGGCTCCCTTAGGATGGTAGGCGGAGCTCTCCTCGGCTGCTACGAAGTCAACTGATCGTAGCAGCTGAGGAGAGCTCCCCCTATCATCCTAAGGGAGCCATGGGTCTAATGATGGTTATGTAAAAATAACCGAAACTGGTTACCTATGTCATTGAAACATAAATGGTGTGATCAAGACTGAACTTTAGTCAAAATATAATAATCTATTGATAACTGTATTCCAAAAATGTTTACCAAAATTGTAAAATAATGTTTCATTACATTTAAAACGACACTCCGTAAGCCACCGTACAGCGTGTCGCGGAGGGTACGCTGTACCACTACTTATTTCCTTTCCTGTTCCACTCGAAAATACAGCGAGGGAAAAACAACTGTCAATAAGCCTCCGTATGAGTCCTAATATCTCTCCCCTGTGTTTCTGGTCCTAATGCGCAACCTATGTTGGCGGAAGTAAAATCGTTCGGCAGTCAGCTTAAAAGGTAGGTTCTCTAAATTTTGTCAATAGTGTTTCTAGAAGAGAACGTCGCCTTCCCTTCAGTGATTCCCGTGTGAGTTTCCGAAGCATCTTCTTATCACGTGTTCGATCTTACTGGTAACAAATCTAGCAGCCCGCCTTGGATTGCTTCGATGCCTTCCTTCAATCGGATCTGGTGCAGATCCAAAAAACTGGAGCAGTATTAAAGAACAGGTCGCACCAGTGTCCTATATGCCGTCTCCTCTTTCCTAAAATTCTCCCAATAAACCGAAGTCGACCATTCGACTTCCCTACCACAGTTCTCACATGCTCGTTTCACCTCATGTCACTGCAAAGTTATGCCAAGCTATTTAAATGACTTGACTGTGTCAAGAGGACACTAGTAATACTGTATCCGAATATTACAGGTATGATCTTCCTACTCATCCGCAGCAACTTACATTTTTCCACATTTAAGGCTAGGTGCCACTCATCACACAAACCGGAATTTTGTCTAAGTCGTCTTATATCTCCCCACAGTCGCTCAGCTTCGACACCTTACCGAACATCATCAGCAATCAACCGCAGATTGCTGCCCAACATGTCCGCCGAATCATTTGTGGGTACAGAGAACAGCAGCAGTCCTATGACACTTCTCTGGGGCACTCCTGACGATACCCTTGTCTCTGATGATCACTTGCCGTCGAGGACAACATACTGGGTTCCATTATTTAATAAGTCTTCGAGCCACTCACATATCTGTGAACGTATCCCATATGCTAGTACCTTCGTTGACAGCCTACAAGGTGGCACCGTGTCAAATGCTTTCTGGAAATCTAGAAATATGGAATCTGCCTGTCGCCCTTCATCCATAGTTCTCAGTATATCATGTGAGAAAAAGGGCAAGCTGAATTTCGCACGAGCGATGCTTTCTAAAACCATGTTGATTCGTGCACATATGCTTCCCAGTCTCAATAAAGTTTATTATATTCTAACTGAAAATGTGTTCTAGGATTTGAAGGATACAGAAGTTAGGGATATTTGTCTGTTACTTTGCGAGTTCGTTGTTTTACCTTTCCTAAATGTTGGAGTCACCTTTTACCAGTCGCTTGAGACTTCTGCGCTGAGCGAGAGATTCACGATTAATGCAAGCTACCTAAGGGGCAATGCCGTAGAGTGCTCTTTGTAAAATCGAACTAGGATTCCATTCGGACCTGGTGATTTATTTGCTTTTAAATCTATCAGTTGTTTCTCTACGCCAGGTATGCTTATTACTATGTCATGGCTCTGAGCACTATGGGACTATGGAACTTAACAGCTGTGGTCATCAGTCCCCTAGAACTTAGAACTACTTAAACCTAACTAACCTAAGGGCATCACACACATCCATGCCCGAGGCAGGATTCCAACCTGCGACCGTAGCAGTCGCGCGGTTCCGGACTGCGCGCCTAGAACCGCGAGACCACCGCGGCCGGCTTACTATGTCATCCATACGGGAGTCTGTCCTAGGGCCAAATGACAGTATGTTTCTACAATTCTCCTGTGTGAACGATTTCTTGAACGTGAAATTTAAAACTTCAGTTTTCGTTTTGCTATCTTCAATTGTCACACCAGACTGGTCAATAAGGGACTGAATGGAAGCCTTAGAGCCGCTTAGCGATTAGGAACATACATCTATCTTAAGGATGGTGGTTATCGGCGAAACAACTGGTTTTCAGGTACACCGTTTTTTATGTCCAGTTTAACCTCAGAACAACAGGGTTTCTGAAATAACCCACTTTCGGCTTTTATTGCTATTACTCCCAGTAATGAACGTAGACTTTGAATAAAGACTGAGAAATTCTAATGAAAGAAGGGGTGGTAGATTAAGATCGATATGCGTAGAGGCTGTGGTAGTTATCCGTCTCACTGTCTGCAGCAAAGTGAAGGAGACGGGCGCGGCGACAGCGAAAGGTCGCAAGTGGACCACTTTCCTGCATCGTCACTTTTAGACGGTATCAATTTTTCACCCTGAAGCAACCACAAAAATTAAGGGTTCAGTTATCGTCCCGAGTTTATAGCACGCCATTATCCCGAGTGTGTAGCACGTCAATAAAATTACAGGTATATCAAATGTTCCCTTTGTTCCAAATACTTCCACACTAGAGATGGTCCGTTCTATAATAAAAACAACGTCCGAGAATTACAGCAAGAAACTACTGTACAGACCAGGTGGAGGGAAATCTAGCACGCTGCACAGCAATAGTTACAATATTCTCTCTGCGATGATGCATTGAGTCTTACCTCGTGTTTGTAGCTAGTTTCTAACTGTAGGCATTATTAGAATAGTGCTGATGGCTTTTCCCAATCTCTATACTAACCTAATATTACAAAATAACTGAAATTTTACGAATGAATATTACTCTGAGAAAAAATTCTATTTAAGAACAAAAAATAGCACTGCTGCTGTGGAAAATAGGTATTTCTTTTTTAGTAGTAAAAATTGAAAAACCTTTTATAAGCCGCACCAAACAAGTAAAAATACCGGTTTCGGTTTTAACCGGTCGGCTTTTCCCATCCTAATCTATCCGTGACGATGATTCGGTACTGCGAAACCCGAGGGATTTGCAGTACGAATTCTGTTCACCACATTTGGCACGTCTGACTTATTAGCAAAATGCCAAATGATGTGCCTGGAAGAGTGTCGATTCCAATGGGAAAGCAATCTGTGGATGGAATGTTTTCACGGGAAAGACGTTGGACACAATACATGTACCTAAACAGACTCCAGATCGGAAAATGGCTCTACCTTTCACTGCAAGGGCATTTCTACTTTCCTTAGTGTGGTGCATTTATGATTCCGCGCTTTCGATTCCACTGAGCACAAATTGTTAAAACATTATCACGAAGACAAAAGGCAATTATTTTATCTTGACGGAGCCTGTTATGCGGTAACTGTTTTGTTCCGGTCTCTCTACGTGGAGGAGATTACGTAGACGTCAGATGGTGTGGCGGTGTCGGCGTCGCTACCCAGTCTCACCCAGATACGCCACGCGGCTAAGGCAGATAGCTGGAAACAAAACAGAGAGAGAGTGCACGTCCGGTGGGAGTAGCCTGGCTGCGGAGTGGGTAGTGGGGAGCCTGGAGTCTGCAGCGGCAGCGGCGGTCCAGACAAGGCCCCGCAAGGAGTCAACGCCCTCGCAAGCATCCACACACAACACACAGCGCGCCGCCTCCCTCTGCACCGCACGCCCACTCCGGCTTCCTCGGCCACGCCGCACGCCCACTTTCACGTCTTCCTAGCAGGGCGACTTTACCAGCCATGTATTTCGAACGACCATTTATTTAAATCGCACTTACAGATATTTATATCACGACATGCAAATGAACCGTTTATTCTATAAGAGGGAGCACTGCCGCACTATTACTCCGTCTACTCTAAATCTGCAGAAGTCAGATTAACCACCTTTAAAAGGTAACAAAGAAGTTTAGCAAGTTATGTATACACTGTCAGCTAAAGCATGACGAGTATGGCTAAGGCTCGCAGGCAGCATTTGTTTCAATCGACTCATTCCAAGGTTCAGTTTTCCGTTCCCACGTTGTCTTATCTTTTTGTTTCAGATTTTCGAAGGCAATAACCTGTAGCTGCGCTTCCAATATACTGAAGAAGTTGCGCCGTCCTTCACTGAAATGGCTGGACGCGTTGATCAGTAGATCAACGTATCTACGAGTAATTTGCAAACCAGTGTGAAGTCAACGGCACAAAGTACTTAGCACTGTACATCTTATGCTTTTTTCCCTGTTCTGTTAGAATATACGGCACGGGAGGAACGGCTACTAAAATCGCTCAGTGCGTGTTGAAATTAATCTTGTCCTCGTGGACTCCATGGGAGCGTATGTAGGAAGCTTGAGTTTATTTCTGGCTATTCGCTGAATACACGTTTTTGAAACTGTAAATACAGTAAACGTCTTCTATATTCAGTCATGTGCTTAATAAGGTTCTTCATCATTTCCGTAACGCTCTGAGCTGAGTGAAACAAATCTGTCGCAATTCGTGCCCGACTTCCTTCTATACGTTCACATCCCCTGTTAGTGCTATTTGATCCGAGTCCCATCTAAGTACTTAAGCAATATACTAGGATGGATAGCGTAAGTATTTTGTATGCAATCTCTCTTGGGACTGCTATTTACGAGTATACAACCAACATCTCTAAGCCTGCCACCTGATTCTCCTACGAGTGCATCCATGTGACCATTCCATGTCGCTATCAACTGTTCTATCTAGGTAATTTCTGTGAGTTTAATTATTCCATTTGCGACTCATCGATGTTGTAATCATACGGCACTACCAGTACTGATCTAGTGAACTGTATAGTTCCGCATTTCCGTACACTTCAATAAGTTGCCGATCTTTAGTCCACTTTGAACTCAAGATCTAACTGCATAAGTGAGCAGTTTTTCCAGACAGTACTTCACTCAAAATAATTGCATCATTTGCAAAAAGTTTGGGGTTGAGACGATAAATATTGCCTGTCATATCAGTATTACATTGTGTGAAGAACAAGCGGCCCAATACACTTCCCTGGGGCACGCTTGAAGTTAGTGGTTAATGATCTGCAATTCCATCGCGCCTAAGTTAGGCGTTTCATTCAACCAACCAACCTTCGACTAGATTAATGCTTCACTTTTCATGTTACTCATTGTATCTGCGTACATATACAAAATACGGTGCCGGTAGCTTTTATCTCTTTTCGAACACATATTTTACGTAAAGTAAAATAATTTAGTTTTAATAGGAAAAACAAATCAAGCCAAAAATTTAAATCTAGCTCAAATTACCACCAAGAGCTGTCTGTTAATTTAGTATTGAGAATTTATTTTAAATGCGAGCTCACTAGCCAATTATCTACAGATCACGCAAGTAAACAAACTGAGGTGTTGCCTATGTGAAGAGGAACGTCAGTGCATCCGTTCACAAATGTGGATATCATCCTCTTGCTGAAGACTAAAAAAATTATGTTTCTGTCGAAGAACATCCTGTCTTTTTTTTTAGTGAGCTAAGATGTAGCTCTCAACAACTCTGTATGAATTCATGAGAGATTAGGTGCTTCATTACTATTTTCAGTTCGTGTTCACATTTTCGTACGTTATTCATTTAACACTTCCCTTTTTCCAATAATCATGATGGACATTTAAAATCATACTTAGTAATATGAAAGTATTGTTCAACATATTGAATGAAATTTTTGGGCTGGATAGTCAGAGTACGCCAGAGGGATCATCACGAAAACCAAGAGACGGCAGGGCAAATGATGTGTAGCAGCAACAGACTCTAGGGCACTGATTTATCAGGCTTGCCACAACAAACCTGCGTTAAGCCGAGATTCAGTGCCTTCACAGAAAGTACGGTGAGGATGCAATCACGAAGTCCGTGATGGAACGGATATACACCAATTTGTAGAAGAAAGGAAATAACGGTACATGCAGCCGAAAGTTGCTGACCGCAGGTGCTGACGCCAGAAAAGTTGACAGACGTAACAGCTGCGTAATTTCTGACGCTCGCGAAGTTTTGTGCGAAATCCATCTAGCAAATGTGATCTCTCCGTTGTTAGTGGCCACACGGCACTGCTCAAGTGTTGTTCACGAGTTGTTAGCTAATGAGAATTATGAAGGTATAGTTGTCTTTCAGTGGCTCACGTCTTCTCGAACAGCAGATAGAGAGTAACTCTGGTTTTAATATGATGAGGCACAGTTCGACCTTGATGGATATGTGAACACGCAGAATTAACGAATTTGGAATACGGCAAATTCCGTGTCAGCTGTATGTAACCACCCAAAGGTGTTTTCTGTGCCACGGCACGTGAGTGAGTCTTCACCAAATTTATCACGCTACAGAGAACCGTTAGCGTTACGTACAAACGGTGCAACGATTTGTGAGCAGTGTACCTGAGGACACAATGCTACGGCTCATACAGCCCAACAGTACGAACAGCTTCTTAGATCACAGTTACTGCGGGGGGATAATGGGTCCTTAATGTCTCCACATTGATATCCACCAGACTGTATGCTTTAAGGAAACTGCTTACAAAACGCCTCCTCTCACTACTCTGGAATGCAGAAACAAATTATCGGACGTCTTGTTGCAATGCTTGTACAAACTGTACTACGTGGGCTGTAAAACAAAAAACCACAAAAGCAAAACCAAAAACATGCAATGTCTTACTGTTATGTGAATTGCACAATGGAGACCAGTTTCCAAGTATTGCTGCTGTATTTTATGAGAGTCTTTTTAACGTAATTCCATGAACAGTACGACAGCTGCGATATGAAGTGGCACGTGCAGGCGCCCCAGATTGTTGGCGAACCTCAGACAACGATGGATTTCCCAAGCGACACGTCAGCAGGAAGTACAGTTGAAAGGCGTACCGCAGCGCTTCGCATCCGCCGCTGCCGTTAGGAATTCGACGCGCAACCAATACTTAAGGCGCCGCCGCCTTGTTTGCCACTCGCCTCATTAACCCCTCAGTTAGCACCGTTCCACTTCAGGACACAGTAAATAGAATACAAATGACAGCTGTCTCCCGAGAAAAGGCGCCTAGTGCACGGAGACAGCTGTTTGGCGACTTCATTGAGCACCCACAGCTACAGTCACGCGTGCAATGTTGGGGTTGGGTTGTTTGGGGGAAGAGACCAAACAGCGAGGTCATCGGTCTCATCGGATTAGGGAAAGACGGGGAAGGAAGTCGGCCGTGCCCTTTCAAAGGAACCACCCCGGCATTTGCGTGGAGCGATTCAGGGAAATCACGGAAAACCTAAATCAGGATGGCCGGACGCGCACGTGCAATGTCGCACACTTAAATGTACAGCAATGAATGCTAGACAGACTCTGAGGTAAAACAGTTTGTAACATAACCAGCGTACACGAGGACAAGTACTTTCAACCTTGTGCGGATGTCATCCCATAAAAAAGCAAAACGTAGCTGTAACCAACCGAAACCACTGCAGTAGCGAGTATGACCCCAGGGAACGAGAACGAAGCACTATAGCACTAGGATCGCTGGTCCAGTAACGAAAGAGAGAAACGAGGTGGCCACAAGCTTAGCTAAATAACTCGGAATGAATCACTGAAATAAAACTGATGTGTTCTGATCCACCGCCATGCTTTGTGGAGGCGGTAAAGTAATGCCGGGTACGGCTGGTGGCCAACCTGGTGCGCCCGTGCTCGTATATACTGTTTTAACCGTTTCAAAATGTTTCGGTGCTAATCACAGGTAGACTACAGGTAGAGTACCGTATAGGTAGCCATCGAACTATTAAAACGATAGTAGTTCAAAGAAATGAAGGTAGGGAAAAATAATATTACTGACACAAACTTATTTCAATGCTCAGAATACAGAAAAATAAAGGGAAAAACATCGAGAGATTATCACGAAAAATCACATACATGTAATTCTATATGTAACGGTTTATTTTGTCATCATCAATAAATGAAACACTCGCAGGTTTAACATTAAGGCGAGAAAGTATGTAATTACGGTCGGACTTCGAACACTTTTAGAATGTGATACTCTTAATTATTTGACATATATTTTTCAAGTCGGCATTTTCACACTTAGCCTGTCTGTAGATGACGACTACTACGTTTTACCACTACTTTCTGTTCTGTAAGCCATTATGTAGTGGTTATAAGTTCACTATATAACCACCACGAAACGGTAACAGAGGTGTGGACGCAACTTGACGAAAATACAACGAGGTGACAGACGTCATGGGATAGTGATATGAACACGTACAGATGACGGTAGTATCTCGTACACGTGAACTGAAAAAGCGGTGCACTGGCGGGGCTGTCATCTGGACCCAGGTAATTCATGTGAAAGACTTCCGACGCGATTATGGCCTGATGACGAGAATTAACAGACTCTGAACGCGGTATGGTAGTTGGAGCTACGCCTGTGGGATATTCCATTTCGGAAATTGTTATTGAATTCCATATTTCAAGATCCACAGAGTCATGAGTGTGCCGAGAACACCAAATTTCAATCATTACCTCTCACCACGGACCACGCAAGGGTCGATGGACTCCACTTAACACCCGAGAGCAGCAACGTTTGCGTAGAGTTGTCAGTGCTAACAGACAATTAATATTGTGTGTAATTCCTAGCGAGGTGGTGCAGTGGTTAGTAATGGTTCAAACCCATCTAAATCACTCCAGGCAAATAACGGGATTTTTCATTTGAAAGGGCACGGCCCATTTCCTTCCTCATCCTTGACAGCATCCGCGCATGTGCTTCGTGTCTAATGTCCTCGATGTCGACGGGATGATAAACCCAATTTTACTTCCTTACTGCGTGAAGTAACCACAGACATCAATATAGGACATATGACGAACGTATCCGTTAGGACAATGCGGCAAAAATTGACGTTAGTGGGTTATGGCAGCAAACGACCGACTCGAGTGCCTTTGCTAACAGCACGACATCGCCTGTAGCCCTCTCCTGTTCTCATGACCATATCGGTTTGAGTCCTAGACGACTGGAAAACTGCGGTCTGGACCGACGAGTCCCGATTTCACTTGGTTAAAGCTGATAACAGGGTCGAGTGCGGCGCAGATCCCACGAAACGATGGACCCAAATTCCCAACAACGCACTGTGCAAGCTGGTCGCGGCTCCATAATCGTGAGAGCTGTGTTTACATGAATGGAATGGGTTCTCTGGTCCAACTGAACCGACTACAGACTGGAAATGGTTATGTTCGGCTACTTGGAAATCATTTGCAGCCTTTCATTGACTTCATGTTTCCAAACAACGATGGAACTTTTACAGATGACAGTGAGCCATGTCATCGGGGCACAGCTGCTCGCGATTGGTTTCAAGAACAGTATGGAGAATTTATGGGAATGATTTGGCTACCCAGATCGCCTGACATGAATTCCATCGAACATTTATGGAATTTAATCAAGAGGTCAGTTCGTGCAGAAAATCTTGCACCGGCAACATTTTCGCACCGCTATACAGGCAGCACGACTAAATGAAGCTGGTCCGACAGGATATAAGGAGCTGTACCCATGGTTTCTGTCACCTCAGTGTATAGTGGCCTGGAACAAGGCGCCACGCCTATGAAAATGGCAACGGAAATTGTGAACTGTTAATGGCACAACGAGCCGGTCTGCTACTGACTGTGTGAAACCTAACTGTCACAGGTGTCAGGGTGCCACTGTTTTACTCTCTTCGTTGAACTGCCAAACATAACGAACGTGTTACGGTGGTATGCAATGAAAACCTCGTAGCTCCGTCTGCTTGTGAAAATTCCGAACTCCAATAACCATTGCGTCCAATATTAAAGATATATTTGAAAGTGCATGCATCTCTGTAATTTGTCAGTAACTGTGTTTCTACTATACAGTTACACAATGTACGACATCGTGGTCTCCTGACCTTCATTGCTTACATATTCCACACTCACAATCATATTCCGCACGTCAAGACGCTTCATTGGAACCCAAACTCGATAAGATAAAGTCACGAATTCGTGCAAACGATATGCAACTAACAAGTAAGCGCACCATGGTTGAAACACTCTAGGCTGGCGTACACACATACATTACATACACGACAGTCACAGAAGCTTTTAGTTCGGGAGAGAAACTGCACAACGAGACGCCGGTCCCTTCAGAGGACGACCCAGCCTATGTCGGCTGGTGACCGCCCGTGTAGCAGACAGCGTGGGCCCGAGTGAAAAGGGGAAATGACCCCGTGTTCGGCTTAAAAGCAAATTCCGCTACATTATGTGGGAGCGACCAGCCTACACATTCTTTACACATAGCACGCAGTGTCAGGGATTTTCAAAGGGAGACAGCAAACGCCAATGCTACAGGTTTCCAATGGTCACCTTAAACGAAACGTCATTCTCCCGTTTTAGAAGAGCAGTGCTGATTGGCAGACGATATTTCTGACACCTTGAACTGAAGGAATAATGGAAGAGACTGAAAGATATACCCCTTCACGTCTGGCGTGGAGAGCGCCGTTCCGTTGTCGCTCTTGGAGCGAGGAACATGTCTCTCCTCAGTACTTCACTGGGAGAGCACCTCTGTCGAGATCGAATCGAAGTGCTACTCTATATTGAGTCCTTGCGATTAAGCGTTGTTCACTGTGTTGGCTGACGCACTTATTGTGTGGTGTGAATGGACAGAGTTATAGTTAAACGCCTGCGAGCGAATTTTGAGTGGCATCGCGGTGGACTGGTTATCTGACCGGTGTACCACGCCTATAGTTAGAGATTAGGGCCGAATAGGAATCCCTGTCTTCTTCAAGGCATAGGAAGAGTGATTGGCGAAGGTCAATCCAGATAGAACGAGAGTTATCTTATTTATCAGCAGTGAGCGGCGCAGACAGCAGTC
This sequence comes from Schistocerca cancellata, assembly GCF_023864275.1. NCBI lineage: Eukaryota > Metazoa > Arthropoda > Insecta > Orthoptera > Acrididae > Schistocerca > Schistocerca cancellata. Next base: position 595,959,267 of record NC_064627.1, on the reverse strand, counting down.
ATCGCAGCTTACAGTATTGTGCGCTACAGCTATTGCGAGCCCCGTATTTCCTCCACTTCACTGCATTTCACACGCGACAGCCTCGACCGTACCTAGCAACATTCTAAAGGATAATTATTCAAGCAGAGTAGGCGCGCCTCTCAGCCATTCTGCCAAGTCAACAACAATCTTAAACTTTGTGTAGAAATTTCATTAGGGAATCCTATCCTTGAGAGATAACTTCACATTCCGAAAAGAACCAGGATATAACTTGTTCAGTTCATAACTAAAAGTGCCATTGTGATTTCTCAGAATTTTTGCAAAATAAGTAATAGCTTTCGTTAGTTTCTTGTTTTTCTTACACTAACTAGCACTACTCCAGTGCCCAAGTATCCCACTAGTTACGTAAGAAATTTTGTGAATTTTTGTGTCATTTCCTTACAGCGGACGACTCCAGAAGATATTTATTGCTGAAAGTTTTTCAGGCATTTCTCTTTAGAACGTTAGGAGCGTCTGTCTGACTTCTGTAGTAGTTTGGGGGTGAAAATTGCATCTTGCAGGAGCCACGGGGTAAAGGGTACATCTCAGATTAATCCGTTGCGCAGAATAACAGATCAACCCCACACCTCAGAACAAGAACAACTTTCTGTGCCACTTTTATTTGTTAAGAAACAAATTCGCTTCAGCTGCAAAATTTAAAAAAATCCAATTACGAGGTGTTCATTGCCTACCATCTATTTAGTTACAGTCACGATCGGCATCGAGTGTCAGCGAATAGCGATGTAATCAAGGGACCTCTGGGCTAACTGATACGAAAATAAATGCGGAATAGTAAGTTAGAACTTTTAAATTACTAGCAGACGAACGTGAGCTATGGAGATTGCTATTCTGTCGTCCCATTTTACACGAAGGGCTTTCCGTTTGCGTGCCCGAAACTTATGAAGCTGGTGGTAAACATGGACTGCCAGTATGAAAAAGCTGCTCTAGTGTGTGGGGAATTAAAAGCGTAGTGAAGAGACAGAGGCAATTATCGTGGCAAATCGGCGTTGGACGCGCCGGTGAGCAGGAAATGAAAGCCTATTCTGCGCGCCCAAACGTCCAAAGGTCAAGTGCTGGCGCGCACGAGCCCTCTGCGGCGGAAATCGAGGGCTGCGGAGAGCGAGGGTTTGGGCCCCGCCCTCCAATCCACTCAGCGCCGCAGTCCGGCGCTGGCTCCGGTTCCAGTTCATTTGTGCGCCCTTGCAAATGGCCCACAGCGCCAAGGTACGACTCACTTCTCCGCAATTTGTGCAAGGTGCTCCCTGCCGACTCTCGTAGTGATCTATTCGGAAATCAAGTTTTCAAAAAGGGTTGCCGAGCACATGCACTAACTACATCGAACTTACAAAACACGTTTTGTTCTCTGTCTGGAGACCGAAAAATCTCTGTAGGAAACTCCATGTACTGCGCAAACAATGATCGTGTGAAAATCAGCTCGCTCTTATCGTCCACGAGACTGAAGCCAGTACACGTCTGTAGTGTTCCTTTACATCCACAAGGCGTTCTCACGTCATCTAACGAAAAATTTGTTATTCGACTGAAGAGTTCCCAAGGAATACAACACAGGACGTTATTCACATTATTCTTTTCGGGCCTGCAACAGGGTCACACAATCACGTTCACGCAATACTTCATAGGTCCATCTGGGTGACATCTTCAGGTGCGACCGCTGCCAGACTGACGACAAACTTCGAGTCACGGTGATTACTGTACGATTCGGCTGCACACTCGACAAGAATATTATCAGTTAATATGCAGATAAAGTTTACGTAGTCACAGCGCCTCTAGTCTAAATGGAAGAAATATTCTCACACAATAGTAACTTCGCAGCATGCCTCAAGGTACATTTATAGGGCCATTACTTTTATTTACCTATACAGATGACCAATTAGGTAACGTCGAAAGTTCCACTACGGCTGTTGTGGATGATTCTGCTGTCTATAGAGACGTTGCAACGCTACGAAACATTAACGAAATGTTGAAAGGTCTACAGAAGATCGACGCTTGCTGCTGCGATTGCCAACGGACCTAAATATAAACAAATGTAACGAACTACGCGGTAAGTTCGCGGAAATTCTGATTAATGTATGATTACACGAATGTTTAACTAGTGGATTCAGTCCATAAGCATCTGAGAGTAGGCACGACATACAGAGCGATTTGATGTGAAACGATCATACACCGTGCGACAGCGTTCATAGTAGGATATTAAAAACACACCATCAGGCAGTAACTGTATTTATTACCTCTTATGTCAATAGTTAAAGGTATGCCATTTACTAATGTGTAAGTCATTGTCCATTGCGTGGATTGCTTTTTAAGTATGACTCCTGTTAAATGATGTCCCCTCTGCACAACACATTCATCTATGCGGCGTTGGAAGCTTTCCATAACTCGGCGGAACGTATTCCCTGGGACATTGCGGACGGCAGTCCTGATGAAATCCTTCAACTCAGGAATAGTGGCACACCGTGTTCGGAACACTTCTTGCTTCAGGTAGCCCCAAAGGAAAAATTCTGCACATGAAAAGTAAGGTGAGCGAGGAGGCCACGAAATGTCACCAAAACGGGAATTAACTCTATCGGGAAATGTCTGTCGCAAGAAATCCATGCACATTCTGGCTGTATGCGAAGTCCATCCGTCTTGTTGAAACCATAACTGTTCCACATCCACATCAACCTTACCTAACTGAGGAAGAACCAAGTCTTGCAGCATCTTTAGGTAGCGTTCACTGTCGACCGTTAAGCCACACCGCTTTCATCCTCAAAGAAGTACGGGCCAATAATCCCAAACGAATCAACTCCACACTACACTGAGACACGAGAACAGTGCAAGGGCTTGATGCGCAGCTCATGCCATGCGTGTTTATACCACTCCAATAACGCATATTCTGTTTAATCACTGAACCACATCACTCGAAATGAAGTTCATCTGACATCAGGATGGTGTGCAAGATTTGTGGATTTTGGCGAAGGAAATCACGCATGGTTAGGCAGAATGTTTCGCGTGAAACCCAATCGCGAGGCCTAATTTCCTGAACAATCTGCAGCTTATGTGGGTGAAAAATGGAGATCTTAGTGCAATATTCTCCTGAATGAGCGATCGGGCATATGCACAGTTCGCGCATGACGACGAGCAGATCTTTTTTGGCTACTCAATAGCGCAGCACGAAAATTTTCCACGGCTTCTGGTGTCCGCACAGTTCTTTCACTTCTTGCCGGTTTGCCACTGCAAACAGAACCTGTTGTTCGAAATGCACGTACACACAATGGCCCCTCCACCTGGAACTTTCCCATGACGTCCCAAGTTGACATGTCGCCGAAACAGACGCTCGGTAGCATTAACAGAGTCGTTATTCTTGAAATAACTTTCAACGGCAACGGCACGATGCTGTGCACTCCATCGCTCCATACCACTGTCACACTCGAAATGGCAGCTCATTAGTACACGAATGCGACACGAGCTGGCGCGCTTTCCTGCAGTACGTCACTGTTCCACACAAGTCAAATTACACTATGAACGCTGCCGCATACAACACAAACTCAGGAGGTGCAACTCACCCCCGAAGGAGGTAGTGTAAAAAACAATAGTTCGACCGATACTTTAATATCGATTGTATGGGATCCGTACCAGAAAAGATTGACAGAGAAAACAGAAGAGATTTAAAGAAGAGCAGCGCGCTTCGTAATATGTTTGTTCAATTAGGGCGAAACAGTCGCGGAGGAGCACATCGGCATTTACGCTGCAAGAGAGGCTTTGCCCGTCACCCGTCACTTTGTGTTCCTAAAAGAGTCAGGGAAAACATACTCGTGTCTCCTCTGTTGAGAAGTAGATGAAGGTAAACCAACAATATTTCTTCCCAGCACCATTTGCGACTGGAACAGAAACTGGAGGACGTGACAGTATTCTCCAACACAGACCACAAGATGGCCAGCAGAGTGTAGCTCTAGACGGAAAATAAAAGGTGTGCAAATCCAAAACGCAACATTAAGAAAGTGAGTGTCCATTTCTTAGTGCTGAAAGAATTTAATTTCGTATACACATACGCTGCCGGACAGCTATAAAACTTAAAGAACACATGTAGAGCAGTTATCTATGAAGTTTGTCACTGACGATGTATTTCAAACAATGAAGGCGAAACACGTATGGCACGAAAAATTAGTTTCATTCAACAGCAATTAGCTGGATACAAAGTGATGATTATTAACATAATAATACTCACAATGACTACGACAGCACAACGCAAGTCAAAGATTTACAGATTTAATACGTGACCACCCATGACAATTTTCCCTGTCTTACTGGACCCGAATACAGGACATCGTGTGAGTAGGTTATAGCAACAATACCCCCAAAAAATGAGGGAAAAATGTACCGAAAGAATATACTGATGTCTGTAATAACGGCTATTTTCCAGCAACTACACAGAACAGCGCAAATAAATGTCTAATATCTTTGACGATAATGTGGTATACTACCATAAACGGATTATAACGATAGGTTTGTCTGCGGAAGAACGAATGTAGGTGGTAATGAGAGAATTATATTATAGAATTAGAAGAGTATGCGAGAATGTAAGAGCAACCGTAAGACGGAGGTAGGAGACTTCTGTGCCCTAAACACGGAACTTGGTAACTGAAGTGAGCGTGGAATAGCCAGAGTTGTGTCATCTAAACATGGAATTTCACGTTGAGAGGCATTCTCGCGCGGGAAGAAGGTGTGAATATTGTGATATTTCGACACCACACAACGAAATGTGCGCAAATGCGACGCACCATCGCTCAAAAGAACAGACGCCCTATTAGAATATTAGCTTACGAAGAAGAACTGTAAGTAGGCTGTTTATGTTTTCTTATTGGCAACGTTACGTAGCGCTCTGTATGAAAATCACTGGCTGTGCTGTGTGCAGCCTGTGGCTAGTTTGCATTTTTGTCTGCCATTGTAGTGTTAGGCAGCGGCAGCTGGATGTGAACAGCGCGTAGCGTTGCACAGTTGGAGGTGAGCCGCCAGCAGTGGTGGATGTGGGGAGAGAGATGGCGGAGTTTTGTAATTTGTCATGAACTGCTATATATATATGATGATATTAAGGTAAATACAGTGTTTGTTCTCTATTAAAATCTTTCATTTGCTAACTATCCCTATCAGTAGTCAGTGCCTTCAGTAGTTTCAATCTTTTATTTAGCTGGCAGTAGTGGCGCTCGCTGTATTGCAGTAGTTCGAGTAACGGAGATTTTTGGTGAGGTAAGTGATTTGTGAAAAGTATAGGTTAATGTTAGTCAGGGCCATTCTTTTGTAGGGATTTTTGAAAGTCAGATTGCGTTGCGCTAAATAATAGTGTGTGTCAGGTTAAGCACAGTCGTGTATAATTTGTTCTAAGGGGACGTTTCAGAACTGTATCTGATGTTAAAAAAAAAAAATTCTTGAAAGGTCGTTGGAGGTTGAAAGTGCTGCCGTGACTTGAGTGCAAAGGGGGCAGAAGTTGAATATGAACTAATATAGGATATCTGCGTGCGTCTCAGCTGATCGATAACGTCCGAACGAAGACTTTGAGATTAACGTGTAAGGTATAAAGGCACAGAATTCAGAAACGAAAATATTGTTCACATATGCGACCATATGTAGCGTATTTAGTAGCTTTCCAGTTAATGGCTCTACATTTGTTTTCTGAACGAACCCTGTATGTTCTACAACGGTCTGTTGAAATATGTTACGAATAATATTTGGATCAGGAGGACATAAACTAAGAATTATCAACGTGTTAAGAGCGTCTGAATGTCTTGATAAACCTAATATTCGAGACTTTTTCCGTGAAGATATAAAGCGAGACACGACAGAAACGAGTACACTGTCGATACGAGCCAGTTCTCTTTGACAAAAATGAAAAATGGTGGGCGGAAGCTCGCGAAGCCTGACTACATGGAAATAACCTAATAACAACTGAAGTACTGAAGCATACTACCCTTCAATGGTAAAAATTAGAGCTTCATTGAACGAAATTATTTCATATCCAGTTTCAAAACAAATGAACCTGGTTCCTGGTGTATTACAAAGCCCTCAGCTCAAACCGAGACACTGAGTCGCTGACACATCTGTGGTTGACACTGTCCGCTGGACTGCAAAATAGATTTGTACGTTCTAACATACGGACAGACATTGCATGAAAAATATATATCGCCACCGTAACAAGTTTGCGGTAAGGATCCGACAGCCGACTGCAGTACCCACTTATGCTGTTAACACCCAAAATTGGTGTAAACGTTGGTGGTCCCAACGTCTATGGACTATTACTTTCGGGCACTGTGACGTATAATACCAAGCAAGAAACATGTTATTCAATCTAGTATCTGTGAGCCGGAGAAGAGATCAGGCTTCAGCAGTTAACGATACTGAACATGTTATGAGCACGCACATTTCTCTATACTGTGGATGCCTTCGGATTGTGGAAGTCAACAGCAGCACACTTAGAGCAGTATTCTGTTGGCAATCTACAGCAGAAGTTTCCTCACTGTTTTGCGGAAGAATTATTCATCATCCGGTGCAGTCCCAACACTTCATGATTCACTTCTGTCACTCGCCAGAGGTTTTACACTGATTCTGTGTCTCATCACACCCTCAGCTTCATGCTTCGTGCGAGCTATCAATATTGTTATAGTTTTCACGAAGACTATTTTACCATCATTATGTTGTAGCGCACAGAACCAGATAGCCGCTTTAAGGGCAGCTAAGAATCCATCTGCGCATTTTAATGAAACATCCGCCAAAAAGTTTAGTCTGCTAAAAATCCAGTGTTTTATTACGGTTTAATGCAGTACAGATGGATAAATGTTTCGTGGCGAAATGAGAGAGGAGAATATTATACTTTGGGGTGTAGTTAGCGTAACTGAAATGTTTCTTCATTGGAATGTAAGATCAGTGTTTTTCGATATAATCATATCCTACCGAATAGGAAAGTAACGCAGCATCATCTTCGTCAAACGAATTACAAGCAACGCCCTCTCAAGGCGTTACGCGATGCTCTTCACAGATTCGCTCTTGACGCCATCGAGCGACAACTGGCCGAACTACCAGCTCCGCGGCGGCTTGCCTAGATGGCAGCATTTGCATTATGGAATGCAGCGAAGCCAAATCTGCTTTTAACGTATGCAACTGTATCTCGCACCGCCAGAACAAGAATTGCGTACAGAGACAAATTCGTAATACAAAGATGCCTCTTACAACATTTCCAGCTTCAGGAATAATTATACAGGTGAGTTATGACGAGCTTTTTACCTTTGTAGTTCAATGGAAAAAGGGCAGATGCACCGCAGGCACCTAATTTATGATCACGTTAACCAGGAAACTAACACGAGATATTACCATTGGCAATCGGTACTGCGCGCGTAACTAGCCTGAACAGAAACAACGAGCAGTAACAGCGACACTCTACCATAGTCGAGGGCAATTGCTACACTGAGGAAAGAGTACTAGTAAATGGAGAAGAAACATATGGATACGTACTAACTGGACCAATACTGCCATACTGGGTTACACTTTGTTTATGTACCCTGAACGTAACTGGATCGGCACAGCATGTTTTTTGTTGGTGAAACAAGGTTGGGGCGCAGGGATGTGATTCTTTTCCAAGGAAGACTGTATACCAGCCGTACATCAAGAGTCTCGGGGTAGGATATGCAGTCCAAATTCTAAAGCGGCTGTCCTTCGGAAAGACAGTTCGGAGAGTGGGCATCACGACCCAACAGCTCATAACCTTAGTTCTACGACCCACTTTCACTCACTCAGGCTGATAATGTGAAACGGTAGCGACAGTCTATCCAAACAAGGTGCTATCCCTAAGACCTTATTAGATGTTCGGAAAACGACTTACCTTTTACGAAGAACAGATACGGTAAACCTCCGTGTTCTAGCACACTGCTGGTTTAATCAGACTTCGCAGCAAGGATCCCCATGGAGGATTTTCGCACAAAGGACATATACAAAATTGTCACCCAAGGCTCGAAGCGTGAATATGATAAGGAAAGTATCTATCGTAAGGAAAATATTGCTTTATGCGTTTAGCGAATCTTTCCAGTTGACTAGTGCACCAAGAAAAAGTCCACCGAAACCTATCTGTACCCTTTTACTCTTGACTTATAAGCTCCACCCTCCATACCAGCATCCAGTGACGCTTGTTGACTGGTGATGACACGGCGGCCGGTCGGTCCCGGTGGGCTCTCACGGCCTGTTCTGGCGGAGTTTTTTAATCATCTTTATAGCCTCTCCATCACTAAATAAAATTCTAAAGCTGTACAATACTTTTGGTAACTCATACTCCATAAACTACACAAAAGATGTAGCAACGGAAATTAATGACATATGAATCTCTGCAGTCTTTCTTCTATCGATGTAACTTATTTATTTACAAATGTACCAACTGAAGAAATAATAGAAATAATTTTTGAAATCTTAGTAAAACACAAAAAGTTAGTTTCAGAAATATCGGAAGTCACACGCTGCAACTAATATTCTTACAGAGTTATCTTACCTTGAAGGGAAGAGTTTACTGATAGAAAGAGGATCTTGCCATGGGCAGTAGGATATCACATTTCCTGGCATATGTATTTCTCAGCCATTTGATTTTTACAGGAAACAGTACACTCAAAAGTAAAGTAGTATATTACTGGATGTATGTTGATATACTGCTGCTGTTATGATGTCACAAAGGAGGAAATGAACTACTTACATCATTCCATTCTTTCTACAAAAATGTAAAATTCACAGAAAAGCATGAAAACAACAAAAGCATGAATTTCCTGTCTTAGAATCACCTCCCCCCAACAAAAACAAATTCCGCACATATAGAAAACACACATACATGAACGTGACCATAAGCAATATCTGACACTGTGCCACAACACAAAAATACGCAGTATTTAGGACCATGCTATAGATACCACACTCACTCAATTTAGAAGGAAACAGCCTTAAGATAAAACTGAATACGGTAAAAGCTACTGTCATTAACAATGGCTATACAGCTAAGACAAATGATAATTTACACACATAAATACACTAAAACAGGAACGAATTGCGGCACTGACGGAAGAGAGAATATCTGCTAGCGTTCCATATCTAAACCCCACCTCACAAAAAACTGATAAGCTATTCGAAAAAATTTAGCAATTGCATGTTTGACTAATAATAAATTAAGACACTTAGCAGTCCACAACATAAACACTGATATCTAAAAATTTAACGGTAGAGTATATCAAGTACAACACAGCAGTTGTCCTCAAAACGTTGGGAAAAAAGGCAGAAATTTCAAAATCCGTTTCTACGAATACCAGCGGAAACTGAACACTATCAAAAGGACAGATAATTTCCTAGTACTACACAAAAAAAGGCAACGGTACGCCCCTACAATTGTTACAGCTGGAAATACGCTTTCATAAAATAAATACGTTAAATAAACACACATTTCGGTAGCTATAGTTATTTAAATAACTATGAAGTTTTACTTTACAATAATATCCTTCCATATGTAAATTTATTTAAAACTGATACGACACTACATTAAAGACTTTATATTTCATCAGCTCATATTAAACTGCAGCTGCGAAGCGTTTTGAAATGTATAAATAAGTGTGAGGCTTGAGTTGTATGATGTGTGATTACGGAATGGATAAACGTCTGCTGGCATTAAGACCAAAAATTTTCTTCCTGGATTATCCGGTAAGTTTTTTTTCTGTTTCTCGTCGTATTTTCCGTCGTTTGATTTAGGAATTACGAAGCACAAAAACTAACTTACTCACGACAGGAACACACTATCCACAGCACCTGTCTCAATGTTACTGTTCACACGTTCTGTGTGTAGAGTAAAGTCATGTAAACAACTGCAAAATTTGGATAAAACTAAAGAAAAAAGTACATTTTATTTCTACGGACTGAACTGTTTATTGATGTATACACATATTTTCCATTTAACAATAAGATATTTATCTCGGAATCAAATTTTCATTTTTTCGTATCGCCAATAATAAAAAAAAACAAAAAATATTACTTTTATTACAATATATGATTCAATATTTGTTGATCTATATTGTTGTTAATAAATAAGCTTATAAATGCACAAAAAAGTTGCTACTAATGAGACTGGAACCAGCGGCATTGCAATCCCGAACATTTGCGCTACGTAAAGTGGGAAGGTAGAGAAGTGGAGGACGTGACTACCCCTCACCGAAAGAACGGTTTACTAAAAGATTTGTACGTATCTTATTTCCAAATCTCTCAGCACATGATAAACATGGAGCCTCTCCTAAGAAAGTTCAACATCGGATTTTCTATTTAGGTATCTGATAGCGGGAGCAGGTGCACCAGCCAGCGTCGAGCTGCCCATGTACACGAACAGTGACAATGCCACTCTGCGAGCCGAATCGGAAGGTGGGAGCCAGCGAATAAGCTGGGAAACCGTGGAACGGACAGACGTTATGTGTGAAAATTCAGAATCGTAATTTAATCCCTCCCTCCTGTTAACAATGCGGATGAGAAATTCAGTACGATTTTGTCGTGGTACACGGTAAAGGTTTCTTGTGATATTGCACAGATCATATGGTGGACGACAAGAACAGAACTACGAATGACAGCTATTTCTGAATTTTTTTTTTACCCAATAAGAGACGGTAAAAGAATTACTGAAAATCGGAAGTACACTTCAGCCACACATGGAATACTGACGGTTCACGGCAAGAAGGCGCTGTACTGGATATCAAACCCATTGCTGCATCCAACACAGGCTCTCAATAGATACATTTTATTGAAAAGTCAATTTACGAACAGGAAAAATACTGAATATGTTGTGCCGATCGAAAATTTGTGCCATACCAGTACCAACTCCGATTTCCTGCTTTCCGCATGCCGTCGCCTTTTCCAACATGACAACCGAGCATGTCTCCGGGTCTGATTCGAACATAAATTGTTACATGTTCTCGGATATGATTTGCGAACACCAGAGTGGGATCTGAGTCGCTGGAGAACTGTCGTTTATCTTGGTACAAGCCATCTATGAAAATTAGCACGTATTTTTACTGGTCACGATATAATCTGTTAAAAAACATTTCCATTCAGAGTTTCCGAATAGTTAATCACTTAATGTGACTATATCTTGTTTATTTTCATCGCTATCATTTTATTTCGCTTCATAAAATCTAATAACTTCGCACCTTGTATTAGCGCAAAAGGAAAATTTTATTAGACTACGGATCTCAAGTCCAACTACGGCCGGTTCACGATACTGGGGCTGACAACATAAGCATCTCATTACTCTAATTACCTCTTGCAGCCCACTAAATGGATGACGTCAGTCAAGAGACACCGTATTCTCCGGCAAGACCGAAGGAATACGCCACGTGTTACGATAATCTAAGAGCAGTGCACTTCATGCTACGACGATGAAAGATGAAATACCCACAGCACACGAATCGTAGGCGCCACTATAGTCTCTGCTAGCTAGTGTAATTGCGTCACTTTGCAGACAACGAGGGCAACAAATTGCAATGCGTTATCTTTCGGGTTTCCTGTCAAGGAGTCCAGGAAATACAAACTTTCGTACTCCGTTGTGAATGGTCCCCTCAAGAAGGATCTGTTGATTCTGCTCTCACTACTGCCTGAGATTTGATGTTTATGTAACAGGTTGTGTGTGACTCCTCGTCGTTTCTAAGAAGCTTTTTCCTATCCATTGGGCCAGACTGTTTGACCAACACTCCTTGAAAGGACAAGGAGGAGAGGACTACTAACGATGTTAATTTATTCTTAAAAAACTGATCTACAAGACAGTTCAAATGTTTTGCGCTATCCGATGTATGTTTACAGGGAATTTTCGCGAGTCTAAAATTGTTCGATACTTCGCCAGTCGATGTCGCCGAGCGGTTCTAGGCGCTTCAGTCTGGAACCGCGCTACCGCAACGGTCGCAGGTTCGAATCCTGCCTTGGGCGTGTATGTGTGTGATGTGTCCTTAGGTTAGTTAGGTTTAAGTAGTTCTAAGTTCTAGGGGACTGATGACCTCAGGAGTCCCATAGTGCTCAGAGCCATTTGAACCATTTTTTTGTTCGATATTTCGTAGTTAAACTGACGGTTAAAGTTTCCTCGACGAAAACCAACGCGGACGTTTTGTCAGTTTCTATGTTACACTGACCCCATTAAAGCCAAAAATAATGCCAACGCTTAGACATACCGTGACTTTTTTTCAACTATTGTTGTAGAAGTCGACGTGGAAACTTAGAATTCTCACACAAAAATCTTATTGTTCTTGTTACATTGATATAATAAACAGTTGTTGCTTGTGTCGACTTACGTAATACAACTATTTTGACATTATCTTTAACTGGTGACAAGGGCGGTTAGTTGGGTTGGGAAGAATGGGGGTGTTGAGATATTAAACAACGATGTCGTCAGTCTCACGGTGAAAGAGTACGTCTGGAGTTACTCATCTCATTCAGAAATTTGATCGAAGTATAGCGACACAAATAATGCCATTCACCTGGAAGATTCGCAGTACGACAAGTGAGAAGTCTAAAAACATAATGAATATCAGTTGGGCCGACAGCAGGAAAGTAAGGTAGCAGAATGATCAAGTTCCGCAATCCACCCGATCCGGACACGTTATGCACTACAGAGTTAAACGTAGGAATAGAAACCTGTTGAACTGTTTTCTCGTCAGCAGCTAGTATCAATGACTAGGAATCCTTAGGATACTGACTTTATCGGAGAGCTACATCTTTAAAGACAGCAGAAAAATTGGGAAAGCTGGATCCAAAAACAATTAAAATGTAATAGAAAAACGGTGGCCGAGGCAGTTGGTGGAAGAGGTAGGGTCCACGGTCCCCCGCACCCAGCACGCGGCGGGACACATCCTAAGACTGAACTCAACGCCCCCACCATCTGGTGAAAAGTTATCTGTTCAGCACCATATTGATTTTTCCAACGTAGATTTTTATATTTTTCTGTAGTTTAGCAGTTCCTTCTATCCCGCACAGCAGGATGCTGTCGCCGCCTGGCGTTTTCTCTCCACAAAGTGCGGCATTACGGCGGTGACGGGGGCGGCGCCTTCACCTGGCAGCCAATAGGGCAGGAAGCAGGCCGCGACCTCCGGCGGCGCCTCCGGGCGGCGGTAATTCGCGGCTGGCGGGGAAATGGCAGTGGCGACGCGCAGGATGCGGCCAATTCACAGGCCGCGCAGCACGGCGCCTAGTGCGGACACAGCCGCGACACGCTAAGGCGCCTGCCAGATCCCTGCTTCCTACCAACCGGTCACTCGCTTTTTCCGGTCACTATCGCACACCCATGTCCGCGTCCCGACTGCCGACTGATTTAGTGCATGCCAAGACTTCCCCCAACTGCACCAATGATCTCTTTACTGCCACCATGTAATGCACTGAGATGACAAAAGTCATGGGACACCTCCTAATATCGTATCGGACCTCCACTTGTCTTAGTGCAGCAACTCGACGCGGCGTGGACTCGAGAACAGTCTGGAAGTCCCCTGCAGAAATACTGGGCCATGTTGCATCTATGGAGTCCGTAATTGCGAAAGTGTTGCCGGCGTAGGATTTTGTGCATGAGCTGGCCTCTCGATTATGTTTCACAAACGTTCGATGGGATTCATGTCGGGCTATCTGTATGGCCAAATCAGTCCCTCGAATTGCCCAGAATGTTCTTCGAACTAATCACGAACAACTGTGGGCCAGTGGCAGCAAACATTCTCATCCATAAAAATTCCTTCGTTGTCTGAGAACATAAAGTCCATGAACGGCTGCAAATGGCCTCCAAGCAGACGAACATTACCGAGGGAAAAGTCCATTCCATGTAGAGAGAGGCCTCACTATTGCAGAACCACCACCATCTTGTGCAGTGCCTTGTTGGCAACTTGGGTCCAAGGCTTCGTAAGGACTGCGCCACACTAAATCTACCATCAGCTCTTACCATGTGAATCGGGACTCATGTGACAAGGCCACGGTTTTCCAGACGTCAAGTGTCCAGCCGATGCGGTCACGAGCAGAGGCGAGGCGTTGCAGGCGATACTATGCTGTTAGCGAAGGCAACCGCTACAGTCGTCTGCCGCCATAGCTCACTGACGCCCAACTTCACCGCACTGGCCTAACAGATGCGTTCGTCGTGCGTCCCATACTGATTTCTGTGGTTATTTCAAGCAGTACGGAAGGAAGATTGGGTTTAACGTCCCGTCAACATTGAGGCCGCTGAAGACGGAGCACAAGCTCGGTTGGTGTCAAGGCTTGGGAAGGAAATCGGCCGTGCCGTTTCACACGATACATCCCGCCATTTGGCTGGAACGATTTAGGGAAGTCACGGAAAACCTAAATGTGGGTGGCCGGACGCATGTTTGAACCACTACTAACCACTGCGCAACCTCGCTCGGAATTTCAAGCAATGTTACTTGTCTGTTAGCACTGACAACCCTACTAAAATTGTCGCTGCTCTCTGTCATTAAGTGGCCGTCGGTTACTGCGTTGTCCGTAGTGAGAGGTAAAGCGTGAATTTCTGTATTATCTGCGCGCTCTTGACGCTGTGGATATCGTAATAATGAATTCCGTAATTATTTCCGAAATGGTGTGTCCCTTGTGTCTAGCTCTAACTACGATTTCGCGTTCAGAGTCTGCTGATTCCCGACGTGCGGCCATGATCAAGTCGGAAGCCTTTCCACATACATCACTTGAGTATAAATGACAGCTCCGCCAATGTACTGCCTTTCATATCTTGTGCAAGCGAAACCATTAACCTAAGTATTGGCACAAAGATTAACTACGAAACGTAGATTGGCGGGCTTTGATGAATAGTCTGTACTGCTACATTTGCAAAGTAGTATTAAAATAAGTCACCAGCCGCTGTCTGATCGGCGACACACGATTAAATTTGACGGACCTGAAGAGCTAACGATTGATGTCCTGCGTTTATCTGTCTGAATTAAGGAAGATTCAAGAGCCGACACCACTACCTGCTCATAAATCGCCTACAGCTGGTTCCCTGCAATTTTCGAGGACAATCTCCACGAAACAGTTACGGAAGACGCATGGTAAACTTACGTTTATTGGAAGAGTTATCTCATCTACAAACGATATTGTGTGTAGAACAGTGGAGCGACCCATTCTTGAGTACTGCTTCAGTACTTGGGATCGCCACCAAGTGTGATTGGAAGAAAGATATAGTAGCTATTCAGTTGTGTTGCTAGATTTGCTGCCTGTGAATTCGATTAACACGCGATATGAGCTGAGATATGGGAATCCGTGTAGCAAAGACGACCTTTTCGCGAAACACTATTGACAAAATTTAGAAAACCGGTATTTGAAACTGACTCCAGAAGTATGCTACTGCAACGAACGTAGATTTCGTGCTAGGATCGCAAACAAAAGATAAGAGAAATTAGGGCTCGAATGGAAGCATACGGACAGTCGTTTTTCCTTCCTTCCATATGGGAGTGAAACATGAAAGGGAATGACGTGTAATAGAACGATAGGTCTAAACTCTCACAAAACGCGTTACTTCAATTTTGCACGGTAACTTGCAGACTTCAAATAAAGCTCTCCCCCCTCTCTAATATTAAACACCACTCACCGCTAACTACTGACTCCACTATCTGAAATAACTCTACTTCGTACCGAGCACGAGTAGTATCTGAAAACCCGAATACTCTGGCAGGAAACTTTGAAAGTACTTTTAGATTTCTAGGTCCGCACACCGGAACGCACTTTTTAAGGTTTCCGTATTGGAGAAATGTGGTACTTCTAAGCAATGTTCCCGCTACACTCGCCGCCTACACTCCCGGGTGGTGCTGGCTGATTCCTCGATCCCGTGAGCTACGAAGAACTCCAAAACACGATTAAGCAATCCGGCCTTTCAACCAGTGAGCCTCAGGGGAGTAATGGAAGCGCTCTCACTGTTCGTGTTAACCCCCTAAGAGGTGTCACACCGGAACGTGCTGCTTACTACCAAGATCTTCGCAGGTAGGTACTGCCATTATGCGAATGCCACCAGTCCTCGAGTAATCCCAGGACGCTCCTACGACAACCAAGTACACATGTCTCTGAGTAAGGCTGCACATATCCAGTATTCAATGTACACCAAGTCATGGGCTCTGAGCACTATGGGACTCAACTGCTGAGGTCATTAGTCCCCTAGAACTTAGAACTAGTTAAACCTAACTAACCTAAGGACATCACAAACATCCATGCCCGAGGCAGGATTCGAACCTGCGACCGTAGCGGTCTTGCGGTTCCAGACTGCAGCGCCTTTAACCGCACGGCCACTTCGGCCGGCGTACACCAAGTCATGCATCCCAAGCGGCGTGGAAAGCGAACGCAATTTGTGGCTGGGAATACTATGACTCTGGGACAAACTTCCTTATTTGAAAATGTGGTACTATCCATCACGTCAAGCGATGGATACAATAGCAAGTAACGGACTACAAAAGATCCTTCATTAGATGAATCTGCACCCAACTCCCGAGCAGGATCAAAATACCATCACTACCAAGTTCAGAGTTGGTATTTAACTGCTGTGTTGACATGAGAATCAACAGAAGTATTCTGCATCTTGGCACAGTTACAACAGTATAAGTCAATCTATCATCAATCCGAAAATTGCTTCAGCACCAAGTTGGTGTTAACCAGTCCGTTATTAGGCGACCTACAGTGGAAACTGGATTCTGAGTCACGGTGGAACTCTTATGTCTAGCATCAACCAACATTGCTAGAGACGAAACATGTGGTAAGTTACTGGGGATCGAACCCGAACTTTTCGATTGGCAGTCTGGCACTTCATTTACCCACTCATCAAAGGTTTGTTTGCATTGTTGGGGAAACGTACCAGACGCATAATTTTCTCTGGAAAGCCTTGAGTAAGTGGTTTTACTAGTTTTGCTGCTTTCAGTAAATTTACTGCAGCCTTCCTTAGTAATTCAGTGACGCAATAAATTCTCTTAAAAAGGAAGTAAATTAGGGAAATGACTTATGACAGGCATGTTAACTTGTAATTACTATAAACAAAGTATTATATTAATACCATGTTACCGAATCAATTCAATTCCACCGTGTCCCACAGAGACAGGTGTCAGGACACGCACGGAAATCCACAATTGCTTATTCGTGCCAGGCAACTTTCGCGAAAGAACGACCGAAGGTAGTTAACAGCACTGGTACCACAGTAAACCTGCAGCTCAGCAGAAGTATTTGCTACATCTATTTCAAAAATGTACTCACTAAATAAAACATTTTGCGATCTTTTTCCTGTCAAAGGTACTAACGACCGACAATTTCTTATACCTGAGGCGGAACAAGCGCTGTATCGTTGTAAGAGGTACAGAGGCAAGCGAGTGTGCCGTGTCTTACCCCAGTTCACTACGGCCAGCACCACGTCGTCTTAACACGCCTGGTGGGAATACGCAGATGTATGGGACAATTAAAAATTACAAGTCTCGACTTTATCACAGCAATAGTTTGGTTAAAATTGGCGTTTTTACGAAAAATTGAAGCCGCTAAGTATTAGACTCAGAAAGCAGGAATTTCCTATGTAGCCCCTGCGTTATGCAAAAACAAATATGTAACACCAATTAGCTACCTCTATTAGTTTTCAAGTTACTTACGAAAAAGTCAAATCTGGTACGAAAACGTCGTTATGCATGGTATATTAAGTATTATTTGTATTTGTAATAGAAAGTTCCAATTACAGCACTCGATTACACTCATGAAATAATAGAACTGCACTAAGATTCAAGACTGTATTTTAAATAACAATGGTTAAGAGGCGGTTCAGGTAATGTTGCTCTGTGGGTTCCGTTCTAAAAATTCTAGCCGGCAAAGTTTAAATGCAATAGAACTAAAACTTGTTCAGTAAGTAAAGCAAACTTAACTATTCATATAAAGATTAAGAGTGTTGTAAATTGGTAAATGACGGTGCTATCAAATACGTGTCTGAGAAAGGAGCCATTTAGACAGTGCTGCATGTGTCTAGGGCGGTTGATAGCAGGCGTTCCGTTTGGCGGGCCACTGCGCCCCTGTATAAATACAGCCAGAGACGCAGTTCTAGGTCACACTTCGAATCAAACTGTCCGCGTCGGTGAAACGCCCGCGTACGTTGCACCCCGGATGACATCACATTTGGGCAGACTTGTTTGCGTTTTCGGTAAAAGTAGAAAGTGAATTCGCGAGGAGTATATGTCGGCCTCAACCGCTTAGATTTCACGAAAGTAACTGTCTGTATGCCGCCCGTAATAATGACAAAACCGCGTGGCAAGTGCCGAGATTATTTTCCACTTGTCCGCAGCTCGTGGTCGTGTGGTAGCGTTCTCGCTTCCCGCGCCCGGGTTCCCGGGTTCGATTCCCGGCAGGGTCAGGGATTTTCCCTGCCTCGTGATGACTGGGTGTTGTGTGATGTCCTTAGGTTAGTTAGATTTAAGTAGTTCTAAGTTCTAGGGGACTGATGACCATAGCTGTTAAGTCCCATAGTGCTCAGAGCCATTTGAACCATTTATTTTCCACTTTTAAGGCGAGCAATTAACTACTGGCGATTAGAAGTCAGGGCGATAGACCATTTTCCTTGGAACTTCCCGTACAGATCGCCTCTGAACTGTTAATAGTTAGTTTTTCTATATGGATGTTAGTTACAATACTACGTCATTTTGTCTTACTGTTAGTTAAAACTCAATTTTGATTTGTAGTCTTTGTTCCTCATCCGCTGAGTAAATAGCAAGTAGGAACATTTTCTTTGACTGAATAGAAAGAGTTATGTGGTAGCAGACTGGAAATTGACAGTATGTCCACCGTTGCTTTCTGGCTGACCGCAAAAATCGTTTTCAGGCTCTTGTAGATGCCGAATTTAGGTGGAAAGCACGCACAGACAATTTAAGTGTCTTTTCATTATGACATAACCAAGTATCGACCATTTGATTATTACCCCCCCCCCCCCCCAACTCGAAACCTGGCAGAATTCTCACATGTCTTAATCAACGCTGAAAAACAAACACTACTACTTCTGTAAAGGTGTACTTGCACAATGGCAGGAAAGTGCATTATTTTCGAAAGATTATTTTGTCGAAGAAATATTTACCAAAATGAGCTGTCGTAGCCTTGCTGATTGTAGTGCTCTAAATAGTTCTTGTAGCTATGATATATTGCAACACATGTACTTTGCCTTTCGAAGCTGTGGGAGTGTTTCTATGATGTTACGACGGCGGGTACTGGAGTTTCGCAAGTGACAAAGCGTAGCGCCTACTACTGACGAACGGCTATGCGCGCGACAGGCGTGCTCTGCGGGTTGCTTCTGGCGGTAGCGTCTCAGAGCCTCCGCCGCTGCATTGGTTACCACGGAGCTTACAAAGGAGCTGAGCAATTATTTTTAAGTTCACTGTCTCAGTGTTTGGCATCAACTTCTATCGGTCTTATTGAACAACACCACTATTGTCCAACAATGTTTTATAACTATGTACGTTAGCATCGATTTATGAAGCCTCAGCTATGCCTTGTCACTAGTAAGTGACCAGTGTTTGACACGCAGTATACGGGAAAACTTTGTAAGTTCGGTCTTACGCGATGTGTGTAGCCTGAAATCCCGATCTTCTACTATCACACCTGCAACAGAGTGATTGGTAGTCGGGCATGGCAGGGAGAGATGATGTCGGATCGTCTTGGCCAGCGTACACAATATTGCTGCAGCAGTAACTGCGTTTCCTTCCCGTTCACAAGCTCTCGTAACGTATGATATCCTTTACAGGAAGATATTAGCCTTCGCTTTTCCGCGCACTTTAGTTTCAGATCTTATGTAGCGTAAAATAAAAACGCCGCAAAAAATAAAATAAAATAATAAAAAGAACAGAAACTGTTCGCAACTGGCACGACAGCGGCCGCAACCGTCGTCTGCAACACTGTGTGGTAATTGCTATTTCAAGAAGCAAAGCGATATGGCAATTGTGTGTGCAACAGGTGTGTTGAAACCCATTCTCTCACTAATTGTTGCTATGTTAACTCTCCCGTAAACAAGTTGCTGTCATCCATCTGTCATTCCAATCCTCTACTTCTACCACCACCACCACCACCACCACCGCCACCACCGCGACGTTTGTTACATGGAAGATATTTTTAAAATCAAGCCAAAATATTAGTCTGAGTGCAAAATGACATCATTAAAGTACATGAACTTCGTTGGTGTACACACTACTAGGAAGATTTTTTTTTTTCCAACTTTGACGCCAGACTACTAAGACGACTTCTGAACAACACACACACACACACACACACACACACACACACACACACAGGGATATATTGGATCTAAGGAGTACTACATACATATATACCTGCTGGAAGCTTTTAGAAAAAAAGTGCTACCTGACATTTTCAATTGCAAGAACAATAACGGGGAAAGGTGACAGTTTTAAGATTTCGCGGAAACTGCCTTTGCAAATGTCTGCCAAGAGTCAACATCCATCGCATGTTCTGGGCTGAACTGATACAGCTGTGTGAAGTGCGACAGGATACGAATTCTCTTTGAGAAGACTTCTTTCGCTCTACGTTGGGGAGAGGGGTAGGATGGGCAGCGACAGCTCCGCTGCCATGTTTCTCGCTGCGTACGGTTATAGTGCGGATACTTATGGTTTAGCTTCGAAGGTAGTTATGTGAAAAGAAAAAACAGTAGGTTTGATGAATTAACAACAGGAGCCTGTGCTCGATAAATACGGGTGCGCGGTGCAGTAGAGGCCAACAAACAGCGCGTCGAGTTTCTTCCTGAGTTCGTCCCCTCCCGGCTGCACCGACACCACGAAGCCGGCCAAAGGCTACGAGCTCTGCTGCCCCAGGGCGTAATTCTATCTTTGCCCCTTACTTCCCCTTTGCGCTGTTTCCAAAGACGCAGCTCCAACTCCTTTTACCTACTGAACCCTGTAATTTCATCTGCACTCTACATAAAAATACCTGAGACGAAGTACTTGGTGCTGATAACCTTTATGCCTAAATGTTTCGTAAATTCTGTGTTGAGGACTTTGTTGAATGTAAATATTATATAGTGCATGCTAAACTTGCCCTTCATCTAGCAGCAGTGTACCGTGAGTAACTCAAGGAGCGATGTGTTCCTCGTGACTGGAAAAAACCGCAGGTGGTTCATGATTTCAAGAAGGGTTGTAGAACAAACGCACAAAACTACAGATAACGGTGACGTCTGTCTGTTGTTAAACACCGGAATGAAAATTATTTTACGCTCGCATTTTAAAACGTTCCTGGAGACCAAAAACGTCCTCCGTAGGAATCAACATATATTTAGGAAACAACTATCGTGTAAAACCAAGCGAGCTCTGTTCGTCCGCTACATAGCGACTCCCAAATTGAAGTAGCGTTTTTTGACTTTCAGGATGCGTTCCATACAGTTCCACACTGCCGCCTAGTATGCAAAACACGAACGTATGGAATATCAGACCAGCTGTGTGATTTCCTTGAGTAGTTCCTAGCAAACAGACTCCATGTTTTGATCAATGGAAAGAAACCTTCAGACGAAGTAACTTCGGGCGTACCCAAGGGAGTGTAGTACGACCGTTACTTTTCACAACATATATTATCTAGTAGATAACGTCGGTCGTTCCAT
The DNA here is from genome assembly GCF_023864275.1 of Schistocerca cancellata. NCBI lineage: Eukaryota > Metazoa > Arthropoda > Insecta > Orthoptera > Acrididae > Schistocerca > Schistocerca cancellata. Next base: position 595,937,636 of record NC_064627.1, on the reverse strand, counting down.
GAGGCTTTTTGGAGATGACGCTGTAGTGTGCAGGCAGAGCACTGTACCGAAATACGGAAGACGTGAAGACGATTGACGCTTGGAGCAGAGATTGGCAGTTGACCATCAATACGAACAAATGTGAAGTACTGCGCTTGAACATGCAGAAATACAAGCTCTGAAGTGGAACGACCAAACAAAACTAATCGCTGGTAAGGTAAATGCCACAGAAATTTATTAGAGGAATCCCAGACATGTCTAGTATACTTTAACAACAAAGTAGGTAGCCTACAAAATCATCGTTCCACCAATACTTCGATACTGATCGTCAGTCTGGGATCTATACCGAACAGATTTAGAGACGAAAAAGAGGTTATCTAAGAAAAAGCAGTATATTTCGTTAGAGGTTCACCTGGAAAACGCGACGTCACGCATAAGCTCAGCCAACTCCAGTGCTAGACGCTACAAGAGAAGCGTTATGCACGACTGTGTGCTTTACTATCAGAATTCTGAGAATGTATTTTCCTGTAAGAGTCAGCCACTATGTTTCCTCCGCCAACGCACCTCTAACGAAAATACTACGAAGACGAAATTCAAGCTCACACAGAGACTTTACCGACAATCGTCTTTCCCGTGCACCACTTGCGACTAGAACAGGAAACTGGGGAAGAGCATGGGGAGGGGACAGACAACGGTACAATGGTGTAAGTAGCACCCTCCGTAACACCGTACGGTGGCTTGAGTATACAAGTCTATATACGGCGTGTAACGAAACGGGAGCGAATAATAAGTAACTGCTGCGCAGTTTCCGTGTTTAAACAAATACGAATTGAACGAAACTGTACTCTTGCAATTACGGAACTGCGTCATTCATAATAGTGAATCAGAGGCAGGGAAATTTTTTCTTCGCAACGGCAGATTTGTGGGGTCAGCTGGCAGACAAAATTTGGGGGGGAAATGTTACCAATCGGCCGCTTCAATTATCATCAAGTATAGAATTACACAGATAAAAAATATATACGTTAGGAGTAAAAATACCTTTGTAAGTAACTGATAATAAGTCCTCAGCGAACAGGACTGCAAATAATATGTTGGGTTTTGCAGAGTGGACTAAAATGTAATCGAATGAACAACCTTCCACGATCTTAATGGGAAGGAAGTAGTTTGTCAGCATGGAAGTTGCATTTCAGTTATCTCGATACACTATTGTGTGAACGATGATTGTGAGAGGTTACCGAGGAAACCGCAGCATGAAGTACAGTTCTTTCTCCAGAGTGGAACATTAAAAGAGTATTTGTGACTAAATTAGTAGAACACTTACGAATGGTTTCTTTTTTAATTTTCAGAAGCACGAAATAGTTTCTGGAACAGTATGTGGACCGATTTTCAGCAAACCAAAATTGTTTCGTGTAGCAAAAGCAATCATCTTTGTACTACATGCGCTGTGTCCGTTCAACCTCTCTAATGAGTAATTTATACTGCCACAAACGTCTTACGTCACAGGTTTCGGATCATACTGTAGAGTATCACAGCTACACGCCAGCAAAATGAAATAGCCCTCCTACTTCATTTTGTATTCCTAATGCAAACATGGAATCCCATCCCACGCGCGAAAAAGTGTGCCAGTAAAACACTATGTGTCACAGCTAGCTCAATTTAGGACTGCCCAGCAGTGAAACTGCCAGCATCGTTACGGCGAACAGCGCTACTCAGTAAACGGCATCCGCGCAATCCTCAAAGCCATCGCGGCAGGTACGAGTTAACAACGCCCACTGCACTTCTAAGTGAGGCCAATATCGGCCGGCACAGTGGAATCGCTTTCAAAAGGAGCGAGTAGCCACAAGTTGGTTTGCAGCCACAAAGCACACTCCAAATTTAGCGGTACAAATGTAAGAAATTCTGACGACTATGTACTTGCTCTGATAAACTCGAAAATATGAGTCCAGTGCTTTGTTAATACGGAATAACTAAAGCAGAGTAAAAAATACGACATTCCTATCAAATATCCTCAGGCTGAGTTAAGTTGACGTTCAAATAAAGAGTTTGTGGCTCAGCTGAACTGGGTTGAAGTTTTTGTACGAAGATGAGAGGATTACCTGAAAAACATTACCATCAGTTTAACTAGATCAATGTACCTACATAACGAGATACTGATAATGTGTGTGGCTATTCTTATCCCATGGATGATTAACTTGTATGCTGCCTATCTTACAGCATTTACTTACATTTATTTAGCTTTAAGATTATGTGCTTTGATAATTTATCGTTAACTTCATAACATTTTTTTCTGTTAACTACTGCTGAGCTGGCCGTGCGGTTAAAGGCGCTGCAGTCTGGAACCGCAAGGCCGCTACTGTCGCAGGTTCGAATCCTGCCTCGGGCATGGATGTTTGTGATGTCCTTAGGTTAGTTAGGTTTAACTAGTTCTAAGTTCTAGGGGACTAATGACCTCAGCAGTTGAGTCCCATAGTGCTCAGAGCCATTTGAACCATTTTGAACTGCTGGGCTGATACACAGTGTCGAGAAGCTCAAGAATAGGCCGCTCCATGTGACCCCTCGGTTTCGTTGAAGATACAGGTACAAGTGTCACAGCCAGCATGCGAACAATGACGACATTTATGATTCACCTGTTAGAACTTTGTAACTAAGTTCACGGGTTCTCCCTCAATTCTCACACATTTGCCTTCTTAATCCGAGCACAATTCGTCCACTAAAATGAAAATAAGGAAGTAACATAGTATTCTGTGAATGCTACGAAAGTGAACGCAAACAGTTATTTAATTATTGGTGGAACGTAGGACTAGTTTATAGATTTAGCACAGCAAAATTAGTATGGCACATCTTCATGTAATCGCAATATGGGAGAGAAACTGGAAATAATAAACACGCAGGTGTCAACAGAAATAATTAGGACATTCGGCTAAAATTATCGCATCTACTTTATGACCTCATGTAACGACTCCGAACTCTAGTTCGTACTGACTAGTTCAGTCTTTTAACAATATTTAATTAGCACGATGCGTTTCGGTAGCATACTTCGATCAGGAGCGTTACAGTTACATTTATATTAGTCTGAAGTGTGATCTGTTTCATTTGCTGTGTGTGCCAGGGAGGGCAAGTGTCTAAATAGACTCCTGTAGAGAAAGACAAATACACTCCTGGAAATTGAAATAAGAACACCGTGAATTCATTGTCCCAGGAAGGGGAAACTTTATTGACACATTCCTGGGGTCAGATACATCACATGATCACACTGACAGAACCACAGGCACATAGACACAGGCAACAGAGCATGCACAATGTCGGCACTAGTACAGTGTATATCCACCTTTCGCAGCAATGCAGGCTGCTATTCTCCCATGGAGACGATCGTAGAGATGCTGGATATAGTCCTGTGGAACGGCTTGCCATGCCATTTCCACCTGGCGCCTCAGTTGCACCAGCGTTCGTGCTGGACGTGCAGACCGCGTGAGACGACGCTTCATCCAGTCCCAAACAAGCGCAATGGGGGACAGATCCGGACATCTTGCTGGCCAGGGTAGTTGACTTACACCTTCTAGAGCACGTTGGGTGGCACGGGATACATGCGGACGTGCATTGTCCTGTTGGAACAGCAAGTTCCCTTGCCGGTCTAGGAATGGTAGAACGATGGGTTCGATGACGGTTTGGATGTACCGTGCACTATTCAGTGTCCCCTCGACGATCACCAGTGGTGTACGGCCAGTGTAGGAGATCGCTCCCCACACCATGATGCCGGGTGTTGGCCCTGTGTGCCTCGGTCGTATGCAGTCCTGATTGTGGCGCTCACCTGCACGGCGCCAAACACGCATACGACCATCATTGGCACCAAGGCAGAAGCGACTCTCATCGCTGAAGACGACACGTCTCCATTCGTCCCTCCATTCACGCCTGTCGCGACACCACTGGAGGCGGGCTGCACGATGTTGGGGCGTGAGCGGAAGACGGCCTAACGGTGTGCGGGACCGTAGCCCAGCTTCATGGAGACGGTTGCGAATGGTCCTCGCCGATATCCCAGGAGCAACAGTGTCCCTAATTTGCTGGGAAGTGGCGGTGCGGTCCCCTACGGCACTGCGTAGGATCCTACGGTCTTGGCGTGCATCCGTGCGTCGCTGCGGTCCGGTCCCAGGTCGACGGGCACGTGCACCTTCCGCCGACCACTGGCGACAACATCGATGTACTGTGGAGACCTCACGCCCCACGTGTTGAGCAATTCGGCGGTACGTCCACGCGGCCTCCCGCATGCCCACTATACGCCCTCGCTCAAAGTCCGTCAACTGCACATACGGTTCACGTCCACGCTGTCGCGGCATGCTACCAGTGGTAAAGACTGCGATGGAGCTCCGTATGCCACGGCAAACTGGCTGTCACTGACGGCGGCGGTGCACAAATGCTGCGCAGCTAGCGCCATTCGACGGCCAACACCGCGGTTCCTGGTGTGTCCGCTGTGCCGTGCGTGTGATCATTGCTTGTACAGCCCTCTCGCAGTGTCCGGAGCAAGTATGGTGGGTCTGACACACCGGTGTCAATGTGTTCTTTTTTCCATTTCCAGGAGTGTATATTTTAGTGTGTACGTTGTCAATGTGCACACTAGAATGTTTATTTTTCTGTAGAAGTTTCTGTTTCGATACGTAACCTCAATGGTGCACACGTAGCAAATGAAATTCGACAAACTTCAGACTAACATAATGTAAATTTAACTGTAATGCACATGATGGCAGCGTGCTGTCGAAACGCTTAGTGCTAATTAAATATTATTTAGAAAGTGACTGAAGCAGTAGGAATTATTTCATGAATTACAACACAGTCCCAACCGTCAGATTCCATATACCATCGATAAATGTGAGTCATTCTTTTAAGACACATTAAGCCACGGGTAGTTACGTTAAGAAAACCTACACGAATCTTACTGGATAACAAAGCAGCTAACGTAGTTACAAAATTCTAACAGATTAACTACAACTTTCCACATTGTGTGTAGGGGGACTGCCATGTTCGTATGTGTATCGTCAGATTTAAACAGTGAAGTGATTGTCTTCTTATGTTTATCTCGATTGGCATTGAAAGTTTCGAAATTACGACCTTACTATCTGGTTTCCCGTTATTATACAATAGTTGTTAGACAGGGATTGTTTTTTGTATTTGTGTGACCTTCAGCACGTAGAAACAACTATGTAAATAAAATTTACTGCAAGCAATCGACATGACAAACCGTAATTATCAGAACCTTTCCAGAAAGGCAATTCAACGGCACAAACAACGGTTTTCCTCTGACTATTGGTAGTATTTACAAGATGGACGCGCTCGCCTTCCGAATTCTCTTAGCTATTCTCAAGGCTGCAACAAAGAAAAGGTAATCAGGTGATACAGAATAACTTTTCTGCTGAAAATGTTGCTGTGCTCATGAGCAGCGTGTTTCGTTAGGGGCGGTGATGAGATGATTTTTCAGCAGAGTTTGACAGTGAGAACTAAACGGATTTTTGTGACGGATGCGTTCGGAATGTTTACAGAACGTCCGTTACACTTCATTGTTACGACGTAACCACAGGAATCAGTACACAGCTGACGAAGCGAAGAGCGAGACGCAACAGTGAACTTAATGTCTACTGGAGGGGTGAAATGCATATTTGTTCTTTTCTTTTCGGAAAGGTTATTATTACGTACTGCTGAAGGTGATATACTTCGTGGTGCATTTCTTTTTTCCTCTGCCGATGGCTATTTCAGTCTGAAGCACAATGCGCCACACTCATCCGCACTCATTTCGCAAACATGAAATGGAGGAAGAGCAAGGAAAACGAAAGGAACATTGTTTGGATCGATACTGTCATCGATTTTCAAGAAAGCGGGAAACATCTGTTGTAACCACTTAATGTAGGCCTACGTCATAATAACAGAAAGGGCGATGTGCCTGTACGTGTCAATGTACAGACTGAACTCATCGACCTTCGCGCAACGAAGATTTCCGCAGTTCCTTGTACCTATTATTCCCATTCGCGTCCTCATTTTCTGAAAGCCATTGCATGACGCCAAATAATCATCGATTATCTTCCAACGTATCACATTGCAGTACAGGCAGGAACTAACTTACTCGTGGTATCAGGCACACTCAGCTACCGTTTGAAACAGTGATCGTGGGAGTATTGGTAGTGGACGCGGAAAATGACTTCGTGATTAGGCGCGGTAACTTGCCTCTGATATAAGAAAGTTTGCCAAGGAGAAAGAGGATAAGAAGAAGAAGATGAAGAAGAAGAAGAAGAAGAAGAAGAAGAAAATGACAACGTAGACTAAAACGGAACGAGCTTGCATAGCGATTATATCGATAGCGTGCAAATTACGGAAGGACGGATACGATGCCGAGGGAGGCGTGATTCGAGCATCTGCTGTAAGGAGACGAAAGTGCGTCATCATCACATTGTATGAACCGAAGCACTAGCGTGCAGCAGTTTACACGATAGTATGGTGAACGTAAGTAGATACGAGGCACACATGTACTTCACAGTTCCTGTTGCACGAAGTGGACGTAAAATTTAGCAACGAAATTACAAGAAAAATTACCCTAGGAATTCCGTTATAAGAAGTAACAAAGCAATCTAATGATAATGCGTGAGCGAAAGGAACTGAAAAAGGCCCACACACTACATAAGACTTAATAATACAGAAATGCGAAGTCGCCGGTTAGAGTCTCGCTAAGAAGGGACTTCGTTTTGCTTTCACTTGACTTCTATATCTATCAAATTAAAAGGTTAAATACTGAATCACACTTTTATTACAAATAATCTTTATGTTTAATTACTAAATGCATGACAATGCGGAAGATCAAGTATCAAATAAAATACTTTATTTGCAGGGATTTGAAGATATTATTGACGTAAAAAACTACACAGTTAAGGAAGAAGCATTTCGAATTTTTGTGTGTAATTTTCATTTGATGTGATTCTTCAGTTTCTCCCGCAGTATCTGTTGATCGAACAATCCACGGTTGTACTGCCGGTTCATAGTGTGCAACGGGCAAAGTATGTCGGCGATCAGGTACGTCTGATCACCTGAATATTGTGCCCCTCAAACTGTGAACCGGCAATACACCTGTGGACTGTTCCATCGAATTTTATATTATTTTCATGTACTTCGTAACTGAAAATAAATGGTTGTAATTTTTATTACATATTATGATTTTAATATTTCTAAGTTCCATCTGATAATATAGAATTCGAATGAAAGTTTAAAAAGTTGTTAGTAACGAGAATCGAACCGATGACTTCGCGGGTACACGACACTACGCGTTCTACCACCACCGACTCTAAAAATGCTCAAAACGTCTCACGTTAAAAAGCGTTCGGCAATCTTCAAATCTTCCAGCATGGTTTTCTTCACGTTTTTTGTTTCTAAGTGTGTAGTATTGCTTTAGGAAACGCAGCCGGAAACTGAACACTCAGTTAGCATGAAGAAAATACAAGAATCTAAGCCTGTAAGGTCCCCTTGAATGCCGAGACGCAAACTCTAAGACATTTTTTGTTTAAAAAATGTCGACGAACAGACGACTCATTTTCTTTTCCTTAATAACGGTGACAATTGCTGTAAATTACAAACAGCAGCAAGGGTTTTCTCAGTGGCGTGAAGGACTCACGATACCACTGTGTATTATTTTCACGGCGGCGTGAAGGGAACCCCGAACGCTGATTAGAGGGACGCAGGCGCCGAGTCGGGCGCTGTGCGGCTTGCTCGGGGCGCGTCTGAATACGGAGTAACTAGTATACGTCCCAGGCAGGGGAGGCACGTGCGTGCGGTCCGCTCGATACTTATCGCGCAGGCCGGCTGGCGGGTCTTTGAAATTCATCGTCGCAGGAGGCGCGCAGACGGCCGCCCGGCACGGAACCACGTGGGCTGCAGTCGCCCGTTCCCGTGCGTCTGCACAGGCGGATTTACGTACCGTACCGGTAGCGGAGACGGCGCCCGCGCCGGACACCAACTCCGACCTCCGCAGCGGTCACCAGCTTCGTCGTAGAACTTCACTGCGCGCCGCCAGTTCTGGTGGTTTCCATACCTGAGCACCTTCTCAGTCCCACATTCAGCTGGGTATGAGACAGATGCAACACAAAACCAGAGGCGGGAAAGAAACTGAAGGAGTGCCACTGTCTGCAGACTATGATATTTGCATACGAGGTGTAACCAAAATTTTCGTCATGGCCCCGGAGAAGTAAAGTAACAACTTTTTTGCTATCTAGACGCACGTGCCTCCAGTCATGGTACGACTGAACTGCCTGCACTACAGTACTGTAACGCCTCGTTGGAGGAACTAAAACAAAATGGAGCATCCCAGTGATGAGGTGGTGACTGCTCCACCATTGTTTTGGCTCCCCTGGCAGCATGCCATGGTATCGTGGCGAGGGCAGGATTCCAGCCACGTATGAGTAGACCAACAATTAATGACGTGAACTCCAGAAGAAAAATTCACTCTGCAGCGGAATGTGCAGCTGATATGAAACTTCCTGGCAGATTAAAGCTGGTGCCAGACCGAGACTCGAAATCGTGATCTTTCCCTTTCGCGGGAAAGTGCTATATTGTCTGAGCTACCCGAGACCGATTCACGACTCGGTCCGGCAGACTGTTTTAACCTCCCAGGAAGTTTCGTATCAGCGCACAATCCGCTGTAGAGAGAAAAATTCACTATGAAAACATAACCCAGGCATTGACTAAGCCATGTCTCCGCATTATCCTTCTCCGACGACTGCTAATGTCGCTAGTTTCGCAGGAGAGCTTGTGTGAAGTTTGGAAGATAGGAGACGATGTACTGGCGGAAGGAAAGCTATGAGGACGGCACGTCAGTCGTGCTTTGGTGGCTCTGTCGGTAGAGCATTTGCCCGCGAAAACTAAGGCTCCCGAGTACGAGTCTCAGTCCAGTACTCAGTTTTATTCTACCAGCGAGTTCGAAGTTTCAATGATCTAACTATTTTTTCAAAGTGATAATTAGAGCTTTAAAATTGATCCTCCTATTTAATTCGTTCTTTCTGCGCCTTACTTCGTTATAACATTGTCATTACTTCCTTTGGTTTTCGCTCATTAGTCAATATCAGCGGATTAACAATGAAATACTGGCACATTAGGACTGAATTAACGGCAGTTCCGATTAGTTTAGAACCTTGCAAAACCGATTCAATTATTTCCTCTCTTTCTTTATATGATTACGCAGGCAGCTGCATGGAGCACCGGAAGTTAATTCTGCTCAGAGTAAGTTCGGAGGGAGACGTTGGGTTCTGGGGAGCTAAGCATCGTTTCTCTCATGTAGGGTTACCTACGAGAAACAATACATCACTGACGTAACGATCGCTCAGATGTGTGAAATGATCCAAGCTCGAAATGCTTTACGAACTTTTAAACGCGAAAAACTTTGAATATTGCTGTTTCCTAAATGAACAGTAAAAACAGCACGAAAAAAGAGACTGAAATGTGGTGCAACAGAACAATCCTGAGAGGCAAAGCTTCATACAGCAACGTGACACTGTGCCACACTGGTAAGTGTTAACGAAGGTACGAGCGAACGAGATAGCTAACCAGATATGACGGAGGCTTTGAGGCTTCTGGATCCTTTAAGTGACAAACCTTTTCTCCAGCATAACATCAAAACATATGTCAGTATGTAATCCCCGGAAATAGCAATGAATAAATGTCAGTTTATTACTTACGTATTTATATGTTGTATGGGCTGGTAAATATTAATACCAAACACTCACAAAACAATTATACATGGTAATTCCAGTTGTGTGTGTGTGTGTGTGTGTGTGTGTGTGTGTGTGTGTGTGTGTGTGTGTGTGTGTGCGCGCATTTACCAGTGTGAAGGAGCTAAGTAATGTAACTCAATACATTGTCCTCGACGGCTTGTGTTCACCCCCAGCGACAAGGGTATAGTAAAGAGTGCCCCAGGTCAAGTGCGACAGGACCCACACACAAACGATTTGACGGGCAGGGTGAAACGTTCGAATACATCATTAGTAGGATGCTGCTTGATACAGTCACGTCGATTAAATATCTACGCGTAACATTGCAAAGCGATATGAAGTGGAACAAACACTTAAGGAAGGAAATAGAGAAGGCGATTGGTTGACTTCGCCTTACTGGGAGAATTTTAGGAAAGTATGGTTCATCCGTAAAAGAAAATGCTTATGTAACACTAGTGCGACCAATTCTCGAGAACTGCTCGAGTGCTCGGTATTCCCTCCAGGTCAGATTACAGGAAGAAATCGAAGGAATTCAGAGGGGTGCTGCTTGATTTGTTACCAGTAGGTTTGACCAATACGTGGATGTTATGGAAATGCTTCGTGAATTCAAATAGGAAATTCTGGATGGAAGACGTTTGTTCCGCGACACGCAATTGAGGGGCCCGGCATTTGAAGCTGACTGCGGAGCTCTTCTACTGACGCGAACGTACATGTCGTGTAAGGACCACAGAGAGAAGAGAAATTAGGGCTCAAACGGAGGCATACAGGGAGTCTTTTTCCTCTCTCCGTACTTCCACGAATAACAGGAAAGGAAATGACTAGGCAACAGTACAAAGTACCTTCCACCACACACCCTACAGTGGCTTGCGCAGCATACAAATAGATGTAAGAGGAGGATAGATTAAGGACACACAGTGAAGCATCAAGGATTAGTTAATTTGGTGTGTGCGTGTAAGCGTGCGTGTTTGAGAGAGTAAGCACGTTCAAGTGTTTGTAGATCACAGTATTTCCGCAGAAACGAAGAGATTAGGACGGGGCAGACTGGCATGAAGAGCTGCATTATACCAGTCTTTCGAGTCGTAACAATAGCAGCTTGCAGAAGAATCCAGAATTTCAGGACAGAAAAGGTGGTGCAATGGCGCTGTGGTGGCTCATGTGCTGCTGCTCTAATTTTTTTCTTGCGAAAGCCGGTAGCCGGTGACGAAGATGCGCTAACCTGTGCCAAAGCTACATGGCCTAAGTGTGGAAGGAAATGCGAGTTGTCGTTTTCTGTCCGATTTCTAAATTCATTTTTCACATTATCCAGTGCAGTGAAAGAGTAACTCAGCACTACATTCTTTCTCGTTACTTGCTAGCCTCCGTCTGTTGAAAGACTTCTCAGCCCCCGTTTTAGTTTATTAAATGCGACAAATATTCTAATATGCTGCATAACAATTGCTCAAATGCGCATATCGAGAATATTTGCAACCAGCATTTTGGAAAGCACTATCACCACAACACCATACGCCTAACCATAAAAAAAATTGGTATACTGGTTCGCCACCTTTTGAGTTAACCTCGATACAGGAATTTATCATTTTAGGGCAGACGGAGATCTGGAAGTGTCCTCCCAACGACCCACCACAGAATGACATGTTAAGTCACATCAATACTTGTTTCTTGAAGCAAGTTTTTTCCGGAAAATGAACTGGGTATGAGTTTCTGGAACTTAAATGACCATAGCGTAAGATCTTCCCCAAGTCTTCTTCAGTGACAATCACGTAACGCACTGCTACGTATTCGCCGCAGCGCAGCCCCTATTGTGGTTCCAGGTTTAGTGATCGCTACGTGCAGAATTGCCTCTCGACGCAGGGAGCCCGATGCAGCCGGGACACCAGGGTGGAATCGGGCGATTTATAGTGGAGACGAGGCGGTCGGGAGCAGAGGCACGCCAGCGACTCCAATATGCACCCAGGCGGCCCCTAAAGCGAATTTTATGCGCTCGCGCACCGTGTGAGGCACGTACTACCCCACGTCACATACAGCAACAAAATGAACTGGGAAAGGCGACCTTCCACTTGTCGGACCACAGTACTATTGTCTGATCAACTTTCACCATCACAACATAGCACTCAAACATTTTCCAGATATAAAGACTAATTACGCAGAGGCCATCGGCAAACAACGTTCGCTTTATTACCATCTAAATCAAAAAAAATGGCTCTGAGCACTATGGGACTCAACTGCTGAGGTCATTAGTCCCCTAGAACTTAGAACTAGTTAAACCTAACTAACCTAAGGACATCACAAACATCCATGCCCGAGGCAGGATTCGAACCTGCGCCGTAGCGGTCTTGCGGTTCCAGGCTGCAGCGCCTTTAACCGCACGGCCACTTCGGCCGGCCATCTAAATCAGAGTCGAATCGAACTGTTATGCAGGCGGAAGGAACAGAAACGCAAAATGAATTATCCATTCGTAAGAAAAAGAGATGCAATTAACTCACTAACTTAGCACTGAAAATTTAGCATACTAATCTATTATCCGGGTCGCTAAATCGTACATACTTGAACAATGCAAAGAGAATTTTCCCCATCACTCCATATGGTCGATATCACGTTTAGCACAACTTAGCACATTTGCAAGATTCAAAGATGAGGCAACGGTGTCTTCAATCCCAAAGTTAAGTTGGATGATTATGCTGCTGCTACCACCACCACCACCACCACCCCACTCGGTGACTTGCATGAGTGTAATCTACTCTAGTTATCCAACTGGGGAAGTTTAAAGTGGACTCGAAACAACGTGTCATTCTTGTCTACTCTTCACATCGCTGAGAGGTTAAGACTACATTGAAAACGGGACCTTCTGCGATCCGACAGATCCGATCCCCGACCCCTCTGTTTCCACGCACGTGATTTAGCACTAGACTACCAGGACCGACTTTTAATTTCAATAACGCGGTGCTTTCCTTGACACTGTTCTATAGGACGCCTTGCCTTCCCCCCTGCCTCTACAGCGACTTTTAATTCGTCCTAGTTCGCGAAGCCAACTAATGTGAAAGCAAAAAACTACCTTAAGTGTCTTGTGCTGGGCATAGATGTCAACAGATGCCATCTCCCCACACGTGTAACTCTGACCAAGCGCCACTTCGCTCAAACGTCACGAACTTTTTAGAAGCGACAGCGAAAGTCTTCCGCAAAATATTCTTTTTAGGCAGAGTCAGGAGCAGAAACAGTGATCGTATGTGGCATTCACTCTAGCATTGCCAGTTACCCAGGCAAGCAACAGCTGGAGCATTTAGAAGTGGACAGAGACCATACTCGTGACGTGGCCAAGTGTTCACCCTACCTCACTGTGCAGAGCGCACCACGCGTCCGTCTTCTTACATGCACAATGTAACCTCCTTTCAGATAATCTTAGGTGAAAGAGGCAATAGGTAAAAAAAATTTGTACTACTAACTGGAGACTGAACCTTAAAATGGCTTGCGATTAATGAATATGAGGCGTTTATTACAGCTACTGCACACAAGATTCAGTTTCGTAAGAAATTATCAAATTATATCTACCAATGTCACCTTAACACCTCTGTTCGTAACCCGTCGTATCAGTTATTCAAATGAGGCTAAGCGAAAGTGAGCGTCTAGGAACAGCGTGAATTTTATGATACCTCAACTACTGCGAATTTTTATCCTATGTGCAGTACGGGATTGATATGCAACACAACAGCCGAAGTATACTCTCACAAACTGCCCACGCTTATTCGTGGGTTTAGTGATGTAGAAGACAGACTCCTGGTTTACCAAGACCACAAGCCACTGCACATGTTTCCTGTTGTTATTGGGAGTTTCATTTCTTCGTAAAATCATGTATCTGTTTAACTAATACTTGAAAGCCACAATTCAATAATCTATATATGTAAAAAAATGCTACGTTGGTATTGTAGTGTGAAGACCAAGTTGAACTATAGGTCCAAAAACAGGCTACTCAAACAAGCCATTGCTTGAGAGTAGTTTCAATACAGTAATCACTCAGTATTAATGCAAGATAACGTACGGCAGTTTATGTCACATTTGGTACACGCATTTCGCGGGTAATGCTCTAGTAACGATTCCACAACGGCGGACTCTATAGAGACGGCAGCAAGTTCAGGGGCGGCGGACCGCCTCCTGACGCGGTACGGCGGCCGGTGGCTGGTTGCAGGGCGGGCAGACGCGGCTGCAGCCCAGCCCATAAATAACCGGTGGCAGTGGCAGCGGCGCGGGCGTCATCGCGCCTGACGCACTCCTCGCCACTCCATCTGCCTCACGACGACGTGTCCACGTGCACGCTACGTTACACCCAACTCCGCGCGTAGCGCAATTCGCAAGGGGGCCACGCACTCAAACCGTCAACGTTTTTCCTCACCTTTCACACGATTGTAGTAGCCTACCTATCAAATATAAAAACTTGCTGCTCTAGTGCGATGCGCTTCTCAGGCACTTTGTGAAAAACCAAGGTTCAGAATTTTACGATCCTTTTGATCAACATACGACAACGCCAGCCGTGCAGTAGTGATGACACTTCCACAGGCTAAGTCTACAGATGTCCCACTCAATGAAGACCCAAAAAGGTCCAGTAGGGGGGAGGGGGGGGGGGAATCGTGTAGCTGCAAATTTTTGTGCAGCGGTAGGGGGGGGGAGGCTAGGGTCATGAGCAACATACTAAAAATCCCCACCGTTGGGTGGAGCGTCGGGATCGCGTATCTGCATGAGTTAATGTCACTCTTAAGTTTTTATTGAACTCGAAAACAGCGACTTCTAGCGAAAATGTTTTCCAGTACAAAATTAAAGTACATTGTATTTTCTACAAAAACAAGGTCCTATTCGTTTTCTCACTAGAGTAATATTTTCCGCGATGCAGGGGATGGAAGAACCGCGAATTGTTAAAAAAAGTGTTCCAGAGTAATAAAACTAATATTAGTTAAACCGAGTTAATAACAAATATTAAATACGTACACCACTGTAAGAGCATTACAACCGTATAAAGGAATAAATTTTTGTATTCTGGAAATGAGCAGGATTGAAAGGGTGCGAAGGTCGAACGTCGAAGTCCGAGGGAAGGTAGGTCGCCGGATTTTGGTCATGCATTTCCCTCCCCGACATGTCTACAAAATGAAGAGCGCAATTCCGAAGATTCTCAGCCCTAAAACATCACAAGAAGCAACTACAGCGTGTTTCACAGAGTTATACCGGCCCTCCGCAGAGCGCCTTATGAATCACTGACGACGGAGACACACATGCCCTGGAGGGTGTTTATTTTTCATACAATCTTAATCCTACATGGAATACACTCATGAATTACTACGAACAAATAATGCATATGGACAGATTCCACGCAAATCTCTGCGCATTGTTCTACACGACTAGAGGTGAAATTGATCTTGATCATCCTGGACGGCAGTTGTAGCCTCCTCCTGCGAACAGCAACTTCCACTAACACCACAACCACCACCACCACTAGCGCAGCGTCCTGTTCAGTTTAAGACCGACTGTACCTTACAGGCATTTCCTGTCCAGTTTTCGCAACTGAGTAGAAAAAGTAACTCCACTGAGTTCGTGTTTATGTAGTGCAGTTATTTTCAGTTTACTCAGTATTTATTTGCAGTTCTTAGAAGAACTGTTATGTGAAAAACTTCAACAGTCTACCACCCTGAAGAGCCTGCCCCCAAGTGTAACGCACTGTCAATATATATTCGACAATGTCGATTTCATTGTCTCTCCTATCACTGGCTGGAATATTTTTCGCAGCTTCAGGGTGTCAAATGCATTACCCTAGCGTCACCTCTCTGGAAAGGGCCGGAGGCTCCCTCTGTAACAGAAGTATGTTACCTACGTGTTATGGACCTTGAGATATTTCAACCTCAGTGAAGCAATGCATTCCAGAGATTAGCGCTCTAGATTTAATTATGATCAGTCCTGTTCCATCAGACACAGTGACACCCACCTTGCAAGGTAGACTGTCGATGTGTGGCAAATGGTTTCACTCTCTGCAGCCCACTCTACAAGTGCCAGCAATTCCTGAATGTAACGAATTTATGCAGTCTATCAATAACACAACAAATGGTGTGAGAAGTGCACTAACTTTCTGGTTAGTCATTAATTCACTATCAACGGATTACAACAATTCCACGGCCTTACAATGTGTTGTGAACTACAGACAGCAGCATGGTGCTATCTTTAACACTCCAATCCCTTTCCTAACAACTATACATAGGCCACTGACGACATCACACACACAAATTATGCATTTCTCGGCCACAGTTTATACGAACGAATTTTACATTCTAGTTCAATTAACAAGTGCAATTAAGTACTCAAACTAAATGTAACTCCGCTATATAACCACAAGCTCAGGGAACTTATTTTGCCGCTCACCTAACTGGACAGGAAATGCTGGGGATGTAGCCAGTCTGATCTGTAAAGCAGTCAGAGCTAGTGATGGGGGGAAGTTTTAGCATTCTTCCGGGAGCGGCAACTGCTGTCAGGATGACTAGGTCTCAATTTCTCCTCTAGAAGTTTAGTACAGTGTGCAGAGATTTACTTAGATTCTGTCCATATGCGTTTCTTATGTTAGTATTAGTAGCTCATTATCTGTATTACATGTCGGCTACTGAAAAACACGTTGTGGAAAATAAGCACACCCTGGGCATGTCCGCGCATTTCGTTGCCACTCATTCATAAAGCGCGATATAGAATGTACGTGTAACTTTGTGAAATACCCTGTAGTTGCTTCTTGTGTCGTAGTGGGGCACATGGGGTGGGGAATCATTTGCTCGCTCTTTAATTTGCAGACCTATGAAGGAAGGAAGTGCAGGAGCACGACCCCGTGATCTACCTTCCCTCGCACTTCTGCGCTCCACCTTCGCACCCTTTCCATCCTGATACACCCCAAAACACAACACCGGTATATCCCTTGATACGGCTCTACTGCCTTTAGACATGGTACTTTAATATTTGATCTTAGCCCATTTCATTTAAATATCAATTTTATACCGTTAAAACGCTATTTTTAATAATTGATCTTTCCATCTCCTGCAACGCAGAGAAAAAATAGCACCTTCTTTGTAACAAACTGAACGTGTTTTAATTTCATCCGGAAACAATTAACATATTAAACTTCCTGGCAGATTAAAACTGTGTGCCCGGCCAAGACTCGAACTCGGGACCTTTGCCTTTCGCGGGCAAGCGCTCTACCATCTGAGCTACCGAAGCACGAATCACGCCCGGTTCTGCCAGTATCTCGTCTCCTACCTTCCAAACTTTACAGAAGCTCTCCTGCGAACCTTGCAGAACTAGCACTCCTGAAAGAAAGGATATAGCGGAGACATGGCTTAGCCACAGCCTGGGGGATATTTCCTGTGAGACCGGGCGTGAGTCGTGCTTCGGTAGCTCAGATGGTAGAGCGCTTGCCCGCGAAAGGCAAAGGTCCCGAGTTCGAGTCTCGGTCGGGCACACAGTTTTTATCTGCCAGGAAGTTTCATATCAGCGCACACTCCGCTGCAGAGTGAAAATCTCATTCTGGAATCAACATATTACTTCCTTCCCCATACATCTTGCGAAATGAACAAACACGACGAGAAAATCAAAGAGAAAGCTCACACTTATCTTTACCGACATTAATTCTTCCCGCGCTCCACTCACGAATGAAACAGGGAAACACGAAAACAGTGGCACAGTAAGTGGTCTCATCTAAACACCGTAAGGTGGCGTTCGATTACAGCAGAAGTGCCTTTCTCCCACCGTTTAACGGAATGTTTCGTCTCATCGGTCGACGTAATTGGTACAGCTTTCACCGTCTGAGAAGTTTTCTCACGAATAAAATTTCAAATCTTCGGGAAAAGGTAGGGAACGTGTCGAATGCTGGGTTAAGGAAAAGCGTTTACCCCAACAATGAACGCTTCACAAAAAGGACCTGGCTCACTCTAAAGGCACACAATCCACGATTTGTTCTTCAGAAGTTCTGTCTCCACTGAATTACTTCTCTTTCTGTTTCTTTAAGACATCAGTTGAGCTACTCATCAATATTTACCACAGTTTTGATGATAGCGAAAAACATTGTTTTCAGTTTCGATTTGCTCATTTGTGCTTCCCTCTATTTTTGAAGTGATATGGGCGATCACTTTGAGCATCGACTTCAATGGACACTGGTGGAGGAAGGGCCGGGGGGGGGGGGGTTGAATCGGGGCAGAGTGGGGGAGGGGAGTGAAAGGGGTGCGGACGCGACTACAGGAGATGCATTTTGATAACTCAAGTATCAACTTCGTTTCACCCCGAATATTATTTTTCAGTCAAATTGCAAGTGTACAAAGAGTGCCATCTAGTCTTATGCTACGAACACCAAATGCTTCAAACGCTAGGTAAAAATGACTTGCCTGAAAACTGAGTGCCGATATTAAGGGAGTATGGAGAGTACAATCACCTCAGCTATCCCAATAGCTGTGCTGCTAGAAATAAAAAAATGATGGAGAAGTCACAGTTTAACATAAAGCATCCAAAAACTACTTTAAGAAATTCAAAACTGGAGTTTTTTTAAATAAATGACAGTTTCCCTTTTAATTTAATTCTCGATATTCGCTGATGTAGTTTAGTCTCGCGATGAAATTTCGTTTCGCCTGCCTGAGACAACAGCGCTCGACCACTTGTGTAGTATTCCAGTGAAGTACCACTGCCGGTTCTGAAACGAGCTGGAAGCAAGTAATTACAACTCCCACCGCTCTTGTTTCACTGGAATGAAACGAGGACAGCAGTGGGCCGGTCAACAAGCATTATTATGTAGCTACTGGTCATGAACACACTTTGAACTAGTCTTAAATCCTCCTTTTGTGAAGGTAATGCCACTGCCACTGCCATTCGGCTTCAGAGTTATACGCAGCAAATACGACTACGGATATTCGACGGTTCTCGAAAAAAGACCTGAGCAACAGTACCGAGATTCATGGCAGACGCTTCTTTAAGCCTAATCGCATAGTATAGAGACGGAATAAAACCTTGTAGCACATGTTCACAAAATTAGTGGTAAACATACTGAGTACGTCAAAATTATGTAATTATTTAGGAGTTTACGATGGGACGATCATGTAGAATTAGCAATAGGGAAAGCAAACTGAAGACAATTGTTTGAAGGCTCCTGGGAAACTGTGGTGCATTAAAAGGCAATTGCAAACAAGACACTGAAGCGCTAATTCTACAGTAGTGTTCCAGGTTTTGGTGCCATTATGTAGTACATATGACAACATATCGAACGAATTCAGAGGCACGTTACCATGATCGTGACGTGTCGGTACAGCCCAGACGAAAGAGGAGGAGAAATCACTGTTAAACTTTAATGACAAATCTTGGAAACAAGATTTTTCTGGGTAAAGTTACAGAGCCTTTATTCGAAGAAAAGCGTGCGAAAGTAATACTGCAGTTGTTACCTGATGCGCACATGAGATACGAACGACTTTGACTATAAGGTATACACCCAGCCTAAGCACCCTTCCCACCAGCCGCCCCCTATCTCCCTGCAACAACAACATTCAAGCTCCCAAACTCTTCCTCATCCATTTATAGATAGACGAAATGCATGGAATGCATCATTATAGGTCTGTACGTCACGTTTCGCGCCAGCTCTCGATACGCCAAGACGATGGAACCGACACACTTCACTAGCTGTCGACAACTGCATATGAGACACTGATAGTAAGGAGGCGGGTTATCACCGATCTGCTCTGGCTCTGGCTAACGTCCTAAATTCCGCCCTCTATGTACCTGCCCGCTGAATGACAGGCCTACACACGGTAGATCAGCAGCTCCCGGCAGGAAGCGGGCGTGGTAATGATAGCAAGTTGCATTTTGTCACAGCATCCAGAAGCGGAGAAGACATGCATGAAAAAGGATATAAATATTTCTATTACATGTCTCTAATTACCAAGAATGTATGTCCACAAATTAAGTGTTGTTAACATATATACGGTACTAGCAAAGCCTTCCCTACGTCTAACTATACTAAGACTCCCTGTGTAACACTGTCTTATCCATCTGTTATGTTCTACGCAAGTTAAGTGGACGAACCAATGTGGTACTTGCTCGTTAGACATAGCTGGAGGTGAGCACTGGTGTTTGCCGATTTCATTTTGAGAGTGATAGCACCGAACATCAGAGATTCTCTCATCAGCAAGGAATCTGGGTGTCTCCTTTACTAACAGAGATTCACCTCCTTACATTTACTGCCATGGACACAATGACTCACTAGATTTCTTTTATATGCTTAACACTAGCACAAACCTCTGGGAAGGGGAGCTTTTCCCAGCACATTGTTGTGCGGTGTGGGATCCGCATCAGGTGGGACTTACGGATGACATGGAATAAGTACAAAGAAGGGCAGCACGTTTTGTATTTTCGCGAAATAAGGGAGATAGTGTCACAGACATGAAACGTGTATTGGAGTGGCAATCATTAAAACAAAGGCGTTTTTCGTTGCGACGGGATCTTCTCATGAAAATTCAATCACCAGTTTTCTCCTCCGATTGCGAAAACGTTCTGTTGGCACCCACCTACATAGGGAGAAATGATCATCACGATAAAATAAGAGAAATCAGGGCTCGCACAGAGAAATTTAAGTACTCGTTTTTCCCGCGTGCCGTTCGAGAGTGGAACGGTAGACAGACAGCATGAAGGTGGTTCATTGAACCCTCTGCCAGGCACTTTATTGTGAATAGCAGAGCAATCACGTAGATTTAGTTGCGAGTGCCTGACCGTACATAATAAACATGTTTCACGGCAGACACATTTCGCTGTCCTGTATTCTTGCGTTTTAATTTTAAGTGTTTCTGTACACGATTATATTCATTTTCTCTCGAAAAGACGTATTGTAATGGACAGTTTATTGTCATGGCATGTCAGAAAGCTGAGCGCGAAACTGAAATGTATTATTCATAAACATTCGCATCACGTATACAACACTTCCGAACTTATGCGTTAGAGGCACCGCTATCTCGTCACGTGAGTGCTGCTTTCTTATCAACTGTATATTTTGTGACAGTTTTAATAAGCTCTTGTGTCAGGGGGTTTGAGGATTTCCGGCCATTTCGTGCAGTGCGAACAACGTATGATTCGTGCCTACCATATACTGTCCGTTGTGGTAGTATTGAACACCGCAACCCTTGCAAAGGAAGCAATTTATAATTAATCAGCTGCAACCAGTTGCTTTTATAACCTTTTGTGTGTCCACGATTTTTCAAGGCGTATGGTATCCCATCTTCCGATGTTCATATTTACTTACTTGTTCCAAATAGCGTTTCTTCGCCAACAATGTTGCAGAATCTTGGAACAAAAGTTTTTAAGACAGCTATTGTAAAACGTCGTAACTAAAGAAATAATGATCAAGGAGCGTAAATGAATGTAAACATCTGAAGATGGAGTGAACATAAATGAATGTACTCTCAAATCCGAGTGTTTGTTTTGGGCCATAGTTTGTTGGCGTGGCACGTCGGAAAATGTGTGTGTGTGTGTGTGTGTGTGTGTGTGTGTGTGTGTGTGTGTGTGTGTGTTATTTTGACAAAAAACAACTACATGCTCTGGACGTATCTATAATTGTACAAAATTATTTGCTAACTCCCCAGAAGCATGTCTAACGCAAAGTAAAAACTATATAGTTTTTCAGTTCACATAAGCATTGAAAAAATACAAAATCCCAGCAGTCTTTGGGATATTACACACACCCCTGAGGTGATGGTTTCCAGGCATTCAACTTTAGCCAAAGTATTGGGTGTTTATTTTTCCTCCAAATGGTTTCCAGTACTTTAGTGCTAAAATTTTTCTGATATATCTATTGAGACAGCAGTAGGCTCCACTTATAAAGGAATATAGTAGCTTCGTGTTCCCTTCATGTTACTAATATAATTACACACACTGACGTGACGGAAGCCATGGGACACCTAATATCGTGCTGGGGCTTCTTTTGTCCGGTGTAGTGAAACAGCTCAAAGTGGCATGGACTCAAGTCGTTGGAAGTCCCCTGTAGAAATATTGAACCATGCTGCCTCTATAGCCGTCCATATTTGCGAAAGCGTTGCCGGTGCAAGAACTGCTTCTGTTATGTGCCATAAACGTTCGATCGGATTAATCTCGGGCGAGCTGGGTTGCCCAGTCATTCGCTCGAGTTTTCCAGAATGTTCTTCACAACTGTGGCCCGGTGACATGGTGCATTGTCATCCATAAAAATTTTATCGTCGCTTGGAATAAGTCCATGAATCGCTTCAGATGGCTTCCAAGTACTCGAACAAACCAATTTCCAGTGAACACATCCCACTTCACTATGGAGCAACCATCAGCTTGCACAGTACCTTATTGACAACTTCGGTCCATGGCTTCGTGGAGTCTGTGCCACACTCGAAACCTAATATCAGCTCTTACCAACTGAAATCGGGACTCATGTGTCCAGGCCCGGTTTTCCAGTAGTCTATGGTCCAACCGATATGGTTACGAACCCAGTACAGGAGCTGCAGGCGAAGTCGTGCTGTTAGTTAAACCACTTGCGTTGGTTGTCTACTGCCACAGCTCATTAACTCTAAATTTCGCCGCACTGTCCTAAGGGATACGATCGTACGTCCCGCAATGATTTCTGCGGTTATTGCAGGCAGTGTTGCTTGTCTGTTAGCACTGACAACTTTATGCAAACGCCACTGCTCTCGGTCGTTGAGAGAAGGCCGTCGGTCACTGCGTGCTAAAGAAAACTAACAGTGCGAACTCTTCCCCATTACAAGATACATAGCATACGTCAACCACGCCCTAGCCCTTGTGCCAAGGTATCCACCCCAAACAAAGTAGGGTAACTGGGACAGGAGTGTGCAACTGGACTGCAAGTACTACCAGATTTAGAAGTTATGACCGAAAGACTGCGTATCCTGAAGTGTTGCCACCTTCGTCTTTTTCCAGAGGCTTTAACCCACTTGTATGAATAACCAACTAAAATCTTTTTCCATTTGGTACACATTCTGGTTGTACTGCTACGCTTAAACAAATTTCAGAGCTTGTTCCCACATACACAAAGAAAATTATGAAGTTGAGAGAAGCGATAGATAAAAGTACTAATACTGGTGGGGGATCTAAACCAGCACCTCATGGGGAATAACAGTAAATACATATAGGTTGATGGTTGAATTGTGTATAACTGCACACATTCCAGTAACGGATTGTGAAATTTTAGCTTTAATTATAACATGGCAGTAGATTACTTTAACTACCAAACAGCGGAGCGAACAGTTGTATTGTAGACTGTATCTCGGTGAAATTTTATGTTGCACATTTGGATGACTATGAGTCATAAGCAAACTATATTTGAAAAACAGTATGCATGCATTTGCATTACAAGACTGTAGGTTCAACGGAATATTTTGTTAATGGTGGGAGTGGATGACTGGCTATTCATGCATGTGGAAGTATATTCACCGTGCAGGTTACTAGGCTTGGATACTTGCTACAGAACCAGGACTGGGTAAGGCGATGCTGCGAAACATGTTTATTATTTATGGTTATGCTCTCCCAACTACAGCTGGCAAAATCTCAACCTTCCAAGAGGTTTTCGCTAGTGTTAATAGTGTGGAAACAAAAATCTAGTCAGTTATTGCCTGCATAACACTAAATCTGAGATTGTAGACGACAACTGTACATATATGCTAACATAGGAGACGTCGGATTGTCTTAATGACGAATATATATAACCAATTTAGTCTTCTTAGCTAAAGGAACCAATTTGTCGAGAAAACTTAAGCCATTACGTACTATAAATTTTAAGCATAAATCAAATATACGTAATTCTGCAATTTGCCTACTGGGAAGTAACCGATCTCATGTAAGCTGTCACATGGTAATGTCACTTCCCGTGATCACTTTTAAATGGGAAAATACAGGGTGTTTCAAAAATGACCGGTATATTTGAAACGGCAATAAAAACTAAACACGCAGCAATAGAACTACACCGTTTGTTGCAATATGCTTGGGACAACAGTACATTTTCAGGCGGACAAACTTTCGAAATTACAGTAGTTACAATTTTCAACAACAGATGGCGCTGCAACTGATGTGAAAGATATAGAAGACAACGCAGTCTGTGGGTGCGCCATTCTGTACGTCGTTTTTCTGCTGTAAACGTGTGCTGTTCACAACGTGCAAGTGTGCTGTAGACAACATGGTTTATTCCTTAGAACAGAGGATTTTTCTGGTGTTGGAATTCCACCGCCTAGAACACAGTGTTGTTGCAACAAGACGACGTTTTCAACGGAGGTTTAATGTAACCAAAGGACCGAAAAGTGATACAATAAAGGATCTGTTTGAAAAATTTCAACGGACTGGGAACGTGACGGATGAACGTGCTGGAAAGGTAGGGCGACCGCGTACGGCAACCACAGAGGGCAACGCGCAGCTAGTGCAGCAGGTGATCCGACAGCGGCCTCGGGTTTCCGTTCGCCGTGTTGCAGCTGCGGTCCAAATGACGCCAACGTTCACGTATCGTCTCATGCGCCAGAGTTTACACCTCTATCCATACAAAATTCAAACGCGGCAACCCCTCAGCGCCGCTACCATTGCTGCACGAGAGATATTCGCTAACGATATAGTGCACAGGATTGATGACGGCGATATGCATGTGGGCAGCATTTGGTTTACTGACGAAGCTTATTTTTACCTGGACGGCTTCGTCAATAAACAGAACTGGCGCATATGGGGAACCGAAAAGCCCCATGTTGCAGTCCCATCGTCCCTGCATCCTCAGAAAGTACTGGTGTGGGCCGCCATTTCTTCCAAAGGAAGAAGACGGCGATATGCATGTGGGCAGCATTTGGTTTACTGACGAAGCTTATTTTTACCTGGACGGCTTCGTCAATAAACAGAACTGGCGCATATGGGGAACCGAAAAGCCCCATGTTGCAGTCCCATCGTCCCTGCATCCTCAAAAAGTACTGGTGTGGGCCGCCATTTCTTCCAAAGGAATCATTGGCCCATTTTTCAGATCCGAAACGATTACTGCATCACGCTATCTGGCCATTCTTCGTGAATTTGTGGCGGTACAAACTGCCTTAGACGACACTGCGAACACCTCGTGGTTTATGCAAGATGGTGCCCGGCCACATCGCACGGCCGACGTCTTTAATTTCCTGAATGAATATTTCGATGATCGTGTGATTGCTTTGGGCTATCCGAAACATACAGGAGGCGGCGTGGATTGGCCTCCCTATTCGCCAGACATGAATCCCTGTGACTTCTTTCTTTGGGACACTTGAAAGACCAGGTGTACCGCCAGAATCCAGAAACAATTGAACAGCTGAAGCAGTACATCTCATCTGCATGTGAAGCCATTCCGCCAGACACGTTGTCAAAGGTTTCGGGTAATTTCATTCAGAGACTACGCCATATTATTGCTACGCATGGTGGATATGTGGAAAATATCGTACTATAGCGTTTCCCAGACCGCAGCGCCATCTGTTGTTGAAAATTGTAACTACTGTAATTTCGAAAGTTAGTTTGCCTGAAAATGTACTGTTGTCCCAAGCATATTGCAACAAACGGTGTATTTCTATCGCTGCTCGTTTAGTTTTTATTGCCGTTTCAAATATACCGGTCATTTCTGAAACACCCTGTATATTGGTATTACTGGCAAAAAAATCGCGTTAAGTGATCGGTTGGTTCACGATTTTAATTTTTGTGAGATCCTGCTATCTCACCGATGTCTCACCGCTCTAGAACTACAGCACATAATCTTATATGAGGAAAGACTACAGTTCCATCACGCTTCGCTGATGTTAATACGCAGTCGTAAAAAACCGAGATTACACATATTCGATTTAATATATAATTATTTATCATCTTGGTAACACATTACTGGAAACGTTGCATATTTTCAAGTGAATTTTTCATGGTGTGTAACAGTAATCGCCCGTGAAGCTTTGAACCCTTGCTAGGTTGTGTTAATAGATTTGGTACATAATTACCGTGCAACCTACCTCTAAATAAAATAGGTTCCCTAATCAAAAACTACTCAGTAAATAGAGATATATAAGTAATAAGCCTACAGATTTCTCCTCTCGACATCATCAGGCATAAACATTAAGGCTTTTGACATTATCTCTGACTGAGCCTCTCTGATGGTACCATCACAGGCAAGAGAAGACATCTAGTGGGTTATTACACCAGCAGCAATGGCCGTATCTTCCAGTCTCGTCTTTAGTACGCCGGTTCACACTCTTCAGGATCAGAAACTGTGCGTTTAAGCAATAGCCTCAGAACAACCCACCACGCGCGTCGCGCTTTAATACGCAGCCGAAATAACGAGCACGTAGCTCCTCATTGCTTTCTACAAACTCCATTGCACGAGCTTCACGGCTGCTGGCAACCGCTGTGTTTACTGCAGCCCTCCTCCCTCGGCCGCCAATGCAACCCCGCCGTAAATATCGATTTTCCAAGAGCTCTCCCCTTCTAACTGCAGGACTGTTCTGCCGCTCCAAGTCTCCGATTCTCTGTACCGGCATTTTCACCCCAACAGCCGTCAGGTTACTGCGCTGATGGCACCGATAGTTTGGAAAACATGCAAGTCACCGGCAATCCTTTCACGGGGTCCAGTGCTGAATGCACCATAGATCTGCGGGACTATTCAAACCCCGGTATTGGCTATGACTTCCTGAACGTATATCCCGTACATGGGCATCAGCAAGATTCTCTTGTAATCCGCGGTGCCTCATCCTCTTATGACAAGAAAGGTAACGGTGAGGTTTCGCGTATTTAGACGGGTTGTTCACATTTTCAGTCATCGTCTTCAGGCGCTTCTAGCTGTGTTGTGCGTACCTACTGCCTGGACTGCAGTCTGGTTACTGTCCGGCAATGAGTACACACAACACAGTTCGCAGCACCTGAAGACGACGACTGGGTAGGTCGTCGAAACACTGTGCATAAAATAAGCTACACGGCTGAAGACCCGGAAGCACATCATTAGTAGATCAAGCCGAGAAAAGATGAGCCATCACATAGCTTCATGGAGTATGGCATGAAGTACATGTGGTCGCTGTACCTAATGATCGACTCTAACAAACTTCGATGTGACAATACTGGCGTACAGTAACATTACAATTTGTCCTATAATTTTATCGCTGGCAACTATGTTCTTGGACCTGAAAATTTGGCAACCGTTCATGAGACCAGAAATTTTACTACAGAACGCACCAGTTCCATTACGTGAGTGAGTCAGTAGTTTTCTAACGGGTAGAATCAACTAAGCTTCAGAAATAACAAGAGCTTATATTTGGTTAATAAGACAATTTCTCCTTTTCAACCAAAGAACTGAAAATTTTTAAAAATTATTCCATTAAGTGCTTCAACAAGCAGCCGATAGCATACGATTGGTAACTATCAGACTTAGAAAGGCATATGCAAAGCATAATATCTCACTGCACTTTGTGGCGATGGTTATTGTCCTGAACAACTGTATTATTTAGTAGAAGTAAGAGTGTGTGCGTAACTAAGCGTGAGCATCATTCAAGTTTTTACTGTGATAATACGCATTTTACTCACCACATTATCAGTAACATCGGCCAGACTCACCTGCAAGAAAAAGAAAATGATTGGGTTAGACAAATCAGTTACACAACTCACAACATGAAATACGCATGATTCAGAGCAGAGGATTCCCCAACTTCCTTACTAAGGGTAAGTACGCAATGAAGTTACTAACAATAACGGGACAGTAATTTAACGAAACTATGCAAGAATAAAAGGAAATTGCATTAGTAACAGCCGAAATCAATCACCTCAAGAACAGTCCAGAACTATTGAGCTGACATATAGTCATAGTCATGGATGACTAGTACGCGCACTTTGGGTACACAGATAAGACAGACTTACGTATCCTAAAAATAAAAACTGATTAACACAATTCCTTCGGAACACGCTTCAGTTCTCCCAAATATGATACAGAAACGTCGTCCTCAACTGTTTCGTTTTGAAGTCATCACACGCCACACCAATCCTGCACTAAGCTCCTTTGTAGGTAGAAACATACAACACGACTCCACTTGTACCTAGGCTGCAATAAACGTTCCTTAAATATAAAATTTTGGCATTACACGATACTGGTCTTTAACCATTTCTGTAAAATTTGTCACATCGATGTGGTAGCACTGGTGTGAACAAATACCAACAAGTCGTATCTCTTCGGAAGTTACAACAAAAACATTAGAAGAACCAAGGTTGCGAAGCCACGTAGATTCATAAAATTTCCTGCTATAAAGTACGAATCTACATCTAAATCTATAGTCTGCAAGCCGTCTTACTTTGTGAGGCTGAGGACAGTACGCCCCCTCAGCCTTGGTATGAGATCGTACATCTTTACTCTTATCTTAATGGGTTCAGAGAGAGAGAACGCAAGAAGAAGCAACATATTGCTAGACACTTCTAGGAACGCACGCCTTCCAAATTTTAGAATTAAATCACACCTCTTACATAGCGTGTGCGGCTGGAATTGGATGAGTATCTCTGTGACGCTTTCGCACTTACTAAACGAACATTTGGCGAAACTAGCTGATCATCATCTTTGGATCTTATCTGTTTCCTGCGTCAGCGCTCCGCGGTACGGCTCCCCAGCTGACGAGCAATACTCAACAACCTGTCAACAACAAGGTTTTCGGAAGCTTCCTCCTCCGTGGGTGGGCTATACTTCCTGATGATTCTTCAGGAGAATCTGAATCACGCGTCTGCCTTTCTTATGATTAGATTTATGTAGTCGTTTGACTTCATATCGCTCCTTAGAAATAATACCAGGTATCTAATGGGAGCGACTGTGTCCAGACATTGTTCGGGAACGTGTAATGAAACAATCCGGCACTACGTTACATTTATTTACGTTCAGGATCCACTGCCAATCCCTGAACCACGTCGAGGCTCCGTAGGTATTCCCGCATTCTGTTTAAATTTTACGACGCCGCGTTATATCTATATTACTTAACAGTTCACTAAGGTAATGAATAAATCTGCAAATAGTGCTCTCACCAAATGATTTTTGATTAGAATGAATCATTCACTCCTGAGCGTAATGTGCGCTGTTTTGAAAGTCGCTTGCAGACAAACTGTGTACCGGACCATAAGACAAATCCGGCAGTTTCCCCTCTGGCGGGTAATATTGTTATCGACCGAGCTATCCACGCACGACTCTCGACCCGATCTCAAAGTTTTATTTCCGTCACTACGGCTCTTCTACTTTTTAAACTTCAACAAAGTTCTTCTTCATGTTTTCGCGGCGCAATTATTCATTACATATCAGGCGTGTAGCCAAATATGTTCTATTTCTTCTCATAATATTTAGACTGTATACTTTTCCGGCACCTACAGAGAGCGCCGACCCACTGGAGACATAGTTTTAAACCCGCGGACAGCGCCACAGGACATGCGGTCAGACACACACAGCCAGTGACGTTGATCGACGACAAAGAAATATGCATGTGGCTTAGCGGTCGATGCATGCTGGCATATCAATGTTTATCATTAGGAGCTGTACTGTAGCGTCGTCTTTTCAAGTTTGCTAAGGAAAACGCCAGACTGCACGATTTGTCAAAGCAGTGACCGCTATATATATTAATTTTACCGCAGTTCTCTTGCATACCACACGCGTATAGCATTCGTGAAAAACAGGACATTACGGAGAACTAACTTGGCAATTTGGCAGTATTGTAGCAGACTGTTTCCAGTATCAAAAATTTCACTCAGTAGCGGAGTTGCGCTGTTCTGAAACTTCCTCTCAGAGCAGAACAGTGTGACGAACCCAGACTCTAAGGTGAAACCTTTGTTCTTCGCCGAAGATAGGATTGCAGAGCTTGTGGCCAGAGCGGTACCGATATGAACCTGCGTCCCTGGTAGAACCGTAGGAAGTGTCCCATTTGTTTGGTAGAGTTGCGCAATTGCCAATAGGCAGTGGAAGGCGGTTAACTCAACTGTTAGTGGTTAATCTTTTCATTGCAGTGGTAAGATCTTGGAATCTTACCGGAAAGTAGTTTGGCAGCAACAGGGCTTTTACTTACTGACTGGAGTTGAGAGGTGTATAGCCATGTTTCGCGAATCAATGCTACGGTGGCGACCCTTAATTAATGTGGTTGGCTAATGTGGGACAGTAGACAATCTGGATCCGCTAAAAATTTCCCAGCTATTCTGCGGCGCAGTACACCGTGTCACTTGTCTCGGGCGACGCCGCGTCGACTTCGAGGACGGACGAAAGGAACATTTCAAACCACACTGTTTGAACCCGCCGGTGTCACTTTCGGCCAGTCTAGCCCACAGCTTAGCAGAGATATTGAGTTGTGCGCGTTATATAAAGGAACAGAGGAGGCCGACGTGCACAACGGCTAGCAGGTGGCGGCGCGAGGCGCGGCAGCGTCACCTGTGCGTCACGCGGCGGGCCCGGCCGTCATTCACAGTCGCAGGCAGGCGCAGCCATCCAGGGCCAGAAACGGCGCGGCACGACGCAGCGTCTGCGCTAGGCGGGTAGGGCCGGGTCGGCGCCAGGCGCTCGCCTTCCCTTGCCAGCTGGCAGCGCCGGCAGCCGCCACGCCGCACCGCACCACTCAAATATAAACCCACGCCCCCGCAACACACACACACACACACACACACACACACACACACACACACACACACACACACACACACACACACACACACACCGCCGCGCAGGTCATGGGCCAATTCGCGGGGCCACAGCATAAAGGCTGGTTTACACCGGGGCGAACGAGCACCAGCTAACGTGAATCCTCCTCCCCGATGAAAACGGTAGGCGAGCGCGAGTCAACCGCATTCGGTCGTGTTCGGCTCGCATTCCCTCGTCCTCCGCAGGTTGTCAGTCTTTCGACGAACCATCCTCCAGTCTTCTCCGCTTCGACGCTTGTAGCAGATAGTATTCGTCTGCTATTCTTCGTGCGAACTACTTTCGTTTTTGAAGTGAGTTGCTTGTTATGTAATTATGAAGTATTATCGAGTTGTATGAGCGACGGGGTAGTCTGGAGAGAATGTAATGTTGTTGATGGAATACAGGTAACAAATGTTCATATGATCCATGAAATCCACGCTTACCTGCGAATTCAGACATCTACAGTATTCTTATCGTAAGTCACTCTGTCTGTGCGTCAGAAACAACGCGCTCGCCACGCAAATTAATACTATATGAATATCTAATCTCTTGCAGCGTGGCTGTAACTATACACTTTCGTATTAAGTACAGCCTATGTGACCATTATTGATGGTCCTAGGATTGGCACGCTATACTATTTCTCGTGTTTTTCTGCTCCCTCCAGGTTAAGTGCTTGTTCAGGTGTACAGGCGAATGCTACTGAACACCAGAATACTGATTGCGAAAGCTCGTTCGCTTACGTTCGCCTCCATTCGCTCTGCTGTGACAATGTTTAATATGCAAAGTTTAAAAGGGCAGGCCGAATCAGGTATCCCAAAGGTTTCCATCACCTTCAAGGCACCAGTCTGTATAGCTCTCAAAAATATGTTATGCAACTGAGATTATGTCACTGCACTCCTGTTTTTCGAAAACATCTATGTCAAATATGAGACTTCTCAAGAATGAAAATCAGCGGCCACATGCTGTAGTAGGAACTGCCGTAACCACATGAAGGTATCTACTATTTGCATACAGGAAACATGGGATTTGCACAACGTTACCCAGCGCAGAACGCGAGAAATGAATTTGTGATATCGAACACGGTTGTAAAAAATCGCCAGCAACGCTTAAGTTCCCGTAGAGCATCGAACAGATACCGCATAATCTCGTAGCCATACTGGTTGAGCACGTTTCGATTATCGACATCTTGTCTTGTCAACTATAAATGCAGCAGATCAATATCAATTCGAGTTCTAGTAAACTACTATGGCGCAGACACACATGAAGTAAATTAGCTAAATGATACCGATTCCACCTGATGAATCGCACGTGAAGATTTTTTCCTTTTCCTGAAATGGACGTAGCGATGTACATTCTTATATACCTCCTACTTATGATTTGTGCCCGATTAGTACGTAGCAGCTAACCGAGAAGACTGAAGAACTTCTAGGTTTCCAGCGGTAAATGCAGGAACTTGGTCTCACTTTAAAGTAAGAACGAATCTTATGAAATGTAATTGAATGATCAATTTTATTTTAACATTTTGATTTCGAGGCCTCTAGCCTCATCTTCATATGCACCTTGTTACATGGACATCAAATTGATGTGTGGTTTATGTTTTTATCTTACGACCATGTCTTGCTGTCGTTAGTTTTGCTGCAGAGGCGTCAGCGATTGGAAGTTGAGATTATACCTATTGTACCGTTAAGTTAAACACCGCAGAACGTCATACTCCAATATTGTTCTATATCAAGTTCATCTGGTGGCACTGTCCAGCAATCATTTCCGCTGCTACCGTTGAAGTTCTGTTGTGAATAAATGAAGATCTAAACGTCATTTTTGCACCGCGACAGTTACAGATCAAAGTACACTATTCACGTAACATAGTTTCATCTCTGAAATCCGTGTTTGCTTGGCGTAAGACAATGACGACTTGGGGCTGTGTCCACATGCAACTGCCGAATTTTCGACACGACCGTTTTTGTTCTTTGTATGTCACACGCACACTTTATTGGAAACTATGAAGCAGCTCCCTGAGGTTTCTTGGAGATCGCTTTTACTAGTTGCATTGTGTTTTCTAGAACATATTTCGTTCCAAAATAGTTCACGAAAGTGGGTAGAGTCCTCGTATCTATACCATCGGAAAAAAATCTCATCACCAAGATGATGTGCGACGAACGAAAGTTGGTAGGCGTGTTTATACGTCTGAAAGATGTCTATTCAAATTCCGGACCAGCTGCCTAAGAGTGGCGTTACTACCATCATTACCACGATGCAAATCAGGTTTGCTTTAAATACAAACTGTAACGGTGCTGAGCGTTAGTTACCTTCGAGATTGGACGTGGTGAGTTGAAGTTAGTCATGAAAGCCTTTAAGACGACAAAAACCCCATTGTCAACGCCTCACTGAGTTTGAACGAGGCGGTTTATATGGCTACGAGAAACTGAATATTCCTTCTGCGATACGGTACTGCAGAAAGACTTGACAGGACTGTGGCCACTGTACATGATTGCTACCAGCGGTGGTCACGAAAATATACAGTCGCAAGAGAACCAGGTTCCGAACGGGCACGTGGCACTAGCGAGAGGGAAGATCATAGTGTTCGGCGTACGGCTCTGGCGCATCGTATTGCATCTGCAGCAGCAATTTGAGCAGCAGTTGGCACCACAGTGACAAACCGAACTGTTACAAATTGGTTACTTGAAGGACAGCTCCGAGCCAGATGCCTTGTAGCGTGCATTCCACTGCAAAGTTAAGCGTTGTGTGTTACCTACAAAAATGTATTCCCGAGATTTCATTACTACACGATATTTTTGGATGCTGCTGTTTTCTCAGTCATTGTATAAAGCAGAATTTGCGAGAATTGTTTTCTAGAGTTTGTATACGTTGTCTCCACTGGATGATTTCCTAAGCGCAACACAGGTATTAGAGTGTTAAGCCGCGCGTAGACTAGGGGCTACGTATGGAAGCGCAGCCCGCGAGCGGGCACGGATGAGAGCGCGCAATCTGTCTGCGGGCATAAATCTGGGAGGAAGGCGGAGCGGCGGTCGGCTGTAAATATGCCCCGTCCTTCCCCGCCACAAAACAAAGCGCTGTCACGTGACGACACTGCGCTGTCGGGGTCAGGGTGTGCCAGCGTCGTCACCCACAGCTGCTGCGTCAGCTGCTCCATGCAGGCAGGCGCAGCATCCTTCCCTCTTCACACCTTCAGAAACAGCTGATAATACCTGCTCTCTTCTGTCTGTATGTTCGGGCTAATCTCAGGAAGTACAGTAGAGGTTCTGATCCTGTTTCAGACTTACGAGAAAGTTCGTGTATATAATTTATAAATATTTTGTGAAAATGGACTGAACTATGATGAACTAAAAGTCCGCCGCTATTGTGAAAACAGTGCCATTGCCAGCTAACAGTACAACTGCCAAAACTCCAAAGAGCACAGTTTGAGCAAAATTAGAATCTGGGATGGTGGTCTACTGGTGAAGCTAGTGCCTGGAAACCGAATAGTCACAAGATAAAACCCGTTCGAGTCACGGATTTTCCACTGGTTTTTAACCTACTTATGTCTCAATGATTTGGATATTCGCCAGAAGCGGAAAGTAGATTGGATTCCACGTTAAATTGTAGGTGTCTGTTTCAACACCAGACTCAAAATCAGGCTTCATCGCCTAGTAGTACAGTGCATGCTTGAGAGCGAAAAGGTTGTGAGATCGAATCACACCTGACTAGATTTTTATTTTTAACCAAGCAATCATCTCAATTATATGCAGATTCACCGTTGGCGAAACATGTTTCCGATTCCACGTTAAACTGCAGGTTGCCCTTTCCGGATTAGGTAACTGGCTAGGGAACTAGTGTCGAATACATGACTTTCGTCTGGTGTTGGAGGGGAGAGGGTGGGAAAGAGGCTGAGCTAATCGAAATTATGTATAATCGTGGCATCTTCTGAATTACTACAGCAAACGAAGGTGTTTTCTAAATCTATTAAGGACCAACAACATTGACGCAAGTCTGAAAGCTATGTTGCAAAGATTTATTTATTTTTGAGATCAAGAAGAAACAGGTGTAGTTCTGGGATGGACTGTAGCCCCACCCCTTCCCTCCTCCCAGGACAGACGCCTAAGTCACACCCAAGTGGAACACACACACACACACACACACACACACACACACACACACACACAAAACCAGGACACTGAGTCACACGAAATAATCTCTACATACACATAAGTCTAAAAAATTTGGACACCCTTTGATAGTCAATATTAATAGAACAAAATGACATACCGTTACAATTCTTGCACGGGGGGAAAAGTTATTTTGTGTCAAAGTGATCCCATTAGGAGTCAAACAACGTCGATGCCGTTGAACTGTTGGTCGAACTACGGCTGTTGGTATTAACGATGTGATAGCCGCACTGGACGCTTCGACGGTTTCTCGTAGCTCGTTTAGTATAGCTGGCTTCTGTTGATAAACTTCATTCCTCCCCCCCCCCCCATAGGTAGACGTCAAGAGGTGTAAGCTCTGGAGAGCTTCTCTTCGATCTATCCATCGCCCAGGTAGATTTTCATCCAAGTAGGCTCTAACATCTCTGGCAGTGAGGCGCAGCGCCATCTTGTAGGTAAAATCTTCGATTTCCAAACATCTCGCGTATTGCTTGTAAAATCGATGTTTGCAGAAAATGAAGGTACTCCTCACCAGTTACGGTGCCTTCAAAGAAGAATTGGCCAATCAATCTTAAAGACGCCATGAGTGTCGGTCACAATACTGACAGAAGACGAGAGACGAGAGCCGAGAGCCGGGCAGATCTTCCGTGGGTGAAGAACTATTATGTCCTACTGCAAGCTCTTAGAGTTGGGAGTAGGACGCCTGGTGCTGCAGGTTGTCCTTCCTGTCGCTGTTTGGATCTCCGCCTACTCACCGTCACGACGTCCGTCATGGCACGCAGATGTCTGCGCGGAAGCCTACGCGCAGCTACGCTCAGCGAAGGCGCTGAGCTTTCGGCTGGCGCCCACCGTCACCCTAGGCTGTGAGGACAAGATGGCCTGCGCGAGGCTACGGAACTGACCGCGGGCAACACCACGGGCTACGACAGCAGATTCCACGACTGGCCGCTGCGACGCCACTCAGCGCGGTCCTGCTGTGCGGGCGCAGCACAGCTGCTAACAGACCGCCAAAGAACACTAAATCGCTGCAAAACTCTCAGCAAATAAAAGGATGTTAATTTAATCCTGTCTCACGGACGTCTTGGACGTGACACCCTGAACACCGTCTCTCCGCTCGATCGTCCTCAACCCTCGTATGGGGTCATAACCAGTGGACCCCCACAAACTAATACAGACGGAAAAGAAACAGTCAGTGTTCCGCTTTCTTTCCGTTGCACGCTGTGAGGTCAGACGTTACGTCATGGGACCAAACGGACATCAGGTATCGGTCATTCAGTTACTCTATATTAAGCATTTTGATGCGACACTTCTTACATATGAAGAACCTATTGGAATTTATTGAATCAGATACGTATTTCTTAATATACAACTCGACTACTGTTATAGTGCGTTATCAGATGAGACACCAAAGTTGCCATAAAATTCACTTTATGGTATATAAATATTCCCAAGTGGAAGAGGTAATAAAAACATGGCCTAAATAAAGATAACAGATCGCAGTGAGGATGCGAACAAATTTCTGGTAAGAAACGCCGGAGTACTTGCATAAATAATTACTGCCGCCAATCAAAGAAATCTACATGCAACACTCGCCTATAGCCTGGAACATTTGCCTACTTAGATACTCCCCCCCCCCCCCCCCCCCCCGCCACGAGGAGCGCGGAGGTGACATGTGGCACAATGCGGGTCGGGTGCTGTGATGGGGAGCCTGACCGCGGTCAAGCGTCAGATAGGAGGATCGGTCCAGCTCGGCCCGCCTTCTGAAGACGCCTGCCGCCTCTCGCCAACGATGAAAGTCTGTTTATGGCGGCACACAAGGGGCGACGTAAATATTTTGAACAGGAACTGATTAGCTGTAATCTGTTTAAGCTATTAAGGCTTGTACCAGAGATGTATAAACAGCGTGCGCGTATATCGCCGTTAGCAAGCGCCTAGAATTCTGTGGCTCTACACGCAGGAGACGGCTGCAGCGAAGAATTCGGTTTTTAACGTCCCATAAATGTCAATGGCGTTACAGCAATATTTTTGGAGTTTCAGGAAGTTTTCCTATATAAACCAGCATACTGACATTCGCTTCAAGTAAATTATGAAAATCAGGTGAAACCTTAATCTGCATGGTCGGATGGTGGTTTGAACTCTGCAATTCTCGAATGCGCAACCGGAGTCACAGATTGTGTAAGTCATCGATTGATTTCAACCTTTGTGACGGACAACAGCCCATGAGAATAGTAAAAAAGACTCTCCCTACATATAAATCCACGCCACTACTCTGCAATTCACATCCAAGTGCTTGGAAGAGGGCTCACTGAACCACTTTCACACTATTTCTCGACCTTTCTAATCTCTAATAGCACGTGGGGATAAATGAACACTTAAAACTTTCCGCGCAAGCTCTGATTTATTTTATTAAGAATGTCATTTCTTTCCTATGTGGGAGGGTTCAACATAATGTTTTCGCGTTCGGGGGGTAAAGATGGTAGCTGAAATTCTGTGAAAAGTTCTGGACGCAACGAAAAACGCCTTTGTTTCAATGATTGGTACCCGCTCGCGTATCATATCCAAGACACACACTCCTCCCCCGGGATCTGCCACTTTTTCGATGTCCTCCGTCAGTACTATCTGGTAAGGATCCTGTGTCGCGCCACACTGCTCTAGCAGAGGACAGACAAGCGTAGCGTAGGCAGTCTCTTTAATAGATATGTTAACATTTTCTAATCGTTCAGCCAATGAATTGGTCTTTGGTTTTCCTTCCCCATAACCTTTTCTGTGTGATTGTTCCAGTTTAACTTCTTCATGATCTTAATTCCTAGGTATTTAGCTGAATAGACAACCTTAATATTTTATTCATCGTGTGAACGAAATTTAACGGATTATTTTTAGTATTGCCCGTGGAGGACGTCACATTTTATTGTTCAAGGTCAACTGACAGTTTTCGCACCATGCAGATATAGTATCTAAGTCAGTTTGTAATTCGTATTGGCCCTTGTGGTAACTTCACTAGACGGCATCGTCTACAAACAGGTCTGTTCACACCGTCTCCCAAATCGTTTGTGTACATCACAAACAGCATACGGCTTTTAACACTTCCTTGTCTAACGCCAGATGTCATTTTTATTTCACTCCATGGTTTCTACTCAGTTACTGAGACCGGCGATCTTTCAGACAGGAAATCACGAACCCAGTCGCATAATTGAGACCACACTCCACAGGCACGCAATTTGATTAGAAGTCGCTTGTGAGGAACTGTGTCAAAAGCCTTCTGGAAATCTAGAAATATGGAATCAATTTGAGGGCCCTATCGATAGCAGTCATTACTTCGTGTGAATATTGAGCTAGGTGTGTTTCACAAGGATATTTTCTGAACCCATGCTGGTGGTGTCAATAGATCGTTTTCTTTGAGGTATTTCATTACGTTCGAACACTGCGTGTGTTCCAAATTCCTACTGTGAATCTAAGTTAGTGATACAGATGTACGCCGGCCGAAGTGGCCGAGCGGTTCTAGGCGCTACAGTCTGGAACCGCGCAACGGCTACGGTCGCAGGTTCGAATCCTGCCTCGGGCATGGATATGTGTGATGTCCTTAGGTTAGTTAGGTTTAAGTAGTTCTAAGTTCTAGGGGATTGATGACCACAGCTGTTAAGTCCCATAGTGCTCAGAGCCATTTGATACAGGTGTACAATTCAGCGGATTACTTCTATTTCCTTTATGAGTTGGTGTGATCTGTGCAGCTTTCCAGTCCTTCGGCACAGATCTTTTATCGAACGTGCGGTTGGATTTATTGTTAAATATTCCAAAAGGAATTCAACTCGTATACAGTCGGGACACCGAAGACTCGCCTTTAGTGGCTAAGGTGCACCCATACACCGCAGATACCAGCTTGTATGTTACTCATATTGACAACTGTGCTTGATTTCAATTATTAAGTATGTACTGGATCTACTTTAGTGAAAGAATTCCCGAAAATCCTGTTTTATTTCAGTGTTGCTATCACCGTTAACTTCACTATACTATCACGCAGTGAACGTGGCGTGTTTTGCCCGCTGATGTACTAACATACGACCGAAATCTTTGGATTTTCTGTCAGGCTTCGAGACAGTTTCATTGTGGAAACAAAAACACCTGCAGTAAATTCCGAGTTTCTTTACAACATCGCTAGTCTTAGAGACTTTGTTCTCTTATAAATCGAGCCATAAGGTATCCCATCTCTTTTCAGTTGGTATGAATCTCTGTACTTCCTTTCTCATCCATCTCTCTTAACGACTAATATTTCGGAGACACCCACGTACCGACAAGCTTTAGTTTCATACAATACTGTCGCTTATCGACGCAATTGTTTACGTGCTCTCACGTTGTTGTGTGGTAGTCGCTAACTTCTACGTCACACTACGGAGAAGTAGTGGATACCCGCAAGAAACCGCGCGTAAGCAATTTCTTCTGCGCTTCATAGCCGTAGGTCAGCATCATGACCGATTTTCCGTGGCGTAACATGCTCAAATGCGTTTAATAGACCCTGTATCCCCCTCCACTATTTACACTGTAAATCTAAAGGCACGAAAATAATGGAAAACTATGTTGACTGCACAAAAACAATTGGGATGAGTTACAGTAGTTTTGCTGTCTGTAACGCTAACTGTGTAGAAATGTCAACATTATCGCCAGCTTTATATCACTCAAACAACGTAAACGACTAATTGAAATACAAAGCGTAACAATATAGGGCGCATGTCGAAGTAAGATGTAGAGTCTATCCAAGAAAAGAGGATGCCTAGAACAACCAAGTTTTGAAACTTCCTTGCAAATTGAAACAATGAACCTTACCGAGACTCTAACCTACGACCTCTACCTTTCGTGTGGAAGTGCTTTACCGACTGAGCTATTCAAACAACTCAATACCCGCCTTCGTAGTTTTATTTCTGCCAGTACCTCAGCTACCTTGCAAACACTTTTTTCATCGGCCTGGAAGTTTTATATCAGCACCAACTCCGTAGCAGAGTGAAAATTTATTCTGACAACTATGAAGTTCAAATGTATCAGTTACTACATACAGGAATTTCCTTCCAAATGCTGATGTCTGTAGTGATGGGTCAGAAAATTTCAAGTAATGCCTTTCAAATACATTTTGAAACGGGTGCACAGCGTACGTTTTGACACAAATATACAGTACTTCTTGAATAATCTTCGCTGAATTCACAAAGCGTTTTATTACACAGAACATACGAACTTAATTTTGCCGATTTTTAATCCACGGGAGTCTTTAACATACCAAGTTTTCCACACTATAGTTGGTGCCTCATATTTTTTGCAACACTCATTACCAACCTACGACTCTACAAGTCACGCTGCCTTCTTAAACCTATCGGAAACATGTACAACCTCTAATAGCTAGGGAGCTTATTTCCGTAAAGGATTTGTTGGTTGCTAAGAGAGTCCAGTGAGCTAATTTCTCTCACCTAAAAATGGGAAATCTAAGGACTTTAAGTACTTGTTGTGAGAACAAGTTATTAAGAGACTAAGCCTTCACAACCCTCAAAAATCTGTAAATAGGGGATCGTAACGTAAATGAGTGGGTGACGCGGTACCTTACCTGCGTCCCTGTAGGCCACTAACAAACTCCACGCAAAATTCTTCAAAGTCATAATTTCATGTTTCACTGACATAAGCGACAACACCGTTACACACACCAGTGGAAGTCAAAGCCAAAGAATGACTGCTACACAGCGCCAAGGAACAGACATAACAAACGACTGAAGGTACGTCAAACGCAAAGAGAATAGCGCCAAGCATACACAACACAACGCCGCTGTAACACGAGCGTCCGCTGGGACGACAGCCCTGTCTGTGCGCTGTCGCCACCAGCGAGCGGGCGTTGCCAATACAGAAAGCAACTCGACACGGAAGTTACATGATTTCTACCAAACACTGAGTGGGTGACTGCACAAGTTCTCTTTCATCCAAATGTGAAAACTGACACTTATTAAAATAAGTATCCATCGCGTTTTCCGGGACATTTGAAACATACATTGAAGGTCTCTTTTACGTGCCAGATGTTGCATGTTACGTCGGTCCCGATATTGATAAGAGACTTCCTGTAACAATTTGTAGTTTGCTGCTGAAGTTACACACTTTCTTATCTTGCTGTTCCACCACACATACACAGCAAAAATTCTCAAATGATTTTCTTTCACAAGAGCATTACTTTGGAGTCTATAAACACTTACAGAAACAAATCATGATCATCAAGGTCTATTACAGTCTTAAAAAAATCTCTGTCTTCCGTTCCTAAATTTTCTGTGTGTGTGTGTGTGTGTGTGTGTGTGTGTGTGTGTGTGTGTGTGTGTGTGTGTGTGTGTGCGTGCGCGCGCGTTAAAGTGGGGACTGCAAATTTACAACCGCAAGAAGTAGAGTTTATCGAATAGTTTCCTGATTCAGCTGGTACAATTGTTTTCTTCTCAGGTTCTCTTTTATTCTCTAACTTTCCTTTCGACAACTACTGGAACTTTTGTCCTTCTTTATGCCAAGTAACATGACTGGGAACGGTTCGTATTAACAACTGTTTCAGTTCATTCATGACTGATCTATTACATATTTAATATCCTCACAATATTTATTTTCATTTCGGAAGTAGATCCCGAAGGCAAGGTTTTGTAAACTGGTGAAATGACCGAAGAAATGGAAGAAATGTGTTACTCTGAGTTTCACGTAACTTTTTCACCCAAGTCATGGTCATGTCTCCTTTTCACGTTGTAATTAACAAGGCACTGGCTTTAATGGTCCAACATTAAATTTTCATGTGTTGGTTTCGATCATCAGGTGGAATGCACCAAAGCTTTTAAGTGCTTTCTGTTTGTTGTTTTTTACACTGAAGCAGTAGGTGAACTAAGATGTTGAGCGTTGTGTGTGCCAACTTCTGTCCAAACTCTTCAGCTGCTGCTGAAAACAAGCGAGTCAACGTCTGTAGCTCACCTACAGAATTTTTTTGTAGCACAGAGT
This sequence comes from Schistocerca cancellata, assembly GCF_023864275.1. Lineage (NCBI taxonomy): Eukaryota > Metazoa > Arthropoda > Insecta > Orthoptera > Acrididae > Schistocerca > Schistocerca cancellata. The sequence continues at coordinate 595,896,135 of NC_064627.1, read as the reverse complement.
CATCCTTGTTTGGGATATTACCGAGGGTTAGCTCAATGACCTTGGTAATCTGATGGATGCGCACTACGTAATTTTTTAAAGATATACTTAGCGCCCCGCCCCCATGCACCATGGACCTTGCCGTTGGTGGGGACGCTTGCGTGCCTCAACGATACAGATAGCCCTACCGTAGGTGCAACCACAACGGAGGGGTATCTGCTGAGAGGCCAGACAAACGTGTGGTTCCTGAAGAGGGGTAGCAGACTTTTCAGTAGTTGCAGGGGCAACAGTCTGGATGGTCGACTGATCTGGCCTTGTAACATTAACCAAAACAGCCTTGCTGTTGTCGTAATGCGAACGGCTGAAAGCAAGGGGAAACTACAGCCGTCATTTTTCCCGAGGGCATGCAGCTTTACTGTATGATTAAATGTTGATGGCGTCCTCTTGGGTAAAATATTCCGGAGGTAAAATAGTCCCCCATTCGGATCTCCGGGCGGGGACTACTCAAGAGGATGTCGTTATCAGGAGAAAGAAAAGTGGCATTCTACGGATCGGAGCGTGGAATGTGAGATCCCTTAATCGGGCAGGTAGGTTAGAAAATTTAAAAAGGGAAATGGATAGGTTAAAGTTAGATATAGTGGGAATTAGTGAAGTTCGGGGGCAGGAGAAACAAGACTTCTGGTCAGGTGAATAAAGGGTTATAAATACAAAATCAAATAGGGGTAATGCAGGAGTAGGTTTAATAACGAATAAAAACATAGGAGTGCGGGTAAGCTATTACAAACAGCATAGTGAACGTATTATAGTGGCCAAGATAGACACGAAGCCCATGCCTACTACAGTACTAAAAGTTTATATGCCAACTAGCTCTGCAGATGAAGAAATTGAAGAAATGTATGATGAGATAAAAGAAATTATTCAGGTAGTCAAGGGAGACGAAAATTTAATAGTCATTGGCGACTGGAATTCGACAGTAGGAAAAGGGGGAGAAGGCAACATAGTAGGTGAATATGGGTTGGGGCTAAGAAATGAAAGAGGAAGCCGTCTGTTAGAATTTTGCACAAAGCATAACTTAATCATAGCTAACACTTGGTTCAAGAATCATAAAAGAAGTTTGTATGCATGGAAGAATCCTGGAGATACTAAAAGGTATCAGACAGATTATATAATGGTAAGACAGAGATTTAGGAACCAGGTTTTAAATTGTAGGACATTTCCAGGGGCAGATGTGGACTCTGACCATAATCTATTGATTATGACCTGTAGATTAAAACTGAAGAAATTGCAAAAAGGTGGGAATTTAAGGACATGGGACCTGGATAAACTGACTAAACCAGAGGTTGTACAGAGTTTCACGGAGAGCATAAGGGAACAATTGACAAGAATGGGGGAAAGAAATACAGTAGAAGAAGAATGGGTAGCTCTGAGGGATGAAGTAGTGAAGGCAGCAGAGGATCAAGTAGGTAAAAAGACGAGGGCTAGTAGAAATCCTTGGATAACAGAAGAAATATTGAATTCAATTGATGAAAGGAGAAAATATAAAAATGCAGTAAATGAAGCAGGCAAAGAGGAATACAAACGTCTCAAAAATGAGATCGACAGCAAGGGCAAAATGGCTAAGCAGGCATGGCTAGAAAACAAATGTAAGGATGTAGAGGCTTATCTCACTAGGGGTAAGACAGATACAGCCTACAGGAAAAGTAAAGTGACCTTTGGAGAAGAGAGAGCCACTTGTATGAATATCAAGAGCTCAGATGGAAACCCAGTTCTAAGCAAAGAGGGGAAAGCAGAAAGGTGGAAGGAATATATAAATGGTCTATACAAGGGCGATGTACTTAGGACAATATTATGGAAATGGAAGAGGATGTAGATGAAGATAAAATGGGAGATACGATACTGCGTCAGGAGTTTGACAGAGCACTGAAAGACCTGAGTCGAAACAAGGCCCCCAGAGTAGACAACATTCCATTAGAACTACTGACGGCCTTGGGAGAGCCAGTCCTGACAAAACTCTACCATCTGGTGAGCAAGATGTACGAGACAGGCGAAATACCCTCAGACTTCAAGAAGAATATAATAATTCCAATCCCAAAGAAAGCAGGTGTTGACAGATGTGAAAATTACCGAACTATCAGTTTAATAAGTCACAGCTGCAAAATACTAACGCGAATTATTTACAGACGAATGGAAAAACTGGTAGAAGCCGACCTCGGGGAAGATCAGTTTGGATTCCGTAGAAATGTTGGAACACGTGAGGCAATACTGACCTTACGACTTATCTTAGAAGAAAGATTAAGGAAAGTCAAACCTACGTTTCTAGCATTTGTAGACTTAGAGAAAGCTTTTGACAATGTTGACTGGAATACTCTCTTTCAAATTCTAAAGGTGGCAGGGGTAAAATACAGGGAGCGAAAGGCTATTTACAATTTGTACAGAAACCAGATGGCAGTCGAGGGACATGAAAGGGAAGCAGTGGTTGGGAAGGGAGTGAGACAGGGTTGTAGCCTATCCCAGACGTTATTCGACGTTATTCAATCTGTATATTGAGCAAGCAGTAAAGGAAAAAAAAGAAAAGTTTGGAGTAGGTATTAAAATCCAGGGAGAAGAAATAAAAACTTTGAGATTCGCAGATGACATTGTAATTCTGTCAGAGACAGCAAAGGACTTGGAAGAGCAGTTGAATGGAATGGACAGTGTCTTGAAAGGAGGATATAAGATGAACATCAACAAAAGCAAAACGAGGATAATGGAATTTAGTCGAATTAAGTCGGGCGATGCTGAGGGAATTAGATTAGGAAATGAGACACTTAAAGTAGTAAAGGAGTTTTGCTATTTGGGGAGCAAAATAACTGATGATGGCCGAAGTAGAGAGAATATAAAATGTAGACCGGCAATGGCAAGGAAAGCGTTTCTGAAGAAGAGAAATTTGTTAACAGCGAGTATAGATTTAAGTGTCAGGAAGTCTTTTCTGAAAGTATTTGTATGGAGTGTAGCCATGTATGGAAGTGAAACATGGACTATAAATAGTTTGGACAAGAAAAGAATAGAAGCTTTCGAAATGTGGTGCTACAGAAGAATGTTGAAGATTAGGTGGGTAGATCACGTAACTAATGAGGAGGTATTGAATAGGATTGGGGAGAAGAGGAGCTTGTGGCACAACTTGACCAGAAGAAGGGATCGGTTGGTAGGACATGTCCTGAGGCATCAAGGGATCACAAATTTACCATTGGAGGGCAGCGTGGAGGGTAAAAATTGTAGAGGGAGACCAAGAGATGAATACACTAAGCAGATTCAGAAGGATGTAGGTTGCAGTAGGTACTGGGAGATGAAGGAGCTTGCACAGGATAGATTAGCATGGAGAGCTGCATCAAACCAGTCTCAGGACTGAAGACCACAACAACAACAACAACAACTTAGCGCCAACGGTGAACGAGGCCAGAGAAGATATATCTGCACCGCTGTTTACAAAGGCCACCAACGTTTCTCTGATACTCAGACGATTTCGGAACCCGACCTCTGTTAAGATCATATTTTCTTCGTTATCTCTCGTACGAGATGCATACTTCAATTTTACATCTAATCGTTCCAAAGACCCCAATTACCTCACAGGAGCTTTTTGAGGGAACACTAACAAATCTGGCGACGAGCCTGTATTCTGCAATATAATCCGCTGGTACATTTTGTTAGAGAGAGAGAGAGAGAGAGAGAGAGAGAGAGAGAGAGAGAGAGAGAGATCTGCAGCAAGATATTTTCTATTCTACGCCATATTGCATCCACATAACTACTGATTTTAGTTGTTACGATTCTACTTAATGATTTCGTGGTATTCCGAATACGGTGAATTTCAATACAGAGAAAAATCACTAACGAATAAATATAGGCACTCACTCCTTCGCCGCTCGTGTTAAATAACACCAGTTTCCATTTCTAGGAGGAGCTGGCAGAATTCAGTGGGTATATGTGTGACAGTACTGGGCTTAATAGCAATGGATTATTAAGATGAACTGTAACACACTCCACATGCCATGAAGATGCCATAATATAAACAGTACACTTGTTAACATGATTTAAGTCAGCCGCGTCGGCTTCCATCTTTCAGAAAATGTGATGATAAACCCGAAATGCCCAACCGTGTCTGTCTTGGTGTAACTCGAAGTGTCGTTATACGTAAATTAAAACGCTTACTGTACAAGCACCACAGTATGAGCCTATCTTTATTTTTTTATAGCTGTAAGGAGGAGGATGCGAAGGCCAAACAATGCTTCCAATTTCAAAACAAATGTTACTAGTAAAATTTCTGATTACATGAAACACTGTATCTCGCCAGTCAATAATAAGAAAATTCAACAATAAATTTCTATCGCCAAAACCTCCAAGTTACTGGGCAGAAGAATTCACGGACGCTGTTACTCCATAGCAAACAAACTGTAAATTTTTGAAAATAGCACTGCCGAAGTACTATTTACTAAACGATTTATAATCCAATAATTAGAGTATGTTTCACTTATTCTGCTAACACAGCGCCTGAATTTTATCAAAATATATATTACCCTACGAATTACTGAGAGCAACAAAGAATGAATTTTTGATGAAGTTCCAACAAAACGAGGAGCTATGGTTTGTGAAAGAATACTGTAGCCCGAAACTAGTCGCCAAAAATAAAAAATGTTTGAATGCAACTGTGAGAGAAACTGCGAAAAAATAAAACAATGCCTTGCAGCAGATTTTAAACGCGACATAGGCAGAAAGCGAAATTCCTCAAGAGTAGACGAAACAAATTACTGTCCCTCTAGTAAAATCCCGTAAAGAGCCTCACATGCTGAATGCTTACCATCCTATCCAATTTTCATCGAACTTGGAGAGGAACTTTTTTCATCACAAAATATTGCCTATTTTACAATATGGCTAGGAAAGGGCCGAATACTATGACGAAGGAAATCGAAAAACATTCGCCGCTTAAGTTTACCTTACAGCTCTATTTCTTCAATACAGCCTTGAGTTTTAATAATCACCGTTTTTTAATTCTGGTGACGGGCAACGATTATTTGTTATTCTCGTCTCATCATACTTGGTATTCTCGTTACATTCATGTGACCGCTTAAAACGTAAATGAAAATTCTTCTACACTATACACAGTGGTCCTCCTTCCTCCAGATTTTCAAGGGAAAAAAAGACTTCGTTCCGACATTCTTCGCCCAATGCTATCGTCGTCGTCTTAAACGAGGCACTTTAAATTAATGCACACTGCGGTAAATGTTGCGTCTTTTTCTATTGATTCCAGAGCCTCTGACTGTCACGTATTAAATTTAAGACATACATTTAAATCTTAACCGGATAGGATCGTCAACACATTTTATTATGCGGGATACTTAATGGAGGTACTTGACAGTTCTATATCTACAATGTAAGCAGATGAGAGTAATGAGTCAAAACTATAGAGTGAATACATAATACGTATGAACATTGTAGTCCACAGGCAGAAAAAAAATCAGGCAATGTCTAACACTGCGACTTCTTATTTATTTATTTATTTATTTATTTATTTATTTATTTATATGTCGGAACCGAAAACGGCAAATGTTGCAACGCAGCTGCGAACTCCAAAATGCTGCTGCAACATCACATGAACAAGTGTATAGAGTGCGATTTGTGATAAGCATCACAATATGATGGCCGTTGGCGACAGCGCTTTGCACAAATAAGCAACATATTTTGAGCTGTGTCATCTTTCTAATCACAGCAGACTGGACATCTGAACTTAAAATGTGAAATTTTGGTCATGCCATATTGTCTTCCTCACTAACGACTAACCAGTTCACAGCCCTTACACCATCTCCGTTTTCTCTCCTTACCTACGTCTTTCAACGGTGAAACCTTTTCTGTTGTGCTTCTGTCGGAATATAAGCATAATTAACACCGACATCTGTTAGCTGTTCCAACTCTGATGATTTCCTGTAGGTAAATGACATGTTTTTATTTCCGTGTTTACTGCAAATATATACTGCATTTAGTGCGAGCGTGCCAAACAGTATTTCTACGGATCCTTTTCGGTAGCATTTTACTCCCTGTACCAGGGAAGCAGAAAACGGAGATGGTGTAAGGTTTGTGAAGTGGTTATTCGTTGGTGAGGAAGGCAATATGGTATGAACAAAATTTCACAGTGTAAGTTCAGATGTCCAGTCTGCTAAATGAAGAAATGCTTTGTACTTTCTATACTATATTCCATCGTTCAGCAAAAGAATAAATAATGTGGTCACACTCTGGCCTCAGGTGGCGTGACCGACTGGTAGGTACCAACCCTGGCCCCGTGAGACCACAATTTCATGTTGGTTAGTCAAAACTGAAAGGGCGCAGAGACAGAGACAGAGACAGAGAGAGAGAGAGAGAGAGAGAGTTCATGGTAATTAACGGTGAGGAGGGGAAGGGGGGTTTGAGCATTTCACAGTAACTACTTTCCTTCCTCTCGAATTAGATATACTAGCGGTAAGTACTAGCTCGGCCGCAATTTTTAAACATAGATAATTTACGTGGAATAATATTCATATAATTAACAAACTTTGAAATATTACGTATTTTAAAACTTGTGATTTGTAATACTCAATAAAATTAAATTATAATGCTACGTTAAAAACACAGAATTACCTGACATTTTATAAAATTCCTGAAATTCCCTGAGGGAACCCTGATTTTTCGAAGTAAAATGTAATTTCCTGGGAATTACAAGTTTTCCAGAAGAATAACCATCTACATGTCGAACGAAGGTTCTGTAAGCTGCCTCCTCCGTGGGTGGACACTTTCTGCGAATTCTTCCAATGGATCTCAGTATGGCGTTTTTACTACTCTTAGTTTTGTGTGTCCTTACACATTAAATTGTTCCGTACTAGGGCAGTACCGAGACCCAAGGCGAGATAGGCCGCCGCCAAGGGGGCAGGTAAAGAAAGGGCGCAAAAAACAGACAAAAAAAAAAGAAAATACGGCTTAAGAATTACCTGGAAGATGTACTCGAGTTCTGCTACCGCTAGTTTCCTGCCTGCGAGAATAAGCCGTTCCCTCAGCCCAAAACCGTAAGCGCACGCTGCTGTCACAGTATCATTTCGTCGAAGCAGCGTCATGAAGAAATGACTATTACCGAACACAAGTCACAGGGGTTGTGTGTCAACACAGCGCTTGGTTGATACAGTTAGCTCATGTTTAACAACGGATTACTGGCTGCGGTATTGTAGAATAACAAAGATTGGTGAGCGGTGCTCAAGCAAGTATGCTATATGACCGAAGGCTTCCGAGTTTTTCCGACTTCTGCCAACCAAGGGAAGGAGTGAAATTGTTTAAACTAGAGTGCTTTAAAGTATTTGATAAAACACTAAATAAAATGGCAAACATAACTCACATGTAACACAGCATTTGAACTCGGGGACGAATGAAATGAGAGCTCTGTATCTTATTTTGCAAAATATACACCAAAATTTGGTGATAAGATAGCAGGAACATGGATACGGCTGAAACAGTCATGGGTTTTAAGATGATTACCCGAACACCGAAATAACTTCGAGGATGTTGATGGCAGTTCCAATGATTGCATCATCTTGCCAACGCAGTTTCAATGAATTAACTACATACGGTCGAGTACAGGTGAAGCAGACGATCAAACTCGGTTATCTTGTCGACAGAGTACGGCACAGCTGCTAAATTTGACTTCAGTGCCATAATAAATGAGTTTACTTTGCTCCAAGCAAGGAACAGTAAAATTATATTAAAAACTCAGTTCTAGAAAAAGAATTGTTCTGAGTACTTAATTATGGATCTTTTCTTTTACTTAGAAGTAATAATTTCTGCACATTACTAATGTATGAGGAGCAAATCTGTTGTTTATTATATATCATACTTTTAGCACATTAGCTGTCAAAAAAAAGAGACTTAGATTTTATTTTACTTTCAATAATTTTTAGAAAAGGTAATACAATTTTTAATTTATTTACTACAACGATACGCAGTTTGCTATGTCATGTTTGTAGGTTATATAGCTCATTTAAGTAAAAGTTTTCAATCTCGCTTCATTTTTATTATACCTACCTTACACAATTTCCTAACTATATGTTGGAAAAAAATGCAGAAAAGTAGTTTACGGGGAAGGGGGGTTGGGGGGGGGGGGCAGCTTTCTCAGTACTGCAGAGGACGCATGATCACTTCTGTACGCCAGCGCTTGCTTCCTACGCATACAAGCATACTCCCAGGTATTTAATGGATGTGACTGCTTCCAATGTTTGTTCGCCAGTTGTGTAATCGTACAGTAATAAGCCTGTAATACTCTCTTGGGGCTATGTACGATGTTTCTTTCACGTCTGAAGATTCATCTCCATTAAAAATGACCTCCTGCGTTCTATTTGGTAGGAACTAGTCAGTTCAGTTACAAAGTCGGGGTAGTATTCCATACATTTCTATTGTGTTCATTGGACGACAGTGAGGGACTCTATTGACATGTGACCCTAGGGAAAAAACAGAGTGAGCTGGGTTTCACATGACCGTTGCTTGCAAAAGCCCTGTTGATTCCCAAAACGGAGAAGACACTTCGTAATAAGAGAGCATGAGAGGTGTTTTCCACAGGTTAAAAAACGAAAGTTGGCGCGAATGATTTTGTTTCCCTCTCCGCAAGTGTTCAATCAATCAGAGGTCTTTGGAAACCTATTTCGCCACACTTGGGACTTGACCCTTAACTACAGTCGTGTGTCCAATGGACTCATGTTAAATTTCCGAAGTCCGGTAAATTCCGCGTCGGTCAACACAGTTCCCCACACTTCAGTTCGCCGGAGCGCATACTGTGAGACGAACGCGTTTAGCTTGCTATTCCTGTGACACGTACCGGCTTTTTCACGGGTCCGATGCACCCACGACTATTGATACGTAACTTTTTTCTATCTTTTTAATCTTTTTACTTTTGTTTATTGTTTCAATTTATCGCGGTGGCAAATTGTAAACGTGTATGTGCTAATGAGGAAGACATAATAGAACGGTGACTGAACGAAGAATTAGTAAGAACTGATGAAGAAATTAATGAAAACTCCTTGTCTGCTTGTAATGTTGAAACACGTTCAGACAATGAGCTCTCAGATAATGATGAGGACGACGTTATAGATAAAGAACATGACACAAGCTCTGAAATATTTGACTGCGAAAGTCAGATGTGTTCAGTATATTCAAGCAGACGCAGAACACGTCGTTGCCGTAGGGCTATACACTGTATAGACTGTTGGACGTGAGTGCATTGAATGCTTACATCATCCAACAGAGTCATGAAAGAGCTTCTAAAATGACACGTACGATGTTCTTGAAAGGCCTTGGTAATTCTTCATGTGAACCACATACGAAATTGAGATGCTACAACCAGAGACTGCCCGCGAAACTCCGATGAGCATTGCAGCAGCTCTCTCAATTCCACTGGCAGGAGAGGGGACTTCTGGGGAGACCCTAAAATTGTAAGGAACAAAAGTTCCTATTGTTACTTTGTTAAATGTGTATTATTTATGAATTAAAATATTAATTTTAATTTAAATGTCCTGGAAAAATCCCTGTAATTTGCTTTTATGACCATTTCATAATACAGGAGTCCAATAGACCCACGACTACGGAAGCGTACGTATTTTTCACCAGTATAGTTAAGGGTTAATGATGCGACGCTGCTGAGCTAGCACCACAGTACACGCAGAGAATTTCGTACTAGTTTAGTCCATCTGGCAGGTTAATGGCAATAAAGAAGTCCATTACGGAGGGACATCCAATTAGAGCGAGGCAGTGCACATGGTGCGCTGTCGCAATTTGTCAATGAGGGTTTGCACACAAGAACCCGAGGCCGGGCGGTTTAACGAGCAGTGGGAAGCTTCCCGCCACCTTGCGCCGCTAATTAGATTAGGAAGCGAGGCGTCGCGTCCCCACAGGACACGGTCGGCACCAACAGCCAGGCGAGCGGCCTCCGCGTCACCGTGGCTCAGCACTGGCCCACTCAGTGCTAAATCTGCGACTCGGAGAATCTTATCTGGCCCGTAGGATTAAACGCCGTGGCCCGGCTAACGCTATTCCGCACCTCTGCCAATCCACAAACAGTGCAAGGCAGCGAAATTTCTTTCCACCACGTCACGGCGAGGAAAGTCTATCTTTGTAACAATTCAATGATAGTTATCTTTCACTTTAGTCGAGAGGTTGTTTTTCTGATATACGTAAGACATTGATTACAGTTAGACCTCGTTGTACGTCGATTCGTTATCCGCGGTTTCGCGTTAATAAGATTTTAGTTTTAAGTCCACTGCTGCCATCTATCAACAGCATACGGAAACAGCGTTAACGCGAATGGCAGTTAAGGCTAGTGGAGTTTTAAAGCTGCATGTGACAGGGTCCGTGTTTAACGTGTCGGGTAAATGGGAAGAAAGCGTGCCTGTCCAGGGAAAGGAGCACGTACGAAGGTCTTATTCATTAGAAATAAGGACGGAAGTTTTGAATCGCTATGAGAATGGCGATCGTATTGTTGACATTCGGCGTGCTTTGAAACTTCGTGAATCCACTGTGAGAACTGATCGTGACAATGCGGAATCAATGCGAGAAACTGATCATTGTTCAACTGACTTAAATGTGAATTCAGTGACCAAATCTCGCTCAGAGGCGATGGAAAGAAATGCTAATATAGGAGTCAACTCCACAACCAACAGCACACGCCTCTCTCTGGACCTGCTATTCAAGGTAAAGCTAAGAATTTGCAAGCAGATTTACCGAAAGACGAGAACGATCCATCATCTTTCTCGGGCAGCTCGAATTGGTTTGATCGCTTCAGGCATTGTTCTGGGTTTCACAACAATAAAATGTCATGAGAAACAGATGTGGTACACAAAGTTTGTGCAGAGGATTTTAATAAGAGGTTTAAAGAAATTGTGAAGGGAAAAGGCTGTACCGAGAAGCAGGTTTTCAACCTTGATGACACGGGACTATTTTGGAGACGAATGTCTACCCATGTTCATTTCTACTGAAGAAAAAAGGAGCACCTGTATTTAGGACTGCCAAGGCCCGATACACTCTTTTTTCTGGAGGGAATGCTGCAGGGTGCCGCAGATTATAATTCCTTATGATCTACCACCCCCAAAATCCTGGGGCACGAAAGGATTGTGACAAGAGAAGGCTGGGAGCTCATTGGACACAGAAAAATTAATTTAATGAATTCTTGTGTGTTTCAGTGTTAAATTTTTTAAGTATATAAATTTTACATAAAATGCGTTTCACAAATATGAAAATGGTAATTGTTGGTAAAACACTAAGAAACTCTATTTTAAACTTAATATGTGAGTAAACGAGAACCTAACCCTACATTTTACATATAAAATGACTCACGATTTACACGATTTCGCTATGCGCGGCGATTCAGCGGAACGTAATTATCGCGTATAACGAGCTTTATCCGTACTTTCATAAAATGTTGAATGCTGGAAGATGTTTTTCTTGGCGTACCGAACCTTGGATCCAATACGTAAAACGAGAATTTCAGAGGAGAAAGTTTCTTGTGTACTGATATTTTCGAGGCACACAATTATTCTGCACAGCTCAAAATGTGCTCAGCGGTGAATTCGGAATAGTACACCAGTCGTCCAACATCACTAGTAGGTGGCTAAATCAGAGCAGAACGGCGGGTTGTTTTCGTTGTGGGGAGAGAACAGGAAGACTGTGTGTGTCAAACAAGCGTGTCAAAAGTGTGCGGGCGTCTCAAGAAAACAGACAGACAATCTGTCAGACGAGAATTAAGACGGCGTCCACGGACAGGGTGGAAACAGCGAAGGCACCAACGGATCACATAACTGGGGCTACAGCATAGTTTGTCCAGTACTCGAATTCTGCTTCCAAAATCGAAGCAGCACGAGTTTCCAGACTTTACTCTCAAAATTTAATTATTACTGTGGATTGTGAATGACAGAATGGTACTGTTACAGGAAGTTTTATCATTTGTCTCTGGTCTACACAGACGGATGCCGCCAGAGAACGCACTTGAGTTGGACGATGCTGCGCGCAGCCCTTTCCTATTAGATGTTCGTAACTGCTGAAAAACTCTTCAGGGAACATTGGCGCCTTTACAAGCAATTTCTTCCTGTGCTACCACAAATAAAACAGAATCACTTTGTAACATCTGCCAAAACTGTATCACGCTTTCGAAACACAGCATTGAGACTCTTAAATCCAACGAACTGGGCTGCTATTTCAAGGTAACGTCGGTATACCTGGGAATGTCTGAAAACCACAAGAATGACGGAACAAGAAGGTTTACTGTTCAAGAGTTAAGGCACGTAGGTATGTTACATATTCTAGATGATAGCCGATAAACACTGCATAACAGAATAGTTTCCCAAGTGTGCATAAACTTGGAACTGAAACCGATAATCACTTCACTGAGGATGCGAGAAAGGAGGGAAAAAAGAAAGAAATTTCCAAAACAAGTTGTTTTTTGCATAATTAGTTGGTTCTTTGTGTGGCTACAGAAAAACATGCGGGAATTAGCGAGTTCGAAGCATTTAAATATACGAGTGCTATCGTTAAGCGTCACCTAATGCGCACACGGTGTGATACAAAGCATTCCGATACAAGCGCAGGTGCTTGTTCAGGTGAAGTCCAAGGATGCAGGCGTCAGCAGAACAGACCGAGGTCGTTGAGCACGCGCGCTCGCCACAAGGCTTTGAGGAGGAACAGAAGTAGTCTATAAGAGCTTTGGGCTGCTAAAGTCACCAGAGTGCCCTGCTCAGTTCGCGCCTCAATCGCATCGCCAATCCACCCCTAAACAGCACAGTCAACCTGTAGTCTCCATTAACCAGCTCGGGCAAAACAATTCCGCTCCCTCTATCAACAAACGTATAAAACTGTGCGACATTTTGTTTATTGTTTAATATGCTCAAACACGAATAACTTAGGGAATCATGGAAAAACTAGTAGAAGACAACTTCGGTAAAGATCAGTTTGAGTTCCAAAGAAACATTGGCACACGCTACGCATCTTAGAAGACAGGCTAACATAAGCGATCCTACGTCGATTTGGAGAAAGCTTTCGACTGTGATGACTGGAATACACGGAGAGGAATATGTTATCTACAAAATTTACAGAAACGAAACTGCAGTTGTAATAGTCAACGGACTTGAAAAGCAATCAGTAGTTGAGAGGGGAGTGAGACAGGGCTGTAGCCTATTCCCGATGTACACTGAGCAAGATGCAAAGGGATGAAAGAAGAAATTTGGAAAGAAAGTTACAGTTTAATTCGAAGAACTTGAAACTTTGAGTTTTGCCGATGACATTCTAATTCTGTCAGAAACGGAAAAAAGCCTTGGAAGATCAACTGTGCGGAGTAGATAGTGTCTTGAAAACCGTTTTAAGACGAATATCAACAAAATTAAAACAAGGGTAACGGAATAAAGTCAAATGAAATCAAGTGAAACTGAGGGAATAAGATTAGGAAATGATACACTAAAAGTAGTAGAAGAGTTTTGCTATATGGACAGCAAAATAAATGACGACAGCTGATATAGAAATGATATAAAATGCAGACGCAAATGCGTTCCTCAAAAAGAGAGATATGTTAACGAGCAATATAAAATGAAGTGTTAAAAAGTCTTGTCTGAAGGTATATGTGTGGAGTCCGGCCTTGTATAGAAGTGAAATGTGGACGAAAAACAGTTCAGGCAAGGAAACAGCAGCAGCTTTAGAAATGTGGTAATGCTGATGAACGCTTAAGATTGGATGGGTAGATCAAAAAACCAATGATGAGGTACTGAATCCGAAGTGGGAGAAACTAAGTTTTGGCTTAAGTGAAGGAATTGCTAGGTAGGACACAGTGTATCATCAAGAAATCATCAATTTGGATAGTGAAGGAAGTATTAAGGAGAAAAATATTTTAGATGGAGACCAAGGCTTGAATACTGCATGCAAGTTCAAATGGATGAGTATTGCAGTAGTCATGCAGAGAATGAAGAGGCATGCACGGGATAGACTTGCGTGGAGTGCATCAAACCCGTCTTTGGACCGAAGACCGCAACAACCGCGACACAATCACGCAACACATTTTCTCTGGCAAGAACAGAACTTGTACCCATCGGCCCACCAATATGTCACATCTGAAATGAAAGACAACGTTCGGAAAGCAGGAGTACCACAAACAACGCTGCACTGATTTTTTAGGATATATTTTCTTGCTCTAATTATGTCTCGAAACTATACAGCATTATGTTGAAGGGTGTGACCCCACAGGCACATTTACTCAATTTCGACTTGTTGAGCGTGGTTAGTAACTACCTAAACAGCTTTTCATAACATTAAAAGAAAGTAAATACGACCAGAGTTTGGCTTCTCGATAATGTCATTAACGACGAAGAACTAGTACGCTTAAAACAGAAGTCCAGTAACTGTCTTATCAAACTGCCACGGCATTCGCCTGAAATGACTTAAAGAAGGCAAATACGTATCAAGACGACTGTACGGAGACCTGAACAGCGCTCCTTCCGAATGGAAGCCCAGCGTCACTCACTGTGCTGCCGATCTTGGTAACAACCACAGAAAATTATGCATAAAATGCATGTAATGTCCTTGGACCTTGTATTGCATAACATAAATGTCTGCTCTTTGCATCAAATAAGTAATTTACTTTCGTAACACCTGAACTCTTACATCTATTCAACAGTTAATTCCTGACAGAACTGTTTTAAGGTCAAAATCGAGCTATTTGTCGTCACCAATACCAGGAAACAGATTGATACCAATGTTTTTATTTGGTGTAATTTTTTATACAAACATATTAAATCGTCCAACAATTCTTTTTTCCCTCAGGCACACTACAGCTTGACGTAGCTGGTGCTATCCACGCAAAGCTAACGTAACTAAATCAGTCTACAGATGGGCGGACGATACTGCTGAACTCCTCCCGTCGTACTAGTGGTTTTTGTGCACACGCAGCTACCGAACACGCGAACGGCAGCAGTATCTGGAGGGCAGAAATGGATGGTTTTGTTGTAAGTACACATGGCAACACCTGCAATACTGTGGTACAGAGAAGTTCTAAAAACAGCTTGGTTTCCTCCAGTCTAAGTATACACTTAAATTTAAGGGGATGCTAACGATTCGTATGAAATGCTATTAAGAAAACTCACGGAAACGATGTAGCTAAAAAAGTTGTTCTCTATGGTTGTTTTACTCAAATTAAGAAATTATGGACTGCTAGGATCTTACCCTTGTGTATTTTAATAACATGGCGCATGCATAAGTACGAATGGTCTACGGCTGTTTATCGGTTTTCAACCACTACTTCCATCCTCGCATGTCAGTTCCCTACCTGGAGACTTTTTGGGGGCATAGCATATCGAATGCCTTCAAAGCAGCGTCTAGGTGGGCATCTCCACTCATTTCTCTCTGACAACAATAATTCGTACTATTTTCGACCATCAATTTTCATTCATCGTCGAGATCTTCGCACTAAAAATATAAGTTTAGCTTTTCTTGTGAGAAGCGTTGTTCACTTTCCTCCCACTTAGTTTCATAACGTAACGTTACACACATTATCCATCATAGGAATGCCAAGGCTTCTCCATAAATACTTTTTATCTGTTCCAGTGCCTGCCTCGCAAGTGCTAATATTATCAACAATCAATCTACCGTTCTTGGAAATCGGCGAATTCAGTAAGGAAGTGATTACTGTCAGATGTCAAGGTCTAAATCGCTTAGTTACATTTTTAGAAATTCGTCCTGCTTCATACTTTTAACTAGACCTAACTTAGTGTCTGAAAATTTGATTTTGCATAAAAACAAGAACTAATAAAAGCAGTATGGTGGCTCAATGGTAAAGTACCAAACGAATCCAAACATCTGGGGTTCGAGCACAGGTCAGTCATAGGATTTTTCTCCGTCGCTTATCACTTCTTTCACCTGTGACACGATTCGTTAGTGGGGAAAAATGCCGAGTAGCTGTGTGATTCGGAATTCACATTCGTGTGTAGGTACGCTCACCTATAACTGGCTGGGTAAATCAATTCAATGTCGGAGGAGGGCAAGGACCACAGGAAATAGGACTGTACCTGTTACAGCAATATGGTGTTCAAAACAACCTTTAGGTTGATGGCAGCTTTATTTACTTATATATTCGAACTTAGCAGGCGAACTTGATTTCAGTCAACTAAAAACCGAATGCTTAGATAGGTGTGAATGTGTTCGCAACGAAGGACCAGCTAATGGTCAGTTGACAGGAAAATTAAATATGATTATTTGTGATACACATGGAAAAAATTTTCTCTAGTTCTAGTTGTAAAACAGCTTAAGCACCTTATTATATTGTACACATTTCATTTCTATTTCTCTTGATATTGTTAAAGAGTATACTTATAATATGCCTCTGTCCATTACGCTACATGAATGTCGAGGGCTCTTGTAAACTACTGGCGATGCCTCCGCTCAGTGATGATAAAAAATGTAAATGTTTGTGAAGGATTTTGGAGGTCTCGCACTGGCTGTCGTATCATCCGAATATAGACGTGGCCTCCTTTCGCATGGGACTTAACCTCTGCTCGATCAAAGCTCAGAAGCTGGTCAGGGTTGATAAGCGTCGTAACGGTGGTACTTGGACTTTACTAGATGTACAGGAGTGAAATGGTAACGGACGTGTCCTCAAATTCAGATTCGAGCCAGGCTTAATGCATTTCTTTCCACAAACATCATACTTGAACCGGACATTGTTTGATACGAAATTTAGTCGTAAGTGACGTAGCACAAATTGAGACTGGGACTGTACGTTTTGAGGTCCATTATTTGTTTACACTTGTTGTCAAGGAGATTGTGGTGTGCTTGTAACTCGTAAACAATCGTAGAACGGTCTTCAAATCGCCAGTTGCGATAGAGAGAAACATTTTCAACTGAGAACTTATTAGAACTTTGAGTTTACATCTAATGTTTGTTTTTGCTGGATTGCGGTGTCAGGGTGTATTACAAATGAACACATTATTGTGTTTCTCTTCCTGGCTTTACCCACTGTGTTGCCGAACGAATGGGGCTGCACTTGTAAATAATGGTAATATCTGATAAGGCACAAGGCTACGGATACATTAGTAAAATGGTTCAAACGGCTCTGAGCACTATGTGACTTAACTTCTGAGGTCGTCAGTACCCTAGAACTTAGAACTACTTAAACCTAACTAATCTAAGGACACCACACACATCCATGCCCGAGGCAGGATTCGTACCTGCGACCGTAGCGGTCGCGCGGTTCCAGACTGTAGCGCCTAGAACCGCTCGGCCACACCGGCCGGCGTTATATTAGTAGTAAAAGGTTTTGCTATGCAGGGATATGTGCGTACATTACTTCTTAGAATATTAAGCAGCCATCTAGTTACCTAGCGCAGCAGCAGTGTGAAATATTATAAGGAGTCATTTAAATAAGAGGGTTGTAACTTTAATAGTGGCAACTATTTATTTACAGCTCGTACAAAATAGATGCGTGTTCCAAAGTTTTACTGACCTTAAAAGTAGTCACCAGCATTGTGTATAAACCGTTGCCAGAGATGTGGAAGTCGTAGCACACTCTTAGCAGTGCCAGTTGTGTTGACAGTTCGAGCGGCGCGGTCTATTGCCCGACGATATTTGTAGCAGTTCTGAGGCGAATGCCGTGAAGTGTTTCCTTCAGTATAGAGATCGAGTTGAACTCACGAGGGCTTAAGTCACAGAAGTGCAGTAGGTGGTATAGCACTTAGCAGCCCCATCAGTCAAACAAAGCAGTAACAGTTTCCACTGTACGTGCTTGACCATTGTCCTGCAAAATGATGGTCAGGTCCTGCAGAAAGTGTCATCACTTCTGTCTCTACGCTCGTCGTGGTTTGTGTTCCAAAAATGAATTGTTACAAATTCATCGGGCAATACACGGCACCGCTCGAACTGTCAACACTACTGGCACTGCTGATAGAATCCTACGACTTCCACATCGCTGGCAACGGGTTATATACATTTCAGGTGATTACTTTGAAGGTCAGTAAAACTTTGAAACAAGGGTCTATTTTGTGCGAGCTGTAAATAAACAGTTGAGACTATTAAAGTTCCAACCCTTGTATAATAAAACCTTTACCAATCACAGCGAACTGCGGGTTTGTGTCGAACGCTCTTGCAACAAGCTTGCTAGTGTAGTGTGTCTTCCGAGCTTCTTCAGGCACCAAATGTTTATTCATAGTCATTAATAGTTACCGTCAATGGATTATCACACATTTCTCTTAAGCAAATAGTTGTCGCAAGAAAAAGACCAATTGTTGGAGGGTTCAATATGAAAAAATACACCAATTAAGAGCATTCGTATCAACCTACGGAATATTTCCTGTTAACCGTAACGACAAATAGCTTGAATTTTATCCCGTTCGTAAAACAACTCTGTGGCAAATTGTCTGTCGAAGAGATGTAGACTTCAGCTGTTATAAAACAATAATTGTTTACTGATTCATTTCCTTGATGCGAAGAACATACGTTATTTTTGTTATGCAATATAAGGTCCAAAGAAATTATACTACAGTTCTATGCATAATATTCAGTGATTGTTACCAAGATCGGCTGCACAGTAATTGACACTGGACTCACATTCGGGAGAAGCACGGTTCAAGTCTCCGTACAATCATCCTGATATGTGTTTCTCTTGTGTTCTTTAAGTCATTTCAAGTGAATGCCATGGCGGTTTGATAAGACAGCCACTGGACTTCTGTTTTAAGTGTACCAGTTCTTTGTTGAACGGAATGGAAAGTGTCTTGAAAGGAGGTTATAAGATGAACATCAACAAAAGCAAGACGAGGATAATGGAATGTAGTCGAATTAAGTCGGGTGATGCTGAGGGAATTAGGTTAGGAAATGAGACACTTAAAGTAGTAAAGGAGTTTTGCTATTTCGGGGGCAAAATAACTGATGATGGTCGAAGTAGAAAGGATATAAAATGTAGACTGGCAATGGCAAGGAAAGCGTTTCTGAAGAAGAGAAATTTGTTAACTTCGAGTATAGATTTAAATGTCAGGAAGTGGTTTCTGAAAGTATTTGTACGGAGTGTAGCCATGTATGGAAGTGAAACGTGGACGATAAATAGTTTAGACAAGAAGAGAATAGAAGCTTTCGAAATGTGGTGCTACAGAAGAATGCTGAAGATTAGTTGGGTAGATCACATAACTAATGAGGAGGTATTGAATAGAATTGGGGAGAAGAGGAGCTTGTGGCACAACTTGACTAGAAGAAGGGATCGGTTGGTAGGACATGTTCTGAGACATCGAGGATCACCAATTTAGTATTGGAGGGCAGCGTGGAGGGTAAAAATCGAAGAGGGAGACCAAGAGATGAATACACTAAGCAGATTCAGAAGGATGTGGGCTGCAGTAGGTACTGGGACATGAAGAAGCTTGCACAGGATAGAGTAGCAGCCAGCCGGAGTGGCCGTGCGGTTCTAGGCGCTACAGTCTGGAACCGGGCTACCGCTACGGTCGCAGGTTCGAATCCTGCCTCGGGCATGGATGTGTGTGATGTCCTTAGGTTAGTTAGGTTTAATTAGTTCTAAGTTCCAGGCGACTGATGACCTCAGAAGTTAAGTCGCATAGTGCTCAGAGCCATTTTGATAGAGTAGCATGGAGAGCTGCATCAAACCAGTCTCACGACTGAAGACCACAACAACAACAACAACAACAACAGTTCTTTGTCGTTAATGACATCATCGACAAGTTAAACTCTGACCGCACTTACGTTCTTTTAGTATTAGAAAAAGCTATTTACCGTAGTTACTAACAATGATCGACAAATCGAAAGGTGCCCTACCGAATGGGCCACCCAAGCTGTACACATGACGCGCCCTCACAGCTTTACGTTCACCATTAACTCTTCCCCCTACCCTCCAAACTTCAGAGATGTTTAAATCTACCAGTGAGTTTCAAACCAGCACACACACCGCAACAGACTGAAAATTAGTTTCAGAAACCTTCCCCTACGGCTAGGCCGTTGCTGAGCCACTTCTCCGCTATATCATCTCATACACGAATGCTTTTCTCACAAGTTCGCAGGAGAACTTGTGTTACGTTAGGAACATAGGAGAGAAATACTGCGGGTTGAGTCATGTTTGGATAGTTCAATCGGAAGAGCACTTCCCCATGAAAGGCAACGGTTACAAGTTCGAGTTTCAGTTTGGCAAACACTTTCAACCCAATAGTAAATATCCGACAACTTTGTCGCGCATTTACGCATGAGAGACTCATAGATATTCGTCATCTTTTACGCAAACGTGTTGGGTTGCTGCTATGTTCAGTTGCATCACCTCACTGTGCACTTGTTGCATTAACTTCCCTCTCGGCATATTTACAAAAAAAACTTGGCCCTTCTGGACGACGGTTATCTGGTCTGTGCGACGCGCTGCAGAGCGAAAGGCTTTCGGAAGTGTCACGAGACGAGATGACAGGTGGCAGCGAAAAACGCCAGCATCTGTGGCGGCGCGGCGAGCACAAAGCGCGGCCAGAACAGCGCCTTATCTGCGAGCGGCGCCAGCCGCTGCAGCTGAAGCTGTGCTGTACCTGTAGCTGCGGCGCTGCGCCCGCACGGCGAGGGAGATAAGCCGGCGTGCAAACAGCGCGCCGGCACCTGGGGAGCGCCGCCCAGCCCGCGGGGAAATGGAACTGTCCAAGTCTGGCCAAGGAGAGGCCTGCCAAAGTTATCCTGCCTGACAGCCTGCCAATACTGTCGTGCTGCCTACATGTCGTCGGCGACGAAAGGTAGGGGGGCAGGTAGCCACGCACACAGTCGGAGACAAAAGTCACGGGATAACGCTATGCACATATACACATGGCGGTAGTATAGCGTACACAAGGTATAAAAAGGCAGTACATTCTCGGAGCTGTCATTTTGTGCACAGGTGCGTCGTATGAAAAGGTTGCCGACGTGTTTCTGTCCGTACAATGGCAATTAACAGACTCTGAACGCTAAACGGTAGCTGGGGTTAGACGCATTCCATTTCGGATGTTGGAAAGGAAGTCAATATTCCCAGACCCCCTGCGTCAAGAGTGTGCCGAGAATAGCACGTTTCAGGCATTACCTCACGCCACGGGCAACGAAGTGGCCGACGGCCTTCACCTAACGATCGAGAGCAGCAGCATTTTCATACCGTTGTCAGTGCTACCAGACAAGCAACGCTGCGTTGAATAAACGCAGACCGAGCGAGGTGGCGCAGTGGTTAGATACTGGACTCTCATTCGGGGGGACAACGGTTCAATCCCGCGTCCGGCCATCCTGATTTAGGTTTTCCGTGATTTCCCTAAATCACTCCAGGCAAATGCCGGGATGGTTCCTCTGAAAGGGCACGGCCGACTTCCTTCCCCATCCTTCCCTAATCCGATGAGACCGATGACCACGCTGTCTGGTCTCCTTCCCCAAACCAACCAACCAATAAACGCAGAAATCAATGTAGGACGTACGACGAACGTATCCGTTACAACAGTGCTGCGAAATTTGGCGTTAATGGGCTATGGCAGCAAACGACCGACGAGAGTGTCTTTGCTAACAGCGCGACATCGTCTGCATCGCCTCTCTTGGGCTCGTCACATCAGTTGGACCCGAGGCGACTTTAAATCCGTGGCCTGGTCAGACGATTCCCGATTTCCTATGGTAAGAGCTGATGGTTGGGTTCGAGTTTGACGCAGACAACACAAAGCCACAGACTCAAACTGTCAGCACGGCACTTTGCAAGTTGGTGGTGGCGCCATAGTGGTGTGGGCTGCATTTATTTGGTGTGGATTGGACTATACTAGATCCGTTGTCCAACTGAACAGATCATTGACTGGAAATGGTATGTTCGGCTACTTGGAGAACATTTGCAGCCCTTATGGACTGCATGTTCCCAAACAACTATGGACTTTTTATGGAAGACCATGGGCTACGTGGGCGCGCCACAACTGTTCGCGTTTCGTTTGAAGAACATTCTGGACAATTCGAGCGAATGATTTGGCCACCCAGATCGCCCGACATAAATCCAATCTAGCATTTATAGAACATAAGAGAGAGGTCAGTTCGTGCACAAAATCCTACACCGGCAACACTTTCGCAGCTATGGATTGCTATAGAGCCAGCATGGTTCAGTATTTCTGCTGGGAACTTCCAACGCCTTGTCCAGTTCATGCCACATCGAATTGTTCCATTACACAGGGCAAAATGAGGTGCGACACGATATTAGGAGGTATTCCACGACTTTTGTCGCCTCACTGTGTGCGTATAGTCACAGTGACTGATTCGCTGAAACATTCACTGAACAGGTAAACTAGCCAGCCCGGACAAAAAATTCTTCGCACTTAGGAGGCCTCATGCTAATACCGTGTAACACCCCCTCTAGCTTTAATAATGTCCTCTGCTGTTCAGTAACCAATAACACTTTTTTATCGGCAAATTTCGGTTAAAAATGCAGATTTAGTTGTGGGACATTGTGGAATATTCCCGCTTCAGCCGCCACAGTCTCATGCTTTTTTGATACGTGGCGGCGCTATAAATAGTCTTCAAAATTACTTTTGTTACGGAGGTGCGCTCCAAGCGAAGAGCTGTCATTGAGTTTCTTTTGGCGGAAACCAAAGCATCGCAGATATTCATAGGCGTTTGCAGAATATCTAAGAAGACCTGGCAGTGAAAAAAGCACGATGAGTCGTTGGGCGAGGGGTCTGTTATCATTGCAACAAGGTCGCGCATACCTGTCCTATTTTCCGCGCACCGGTCGGCCGCACACAGCTGTGACTCCTGTCCGTGATGTTGAAACGCGCGGACCCTCTCATTCGAGTTGATCGGTGGATCACAAACACCTCGTTCCTCAACTGAACGTCTCTGTTGGTAGTGCTGCCACACTCGTCCACCTGTTGAGGTACTCAAAGGCCTGTACCCGCTGGTTCCTTGCCACCTAACACAACATCATAAAGAGCAACGAAGGACCATCTGTATGGAATTGCTTGCGCGTTACAAGACTGATCGTGGCATTTTTTGTCGGACACCGTCACAAAAGGGGATGAAACACACGTTCCTCACTTCGAAACCGGAACAATCCATGAGGTGGCGCCACAGAAAGTCTCCTCCGTAGAAAAAGTTCAAAGCCGCACCCTGAGCCAGTAAAGTCATGGCGACGGTCTTCTGGGACTCTGAAGGAATTATTGTGTCTGATGTCATTCCTCATGATGCAACGATCAACTCTTAAGTGTATTGTACTACATTCAGGAAAAGATATAACATCGCGTGTTCGTCGCCACAGAAATGCAAACGAACTTCTCCTACTCCATGACAACACAAGGCGTCCGCGCACCCGAAAACAGCTTCATTGGACTGTTCTTCCTCATCCACACTTCAGCCCGGATCTCGCACCTTCCGACTTCCATCAGCCTCGCCCAATGAAGGATGCACTCTGCGGGAAGCAGTACGTGGCTGATGGGAAGGTTGTTGATGCAGAAATGCGTTGGTTCCGACGTCGAGCAATAGAGTGGTACCACGCGAGCGTACAGGCCTTCCCAGTAAGGTGGCGTAAGGCTGTCGGACTGAAAACCAACCTGCTTTCAGAAAGAAAAATGTGTTTTATTACTTACTACACGTCCGTCATAGATGAGTAGGTCGCCTAGAGGCGCCAAACTGCATGGATGTCGACTGCTACATCACTCCCTGTTCGAAGTAGCCCCGCACATTTTCCGTACGAATTAGATCGGATGATTTAGTGGGACATAGTAGCGCGATATGGAGCCTGATTGTTTGTCAAAGCAAGATATTATGCATGCAGCATTGTCGAAATGGCTATTTTCATATTGGAAGAAGAAGAAGAAGATGATGATGATGATGATGATGATGATGACGATGATGATTGGTTTGTGGGGCGCTCAACTGCGCGGTTATCAGCGCCCGTACAAATTCCCAAGCTTCGCTCAGTCCAATGTGGCCACTTTCATGAATGATTATGAAATGATAAGGACAGCACAAACACCCAGAGGCAGGTGAAAATCCCTGACCCCGCCGGGAATCGAACCTGGGACCCTGTGCTCAAGAAGATGAAGTGTCCACAGCACACTCATTATGAGCATGCTGGAGAACACTTGGTCACCGAAAATTTAGAAATAAACTTCCTAGTTCACATTCACAGTAACCAGAATGACTGAGCCCAAGACATGGAATGAGGAACACTTCCGAAACGTCTCAGAAACATCTCTCCCATAACTACATCCACAACGCCCTGTGGATTAAACGCCTCACAAGGTCGTCGGTGCACTCAGTGCCTTGCATCATTTCAAAAGAGGCAAAATAGCGACTCGCAGTACGACACTACACGCCTCCAGTTAGCTACTGTCTCGTTTGGGTGTCGCTCAACTGATTGAAGTAATACGAAGTAGCGGTGCCTTAGAAACACGGTGCAATGTTCCTTCGGACATGGATGCATGGTCGAAACAGGCACTACAGCAACTACTGCCATCAAGAAATACTGAAATGTAATCCCAGTTCTGAATATGAACCATCATCGGCTGTTTGTTAGAATGACGACAGTGAAAATTTTTGCCGAAGCTGGGCACGAACCCGGATTTCCAGCTTTATGCAACTGGTCGCTTAACCGTTTCGGCTATATGTGCAGGACTCACGTCCTGATTCAAATTTCCATATGGCGCCGTTGCTGCATCACAACCTCTACTCGAACACACATTAGTGTTCCCGTACAGGGGACGACATTTTAACTAAAGTCGCTGTCCGCTGTGTTGTTAAGACGAAGGATGCAATGTTCTCTGGGACATTTATGCGTATCCGAAGGAGCATTGCATCGAACTTCTTAATAACACAGGCACTTCTATTTCGTATTTATTCGCCTTACCTGATCCTCGACTCTCAACAAGTAAGTGCTTCCCGGACGGGAATGTACGTAACGTACAAGTGGACAACGAGATGTGGAAGTTTGGATCTGGCCGTGAGTCGTGCACACATAGCCGAAGCGTTAAGCAACCGCTCGTGTAAAGCGGGAAATCCGGGTTCGAGTCCCGCTTCGGCAAAAATTTTCGTGTCGTCATTCTAGCGTACAGCCGATGGTGGTTCATACTCGCCATTGCGTATACACTTTCTGATTGAAGAAATGCATCTTTATTTCTCGCTGGGAGCAACGGCCTGCTAGGTTCCCCCCACCTACAAATGTCCACTACATGGCGTTCCCTTCGCGTCATTCAGTCGAGAACTGGTTGGAATGGACCTCCATTAACTGACGGGTAAAACAGCTAATGGATTCGAAAAGTATTCTCTGGGATAAGGCGTGTCACTTGTGTTCGATCCCTGTCGGTTAGGATCTTTTTACGACCAGTGTACTGAGGCCGCGTTAAGCAGCTGGGATTGTTATAACATTTCCTGTAGACACACTGCACAGTCGATGTCGATATACAAATAAATCGGAAACTTCATGTACGGCGCTATCATCATCACTTTCAAATAATATTGCTCCTTTATATCGTTCTGTCATGCCTCTACATCGCCCCCCCCCCCCCCCTCTCTCTTTCGGCGCTGATTCCGTGCAACCGACTGATACATACAAGCCACTTCACTGCCAGCACTTATCGGTGGAAGGTCACATTTACACAGCATATAGCGCTCCGAACTCTTTTAACGCGGTTGCTAATATCTCAGAAATGGAAAAGGGTATCAGCAATTAGTCGCAAATCCAGTCTGTACTTTTTTTAATAGCCATCTTCAGTGTATTTAAATCGAGTCACATAAACTCGTTAAGCTTTATGACTTGATTTAAAAGCACTGAAGATGGCTATTCAACAGCTGA
This sequence comes from Schistocerca cancellata, assembly GCF_023864275.1. Lineage (NCBI taxonomy): Eukaryota > Metazoa > Arthropoda > Insecta > Orthoptera > Acrididae > Schistocerca > Schistocerca cancellata. The sequence continues at coordinate 595,870,355 of NC_064627.1, read as the reverse complement.
AATCTATATTTTACGTATAAAAGAAGAAGAAGAAGAAGGATTTGTGACTGATGGCTGATTTCCTTTCCCTTTCTTGAAAGGTAGTCTGCTGTCGCTGTGCACAACGGTTCCAATGGTATCGAATTTGGTTCCTAACATTCTGTCCAGTGTGTGTGTGTGTGTGTGTGTGTGTGTGTGTTTGTTTTTGGAATTTACGGGCGCTCAACGCCGAGGTTATCAGTGAGGCCTGTCTAGCGGGTTTAGTAAAAATACCTGTTAGCATTCTGAAGACCCGTTTTGTGGCACACACAGCTGTTAGTTGAGCCAAAAGGCTCATTCAAGTTGCTGATTACAGTCCGCACTCTGCTTTACTGCCTCTAGTGCTTCCAACAGATGCTAAGGGAGCATGGTTAAAGATTTACACCACAATCCAATTCGCCCAGCACATCGTATAATGAGTAAAACATTCGGAGAATTTGAGTGTTGGGGAACTATTTTCAGCTTCTAATCGTGATCTTTCAGTTACTCTCTGGTCCCACAGACCGATTGCTAACGATCTTTCCTCTTTGCAAATTGCATAAACTGTTTTCTTCACGCACGATGCGCTGAGCAAAGTGGAACACGACTAACTCCCCCCCCCCCCTTTTCCTCTCACCCCGGACATTTACCCAATTTTCTAACTAACGCGTTATAACATACACCACGATCTATGTAGTGTACACGTTTTACATAGATAATGATCACAATAATGCAGCAGGTACGTTTTCCGGGCTTCGTTTGCTTAAATAATGACGGTTTCGTTACGCGGAGCTGTTGCAACCCTACAATTGTGTGTCCAATAAAAATGAAGCGACAGCCGACAGTCCACTTAACAAGCACGTTGGTTTATTTATCTGTGTTCTCTGACGGTTATACTCTACGAAGGAAGGGAATGAGAGATATTTAGGCTCTCACATATTCAATGCTGCGTCACCATCCGTAAATGAAAAGCGCTTGTTTCTGGAAGCGTATTAAATTTTTATCTCCCTGAATGTGTCTAGTGACTCCTGATGGTGAAATATAGCGTTTCGCCAAGGAGAATCCGCCAAACTTCAATACCACTATTTATATTTTCCAATTCGGATGATGCTGACAACAACAAAAGTTTAATATTTTTATTTTTACCTTGGAGAGTACAGGCCACAAATTCTCTTATACTGGAATCGCTCAATGACCACTTATGAGAGAGTATTCTTTACTGAGCCATCACATTGCAAATGAGAAACTTTCTTCCGTCGATCATTCGACAACGTGTAACTTGCAATGAAGTATGTCATGTTGTCAGCATAATTAAATTTCTCATCTGTGTTATGCAACAAAAGAGAAACACTAAGCACTTGAGATCAAGGCCTCGTGTGCTCAGGAGGCAATTATGCAATAACCCAGAAACAGTAATTTTCACTAGCAACTCTGGACAGCGTAGCAACAGTCATAAATTAAGCTACAAAGGGGACCGTATGAACGTCCCATCGCCAACTTGATTCATATCGACAAAAGGTGTAGTGCACGACTAGGACTTCATAATATGTAACCAGAAAGACGCAGCACTCAACTCTTTACAAGAAAATTGAGTCTGAAAAAATTAGGAGTTCTTACATACTTTCTACGGACGCATTCAAGTAGTCCGTAGCCGAGCGAGTAAGCACTTAGTTTCAAAAGTGCAAGGTCTCTGGATCGAATCTCCCAGCCGGTACTACTCTTTTTCCACTCCAAATTAATTACAACAACAGATTTATTATGACTGCAGAAATTATCAATAATTAATTATACATTCTTTATTTTCATATCTTTATCCTGAAAAAAAGGAGAAAATATTTTCATAAGGAGATTAGAAATAAACAAGGATACACAAGAATTTTCAACAAAATCAGTATAGTCATTTTACATGTATTATTGCATTCACATTTGTGGCAAGCATAATGTGTAATCTATGGAGCACAGCACGAATCAGGATTATACTGATCGTAGAAACATGGAAGACAATTATTGCGACATACAGCATTAGCAATGAACGCCGAATTTTTGCATGCGCTTGGTTTTTTCAATGAGCTTACTGCAAAACTATCTTACTTTACATTCATAAACGGTTCTCGGTCGTCACGCAATTTCATGGCTTACCGCACATATCTGTTGTTAGAATTACATGGGAATGAAAAATACTATACCGGCGCCGAGATTCGATCCATCATAGACCTCGTGCTTATGAAACTAAGCGATTACTCGCTCGGTTGAGGACCATTTGAATGCTAGCGACCATAAGAAGTATATAAGCACTTCTAAAATTTTCAGACTCACTTTTCTCTAAAAGGGTTGTGAGTTGTGCCTTCCTGTTTACATATGTTGAAGTCGTGGTCGTGCCCTACACAATCCGCAGCTCGTGGTCGTGCGGTAGCGTTCTCGCTTCCTACGCCCGGGTTTCCGGGTTCGATTCCCGGCGGGGTCAGGGATTTTCTCTGCCTCGTGATGACTGGGTGTTGTGTGCTGTCCTTAGGTTAGTTAGGTTTAAGTAGTTCTAAGTTCTAGGGGACTGATGAACATAGCTGTTAAGTCCCATAGTTCTCAGAGCCATTTGAACCATTTGCCATACACACCCTGCCAATATGAATTAAGGGGCTCCGGAACGCCCTATACTTGCAATGTTAAAATAACGCTTATAAATTACATCTTTCCTCACGAAGTATTTGAGGTAGGAAGTTGAACGTTTTACAGATTATTTATTGGAATATGGGCTACAACTTAACACAGAGATTTTACAAAATTTTAGGTAAGTTATTAAAGATGATTTTTTTCAATTGTAATGAAAATTCACAACATTTTTTTGCAATTTTTTATTTATATATTCAAAAATATACAGTTTTTTTGAAAAAGGCTGTGTTAAATTATGCAGAAGGTAGTGTGTAACATTTACTGAAAGTTTGAAACAAATATGTTTGGAAGATCCTTAGAAAACATGTAATTAGTATGAGCAAATAAAAGTTTTGGGAATCGAGCGACAAAGATTGGATTAACTTTTTAGTGCATTCCAGGTCCATAGGATGAAATATCTTCATCCTCTGCAAACTCCTCCTCCAGCTTCCTCTTGTTCCTCCTCCTGTTTACTCTTGCTTGTATTTCTAGACTCTTTACAGCCCTGTCTGCAGCCCGAAGGCGTTCCTTGTCTAAAGCAAGCATCGCTCGTACCATGTTAGAACCTATCTTGATTCCCATATTTCTAAATACCTTGCACCTTACAATGTTGCCATCATTGAAAGTCGCAACAGCATCATACACACCAAAGTGAAGTGTTTCTATTCCAACAAATACAGTCTTGGGGATTCTCGACCATATAACACTATTTACACTTTCATTGGGGTTTTGAGTTTTTCCGTGAATACACTTTTTCAACAGTTCAGGTGCTGCTAAGTCTCTGAAAATAGGTTAGCCACAACTCATACTTTATCTCACATCACTAAAATGTACCTTATGAACACGGACGTTAATAATAACACCATTTGACAGCAGTTTAACAGCGCCACAGTGGGTCACGCCCATGTAGAACACATTTCAAAAAAAATTTAAAAATAGTTGTAGTCTTCGGAATTGAATAAATTATATATCTATTAAAAGGTAATAGTCTGCAGATTCAGAAAACGCAAAAAAGTAAAAATTGAACTTTTCATGATTTTGAGCCTTTCCGGAGCCCCTTAAATCGACGAGGGGAATTCCGTATTGTGCCCTTGTAAAACACCTTGTCACAGTCAAAAAAAAAAGTCTCTGAGCAGTATGGGACTTACCTGCTGAGGTCATCAGTCACCTAGAACTTAGAACTACTTACACCTAACTAACCTAAGGACATCACACACATCCATGCCCGAGAAGGCAGGATTCGAACCTGCGGCCGTAGCGGTCGCGCTGTTCCAGACTGAAGCGCCTAGAACCGCTCGGTCACAGCGGCCGGCTGTCACAGTCAAAAGCAAAATCCAAACAACGATTAAAAAGAGTGATCCACGGAAACCACGTAACCGATCATGGAGAAGTAGGCGCCCTATACATATACAGTGCTTCATAACTGACTATCCGAAATATGCAGTGTTGGAGGTGACAGTGGCTACGGCGGAATGTGGTAACTGCCTCTGACACCGACTTCAAAATCAATCCGCCCGCACTGTGGATGCAAGAAAAGGTGGCGCGGCTGCAGCAGATGTGTCCGAAAATCGCGAAAACTGTTTAAGTCTACGCTCGTGTTAAGCATTATGTGGCCTCCGTTTTTTAGAGTTTTTGCGTCACACGGTAAGAATGTTCAGCACAAATACACGTGCCGTATGCCACGGTAAATTTTAGACGTCACATTTCAATCATCAACCAACTGAATATGATAGTGAAATTGTTTTCAGCTCCCACACAGCATAAACACATAGTTTCCGGACCTATAAAAAGAACGGAACAATTGACCAAGTCAGAAGTTTGTTGGTGGTCCTCGATTCGGCAGAACTTCCCCTACACGAAATCGTCTTCTGAGAGAGGAATACTTTGGCGTGAGGGACTTGTCCAGTGGTACTGCTGGCGAGGACGGCGGGTCCTGGAGTGTCGCACTAGGCGCACAGCCGCCGTATTCCTGACGGCGCGGCGCCGTTGGCGAAATGCCGCCCGGTCCCGCCAGCGGCAATAAAACACCCCCGGCCAACCGTCCCGAAAGGTCATCTGAGAAGGACCCAAAGGCAGCACGCGGACGGGCCGCGCCTTCTCAAAGCTTTATGGCCAGTCTAACATCTGTCGGCTGAATAACACATCAGATGATTCATATTTTGTACACAGAGTAGCAAGTCGCTCCGCTGGTGCAGCCACAACCAGTCAGGCCTCCGCGACCAGGTTCGTTTGTATGTGGAGTACTGCAACGCTCGCACCAGATTTACCCGTTTCGATTGCTGGACTTTAACAGTATTCGTCATGGTACGGTAACAGAGGTCTGCGGACCCGGTAAAAATATCTCTCAATACAAAGCATGGAGGTAGTAGAGCGAAAGGAAGGGAAGAGGAGGAGGGGGGGGGAGGGGGAGAGAGAGAGAGAATAGAACTGATTAAATGTAACTACTAATGTTAAGCATCGACACTGAATAAATAAATAAAAAAAAGTCCTGAAGAATGAGGCTGAATGGCTTTTTCCACGATTATTAACAAACTTTGTCACAGCAATACAAAGGGACATTGTAACAAATTAATCTCTCTCAAAATCAGGCATCAAATTGTACCCTATACTACTACTACTGTATATCATCGTTTAAGTAATTTGGCTTTTCATTTCTTTTAAGTAACTGAGACACGAAACACCTCGTGCTCTTCATCCTTTTTCTTACGTCTTGCCTCATGTAAGCACGCCACTTTTCTTGCGTTCTGTTATCTTAGTATAATAAGATCAATTACGCTGAGATATGTTTCATTTCTTAGGAAAGGTACCAATATCCTCTACTTATAATATATAAAGACTTTGTCTATATTTCAGCTTTCCAATAACGTTGGGGAAGCGATTGGTTTGACGGCGTGTCGATTAAGCGCCATCGTCGTGCCATTATATGCATATTTCCACTCTTTGTAAGTCGAATCTTGCAATCTAAATTTCTTTTTACGAAGTCCGATTGTTGCTTTTATGCAGTGCAAAACATTCTGTAGCAGTATACATCATTGTAGTAACCCTCTTTTCCGCTCTTCAATGATGACTCTGCACCTGACTCAAAGGAAAATTTGGAATAGCGGGTAACAGTGGCATTTTGACCAAATAGGTGGTTGTTTTGACCAAATAGGTGGTTAATATTAATGAATATTGATGCTTTAATAAAACTTCTTTCTTTATTGTACTCCTGCTGTGCTCACTGTGATGCATCCCGACTCCGAACAATTAGCTTCTCGAGGACTGAATCTCAATTTTCTTTCATAATAACTGTTCTTTTCGAGGGATACATTACAATATTCTTCCACATAATTTCATGCATAATGATCTGTTTTTTGAGAACTGTATCTAATCACACAATGTGCAAGAAAAAACCTTTTTTGTTGCGTGGATCGCTGTTTACTTAGACCACAACTCGTTTTAATCGTAATACTATCACCATCTGCTATGTGCTCTGTTTTACTTCCGGAATAGAATTTATTGTAAGGCTATGAGGTGTTTTCTGGCAGCCAGCGGTAGGGTAGTTAGGTGTAGTCTTGGATTAGTTCTGAAATGCTAACGTTAAGTTCAAATGGTTCAAATGGCTCTGAGCACTATGGGACTCAACTGCTGTGGTCATAAGTCCCCTAGAACTTAGAACCACTTAAACCTAACTAACCTAAGGACAGCACACAACACCCAGCCATCACGAGGCAGAGAAAATCCCTGACCCCGCCGGGAATCGAACCCGGGAACCCGGGCGTGGGAAGCGAGAACGCTACCGCACGACCACGAGATGCGGGCTAACGTTAAGTACAGCACTGAAAAATGTAATTACCCTTTTCAAAAGGGTGGAAGTTCAAACCATCATCAGCCATCCAAATGCACGTTTCCCATTATTTTCCTAATCGCTTGAAGTAAGTGCCAGGACGGTTCTATTCGGCCCAACCAAGTATGTGCTACGCCTGTAACGACCTCGTAAATCTCGGTACGTTATTCCATATTTTTCTACCTTCCTTCTCATCTCATCATTTGCTGTCAAACACATACAACATGCACGTACCATAAATGCTATTCCAGATGCACAGTGTGAATGCCTACTGAAACGAGTAGTGAAACTAAGAAAAGAGCAACTGTTATAAAATTATAGCTGCTATTTGAGCAGTAAAATTTTTTTTATACAATCAGTGGTTCTCTGGGTTCTTTCTGAAGGCAGTATCCTGAAACCGTCGTTGCATTTATACGTTGATGTACATCAACACAGACATAGACAAACGAATTAACAAGTACTCAACAGGATACACACTACACTCTAAAAGGGGATAAGCACCGACCGATAAAAACGAAATAACATCCACGACATATATTCCCAGTGCTACCGCATGCGACACCAAACAAGCCTACCAACATCCTCAAAACCACTACCGACGTTCGTTCCCTGGACTGTGACTGTTCGAAATCTAGATGCCTTGGTTTCACTATAAAAACGGCCAAAATGTTGAACCCCAATCGTTTACTTGCCAAGGCACTCTCAGAATACTAGTACTGACACACGCTCACAGCACATAGGGTTTCGTCTATTCACTCTTTCTTGTACTTTGTTTGTTAGTTTTTGTTTAAAGAACTGTTGTTTTTTCACTTGAATGTCTAAATTGTAAGTATTCCTAACGCTGTGCAGGAAGGTGTTAAGATCCAACTTATTATCTGTTGTACCAGTCCAGCAAACTTTCATACAAGCCACATACACGGACAGTATGAAGTCGAAAAATGCGCCAGGGATATCGTTATAGTCATATTTCGATTTTTCCCCTCGGATGCGACAGCTGGCAACCTACTGCAGCCAAATTATTGGTGGGAAAAGTTTCATCTCAGTTATGACATTCAGGAAAATACATCAAGTTGGAAGGAGCGCCTCCCACGCATTGAAGAACGAAAAGACGGCGACGGCGCCGTAGAGGCAGTGTCGACCTTTAGTCGTCAATTACTAGCGACGTCTTTGCTTAACGACCTCTCCTAGCGCCCGTCAAAGTGAGCAAATTTCGCGTAACAAACTGCAGCCTCTTCTTTTCCTATTATGTCACGAATTTGTATTTCTCTGTTGTCTGATTTTAAGTGTCCTCTACGTTCCTTCTTGAGAGTAATAACTTACGCAGGCAGCGAACTCTTGCTACAACTTATTTGAAACACAATGAGATGCCACCTGAGAACTACTTTCCTTTGCTGAATCCTGACAAGGTAGTTTATACTTCCGTTGTGTAAATACAAAAATAGGGAATATTGTGATCTTGGGGCACTTATGCCACACAATATGATCTGAGAGTGACTACTGACAGGTGGCAGTATGTACGGACACAGTCAAAACTGCTGCAGCATACAAAATTCTGGCCGTGACTCCCCATTACAAGACGACAGCAAGAGACGAGGCAGTGAATACAACAATGGTGCGATCTTTCATTCAGGACGTAAGATCGTTGAAGATGTGGAGTGCAGTGGACGAGCATCAGCAGTGGCTGAGGAAATTGCTGAAAGCCTAAATCCGGTATGTACCTACTACAGAGTGTCTGATATGATAAATGGTTCAAATGGCTCTGAGCACTATGGGACTTAACATCTGAGATCTTCAGTCCCCTAGACTTAGAACTACTTAAACCTAACTAACCTAAGGACATCACACGCATCCATGCCAGAGGCAGGATTCGAACCTGCGACCATAGCAGCAGCGCGCTCCCGGACTGAAGCGCCTGATATGTCACTCCCTACTTTTAGACACTTATGATTTATTTATTTATGTAACAATTTTCTTAGCATTACTTTTGTTAGAAACAGCACACATTGAGGCTCTGCTTAACATCATTTTCTCTTTTGTTTCAGTTGGAAAAATCCGCCTGTGTTGACTATAGAAAAACGCTCTAAAACAGCAGCTCGTTATGACGTGGTGGATGGTTGAACGAAAGACACATGCAACACTGGATGCAAAAGCAGTTAAAAATTGCCACTCCAAATCGCTAACAACAGGGAGTGTCGCCAGTGCAAGAAGATTAGGATGACCATCAACTTTGAAGGCAGCACAGAATGTTGACAGAGTACGTGAAATGTTCACCAGGAGCTCCTCGTGAAAGTGGCCTTTCACGTTGGGCGCAGTTGCAACGATTCTTAATAAAGATCTCACATTTACCCCGTGCAGGCCGCATTATATGCAGCAATTGTTTGCTGATGACTGTGACAGAAGAATGGAGTTCGGAGAAATTTTCTTGGGTTGGAATGATGATTGGCGTGAACTTTTTCAGAACATTCTATGGACTGTTGAGGCAATTTCCACATTGGGCGATTTGTAAACAGGTATAACTGCCATTACTGGGAAGCCGAAAACCCACACTAAAGTGTTAAGAAAGCACAGGTTCTGCGGAACCCAATGAACGGCGAGAGATACCTGGAAATGCCGCAGGATAGCCAGTAATTTCACAATGGAACAACTCACAGGTTCACTTCATGCAGGAAGGGGTACCTGCACATTTTCCAAATGATGTCCCCGAATGGCTGTATCATCGTTTCTCAGGTAGCTGTATTGGCAGACTTGTTGCACATGAATGGCCTGCCCACATCCCTGATTTAACGCCTTGCGATTTTTTTTCTATTGGGATGGACTACATAGGGGCTTTACAAGAGAAAACCATGGAACTTGGACGAATGGGAAACAGTAATATCTGATGTCTTAGACAATGTCCCACCTAACATGTTGCAACAGTAGTATCTCACATACCACTTCGTTTTAAAAATTGCGTAGAGAATGCTAGAGCTTATGTGGAGGTTTAAAATTATGTTAAACACAATCGCAATGAGTGCTGTTTCTAACAAAAGTAGTTCTAAGAAAATTGGTTCACATAATAAAGAAGTTATAACTTTAAAAATAGGAAGATACTGTTCAGACACTCTGTACAAAGAACAGATATTTCATAGTCATAGCTTAGGTTCCCACTCCGCTAGTCCACACATTCAAGCCAATCGTTTTGAATTATCAGTCACCTTTGTATGTACACATCGCACATTGGCGTTATTGTTTATTACTGCGTTTTATTTATTCTTGTGATATTTTTAATTCTTTCAGTTAGATTTTATACGAACACATTAAAAAAGTGGATATTTGCTCTCAAGCCTTTTTATTTTAGACTCATGAACAATGCTACTAATATATATCTGACACCTGTGAATATTACTTTTCATTCGCTTACATAAATACGAGGCCGTGCTGAAAAGTAATGCCTTCGAATTTTTTGTGTGAAATTCTGAACGCTCTTTGAAAAAAACGTTATTAGCACTCTACATCTTTATTCCTCATGTCTACATATTTATTTCTCAGCATACGCGCCGTGTCAACGAACACATTACTCCCAACGAGACACAACCCTACCACTGCTTGCACCGCTTCGTCACTATCTAACTGCTGTCTTCGAAGGTGTTCTTTAAGCTTTGAAAACAGGTGAAAATCGGATGGGTCCAATCGCAGCTGTATGGATGGTGATCGATGACAGTGAAGCCAAGGCGATGGATTGTTGGAGATGTCGCAGCGCCCGTGGGTGGTCTAGAATTGTCACGCAGAAGGAGAGGGCGCTCCATATGTGGACGAAATCTTCGAATTAGAAACTCGATTACAGCACGCAGTTTCACACGCACCGACAAAGTTACGTTAGTCACCGCCATGTTACACGCTACAATTCGGAGCCGTACAGCAGCAGAGGATTGCTGGTGTTTAGACATGACGGCTCAAGATATATATATTGTTAATAACGTTTGTTTTATTTACGAAGCTTTAAAAGTATTCACAGAAAAAATTCGAAGGCATTAGTTTTTTGCAAGCCCTCGTAATACATATTTGACAGGTATGAATATAGTTATTCATTCGCTCAAACATATATCTTCAACGCTCGTCACATTATTTCTACGACTGAATATAACGTACTAACTGGAGATAAAGTGGAATAGAAAATGGATCGGTACCGTGAGTACCAGGAGTAGGTTTTTAGTGTTAAATAAATGTAGATGTATGCAACAGCAAGTAACCGTTGCTATATGTACAGTGTTACTATCTGTCTCCAACCTCGTTTTTTCGTTTTGTCGCTGGAGTAAAGTTGCAAAACTCTGACATGAGTAACTTTGGCAATCCAGTGTTAAGGAACGTCGAGTCTGATACAAATTATGCCCGGCGTTTTATTTTTCGGAAACTTAACCTTGTATCAGCAACATAACTGCACTTGCAGTTTGACAACATTTCGCAGACACACTCTTGATCCAGGCGAAGGAATGGTGCGTCAGCACGCTGTACGGCTCCACTTGTTCTAACGTAATGCCTACGAGTTCAACGTAGCATTTCCCCGTCGTGCAGCGTAATCAAGTTCAGAAGCACTCCCGGTACTGGAGAGCTGCTGCATTAACAATCAGCAACTTAGGCAAATAACTAGACCTTGGCGTAATGAGCTTGCCAGGTCACCGAGTGACGCCTAACGAAGCACCCAATTCGCTCTCAATACCGTGCGCGCGCTTTGAGTGTGTGTGTGTGTTTTCACCCATCTCCTTTTTGTGTGTGTTTTCATCCACCTCCCGTTACTGGAGGGATTTTCTAGTTCTTCACAAACTGCAAAATTTTTATCTTAAAAATATCGCTTGAATGTATTCACTACTTTTCTGTTCCATGATATTGCAACTTCGCAGATACCCGAGGTTAATCACAATATTACTTTTTTAACACTTTCTCAATCTAGCTAATTCAAATACTAATAGTCCTTCACAAGTCGACATCGCAGTTCATTAAATTTCTGATATCATCAGTTCCATTCCTCTTGGATGAGCTATTCTAACTCGCCACCAACTTTTATCTTGCTATATCCCAGGCGCTACTGAAAAAATGTCACAGGATGAACCACACTAAACAGCACCTTGGGATGTGACTTGCGGGATGTCTGGTGCTGTAGGTTACAATAGTGTCCCTCCTCTTATTAGCGCATGTTACACATGTCATTGCGAAAACATTCAAGGTGCAATGTAAAACTGGTTCATACTTGAGGCTTTTTGCTGGACACCCACATTTTTCCTTATATTTCTTAACAAACGCACAAAAAAAAATCTGTACCAAGTGATGTATGAAAAAAAACCCTAAATCCGAGGACTGTTTTGAACATCATAGTGTGTTACTAGTCATCGAAGTATAGGACGGGGTACGCTTTAGCTTCACTCCCGACCTCTGAACAGCCAGGTATAGCGTAACCTACAGATTCAGTTGGACTCCAACCATTCTACGGCTCAGCATTTTTCGCGTGTCTAAATCAAGAGGAGAAAATAGTGGTAAGTGAAATATATCAATCATATACTTATTGTATTGCGCTGGTGTTGATTTTTGAGAATGTGGCACGTACGTTCCTTCGGTCAAATACATCGCAGATGACAGTATCTACTATATCGCTGCACGGGATTAGCCGAGCGGTCTAAGGCGCTGCAGTCATGGACTGTGCGGCTCAGTCATGGACTGTGCGGCTGGTCCCGGCGGAGGTTCGAGTCCTCCCTCGGGCATGGGTGTGTGTGTTTGTCCTTAGGATAATTTAGGTTAAGTAGTGTGTAAGCTTAGGGACTGATGACCTTAGCAGTTAAGTCCCATAAGATTTCACACACACTTTTTTTGACGATATATCGAGTTGCGTAGCTAAAATCGTGAGCTGCCAGGCAGTTTTATTTTTCACCAGGTTTCTGTTTATGTTTTAGTGGGGTTTTAGAGGGAACGTATTTGGCAGATGGTGATCCACTGACATACTGTTCACCATCACTAGCAAAGGAGCCAGTAAATTCAAAGGATCGTTAAGGAAGTCAACGCCGGGCGGTGGCAAGTACGAGGCTTTCCCGTGACTCAGTACGGAATATCTGGGAGTGCATTTCGTGGCCAATGATAAGCAAACTTATTTCATTGTCAACATTTAACGGGTGATAAGATAGCAATGCTCCTACTAGATGTTACATGTTGTAACAAGAGGAGGCACTCTACATTGCCCGATAGCATTCTCTGAGGGATGTTTCACACATAACTGCTCCATATACACTGCAGCAGATGGATTGGATGCAGCGAGTCTCGTGACTAACAGAATGCACTGATTGCACATCAAAACATATTACACATCTTATAAAGAAAACACAGAATGTTATTGTAAACTATTACTACAAACGAAATAAATTTGCCTAAAGTAATGTCAGTGCCATTTACACAGTGCAGAGAAACATACAAATGTGAAATTCTTTGACCTAAAGGCCGTTCCTCTGTCGTTCTCTGAAGCAAGAAAGCTTAAAATCATTTCATAGAAACTGTGGAAAGTTTACATGTATCTGAAAACGTTGTTTCCTGTAAGTTTCCGTTACGAGTAACAAAAAAAGGGCCTCTGGACATTAAACACAATAATTATTAAGTACAAAAAATCATACAAACAATATATTCTACAATTAAATTGCAAAAACCTCGACAGCGCCGAAGACAAGCAGAGTCTTAAAACGACGACGACGACGACGACACCTGTAACGCGGCTAGCTTAGCTCTCTCCACAGTCGGAACACAGCTGAGATGTGAGCGCAACTGGGACCCACGCACCAAGCGGTCCCTCCCCCACCCCCACCCAACGGTTCCCACTGGGCTCAGAGCAGGCGAGTCTGTATGCTTCCGAGGCGGCAGTGTGACCCTAGTTGTGCCTGTCAAGCTATGAGTATATTTTTACCTGTTTCGTAGAAAAGAATACTTTTCAGTTGCAAGCCACGCTGAGCTTGGGTATTGAAAGACATTTTACAATATTTTACAACATTATAAAACGTATGGGGCGCAACAAAGGAGGAATAAAGATGGCATGTCTAGCATTCGCAGAAGATGATGTGATACTGTCGGAATCATCACAAAAGACGGCTAATCAAACGACCCAGTTCCAAAAGCAAGAAGCTAAAGCATGTTCACGTATATATATATATATATATAAGAAATAGAATACGACGAACAATCAAGACAGACCCTAGGAGGACGTAATTACGAGGAGGGGAAGTTCAGAAGATACAAAGAAGTACGCAAAGAAACTGGTCTGATAGAAAAATAGGCTGTGGGACCACAAATAAACAATATGAATTTATGATACAAACTGACTATGAACATCTACAATAAGTATAAAATGCCTAATTGAGCATCAGCTGCCTTAATTTTAAAAGCTTTTATTTTAAAAGTAGCTAATGGTCAAATTTGCATTTTATACAGATATTTGCATTTTATACAGATATTTGACCATCAGCTGCATTCATTTTATTTAATTTTACTTTATTTTAAAAGCAGCTCATGGTCAGATTTGCATTTTATACATTACTTGCCGGCTGTTGATAGTCACCTTCCAAAAATGTTTATCAACAATAAGAATAATCTTTCGATCGAAGCAAAATTAAGACATTACCTGGCATTGATCTGAACCTTGTAACAAAAGGGTTGCTTAGGAGACTAGACTTCTGGAATGAAGGGAATTCAAGGGCATATTGAGGCCTCGAGGAACACATGTTGGCCAATACAGAAGACAAGCGAACCAAGAACTGTGTAGCCAGAGAGAGGGGAATTCGGACACAGAAAAAAAGGATAGCGCACTTTGGTCACATCCTTAGAATGGACCCTGACGAGGATCACGCGTCAGATAAGGCAGTTTCTTGTGAAAACGATAAACAAAGTACGGTGGATCCAAGAGGACAAAAGTACCTGGAAGAAACGGGAATACCGTAAAGTGTTTTAAACAGAGTCAGTTTCAGATCAAAAATTATGGCTGTCATAGGTCCCGAAAAGAATGTCAGAACCTTGACGAAAGCAACATGGACAGAAGAACAAAGAAGGTCGCAAGGAATGAGAACGGAAGAATATTGTACACGGATAATGATCGCAACAAACGAAGCCGAAGCGGATTAAATTGGAGCACAGATGGCCTAACGCACTATGGGTGGAACCACATGCTCTTGCGCTACAAAGGCAAAACAGTCACTCGCTGCAGAGGGATCTAACACATCTGTGAATCTGATCAGCTGGATGAAACACGGTAACGAGCATCTTGGATCTGGCGCTTTGCAAAACTATACAGACGCAATAAAACGCAGCCAAAGAAAAGCCCGACGACTGACAGCATGGTCGCCAGGTTTCAACTGCCAAACGCGAAAGGTTGCTGGCGGTACCAAAGCAGCGTGACCGACACCAAACAGACATAGGCAACAGAGCTACAACAACAATTAGGCGTTGCCGCAGAGAGGTATGGCGTTCACCTTAACCGTGAGAGCTCTTCTTTCGCCTTACAGACCCTAGGTCAGGGACACAGGTTACACCGGTCTCGAGTATCAGGGCTGCGACGAGCGTAACGCACGCAGAGGCAGCGGCGCCCCCGACCGTGAAGTGCTCCCTGGCGCGTAGTGGCGGCTGTATCGACGCTGGCGGCTGGCGCCTGCCGCTGCTCAATTATTCAACCGCGGGTGGCTGGCTGGGCGTGTTCATCAAGGGCTCTCGCCGGTCTCGCCGCCACACCGCAGCCCTAGCCCCTACTACCATTTCTCTCTCTCTCTCTCTCTCTCTCTCTCTCTCTCTCTCTCTCGTCGTGCTCCTTGTATAAACATTACTACAGCGGGGAAGATTAGCATGGGGGTGGGGGCTCCGGCACACAAGAGTTAATGTAACGAGACTGTCGTGATGAAACTGGAGAAAAGCGAGAAAGCAAAACTGCTATTTCACAACAGCAAGAAGGAAAACCTCAAGTTTAAGAATTTCATTGTATGTACAGCAGGTGCACTTGTTTCTTCTTTGTAGGAATGTGTAATCGACAGGCTGAGGAGGGCCATATTCAGCGTCATGCACGACCTCGGGCCTCCAAGCGACTATCGCCCGAGACGACAGTCATATTGTTCGCTCAGCTTGTAAAATAACACAGTCATCATGTTTACCTCGAGTCTAAAAATGGGATGGTTCGGAGCAAGCAAACTATCCACGTGGACAGATGTGTTTTTCAGTCACATGCGTATATTGAAATTGCATCAATTACGACTCAGTTTCGTGATGACAATGGTTTTAGGAGTCGATCAATACTTTTTGTAAATAATCCACCTCCAATGTATACTAGATGTGCTTCCTCCACTTGTAGACTGCCTGTCATGGTTGTAGTGACTCAATTAGTACTTGGACTGGAAAAGCTTCCACTGCCTAGTTTTACATATCACCTTAGTGTCTAGCCTCAGAAAAAGTACCGTTTCGCACTAGAAGGACCCTCGTATGACGTACACACTGTCAGTGGCCGAAGTCGATTTTTGGGGCTACTACCCGTGGCGGCCCACCTAGGGTAGGGGTGGGCGTGGGAGAAGGGGGCATGTACTTGCATTACTCAGCCACGGTATCCGTACAGTGGGCATCGCTTCAATGCTTTAACTCGTATAAAATTACATATCGCACTTGACCAGGCCTACCCAATGTCGTACCTGGGCTTCCCAGGTGCCGCCCAGCAACATCCGACTTCCCACTCAAGATTCTTAGCCACAATGCAAAGTCAGGGATGATCTGGACTTTACTACTCTGTCCGTATATTTGCCCCCTCCGCATTTGACGAGTAACTGTTGATAACGTTAACTTGCATCTTCTACCGCACACTCCATACTGTCTGAAAATGCAAGTTACTCTGAGGACCTGGGTTGAGTAGTTCCATATCCACACAGATAGTGGGCCGGTATCTACAGCACTGCTGTCAGGACAATAACCCGCGGTGGCCGAGCGGTTCTACGCGCTTCAGTCCGGAACCGCGCGATTGCTACGGTCGCAGGTCCGAATCCTGCCTCGGGCATGGTTGCGTGTGATGTCCTTAGGTTAGTTAGGTTTACGTAGTTCTAAGTTCTAGGGGACTGATGACTTCAGCTGTTAAGTCCCGTAGTGCTCAGAGCCATTTGAACCAAGACAAAAACCACTGTTGCTGCTTCCCTTGACGCAGCAGCACAGAGGCGAGTCCATACTGGTGATTCCAATGACGATGCCGACACGGGAGCGGGGCCATGTCGTCTTTTCCGATGAATCGTTATTTTGAGCATCCAGCTTCACGGTGGACATAAAAGTGTGTGGAGGATCCGAGGAGATCGAACGCAGTCAGGTTGGATTCGTCATCGTCATTCGAGTCCAGCACATGGCGCGGTCTCCGCGATGTTATGTTCCAGGAAGATAAAGCAATACCGCTTGTTGCCCGTGCTGTCCTGACACGTCTCGGTAGAGAGGGTATTGGACTCTATTTCAGATCACCGACTACCGAGAGACTGGTGTGCCACCACTTCCCAACTGCTACGACTGATCTACTCTGGCGGCAAGGTGGTGAGGTACCATCGAATGACGTACGCGTGTCAAGTCGTCGAAACTCAGTTCTACTCAATGCCCAACCGGAATAGACACATGGTTACTGCTAGGGATGGCAGATTTGTGTACTAATTTCCCACCCTGTTTGCTTCCAAATGACATACACATTTTATCACCTATTTTCCTTGTATACTGTATAGGCACACAATACGTAATTACGTAATTTTTTTGTTATTTCCTATCCTTACTGCTGTTGCAAAGTCAATAGTCTGCAGCGTAAATTTCACTTAGCTGAAAAAGTCATGGTATAGTGATACGCCCACATAGAGAAGAGCTAGGATCGCGCACACAAAGTACAAAAGGAAGTGCACTGACGGTGCTGCCATCTGTACTCAGGTGGCTCTTGCGAAAAGGTCTCCGACGCAACTAAGCCCACACGACGGTTAAGTGACATACACTGAACGCGGAATGGTAGTTGGAGCTGGACGCATGGGACATTCCATTTAGGAAATCGTTAGAAAATTCAATGTCCCGAAGTCCATAGCGTCACGAGTGCACCGAGAATACCACATTTCAAGCATTACCTCCCACCAGGGACAACGCAGAGGCGGAAGGCGTTCACCTAACGACTGGGAGCAGTGTCATTTGGGTAGAGTTGTCAGTGCTAACAGACAAGCAAACCTGCGTGGAATAACCGCAGAAATCAATGTGGGGCGTACGATGAACGTATTCGTTAGGGCAGTGCGGCGAAATTTGGCGTGAATGTGCTAACGAGTGTAGTGCAGACCCCATGAATGCGCTGTACATGCTGGTGGAGGCTCAATAACGATGTGGGTTGTGTCTACTTGGAATGGACTGGACTGGACTGGTTCCTCTGATCCAACTGAACCCATTAGTGACTGGAATTGGTATTGTTCGCTACTTGGAGACCAATTGCAGCCGTTTCTGGACTTCATGCTACCAAAGAGATGGGATTTTTATGGATGACAATACGCCTTGTCACTGGGCCACAATTACTCGCGACTGGTTTGAAGAACAGTCTGGACATTTCGAGCGAATGATCTGGCCACCCAAATCGCC
The DNA here is from genome assembly GCF_023864275.1 of Schistocerca cancellata. Classification (NCBI taxonomy): domain Eukaryota; kingdom Metazoa; phylum Arthropoda; class Insecta; order Orthoptera; family Acrididae; genus Schistocerca; species Schistocerca cancellata. The sequence continues at coordinate 595,852,282 of NC_064627.1, read as the reverse complement.
CAACATAAATCCCATTGAACATTTATGAGACATAATCGAGAGGTCAGTTCGTGCACAAAATCCTGCACCGGTAACATTTTCACAATTATGAACGCCTATAGAGTCAGCATGGTACAGTACCTCTCCAGGGGACTTCCATCGACTTGCTGAGTCCATGCCACATCAAGCTGCTGCACAACGCCGGGCAAAATCAGATTCGACATGATTTTTGGAGGTATCCCATGACCTCTGACATCTCAGTGTATTTACTACAGCAGTTTGGAATTTCGATGTATTGTTCCGAGCAACGTACGAGCATGTCGGCAGTAACTCTGTGGATTACACAGGGAAAGGACACGGGGCCACAGCAAAGCGGCATATGCAGCACGGGAGTGCAGCAGCTGTCCGCTAGTCGGACGTCGCGACGGGGCGGTTAGCGCCACACTGCAACTCGACACCAAGGTCGCTGCCGGCCGAGTCGTTAGCACGCTCCGGGTGGGCCGGGCTACTGCCGCACTCGCCGCGGACGAGACTCTGAAGCCTGTTTCACAGGCTCCAACTGTGTGGTCAGTACGTCAATTTCAGGCGAATGTGGCCTCGTTCGATAATCGACCTCTCCTAACCGACAATTAGCGCCACGCTCGGATTTCCACCTTGTAACAGGCTGATACTGTAAGTCCCGTGTACAACACATTTTGGTAACCAGAGTGCTGTCGAACTCATGCGGAACTGAATATTCTGTCGACAAACAGCAGAAACCTGAGTCACCGGTGTCCGGTTACGGATTAAACAGCCAGGTACGGTCAGGACACAACAGAAGCCGCGCGTCCAGAGCGCCGACGCGCAGCTGCTCTCTCATCTGACTGAGTCAGTGGCTCCCAACCTATTTCAGAACTCCTGAGTGTAATCAGATGTTAGCTAGTATCCCCTCCCCACCCACCGTGTACTCCAAAACTCATTATCACAGTTGATCTTTAGAATAACAAACAATTTTATTTGAACACTTTCATTTTTAAAATGACGAAAAATAAATAATATTTAGTTTTGTAAACGTTATACTAAACGACTAACTAATGGGTCAATTGTTACAGTTTATTTCTAAGAACCTTTTTTTACGGAATGATGGCGCAATGCTCAGTGTGTCGCGAGTGCTACATATAAGTCATCAAAAAAGAAAGCTATCGATATTGAGGGTATACACTTGCAACAAAATACACTTCCTCCCCACCGCCATTTGTTTCGTCCACACTCTACACTCCACTTAAAATCAACTAAATTAAATTGTAAGCGCAATAGTTAGGCCCATTGTCTGTAAACCATTTGATCGCTGTACTCCTTACTTCTGAACTGGAAGGATCTGGAAGACCTTTCGCTTGCAACGCTTTGTGTTTGACCACTGGTGGTACTACTACTGCTACTATTACTACCGGTAATAAAAATAATAACAGATCTGTGCAGGCTCTTCATCAGTGTAGTATCTATTGAAAAGTTGCTGTTGTCTTGTCAATTAGTTCGTTTACTGTTACGAATGATGAAGCAATATGTGATAAATTGCGAGAACTACGCACAACTTGGAAAAGGCATTTTCATGCGATATTTAGCATGTCATGTGTATATGCCTCAGTTTTACTGTGACAATGCCAAGATATAAGCAACGCTATATGAGGAAGATACTCTTCATATATCAGTTACACAAACTGTAACCCCCATCACATATTGACACTTGTTAATCCAAGTATTTGAAAAAAAAGTTATTATTGCTTTTATAATCAGTAGTACAGTCTTAAAAAATAGTGATAATATGTAATAACGATCTATTAAAAATAATTTAATTTCATGACCAAAATACGGTTGAACCCTTTTGTTTTGACTCCTTAGAAAACTACACTGTACCCCAGGTTGGGACCCACCGGAGTAAGGGCTGCTCACAATTCCTAGCATGAATGGCCCCTTACAGTACTCACTTCATCATGCCCACCGACATGCAATGTTGCCTCTCGGAAATACGGAGACGGGAGCGAACGGTCGTTACTTCATCCGCAATATACAAGTCGAAACTGTACAATTCAAAACTGTTTTTTCAATATTCTCGAGGTTCAACGGTGGCTTACAAACTGTAAACGTAGCCTTGTCATCGAAACCGCTAAGTACATCAACTTAGTTGTTTTTTTTTATTTATCCATACATTAGAACATAATGTGGAAGAAAAACATTTTAATCACTCAGCGAGTTCTTACTTCATTCACGACGCGTTTCGAACGCCACACCATCATTGGGTATAAGGCATTTGTTACATTACTGTTCGCATTGGGCAGAAGTTCTTAGTGCCACTGAAAACAGATATCTAAAACGTACCTCCGTCTGATGATTATTGTTTGACGATCAAATAGCACAGTAAACGAAGCAAAATCTATTTTAATCAACAGTCTGAGTCCTCCCAACATAGTCCTTAATGGCTGAATTTCTTGATTATACTATGGAGGATAACCTATCTACAATCAAAATATGCCGTCAGCTGACTGTGTAAATCTTTGAGGATAACTGCGTATCACGTTTTTCTGCTGAATGGATTCCTCGAGCAGGAGCGTCGCACTGTGTATACACGAGCTCTGCAACGACAATCGCGAAAGATGCTGACACCCCATATATTGAGTGGTCATAAACAATCTGAGCAGCTCGTGAGGGTGTTATGTGGTAGGTCGTGCTGAGAAATAACTGTTAAGAAAGAAATTCGATACGCTGCGCCATTTCTGAGTTAATGAGTACTGAAGGTAGCCAGGGAGGCCGTTGCGCGCGCGAATTCAAGCGACCCACCAGACACAGGTCACCAGACGTGTTCTTCGTTTGGTTTCCTAAAACAGAACAAGAGAGCGATACAAAAGAAAGGGCATGGGGCCGGTAGTAAGGATCGAACCCGAGCCAACGAGTGAGCTATTATCTACACAATGAGAAAAACTGGCACTAATTATAATTGGCGGGCCGCTTGAATTTGCGCTCGCAACGACCTCACTGACTAACGTCACTGTTAATTAACTTGGAAATGGGGCAACGTATCAATTTTTTTCTTAACATTTTCCTCTCAGGTCAATCTGCCCCCTTACAGGCTTTTCAGACAGTTCCTGACCAGCCTGTATACAAAGCCGCACTGTCCGCCGTCAACGTGTCGGCTTGGAAACGGACATTACTTCCTAAATGTAACTGCTCTAGTGACGGTTCACTTGGCGACAGCTGATATAAATATATGAACACATATCGATTATTTAAAATATATGACATCTGTTTCACAACTTGCTGTCAATCATTGCTGTGCTATACTAAACGCTACAGTTAACATCTCATAATTATTTTAATCTTTATAGGAAAATCTCTGTAGGTCATAGTTCTACAAGCTATTTTTCTAAATGCGAACAATATTTCACGACACTGCTTTTCGCCAAACAGTTATTTACCTACTGTCAGTTCCGTTAAACGGCTTGTAAGAACGCACTGAGAACATACTGTATCCGGTTTGTAAAAGAACTACATACTCTTGGAGTAAACAGTACCGTCTACGTTAGGTTTATCTTTTGTTTCAAAAATCTTCTTTAAACGGCAGTCAGGGCATTACGACGCAGTTATGCGCGGGATCCATTAACATTAACAATTGCAAATTATCATTACCGAAGTCATAATACCTTTTACCCAAATTCACTCTTGCTGGATAAAAAATACATAAAATACTATTTGGTCACCTAAACATGTTTCAAGACATATGCACCAAACTCAGTGGATACTCATTATTTAATAATCCTAAGTTCCGCTCTTACATGGCTCGTAATTCGGAAACGGACATTCTGTAATCACAATGCGGTTTTCGATTACTAACTAAAGAACATCCACTGTGTATAATGCAACTGCATTATGGGAAGTAAAAAATGTAAATGTAATTATACTAAAATATTTTTTAACTCATGCGAAACGTGCTAGATTGACTCAATCAAGATCGTGTTACTTTTTGAACTTCTAAAGAAAAAGTGTTGACAGGCAACGGGATGAGGGAGAGAATCGGATGTCGTCGACAAAACGATAACGGAAGCAGCAGAAGGCGCGGTGCGGGATTTGCGCTCTGCTGGTTGCCCAGGAAAAAGCGCCGTGACAAGCACCTTGTGCGGCCCCCGAACGTGCGGCGCTGACATGGACACGGCAGCGCCGACACTCCTCGGTCGTTAATTGTCCGCGCCCGCTCCCGCTGCCGCCTGTTGAGTTGGCGGGCACGTGAGCGAAGTCTGATAAAACGAGGTGAGGTGCGTTGCGGAGCGGAAGTGCAGTCCATCCGTCGTCACTTGCGTTCTGTTCGATGCTGGAGAAGTACCCACAGCGTGAAGTACAACGGCATTCCCAGGAAAGCGATCCTCTTTTCACACGCGAAACGTGAAGCGGTTAGACATTGCAAAGTATTTACAGTGGTCTTGTAAAATTCTACAAGTAGTGCTTGAAAAGGCGTGAAAAGCTTTTAGGTCAGGACCATCTGCTCTAGCAGATATACCTTCTGGGGAAAGACATACATACAGTTCGGCAGTTTCACATGTGTCTATTCGATTCTTTAGTCTGTGCTTGATGCGGGGTTTTCCGACAGACAGTAAGAGAATATCACGATTAATTTACCGACGAAGTCGATAACGTCGGCAGTGGTTTGGTTATTTGGTTATTTTCTCCGTACTCTACTATCCTGCATCTCTGCTCAAATACACAATCTAATCATACATAATTTATGGTTTTGTCGGTGATGATACCCTAAATCGCGAAACATCGCAAGTGTTTGGTCATACTTCTCAGAAAGAAATGGTGTCTTACGAACTAACTAACGCATTACAAATAACAAGACTGCAGTATAGCTGCAGAAAAAGTGTGTCTCCACTGACAGTATTGCTCTTATTTTATAGCCACACATCGAATTCTTTTAATTTCTGCTGCTAAGCCGTGCCTGCTTCTCTCGGAACGAAACTCGGAAGGAATACTTTTTTTTCCATCTTTCTTCTGGCTGGTTTGATGCGATCCGCCACAGCTTCGGACATTTCTTGAGAATACACGTAATGTGTCTTTAATGAGATGGTTGCCATTGGCTTCGTAATCTCTCTGACCTTGTGCATTGGTGATTCTATCACCTGTAGTGGTGTTGGGTACCATGAACCTATACCCGCTCTCCTGCCTTCTTTTAGACGCCTTTAGCAGACTTAGTTAAGAGCGCTATATGGACTCCGCACTAAAAAGTTCTCTGAGTATAATTATCTGTTCATAATATGCCTCACGCTATAAATGTAACACTACACATGAAAACCAGGAAATATGATTAGGTATTGATGTCCTGTTGCCAACGCCGCCATCAGAGACTTCGTAAAGGATAGGGGAAACCAACGGAGGTCTTCCTGCAGTTGTCATCTTTCCGTTCGCCCGCAGTGATTTGCAAACTACACACACACGTACACAAACAAAATCTAAATAATACCAACGCCGCCATCAGAGACTTCGTAAAGGACAGGGGAAACCAACGGAGGTCTTCCTGCAGTTGTCATCTTTCCGTTCGCCCGCAGTGATTTGCAAACTACACACACACGTACACAAACAAAATCTAAATAATACCATCGGTCAAGGTCAGAACCTCTCTTCTGCTAAGTATGTATCCAATGTATTAAACACTGATGAACCCACACTTTCAGCGCGTTGTATATATTGCAGTTGACATAGTGATTCACAATGAACTTGCAGCGCAGTCGGTAGCGCAATGGGATGCGAATCTAATGTGGTAATCCGTGCGTTGTTTCGAATCTCCCTGGTGGCGTATTTATTTCTCCCTTATTTTGAAATACCTACATCTCGTAGTTCTAAAACTCATCTTTTTTAAGAATAATGCAGTTTTTCTTGTTTCTAATTACATACTGGACGCGAAATTCCTGTTTCCATTTCAAATAGAAATTCTTAATTATCGATGTTTTATGAAAGACTGTTCATAAAACTTGTTTAAATTAAGAAAACATAACAATTTAATTATTTAAGGCAAAAATGAGAAACCAAATCCTCTTTATTTGGAGTATGTCCATCGTTCTATACCACAGAGGTGGATAAGTATCGTACAAACACGAAAAACATTCATTTTCACAGCATCGAGCACGTCATATAGAAATGCTGCAATTTTTACATTTGCTACTGTACCATTACAATATGAAGCCAACAGAACTGATTTACAGCCAAGCTGCGGGATTTGGCCCGAGAAGTAACAAAACTGTTAAGTTGCCAGACGTACTGGAACTAACGCACTCAGCTTTTTCACACGTCACTGCTGAACGCTGGCGGGATACAGAACGGCTCGTCATAAAAGAAGAGAAAATGCTGCACTTGGTTGGCTTCGTGTATTCTGTTGTTGATAGACTCGTTATCAACGTAGCAGGTAACACCTCCAGAACTGAAATGTATTTCTCGGATTCGGATAAGTAAGGAGCTAAGAGATTACCAGACGACTGACTGTAATACTTTCAGTGGCTTCAGTATTTAACTCTACTGTGAAATTCTTCAATACTCTCTAACGCTACACACAGCTTATGCAGAAAAATTACTCTGTGGTTAAGTCAGGAATTTTCATAATTCTTGTTTTTAATTACAATAGTACGCTATATAAAAACGACAACGTGTTGCGGTTTTCGTCTAGTCGTCTAAAGAGCGTATTGTGGGAGATTTAAAGTGTATTATTTCATTCTGCTTAAAAATTAAATGACATTCGAAGCTGTACTGCTCCTCTTCTCGCCTCTTTTTACGTGTGATCTGCAGCTGGTCACGTGACTGCAGGCTAGCTGTACCAGCTGACCGGCCAGTGCTGTCCACGTTAAATGCGTCGGTAAAACTGTTGCCTCGTATTATCGCTAAGTCGATGTGCGCGTAACGCACAGCACAAAACGTACCCTTATTATCGTACTTGACAGTAGTCGAGGCAGCTTGGCTGCAGTCCCACGTGAAACGGAAACCCAATGAGGTTCCAGGAAATGCGGAAAAACACACAATGCAATGTTTACATCAGGTTTATTCTTATGATGAACGGATTTTATAGTTACCAAAGCGGGACCTGGGATACGTTAAGTATCTCCCCCCCCCCCCCCTACTACCAACAAAATGCCTTATGACGACTGATAGAGGACACACTGTGCAACCGAATATTTTTAGTTGACTTCTGAAAGTCGTTCGACACAGCTCCGAACCATTGGCTACGGAAGAAACTACTGGTTTGCGTTATACTGAATCAGCGGCGTGATTATCACGAAGTAATTCACTACAGCTTTATCAACGAGGAGCAATCTTAAGATGTGACAGCAGCTTTGGAAAATGTATTCGTAGTTGCGAATACGGACTACCATCAGCTATATAATGGAAAGACGACAGTGAAAATTTGTGCCGGGCTGGAACGCAAACCAGAATTTCCCGCTTATCGCAAGCAGTCGCCTTAGCATTTGGCTATCCGAGCACGACTCAAAATTCTGTACGTCGTCAACGATGTGTTTGTAACCCGTACTCGTATATCCATTATGCTATATTCTCATACAGGGGAGACATATTTACTTGAAAGTCTCTTGCCCGGAGACGGCGGATAAATACGACATTGCAGTGCCTCTATTATTCGTAATGACGATGTGAACTTTCCTCAGACATGCGTGCGTGCATACGGAAGATTGGATCTGGGCGTGAGTCGTGCTCGGATAGTGAAACGCTAAGGCGACCGCACGCGATAAGCGGAATATCCGGATTCGAGTCCAGGTCCGGCTCAAACTTTCACTGTCGTCATTCCATTATACAGCTAATGGTAGTCCATTTTCGCAACTGCGAATACATCTCACGTACTTCATGACGACTGCAGTCGCCTCAGCGTCTGTTCCGAAACAACTTTACACCGTAATTCGGAATAACACAGGCACTGCCATATTGTACAACAACTGTGTACATTAAATATGTTCTATCCCGGAAACCACTCGAAACAGGTAATAAAGTATCGAAACTAGTGCAGAGTAGCCTCGGAAATAAATATGTGTCCGAAATGTTTTAAGGTAGAGGAACACACTTAATTAGTCGTAAGAAAGGCAGATGTCCTAGAGAGGCGCACTAGAAGAGCAATTAAACAATCTACGAAGGAGGTAGGTTAGTCCCTCAATCCGAGACCCTTCTTAGGCAGAATTAATAGAGGGAAGAGAGAGAGAGAAGGCGAAGGAGCCTGTTTGGTTACGAGTAAGTCAGCCAGTGCAAGACTCGCAGGCGCTTCGGACTTACAGACTTAAACACCAAGAGCGGAAGCAACATATTTCTTCATATACCTAATTCACAAAAAAATGATGACGGTAAAATCTGAAAAATTCGACCTTACATAGCAGCTTACTACAGCCGTTATCCATGCGCATCAGTCGTGAATGGAACTAGTGACAGGAGAGACTGGTAATGGCTTACGATGTGTTCTCTGCCACACAACGTATAATTTCTTACGCAGAGCAGCTGTAGATATATTTAATGCTTAACTTTCTTCCAAGAATGACAAACTAGCGGCGCATTCGGGCGTAAAGGCAGTAGATATCCAGGATAAACGTTCGCGTGAGCGAGAGTTAGCTGCGAAACGCTGCCCTGGGGGCTAGGTGGCGTTGCAGAGACGATAGCGTGGGCGTACGTTGGCGGACGGCTGATAAGACCGGCTTCTGGGAGGAGCGGGCAGCGAGCAGGGGGCAGGTGGGGCTTCGGAGCGGAGGCGGGCCTGACTCAACACGACGCTGCCGCCGGCACCTGCGGGGCGGCTACAGAAATACTCGCGCCCGCCTGTCACAGCCAGACTGCTGCTGCCGCCGCTAAATATACCATTGTCACGGCGGACTCGACTCCGGAACCGCTACCTACGCTGCTGGATGGCCCCGGCTAGCACCTGCGGCCGTCTGCGAGATGCTCGCCGGTTTCACTTTCTGCCCGCCTGGCCGCCCATTCCTCTTCTTGCAATAAAGTACGACAAAGAGACGAGCAGTACAACCATCGCAGAACAAACAGCATCGAAGTGGCTAGTAAATAGGAAACCACCTTGAGCCAGACGAAACTAATTTGTTCTCTGCGGTGCTCGGGAACCTTTTTTAACACAGAGAAGTAAATACAAACACATATCCGTCTGATATTATGCGCGTAAAGTAATTTAAAATACGTATATAACAGAAAGATTTCCAACAGTAATTAACGCGGCTGCAGCTACCACACATACTCTCTGCTCAATGTAACACAGTTCACACACTTCCTTATTGGGAAATGATTTGTATCTTTCCGCAATCGGTGGTCTTCGGAAATGCAAACAAAAACATCGAATGTAAAGCACACTTCTGAGGCCACAAGTGACATGAATACTAAGAAGACTACTAGACCATACACTATCTGATCAAACGGATCCGGACACGTACTAGTGGACATTGACATGATGTGTGTCCACCTTGCGGGTTGATGACGTCTCGAGGTCTGTTGCAAACACTTTGAGTTAGGTATCTCAATGTCTGCGGAGGAATGGATGTCCATTCACTGTTCCTCAAGAGCCGAAACAGGGAACATAGTGATCTTGGACGCTGAAGCCTCGAGCGAAGTCGCGTTCTAACTCATCCAAAAGGTTTTCCGCTGTCTTGAGGTCGGGAATCTGGGCAGGTCAGTCCATTGCCTCACAAATGGAATTGTAAGACAGGGTGCACTGTTATGCTGATACAAACTAATATCCTCTTCTAATTGTTGCTCCACTCCCTAAGCAGTACACAATGCTGCAAAGTGTGTTCATATACTTCAGCATTTATCATTTTCTTAAGGAAAATACGGAAAGCACACCATGACCACGAAAGCCATAACCACATCGTAAAAACCAAGTGCTCCGTACGTCACTGATAGAAGGTAATGTACTCGACGCATTCGTCTAAACGAAACTCTCATCGGACTGCCACAGGGTATAGAGTGATTCATCATTCCCAATCACTCGTTTCCAGTCAACCACTGTCTAGTGAAGCCGTACTTCACAGTACCTCAAGTGTCGCTCAGTACTGACAACAGAAATGTGTAACGTACGTGGAGTTGCCATTGAACTCGTTTCTTTTTAACTCTTTACGCCTGTTCACTGTGCTAGATGGACAGCTCATACTACTTTGGAACTCACGAGGCATTCCTTCCGCTGATTTCATGCGATTTTTTTTACAACCAATCTCCGTAATTAAACTTGGGCAGCTTTAGAAGGATTGCAGTGTTCCCTGATGGATTTGTTACTCAGGTGGTCCCGACCGACCAAGTCTGCTTTTACCGCATCTCTACTGGCAACACAATACTCCCCGCGTCTCGCGACATCTAGTGTTTCACTTCTCATGCATATAGCAAGTAAAAGTCTTGCTAATGCGACTACTGAGTTTCTGCCAACATTCGTGTAGAACAGAAAGGCGTGAAACAGTATTTATTAGATTAGCAAACAGGGAGCGAACCTGAACTATTTCTCCTGTCAAGGTAAATCGGTGTTACGGCGATGGGAAGAGCATCTCGACACACAACCATCGCCTAGTTCTCAATTACACCCTTACTCCATACGGAACAAATGCAGTAGAAACAAATTCAGTAATACTATAATAAGCTGGTTCACCATCTATGTCGCTAGTTCCAGCAGCACTAATTGTTCGCGTCTGACGGTCTTGGTCAACTTTGAGACACTTTTTCGCTTTGTAGTTTTACCGTCTCGTAATTCAGACAAGAGTGAAATAACAAGTCTATACGAAACAGTGTCCACAAACGAGGGCACCTTTGTTCTGTACTCGTGGGATTCACTGTTGTACCCTAAAAGGTGGGAGGTCCATCTGGTAGGGATTCTTCTAGCGTAACTCCCGAAGCATTCCACTGAAGAGAAAGAACAACACGAGATGAAAAACCTAACTGCAACAGGTCAATCAGTGCTTTCACCTGCCTTCTCAGAAGAGAACATCAGTGTTGGACCACTGTTCCAACACAGTCAATTCCCCCCCCCCCCCCCCCCACGTGATACGAAGACTATTATATAAATATGAAACAATGCTACCAACTATGCACAGCTTTACTCCTAAGACGGGGACCAACCAACCAACGCGCACCCACGCACGCACGCAAGCACGCACGCACGCGCACACACACACACACACACACACACACACACACACACACACACACACACAAATGGAAATAAAACGAATTGAAACTTATATTTCTATTCCTCGTATAATTCACTCCACTCTTCAAAACTGGTATAGGAAACGAAAAACGCTCTGATTCACAACGATTCACCTGATCACGTGCCGTCTTGCAGGCAATGTGAATGACTCAGTGTACTATTAGCAGCAGAATGGAGCGATCGATATTCATGTCGAGAAAAAACCAAGATTGTGTTTGTGTACGACCAAGCAGCTGAAAACGGTCGAAAAGCAACAAAGCTCTACCAAAAAGGAAGGACCCTCACAGGCACCGACCACATCACACAACATTTCAAGCCGTTTTTGGGCGTTTGTGAGCCTGGGTACTTCCAGACAGACGAATGTGCAGGGAGGCGGTGGACTGCGCGCACGCCATATCTGGAGGACCATGTTCCGTCTCTCGGCCGTTTCCATCTGCTTGGCCGTACACAATCATCTCGGCTTGTTCTCGACATGAATACCGTACCATTCTGCTCTTGACAATACGCTGCGTCAATCACACAGTCTGCAGCACACAAGGAACACCGGGACGTGCTCAAAGGAACTGTTATTCGTCAACGCTACCTACCGTGGCGACTATTTATTTTCAGACACACTTTCATACGACCTTTCTTCCTCCATTTCCAGTCAGAAATTCGTCCCTGCAGATTGTCGGTTTTACTAGTGCTCACCCATTACAGCAGTATCTAAGAGCATAGATAGCTCGCGGTAATTTCAGTGCGGATGCACACTACGTACGACTCTTGCGGGGCTGAGCTAGAAGCTGCGATCAACGGGATTAATGGACAGTGGACGCTACTAGCGTGTGACTGTTTGAGCATTTGGGTCAGTTGGGAAGCGTGTCCCGATGGCCGAGTCGGTTAAGGCGAGTGCTCGCGTAAAGCGGGAAATCCGGGTTCGAGTCCCGGTCTGGCACAAATTTTCACTTCTCACCTGTGAATTTATTTCAGTGCCCAATTGCGATCAATATCTTTGTTTCTCTTAAAAACACGCTATTGGATTAATATCGGCCTACTACTGCAGAAAACCTCTGGAAGCATTCACTACATGAAACTAAACGTGACAAAGGCAAACACCTTTCATTGGAAGAATCGTGATAAGGTGTAAGTCCATCCAAGAAAGGAAGTAACTTACAAAACCGTTTTTTAAGTACTTCTAAGTCAGTCTGGGACCGCTGACAGATAGGTTTGATAGATGAAACGAAGACGGTACGAAGAAATGCAGCGCTTTTCGTCACACGTTCGTACAGTAAACGCGAAAGCGTCACGGGGATGCTCATGCAACTCCAGTGGCATACGCTACAAGAGAGGCGTTGTGGATCACGCTGAGGTAACTGTCAAGATTCTCAAAGCCAACGTTCCTAGAGCAGTCAACCAACATACTGGTTTATTTACGCGTATTTTGTGAAAAGGTTACGAAGGTAAATTTAGAGAGATTCGAGCTCAGACGGAGTCTTACCAAATGTCGTTCTTTGCGTGCACTATTCGCAACTGGGTGTACAATGCGTTTGCAATGCTCCGCTACACTGTGTCGGCGAACAAAGGTTCGGGTACACCAAGTAAGCCTGTCGAACGATATTTTGTTGTAACCGGCAGAAGATGAACAGCCAAGACTGCGACGTTCCCTGTAAAGGCAGCTGCAGTGCGGCGACTCGGCGAGCCGTCCGCGGAGTGTGACGTCAGCCAGGTGTACCGGCTGAGTTCACCGCCCAGACCGAACCGGCCGGGGGACACGACGCGCGACCGCCCGACAGCGAGGCTCGCCGCGACCCGCCCGCTGCACCCAGCGTACAGCCACAGCTGGCCAGCGCCCATCACCTCGGTACAGGTTTGCGCCGATGCGGACTTACGGCGGGTATTCACTTTGCGGATAAAAGTTAAACAGCTACCCATTGGGAAAGGAAAGTCACTAGACCGACTTAAATTCGCAGTGTCGTGGAGATGGTGGACGCGTTTTTGACATCTGCAAGAATTAAACACGTTGACATGCATATCTTCCTCGTTCTCCGCAGGGTTACACGTAACATTCTGCTGCTACATTACTTCTGCGTCATTCTGACAGTGGCCATTTGGCTAAATATCGAAAGCTGCCACACAGCTACACGTAGGTTGTTCTAGAGCACACATCATCACGTCCTTAATACTGCGTGTCTAATTGAAAGAATGAATGAATCTAAGTTAAACAAAAAAAGACTACGTACATATGCGAACCGCTTACTGCAGAAAGGCAACTAGTTCGAAATCTACAAATTTCCTTTTTTTAACGGCTATGGTTCTCAGTCTGTCAATGCACTGTTTATCGCAAAGAGAAAATCTGTTTGCATGGTACCACGGCTCTGGCAGCGCCGTCAATTTTCCATTTACTGCAGACAGGGAACTAGTCCGAGACACGTTGATGAGAGGAGAATACTTTACAGTGGATGACGTTACTGCACTCAAAAAAATATTCCTCGATAAACGATAGCAAGTTTCCCATCGTTGAAATGACGGTGGATTCTTTTGTCGACCACAGTTCCTGCAGGTGTACATTCTACACAAGAACCTGCCTAAGTGTCGATTCGTCTGGTAAGGGTGTTTCTAGACAACTGAAAAGGGTCCTCACCTTTCCAAAATACCATGAGATGGCCTTTTAATGGGAATATTCGCAACACGAATATTGCTGACTTGACGATGGACTCTTCTAGGCTGAGAAAAAAGTAGGAAATGAGAACATGTTGCTTTTCTGCAGTAAGCGGGTCATGCAGACTATGCAGACGCATTCTTTCAGTTAAATATTCAGTCTATGGACAGGATGGTGACACACACGCACGAACTGGATTTGTGCTTTCCTGTCAGAGAAGTCACAGTTCGTAGTAATTGACGGAAAGTCATCGAGTAAAACAGAAGTGATTTCTGGCGTTCCCCAAGATAGTATTATAGGCCCTTCGCTGTTCCTTATCTATATAAACGATTTGGGAGACAATCTGAGCAGCCGTCTTCGGTTGTTTGCAGATGACACTGTCGTTTATCGACTAATAAACTCATCAGAAAATCAAAACAAATAGCAGAACGATTTAGAAAAGATATCTGAATGGTGCGAAAACTGGCTGTTGATCCTAAATAACGAAAAGTGTGACGTCATCCACATGAGTGCTAAAAGGAACTCGTTAAACTTCGGTTACACGATAAATCAGTCTAATCTAAAAGCCGTAAATTCAACTAAATACCTAGGTATTACAATTACGAACAATTTAAAGCGGAAGGAACACATTGAAAAGCCGGCCGCGATGACCGAGCGGTTCTAGGCGCTTCAGTCCGAAGCCGCGCGACTGCTACTGTCGCAGATTCGAATCCTGCCTTGAGCATGGATGTGTGTGACGTCCTTAGGTTAGTTAGGTTTAAGTAGTTCTAAGTTCCAGGGGACTGATGACCTCCGATGTTAAGTCCCAGTGAGCCATTTTTTGAACCACATTGAAAATGTTGTGGGAAAGGCTAACCAAAGATTGCGCTTTATTGGCAGGACACTTAGAAAATGTAACAGATCTACTAAGGAGACTGCCTACACTACGCTTGTCTGTCCTCTTTTAGAATATTGCTGCGCGGTCTGGGATCCTTACCAGATAGGACTGGCGGAGTACATCGAAAAAAGTTCAAAGAAGGGCAGCACGTTTTGTATTATCGTGAAATATGGGAGAGAGTGTCACAGAAATGATACAGGATTTGGGCTGGACATCATTAAAAGAAAGGCGTTTTTCGTTGTGATGGAATCTTCTCACGAAATCCCAATCACCAACTTTCTCCTTCGAATGCGAAAATATTTTGTTGACACCGACCTGCATAGGGAGAAACGATCACCACTATAAAATAAGGGAAATCAGAGCTCGTGCGGAAAGATATAGGTGTTCGTTCTTTCCGCGCGCTGTACGAGATTGGAATAATAGAGACTTGTGAAGGTGGTTCGATGAACCCTCTGCCAGGCATTTAAATGTGATTTGCAGAATATCGATTTAGATGTAGATGAACGCACGCGCGCGTCGTCAAATAGCCGAAAGTGCAACAGTCGATTTTATGGACAACTAGTTTTTACAAGACTATCATGATGTCTTACAAATAAAAAAAAAAACAGAGTCGGGTTTCAGGTGACGGGTCTTAGCTCGGAACTGTCCTTAAAGTCAGTCTTTAAAGTGCTGAATTTCACGTGCTGATCCTAGAAACTACTATAACGTGCATGGTAAGAAGAAATTACTTCAGTGGGTAACTACACACACCGCCAGAATGGTGGACTGAATAAAAATTGAAAGCGAAAGAAGTGTTACTTTACAATCCTTCACCTCGCCTGTGCAATAACTAACTGCCAAACAGACAAGAATCTTTTATGAGAAATCATACATCGGACACGACGAACCCTACGTGAATACAAATTTACAAGCTGATTTTGAAATGAATGCCCTCTCGTTTACTTTCGTCGAGGGTCACGGCTTTCAAAGCTTAATGTAATTTGTTATGCCGCACTAGAACCAAAGAGGTTGTGAACACACGGCTTAGCGTAATATTTCGTTACTAATTGCACGGTTCTGTGTGGCGCCACACGAGAAAAAGAAATTACCTGTTTCATCAAGCACTCCTCCCTTACTTGCGTTCGACTTATTTCCGAGTCCGAGAAACACGGTTAACATCCAATATTTGCGGCACTCACAATTCTGTAGTTTGTCGTCAGCAGGTCCTTTTGTGTATGCCTTCTTGTTCTCAGCACGAGAATATTGCACTTCCTGCTCCAGGTAATATTTGCGATCGTTTTGGCTCCATTTTGTGTCCAGGACCTCCACGAGGAAGTCGGGCCGGCGTCTCCCATGCAACAAAACGCAAAATCGTAGCCTGGCGGTAGGTCTTCCTTGTGTGGAACGATGCTACAACAATTCTCAGCTCTTCATTTCCTAAGTCTTTCAGATCGTTGGTTTCTTTCCGCAAGTGTTGCACTTGCTGAGAAGCTGTGGCGTTAACAGCGTGGTTGATTACATTGTGCGTGCACCTGCTACTTCGCTCTTTTTGTCCCACCGCAGCTTCTATCCCGATGCGGTGACAGCGAGAGTGTTATTGGCAGCGAATTAGGATCGGCCTGAGGTATCTACTAATGGCGTGTGAAGTCAGTGCGTACGAGAACCTTGAGTGATATGATACATGCTGTACAAAAGCTTAACTGACTGTGGAGTTAAATACATATTCAATGTAGGTCCAAGATATTTCGACTGTAAGTGTTAGTACATCTTCTGATCAGACCATTACTGTTCGGAGACTTGCATGCTTTCAATCTACAAATACACGGAGAACAAATCAGCATTTTATATGGATACGATAGGAAATGGGCCGCAGCCTTTCTAGAAGGAACCATCCTTGCAACATTCGCCTTACCTGGTTCAGGAAAACGTGGAAAACTTAAATCTGAGTGGCCGAACGAAGATTTGATTCCCATTCCTCCCGAATGCGGTCCAAGCGCCTCACTGCACCACCTCTCTCAGCTTATCGTTAATACGCCTAGATGATCTGCACCGTAACGCTACGACATCCAGGAAAGCTGTCCTACAACACACCGCAGCTACAATACGCTGCACCCTTGGAAATGTTTGTATGTATCTCAGACCGTTTACTTTACACATTACGCACAGCAACCAGTTGCAATGTAGTAGGTTGTTCGCCTATGCTACTACTGAGCGTAATGCCAAGATACGACGACATCATGCAAATCTTGACGCCATAATGAACCTGCAATAAAGATAGATGAAGACGCGTGCAGAGAAGCTGGGGAATGAAGTCAAGGCAAGATAAACAGAGCCTTCGTATCACAAACAGCGGTCTGTCTTACAGACGCTTGAAAGGAACGCAGAAAGAAGACGCGAAGCACAGAAGCAACAAAGCTCACTGAGACTGCACTGACAACGAGGAGAAGAGGATGAAACATGAGGTGGTTGCGCAACGTTTGGCACGAGCCCGCAGTATAGAACGATGTATTATCGGCCCTTGCGCAAGAGAGGTAACAACAAACCCAACAAAGGAAGGAACAAGGAATTTATTTCCTTCCTCTTTGTGAGAATATTTTCTTTCTTTATGTTCTCTTTTTTCGTCTGCCCGTAAACGTGAAACATACCGATCTTTCAGCACCGAATTTTTCCTAGTTTACGGCAAGAAACCAGTGTTTGTTAAATTGCACAAACGTCTTGCAAAAGTCGAGTAACGCTTTAGTGAACAAAAAGCCTACGACAGAAGGCTGAAATGCAGTTAAATCCTAAAATACATTCGTGGTGATGCCATGTCCGCATCGAAAGAGATTCATACTAAGTGACGAGGGAGACCTGAAACACTGCATCCCTGTAACCATGAACTTTTTCATTCTAAAGCTAGAGGCATGCTGGTTTTACTTTCTTACAGCACACTGAAACTACAGGCAGGGTTCCGTAAGACTGAAATTGAAGGGAACAATCGAAGTCATCTGCAATATCCATGAAGACAGCCACTTGCCATCGAAGTGCCTGCTTCTACAGTAAGTGTCCTCGGGAGAAGGACTAGTTCGGCACGAATCTATCAGTCTACTGAGAGTTGCTGTACCAGATGCAGCAATCCCACATCCAAGGACAGCAATTCTACCGCGTTGGTGCAGCGCAAGGTGGACAAGAAACCACGGTGTTAATTCGGAAAACGGGTATGAAGCCGCAAGAAAAGATAACGGCCGCCAGAATTGCGGTATATATGTCTCGGTCGCTGTCAGCGGCTGCACGGATTAAGTTAAGGCGCCCGTGTACGCGTGACGACGGCAACGAGGCAATAGCGGTATACTGAAGTGTACCCGTGCGATGAGAATGCTCATCAAAGCTCTTACACCAAAGTCCACGTAAAACACTACTTGGCTAATTCCTCGTGATAGTAAAAGTAGTATAGTGTTTTGCTTCCGAACACTGGAAGTAAGCAAACTACTGGATACTTTTCTGTTTGATCCTAATACTCATAAATTCCGTGGTCTACCAACATTTTTAGGAAACTGTGGCTTTTAACGGAATGATTTAGGTGCTGTAATACCGTCTCAAAGAGAAAGATAGTAATTACACGCCTTTTAAAGTTTCCAGTGAATTATTTCGCAAAACGATATGGAAATATGGTGTCACGCGCAGTTTTTGCTTCAACGCGGTGTGTCTGATGCTTTGGTCTTCGGTGAAATACAGCGCTGGAAACAACAAACGCTACTTTTCTGAACTCTTAAAGAATTCACGAACGCCACAAAATGAGATACATAGTTCTTTTTCAAAAACGGCAGTTGCTCTAGCTTTATTTTCTGTAGATAAGATTCTGTATACCCACTGTACAGCAAAATTTTGTCCCTTTTCTGTAATGCTATTTACTGTAAACCTGTTCAGATATCTTGATCCTTTTCTGTATGACAGCCTCGATGTGGACAACAAAGCGAACACAAAGTTTAAGCTTTGGATCTTTCGCAACATAATATATTAAGCGTAAATACAACAAAGGGTGCGACAGCGTTTGACTTAGCGATCGGCTAGCAAGCAACGGAATCAAGTGAAGTCTTCACTTATCTAGAACTATACGTCCGGAGTGGTTTAAAGAGCAATGACGACATGAATGAAAGTGTGGAGAAAGCAAATGCTAGACTGAGATTTATTGAAAAAATTCAGGAAGTTTTAATTCACGTGCAAAAGAAGATCCTAACAAACCTTCAGACAATCAATTTTTGGTTATTGCTCATCGGGCTGCGACCCTAATCAAGTTCAATTAACAGAAAAGACAGCACATTATGAAAGAAGAATCGTCTCGGCTTTGGCTGATCAGCGTGAGAGTAGCCGGAATTACTTATCACACTGCATTGGGAGTCGCCAAGAGACACCTAAGCGCGCTGTAGCTAACTCAACCATGGGCATCTAGACATCGTATCTACAGTGTTTTCGCCCTAGGTGGCGTGCATCGCGAAGGGACTTATGAAATTACGAGAGTCCACGTTATAGAATGAGCCACAAACATATTACTTTATCCAACATACATCTGTCATGTAACGACCACGATGTCGAAATAGGAGAAGGGAGTTTCTTCCCATGCACCATCAGCTAATAATGGAGTAAGAATGAGGGAAACTGACACTGATATATTATGTACCCTTGTGGAGAACGGACCTAGATGTTATCAGGCCGTTTGCTTTAACCATGTCAGTTTCCTGTGGAGAGGTGCAGAAACCTTTCACATAAAATGTCTTTGGACGTTGCATGGACGAAAGAAACCAGAACAGCGCGAAGATAAATTGAATACAGTAACTGATAAGGAACCTCTTGAGTGCGAGGTCGCAAAAGGCCAATGATGTTTACGGCGTTCGAGGCCCCAAAAATTTTTTACCGTGAAACCACGATATTGGCTTCTAATGGCGATAGAGGGCGGGACTGGAGGTACACAATGGTGAGCACAGTAAGAGGCTACGGAGCGTAGTTGAACTCCTTAGTCGACGAGTAACTAACAAACTGCTGCATGCTAGTTGTGTTCATACGGTGTAGAACAAAGACAAAGATAAACTAAGCAAACATTGCATTCTATCTACAACAACAGGCGCCAAACTTAACAGTTCGTCATAAAAGGTCCCAAGGAATTTCGCAGAGTGAGAACGAAGTGACACATGAAATATTAGCGTTTGAGCATGATGAGACAGTAAAATATGTGTCGTATACGCTCGACTGGGCGGACAATGAAAATGAGTAGTACAATTATGAAGATACATACTTGACAAGTTCAAATGGCTCTGAGCACTATGGGACTTAACATCTGAGGTCACCAGTCCCCTAGAACTTAGAACTACTTAAACCTAACCAGCCTAAGGACATCACACACATCCATGCCCGAGGCAGGATGCGAACCTGCGACCGTAGCGACTTGACAAGTGAAAGCATCAAACAGGTGCCGAGCAATGTACTTCATCACGCTTGTCGGACAGGGAGTCACAAATCCCGTCTCCATTGAAACGTAGGAAAGGACAACAGTTGTCCAAGAAGCGCGTACCAAATGATTATTACCTGAATGAAAGACAATTCGCAGCATAGTAAAAAAAAAAATTATGAACAGATGTAGAAAGAGTCCGTAGCAAAAGATCGTGTACTGCAGAATAAAAACTACGAACATTCTAGGGAGGACGAGGCGCACTTGTTACAAAAACTGGTGTTCGCGCGTTTCAAGGATACTCGATACAATTTATAGGATGTGCATGATAGTGATCTACTCCGTTATGCACAGATTAGAGTGATTTCAAGGAGAGCACATGATGATTGCATAACTTCAAGCAGTTCTGCAGAATTGGAAGAATTAAGATAACGAAATTTTAAACGAACTGTCAACTTGACGATGCACAACAAACTATGGAATCGGCCCGAACATTTGTGGATTAGTAAACAAAGGTAATCCATCGTTAGTAAGGAATTTCTTTTCAACTTCGACCAGTCCGGACTTCAGGAGGAAATGCATTTGAAAGGAACCCTGTAAATTAGAGACACCAAGAGCTGTCTCAAGCTCAAGTAACTTCAGTGCCATAAGCATTCGTAAACAATTATGCCGACTGTTGGTCTGGATGCTAATTTGGCTGGAAAGATTTTTATTGTGCTGCGAGAAGTGGAGGTGCGCTGGACGCTACGAGTCTTCCTGGTGTGCGTCATCTTGCAACGACAATAAGGAATATTTACCTCGCAGCAAGCAAGAGTGCGAAAATGTGCGTGAGAGAATTACATCTATGGTACGAGCACTGCTCCTGGCCAATTGCTGGTCAAAATAACTTGCTTTTGCTTGATTCCTGGTCTACGTACAGAAATCATATTCCTTTAGAGCAAACTATCCCGACTGAAAAGTGTGTGACATTGCAATTCATACCACATGGAACCATTGGACAAATTCAGCCTCTGGATGTGTCTTCTTTTCCGCGCCTATAAAACATTATCCGCAGCTACACCTTAAAGGATAGCCAGTTACACGATAAGCTCCACGACAGACGTTTCGCATTCGGGTTCATGCCAAAACATTCCATCAGTTCTCATCACCTCGGTACACCAAAATGATTCTATATGCCTTTTTCACGAGTGGATACCTAGCTGAATGTCCTGCACTGTTTGCTACTCCCAAGGAGTTCGCCTTAGATCTCGATGCTGCGAAGCTTTGTGATCACTGTGGCGCGCCATTTTTTATTCCGTGCTCATGGTGCAAGTTAATAGTTTATTTTGAACATTTCTTGAATTTCGACGACGTCGATTTTGTGAAGTGCAATACATACATTCCACAGAAGATTAGTCTGTGCGCCTCCCGGACACTCATATTCTGTAGCCCCCCTGATGCACATAGTGGGTCATTAGGAGTAAATATTTGTTTTGCCATAACTGTTAACGCAACACTTTCAAATCAGCCTTACTGAAGACTGAACTCGCGACCTCGCACTCGAAGGGTTCCTTGTGAGACCCCTGTAACGTAGGTCCAGAAGGCGGCAGCGACAGTCAATAACAAGAGTACGACCCGCTCGCCACAGATGTTAGGCAAAGCCGCGCACGACACGTTCTTATAAATTACCCGGCAGCCTCTCCTGTGAATGGAAAGGGGAGGAACCGGGAGCCGGTGTGTCGGAACGACAGGGGAGACGCCGCCTGGCGCAGGGTGAGAGGGAGCGCGCCTCCACGCTGCTCCCCAAGCGCGGCTCACGGGCCGCCACCGTCCTGCATGCGAGTCTTCCGACGAGTCCTCCTGACAGCCTCCCAGCTTACGCATCGTCAGCAGCGTACTGTCTCACTGAGCAACGTGCAGCTAACGTCATATGCTATCACGCCCCCACATCTTCGTCCCACACACAACGCGTCCGTTATGCGTCAATCGGCCAGATACGTTATCAGTGTGTTTGGTGGAGCGACACTTACTGACCGTGCTAGGCATTTAGCATCTGCAGCTTCGATAAGGAACTCAAAAAGAAGATCATCTGTCGCACAAAATTGTTTCTTTCGGGAATGAACTTGTTTGACAGTCCGACGTGAAACTACTACGAATCTGTTCAATTTTACTTTTTTCCGTTGTTCTGCAACTAGTTTCAACAGTAATGTCATCTTCTAGCGGACTTTAAAATTTTAACATGGTGTATACCTCATGTCTATACTGTATTCCCTATTTTAAATTTCACAGTCTGCCAGATGACGACATTACTGTCGACACTAGCAGCAGAAGAATAATAATTTGGTAGCTTTGAGAAGGTTTTACATATAAATATCTTTTATAAAAGCTGTGGAGCACAAGCTCCAGACGATTTCATGATTCTAATTAATTTACCCACATCGCTGGTGGCTGACTTCCGTGAGTGTGGATTAAATTACTTGAACAAATACAGTCACCCGTTAGATTCCCATATAACTTTATTCACCCCAAGAAGTCGTTCGGATTTTCACCTACTTGAGTTACTGCAATTATCTTCGTCACTACACTGTATATTAGCGACAGCACTTTGAACGCTGCAGCTGCCTTTTAGCCTGTAACTTTTAGTTCATTTTTATCGCATCTACACTCACTCATAGCACAAACACTTCATGTTTTGCTTGTGCAGTGCAGCATTTGCAATGCCATCTAAAATGCGATACCGTTCTATTAGATAAATGTCACAGGCAGGAAGTGACGTATCTCTTGTCACCGTCCAATGCTGCGTGGTGGTGGTTCTGGTTTGGTAGCGTGTTACAGTTAGCACTATAAAAAAGAAGCACGTGCAAGGTGCTCGAGTATCGTTGGGGACCAACCACATACCGGTATGGTAAGTGATCACGAAAGTAAGACAAGCACTCAGCATTACAATCCGTGCTGACACAGCCGTCCTCCCGGCTGCTTGTGTACATGCAGCAGATGACTCAGCAGAATGGGGAATGATGCAGAGGGCGTACCTGAGCTGGAACCCCATATGGGTAGCTTGAGGAGCTTCTTGAAGCTGCTGCTGCGCTTCAGAGAGCCGGTGCGGCTGGCATCATGGTGTTCCATATAGGCCAGGATATCCATACAGCGGCGGCCGTCAGCGGACGGCAGCCATGGCTGACACGCACGCGCGCCTCACAAGACACTCGACACTCGCAGACGCTCACGCGGACACACTTCAACACACGATCCGCACTGGGCCGGCGCCCGACGCACACTGCCTGCCAGACGCCGCCTCAGCTGTTCCCGCCGCGTCCGCGTCGGCCCGCAGCCGCTGGGAGCAGCACCGGCGCCCGCCGTCGCTCATTCAGCTCTCCCACACTACCGCCACAACAGCAGCCGAGCCCTTGTGCACCATCTTCCTGTACCGAACTTACCTGCAATTCCTCCCAGCACTCCCCAGCGAGGGAGAGACTTCCGAATGCCGCATCGTTCCACAGGTGTTCGGCTTTTGGTGCGTTCCTGTATACACTGTACATAATAAAGACACCGAGGGCAATCCGAGTCCAGCTGGACCAATTCGCCAGCTATACGGGCTGCAGCGCCATCCATCTCCATCTACGCTTGCAACACGCCATCGAGGACTTGGCACAATGGGCCACGAGGAGGGAAACACGTCCTATGAACGTATGTCTGGAAATGCATCGTCGCCACTGTAGACGGTGCTGACGAATGACAGTTACTCTGATTCCATGCTGTATGTTCCTTGTGTGTTGCATGTGATAGGGGTAGCAGCGGCTGTCATGCAAGGTACACATATTGGTACTCTGGTTTACATCATATTGCCGGCCAGGGTGGCCGAGCGGTTCTAGGCGCTACAGCATGGAACCGCCCGATCGGTACGGTCGCAGGTTCGAATCCTGCCTCAGGCATGGATGTGTGTGATGTCCTTAGGTTAGTTAGGCTTAAGTAGTTCTAGGGGACTGATGACCTAAGCAGTTAAGCCCCATAGTGCTCAAAGCCATTTGAACCATTTTTACATCATATTGGCGAGCCGCTTGCCTGGAGCTTATACTGGCGTTCGTCTCAATGTCCTGTAGAATTTAGTCCTACAAATCTGGTGTACGCGCAATCTGCCGCCTCCTTGCACGTTCGTCTGTCTGAAAAGACCCTTGATCACACAAACGCCCAAAATGGGCTTAAAACGTTGTGTGATGTGATTGGCGTCTGTGAGGGTACTTGTTTTGGTATGGCCGTGCTGCCTCCCAGTCGTTTCCATGTGCTTCGCCGTACACAGTCATCATATCGGCTTGTTCCTGACATGAATACCGGACAACTCTACAGTTTTCAGGACGCTGCGTCAGTCACACAGCCTGCGACACACAAGGAACACACGGCTCATGCTCAGAGAAACATTCATTCATCAGGCCACCTACCGCGGCAATGATGCCTTTTTGGATACATATTCATAGGTCCTTTTTTTCCTCCACTTACAGTGAGGAATCCATCCCTGCAGTTTCTCGGTGGTTGCTCGTCGGCCTATGTCTGCAACACCATCATTAGTTACCGTCTGTGGAACGGCTGTTCCCTGGGGCAACACAGGGATGTTACCTAGCCGTTACCACCTGTCGTCGTCTCACTTGGAAGAAACGTCTTGGGAAATTCTTGCGAGCTGCCACAGGAACACTGTAGGTTCTACACGTGGGCTCTAAGACGATGTTGCAAACTTTCAGGGATGATGGAGATGGGTACATGTGTCAATGTGAGGTAGCCGACCACAGTCCGGAAGCAACTGAAACGAAATAATTGGCAAAATCTACTCAATTCCCGCCTTAGCCTCGAGCAGCTGTCAAACACAAGGCTCCAACTACCGGACCCTGATTACAGAATTGCCGCTGAACACTCCCAATAACTCAAATAATTTCCATTGTTGATGGAATAGTAACGACGAACGTGACGTGATGTCAGAGACACAGAAATCCTAAGTCTACCGTAAAGTAATATTGAATTCCATTTACCAGCACAAGCGTTTACGACAGTTGTTCAAAATAACGTCCCTCAGTGTCAATGCAGGTATGGCATCGTCGCAGACAGCTCTGTCGCCCCCATTCTAACACCCCGGTGTCGTGTGAACAACTTCGCAGGCAGCAAGAATTCTTGCTAGGAGATCCTCTTCACGCTACATAAGTGTCTCGTACACAGCTCATTTGACATGGTCCCAAAATAAGAAATCAAGTGGGACAAGATCAGATGAATAAGCTGGCCCCGAAACAGGATATCTATCCCCTGCCTACCCACTTTTCACGGAATGTCTAAACCAGATGTTCACGATGCCATCATCCAACGTGAGGTTGGAACCACATCCTTTGACGAATTACAAGTTGAATATGTCCCAGGAATATGGGTAACATGTCTCTCGTAAATACTTGGTATACTGGTGCAATTAGGAGGTAAAAGAAGTGGGCTTAGTATGTGATCACTGATTCTGCCTGCACTCACATTGACTGATAATATATGCTGATGTCTCTTCACAATTGTGATGTGCGGATTTTCATTGGCCCAAACATGACTAGTTAGCATTCCGTCTCTGGTGAAACGGGCTTCATCCGTGAAAAGTATATAAGAAGGCAAGTGAAGATCGACTGTGCGGATCTGCAAGAACCATTGGCTGACTACGACATGAGGTCCGACGTCAGCATAAGTCACAGCGTGCACTTTCTGTTAATGGCAGGAGGGTAGCTGCATTTCCCGTAATACTCGCAACAAAGTATTCTGCAAAACATCCATTTCACCGTAACTCATAGAGTGCTGACTGCAGTCGCCTTATGCACTCGAGGAAGCACTGAATCTTCTAAGTAGGGAGGCGGTATAGTTCACCATCCTCCTAAGTTGTTGAATATGGTTCAAATTGCCTTGTTCCACTTAATCGTTGGATCAGTTTTGGATACATGGTATGAGCCGAGTATCTTCTACGTGGATATTTTGTTCTCCACAACCTTTCCTCTGCTCTGCTGCTTCCATCTGCTTAGTCGTACGCGAAAATCATGTCTGCAAGTTCCGTCACCAGGTACAATTTCGTTTGATTACGGCTGATGGACGTTAGTATTTCAACTTGTAAACACAGACTGCGATCTACTACAGAACAGACATTTCACACCAGGACCAGGACTGTTAATGTCAATACACAGTACGGCAGCTGTACTAGATTAGTTGCGTTATTATCACAAACTCTACATCTAAGTGCTCTTTGGGGTTGCCTACCCTACAATCTTAGCAACAGCAGCACCAGTCTACTGTCAAAAAGAATCAGAACGATTTTTGTAAATATTTTTCGACTCGGGTCGTTTCTAGACCAGGGTCCCATACCTAATACTTACACATTTACAGTTCTCCATCATCCTGAAAGATTGTAACATAATCACGGAAAAACCCTGTTGATTCATTCCTGAACCTTCAGCCCACGCTTTCAACTCGGCTAGCCGTTACCACTTTCGGAATATTGAATATTGATTTAGTCTGGAATAGAGACGACGCTGCATTTAATGGCGTCCCGTATGTTACACAAGCTCAGATGGACTCGACGCCTAACCAGACGTAACCGTTGTCGGTAACACCACCAACAAATATGTTTTATTCCTACAATACAGTATAAGCACAGTAAGTAAAATTTTGTTGTTTATCATATTCTGTTGTGGTGCAATATTAATAATCAGCAGTGTATTTTGTCCAGCAGCTGCAAGGTGTTTCGTGCAGAACTCAGTACTGCTCGGAGTACGTAGGGCAGTGGCCGGCATCCATGTTCGGACCGCGGATGCTCAAAAACTGGCCCGCCAAAAATATTTTGAAAGTATAAATTACGTACTCAGATTACTGGAAAAGGTATTTCTCTATAGATAACAATTCGTTTTAGCACCACCCTTACATTTTTTTCTAGTAGGGTACAATTAACTGCCGAATAATTAGAATTCTTAATGGTTAGTTACAGGCAAGATTAAACACACAGATACTATGTTGAGCAGTGCAGGAGAGTGCGCTGAAGAGAGAGGGCGGAAGGGCTCTAGTTTGCCGGCCAGCGCAACATATTATGTCGATCCACATATAAGCTCCGAACACACGAACTGCAACACAAGAATTTTATTTAATGAACAAGGAAACTTTAGAAATCGATTGCAGACTCTGGCAACCTCCGAAACCTCTATTACGTCGTAGAAGATATATTCATTTAAAAACCATTTTTGTCCTCGTAACTCTAACGATGGTTTAAACTACCTCATGAAACTTCGGGCAAGTTCACTCCGCGGCGGCGATCTTTGAGACAACTAAGCGACTCCTTTAGTGTGCGGCAGCAGACACTTTGACATGGAAGCTGCTCATTTGTTGCGAGTCGGCACGTGCTCTGTGTCGGACGCCGGTATTTTTATAAAAAACGAATCAAAATAAAAGTACACAAATTTTACCGCCACTTCATCAGTAGCTGTTGCGATCTCACACGAAGCGTTCCGTTATTATCGAGGCTTATAACGTTTCTTTTGCATCGCCATGGATCCTAAAAGGCGTCAAGCTGATAGTGAAAATAAGATGTTTGTGACTGAGTGAACTGAACAATGTCGTTTTACGTTGCCTTAAGGGCCTGGAACAGAACTGTCGCTCTTGTTAAAAGTGCCAATTTAAAGCCACACCACGAAACAACTCATCAGCAGTTCCATCAAAATTTTCCTCTGGACAGTGAAGCCCTTCAAGAAAAACTCCACACATATCTAGCTCATATATATATATATATATATATATATATATATATATATATATATATATATATATATATAAAGCAGAAGCAGCGATGCGTGTGTTTTGGGCTCTTCGTGAACACCAGAAGCCATTTTCAAACTATAAGATGGTAAAAAGATTTATGTTGGAAGTGCCGTGGCACTTTTTGAAGAGAAAAATGAATTTGTTTCCCCAATTCAAGGTATTCCACTGTCGGTAAGAAGTACTAGAAGTAGAATCGAAATTTTCGCTGTCGACAGTAAAAGTAGTTTGCTCGAACACCTGCAGAAAACGCCTTGCTACGCCATAGCACTAGATGAATTATACAACGTTGGTGATAAAGAACAAATGTCCACTTTCGTACGATTTTTGGATATTGAAACTAAAGAATTTAGGGCAGAATTGCCAGCAATACTGCTGTTGTAAGACAAGACACGCGGAGAAGATTTATTCAAGACTTTTGATGACTTCATTACAAAATAAAGTTACGATAAAATGGTGTATTTTTCAACTGATGGGGCCCCAGCGAAAAGGGACTAGTAAAGGGAATCAAAAGTAAGAATGTTGGACTGCTATCTTATAAGTGCATAATTCACCAGGCAGCTCTCCGCTCAAAACTTAATATAATTCTGAAAGAAGTAATGGACAGGCTGAATAAGTTGATTAATTTTATGAGGACTATTTCATCTCTTCAGTGCAGACTCTTCAAAGAGAGTTTTTCAGCGCATTGTGACATATTGCAGTACAACTATGTTCGTTGGTTAAGAAAAGGTCATTTGATTACACGTTTTTGGCAAATAAAAGAAGTAACATGCTTCTTAGAAAACTTGGATTCACAAGAAGCAAGAAACCATTTAGAGTTACTAGCAAACGAACGCAGTACGCTTGCTGTGGCTTTCCTGAAAGACATTCTTAAACATTTAAGTGCGCTCAATACTAAACTAGATAGAAATGGGAAATTAATATGTGATATGAACTAAATGTGTCTTCTTTTCGTCGCAAGCTGTATATCTTTCAAAAAGACATTGAAAGTCAAGAACTTTTTTTCACTGTCCAACAACATTTGAAAACAAAAACAATTTTGGAATAGACATTTCAGTATTCTTAAATTTTATATTAGATCATAAGAAGGAATTTGCAGTAATATCCCTAGACGTTTCAGAGATAGAGAAGTTGTCGCGATACTTAAAATCATCTTTGAAGTTTTCTGTAGTTGCAGAATGGACGGATGGAGCTGCGAAGTTGTTCTACCTTTCAAAGCCTTTACTCCAAAATGAGATACTAGACTTGCCAGAAGACATTTCCTTGGAAACGTGTGAAACTGCATCCGCTGAAGAATTTTGGAGTACACATCTCCCAGAAAAATATGTTTGGCTCCATATATATTTCTGAAATTTCATTGTCAAAAATTAATTTTCGGACAAAAAATATCATCCAAGATTAACGGGCGCCCACGCGGAAGGCGCTTTTCGAATAAGCTGCTCCCCACGTGAACCTAACTTTAAGAAACTGGCTCAATGTAATTTCTCACAACGATTTCATAATACAAATATGGCTATCTATTCTGTTTCACATTTTGTGAGTGAAAATTAAAATAAAAAATGATACTGTATATGCGGTTTTCTCTGGAGTTTTCATTGCAAACATCTATTGTACTTCATATTATTTTGTGAGTAAAAATAAAAAATCAGTAAGGTACTGGAGGTTTTCCTTCTGGACCTCGATGAAAATTTTCAACAATATCCGAAGCCGATCTAAAATTGTTTGCCGACCCCTGGTCCAGTTTCCTCCACGGGAGGCTGTGGCTGGGCCTGAGATTTTGTTTCTGGCAGAGCCTGGTAAGCAGAGTGCGTAACGAGTTTGCCACTAATCAGTTGGAGCCGGGCGCCGTGGACGCTAGCGGAGGAGCGTACCCGGAGGCAGGCAATCAAGTTGACTGCGCAGTCGCGCGCGAAAATGAGCTCCTCCCTCACCTTGGCTCGACCCAGGCCGGCACGAGTCTGCCAGGGGCGTGGTTCACTCGTCACTCGCCACCGGAACGAGCCGCTATCCTCCTAATTGCCTGACGTCCTTCGAAAGCTGAGCATTTAATGGTTTGTCGCAAAAACTTTTCATTGATTTATTATTTTCATAGCATCGAATAGGTTTCAAATTAACAAGTACTCTCGCTGTTGATGGGAGGCTAAACAGTAAACCCTACATCTATAGTCCGAAAGCTACCTGATGTGTGGGGGAGGGCATCTTGTACACCACTGTCACATTCACCATCCCAATCGCGAATTGGGTGCGTAAGAACGATTGTTGGTAGGCCTCCATGCGAGCTCCAATCTCTCCTATTTTGACTTCAGGGACTTTCACACGACACAAGTTCTAGGAAGCGATATCTGGTGTGATTCAATGTAGGAACGTTCGTTCTCGAAATTTTAACGGTAAATAAAACTGCGGCGCACAAGTCTCTTTTGTAGTGTCTGCCCCTGAATTTGGGTGAGCATCCCGATGACCCTTTCATGCTTATTAAAATAATGAATCTGTGACGAAACGCGCTGCTCTTCTTTGGATTCTCTTTATTTCATCCATCAATCCTATATGGTACGAGTCCCATACTGACGAGCAATACTGAAGTATCGGGACGAGGTTCTGTAAGCTACCCCTTTCGTGGGTGGACTACACTTCTTGAGAATTCTTTCACCAGCCTGTCATCTGTCTTTCGTACAATTAGTTTTATGTGGTCGTTCCACTTTAACTGCATACGGATACTCGCAGATACGTGACGACATCCACTGATTGATAGGTAATCGTGTAATTATTTATCAAAGGGCAACTGTTACTTATTCATATGCAATACGTAACACGTGTTTACATTGAGCTTCTGCTGGCAACCTTTGCACCAAATGTCAGTCCTCTGCATGTTCATTTCGATACAATTTTCTTGTGCAGCGACTTCTCTAGAACCAAGCACATAATCCTCGAACAGTCTTATCGAGCGCCCGATGTTATCCAATAATTAATTTTCATAGAGTGTGGAAATAAATGCGCCTACAGGGTTTTTCAAAATGTTCTGAAATTTCAAATCTGAATACCGAGCGCTAACAAACAACCTACAGCAACGGCTGCGCCGTCTATTAGTAATGCGAGAGTTTCAAGCTTCATCCCATATAAAGGTTACAAATTATGTCGTACTGGTCTAAGCAACATTTTGCGTTCGCGATTGAGTGCTATTTTCGCTACGGCTAATCTGTCGCGCGCGTTCAACCGGCCTCTCGTAAGCATTTCAAGATTCAGCCGCGACATCCAATTCCTGCTCGTGGGACAATATTGAACTGGATAAGAAACTTTCGTGCAACTGCCACTGCGTCGAATCCAAAGGCAACTCGGAAAACCGTACGAGCTCCCGAGAAAATCGAACTTATGCGTAGGCAAGTACTCGTCGTTTGTTACGAAAGCATGCCTATACGCTGAACGTTTCGCTGGCGTCCACTCGCTGTACAATCCGGCGTGATTCGCATTCTCATCCGTACAAATTACATGGGAAACAAAAATTAGACCACGGAGACCATTCAAAAAGAAAAAGAATCGCCGATCACATGCTCGAGAAAATTAAGGACAAACAAATCGATCGTGATCAAATTTTGTTGACGGACGAGGCGCTTTTCCATTTAACCGGCGGACTGAATAACCAAATTAGCCCTGCTGAGCTCCTGAGAATCCGAATGTCATTGAAGAGAAGCAGTTACACGACGAACGAGTAACCGTAAGGGCAAGTGTGGCATCGTGGGGTACCGTCGACATGTATTTTTTCGAAGGCACTGTAAACACTACGAGGCATACGGAGGCATTGCAGACGTTCATAATCCCTAAGTTCTTCGTCGTTGATGTCTCCGGTCAAATTGGTTCTAACAGAACGGCACGACATGCCACACATCAAGCAAGACCTTGTAAGTTCTTCGTGAAGCGTTTGGTAACCGTACAATTTTCAGACGCGCTTATATCAATGGACTCGCCTGAGTCAACCTTGCAAAATTTTTACCTATTGGGTTATTTGAAGGCGACAGTGTACTCCGACCGGTCGAGAAGCTTGCAACGGTTAAAATATTTAATCTGCAATAAAATTTCCAGAATTGCTCCAGCAGTTACGAAAAATAGTTCAAAAACTGGGTGAAACGTGTCGAGTATTGTGTAGGCGCGAGTGGTCGACGTATGTTCGACGTTTTGTTTCAAAAGTAAAGCTGAAACGATGTTGTACCTTCCGTAAATTGTTCACCTTTATTTCGCGATTAGTTTGTGCCTTATTAAAATTTGAACTCGACAAAACATTGCGAAACACGCCGTATAACACTTCCTTACTTTTTACATCTGAATATTTGTCTCCGTTAATAACGACGTGCTTCGATTTGTTAGAAAATGTTGGATTCAAACAGAAACATGCTCTGAGATTCCTTATGGTTGTCTTTTGTTTACTAATAAACTATGCGGAATCTATCGTACGCTTTTTGGAATTGAAGTGACACTGTATCAACCGCGAAACCTCTACGTACTGAATTCTGAATCTTGTGGACGCATGGAGCGTGTTCCAAAATTGTAACAGACTGACACCAGCAATACAGGCCTTTACTTGAGTGCGTCAGCCGCGCGGGTAGTCACACGATCTAGGGCGCCTCATCGGAGATGAGTCCTCCCTCAGGTATGGGTGTGTGTGTTGTCCGTAACGTAAGTTAGTTTAAGTAGTGTGTAAACCTATGGACCGATTGACCTCAGCAGTTTGGTCCCATAGGAACTTACCACAAATTTACAATTTGTTGTGCGACTTTTGTCGGAAAAGGCAATACGTTGTTGGTTGGTTGATTTGGTAGAGGGGACCAAACGGCGAAGTCATCGGTCCCATCGGATTAGGGGATGATGGGGGAGGAAGGCGGCCGTGCCCTTTCAAAGGAACCATCTCGGCATTTGCCTGAGGCGATTTAGGGAAATCACGGAAAACCTAAATCAGGTTGGCCGGACGCGGGTTCGAACCGTCGTCCTCCCGAGTGCGAGTCTAGTGTGCTAACCGCTGCGCACCTCGCTCGGTGAAATGGCAATAATTTGTGCGGTTTTTGCCCAACAATAGGAACAAGTCGTTCCTCCAGCAACTTATGAAATGTCATAAGATGTCGTTTCCACGTTTAACGAAGTCGACTTCGTCATTGGTCTTAACCCTCCCAATGGCAGTAGGGGAGGGGGATACTTTACGCACACCTTTTGAAAAATTGTAATCTAGCCATACTCTTAATATTTCAAAATTTTCGAAAAAAATTATTTTTGATGAATTCTTCTACCATTTTGCATATCCGTTTTAAATTTATCAGTTTCATTTTACCCAAACGTTTAGGTCTCAGTAGCAGATGTCACTTCCCCAGTGAATGTCACATTCGAGATTACGACGTTCAGTATGTTGAGAGTAAGAGTCAAAAAAAAGTAACATAATATGCATTTTTAATTTTTTCTGGTGATCAGGAAGTCGGTAGGACCCATTACAGAATGCGTGCTGATGTTGCTAACAGTGAACCTAAAGGAATTTTCAGTTTCTAGGACCTGCTTACACAACAGAACCTCTTAAAAAAAGTACGTAGCTAATATAATTCAGCAACAATTAAGGAATTTATTTCTTTTTTCAGGTGGGCGTTAAGTATCCCCCACCCTCCCCAGTAACTCGCGTTATGGAAAATACCTTGGTATTGCCGGGGTTAATGAACAGTGCTTAGAATAAATTCCGTAAATGGTCACAGGCGAATGAGTATCAAAAATAGGGTAGCTCTTGTAAATGAATGTTGTGTGCTCGCTGGACCGAAGAGACACAAGACCGGTTGAGGTGTGACTGATGCTGCGAAACGGAGTGTGGAAGTGGAGTATGAGAGTCAGACAGCAGAGCGAAGACGCCCGGTGACGCGGGTAGCACGCTGAGACTGGTGGGCGCTGCGTGGTCTGGCGGCGGCCCGGAGTCGCGGCGCCGCGGGGTGGGCGGGCCGCCCCCGCAACTCGCAGGAATCCCTCCTCCTTAGAACCTGCCACGTTGAATAGAGGGCGACCGAGTGGTCCGCCGAACGCTGGCGACGGCAGTTCCGCCCACCCCTGCCCGTGTCTCGTATTTCAGTTGTTGAAGGTCGACTAGCGCGGTACGTCAACGAACGTCAAACATTCTGCAATGCGTTTCAAACGGCGTCATTTGCACACACCGTTAACGGAGCCGGACGGGACATGAGGACCAGGGGGCCGGCCGGAGTGACCAGGCGGTTCTAGGCGCTACAGTCTGGAACCGCGCGACTGCTACGGTCGCAGGTTCGAATCCCGCCTCGGGCATTGATGTGTGTGATGTCCCTAGGTTAGTTAGGTTTAAGTAGTTCTAAGTTCTAGGTGACTGATGACCTCAGCAGGTAAGTCCCATAGCGCTCAGAGCCATTTTTTTCAGGATCAGGGATTATCGGGGAGAAAGTTTTGACGTTGGAATCTGGTAAGAGGAGGTGGCGTCATGTGCTAATATCGAAAGTCAGCATATTCTCGCCACGCTAACTGATGATATAGTGGCGAATTTTTTGCTATTATGTCTTCTTAATCTTTACTTTAGTGTTTGCTTCATTTTGAGACACTTCGCACATTTTGGCTATGAATGTTCTTCCAAACGGGAGGCCAACTATTTGAAAGCGAGAAATGTTTTATCTTTTACAAAATCCGGGCAAGGAACAGAAAAGGAACTGAAGGCGCAGGACAATAGTTTCATTCACAAAATTCTTGACGTTGAAAAACAAAGCTCTATCGAAGGAGAAAAATATTGTTCTTGACGTTAGTTGCTACTTAGCAAGAAAGCAAATGTAACGGAAAAAGCAAAAAGACTATGCATTTTCTTCTGCACATTATTTGACGTGTTTGTTTCTATATATTTTTATCGATAAAATAAACGTCGATGCTTTTCAGTATTTCGATGTCATTTTTCGTGATGTTTCGCTTCTCACCCGTGTGATTATAGTAATGACGACGATTGGTTTGTTGAGCAACTGGGCATTCATCAGCGCTTGTACGAACTCCATTTACACAGTCCACTTTTCTTTCATAATCCAAGATTACAAATGATGATGACGAAATGATGATGACAACACAAACACCCAGTCCCCGGGCAGAGAAAATCCCCAACCCGCCCGGGAATCGAACCTGGGACCTCGTGATCCAGAGGCAGCAACGCTAGCCCCTAGACCACGAGCTGCGGACTCTGACCAGTGTGAAAAATGTACAATACAACCTTAATCGTGAACCTTCGTTGTGAACTTTGCTTTGACATTAACAAAATCTGCTCTCAACGCTACTTCGTTATTTCTGACACTATATTCCGAGTTTTTGAATCACAGATACCTCGTAACCTCACTATCACTGTTCGGTACTTCGCTAAGCAGAAGTGACGTTGTGCAGAAGTTCCGTCTGGTGAGAACACGTCTCCATACAGCGGTGATGCTCCCCTCTGTTCCGCCCGAAGTCCACCGCGAATCGATCTTAACGTGGTAGATGATAGTCTGACGTGAAAGAGTACATTGATATTCCTTCGTGTCAGAAGTGTGCCACACTTGATTTCGTTGACACAAAGAGCTCAGTTCCAGGAGCAGCAAGCCGCTGTGCATAATTACGTCATCGGTGCAAATGGTACAATATCTGCGAAGCAACCTTTCACGACTTCTCCTGCACCAGGTGTGGGTGGTTCAATGTTACAGCTACGGAATTAGCTTCCGGCAGGGGTCTGTCAAATTCCCGTGCAGTTTTGCCCTGAAGCTCTTCCGACACTAATGCTGCTAACATGAAGGCTACGGGCGCCTGGATAAAAGTAACATACATTAAATGTATTCGCAGTTGTCAATAGCGATAAGCATCAGGTGTATTATGGAATGACGACAATGAAAATATGTGGCGGACCGGGCATCGAACCCGAATTTCCCGCTTATCGCGAGCCGTCGTCTTACCCCATCGCCTTTCAAGCACGACTCACGGTCTGACCCACATTTCCACATGCATGCTTGCACATTTATCCGCCGACACTGGGCAAGCAACTTTCAAGTAAAAA
This sequence comes from Schistocerca cancellata, assembly GCF_023864275.1. Lineage (NCBI taxonomy): Eukaryota > Metazoa > Arthropoda > Insecta > Orthoptera > Acrididae > Schistocerca > Schistocerca cancellata. The sequence continues at coordinate 595,816,367 of NC_064627.1, read as the reverse complement.
TGCCTCCCCTGTGCGGGAATATACATAACAGATTTACGGGTACAAGTTGCAGACACGTAGTTGATGACATATGGAAGATCCGGCCGCGGTGGTCTCGCGGTTCTAGGCGCGCAGTCCGGAACCGCGCGACTGCTACGGTCGCAGGTTCAAATCCTGTCTCGGGCATGGATGTGTGTGATGTCCTTAGGTTAGTTAGGTTTAAGTAGTTCTAAGTTCTAGGGGACTGATGACCACAGCTGTTAAGTCCCATAGTGCTCAGAACCATTTGAACATATGGAAGTTTAGGTCCGGCTGTGACTCGTGCTCAGATAGCCAAATGCTAAAGCGGGATAAGCGGGAAATCCGGGTTCGAGTTCCGGTCCGGCACAAATTTTTATTGTCATCATTCACTATACAGCTGACCGTTATTCACATTCTCAATCGCATATACATTTAATGTATTTCATAAAGGCTTTAGGCGCTGCAGTTGCATAGGAATTCGGAATAAAAGGCGCCGCAATATCGTATAAGATAATATAGTTTCACAATATGTGTACAGTAAGCTATCTCATCTGGCTGGGAGTTGTTTTACAGGTGTATGAGAGTGGGAAACACAGCACCCTTCAGAGTGTTTTGTAAACGTTTAAATCGCTCTTGCTATGGAGCCCAAGTACTGTGGTTTTGCGGCAAGACAGAGGAAAGATTTCGCATTTATGTATGCACTGGTCCCGACGTTGAGCAGCAGCTCTGCGCATTCGGAAACAGCATTCCCGATAGTCCACGATCCTGCCGCTACCGAATTCAGACAAGTATTAGTAGAGGAGTGTCCTCCCCACACTAAGACGTAACACGATCTTGCCACAAACGACCAACATTCAAATGCTATTCCTTAATCAGAAACGAGTTTCGCAATGTTTCCTTATGTAGAGAATAAAAATAGCTCTGAGCACTTTGCGACTTAACTTCTGAGGTCATCAGTGGCCTAGACCTTAGAACTAATTAAACCTAACCAACCTAAGGACATCACACACATCAGTGCCCGAGGCAGGGTTCGAACCTGCGACCGTAGCGGTCGCTCGGTTCCAGACTCTAGCGCCTAGAACCGCTCGGCTACTCTGGCCGGCTATGTAGAGAATACAAATGGCGTTATTCCTAACTACCCCGCGCGGTTGCCTTGAGACGCCGTTCATTCGCGCATCCATGCATGTAGCACACGTCATGTCAACTTGATGTTCGTTGCACAATGTCTAGCCGTTGGCGCAGTTTTACTGGTCAGAAATGCAATGCCACCTCAGTGGTATAAACACGTCATTTCCACGATATCTTCTTTTCCCATCTGCAACATATTGTACTTTACCAGCATTTTTATGTCAACACATTCCTGAATTGCACAGGCCTAAGGTGGTGGTGGTGGTGGTGGTGGTGGTGGTGGTGGTGATGATGATGATATTTGGTTTGCGGGGCGCTCAACTGCGCGGTCATCAGCACCCAAGGGCTAAGAGTACATGTGTACTCATTGTTGCGTAGTGATGATCTATCGCCACGTCGAGGGGCTCCTTAAGAAATGTCTCCGTGGCAACATTCCATATCAAATGAGTGAAGCTGGTCTAAACTCGAAGAGGGGTTTGAACACCGCAGTCCTTTATTGGTCTACTCCTATTCGCAGTTGTATGCCAGTCCCCTCCTCCAGCCATCGAACTGACTCACCCAATCACTTACATAGGTGAACCTACACTAACGTGACAAAAGTCATGGGATGTCTCCTAAAATCGTGTCGGACCTACTTTTGCCCGACCTAGAGCAGTAACTCAGTGTGGCATGGACTCAACACGTCGACGGAAGCTCCCTGCACAAATATTTAGCCAAGCTGCCTCTACTTGCATCCACAATTGCCAAAGCGTTGCCCACGCAGGATTTTGTGCACGAACTGACCTCTCGATTATATTCCATAAATGGTTAAAATGGCTCTGAGCATTATGGGACTTACCATCTGAGATCAGCAGTCCCCTAGAACTTAAAACTACTTAAACCTAACTAACCTAAGGACATCACACACATCCATGCCAGAGGCAGGATTCGAACCTGCGACCGTAGCGGTCACACGGTTCCGGACTGAAGCGCCTAGAACCGCACGGCCACACCGGTCGGCTATTCCATAAATGTTCTATGGGATTCATGTCGGGCGATCTCGGTGGCCAAATCATTCGCTCGACTTGTCCACAATGTTCTTCAAACCAATCGCGAAAAACTGTGGCCCGATGACGTGGTGCATGTTGTTTGGCAACAAGTTATATTTCTTCAGGGCATGGCAGCTACTCATACAAATGGTTTGGCATTCGGAAGAGAGATGGATTTAAGGTAATAATAGCTGACTTATTCACCATATCTGGTCATTTCCTTCTTCCAGTTATTCCTACTTTCAAGAACTTTGTAGCACAAATGTTTCCCATCCAATCCATCGACGATCTTACGTTCTCTGAATACGAAGATTTTTCAGACATTCCATAACTACTCTTTATCGGTGGAACCTACTCGCTGGAAACACAGTTAACGAAGACGATTCAAGAGCTGTGTCAAAATATTGGCACTGTTTTCAGCATAGCAAAATACAGTCTTTTCAGCCAATCGGAGAAATTTTCATATTGGTCATATACCGGAAACTACTGTATGTCGCCGTGCGGCAGAATACTGTGTCAATTTGAAAGCTGCTTCCGGTTAACACACTAACTGCAGGAAATCTAAGACCACTGATAACAGGAAAGAGAGTTTTAGAGTGAAGCTACTTCCAGTAATAAGCCATGAAAGGAATGGTGAACCTATTATACATACAGAAAAACAAGGGTCAATGAAAACAACCCAACTTTAAGCACACACACAAAACATTCACGGTAGAGCTGCTATTGCTATATCCTTTTTACACTAGGAGACATCGAAGAAGATAATTCGATGGTGCACAGAACACAGAAACTGCACTACAAATAAATAGAAACGGAGAGGAACTGAGGTCATGTACAATTCATTCTGCCTTATCCCACTCGTGAAGCACAAATGTGTGCGTTAATAGTTTAGGCGGTTGTACAAGTGTCTAAAGTGGTTTTTATTATCGCACTGATAGGAGAGTTAACTGGCTTCATGTAAATACTTGTTGAATAATCACTTCCATTCACTCAGTGACTCAGCCGATATGGGACGTCACCTTGCGACAGCATTATATCCCAAGCCCAAATGTTTAGAGTTTTTATTGTATGAAGAGAGAGGTAAAACGTCTCCCCTGCTCTCTATAACCGTAACGCCGTGCTAGAAAGTTAAAGAGTCATTATGGTCATTGTGTTAGTTAAAAGACGGTTAAAAAATAGCTCAAATGGCTCTGAGCACTATGGGACTTAACATCTGAGGTCATCAGTCCCCTAGAACTTAGAGCTACTTAAACCGAACTAACTTAAGGACATCACACACATCCATGCCCATGGCAGGATTCGAACCTGCGACCGTCGCGGTCGCGCGGTTACAGACTGAAGCGCCTAGAACCGCTCGCCCACACAGGCCGGCTTAAAAGACTGTTACTCTTCCATTAATTGGACGAGTTTCTTTGCGCGTAGTGGTAAAACGTATAACCAGTTTCTATTTATAATCTGTACGTATCGATTTCTAGGAGGATGCACCAAAATTTTACTGCCACATGGGGGCTCTACATCAAATTAAGAGTGGAAATCAGCTCGTAGCACTATGGCTTTCTCTTGGAGCGTAATTAAGAACGTTATTTTTTTTAGAATAATCAGACAATATTATTTGAAATAACCACCTGCGCTGCCTGAAACGCATGTTTCTTGGAAGATGATTACGCAAATTTCGAGATTTGTAGCCATGCGCCACCGTGATCGGGCCATTTAAAAGTAAGCAAAAAACGACAAACCTCTCCCTAATGTGAACACCAGGTTTCATGTGACCAGGAATTTTACCGGCTTGATAATGTAGCGTGCTGATGAGCTTGAAAAAATTACCTAGTTCTGCCAAGCCAAAGTCATTCCTTTCCCTCACAAAGCAAACTGTGACACCACGTTTATTGAAGGCGTATTGTGCCCCGCATCCCGAATAACAAGCTGATACCTTCACCTCTGGAACTGGCGACGCGTCGAAAACTGTGCCAATTAAATCTCACGGGAGTGCAGGCTCTGTCTGCGTAATGACGTTCCTTTCGCTTGCAAAGTGAAAACGGACTGCGTCAACAGCGAGGCAAATATCGATCCGAAACTTATGAAAAGTCTGGAGTCGCAAATGGCAACAAGACCGAAATGTGGGATGGGCCACACTGATTCCGACATTTGCTTGGATACTAGCTGACAGCGCTTTGGCTACCATCTCAGTCGTTGTCAGACGGAAGGCGGTGTTCTGTCTCCAATAATTGAACAATAGGCACTACGAAGAAAACGTACGTATTCGTGATAGTGCACAGTGTGTTACAAAAACTATTTTCTTAAATCCCCAGAGTGAAAGCGCGTATCTTATGGATTACGACAAGCTGATTTGATGTCTTGCAATCAACAAGAATTTTAATGTGACATAATTAAAGATAGAACAACTTCAAAGAACTGAAGATAAACGGTTAGTAACTGATAGGGAGTAACTGATATTCAAATTACTGGCACCCTCTTAGTTTCTTATTCGTCCACCACAAGATACAACAGTTAAATGAATAATTGTACTATCAAAATCCATTTCTAAAACCTGAAGAGGCTTTAACTAGATAAATTACTAATCCTGGAAGAGCATACCAAGACTAAATATTTTGCGGCGCATGTTGTTGCCTATCTTTATGATTATGGTACAAATCAATCAATTCATGGAGTACTGCTGATCGAGAACGCGATCTTTATAAGATTGTGGTACCGCCGAAGTTTCCGACCTGTATTATTTGTACGACACCCATGCTACGTTTCACTTACACGACAGTGAAAGATAATCCAAGGCAGTATGGTTCAGATGATAGATTGTTTAGTTTTTAACTGAAAGAAACCACGCCACGCGCATTCACGATCCGTTCGATACGTATACATACATCCATACTCAATAAACTACTGTGAAGTGTATGGCAGAGGGAACTTGTACCTTGTATTATACTTTCACTTCATTCCATTCCGCAGCGAGTGAGGGGAGAAAGACAGTTTAAATGCTTCTGTTGGTGCTGTAATTAGTCTAATCTTGTCTTAGCAGTCTCCAAGGGAGCCATATGTAGAAGACTGTAGCTAGATTATTCACTAAATACTATTTTCTGAAACTTGGTCACTAGGGGTAGATGAACCGTCTATACACATAATTAAATTTGTACGAAAGCCTACGAGCGCGAGTCCTATCTGCACCTGTCCGTTAAAAAGAGAGAGAGAGAGAGAGAGAGAGAGAGAGAGAGAGAGAGAGAGAGAGAGAGAAATGTGAAATGAGAGTATTCCGCTGGATTGTGTGGTATAGTTTCACAATGAAAGCAGTTGTTGTCTTCTTTCTCGTCCACATGATAACGAAACACACACACACACACATAACAAAGGTGTTAGTACTTGCACGCAGCATTGCATCAAACATCACATTCGAAACCGGGAGTAAATGTTTGGCACAGCTGTCGACCTTACAAGAAATGTAAAATACTTCCGGCACATCGTTAAGAGTATTCCATTGTCCTCAGAACCTCCAGCTGACTCGAACCGCGACGGTGAGAGATGCTACATCATAATAAGAAAATCACGAGGAAATTTATGCGCTTCTAATCATGTTGGCAAGTTCTGTGAAGAAGGCTTAAGTGATCACACCTCGGTCCTTCGGGCCTGTCATTTTTTATCAGGCTTAACTCAATTTCGCCAGCGCGAAGGATGGAGACTGCTACTTGGGGAAACAAGTTATGCGACATCGCGGAGGAAGACAAAAGAAAAAGTTCGGGAGAAGCCGCGGTGTGCCAGCTGCGAAAGAAAGACGAGGACCGAGGCACTGGCTGCAGAATTTTTAAAGTAGCACAGCGAGCTGCCAGTAAAGGCAGCCGCCATTGTCAGAAACAAGTTTGCTTCTCAAAACGATTTTTCAGAGGCAAATGGGCATTAACGTGAAAAAGACGAAGGTGGTCCGTAACACAGATTTTCCTGTATATGGGCAGCTAAAAGTTATTATATCAAGTGCAATAACGGAAACACCTATACGGAATTATTGTGCGAGGTTATTGTGCGAGGTGTACTCGAAAAGTCACGGCAATACGGTCACACACAACATGAAGTCGTTAGAAAAAATCTGTTCTTGGAGTTTTACGTCCCTACGAATCTACTTTACTTTCCCTTGTCATCGCTGTTCACTTATTACCACACAGCTGCTTTTCTCAATATCTCTGCATGAAAAAATTCTCTTCCTGAGAGCTGAACCAGCTAAAAACGACAAGTGCTTTGTCGTCTTCAAACAGTTAAATAATAGTTTTGTGTGCAAGAAGCAGTAACAGTTGTTGGGTGCGAAACAGAGACTGTAGAATGGATAATCGAAAAGTTACTGAGGTGCTTGTCACCGGCAGCGGTGAGTGGAAGCGAGTCGTGGAGGAGGACTATTCCGAACGACAGTTCGCCGCACCTTTGAACAATTGCTTAAGTTGTACATCAACATCAGGAAAATAATCGGCTAGAGCACCAACCATTAACCGACGGTCAGATCGCAGCTTCTGGTCCACTTGTTGAACTACACTCCTGGAAATGGAAAAAAGAACACATTGACACCGGTGTGTCAGACCCACCATACTTGCTCCGGACACTGCGAGAGGGCTGTACAAGCAATGATCACACGCACGGCACAGCGGACACACCAGGAACCGCGGTGTTGGCCGTCGAATGGCGCTAGCTGCGCAGCATTTGTGCACCGCCGCCGTCAGTGTCAGCCAGTTTGCCGTGGCATACGGAGCTCCATCGCAGTCTTTAACACTGGTAGCATGCCGCGACAGCGTGGACGTGAACCGTATGTGCAGTTGACGGACTTTGAGCGAGGGCGTATAGTGGGCATGCGGGAGGCCGGGTGGACGTACCGCCGAATTGCTCAACACGTGGGGCGTGAGGTCTCCACAGTACATCGATGTTGTCGCCAGTGGTCGGCGGAAGGTGCACGTGCCCGTCGACCTGGGACCGGACCGCAGCGACGCACGGATGCACGCCAAGACCGTAGGATCCTACGCAGTGCCGTAGGGGACCGCACCGCCAGTTCCCAGCAAATTAGGGACACTGTTGCTCCTGGGGTATCGGCGAGGACCATTCGCAACCGTCTCCATGAAGCTGGGCTACGGTCCCGCACACCGTTAGGCCGTCTTCCGCTCACGCCCTAACATCGTGCAGCCCGCCTCCAGTGGTGTCGCGACAGGCGTGAATGGAGGGACGAATGGAGACGTGTCGTCTTCAGCGATGAGAGTCGCTTCTGCCTTGGTGCCAATGATGGACGTATGCGTGTTTGGCGCCGTGCAGGTGAGCGCCACAATCAGGACTGCATACGACCGAGGCACACAGGGCCAACACCCGGCATCATGGTGTGGGGAGCGATCTCCTACACTGGCCGTACACCACTGGTGATCGTCGAGGGGACACTGAATAGTGCACGGTACATCCAAACCGTCATCGAACCCATCGTTCTACCATTCCTAGACCCTCAAGGGAACTTGCTGTTCCAACAGGACAATGCACGTCCGCATGTATCCCGTGCCACCCAACGTGCTCTAGAAGGTGTAAGTCAACTACCCTGGCCAGCAAGATCTCCGGATCTGTCCCCCATTGAGCATGTTTGGGACTGGATGAAGCGTCGTCTCACGCGGTCTGCACGTCCAGCACGAACGCTGGTCCAACTGAGGCGCCAGGTGGAAATGGCATGGCAAGCCGTTCCACAGACTACATCCAGCATCTCTACGATCGTCTCCATGGGAGAATAGCAGCCTGCATTGCTACGAAAGGTGGATATACACTGTACTAGTGCCGACATTGTGCATGCTCTGTTGCCTGTGTCTATGTGCCTGTGGTTCTGTCAGTGTGATCATGTGATGTATCTGACCCCAGGAATGTGTCAATAAAGTTTCCCCTTCCTGGGACAATGAATTCACGATGTTCTTATTTCAATTTCCAGGAGTGTATTTCTGTTTTTCGGGATAGTGGACCTGCTACTTTACTGATCACGTACGTCTGCACGGCTACCTTTGAAGCCTCAACACAATTTTCATCCATTTGCATAAAAAAAAATCGAATTACAGCAATCACACTACAACTGGCGGTAGCAATGAGCATTGCCGTTTGCTTCACTAATTCTCAAACGACTGCGGAATCAAGAAAATGACTTATTTGTCTTCCCTAACAATTAATAGATGACACTACATTCGATTAACTTTGTACGGACCTCGAAAATTTAAATATACGCTAGCGGCCCTTATTTTTCGAATAAGCCCATTTACGTACTTCTCCTGGTTTACAAATATATCCTAATTTCATATGGAGCAACATTTGTTTTATACAAGTTTTTCGAGTGTAACGTTGGCTTTAAACAAAACAGACAACTGGAAAAAACATGTATTAGGTTACAGCTTTCCTACTGCTGTTATTTAAGGAATTAGCACTATACAACTGTATATGAGATGACTACGCATTAGACAGTGTGCGACAGCGACGGAGTAATCTCCTATTGTCCTATTGGACATGGTTAGCCGTTTACGTATTATCATCATCTTCAGTGGACTGTGAAACGTACTACAACTGTGGAATTTGGAGAACTGTATTGAGACGACATTAAGTTTAATCTTGTTTGGTAAATATGAAAAAGAAGGTGCGCAGCGCTACATATTACGCTGTTATCGAAGGCCTTCCAGGACACCGCGACAACTGATTTTTCCATCCGACGATCACATCATCGCCCAGGAGAAAAATTCAGCAGTTAGAATGTTTTTGTGATATTTCTGGATCGAGTGTTAGCTTCTCGTTGTGATCAGCTGACTTCGGTCGTCAAACTGAGCAAGAGATGCGCTATGTGCGTTTAATATTGTACAGCTGCAAAAGCCTTGTACAAACTACGTAACTCAGAATTCAGAATAATTCTAATTGCTTTGATTAGCGACAGGGAAAGTGCTGAAAATGGAGAGAATTTCTAGAACAATTTGTGCGATTAGACGCAAAAATACTCAGTAATTGAGGCTCCTGAGTGAGGTAAACATAAAGAGTACACGCGTGACTCATTAGCCAGAGGTCTGGTGCTGAAGGTACAAAATGTATTACCTGAAAAAATACACCAACCAGCCACTTCTTACCGAATTTTATTTAAGACACGGCGCGTTTCGGGTGTTCCTCCATCCTCAGTTGGCGTAATATGTTCACCAATGTTCTTCTGGGTCGACTACATTTACAACGCTGCAGCTGTACTGTACAAGCTAGCAATTCCTTTAGCTGCAAAGTGTCCCGAGCTGTACATTTAGTTCAGAATCAGGAACACTCACTTTTATTCTGTCACTTGTTGTAGTATTCTGCATTTATGCACATAACGCACACACTTTTAGACCCACCGCATGCTGTGCGACTGCGCAGCGGCCATTTGGCCGACTTGCGTGTTTGTTCACATTGAAAAGGCCAACTAAGGAGAACTAAATTTTCGTATACATTCTGAACCTAGTTCTGAAGTCAGTGGTGTTCGTAGATTTTACACTGCCTACCTGCCTACTGTGAGACGTAGCTATGTATGTATGGAAAATCGAGGTGTGGTGGTGGCGGTGATGGTATGGTTGTGAGAGGGCAGAAGGGATGGCCGTTCAGTCACGTTCTGAAAGACACAGCTACATGAGAATTCCTCACAAGCATGATGAACGTAATCAGCAAGTAAGTGCTGTACCCTGTCTGCAACCTACGCCAATGTGTAACCCCGAGAGAAATCACACTAGGACGTTAATACTGCCTCTAGCGTTCATAATGGTCTTAATTCCGAAAGGAAGAAAGATCATAAGTTTCTTCAGGTACGTCACATATAGCTTCAGCCACTCACTGATAATTACACAGCATAGAGCTATCAAATGGGGGTGGGGGTGTTGAACGCTACGTTTCACATGCTGATCCATGCAATCCCAGACACACGTTGTAGAATTAAGATCGAATGATGTAGTGGGGTAGATGAGGTGTGATGTCGTTAACTGTGCGTGAACACTTGTTGTCACTTCAAACACGGACGCATTGACAACAAACTTATCATGAAGATCTAAAAGAACGAAAATATACAAGATATTGAAGAAGAATGCTCAAATAAACATTTTGGTTCATGTTCACGGTAACCTGAATGAATGGAAATAAGTCATGCCACAGCAGACTCCCACATAACATCATCCAACCAGCTCCGGTCGGCCTTTCACCCTCCACGAACTACGCGTTAAACGTCTCAGTGGGTCGCCAGTATATTCGATGCCTGCCCTTGGCAAAATTGCGCCTCGTCGGACCACGCTATACGCCTCCAGTGGGCTGCTACTCATTTTCTGTGTTGTTTGGGCCACTGGATGTGTTCAGCTTTATGGGCCGCTGTGAGCAATGGCCTTTCGCGAGGTACCCGACTCCAAATGTCCCTTGCACACAACAGCAGCTTCAAATCTATGCAGGATATGAGATATGAAGACGCTTGCTCACGATAGATTATCGTGAACAGCAGCATTACAGCAGTCTTGAAACACAAAGACCACGATTTGTTAGTGCTGTTGTTCTTTTCTTTTTTACCATATCCCACTCATTCCTTAAATCGTACTATGCTCGTTATATGGTTAGATGTTAAATCAGGTATCTGAATATTAAATGAGATGGTAAGTGCTACGCGGAAAACTAGGTACAAAAATACGTTCGTTTTCTGTGACTACTTGTTGGTAGAGTCTTTGAGCTAGGCCAAATTTTTGGATGGCATAGACCTGCTTCATATTCGGGGAACTACTGTGTTTGCGTTGCTGAGTTGCCGGCTGTGTGTGGTGGGCGTGGTATCTAGGCAGTACGTGTGAGTGCGCAGTACGGGAGGCGCGCGAGTTAATTTTGAGGCGAGTGGCGGGTGGGAACGGGGCCGGCGGCGTCGGCGGCCACGTCAGCGCGCCGGCCAGCTCAGCTATGTGCTGCGTCGCGGCGCCGCCACTGGACGCTCCGCCCTTCCCACGGACCTCACCGCCACCTCGTCTACGCTCACTCTGGTTACCATCCTTGTGGCGTTTTCTAAGCTCGAGGTCGATCGACAATTACATTCTCTGTCCCCACTCTATGCCACAAATACATCGACTGGCTGCAGCCAATTCCAGGAATTTTACCCCTGGTTTCACTTGTGTTTGGCACTATGTTTCGTGTACCAATTCAGTCATAACATGTCTCCATGGAATTAGGTTTCCCAAGTAAACACAGTTGATTACCTGATTGACAACAACAGCGATCGGGCATGTTTTTCCCGTGTCCTCAACCTAATTTTGGAAGGTAATCACAAAAACGAAGTACTGGAGGTCAAACGACCTACCTCAACATCGATTCACTCAGAACTGCCTTGCAGCATCTCTTAAAACTCTATGCATAGACATGCCTTTCCCCTCTAGTTTAATGCATGTGCGGTCACAAAAACTTCATATAAATATGTACTTCGTAGTAGAATTAGGCTTCCTAATGGCTAGCCGCGCGAAGTGGCCGCGCTATTTGAAGTGCCTATCACGGATTGCACGGCTACGCCCGCCGGAGGTTCGAGTCCCCCCTGTAACATGGGTGGGTTTGTCGTTCTTAGAATAAGTTAGTGTAAGTAGTGTGTAAGTCTAGGGACCGATGACCTCCGCAGTTTGATCCCTCAGGAATTCATACACATTTGAACATTTGAGCCTAATGGGTAGCACTTATTTGATTTATATTAGTTTTAACTCGAAAGACTTTTTCTTTTGTATATTAAACTAATTGTAATGTATACAAATGTTGTAGCAACATTTAATTGGGTAAACTATTCGTCCAAAAATCGTCCGCCATCTTAGCAAAATAAAATAAATGTAAATAATACGGAATTTAAAAGTGTGAAATGAGAGTAAAAAACTTCATTGTAAGGGAATTTTGTGCTAATTCCAAAATGGGTCTTAGAATTTGCGAGTCTACAATGTTTCGGAAGTATGGAGAACTTAACATTGTTATTGCGCAACGTAAACTGTGTCCGCAGGCCCTGGTGGGCCCAATGGTCCCGGCCTACCGCCGCGTCACCCTCATCGAATGACGGCAGCGGAAGCGTTACGGAAGGGCACGGGGTCAGCACAGCGCTCTCCCTGTCGCCGCTACTTCGCGTGACCTGGAGCCGCTACTTCCCAATCAAGTAGCTCCTCGACTGGCCCCACGAGGGCGAGTCACCCCGTTCCAGTACCCTCACTAAGGAAAAATCACTGGCAGAGGAGCCCGGGTCCTGCACATACATGGCAGTCAGCCTTGCTGACCACTCAGGCACGGAGGTACACAAATTAATATTTTATTAATCCACCTGATGCGTTACGTTACTGTTGTACGAATGAAGCACTGTGTTTTGTTTTCTAACATCATTTAAGTTGACGTTACCTTTCAAAACAGTCGTTTAACTGAATTTCAATATGCATCATAATAATACGTGAAACAGTTGTGGAATAAGTTGTGTAGATCACTCACGAATCCTGTTACCCTAGAATGATCTTTGTTGTTATATATTGCCAGTCTATGGCAGCAAAATATTGGGCGATGAATTAAACTGGTTTCAAAATTCAAAATACGGTTTTCTTATTCGAATTCTAAAATACAATTTCAGAAGGAATATATAGCATCTGTGGAATCAACAAGTATTCAGCGAATACTCAGGATTGGTGTTATAAAATATATTTTGTATTCAAAAAAGAAGAATTTACGTAATATCAGTTTAGTTTAGGGTCAAAGAGTCTGCTGCTATCAATCGCGACAGACTTCCCTTCCATACTCGATAATCATTATGATATTATGTCACAGTGATGTACGTGTGTGTGTGTGTGTGTGTGTGTGTGTGTGTGTGTGTGTGTGTGCGTCAGCCGGTTGTACGCAAACATAGGGGTCGACGTGGCGACACGACAGAATGGAAGACATGAGCTACTGTGTTTGACTACACAGTGAATAAAGTTGCCCGGCCTGTTGGTCAACAACGCGGACTGTCCATGTGTCTACAGGGAATTGTGTATCACTCCCAGCCATGTAACACGGCGTAGGGACAGTCGTTGTAAGAACATTCCACAATAGGGGCCGAACACGAGTATCACGCACTGTCAATGACAACCGAAGAGTGGAAATGGCACATCTCTTATTTGTCGAGAGAATGAGAAAACAATGTATTTCTGCGATACTGTACTGCCTGCGTTATTTTCATTACCCAGGTCTGCCTAAAAGAACAGGCGCTGCGGCGACCACAGCCGTTACGAAACACATCACAATCAGCTGCAGAATGAAATGACAACAATGAAAATACGGCCCGGTCCGGACATTTGATTTGGATCCAAAAAAACTGTGAAGGTATTCTAGTACAACAGAATGATGATGCTCGCCGTATCAACGAAAAAAAATAACAAATAAATATTTTACTAAGAACGCTCTACAGTCCGTACCAAAACCTACTGGGTCTATTCCCAACATGGATTTTTTTAAATTTTTTTACGAGTTCCAGTAAAACTTAGGCAATACAATTTATTTTTAAAGTACAGAAATACAGCAGTAAGTTTTTAACTAGTAGAACTGTAGTGAACACAAGTCATTTCTCGTATATTTTAAAGTTTGGAACTCCAGAAGGAAGTACCAGTTGGCGCAAAAGACCATACACAAACTACTAACTCACGTCTGAAACATTTTATCCACGATTTGCCACAAGGATCCAGTCTAGGGACATAAGCAGAGTACCGAGAACACAACAGTACTAAAAGGCGTTTTACGAAAAACCGGTTCTTAGAACGTTTTCCATTTCCACGGTTCAGCTGGTTTCGTGCCCGCTAGCAACTGCCGTTGTCATTGAATGCAAGTACATCTCAACCAGTTACCGAGCGAACAATGCGAAGCGAACTGCACGCAGTGGACAATGGGAGTCGGGTACCTCGCAAAAAAGCCACTGCTCACAGCGGCACATACAGCTGCAGGTCTTCAATGGGCCACACAACACCCAGACTGGACACCAGCTGAATGGAGGAGTGTACTGTGGTCCGATGTGCCGCGGTTTTGCCTCTTTTCAAATGACGCGAGGCGCAGAGTGCATCATTTACCAGTGGCGGAGGGTTCAGTTTCTGTGAGTGTATCACATTTGTAGCTATCTCTTCCCGTCCCGAAATATAGTTAGATTAGTATGCCACGGATACCTTCGATTTTAATAATAGTAACCTTAATGTTGCGTACAATTTTTCAGATACATAAAATACACAAAATATTTTAATATAATACTATTAATTTGTTTACATCAGAGCTTATTATATCACTTTGGCATAACATCCAAGAAATTCCACTTCAGACAAATCATCATTTGAAAAGCATACCTCGGAAAATTTGAGAAGTTCATGTATGGTGCAATTGACTTAAGAACTTTAACAGCAACAAACTTTCACGATTTTGACAGCGTCATAATTTACGCAACTTGAAATCGAACTCTGCACTGAACGTCGTAAGTACAATATCTCACTCAGCACTGCGCTTGTGCACACAGTGCTGCAGGCTGTGTAAATGACGAGTCCGTCGTTGCCGCCTACGTTGGCGGTAGTCAGCCTGTTTTGTTCTTCCTTCTTTTCCTTAGAAGAAAGTCTTTCTCTTTTTTTGTTTTGCCTTACTTGACTTCCTGTGGTTTTCCGATTCTAACTGCGGTCTCCCGAACTGTGTCGGGGTTTTTGTCGCTGACAGTAGGTAAGGTAACCCAGTGAATTTGTGCCTTTACCTGGATGGAATGTTACAGGTGTGGCGGCAAGCCCATCCACAAAAATAGGCTCTCGTCCAAGCAGCAGAAAAGTAGTATTCTATGTTGAACATAGCTTGTAATTGTCACTGATGCTACTTTTTCTTTGGAAGTTGGCTGTAACATTTGAAAATTGATGTATTTACAAGTGATAACGCTTCTAATAAAATATTTTTTTACGTTAAGGGAGTAATTACATAAATTTCACGGACCCCTTCCCGTCTCCCCACGCATCCACCCCTGCAGACAGGCCGCCGAGGCTTTTAACTCACAGTGTGTCGAGGGCGTACTTCACGCAGGAGGTGGTTCGTTGATGTTTTGTGGCGGTGTCTTTCGTACCATTACTTAGGCCCATTCATTCAGGATACTGTGAACACGATTCACAATATTTATTTCGACATTATGTGTGGCTTCGTGTTGCCATTTTGTTCTTCATGTTCATGATGAGTATGTTATGGTTAAAAAATATTTTACTCCATCTTTGCGTTGTGGAATAGAACCTTCTTCTGCTACTTCTTAAAAACACAGTACTTATTAACTTCAGAACGGTTCGTTTCGACCCAATAGGACATCATCAGGTTATGTTAAAAACAGAAATTTGTGCAAAAAAAGCATCCGTCTAGAAGTCACAATACCGCATAAAACGTACTAAAGGGCAACTTCATTAAGGCGACGACAGGCGTAGCATCGCAGAACAGGGTCTGGCGCGGCAGCTGTAAATAGCTGTACACTACAACGGCCCCAAAAACCCGTCCGTATTCACATAGTGCATACATACAGTGGCGGTCGAAATAATAGAGCCACCTCTATTGACGAGATTAAGAACTAGGATATCTATTAGTACGCGAAATCGCCACGAGTGCCGTGTTGTCAGTCCCTTGTAGACAACATCAGGGAAGACGTTGCTGCTATCTTTAGTCGTCCGAAAGGAAGCGTTTGAGCTAGACGTGTGACAAGAGGCATAAAGGTAAGAATCTTATGGGTCAAAATAATAGAGCCGCTTTACACATGTGCCTTTAAATTGATTTTTATGCAGTTGTTTTGTATGTAAATTGACGTGTGGGTTTGTTTACATTCGTGTAGATGGGCAGAGCAAAGCATACCAGTGAAGATGAGCGTATAGTAATGTTCCGGATGTTCAAAAGTGGGATGTCCATGAATAAAATAGCCAATGTCTTGCACGTTTCGCGAAAACGAGTCCAGAACGCCATGAGACGGTCAAAACAAACAAAGCCGCAGGTGGAGAACAGGGGGCGACCTCGTGTAACTACTCCTCGCGTAGACAGACTCATCACTAGGGAAGTGAAGAAAGACCCATTTTTGTCAACACCACGACTGAAAGCCATTTTGTTTAGCGACGAACATGATGTTCAATCATCAACCTCAACGATTCAAAGACGACTGAGATCTGCAAAATTGAATGGGCGCATTGCAAGAAAGAAGCCACATGTTTCACAAGCTAATGTTCGGAAAAGGTTAGCCTTTGCCCGGAGAAATGAACAAAAACCTAATACTTGGTGGAGGAACATCCTTTGGTCCGATGAATCCAAGTTTAATAGGTTTGCCTCAGACGGAAAAGTCTATGTGCGCCGCCCACCAAACCAGGAATTTAATCCCAAGTACACTTTAAAAACTGTGAAATACGGTGGCGGAAGTGTTATGGTATGGGGATGTTTTTCGTGGTACGGCATTGGTCCAATACACCGTATCAACGGCATAATGAACGCAGAAATGTACAAAGACATCTTGGCAAATGTGATGCTGCCTTATGCTGAAGAGGAAATGCCGCTGAAATGGAAATTTCAGCACGATAACGATCCAAAGCATACTGCAAGGATCATAAGGCAGTTTGTTCAAGAGCACAATATCGAAGTATTAGAGTGGCCACCTCAGTCCCCTGACGCATCACCCATTGAGAACTTATGGGAGATCTTAGACAAGAGAATCGACCGCTCAAAAGCTACATCTTCAGAAAAACTGTGGGAAGAAATCCAGAGAGCCTGGTATGCGATCAGTAGTGACGAATGCAGGCGTTTAGTAGACTCTATGGGTAAGAGGTGCAGGGCAATCCTCAAAAATAAGGGTTACCCCACGAAGTACTAATGCAGTCCTATGCAAAAAAGACTGTTCCTGTACGTTTCATAAGACTGAGATCAAGTACAATATATTTGTTTCAATTGGCTCTATTTTTTTGACCCTGTGGTCTGGTATTCTTTTGAATATTATTGATTATTACTGATTATTTTGTGTTGTGTTATCGATATAACTGACTATAGTACAATGTGACTCGGTTGTAATGGTTTCCATCATAGTTCAAACATGTCTAGTAATAAATGTGCACTTTATTCCAAACCTTTGCCAGGTGGCTCTATTATTTTGACCGCCACTGTATGTGCGATGCCATGCCTGTCGTCACCTGCATGAGGATGCCTTTTAGTGAGGTATATGCCGTATCATGCCTCCTTGACAGATCCCTTTGGCAGAAAATTTCTGATTTTTTAACATAACCTAATGATGCCCTATCCGAGCGGAACGTGTCGTTCGTAAGTTAATAAAGAACATCCTACAACCTACGACTGTTTTTTAACTAGTATGTTAGGGATACTCCGGTTTTTCAAGATGGCGAGAGCTGTTTTCACAGGACTGAGCACATACTTTTCTGGTCGGATAAACATTCAAGCAACCAATCATACCTCGAATGGCAGCTAAATCACAGATCTTCGTGGTCTAGTGGTTAGCTGCCTCTGGATCGCGTGGTCCCGTGTTCGATTCGCAGCCGGGTCGGAGATTTTCTTCGCTCGGGGAATTGGTGTTTGTGCTGTCCTAATCATTTCATCTCGTATTGATCAGAAAGACGCCAGAGTCGCCGAAATGGTGTCAAATACAAAGACTTAACCAGCGGCCCGAAGACGAATACAATACGATCACTGCATTTCATTTCATTTCATCTCATCCCATCGACAATGACTGTGACTATTTCGAACAGCGGCTGAAATTTCACAGTGAACATCCCCACTATTTGAAAGCTCTGTGGGATGTAATCTTCAATGAGTGGCTACAGTCGGACGCGGCAAAAATGAAGAAACTTGTGGACACGGAATTGAAGCAATTATCAAGGCTTTACTGTGTCAGTGTGCTATCTTCTCCGTGTTTACTTCCCTCACAGTGGGAGAGATGTTAAAAGCTTAGCAGTGAAAAGTTCCTGAGTTTCACCGAGGAAAGATGGCCGGTGTTGAGCGCTATATGAGGAGCAACTGAAGTGTGTCCTTCCAGTGACGAGACCACGGTTTGACACGTCGGCCGCCGAGAGACAGCAGGGCAAAGTGGCACGTACAGCGTGCTTTAAACGGCGAGGCCAGCGAGCACCTGCCGCTACGGGGCGGACAGCAGTACCTGTGTGTGTGTGTGTGTGTGTGTGTGTGTGTGTGTGGGCCGCTCAGGGACAGTGCTCTCTCCGCACGCACCGCTTTTCAGATAAGATCGCACGAGTAGCTTGTGGACTGCTTGTTGTGCAAAAACCAACAGATAAGACTTTGGCACTTCAACGTATAATCTCTGTAGCTCACACAATTTCATCCCACAAGTCGAGGGTTCGATCACTGCCAACCCAAATTGGTAAGTCAACGGCATTTGTAGTTATACCGTGCTCTCCTGATGAGCGTTGCTCGGCGAACATTGGACACCTGGATCCGTTATAGACACCGTTCCCTCTTCGTCCTTTCTACTTGCCCCATGTTAGTTCACACAGATGGACCTTGCGCCCACCTCTAAATAAATTTCGGAACAGGACCACTGAACGCTTCAGCCTTGTTTTGGCTAAATTAATACGCGAGGACCAAGAGAAAAAGTCTCGGGCTGAATCGCAGACAGCGTTGACGTAAATGGTTTCCTTTTTTCATAAATGTATGTATTACTCCATAATCTATTTCAGTTGCCTATGAATAATTTTGTTTGCATATGAAGTTTCTTAAAACAATTGTACTGTGTGTACTCCGTTGAAACTGGACAACGTGACGCCATAAAATTATTCATTTTAGACGATTTATTGCAAAGGAAATCGATCGAACGTCGGTGAAGAGTTTACTCATTCGTGTCCAGCATTTACAAATGAGCACGTGATATTCTCTCAACTATTACCCACTACAAGGGCATCACTAAAACGTTCGAGAAGTGCACGATATCGTATTGCTCGAACTCCTATTAAAATGCGTATCAAACGGTTCATGATATAGGCATATACGAAGAAATAATACCGTACTTTTTATACGACAAGTTAAGTAAAAAAGAGTTGTGCGAGATGCGTGTCGAAGGGTGATCAACAGGAAATGACTACTGATTATTTTAGAAAGACTTCTACTAATTCTGTGCGTTTATTTGACACTACGGAACAGACTTGGATTCATCACTTCACGCCACATACGAAATTGTAATCAAAGCAGTGCGTAAGCCGGTGGCCCTACTCGAATAGAGGCAAGTGCTATAAAGTTTTTTGCAACAAAAAGTATTGTAGACTACTGTTTTCTATGCCTAGCTCTTTTAGGAACCACTGTCTACATTTGCTTCGTTGGTGGACACTTGAGAGTATTCCTACAGCGCTTTTCTGAGCAAGGAATACTTTCTGCCCAAGTGCGGAAGATGACTATCTTGTAGTAAACGACAGCGGTAACTAGAGTTGTGTACGGTCGGCTGTTCGTTACCTCTCACAGCCTTTGTGGACAGCGCGTTGGCGAAGAAAATCAATCAGATAAATTTTTTGTTAGCACACAGACAGACGGTTAAGCGCAGCCTGCACCTGTTAAAATTTGAGAAACGAGGCGTAATGTACGACATTCGCGCCAATTAACTTGTGTCCACTTTACAACACTGACTGCGGTTAACAAGTACTTCGTGGTGCTTGCGTGTCACCATCACTGCTTCCATACATGAAAGTGAAATTCAATAGACTAAACGAGCGAACTCGCAATACCACTGTAAGCGGAAATTTATCAGCATAGCCCGCGCCCTTGACTGGAAGTAGCAAACGTAACGTGACCTCGCAGATCGCCCCGCAGCAGGCTGATTCAATATAGTCGTGACATCAGCTTCGCGATTCACTTGGTCGCTCCGTGACCTTGCTCACATCAACCTTTTCGGAAGAGCGAACATAGATCTTCAGCACACAGAGGTGGAAGGCGGGTGGCAACAAAATCTCCCATGTGGCGAGAGATAGAAGGTTTTTGGAAGTCTTCATGTACCGCGAACAAAAATGTTCCGTCAAAATAACGATTCTAATTAACCAATCTCAGTTCTGAAACAACTAGCCTGTTTTGCCGCGGTAACACTTGCCATATCCTCTAGTTTTATTGTTATTACTAGAAATCACGCGCAACAACGCTGTGTGTGTATTTCTTTTAAGGAATTGAGCAAAAGTATGTAGAAAGAAGCTATTTATAAATTGTGTGGATATACAATATCCGAACCTTATTCTGCGACAGTCAGATCCAAATATCAATCCTCGACTCTATCAAATGCTCCCCAGCGTTGCACAAATTATATTAAACTTACCATATCAGTATTGGCGAACATATCTAAGAAAGGGGCTGATTTTATTCGATTATGAACGTTGATGCGAAAATGTGTTCTCGAAAAATTGATAGTTTGTTTTTTGTTTAAAGTTATTCGTACTAGAGAAATAGAACACAGATTTCAGCACACTAAGCGAAGAACGCCGGTGACCCAAAGTATCAATGAGGATGCCAACGCCTACTTTCGAGAAGTACAGTTTTGGAAATTGGGAAATTTAATAAGGATTCTACTGAAGTCTGTTTACGCCATTGTTTTCGTTGTCAATGTGGGTAGTGTCACAACACGTTACGATAAACAGGCTTGATAAGGTTTTTTGTAGGCAATAATACTTTTTTACGATTTCTCGGCTGCAGAAAACCTTGTAGACAGAGCAACCACAGCTGTGAGTAACCATCTTGGGGATAAAGAAGTCGCTTCAGCCGTAATTTAATCTTTTTTATCATCAGGTCACCACTGGTTTCGTGGCACCGAAAACTACATCCTCGGGAGACATGTAACTAAGTCATAAGAGCTACACAGCGAGGAACATGGAAGCCAACATTCGTTGTCAGGCCAAATCAATAAACGGCTAAATGTCATCAGTGAATCAATTTTGATTTCAGTTAGTTGCATGTCACGTGAGGATGTGGCTTTCAGTTACCCGAAACCGGTTGTGACCTGACAATGAACAGATTAAATGCGGATGAAGAGACTTCTCACTCACATAGAGTACAAGCCATTGTCCTTTCTAAGTCTAAAATGTAACGGTTGCTGTCCTACTTAACGGCTATTCGAACCAGAGGTGATCGCGTTGTGCACCTATTCGCATCCCACACCATCGCGTCATGTACTGGGCCTGTGTGAATGTGAAGAAAGCAACCGAGAAGACACGTGGTGCCACTCTTGCGTCCAGTGTCGCCGTTAGGCCCAACAGTGTCGGCACGCCTTTCTCTGTTGCCGTTGAAATCGTAACAATGGTCAGCATGCTCATGATAGATGGTGCCCCAAACGTCACAATACTGTCCGTACGATCCTGGACGGCTGACGAGAACACGGCAAGTGCCATAACGCGATTTCCCAGAGGAGTCAAAATAAGCGGACACGTGTCTCGCTCTGTTTTATCCGTACATATAAGACCGTTTCTGACAAACCGACGGTCAAAATTCTCGAGGTATCTATTACCGATTAAGTAATTCAAGCGAAGCGCAGCGTCTAGTGCCGCAGCTTCACAATTTTGCGACCCGTGTTCGAAACTCGATTTTTTTCTTAATTTTTGTTTTGTATTTATCTACCTATGTCCATAGAAGATTACTACAGGAATGTTTTGCGATGTACATTAAAAAACGATGTCCTTCTTCGTCTACTAATGGTTTACTGAATTAATTAAAAAACAATAAATGAACGAAAAAGTTATTTGAAACTTGCTTTCGGCGAAATTCCTGTGGAGTATCTTGATTCATAATCATTTGCAAATTCCAGATTTCGGAAAAGTGATCCGTTGTGCGTGGTTTCCCGCGAAATTATTGACTACGCGTAAAACCTTCAGTGAAGCTAACAACGTTTCTTTACCGAGTCAGATTCATACTAAGAAATGTCGTTCTGGCACACCTACCTTTGCGCGTTGCTCATATTGTTCGGAATTTCTATCTTTCGAATCTTTCTACGGTCTGTGTCATCTATGGAAATGTACCAAATCTTCCTACAGAATGTAATAAAACAGAACTATAACTGTTTTGGAATACGGCACGCGAGAGTCAGAAGCCGCGACACTAGACACTGTGCCACCACTTGGCCTAAGCATATCGCGCGCTAGAAGATGCCCAAGTCCTGTTAAAAGCTTTGGCGGTCGTTATCTCAGAAACGATCGAGAATCTATGGATAAGTGGAGACACGTATTGGCTTACGACATGGTGATAAATCTTACTTCTCGACCGTCTAATAACACCTGAATCAAACAGAATTTTCGTGCCATACGCGTTTCGCTTTTATTATTTGCAAAGCATCTTCAGCGGCCTGGAATACGTACATATTTTGTTTACCCTACTTAGTTTACATTTTGGGACGAGGTATATATAGGCTATGAACAGTTTTAGTGGTTGGCTTCTCTATGATGTAGTAAAAATTTACAATTCTACTTACAGGTTTAGTGGATGTTGTCCGACATGTGTTTTTGTTCAATTTTTGGTGCTCTTCTTCTTCTTATACACAACCGCCATTTGAAATTTTGTTTCTGAGACTTCACAGCACTAGGAACTGAGGACGTGTTTTCACGCTACGTTTTGGTTGGTGTTTCCGACTGTCGAATATTATTGCCAAAGATCGAATGAGTGTGCGCGAATGTGTGTGCGTGTGCGGTACTTGTTTTAGTATGATTTCTTAAAATATTTTGTATTTCTTTATTTATTTTATATATTTACTTTATAATTAGTGTGTGTGTGTGTGTGCGCGTGTGGATCAGAGAGAGGAGGGAGAGAGAGAGAGAGAGAGAGAGAGAGAGAGAGAGAGAGAGACGTGATACGTATTTCTTTTAATGTGGCTGCATGTGCAAGCGGAATGATTTTTATCTTATTTATTTTATTAAGTGTAGTAGAGAGCCTGTATTGATGTGTGTTTGCCCATTTAACAGATGTTTGGTTTCAGCAATGGCTTTCTGGATGTGGAATTTTTCTTGTATTTGTCACGGTTGTTTATTCTGATTATTTTCGTAACTTGTTCCATACCGTAATATTACACGCAACTTTGGAAGATAGGACTACGAAAGTTGAAGACAGTACTACAAAAGTTGAAGATATTCCGTACTAGCTTATTTTGATCACTCTTCCACTGAGCGAATGTTGTGGAAAATCGAGTTATGGCACTTGCCGTGTTCTTCTCGTAAGTGAATAACGGACATCCTCTCGGGCCCTGGTCAAGAGAGGCTCTTGAGGTTCTGCATAGCGCTGAGCATGGCCGTCCTATCGCACTGATTCCACAATCGGCTGACAGTTGTGGGATTCTGGATAATGCAAGCAACAATATCGTGGAACGATAATCTCTAGTCTCGACATGCCAAGATCGGTGTAACTGTGGAATTCTGACAGGGGGGTGGTAGACGTTTTTCCTTGTTACACGAGGCGTAAAATGATCTTCTCACAACAAACAACGTTCAAGTGCGGTTTCTGAATGAGCAAGCCGCTGCGTTACTCCTAACTACTTCGTGCGATCGCGCTCAAATGTTAATAATTTGTACACTGATCGGCCAGAAAATTATAACCACCGACCTACTATCGACATAAACCGGTCCACGCGATAGCAGCATCACCTGGCGAGGAACGACTGTTAGACACACGCAGGATGCATGGAGTATCAGTGAGAGTGCTGCCCCTCTGTAGAATGGGGAAGGTGTGCGATCCGAGTTTGACCGAGGGCAGATTGTGATGCCCCGGAGGCTCGGCACAAACATTTTGGAAACCGCAGGAACTGCCGGGTGTTCGAGGAGTGCTGTGGTGTTTTCAACAGGTGGCGAAATCAAGTCCAGATGTTGTGTGGTCAGGCGGCCACCCCTTACCACAGATGAACGTCACAGGCTGGGCAGACTGGTAAAACAGGCCAGGTGGTGAATGGCGCGGAACTAACATCAGATTTTAATGCTGGGCAGAGCACAAGTGTGTGTGAACACACAGTGCACCGAACACTACCTACGATGAGCCTCCGCAGCCGACGACCGATTGAAGCGCAAATGTTAAGACCACAACATCGGCAACTAAGGCTGAAACGGGCACGTGACGATCGACACTGGATGTTGGTGCAGGGGCAGAGCGTTGCATAATCTGATGAATCCCTATACCTTCTTCATCATGCCGATAGGAGGGCGCGAATCCGTCGTCTTCCAGGTGAACCGCTCGTTTGACACCTGTGCTGCGGCACGGAGACAAGCTGCTGGCAACTCCATTATGCTCTGGAGAACACTTACGTGGGACCAGTGCGGCTCGTGAAAGTCACCATGACGGCCACGGAATATCGTACACTGCTTGCAGACGATCATGTTTACCGACACCGGTGGCATTTTTCAACAACATAATGCGCAATGTCACAAGGTCAGGAGTGTGATGGAGTGGTTCGAGGAATGCAGTGGCGAATTCAAACTGATGTGCTGCCTCCTCCCCCCCCCTCTCCTCCTCCCTCGAACTAGCCAGATCTGAACCCGATCGAACACATCTGGTTTGTGACTGAAAGTGGCGTCACAGTCTATCGCCCCCTCCCTGGAATTTACGGTAATTAGGTCACTTGTGTGAGTAAAAATGGTTCAAATGGCTCTGAGCACTATGGTACTTAACATCAGTCCCCTATAACTTAGAACTACTTAAACCTAACTAACCTAAGGACATCACACACATCCATGCCCGAGGCAGGATTCGAACCTGCGACCGTAGCGGTCGCGCGGTTCCAGACTGAAGCGCCTAGAACCGCTCGGCCATACTTGCCGGCACCTGTGTGAGTAGATGTGGTGCCAATTGCCTCCAGCGACCTATCAAGGCTTCATTGCTTCTATGCCACGACGCGACTCCGCTGTTATCCGTGCCAAAGGTGGACATACCGGCTATTAGGTACGATGTAATGTTCTGGCTGAACAGTGTCGAGGAAGAAAGTGCACTTCCTGCCACTTTGGCTTAAGTTGAGGTTCTGAACTGTCATACCCGCAGCAGCTCCTGTGCGACTTGGGTAAGGGTGTCAACATCGAGAACTGCAGCGCCTCCGGTAGCGAGCGTCAGAGCAGCGGGTGATGGAGGTAGGCATCTATCGTGATGACGACCGTCTGGAGAAATGGCCCCGCTGGAGAGGAGCCGCTCGGCACTAGCGGGCTGCGGTGCAGCCCGATGCCGCGGCTGAGGCTCGCGATTTGCTAATTGCGTCCGCGGCACAGCGGCCGTCTATTCCTGGCGGCGCGGCGGCCGCTGCAACCTTGCGGCTGGCGCCCACGGCCGCGCCGCGCCGTCACCGGTCTCTCCGCCGCTCCTTCTGCCCGCTGCCCGCACCTGCCGGACCGAGCAGTCCGCTGCCGCGTACAGCCCCGTCCCTCACAATAACTGTTCGAGTCAAGTCAGTAACGAATATGCCACGAGACTCCAAGTACCACTTTGAAACTGGCTGAAACATTAAGCTACACCCATATTTTCCTCCTCGCACGCACTTCGTCCTCGGGATGGGAAAAACGACCGGTTAAAACCGATACCGATACTTTAGTTCCGAACACCCAGTATTAGTTTGGTCTCGAACATAACAGGTTTTTTTTTAATTTTTTTACTAATACCGAGTAAAAAACTAAATATTAATTTGCCACAGCAGTAAACTTTTTTTAAAACGGCACTAATTTTTATTCGTAAAAGTTGCGTTATTATAGAAAATGGGAAGAGAGATCAGTGTTATTTTAATAACAATGCCGTCAGAAACGAGCAACAAACACATAACATAGGAATTCGTACAATATTCCTGAGACAGTGATCTCCGTGTCGCCTCGTGTAGTGCCTTAAGGTACGCGAGTGGAAGACTTGCCCCAACCTGGTCTGTACGATAGTTTCTCGCTGTTGTAGCCGGACATCCACTGCAATGCAAAATGGCATCAACCCTACATTGGAAATATCATTACGAAGTGAAATAGCACTGACGTATAATGCTTCATTTGCTTTAAAGGAGTAAAAATTTCTCATTTGTGCGAAATAATGAAAAAGAAAGCACATAATAAAAATAAAGGTAGCTGATCTGCTGCCCGTGTCTACAAAATTTGCCTAATCGTCTTGTAACCCTCGAAAACGGACAAGTTAACACGAGAAATAGAGTTCTTCAACCTCAGTCTTCAGTCTTCACGCTTTAACAATGACTACTAGTAACGCCCAAATAGTGCTATCATGCCTGATTATGATATGATTTTCGAGCAGAGTTTCCAAAAATTAGAATCAATAGGAGAATACTCATGACTTTTTGTAGTATTCAGCCACCTGTCATTTTTCGAGAAAAGCAGCGAACGGTGGGCAGACTTAGGTTTCTTTTATTTGCCTGTTCAATTTGACATTTTGATTCCACCTCTCTTGAAACTGAGGTCAAAATTTTTCAACGTTTGTTCGATTTCTACGTTTATTACAGAAAATACTAGGAGTACAAAAATCGGAAATAGTTTATTTCAGAAACCGGTTATGTTGAGAGGTTGTAACAGTCAGGCTAAACTGGCGTGAAATAAAATCGATATAACCAAAAACCGGTTGTTTCAAAGATAACCTCCATCTCTAGTTCTTGCCCCACTCGAACCGAGTTGGTAGTTTTCGTATTCCTCCAATTCGTTACCTCATCAGACTCTGAGTGCCGCAAACTCTTCGCCCCATTCACTTCTTCTTCGCACGCGCTTCGTGCCGACTCGGTAGTTTTCACATCCTCCCCAATTTCTTACTATCAGCAGGCGAAGTCGGTAACTGACGCGGAGTGGCGAACACATTTTTCTCTCCCGCATGCAGTTCGTGCCCGGATTGGACCCTGTCGGCAATATTCTTAAGCCTCCAGTTCCTTCCTCCCAGATACGCTCTACGCTATTTCACTAGTTACGCTTTCCGCCGTATGAAAATGCTTCGGGAACACAAAGGGGAATGCCTGGGGGGCACGCGAAGTTCTTTTCGAGGAACACTATTAATAAAATTTGAAGTAAGGGTATTTGAAGCTAGCTGAAGAGTGATTCTACTGCCGCTAACACACATTTCGCTTAAGGACCATGAAGATAGGATACGAGAAATTGGGACTCATACGGAGTTTACCGACAGACTTTTTTATCTCGCTCTATTTGCGAGTGAGCCGGCCAGGGTGGTCGAGCGGTTCTAGGCGCTACAGTCTGGAACCGCGCGACCGCTACGGTCGCAGTTTCGAATCCTGCCTCGGGCATGGATGTGTGTGATGTCCTTAGGTTAGTTAGGTTTAAGTAGTTCTAAGTTCTAGGGGACTGATGACCTCAGAAGTTAAGTCCCATAGCGCTCAGAGCCATTTGAACCATTTTTATTTGCCAGTGGGACAGGAAAGCAAGTAACTGACAGTGGTACAGTGTACCCTCCACCACGTACTGCACGGTGGCTTGTGGAGTCTGGATGTAGATGTGCGGCAAATCGCTGGCTTTTCACGGAACACACACGGTAAAAAATGTAGTCGTTGCTTTTACAGCGCCAGTCCTCTCTCAATACCGTCTCCTCGCTCGTAACGGTACATACGACCTGGCACTTTAGTGCAACCAGAGACGTTCTATTTTTTGGATTCTGGCCGTCTACTGAGCTGGCGAAATAAATCAACGCATTCATTTACGCCTATTCTCCACTTCCATTCCCGCTTTCTGACAGCTCTTCACCATTTCACTTTGCAGTGGAGTTCAATGAAAAGTAATGCCACCGCCCTTGTGACTTAGGTTTCGATAAGAATATTCTCATAAAGAAAACTCAAAAGTCAACCTTAGAATGTGTTCATTAATTACCGTTATTCGCTTTTATATAAAACCACCAAATAATTCGGGAACACTTCTGCCAAACATGAGCGAGTTTTTGAAGCCGTCAAAGAAGTCGACACACTTTCTGATGTAGTGGCATATTAAGTGTCTGGTCAGGCATTGTCGTACTGCAGGAAAACATTCCTCTCTACCTTTAAGAACGATATCAGTCGTCGTATCAAAGTTCGCAGCGTTGTTATACAGTGTTGTGATATAACGCTCTGGCCTTATTATTGTTCTTCATTCAAGGAAATCGAAACACTGATAACATGATTTTTCCAACTGAAAACTCTATCTCGAGTTTCTTTGTCTGGTTACTGCCAAAGGATGACTGTCAATTTGTCAAGCAAATTCCATATCGCAATATGACCATCTTTAAAAATTTACTGGACAAACTAAGCACACTGCTTAACCAATCCATCACCAAAAACAGTTTGCATTCTCTGATGAATTTTCTTTGGGATGACGTCTTTTGCTGTCAAGAATTGAGTGACACTACGTTACTTAAATTGCATTGACCGGTCTTCCGCGCCGGTTTTCTGGAGGCCTGGAGAAAAGCCTAATGAACAGATACCTTAGTCCCCAAGCGGTCGGGCACTGCGTTTTCCTTTCAACATATGAAATTATCCTCGAGACAACACATGTATTGAGCTGTTTGTTTCCCTCTATTTGCTGCTACCAGCATAATGAACAAGGTGTTCGATGTGGTACGGCAACCTACCTTATTTGTACGAGTGTAGTAATTCGACACAGCAGAAATCTTGTTGTGACAGGCTGTTATGTAGCGTATCCTGAGGTTTAGGTTAAGGTGGAGGGTGTCAGTTTGGTTGTGAGTTAGCGAAGCCAACGAATGTGGCTCTGAAATAAAATTTTCAGTAACCGACTGATCTGTAGTGAGACACAAGGTCTACGTTAGTTCTTCGCAACATTTGCAAAGTGAATTTAGAATCGTTGTAATGCTTAATAAAGAAATATCTAACGAGTATTTAGGAGCCTATTAAGTGAAGAAGGCAGGGACCGTAAAGGAACTGCCATTATTCTTCCTAGCTGCAGCGTTACTACGGCGATGCTTGTTATCTGTTTTGATAGGACGACATTATCACTCCGAACAACAGTGTCATCATAAGGGTGGTGCATAAGTGGCAGTAACGTCGATTATATCACGTAGTCTGGGCAGAAATGGAAGAGGCACACGAGCGTACAATTGCAATCCAAATGTAGGTGTGTTCCTTTGAAAAGGACACTGCAACCAGAGCTTGTGCTCCGTCCCTAACGGCCTCGTCGTCGACGGGGTGATAAATCCTTTTTCCCCCGAAGCGTAGCATTGTGTGGGAGCAGCTGATATGATCGGTCGGTCTGTGGAACGAGGGCCAGAAGCAACACGAGCGCGGCGGCTGCCAAGTTCATTAGGTACAAATAACAAACGCAAGGCTGCCCCCCCCTCCTCCCCCTCCCCATCGCCGTACGCTGAGTCTGACATTCGAGTCTTTCTACTTTCTGTTCTTCCGACCTCCTCCTTCCACCCCCCACCCCTCTTCATCACTAAGCATCCATCTATCTATCTTTCGCTCCCCGCAACATCGAGAGCGAGACACAGAGCTGCTTCACGCTGGGAGTGTAAGTCAATCCGCTGAGGGGCAAAGGAAGTTTAGAACGCTGCGAAGACTGGGATGGCTGCGTGTAGGCGTTAATGGAAACGCACGGAGCCCTGGCACGACTTCGCATGCCGCTAGATTTCAAAACTGGGTCAAGGACAGCGTTCAGCTGTTCCACGGACGTGAGACAACAAACTTACGCCCTCTAAATAAGCTGTACGGCAGTATAAGAGGGCAATGAAGGGAAAATGTCTGGCTGGATACCACAGTTTTCCTTGCGGATAAAATTTGGACGCACGACTAGCGCGACTGTTTGTACTTTGGTTCACATACCGTTTCGCCTCGTGGAGCAAACTTCCATTGTATCTGTACAAAACTTGAAGCGTACTATGTTTCCTCGGTTAAATTGTAACATAAGAAACGACTGGTGGATAAAGCAGCTTAATACTCCAGCAGACACAAGGCTCATTTGTTATCATGGGGCACATTTTGCAGTCTGCCTACCTCACGGCTTTCCAGAGCCAACAAAAAGTTGATATTAATATTTCATCTAATTAGTGGCAGGATTTAAAATTTTAAAATGCTGTCACATACTACTCGTTAAGAAGTTTAAGCAGGTGTTAAAAGTTTAACACAACAGGGAAAGTATTGCAGTTACAAGCTATGTGCATGCCTTGAGACAGCTAGCACACTACGCGCGAATTACACCAACTGTATTCATAGACTACCGGTATTTGAGAATGAGAACACTAAGCGACTTCTAACAAAATTTACACAAAATTTAAATCCTTTTCGAAACTAGTCTCCAGGACAATGCGTATTTGGAACCAGTGGATAGAAGAGGCTAGTACTGTATATAGTGACGTGACGAGACGGTACTGGACTCACAACTTGGCTACAGAAGTGGAAGGCCCCATCTTGTCCGCAACAGACAGAACAGCCTTGAAGTGGACACGACGTTGTGTCGAAGATTGCCGAGGGTTGGACTGGTGGCACGTGTGCCATTGCTTCTGCTTCCACTGACCAGAAACGAGCAACGCTTCAGAGACTGCGATGGGCATGTGAGCGGCATCACTGGAGTGCTCAAAACCGTTCAAATGGCTGAGCACTATGGGACTTAACATCTGAGGTCGTCAGTCCCCTAGACTTAGAACTACTTAAAACTAACTAACCTAAGGACATCACACACATCCATGTCCTAGGCAGGATTCAAACCTGCGGCCGTAGCAGCAGCGCGGTTCCGGACTGAAGCTCCGAGAACCGCTCGGCCACAACGGCCGACACTGGCGTGCTAAGTTCCAAAAATCAAGTGTTTTCGGACGAGATCGCTTCACCTTTGTCCTACAGCGACGGCTGCGTACGTGTTAAACGTTGTTTCCAGCCTGGGGGTAATTACTCTTTCGCCAGTAAAATACAATATTCTGGGGCTTAGAAACAAAAGGGTTTAATTCTGTTTCGGCCATGAAACTAAATTATTTTTTTAAAAGATCATTGCTATTATCACTATTTCACAATACTGTAATACTGATAACGTAAGCCGGCCGAAGTGGTCGTGCGGTTCTAGGCGCTGCAGTCTGGAACCGCGAGACCGCTACGGTCGCAGGTTCGAATCCTGCCTCGGGCATGGGTGTGTGTGATGTCCTTAGGTTAGTTAGGTTTAACTAGTTCTAAATTCTAGGGGACTAATGACCTCAGAAGTTGAGTCCCATAGGGCTCAGAGCCATTTGAACCATTTGATTACGTAAGTTACCAGTTATTATTATTTTTTCAAATGTCAGCATTGATGCGTGACACAACGTGGTAGAGGTTACAGCTAGTGAAATGAACGTATGAACATCATCTTCCTCACATGGTCCATCCATTACACACATACTTTGTACCATGCCTGTATGGTAGTAACATTTAGACACATGCATCACATATGCTTAAATACCTGCACGAGAGTAACTAAGCAATGTCTACTACATTGCTGTAGGGCGTATCCATTATTATTATTATTATTATTATTATTATTATTATTATTATTTGTGGCAGTGGTCGGATACAAAACATTGGCATCCTGAAGTCTTCCAATTTCTGCCATCAGAAGTAAGGAGTCCAGCGATCAAGTGATTTACAAGCAGTAGGCCTGATCATGGCTCGCACATTTTAATTTGGTTGATTTTAAATGGCCCTGCAGCACTGGGATGACGCAATTGACACGAGAGCGAGCGAGGAGTGGTGCAGAGGACTCACGTTTTGTAACAAGCACCTACCTTCAATGTGGACAGTTAGCTTTCTCTTCTGAGAATGAGTTGTGGGTAGCACTTGTCATCCACCGGGAATTGCTTGAGCAATTGTCTCGTTGCGTTGTTAATTCTTAGTTTAATTAAAACACCTGCAAAGCTAAATATAATTCATATTTCGTCGTTTTAAAAACGAAAGTGTTCAAATAAATTTTTTTTCATTCTGAAGTTTAAATAGGCGCTAATGCTGATGACGGTGGGGGAAGGTAGTAGTACTAGGTAATGTCTTATTGCAGTCAGGAATAATGATATCACGTAGGTCTGTGTTACACTTTACCACGTTACCATGGTGAACGCAATCGGACAGACTACAATGTAGAGCGCCATAGCGGACAAAAGCTGACTGTGGTGGTATGGGGCACCATTGGCCATAGTATTCGAACTCGTCTGCTACGTAATGAATAGCTACACCTGAAGGATTATAGAGTCCGGCTCATTGCTGCTCCTGCAGGCAGCGCCTCATGCCATATTTCGGAAGGTCAATGCCTCGCCACACGTGACGAAGTACATGTAATTCTTCGAAAATCGACAGGCGCCACTTTTTCGTTGAGCTGACCTCCATGTTCGCCTGAAATGCCCATCGAAGATGTATGTGGTATAGCCTATCGGCAAAAGGTTTGCTTTGGTCCTCCAACAACTGCTGTCGATATTTTGGGAAGCACCTACACCGCATGGCAACGTGTTCCACAGCATCATATCCAGGGTCTCTTTGAATCTTCCCCACGACCTATAGACGCTCTGATTGGGGCATTTTGCGCTTTACTTTGTGTTGAATTCTGATGGTAAAAGTGGAGATACCGTTCTATAATCTACTTTGCGTATTATTTTCGTGCTGGACTTGTCACCAACAGTACTGTACACTGATTCAGCAAATGCCATGGGATAGTGGGGCACAGATAGCGCAGGTGTGTTACATGCGCATCACACGCCCCCCGTTTCAGCTACAGGTGTATAGCCCTTCTGAAAAGGGGTTGTGCAAGTGATTCGCCTAACATGCAACGTCGTTGTGAGCTGACGCCGTTCGAACGGGATATGGTGATCGATTCCGGCAGTGGTGCAGGAATTAGGCTTCACACGTTCATCCGTGTCCACGGTGTATCATGAATGTTTGAACGAGAGTGTCACAGTTCACAACAGACGAACTACCGGCCATCCGACCACCATCTGAGACGGATTGCCAATAGCGAAAGAAGGGCAATACTGCAACAAATCACGGCTCAATTCCACACAGGTCGTGCTAGACACGCCTCCCAGTGGACAATCCATAGGAATGTGTGTTCCGTGTGGAATGGGAACCTGCGCCACACAGGAGTGCCACTGTTACACTACATGATTGGGCACAACGCGCACGCCAGTGAAGCTAAGTAGTGGTACCTGTCGTTCTTTGAAGAAGGCTTGCACATTCTTCGTTACGCGTTGCCAGGCACTGACCTTTTGAAATATGACTTGAGTTCCCTAGTTGCTTTAAATGCGAACATTTTTAGGTTAGGCTTTACCGTGGCAGTTACTGACATTAAATGAAACAACAAGTTCAGTGTTACCAGTCACCGTTTTATTTATTTCCACGACGCGATCCGAAGGTTTAAACCTCCATAATCGGGTGGATTTACATCAGTTAGTATTACATTTTTGTGTGTGTTGTGTTACAATTTTTGGAGGAACTTGTGGCTCTGCCTGGCGGAGAAACAAGACACTATTTCAGAATATGGCTTAGGATTACTTTTGACAAAAAATTAAACTGATATCTAATGGTAAACATTAAATAAGTAAACTAGAGTACCTCCAGTGGTCACCGGTTCCTTTTGCTGTCGTAACACATCATATGTATACTGCTACGTTTGTAAACAAATATAACGTCTGGAATCAGCTGGGTGCAAGGTTCGTATAGCAGAAGAGAAGACATAATCGCAAAGTGCAAAGAATATACATCGTAACAACATTATTACAAAATAATTGTTTAAAGCATTTGGAGGTGTTTGTTTTGAGGTGTCGAATATATGTGTGTGTGTACTTCAGGTGGTATATAAATCCAATTTTGACAAGTTAAAACAGCTAAACATTCGTACTCGTTTATACAATCAGGTGAAATGTTAAAATGGCTTAAACTTCATACTTGTTAATAACAATTAGGTGAAATGTTACAGACTTGAGTTACAATGATCATATTGGCTACAGCAGTACAATCATACATAGATGACACTCTTTGATTGTGTGTGTGAGAGAGGGGGGGGGGAAGGAGAGGGAGAGAGAGAGAGAGAGAGAGAGAGAGAGAGAGAGAGAGAGAGAGAGAGACACATAGATGACACTCTTTGATTGTGTGTGTGAGAGAGGGGGGGGGAAGGGGGGGGAGAGAGGGGGGGGAAGAGTGATTACATGAGACCAAACATTTACATGGCAAAAAGTCTTAAGATTACATGTTGCATATATTAGCTGCCTAAAGGTTGGGGTAATACATTGGTTAATGCTATAAAATATGCAGATAGATATACATTTGTGCCAGTAGTTGATGTACATACAGTTTTAAGCTGACAAGGGGTACAAGCTGTTGGTGTGATGAATTATCTGTTGACCTCATTCACAGATAATTCATCACACCAACAGTCTGTACCCCTTGTCAGCTTAAAACTGTATGTACCTCAACTACTTGTACAAATGTATATCTATCTGCATATTTTATAGCATTAACCAATGTATTACCCCAACCTTTAGGCAGCTAATATATGCAACATGTAATCTTAAGACTCCTTGCCATGTAAATGTTTGCTCTCATATAATCACTCTTTCCTCTCTCTCTCTCTCTCTCTCTCTCTCTCTCTCTCCTTCTCTCTCTCCCCCCCTCCTCTCTCACACACACAATCAAAGAGTGTCATCTATGTATGATTGTACTGCTGTAGCCAATATGATCATTGTAACTCAAGTCTGTAACATTTCACCTAATTGTTATTAACAAGTATGAAGTTTAAGCCATTTTAACATTTCACCTGATTGTATAAACGAGAACGAATGTTTAGCTGTTTTAACTTGTCAAAATTGGATTTATATACCACCTGAAGAACACACACACACACATATTCGACACCTCAAAACAAACACCTCCAAATGCTTTAAACAATTATTCTGTAATAGTGTTGTTACGATGTATATTCTTTGCACTTTGCGATTATGTCTTCTCTCCTGCTATACGAACCTTGCGCCCAGCTGATTCCAGACGCCATATTTGTTTACAAATGTGGCAGTATACATGTGATGTGTTACGACAGCAAAAGGAACCGGTGACCACTGGAGGTACTCTAGTTTACTTATTTAATGTTTACCATTAGATATCAGTTTAACTTTTTGTCAAAAGTAATCCTAAACCACCTTCTGAAATAGTGTCTTGTTTCTCCACCAGGCAGAGCCACAAGTTCCTCCAAAAATCGTAACACAACACACACACAAATGTAATACTAGCTAATGTAAATCCACCCGATGATGGAGGTTTAAACCTTCGAAACGCGTCGTGGAAATAAATAAAACGGTGACTGGTAACAGTGAACTTGTTGTTTCATTTAATTCCCTAGTTGCTCTGGAAGGGACTTTGAATGGTCCGCAGTAATTCGTGATGCTCGGGGACCATCTCCACCCATTTTTGCCCTTCCAACACCCTGACGGTTCTGCGGAGTTTCAAAACAATAACGCGCCGCCTATCGCTCCCAGGTCGCACGGAAATGGTTCCAGGGATATGAAGGGGAGGTCCAAAGACTGAGTTTCCCACCCCACATCTGAACCCCATCGAGCATATTTGGAATGTCAAGGAAATCAGGCTCCGCGCAAAGGATCCTACACTTACGAACAGACCAGAATTGTCTGCCGCTCTGCATAAGATTTGGTGTCAGCTGCTTCCAGAGGAGTACCAAGAACTTGACGACTCACTTCCATGGCGTCTCACTGCAGTCCGCGGGGCCACAGGAGGTCACACGCATATTAGGTGCCTGTTCCATGACATTTGCTAAGTCAGTGTACATCCAAGGCAGTTGTGCGGTTGGAAAATATGGACACTGATCGTTGATTTATTTTCCCTTCGTTTTATTTCAATTCAATGCAATTGCCTCTGAGCACTATGTGACTTAACTATGGTCATCAGTCCCCTAGAACTTAGAACTACTTAAACCTAACTAACCTAAGGACATCACACACATCCATGCCCGAAGCAGGATTCGAACCTGCGACCGTAGCGGTCGCGCGATTCCAGACTGTAGCGCCTAGAACCGCTCGGCACCCCGGCCGACTCGCTTTTATTTAAATGGTTGTTTGAAATTTTTTTGTTTGCAATTGTTAATGTACTTATGATCATCTAAGAGCGTTCAACACTAAATGACTAAATAAAAACTGTGCGATCGAACTGGAAAGCTTAGTGCCCGTTTGCCCTGGTAGTTATCCGGCGTACTGGGAACACACACTGTCCCAAGTCGCACATTCCCGTATGTCCTACTGTAGTTTTGCGTCCTGCGCTCGCAAATGCCGCGTTCCTAAGCTCCTGGCTACCAGACAAGTGAATGCTCGGCGCAGGGGAAGTGGCGGAGGGCAGAGCCGCGACTGTGTGTTGATTCAGATGGAGGCGGCGAGCGGCTCCCACCGAAACAGACAGCGCGGCGCGGCGGTGGCGGTGGCGCGGCGCGAATCGATAGCGCGTCGCCCCGTTCGGCCGGACCCGAGCGGTCCTTGGCATCGCCCAGCGTCCGGAGCGGCATTCCACGAGGTCCGCGGCGCAGCGCGTCGTGTCGTCTCCGCGCTGTACAGTAATAGGGCTGGCTGCGCCGGCGCCCACTGCATCCGTAGCTGATCACAGGTCAACAAACATCCACGCTCTGCAAACCACGGTGAACTGTACGGCCACCTGCTACGGCTTCTTCCCATTACATTCACGTACGTAAAGCGCGAAGAATGGTTGCTTAAATGTCTCTGCCAGCGCTGCAATCAGTCTAATCCTGTCGTCCTGGTCCCAGCGGAAGTGATACGTACGAGGTTGTAGAATACTTTCTGATTCCTCGCTTCATTCTGTTTCTTGAAACTTGGTTAGTAGTTTGGCGTCTCCGTGACAAACCTGTGACCAGTCGTGCTACCCTCGTTTGTATCGTCCATTGTTCGCTGTCAGTCGTATTAATTACGAGCCCCACACACTACAGCAATAATTCTAGGATGGGTCGCACAATTGTTTTGTAAACAATTTCCTTTGTAGACCGACTACGTTCTCCCAGTATATTACCAACGAATCTGATACCTGTTTTACTTACTATTGAACTTATGTGGTATTCCATTTTCATACCTCTACTGTTTTTGTATAACCCTGCGCGACTTATGCCGAATAGTCATTGAACAGTGGGGCAATTTGGATCAGCGCTGGCTTGATGATCTCATCGATGGTATCTCACGACGGATTAAATCCAACATCCGAGCAAAGGGACGTCATTCTACCACGTACTCACGTTGCTCAGGGGTGTCCTATATATACAGAACCGGTAACTTTTTTTCGTTACACAATTTTTTTTATGGACACTTTGCAAAGAAATATACCGCATGCCTCGGAGCCAATTGTTTTCTGCGTAACGAATTTAAAAATAAAGGGGTGGTGCAAAACCTCTGTTGATGTGTGTGCTGAACGCGAATAGCATAGATCACACGGGCACGCCAGAAATTACTTATACACTATTTCATCAAAACTATCTAGACAACCATTAATAGACCTTATATGGGGTGTGTCCACCCTTCGGCTTTATGACGGATTGAACTGGGAACCACTCCCAATGAGGTGTCTAAATGTCAGCGGAGAAAAGGCTGTCCATTTTTCAATGGTTCAAATGGCTCTGAGCACTATGGGACTCAACTGCTGTGGTCATAAGTCCCCTAGAACTCAGAACTACTTAAACCTAACTAACCTAAGGACATCACACACATCCATTCCCGAGGCAGGATTCGAACCTGCGACCGTAGCGGTCGTGCGGTTCCAGACTGTAGTGTCCATTTTTCCTCAAGAGTCGAAACCAGAGAAGTTAGTGCCGCTGGACGCTGGTTTCTGGAGCGAAGTCGGAGTTTTAACTCAACCCAAAGGTGTTCCACTGGGTTCAGGTTGGGAATCTGGGCACGCCAGTCCATTTCAGGAATGTTATTCTACACAAACCACTGCCTCACAGACGCTGCTTTATGACATGGTGCACTGCCATTCTGATGCACTCAATCGTTGTCTCCGAACTGTTCCTCTACTGTACGCAGAACACAATACTGTAAAATGTGTTCTATCCTTCCGCTTTAGCGTTTTCGTAGGTACAATAAAGAGACGACAATCTAGCCAGGAATAACACCCCCATACTGTAACACCACCTCGCCCACACTTCACTGGTGGCTTTTCACGTGACGGCAGATAACATTCTACACGCATGCGCCAAACCCAATCCCTTCCAACGGACTGCCAGAGGGCATAGTATGATCAATCGTCCCAAATCACTTGCTTCAAATCACCCACTGTCGTAGTGGGGTCGCTCTTTACACCACCTCAAGCGTCGCTTAGCGTTTACTACATAAATGTGTGACATAAGAAGCAGCGTGAGCACTGTACTCTATTATTTTTAAATCCCTAAGCTCAGTCATTGTGGTGGCTGAACTGCCGGTAGCACTTAGGAACTCACGATCGATTCCCTTCGCTAATTTCACGACATTTTCTTTTATAATGACTCTACGCAATGCTTTCTGTCAATACGTACATTAAGTCTGTCTTGTCTTGTTGGGTTATAGCTGTTAATTAGCTTTTCCACTTCACAGTCACTCGACCTGGACAGCTTTAGAAACGCTGATATGTCCCTGATGTATGTGTTACTGAGGTGACTTCCAATGACTAGTCTACGTCCGAAGTCACTGAGCCCTCCTGACCACTCTGCCTTTACTCCTTCTCTACTGACAATCATTTTATACTGGCAGGTTGGCCTCTCTTGACATCTAGTTCTCAATTCCCCACTACGTAGGGGAGTCTGGAGTTTTTCATAAGAGAGAGTACATCTGTCGATGACGCTCCATCTAAGATAGTATGTTGCGTCTTCCGTAGTAGGAAACTCTCAGTCGCAAATATCATTCGACGACCCACTGGTGTGGTAGTGCGCCAAATGCTTTTCGGGAGTAAAGAATTAATGCATCTACCTTACTGCCTTGACTCGTGGCTTTCGGTATGTCATGTGACAAAAACGTGATTTGATGTTCGAATGACATACGGTTTCGAAATCCATGCTAGATGGCATGGACGGGGCTATTTTCTTCGAGACAGATCGTTACGTTTGAGCTCATAATATTTCTTATTTAAGGTAACATTCTCCCCATCAACAACGCCAGTCAAGGCTCCCGGAGAATTAATCGCAAGAATGCGGAAGCCTAATATCTGTGCAAGGGGAACACTGTTCGTATGTATTGAACAACAAAATGACAGAACTGTGTAAATAGCTTTATTTAAACGTTACAGCTTAGTACTAGGGTTGCCCAGAAAGTATGCACCGCATTTTTTCTTCTTCAACAATTCTTTATTGAACATAACGAGAATTACACACACAAAAGACTGGTGTTTAATCTACACACCCCAATTTTTACATGTAATCTCTGTCCCGTTGTATGGCCTTCCTCCAGGCGAAACAAGATCGTGTATGCCCTGTCGGTACCAGTGCTTCACTTTGTGAACTTCATTTGCTGATTGATAAACGCAGACGCAGCGCCAACTGCCGAGTCGTAATGCGTCTGTCCTCGCAAATGACAACATCAGTTCGCTGCAACATGTCAGATGTGACAGTCGCGAATGGTCTCCCCGACCGCTGCAAATCGTGGAGCTCCGCCGAACCGCCTTCTGATGACCTCGCCCTCCTTGCCCCAGCGACTAACTGTACTTCTGTCGACAGTAGATGCTCCACACACTTTGCACAACCTTTTTTGAATATTCCCCCCAGTTTCTTTCTCTGCAGTGAGACATTCAATGACGGCACGATGCTTGTAACGTGCATCACCTACAAACG
Source organism: Schistocerca cancellata (assembly GCF_023864275.1). Taxonomy (NCBI): domain Eukaryota; kingdom Metazoa; phylum Arthropoda; class Insecta; order Orthoptera; family Acrididae; genus Schistocerca; species Schistocerca cancellata. The sequence goes on along the minus strand of NC_064627.1, from coordinate 595,776,526 downwards.
CTATTTTGAGACTGTCCTGCTGCTACGCTATCTGTTGGAAGTGACGGAAACTTGGTGCGCTCACTCAGAAGACTTGAAATAATACATACGTAACGTTTCGCATTCGTAGCATCGTATCCGGCTGAGGGTGCGGAAGGGGGGGGGGGGGGGGATTCAATGCATTACTTTCTGGCCATCTTTTGTAGCATCAACACATCTACCGCTAAGTTCGAAAAAGACGATCCACGCGCGTTTCTAGGATCAAGCCTCTCAGTGTCGACTTCTCAATGCTGAAATAACCTCACAAAAATTAATAACACACCTGCAGAAGCCGATGTAGAGTAAAAATGTGTTCGCCGATGAAGTTCTTAATTTACCTCATATGCAGATTATTTTGGCCTACATATTTTACACTACGACTGCAATTAGGGGCGTTCCATTAGGGTTTGTGAAGTGTTTACGACAATGAGAGACCGATAAAAAAAATTGTTCAAATGACTCTGAGCACTATGGGACTTAACATCTGAGGTCATCCGTCCCCTAGAACGTAGAACTACTTAAACCTAACTAACCTAAGGACATCACACACATCAAAGCCCGAGGCAGGATTCGAACCTGTGACCGTATCGGTCGCGCGGTTCCGGACTGAAGCGCCTAGAACCGCCCGGCCACACTGGCAGGCAGACCGATGACGGGAGTCGAAATACGTTGCTGTGTTTCATGAACAGTAATGTGTAGACTGCTGCTAAGGTACAATTACTGAACAGAGAAACCGCTACCTCGCATTCGTAAACATTAGTAGCATTATTAAAAAGTTTTGTTTACACAGCTTTTTAGAGTGGTTTCAAATGAATAATCCGGGATATCGCGTTGTTTTTAAATTCTTCATTTTCGGCGTTAAATTCATGCAAAGCCACTACTGGCCATCTTTTAAATAAGATCCAACTTATTTTGTGCGTCTGTTTATTACAGTGGTCACGTTTCGAGACCAACACCTGACGCCGCAAACGAACATACGATCAAGCTGCGGGTGGAAGAAACTGGACCACCACCAAGAAAGGACAAGATGATTCCACAGGCCTGCAAGCTTGCGGTCAGCGTTCTCTGGGATGCAGTACAGCTTCATCTCACTAATTACAATGCATGGAGTAAAACAATGACTGGCGAATACTAGCAAATGCTTTTGGACCTAAGCGATAAAAATACCGACTGGGCACCAGGCGGCAAAACGTTTCCAGTCGACTGAAGAATTTACGGCAGTTGGACATGTACTTTGCAGATGTACAGGATCGCACTTTAAGGATGCAATCTACTCACGCGGAAGACGCTTGGCTTTGACATATAAGAGAAATACGTCAAAAGAAGGGAGAGAAGTAACAGAGAGAAGTAATCGACAACTACACACTGTGAAGCAAACCGAGAGTTTCCTCATGAACAAAGTACGGAAATATATGGACAGCAGGACCGGTATCTGAACTCAGTTCCTCCCGAAATGAAATCCAGCCCACTGACGGTTGCTGCAGAGTCGTATTAGGGAAGAGCACGGTGCAAACTCCCGTCCGGCCAAGCCAATTCTAGGCGTTAGTACTTTTTCTTAACCTCTGCAAGGAAATGCCGATATAGCTCCTTAAGATAGCTCTAGATACGATCAGTTCCTCTCAATCGAGTTCGTGTTCAATATCCAATGGCCTCAGTCCCTAAACCTACCTTTCTTCCTTCATTGCATAGCTTGACGCAGTTCTCTACATTTGACACGCATACGAAATAACAATGGCAGTGACAAAAACTAAACATATACACATTAACGTTTGTGGTCAACGCTAAGAAGGGTATATTAACTTCATACCCATAAATGACCTTGACAAAATATGTAATTCAGCAGCAGTCACAAACTTTTTTTTTACTTCACATACTACGCGTTTCGATTGTCAGTAATCATAATCAGGTACGTGTGTTGCATTCTGAAGCAGAAAATCGCACACGCTTTGTTCAGCACATCAACCATACAACACTGTGTAAATGGTATACAATAAGAAGTACGTGCGATTTCCCGCGTCAAAATTGCACCACATGTACTGACTCATGCAAGTCGCAACGTTTTCTCTCGGCCATCCCACACGTTGTTGCAACAAATATTCAATGCTTGTCACTATGAACAGATAAATGAAAAAGATGATGATGGCTAACCACTGGAACGCGAAGCAGAGAACGTAAAAACTTCGTAACTGACGCAGAATTTTATCTGCTTCACCTGAATTGACAGCCGAAGTCACCGCAACATACTCCACAACTTATGTAACTGACAATGACAACATATAATGTCAAAGTTACAGAAACGTACATATCCAACTTTTAAGACTTCTGTATGATGTGAACTCCCCAGATGCTGTAGTCATGGGGCAAGCACCGAAAACCTAAGGCTACTCGGCCCGGGGCAGCTTCGAGGTCCGCTCCTGTGGAATTAAAGTTCATCACTTTAATTAGTGAGGCATTTCATTCGGTCTAATGTGTCGGATTTTTATCCCAATATCCCTTTTGGACAACTAGCCCGAAAAAAAGATCTGAAAGCGTTCATCTAGAATTATTGCGCACTGCACGGAACTTAGCTGCTTATGTTGCGAACGTCCGACGCTCGACTCGAAATATCACCACCAACTTTGCATGAGGTGTACGAATATTAAACACTCGTAGCGGCAGCTGTGTTAACTGATAGATTTCGAGGTAATAGCCTGATGCTGACCGACTGCATCCTTCTTCTGAATGCAGGATGTAAGGCCACGGAGCTGTCAAATAACTTGCCTAGAGAAGTCGTCGTTACGAGCTCAAGGTGCGAGCAAAGCCAAAATTTTAAAATAAAAAATATGACGCAAGTTGGTGCACGCGGCCGAAATTCCAGGCGACGGCAGCCGCCTATTTGGGAGCAAGCCAGCTGGGTCTGCCTTGGCACGCTACATACTGCGGAATATGCTGCCGCATGCTGAAAAGTGCACACGCCGAACGGCAGAGCCGACGCAACTGTTCCCAGTCATTCACCTATTTCACTTACAAGTCGACCGAATTTACAAAGAGGAACCGTTTACACACCACTTTCCTTGACCGATAACTATAATATCGTGAGGTATACGTCGCGAAGAGATTCGTTAAATCATGACAACTGTCGTGTTAAAGTACGTCAACGCCTGGCCGTGGTACGTTAACTGAATGGACGTCTCAACATGCGCCGGAATGTGCGTCTCGAACTGATTAAACCTGCATGTCCTCCTCAAACTTTACGCGCGCTCGTATTCTGGATTACGAAAATTCCGAACTGTTCTCACGAATATCACATCCCAATGAAATGGAAATTCCTGCAACTATTTCGAGATGACAAACAAATTATTCGGAATTTAGGTGTTGTTGTGTTTTATGCCGTCAGGTGACTCCGCCGTTAGCGTCCATCCCAAAACAAATACAAAGATTCGTTTAAAAAACTGACTCTCAAAATAACGTAACCAACAAGTAAAAATAAGCCTACTGTAGTGCGAAGTATCAAAACGACAACAAGGCTCAAATATTAAAATAACTCATGTTAGCAGCACTACTGCCTAAAGCATTTTACGCTCTCTTCGTAGCACACAGACAGCTTTATCCCAAAGGATGGAGCATTATTATACAGCATATCACCACATCACCAACTTTGATGGGTGACAGGTCACGCATGTAACACATCATTTTTGGTTATGGAACATATCGTTTTTAAGTTGTTATTTACAAGTTATGAACACTGTTCATTGCATCCAATGTAACACACCCAGCTCAAATTTCTGTTTCTAAGCCTTCAGTGTGTCTTACCAGTCTTATCAGCTGTTCACATGTGAGGTGTTGGTTCAAGCATGGATTACATATCATTTGAACTAAGTGAAATAATTGTATGGTGTAGTGAAGGCGAGCAAGGGAAGAGACATATGTAATATCCGTGAGCATTTGTTTCCTTAAGAGGAAGCATACAAACACAGTACTTTTGTTGTCCTTTACTAACTCCTTCAAGGAACAGTTGTCTTCATCCCAACGATGTTAACAGGGGAAATTGTAATGAGAGAATTCTGGACTTCTAAGATGTCAAAATAGAGAAGCTTAATAACACACCTTCAACTAGTAATTGTGGTTCATCATATTTTACAGGCACATGTCACCCAACTATCTGGAGGGTATTATATGACTGTGGTCCATGTAAATACCAGACACAGAATGTGCGGAAATTAGGGTCATACAACTTCTTTCCTCACATGAAAGTGGGCTGTGATTTCTTCATTAAAATGCTAATGATACTGCTTCATATGTTAGTCACAAATGATTTTTTTATTTTATACACGTGGCAGTTAATTTGAATCTTAGAATAGTCACATCTATGATGATGGAAGCCAACATGTGACTACTGTTAGATCTTGTCAACAAAGGTTTTCTGTGAGTATTTGGGCTGAAATGCGGGCAATCAGCTTCTAGGAGTTGTTGTTCTACCACAAAACTTCAATGAAACACCTCACCAACAATTTCTGAAAATCACACTTATAAAACTGTTGGACTCATTCCCAGCTGCTGAGCACAACTAGCTCAGATCCCAGCATGTTTGAGGCCAAACACAGGGACTGCGGACTTGTGAGCAGAGCTAAGTGTGAGCTCTGACGAACACTGGATAGGTCAAGCAGGACCTGCTGTGTCTCCGGTGCCTCCTCCACGCCTCAGCAAAAGTACTGTGCTTTGTGTGCTTCCTCTTAGGAAACAAATACTCATAGATACAGCATTTTTTTTCCTTTCTGACCATGCCATGGCATGTGTTACTCCAGCATTCACTATAACTGAGCCGATTCCTTCAACCAATAGTGTTAAACGACATGGTATAGAGATAGGTCAAGCTTGACAGAGCTGGACATCAGTGTTACAAAGGCATTTCTGCAACTACGCTCATTGTAGACCGTTTGAATCCTTCTTTGAGGACGGCTTTCATAAAACATAATTTGTTCACAATTATATCAGTTTAATGAACCTAAGTTATCTCTCTTACATACAGTTAATTTTTTCACCACTTACATATTACAGTCTTCCTCACCAATTACATCACTGGATATGACAGCACCTCACATACTGCCACTGATTGTCCTTTATAAGCACGTTGTATCTAAATCTACAGACTTCCGATATCCAACAGAATGGGACCTATTCACTCTGCTTTTGCACAAAGAAGAAAATGTCCTAGAAAAGATCCTCTGCTGGGTACATTCACTGGATACTCTGAAGAGCAATCTAAGAGTTGATACAAAGGGATAAAGTTTACATGGCCATAATTCATATGATTGAGGAAGTGAAGATCACATACAACTTGACAACAAACACACTGAATTCTGCTGGAGATGAATTATTCTCAGTAAAATGTCTGGGAAAACAACAGCACAGTCGATTTAGACACGCTGCTTGGAGCCTTTAGTACAAACCACGCTGCTGTAACAGTGCTCATTTAAAATTGGATGATCTCAATTATTTGTAGCATTCCTGTTCATAATGAGATTGTCACATTTAAAGTACTGTACAAAGGCACTAATAAGAGTTTTGTATTCCCATTCTTCATGGAACCAAGTTATGAAACAGTTCTAACTGCTGTCGTTATGCCTTCCTACTTGTCTATAACACATGCATTTTCCACTTAAAACTGCTGTGTGCTATTATTATTAGTCCTTTGATGCTCAAGATCAATGATTAAGAATCAGCATTGCCATGGCTTATGTATGATGTGGAAACATCTCAGAAACGTCGACGTTGAGAATGCTGCATCAACATCAATTGCACCCGTACCATATTTCTATGCACCAGGAATTGCATGGCGACTACTTTGAACGTCGTGTACAGTTCTGCCACTGGACACAAGAGAAATTACAGGACAATGACAGATTTTTTGCACGCATTCCAATTAGCGACGAAGCGTCATTCGCCAACAGCAGTAACGTAAACCGGCATAATATGCTCTATTGGGCAACGGAAAATCCACGATGGCTGTGACAAGTCGAACATCGGCAACCTTGGCGGGTTAATGTTTGGTGCGGCATTATGGGACGAAGGATAATTGGCCCCCATTTTATCAATGGCAGTCTAAATGGTGGAATGTATGCTGATTTCCTATGAAATGTTCTACCGACGTTACTGCAATATGTTTCACAGCATGACAGAATGGTGATGTACTTCCAACATGATGGATGTCCGGCACATAGCTCGCGAGTGGTTGAAGCGGTATTGAATAATTGCATATTTCATGACAGGTGGACTGGCCGTCGAAGCACCATATCATTGCCCCCAAGTTCACTGGATCTAACGTCTCCGGATTTCTTTCTGTGGGGAAAGTTGAAGGATATTTGCTATTGTGATCCACCGACAACGCCTGACAACATGTGTCAGCGCATTGTCACTGCATGTGCGAACATTACGGAAGGCAAACTACTCGCTGTTGAGAGGAATGTCGTTACACGTATTGCCAAATGCATTGAGGTTGGCGGACATCATTTTGAGCATTTATTGCATTAATGTGGTATTTACAGGTAATCACGCTGTAACAGCATGCGTTCTCAGAAATGATAAGTTCACAAAGATACATGTATCACATTGGAACAACCAAAATAAAATGTTCAAACGTACCTACGTTCTGTATTTTAATTTAAAAAATCTACCTGTTAGCAAGTTTTCATCTAAAATTGTGAGCCATATGTTTGTGACTATTACAGCGCAATCTATCACAAAGCGAAAAAAAATGGTCCAACTAAAACATTCATATTTCTTTACATATTACAAAAATCCGCCCCCCATGAACCATGGACCTTGCCGTTGGTGGGGAGGCTTGCGTGCCTCAGCGATACAGACGGAGGGGTATCTGTTGAGAGGCCAGACAAACGTGTGGTTCCTGAAGAGGGGCAGCAGGCTTTTCAGTAGTTGCAAGGGCAACAGTCTGGATGATTGACTGATCTGGCCTTGTAACAATAACCAAAACGGCCTTGCTGTGCTGGTACTGCGAACAGCTGAAAGCAAGGGGAAACTACGGCCGTAATTTTTCCCGAGGGCATGCAGCTTTACTGTATGATTAAATGATGATGGCGTCCTCTTGGGTAAAATATTCCAGAGGTAAAATAGTCTCCCATTTGGATCTCCGGGCGGGGACTACTCAAGAGGATGTCGTTATCAGGAGAAAGAAAACTGGCGTTCTATGGACCGGAGCGTGGAATGTCAGATCCCTTAATCGGGCAGGTAGGTTAGAAAATTTAAAAAGGGAAATGGATAGGTTAAAGTTAGATATAGCGGGAATTAGTGAAGTTTGGTGGCAGGAGGAACAAGACTTCTGGTCAGGTGACTACAGGGTTATAAACACAAAGTCAAATAGGGGTAATGCAGGAGTAGGTTTAATAATGAATAGGAAAATAGGAATGCGGGTAAGCTACTACAAACAGCATAGTGAACACATTATTGTGGCCAAGATAGATACGAAGCCCACACCTACTACAGTAGTACAAGTTTATATGCCAACTAGCTCTTCAGATGACGAAGAAATTGAAGAAATGTATGATGAAATAAAAGAAATTATTCAGATAGTGAAGGGAGACGAAAATTTAATAGTCATGGGTGACTGGAATTCGAGTGTAGGAAAAGGGAGAGAAGGAAACGTAGTAGGTGAATATGGATTGGGGCTAAGAAATGAAAGAGGAAGCCGCCTGGTAGAATTTTGCACAGAGCACAACTTAATCATAGCTAACACTTGGTTTAAGAATCATGATAGAAGGTTGTATACATGGAAGAACCCTGGAGATACTAAAAGGTATCAGATAGATTATATAATGGTAAGACAGAGATTTAGGAACCAGGTTTTAAATTGTAAGACATTTCCTGGGGCAGATGTGGATTCTGACCACAATTTATTGGTTATGAACTGCAGATTAAAACTGAAGAAACTGCAAAAAGGTGGGAATTTAAGGAGATGGGACCTGGATAAACTGAAAGAACCAGAGGTTGTACAGAGTTTCAGGGAGAGCATAAGGGAACAATTGACAGGAATGGGGGAAAGAAATACAGTAGAAGAGGAATGGGTATTTTTGAGGGATGAAGTAGTGAAGGCAGCAGAGGATCAAGTAGGTAAAAAGACGAGGGCTAGTAGAAATCCTTGGGTAACAGACGAAATATTGAATTGAATTGATGAAAGGAGAAAATATAAAAATGCAGTAAATGAAGCAGGCAAAAAGGATTACAAACGTCTCAAAAATGAGATCGACAGGAAGTGCAAAATGGCTAAGCAGGGATGGCTAGAGGACAAATGTAAGGATGTAGAGGCTTATCTCACTAGGGGTAAGATAGATACTGCCTACAGGAAAATTAAAGAGACCTTTGGAGAAAAGAGAACCACTTGTATGAATATAAAGAGCTCAGATGGAAACCCAGTTCTAAGCAAAGAAGGGAAAGCAGAAAGGTGGAAGGAGTATATACAGGGTGATGCACTTGAGGAAAATATTATGGAAATGGAAGAGGATGTAGATGAAGATGAAATGGGAGATACGATACTGCATGAAGAGTCTGACAGAGCACTGAAAGACCTGAGTCGAAACAAGGACAAGGCCCCCGGAGTAGACAACATTCCATTGGAACTACTGACGGCCTTGGGAGAGCAAGTCCTGACAAAACTCTACCATCTGGTGAGCAAGATGTACGAGACAGGCGAAATACCCTCAGACTTCAAGAAGAATATAATAATTCCAATCCCAAAGAAAGCAGGTGTTGACAGATGTGAAAATTACCGAATAATCAGTTTAATAAGCCACAGCTGCAAAATACTAACACGAATTCTTTACAGACGAATGGAAAAACTAGTAGAAGCCGACCTCGGGGAAGATCAGTTTGGATTCCATAGAAATACTGGAACACGTGAGGCAATACTGACCTTACGACTTATCTTAGAAGAAAGATTAAGGAAAGGCAAACCTACGTTTCTAGCATTTGTAGACTTAGAGAAAGCTTTTGACAATGTTGACTGGAATACTCTCTTTCAAATTCTAAAGGTGGCAGGGGTAAAATACAGGGAGCGAAAGGCTATTTACAATTTGTACAGAAACCAGATGGCAGTTATAAGAGTCGAGGGACATGAAAGGGAAGCAGTGGTTGGGAAGGGAGTGAGACAGGGTTGTAGCCTATCCCCGACGTTATTCAATCTGTATATTGAGCAAGCAGTAAAGGAAAAAAAAGAAAAGTATGGAGTAGGTATTAAAATCCAGGGAGAAGAAATAAAAACTTCGAGATTCGCAGATGACATTGTAATTCTGTCAGAGACAGCAAAGGACTTGGAAGAGCAGTTGAAAGGAATTGATGGTGTCTTGAAGGGAGGATATAAGATGAACATCAACAAAAGCAAAACGAGGATAATGGAATGTAGTCGAATTAAGTCAGGTGATGTTGAGGGTATTAGATTAGGAAATGAGACACTTAAAGTAGTAAAGGAGTTTTGCTATTTGGGGAGCAAAATAACTGATGATGGTCGAAGTAGAGAGGATATAAAATGTAGACTGGCAATGGCAAGGAAAGCGTTTCTGAAGAAGAGAAATTTGTTAACATCGAGTATAGATTTAAGTGTCAGGAAGTCATTTCTGAAAGTATTTGTATGGAGTGTAGCCATGTATGGAAGTGAAACATGGACGGTAAATAGTTTGGACAAGAAGAGAATAGAAGCTTTCGAAATGTGGTGCTACAGAAGAATGCTGAAGATTAGATGGGTAGATCACATAACTAATGAGGAAGTATCGAATAGGATTGGGGAGAAGAGAAGTTTGTGGCACAACTTGACCAGAAGAAGGGATCGGTTGGTAGGACATGTTCTGAGGCATCAAGGGATCACCAATTTAGTATTGGAGGGCAGCGTGGAGGGTAAAAATCGTAGGGGGAGACCAAGAGATGAATACACTAAGCAGATTCAGAAGGATGTAGGTTGCAGTAGGTACTGGGAGATGAAGAAGCTTGCACAGGATAGAGTAGCATGGAGAGCTGCATCAAACCAGTCTCAGGACTGAAGACCACAACAACAACAACAACATCACAAAAATATGTAATAAAAATGGGGGTTCCTATTTTTAAAAATGCAGTTGATATCTGTTTGACCTATGGGAGCGCCATCTAGCAGGCCAACCATAGCGCCATCTGGTTTCCCACTTCAAGCTAGACAAGTTTCGTTCTTTGTGGTTTCTTCGTTTGACGCCTATATCGTGAGATATTTCGCCCAGTCACTATCAATGGACCACCCTGTATATTGATAAAGTAACAGCATAATCACCTTTTCAAGTGGCAAAAAGCCTGAGATTTGGCACATTAAGTTCCACGTACAACTGAAACACTGCAAAGCATATGTCTGACCTCAGAATAAGGTTATCAAGGCATACACCAACATTGTGATGTAACCTACCACCTGGCATCACGTACGCAGCACAATGCCTTCTCCTCACCCTCATGTGGGACACCAAGGTGACACAGCTGCGAAACTGTTGCAGTTACCACCAAAGTACAACTTGGAAGAAAGCACAAGCACAGCTACATGCTTAATTTGTCTATTGGTTTGATTTTGTCCAATGAAGTGTCCAATTACCAAGTCATACATACATTATACACTATTAAAAACTAATAAGAACACTACTAAAAACAAATAAATATGATGAATAAAAACAGAAAGAGGTATGGAACACTTACCTGCTGCTCCTGAACCCATTTCAGCCTCAGACGAGAAGGATTCATCATCTCCTGACCTCCTGACACGTTCGACTGGAACATAAATGTGTAATCATACCAACTAAGAACAAAGACGGTAACATCCATAATGAAACAACATGCAGTTCACACATAAGAGAGAATTAAGAAAACTAATAGATAAATGCAAAAGACAAAAGTCAATGCAAAGCTGAATAGTTATCACACAGCAGAACTGGCATGCGTCAAAATTATGGAACAGTACCACAAAGTGAGAGCAACAGATGTCTCCTACCTGAGACTCCTATTTTAGTATTTTCTTACCCTTTTTCCTATGCCTTTTATTCTCCACAAACAATACGTTATGTTGCTCTAATTAGAAGTGTGTATAAATGTTATTTACATGCATACAAGATATGTCTTTGTACATTCAGTTATAATGGTGATTTCGTTTTTAAGCTGAAGTACTGCTAATTGCAGCTACTTTATTTCTCCAGTATTCATTTGTATCTTACATGTAATACTATTTTCTTTTTGTTTCAATTATCTGAAAATGTTTGTGTCAAAAAACTTGTATGGTTAGCTGGACACACATACAGGGTGGTCAGTAACAGTCTGAAAAGGTTGTAAGACTGTTTATGGGGAGGTTGTGCTAAGAAATAATTGTTAAGAAAAAATCCAATATATAGCACTGTTTCCAAGTTATTTAACACTGAAGTTATCCAATCAAATAACTGCACATGCAAACTCAAGCAGCCTGCCAGAGACACTGTCACAAAACTTGATCTTTGTTTGGTTTCCTTAAAGTGAACAAATATAGCTTTTGCTCACATAGCTTACATTTATCATTTCCAAAAAAAATGCTCATTTCAACTGGTAATGAGAATTTCAACAAGTGGTAACTCAATGACCCACAGTTGTCTGTGCAATACCTCATTCTGGTATACACATGTGCTTGAATTTGCACATACAATGACCTGATTTCATTGCTAAAAAAACTCGAAAACAGCGCAATTTATTGAATTTTTTTCTTAACAATTAATTCTCAGCACATCTTCCCCTGCAACACACTTACAAGCTTTTCAGACCATTTCTGACCACCTTTGAGGATATATGAAGCAATGAGAATGTGTAATAATTGTTGTTGTTATTGTTCCAAAACTCCTTGTTCCTATTTCATCCCTGATATTCAATATTTCCTAGTGTGTACTAGCTCTATGGGAGGAGCAGTTTTGAAGTTCTATGCATTCACATACATTGTTGTTCAAAATTAAAGCAACAAACCACTATTTCCCCTTCCTGAGTCTAATTCATGATACAATCATACGAACTGTCAACAGATATCTGTACACTCATGTTCTGCATGGAAGATGGCATTCCAGTCAACGAACAGCCACGCCAGCAGTGACGTCAGGGCAACCAGCAAAAGGGTTAGTATTTGTTGGGTAGCCCCACATCCACAATCGCTGTGTACACAGTGACAGACTGAGCAGTATGACACAGAGAAGACGCCCACCAGACTGCATTGAAGAAGCACAGGAAGAATGGAAGCAGGACAGTCGCAAACTGATGTGGCCCGATGGCTTAAAGTGAATCGTTCTGTTGTTTCTTGGATGTGGTGACAGTTTATAGAAACCGAAACTGTATCCCAAAGACCAGGGTAGAGTCGACCATGTGTGACACCAGAAAGAGAAACCATTATTTGGCTGTAGGGGTACAACAGTACTGCCTTAGTACCGCACAGCAACTGGCATCTGACTTTGCAACATCCACTGGCCAAGTTGTACTGATGCAAACGCCATGCAGAAGGCTTAGGCAGAGTGATCTTTGCTGTCAGAGACTTCTTGTATTCGTACCTCTAACCGTGTCTTTACAAAAGGGAACATCTTGAGCAGAGTCTTCAATATGCCACCTGGACGGTCAAACAGTGGTCCAATGTTCTTCTTACACTCTGGAGAGTGATTCTTAACAGATTTGTCTCTGGAGGGGATGTGAAATATGATTTCGGGATCCAAACATCGTAGAAAGAGACCAGTATCGAGGATGATCCCAAAAGGTGTTTGCAGGGATTATGCTGACCACTCGAACAGCTCTTCATGAAATTGTACAGGTGAATAGATAAGGTTTAACCGCTGTCAGGTATTCTGACAAGATCTTGGGACCTCATGTACGGTTGTTGCAAGGTTTGTATTGATGGACGATAATGCTTTAACTCATAGAGGACGGGTGGTTGATGTTTTCCTGGAAACAGAAGACATAATATGCATGGTGTGGCCAGCTCGCTCTTCCGACTTGAATCCCATAGAGCATGTCTTGGATGTACTGCAGGGACAGGTTGCATCAAGTCAGCATCCACCATCCAAATCCCCAAGACTCATGAGCAGCTCTGCAGGAATAATGGGCATTACTGCCACAAAGTGAGATTGATGACATAATTCGCTGCATGTCCCGTTGTTATCAGGCCTGTGTTGCTGCCAGAGGTGGCCACAACCCATACTGAGCACATTAATCAGTTGTCGGAATATGTGTGCAAATCCTTTAAGTTGGAAAGGATGTTACATGCGTTGTAGACATTTACGTTCCGTATTCTTTACACTGTTTGCACTTTACTATCACCTGTTTATACTATTTTATGGCAAAATAAATGCAATCTTGCAAAAATTCCATTTGTTGCTTTAATTTTGGACACCAGTGTATTTATACTCTGCACACCCAAATTTAAAGAACCCTGTCCTTTGCTTTGGGCATGTAATAATATGATTCATAGTCTCCACTTAAATGTAGTAAGTAGTTACAACTGTGATCAGCATTGTATTTTAAACTGCGATCAAAAAGTGCTGAATGTACTGTCCTTAGCTGCAAGATGTCAGGATGTAACATCAGGCAGTGGGGGTGGAAAGGGGCTCTGAAAGCAATGAGCATTCATTCTGTTTATGGTAGAAATGATGGCAACATGTCTTGTATAATATCACAACCTGTTAATTCAATAAATGGGTTCCATGCAAGAGAAACTTTTATTTCAAGCTATGATGACTGATATTCAGTTACTTAAAACTATTTAACAGTTATTATTTTGAAACTGTGCTAGCACTTTGTGGTCAAAAGTCAAATAATCTTCAAACATAATGAATATAAATATCTCATTCCATACAACACATTTACACCTACATTCCCTTCCTGAAACTGTTCTTTATAACAGTAGCGATCAATATATCTAAGCAGTTGTATTACTTCAGCATCTGACACATATATATATGGCACAAGAACAACTACAAACATTTAACTGAAGACCACATATACCATATATTCATTCACACATGGGTTACATAAGCTGACTTCCTGACTTAGACTGTGTAGCTGTAAACAAGATGTGCAGTTACAGCATGTTTCACCAGATTTATTTCAGTTAGGAAATAAAAAAATATAAATGAATGATACTTACCAGTGCAATTTATCTGCCAAACGGATTCCCTCCAAATTTAACATTTTTGTTCAAATAGTACGATATCTTTTGAAGCTCTGATGTAATATACAGAACATCATATTTTGTGCAGGAATAGTTTGACGAAAATAGTTTGTACTGTCTATAATAACGAATGCAATCCAAAACAGGCTATCACCACCACAATTAACATTTGAAAGTTCACTACTGCATGAACAGTTATGCATTTTCCTTCTTTTAACTCCAGTTCTAAAACAATGCTAAGACCACGAAGCACCCAAATTGACTGTATGGGGTAGGAAGCCTGTACAATACTAAGTAGGTGGCTACATTTTGGTGAATGCTATGCACATACTTCATAAACATTAGTTACAGGTTTTACATGAAAATGAAAGCAACACTGTGGTATATTGTTTCTAGAGAAAACTTGTGTAAGGCCACACAGCTATGTAGAAAACAATGACGTCACGCTAGCCTTCTTAAAGTGAGGCACTGAGCAATGGATGGACACAGACACAAGAACTGGAATATGGTAGCTCTGCTGATGAACTTTTCTTCTACTTCTTCAGAGACCATCAACACACATTCAAGAAAAATGCAGGTTTGTACACTCAGTCACTTTCTTGCAATTCATTATGGGTAATGAATGCTGTGAAGTACTTCTCACAGAGAAGCTGAACACAACGTGAGAAGTCAGCTGTTGCAGGATGTAGCCTGTCAACAGAACTCAGAATATAGTTGATAAAACTAAGATCATTGAACACCATAACCATGGAGATAATGGAGATGTGTTTGTTTCCAATAAATTTCAACACAGGTAACTCTTTATAAATAATTATCTTTGTAAGACCTTGTTGATAATATTTTCAATAAGATTTATTTTCCTCAATGTCTGCCTTTCTATGTTATTTGGGTTCACCGGACTGTACATCCTTTCCAATTTCTTGAGGCTAATTGGAAGCTATCAATGAGATTACCTCACACATTTACAACTCTTGCACTTGCCTTTTACCTTCATCTTTTAGCAAGCTTCTGTTGCAAACTATTTTCCTGCTCTTGACTTTGTTTTACAACAGTGCTCTTCTTTTATTTCCCTTATGCTGCTTTTTCTTCTTCCAGTGTGGTTATTAGAACTGTTCCTCACATAAAATGACCACTATCTATGACAACAATTATTTGTACTGCATTTATTAAAAGCAAGCAATGGAATGTCCAGGATAAAATAACAACAATATGAAAAGCTTAGATTACTACTCGCCACACAGAGGAGGCACTGAGTTGCAGACAGCCAGAATGAAAAGATGGCTAAACATTTAAGCTTCCGGACCAAAAAATCCTTCTTCTGGAATAGAACACACACACACACACATACACACACACACACACACACACACACACACACACACACACACACACACACACACACACACACACACACACACCGCGCGCGCGCGCGCGCGCGCGTGCGCAGCTACTGTCTCTGGCCACTGGGGCCCAGCTGGAGCCAGTAGCCGTGTGTACTCGAGTTGTGACTGCGCACGTGTGTGTGTGTGTGTGTGTGTGTGTTTTCTGCTTCAGACAAAGGACTTTTTACCTGAAAGCTTGCATGTTTAGCACTCTTCTCATTGTGCCTGTCTACAACACAATGCCTCCTCTAAGGGGTCAGTAGCAATCTATTGTCTGTTTTTTACTATTAATGTAATTGGATACATAAAAAATCTACTCAGCAAGCAGAGGCAGAACACACACATAAAAGAAGGTTATAATTAGGCAAGCTTTCGTAGCCAGTGGCTCCTTCTTCAGGCAGAAGGGTTAAAAGGGAAGGAAGAAGGGTGATGGAAAGGGCTGGAGAGGTCTGGGAAAATGGGTAGATTTGGAAAAATCAACTAGACTGCGAGTTAGGGGAGACTTACCAGACAGTTTGAAAAGGAAAGGCTGACTGTTGGGGAATGCAGTGGACAAAATTTGAAGATCTGAGAGCTTAAAGGTGGTTTTATCAGTAATCTCTGCCTTGCATATCACCTTGTCTTCCTCCATTAAATTCTCAAGTTTTCAAATCTCATGCGGTGCAGTTCCCAACAATGAATCTTTCCTTCTCATCTCATCCCGTAAGTCTACCCTGACCCGCGGGGTTCTCTATGACTTTCCCTAAATCTACCCCTTTTCCTAGACCTCTCCAATCAGTTTCTTTCACCCCTACTCCTTCCCTTTCAACCCTTCTGAAGGAGCCACTGGCTCCAAAAGCTTGCCTAATTATAACCTCCTTTTATGTATGTGTTTTGCCACCACTTCGTGAGAAGATTTTTTATCTATCCAATTACATTAATCTATTGTCTGTGTATTTATGAAAACCATGTTTTTATGCTTTTACATGCACAAAACGGTACTCTCATAGTGTTATCAGATTTCAATTATTCTTTATTGGTATCCATGCCTCATCAGCTCCAGTTTACTGGATTTCACCAGCATCATCTTTCACATTACTTCTGGAGAGGAGAAGAGACTTGTTATGTTTGAAAGGTACTACAGAATACGTTGACCAGTTAATGGCTACAAATTTGTTTTGAATTTTATTGACTTTCAAAAGAAATGTACTGAAAACAATAGACTTATTTTCTGATCTTCTACCAGCCTCACCCTGTATCAGTAAAGAAATTCTTTGACTCATCAAATCAAATACCTCATCAATGAGTTCCCTCCATGTCATGTGTTTCTATTTTAAATTGGGAAATATCCTGCTCACTATTCACTTAGTTTCACCATTTCATCACCACTGTAATTTGTATCTGTTTTGTAATTACAGAAATTCATAGCATAAATATTAAATTGCATAAAAAGGATTGCTTTTGTTCCACTTCCAAAGTTTACAGTTCAACTGTTACTTTTTGTTGTACTACACCTGACTATACAGATGCATGGCACTGTAGTACCTGCTGTTCTGTTGCCAAAACAATATACTGTACTTAACTTCAAAACAGTATGGTCACTTCAATAACCACCAGTAAAAAATTTGTCAAGCTGAGAAACAGTCTGGTTTCACAATGTACTGTGTCTCAAAAGATGCATTGTAGGGAGTATCTTCAGTTCAGATAAAACACTTCTTATATAATAAAGTAAGTACTCCATGACACATCCACATTCCCATTACACAAGGCCAAAAAAGTGCTAACATCAGCTACATCCTCAAGACACTACATATTTAAAAATAAAATAACTGAGGCACAATACTCAGGAAATTAGACTTAAAATTACTTGCTAAGCTTTTCAACCGTGGACATAACCTTACAAAAAAGGGCAAATGGAAAGGCAATTCAAAAGTATTCAAAAATTTCACTTAATGTACAACCAATCTTTAATTATTGATCGCATGCTCAAATATACCAATTGACAATTTTTGTATTCATGTATAAGCTACACAACAAAGCATTCTGTAAGAATCACAGAATTCACATGTAAATTGTGTACCCAGAAAAATATGTAACCTAGACTAGAATTAACAAAAATACAAGAACAACAAGAAGATGTGATTTCATGCACATGCAAGAATGAAATTGTGTAATGGCACAGTTTCCCGTCTGAGGTGTTGTAAGGGTCACTCAATAAATAAATGAAAAGAATGTACACTAAGGTCAGAAAATATGATTAAGTAATTTACCAATCTGTTGTTAATCTATAAATCAAGAGATCCTTACAAACATTTTGCCCATAAGTGTGCCTGCCATCAGTACAGTGTTACTACAACTAACAGTGAAGTAGTACATATATCACAGCACTCAGCATACCTATACAAGTTTCCATTGTTGACATAGATGAAGTGAATAAGTGTATTTCTCCATTTATAAAACGCTGCATGCAAAAGGAACAATGTAATTTAACTGCAAAGCATTTCCTTAATACAGCAAAATATCACACAATGAATTTAAAGTATACAATGCCCTTCTTATGGCGGCAGGAATATGTAGCAAGCTCTCTCAACTCAGATTATTTCCTTTCTTGTAACAGCTTAGTCTGTGCATCAGCAGAAAAAAAATGTCTACCGATCAGCATTACGGAAAAAATGAGCATGTCACTTGCTCCAAACAAGAGCTCTCTTACTAACAGCTGCAAGCTAAGGTTCTGGGAGCTTTCGTAGACAGGCAGGCAAATTAATTCCTGTCCATCTACCAGCATACCTGGCACCTTTCACCCTTGGAATACAAAAAGCAATTTTGATTTCAACAAGCATTTTAATTCATACTGAGTCCCAGGAAGCAAAGCTCATCTACTAAGCAAAGTTTACCAAAACTGTATGTGAGATTCAACTGTGGCATATTCCTACTCAAGCAAGAAGGCATACAGAAAATATTTATGATTTGAATATATCATCTGAAATAAGTAAAATGTGCAATTTTCTGGTATCATTCAGTGCACAATTAGGACAGTAAATTATTCAACATTTTGTACACATTCCTAGGCACAGGATTCCATATTACACACCAGTATCTTTACATTGTCTTTAATTTCAAACTGCATTGTTTGATGGATAGCAAATACAGAGTACTGGGCATAATAACATGTCAACCCTGGCAGACAACAATCATTAACTTCTGGACTGCGGAGCTGTTACATAAATATCTAGTCTGCAGAAGACAATAATGTGTTTCAATTTCTAGAAAAAGGCAAAAAGCAAGGAAAAGATATGAGGCTCTTCAATGTGTGGGGAATGAGCCAGTTTGATCTAGTATAGAATAGATGTTCTCAAACGTCCTAACACAAACAGCAGGTGAAAACTTCACACCCTTGCCCACAAACTGAAATGATATTACTGATTTTTAAAAATGTCTGTACATTTAGCACGTAACACACATCACATGTCAACTTGTCCTACAAAACAGTTCTGCTTATTCAGTGTCTTAGAGGAGTCATACTGTATGTGTTCTGTACGTGTTCTGTTGAAATGGATAAATTGTAATAACGTGTCAATGCAATTTTGTTTTGTTTTAGATGGTCCACTAACAACAACAATTAATTCAATCACATACTGAGTCTCTTCCTTTATGTTCAATAGTTAGTATACAAATAGGGGAATTCAAACATTCTTGCATTTGTCTTAAAGACAGTCCACATCACGGATTTCCCAAAACCACAACCACAGATAACAATGCCGAAACTCTGCACAATTAGGCATGACACACTCAATGATTAAGATGTCAGAAAGAGATATGTACACTTGAAGAATTCAGAAAGCTTCATGCAGAGCTGAACCACAGTTCAGGAAGTTGGTGACAAGTAAAATGTCAATACCAACTGCATACTATGATTTATTTAAAATTAGCGATTACCTAGTGTGTGTCGCAATGCCACTGCAATGTCACTCAAAGAAAAAGAGTGTTTGTGTTTAAATTCTGTTTAATGAAGTACTTCTGGGCACACAATATTTTTTGTTTTTCCATCTGGTTCATGCACAAATATATTAGAAAGTTTTTCCAACGTGCGAGTGGGCAACATACAGCTACCCCTCTGAGAAGCATGAATTTCCCAAACTGAATCCACGCACTGATAGTGAGTGTCCCTGTTCTTTACTGATGGCCAATGCAAATGAGAGTCACACCGAAAACGGCAAATGTTTGAATTTGAATGTCATACCTATCAGAATCATTGGATATATGGCATCAGTATACTTTCTACAGCAAATTGTGCAATTAAAATTGGAGGTTAAGTGATACTGTTTATCATATTTTTCATTGAAAGCTTGGCATCACTGCACATTTGTGATAAATTTATTTTTGGAAGAATAATTGTATGGCAGCAGGTCTGACAAATCAAGTGAATTCAAGAATTCATTTGGATAACTGACAATTCATCCTGATTCATTACAGTATCGATGGACAGAGACGCTGTCACTTCATCCGGTATTGTGCACCATAGAACATTTGACCCATCTGATGAGTCGACACAATTGGAGACTTTTATCTGTTTCAGGATGTTCACCAATATTGCAAACAGTGTCTCAGTGACTTCCACATTCCACAGTAATTTCAGTGTTGAATGTGCCATATGGCCACCTTCTAGGAGAGTTTCTGCAATTCCAAATGATGGTGTTGCCAGTGGAATATTTTTTCATGTCCATATGGTTGCTAAAACAAGTGGAATGTGCCGCCTAGGGCACCTAGGAAATACATTCTGCTGCTCTGGCTTGTAACTGCATGCATAGTTCTGTCACATGCTATGCGTTTTTCTGGAACCAATTTGAGATTATTCATCTTAGCAAATGTACCCAAATCATAGACAGCAAATTATGTTTCTTGTTGCATATCACAATTAAAACTGTCATTTTCTATCAATTCGGTGCAACTGTTCCCAACTGTACCAGTACTTTTTTTAGTGTTTAACATGCATAAATGTCCTTAGTTGGAACAAATGCTTCATTATAGACATTTGGTGTGAATTAAATGTCCAGATTTTGATCTGCAGCATGCAAATAATACAGAATGTCTTCTCTCCTGTAGTCTTTGTATTTTATCCAAAGATCTTTTGAACTGGATGGGAAGCATGTAGTGAACATGATTGCAAATAATGTGTGTACATTATGAGCAGTATTTGGAGGATCAGTGGGTGAACTATGCCAAGGTACATCATCTTTTCAATGAGATTTAATTCTTGGCAAGCTTCATGATAAGTGACACATACTTGACTGTTTGCTGTTCTCAATTCTTGGAAGGATGTCAGGTCATATACTTGATTAACAGCAATCACAACATTGAAACTTGCTCATTGACTCAACCCATGTGTAGTATGTTGCTACTTCAGAGTAAAGGAGCATCTTAACAAACATATTGTCCTTGCACAATGAGAAAAATGCAGTTGACATTGTTGAAGTTTGTGATAACACACTTGCATGTGCATTTTCTGTTGCGAAGTACACACGCTGTCCATTTTCAAAGATGCACTGACAAATGAACAGTGACAAATGATAACATGTTCCATACTGCTTCTCTGTAACTAATGTAGCATCCCAGTTGATAATGGTGGATTTCAATGACAGAAACTATTGCCTTCCCATGCCAAAACTCCTGTATCACTTCTTCTGTCTATATATTTGCAAATGTACTGGACCCATTTCACCAAATTGAAATACTTGACACTGATGTGTGGTACGTACACATTCAAGAGTAACAGTGAATATGGTAAAACCCAACAATTTTTTAGTTCAACATCACTGTTTTGTGTTTTAGGAGAGGCGGTTTTGCTGACATCTTCATTTGACCATTGATGATAGAGTGGATACCCCTCACTGCCAGTGAAAGTTTCAGCAAGCAAGCCTCTTGGGTATCATTTCGTACATTTCACATCACACGTGCTGGGTGAATAGTTCTTGAGTAAGCCACATGGCCCACATAATATGTTTTGATGACGACTTCAAATAACATTACAAAATGGAGCCACAACTTGTGTAATATGTATTGATGTCAGCTATATATTATATTACTGACACACGAAAGCGTGTGCTGGGCTGGGGTTCAAACCCATATCCTGGGGTAGTTACATCTTCCACTCAAGGGTGCATTGACAGTATATATCTCGTGAAGCAGGCACAAAAGTGTGCCTTTTAGATCTGTGTTTACCGCTGTGTTAGTGAGTGATCTTTTATATGGCAAAAAGAAATTGTTTCTCAGATTTGGAAAAACAGCAGCTGCTTTAGAAAGTGATGATAATTTAAGTGACTGTTTTCAAGATATGGATGTTGAGGCTAGTGAGAGTGACTTTGATTCAGAAACATCTGATAACAATACACTACTGCATGGTACCTAGTGCATTTGTGCATGCTAGTTCAGTTTGTGATGAATATTTGTTCAATGGTGGTAGTGGCACAGCTGTGCCTCTAAAAATTTATGTGGTGATTTGTTTTGTGTGTTTTGTGGATGATGCTTTGTTCAAAATAACAGATGCACTTCAAGGCACAATGGGTCATAGCTTCTCACCACCATTTAGCAGCATGCTCACAGTTCACAGTTGGCAGGATACTACAAATGATGAGGTAATAACACTCATTGGAATGCTCACACTTCAAAGAATTCTTCACAAACTAGGACACAAGATGTATTTTTCAAACAAAATATCAGTTGACACATCTTTCTCCAGGAAACCGATGAGTGAAAAGTGGTTTCATCTTTTAGTAAAATTCTTCTACTTCGCTGGCAATATCTTGTATGATCTATTAGGCATTATCAGCAGAAAACTGTTCAAAATCCACCTGATTTATGGGGCACCTGTGGTATAAATTCAGATCAGTATACATGCCAGAAAGGAACTTCACCATTGATGAGTCATTGTGGCTCTGGAAAAGACAGCTAGGATGGAGGCAATTTATTCCATCAAAGTGCAGCAGATTTGGCATCAAATTTCATGAACTATGTGAAAGCATCTACAGGTATATATGGGACTTCACTGTTTACACTGGAAAGGGCACTAATTATGGTAGCCACTATCCTTAAGATACAATAACCTCTTGAATTGTTTTGGAGCTTGCATGTGATCTACTTGGGAAAGGCCACTGAATTTATCTTTGTCAATTGGTACACCAATCCAGATTTTGTGGACGAACCAAGCGTACATAACGTACAGAGGCAAGCAGGTGGTAATTAAATGGGAGGACAATAGAGAAGTTGTTATGGTCAGCACCTTCAATGACGATACATTTTTAAATGTAAACTTGAAGAAGGAAACTGTTCAAAAGCCACGTGTTATCGCTGATTACAACAAGAATATGGGAGGCGAGGACAGGTGCAGGTAGCAGTTGCACAGCTATCAGATGGCCAGGCTATAAAAATATTATCAGGAGCTTTTTTGCCAACTGCTGGACACTGCATGCTTCAATGCATAAGTTCTATACCAGAAGCATTGTGGCAAACAAAGCAGAATGAGCTTTATGTTTAGTCTTGGTGAATAGATGATCATATCTTCACCACAACAAGGGGCATCAGTAGGACGCCCACCTTGAGCTCTGAAGGCAACACGCCTTACAACCACGTATTTTCCAGACATTCTGTCGACCACAACAAAGAAAAGACCAACAAGGAGGTGTGTGTTGTGCACAAGAAAATGCCTTCACTAAGAGACATCATACTGGTGTGCATGATGTGAAGTTTAGTTGTGTGCAGCACACCATTTTAAAATGTTTCACACTGAAAACTTGCTGTATTGTGAAAATAAATTTTCGTTAAGTTCTGCAATATATTTTCCCTGCCAGTATCAATTTAAATTCAAAAACAAAAACATGAAGGAAAGCTTTCATGTGTGAGAAAAGTACACAATACCACTGGGCCATAGCGCACTGGCACATATCTCCCGCTGAGGAAGAGGCGTGCACAGGCGAACTACCCACTTAACAGATTAATGTGACTGGCAGTATGACCACTTTGCTCAGTTCATTGGGATTCATAATGTCAACCTCAAGTAAATGAAAGTGCTGCTCAGAACACAACTTGTTTTTTTATCAAATCTAGAAGTCATTTGGTTTCAGTTTTCACACACATATTGACAATTCACCTAGGAACCAAATGTCAATATTTCAAGGTATGAATTTAAGTGTCCTCACAAGTCATCAATCAATGTGAAAAGTAAGTCATTGCACAGACTTTGTTATTCGTTTCCTCGTCTGTTTGTGGATTTCTCAATTTGATGTTGAAAAAATTGGTGTGATATATATTATCTAATGTCAATTGGAATTTCTCTACTGACATCACTTAGTATGTTACACACAACTAAAATGTTGCTGTTTGTATTTTATTCAATTCAATAATGGCATATGTGTGCACTTGATACTAAACTATAAGAAATATACACATTTGTTGAAATGATTCATGTGCCACTTATTGTCAATTTGTTGCACTAATTCAGAAACCTCCATGGCCTTGCACACAATGTCTCTCCAAAGTTTTATTGCAATCAGATAAATGGTAGAAAAACAATTGTAAGATAACAAGGTAGCACATACCAAAGACAAGCCAGAATGTTAAAATATACACAGTTACACACATATGTAACTCAGTCAACAAACTTGGTCAAGAGTTTTGTACAAAATCTGAATAGGGAATATATACGTATAATGCCCAGTGGAACATTCTCCAGCACCAGATTCACAAAATATACATACTATGATTAAAAGTATCATCAACACAAGCACCTGAACAGCAAATTAACAAACATGAGAATGAAGTCTTTTGCAATGGCACTTTTGTATAAAACATTCTCAAACTTCATGCCCCATCAATTTAGAGTAAAACATTGAGCTTTCGATGATTACCTTCACACTCTTCATCAGGAGCAAGTGACTATCAAAACTGTTGCTGTGGTGGCCTTACAGAGCCCATAGACAGCTTCTGATTGATCAGTAATTACATTACGCTACCACAGATCGTGTCAATGTCTGTGTTGGTGAAACCACCATTCCTGTCATAGCATATATCTCTGCCCCTTTCTGCACCGAGTGCTCGTTTCCATGCAGATACGATCTGCGTGGTGCAGGGAAGCGAGATGATAGGTGGACAGTTTCAAGAACCCCGTCCTCTGTTTGTGGAATACATATAGTGCTTGGATGACCTCTGTCCATTACTTGTGGATAAGATTACTGGTTTCAGATCAAGACCGTGAAGGACCTGTGTATTGAACTTAAGCATCACACATGGTTACAGTAACTGAGCAAATCTGCTATTGTAGAAAACTGTCATGGCACTGGTCATGCAATGGAATACAACAACATAGAGATTTTGGCATACATTTCCAGCTACTGGGATAGTGTTATTAAGGAAGCATTGAAATTAAAGCAGTAAGTAATCTTATAAATAGAGATGGAGCTTTATGATGAAATTCTGTGTGGAATCCTCTATCCATTAATAAAAAAACAGAGGGAAAAATTAATGCTACCTCACACCAACTGGTTAATTATTTTCACTAACTTCTGAAGTGTGGTGGCACACTAGTGTTTACACAGTGTGTGTGTGTGTGTGTGTGTGTGTGTGTGTGTGTGTGTGTGTGCGCGCACGTGCTGACATCGCTCTGCGAATTGAGGTTTCAAATTCCTTTGCAAAGTGCTTACATGCTGCAGTTTTGCGTTGAAATTGACAGGGCGAGCTCCTGTCGAATTATGGGTGGTTGTCAACAAAGTCACCTGGTTGTATTCGTGCAAGTTATTTGAACATTTTGTACCGTGTTTATTACCTTTTTTCTGTGATTAACACACTTTCTCTTCATGTTTATCAACAGTAACTTCCTTCCTTTGTTTGCTGGCCTTGTTTTTTCATCGCTAACCTCTTCTCTTTGTTTGCATATCACCTTTTTCTGGTCTGTGATTATTCTTCCCCATTTTTGGACAACCCACAAGATTTTTTGATGGTTTTTTGAGGCTCGTTGACAATTTTAGTCTACCTGTTGACAGTTTTCTGGGTTTTGTTGACATTTTTACTCTGTTTGTTGATAATCTTTACTTTTCTTGGTTATTATTAATGTTTATAGAATGTTGTTCAAATTTTTGTGATCTTATTTACTTTGTGCATCAATATGTACACAGTACATAGTAACTATTTTTCCTTTTAAAATGGTCAACTACCGATTATTATCCATTCCATACATTTCCAGCTATAATTCCCTCTTTTTGTAGAGGTTCCAAACTCATTTGACAACTGTTTCTCTTAAACTGTCACTTTTACCCGCATACTATCTCCTTTTACTACATACCTCATCAAGTTCCCTAATTTTACATCTCAAAACTGAGACTTCTTCTGTAAATATGCCCTTGCAATAAAATAACTACACTGTCACATATCTTTTCTTCACCATGTTTGACTTTCAGCACTGCTCATATCAGTAAATAAGAATAATTAATAAGGTGGGCCCTCTCAATATAGGGTTTGAAGGACCTGTTACCCCTTTTTGAAATTTCTTAACTGATCCTTCTTCCCCACTGTAAGAAAGAACAAATTGTTCCTACAGCTAGGAGATGGTACATCCAGACAGAGGTGTCCCCCCCTCCCCCTTATTTGTAACAGTACACACTAGGGATCAAAAATATTACAGTCAGTCATATAAAATGTTTAATATTGCTACATAATGATATGGTCTGCTGGACTCAGTGATGAGAAAGCAATCATGACAATCTCATGACAATAATACTCCTGACAGTTTAAATCTTTAATGAAATGCATGGGTTAGGGTTTCGGTTCTGCACAGCACAAAATTGTAAGCTCTCAATAACCTTAACACAGCATATATTTCACTAGAATTAAGCAGTTACAATCAATTCCAGTATTTGTTTCTGACTGCTGACATTTTAGCTTGAGAATCATACTGTGTATATATTTTATGAAATTTTGAAGACTGAATCTTTTGATAAGTTCAGAATGATAATGATAAATAGCTATTATATTTAAAAATAATTATTAAATCACTCTTAAATAAATTTTGACAATACTGAAGACTTTCTCTTTTGGTATTATTTGCCATATATTAAATACTTGAAATTTTACCACAACAATTATACACTAAAAATATGTGTTCATTCCAATAAAGTATGTGAATGCAGAAGAGCACGTCTGAAACATATGATGGCTTCCTTCTAGAGAGAGAGAGAGAGAGAGAGAGAGAGAGAGAGAGAGAGAGAGAGAAGAAGAAGAAGAAGAAGAAGAAGAAGAAAAGAAGAGAGGTGAGCAATTGCCTATCTCTATTTCTTGTTCATTGTCTACATTCCACATTAAATTAAACTGGAAACCCAGATTATTTGTTCTGATTACATTTAATTTCTGGTAAAGTGTCAAATACATGCTAAGTTTAGCCAAAACAACTATCAAAAATCGGGAAAAATTGTTTTCAAAGTTCCTGATGTTACCTGTAAAGGAAAAAATAAAACTGTTTTGTTTCTTTCTTAAATAATGTAAATGTAGAAGAAACAAACAGAGAAGAGATATGCCAAAACTCATTTTTCCATGGAACTCCTTTGAAGCACATAGAAAAGAAGTTCCTGATGAATATTTGTTTAATCACCCATCAAATTCAAATAGAGCACTGTGCTTTTACATCTCATTTGCCTCAGAGACTATTAACACCGCACGATTATTTTTGGACAAGACATTTGATGTTGGAGGCTAAAACAACTGTTCAATGTACCAGAGAAACAAATGATTCATTTTTAGTAAAGAGGAATGTATGCCCTGTTTAATGCTGAGGACAATACACAGGTAAATGGACCTTCTGTAAAGAGCAGACACAGAATACATCTTTTCAGCAGAACATCCTGTGTATTCTTGAAGCGCATGTGCCTCTTTTGAGCTCACATATCACTAAACCAATAAGCCCTTACACAATGTGGCTACCTATGCTGTAACTCGCTCTGACAGTGACAATGAGCTATTGTAGCTGTCAGTGAAGACTTACCTACAGCTCCCACCAACAGTGATGCTGCAGACTGCAAGCAGTCACTGCAACCAGTGCTCTCAAAAGAAGCCTGGATAACACATCATATTACTTGACGGGGACCCCTTACCATTGACCGACTGTAACTGTGTTACTGTTACCCCAAGCAGCTATTGTCTCCTCTGAATGCTTGCAAGGAACATTCAATTCATCAGCCACAATCTGTTGACATCCTTGGGTTAAACTCTGGACTTTGTATGGACTCTGTTTCCATCCGGTTGTATTCTATCATTTGTTATGTCGAATTTACATGTGTTTGTAGTATCTGTAACTCTCTACTGTGTGGGTATATTTCACCCAACAAATTATGCTCATAATTACAGACTTCAACAGAAGAGACGAGTATTTCCGAACTCTCAGTGAATCGATAAAACAGGCAACTAGGAACTAGAAATTATGAATCATTGGCTCCTACAACAGCAGTAACAATGACAGCTTGATCAGCAATTACAGCAGGAATTATGACAGCTGGAATAGCAACTACTGGACCAACAACAACAGAAATTCACCTTACTACAGCTTGCTTGCCCACCTGTAATGAGACACCAGTACTGCCACTTCTATCTTTTCAAGAGGGTGTTGAAGAATAAGAGACTTATTTATAGCACCTCAACTATCAATTCACTACTTTCCACGTAAACAATTCAAACGGAAAATGCTATTTTTCTTGTTTCATGGACTTCGCGTAGTGTGTTGGGGTTGCTCAATAAGTTGTTCTCCACAGAAAATTCTGATAGTTTGTCTTTTGCTGAATTTTGTAACCTGTTGAGGATCATTACGGATGTCAATCCTGAATGGTGTATGCTAGGTTGGAATTTTAACAGAATTTTAAACAACAGTCAGAAACCTGTAAAGACTGAGTCACTGATTTTCAGGGTCTTAGTCACAGTTGTGCTTGTGTGTGCTCAGACAACACACATTGCACAGCGTATGCCTACTCCATGAGTTGGGACTTGCTTCATTAATATTTGCCTGATAAGGAAGTGCGCGAACAGGCTTTATGGTATTTGGATCTATTCTTAGGCAAGGTCCTTAAAATTGTTCAGGCTTTCAAATTCCCAGAGGAAACTGAAAACCGGTGGGAAGCTAAGTCTGCAGTATCCGCAGTCCCCACAGGTTCAGTTGGAAAAAACTTCCCACAAGCACACTAGGAAATTTTAGGCACACATGGACCACTCCTGTAAACATGCTAGTCCCTACCAATGTCGTTTCCCTAAGCACAATATGCTACCCTCATTACTCATGCTACCAACATGTTCCCAGAACCGATCGCGGTCCTCTGGTTTGGAGCCGAGTGGAAGGCTTAAACCAGAGGCTCAGACGATTCTGTGGAAATCTGGGGTGCAAATTTCTCGACCTCCGCTATCGGGTGGAGAAATGTAGGGTCCCCCTGAATAGGTCAGGCGTGCACTACACGCCGGAAGCGGCTACAAGGGTAGCGGAGTACGTGTGGAGTGCACATGGGGGTTTTTTAGGTTAGAGAATCCCCTCCCTAGGCCCGACAAGACGCCTCCTGAGACGCGGCAAGGTAGGAGTAGGCAAAATGCAACAGTGAATAACAATATTAATGTGCTAATAGTAAACTGCAGGAGCGTCTATAGAAAGGTCCCAGAACTGCTCTCATTAATAAACGGTCACAATGCCCATATAGTACTAGGGACAGAAAGTTGGCTGAAACCAGACGTAAACAGTAATGAAATCCTAAACTCAGATTGGAATGTATACCGTAGAGACAGGCTGAACAGTGAAGGGGGAGGCGTGTTTATAGCGATAAGAAGTGCAATAGTATCGAAGGAAATTGACGGAGATCCGAAATGTGAAATGATTTGGGTGAAGGTCACGGTTAAAGCAGGCTTAGACATGGTAATTGGATGTCTCTATAGGCCCCCTGGCTCAACAGCTGTTGTGGCTGAGCACCTGAAGGATAATTTGGAAAATATTTCGAGTAGATTTCCCCACCATGTTATAGTTCTGGGTGGAGATTTTAATTCGCCAGATATAGACTGGGAGACTCAAACGTTCATAACGGGTGGCAGGGACAAAGAATCCTGTGAAATTTTTTTAAGTGCTTTATCTGAAAACTACCTTGAGCAGTTAAACAGAGAACCGACTCGTGGGGATAACATATTAGACCTTCTGGTGACAAACAGACCCGAACTATTTGAAAAAGTTAACGCAGAACAGGGAATCAGCGATCATAAAGCGGTTACGGCATCGATGATTTCAGCCGTAAATAGGAATATTAAAAAGGGTAGGAAGATTTTTCTGTTTAGAAAAGGTGACAAAAAGCAGATTTCAGAGTACCCGTTGGCTCAACACAAAAGTTTTGTCTCAAGTACAGATAGTGTTGAGGATCAGTGGACAAAGTTCAAAACCGTCGTACATTATGCGTTAGATGAGTATGTGCCAAGCAAGATCGTAAGAGATGGAAAAGAGCCACAGTGGTACAACAACCGAGTTAGAAAACTGCTGCGGAAGCAAAGGGAACTTCACAGCAAACATAAACATAGCCAAAGCCTTGCAGACAAACAAAAATGACGCGAAGCGAAATGTAGTATGAGGAGGGCTATGCGAGAGGCGTTCAATGAATTCGAAAGTAATGTTCTATGTACTGACTTGGCAGAAAATCCTAAGAAATTTTGGTCTTATGTCAAAGCGGTAGGTGGATCAAAACAAAATGTCCAGACACTCTGTGACCAAAATGGTACTGAAACAGAGGATGACAGAATAAAGGCCGAAATACTAAATGTCTTTTTCCAAAGTTGTTTCACAGAGGAAGATTGCACTGTAGTTCCTTCTCTAGATTGTCGTACAGATGACAAAATGGTAGATATCGAAATAGACAACAGAGGGATAGAGAAACAATTAAAATCGCTCAAAAGAGGAAAGGCCTCTGGACCTGATGGGATACCAGTTCAATTTTACACAGAGTACGCGAAGGAACTTGCCCCCCCTTCTTGCAGCGGTGTACCGTAGGTCTCTAGAAGAGCGTAGCGTTCCAAAGGATTGGAAAAGGGCACAGGTCATCCCCGTTTTCAAGAAGGGACGTCGAACAGATGTGCAGAACTATAGACCTATATCTTTAACGTCGATCAGTTGCAGAATTTTGGAACACGTATTGTGTTCCAGTATAATGACTTTTCTGGAGACTAGAAATCTACTCTGTAGGAATCAGCATGGGTTTCGAAAAAGACGGTCATGTGAAACCCAGCTCGCGCTATTCGTCCACGAGACTCAGAGGGCCATAGACACGGGTTCACAGGTAGATGCCGTGTTTCTTGACTTCCGCAAGGCGTTCGATACAGTTCCCCACAGTCATTTAATGAACAAAGTAAGAGCATATGGACTATCAGACCAATTGTGTGATTGGATTGAGGAGTTTCTAGATAACAGGACACAGCATGTTATTCTCAATGGAGAGAAGTCTTCCGAAGTAAGAGTGATTTCAGGTGTGCCGCAGGGAGTGTCATAGGACCATTGCTATTCACAATATACATAAATGACCTGATGGATGACATCGGAAGTTCACTGAGGCTTTTTGCAGATGATGCTGTGGTGTACCGAGAGGTTGTAACAATGGAAAATTGTACTGAAATGCAGGAGGATCTGCAGCGAATTGACGCATGGTGCAGGGAATGGCAACTGAATCTCAATGTAGACAAGTGTAATGTGCTGCGAATACACAGAAAGATAGATCCTTTATCATTTAGCTACAAAATAGCAGGTCAGCAACTGGAAGCAGTTAATACCATAAATTATCTGGGAGTACGCATTAGGAGTGGTTTAAAATGGAATGATCATATAATGTTGATCGTCGGTAAAGCAGATGCCAGACTGAGATTCATTGGAAGAATCCTAAGGAAATGCAATCCGAAAACAAAGGAAGTAGGTTACAGTACGCTTGTTCGTCCACTGCTTGAATACTGCTCAGCAGTGTGGGATCCGTACCAGATAGGGTTGATGGTGGAGATAGAGAAGATCCAACGGAGAGCAGCGCGCTTCGTTAGAGGATCATTTAGTAATCGCGAAAGCGTTACGGTGATGATAGATAAACTCCAGTGGAAGACTCTGCAGGAGAGACACTCAGTAGCTCGGTACGGGCTTTTATTGAAGTTTCGAGAACATACCTTCACCGAAGAGTCAAGCAGTATGTTGCTCCCTCCTACGTATATCTCGTGAAGAGACCATGAGGATAAAATCAGAGAGATTAGAGCCCACACAGAGGCATACCGACAATCCTTCTTTCCACGAACAATACGAGACTGGAATAGAAGGGAGAACCGATAGAGGTACTGAAGGTACCCTCCGCCACACACCGTCAGGTGGCTTGCGGAGTATGGATGTAGATGTAGATGTAGATTAGTAAGCTACTTGTTTTTCATACAGCATTCAAGGTCACACTACCAGTGTGTGTCAGTTATTTGTACACAGCAGCAAAGGTATAATGAAGCATTCTGGGTGGAATCCCTGTTCTACCATTTCCTCCTCTGATAGATCTAATTCACATATGGCTAGTGAAGCAGTGCACACTATTGAAATTTTAACTCATCCAGAAATGTATAAACCTGTAAAAACATTACTGACACTACAAGTGAATTGCTTTGATGTCCCTTTTCTACTTGATACTGGTGCATTCTCTTCTATCATAAATAAAACTACCTACGTTGTGTTATGTTCCCCTACACAAAAACCATTTCATATGATTATCACTACATATAGTAGTCATGAAATACACATTAAAGATTTTTTTACTACAGAAGTCTCTCGTAAAAACCTTTCAAGGAAATTTTCAATCTTAGACATTAATTCTGGTAGTATGGAAAACATATTTGGGTTGGATACATTTGGTTTTTCCGTTTTGGAAAATATGTGTTTGGTGTCAACTGAGATTCCATTCCAAGGCATAGAAGATGTAACTAATTCATATTCTGATCTGTTCACTCCTGGGTTAGATAGGGCTATGGACGTGAAAGGAAATATTCATTTAAAACAGGTATCCATGCTTTGCTTCTCAAGGATGCACCAGATCCCACACATCCTACAGGACACAGTTAAACTGGAATTGGACAGACTGGAGAACACTGAAATGATTGCCCCTGTCTCATCAAGCCAATGGACCTTTCTCCATGTGACCAGTGGGCCTTTCTCCATGTAAAAAAAACTGGATAGTTCTCTCCGATTATATGGTGATTTTAAAGCCACTAATACAAAGGAGTTTGTCATGCTTTTCCAATTGGGTGCTCAGAAGACTGTTATACGATGGTGACTGTTAGATTAATGTTACATTAATGGAGGTTTATTTGCAGGTACTTTGGCCTCTCTACCAGTACGACCAGCAGCTCTTTGATACCAGGTGGTTGTAATTAAAGTGCAGCTCTCAAAAAGGTCCAGTGTGGGTTGTAATTGCCGTATGGCAGCAAAACTTGATTTGCTAATGTGTTAATGCAGAACCGATTTACACTGAAAAAAAAAAGTTCAATTTTGACCTCCAGGTGCAAATCTGACTCTGTATACTGTTTGTATGATGGTATGACATCCACACTGTCATTTGACAAGCCATAACGTGAGTGAACAGTACAGCTATCGAGAAGAGAGAGCTGTTAATGAAACTGCTGTGTGTGAACAGCAGCAATTACAGTGCTGCACTGAAAGCGCATCACTGACTAAAAGGTCTGAAGACACACCCAATTTCATTAAACGGTTTAAAGAAGATGATAAGGAAATTCAAAACCACAGGGGAGCTTGGTGTGGCATCTGGAAGAGGAAAGCTTTCCTATCCTGTTGGAAGTTATTGATGAGGTTGCTGTTGCTGTAACTGACCATGCGGCATGTGCTCCGGTAGTGCTAGTGCTTGTGTAGTGTCATGAGAATTGTCTATCCTACGCTAAACAGTACGGAAAGTATGTGGTCTATTCTACACTGGTACCTGTATAAGATCCAGACAGAGTAGCAACTGTAACCTCATGGACCGCAGAAATGTTCTGAATTTGCTCTTCAGTTTGTGGCATGGATTGATGATGAGATGTGGCTGGGCAATATTCTATGCAGTGATGAGGCTCATTTTACATGACATTTTGCAGTAGCACACAGAACTACCAAATCTGGGATACTGTTAAATCATGTCTTGAACACGAAGACCAATTTCACTTGCCATATGTGACTGTGTAGTGAGGATTCACACTTTTATTCTCGGTCCATTCTTCTTTAAAGAGAATACAACAAGAGAGCCTGTCAGGTGTACTGTGAAGTCTGCACATTATTGAGACAACCTTATACAGCATGTGACTCCTGCTTTGGAATAGCGCAATTCTTGTTTTCATGGAAGATGGACCAACACCTGATGTTGCTCGCCCAGTGAATGATCTGCATTATGCAACGTTTCAGAATGGTGTTATCTCCAGAGGTTTTCCTTATGCATGACCTGTAAGATCACTTGATCTGATTCCAAGTGAATTTTAGCTCTGATGGTATCTAAAACAGTACTTTTACCATGGACATGTTCTGTCTGTAACTGAGGGAAAGCTAGTATACAGGATCATGTTGTTTGAATTCCAATGGAACTGCTGCAAGTAACTGCTGATTACATTATTTTACAGATGTAGTACCTCATCAACATCTCTGGTGCTCATATTGAACAAATTGTTTAAGTTGGTTAATAATAAAATCAACATTTTGTTTCTCTACTTGATTGACCTTTTGTGCCCATGTCCCACTCTTAATTAATTATATGTGGATCATTTCTATACATCTTTCTTGCATTGAACAAATTGTTTAAGTGTTGGTTAATAATAAAATCAACATTTTCTTTCTCTACTTGGTTGACCTTTTGTGCCCATGTCCCACTCTTAATTAATTATATGTGGATCATTTCTATACATCTTTCTTGCATTCACACCTGCAGATTTGCACCTGGTAGCCAAAATTGCAACTATTTTTGTGTGTAAATCAGAGTCATAAGACAATTGCAACCCAGACTGGACCTTCACGAATAGCTGCACTTTAATTATAACTACCCAGCACTTCTTGTACCTGGTAGTATTCCAGCACTATCTGGAACAAATTGTACAGGACATTCCTTTGTGCAACAATTATCTGGATGACAATATTTTGAAAAGGATAGATAGCTACCCACCATATAGTGGAGATGACAAGTTGCAGAGAGGCACAACAAAAAGACTGTTAAACAAGTAAGCTTTCAGCCAAGAAGGCCTTCAGCAGAATGAGACAAAACACACATGTACGTGCTTGTGTATTCTAATTCAGATGAAGGCCTGTTTGGTCAACAGCTTACTTGTTTTACAGTATTTTTGTTGTGTCTATCTGCAACTCACCATCTTTGCTAT
Source organism: Schistocerca cancellata (assembly GCF_023864275.1). NCBI lineage: Eukaryota > Metazoa > Arthropoda > Insecta > Orthoptera > Acrididae > Schistocerca > Schistocerca cancellata. The sequence goes on along the minus strand of NC_064627.1, from coordinate 595,741,588 downwards.
ATGGTGAACACCAACCTATCCTTTTGATAAAACTGTCATTATTCCATCTTCAAATGTAACATCCAAAGTGAAAATTTTTTCAGCAATCCATTGAATACTTTGGTTTCTGATCAACTGGTGGACATCTGTCCCACCAAGCAGCATGTGCATGCCACAGGAAACATGCCCAGACCCCATAATCTCAAGGATCTGCAATCCTCTATAGAAAAAAATCAACTACTATGGCCTTCTTGTTTCCAATGTTGCAAAAGTATCCATCCCACTCAACATCTTGCGACTGAAAGGAGCTAAATTTGACTAGTCTTATGAGCTTTTCTAACCCTTAAGCAAGTTCTACCTGGCACCACATCTCATCCCATTTTCACCATGACAGCCTCTTCTTCTTGTTACAGATGCCTCGCAGCATGGGGTGGACGGGGTGCTATCCAATAAGGGAGCTGGTAATTTTGCACATCCTGTTCATTTCAGAGACTCTAAACTCTGTCCAATGGAACTACTCTATGATTGAAAAAGATAACTGGTTATCATTTATGCAGTTAAGAAATTTCTAATTATATTTAAAGTGTAAAATTCCAGATGCTAACAGACCGTAAGCGTTGACTGGTCCACATTCCAGTCTCCTGGAGAGAAAAGCACTAAAACTGCAATGGTGGACGTTTTTGTTATCAGCACATACTGTAAATATGACATCACCTACAAGCCAACAAGCCAATGCCGAAGCCCTGATGATGTTTCCAGCACGCCCAAATCCTGAATTTCATACTCAGGAAGTTGTCATGTTTCAGCTGGATTCTGATTCATCGCTAGCCCTTAACAATTTTGCTCTCAACATGCAATGGACATGACACAGATGAGGGCAGACCCTACTGTCTGTAGAGTTGCCAAATGAATTAAGTGAGGATGGCTTCAGCATTTATCCTTGACGGTGCATAGTCCACTCAAAACACTCCTGGTTCTGAGATGGTGTTCTCATTCTGAAAATGGAACACGAACAGCCTAGTCTTGTCAGTCTTTCAATTCTGCATGTCAAGAGCGCTTGTGTTCCTATATACCGGTCACTGGGGCATATTCCACACAAAACATCTGGCACACCATCACAAATATTGGCCATCTGTCGACAAGGATATAGTGACCATAGTTCGATCCTGTACCACTTATGCTCAGCACCTTTCTGCACCATCCAGGGTACTCTCGCTCTGGCCCCTGTTAGACCAATGAGAGCATCTCCGCATTAACTCCACACGTCCTTTATTTGATAAGACGTGGCTCGCTGAGGTGGACTCGTACTCCAAATTTCTGTATGTCACCCCAAGTGGTCCATGACAACGATGAACATGATCGTGGCCCTTTTGTAAATCTTTGCTACTGAGAGCCTTCTGAAGTCCACTGTTTCAGACAATGGTCTCCAGTTTGCTTCCACCCAGGTCTCCCACTTCTGTGAGCAACAAGGGATGTCACATCTTCTCGTGGCATCACTCTGAACCCAATCTAATTGGGATCATAAATGGACGGTACCACCAGAAAATGCCCTTACCTACTACTTGGCCACCTATAGGGCCACAGCAACTGCAGGGAAGAGCCTGGCCAAACTGCTTCATGAGGGGCAGCCTTGGATCCTCCTCATTCTGCTCTCACCACCTGTTGCCATGGGCTCTTCCGACTGTAACCACTTCTAAATCAATGGCATTGGACTGGGCTCCAGCATACCTAAATTTATCTTTTGCAATGCCAGTTGCAGCAGACTTGCTTTCCACAAGTGGTGGGGACCTGCTGTACCTGCACCTAATTCAGCCTTAGACCATCAAGGTCATAATTCAGACCTTCCTGGTTCCAGCTACAGCAGCAGTACCCTCTGACCTAGCTCCAGCAGTGGCATCCACAGACCTAACTCTAGCAGCAACACCACCATGTCTCAGGTGGTGGAGTCAGTACTAATAGGGCTGATTCTGCCCTTTGTGCTATCTCTCAGGGGAGGAGGGGGGAAGCAGTAACTGACTGTGACAGCAACATGGAGCTATCACAGCTGTCGGAGATTGACCGTTACTTGCAGCCCTCACCACTGGTGATACTGTGATACTGCGATCTGTAAGCATGACCGGTGCTCTCGGAAGAAGCCCTGAGCATGTCACAACACCTATGGGACTCTGTGACAACAGTCTTTCAATGACTGTGCTCCCGCAGTTCAGAGGACCACTGTCTCATGTGGTCACTTGCATGGAATATTCAATTCACCACCATTAGCTGTTGACAGCTTTGGCTTAGATTCTGGATTTTGTATGGACTCTGTTTCTGGCTGGCTGCATCTTATTTGCATCACACCAAATTAAGATGTATTTGCATTAATTGTGTGCCTCTACTATTCTGTGTATTTTGCTAATAAAACTGTGCTCATAATTACAGGGTTCAACATGGTGTGCATGAGTAAGTCAGTAGAAATCTGAATGAGTTAATTGTTCTGACAATGAATACTCATATTTCAGCACATGATGTAAAAACAAAGTTGTAATACAAGATCACATGTAAGAAACCTCCACCAATTGCTCCCTCATATCCTTCCCTTTTCTATCTTCTGATCATCAAATTCTACTTCCTCATTACTTATTTTATTTATCACTCTTTGCTTCCCTATGGTGGTATTTTTATTGATCAAATTATTTCCCCAACACCACACGTCTTAATTGTCCACTATCCACCTTGTCTCTTCAACCAATCACAAATTGCTTCACATCAAGCCAACTGTTCTAATGAATTGAACTCTACTATACTGTGCATTTTCAACTGCTGACTTATTGATCCTTATATCTTGACTCCAAACTATACAGTCCTCAGCATCTTCTGTGGGTCTGAGAAGCATACAGTTCTCAAAAACAGTTATTACGTCCTTGTTTTCCTCCGTAATATCACCAAGATTTCAAATCTTGAGTTTCTAGGTGTTTGTTGATTGCAACTACGATATTTATATGAGTGTGCCCTTTTAGCTAAGTATATTTTGATATTCAGGTACCTGGCAAGCAGATTTCGCAGAAGTACATTGTAAGCTCATATTTAGTAGCAGTTTACTTCATATCTGACTCAATGTAATCTTTTCCATGTAACAGTGTAAATTTGAAAACAACAATATCCACAATGAAATTCTGCAACTGCTATCTAGCTGCTGCTGGTCCTAACAATTATACTTTGAAATATTACTGTATTTTGTAGATATGACATTCTAGTGATCAGTCTTGCCACTGAGAAATAAAGTTCCAATTTACTTGTTCATTCTGTCCAACAAGGCACAAAACTTGACACTAATATGATAATGCTTCTCACCAATTTAATCATTCAAGTAAGATTAAAAAATGGCAGTTACTGATACTACATTAAGTCAATTTCTGAAGATTTTTTTACTGTTACCCTTTGCCACCGCCTCATGTTCATACTTCCAACCATTCATACTAAGTGAGAAATCGTTCTATTCACATTCTAATTATACAACTAAAACTGCAAAATGAGTCACAAAAATAAAGATTTCTGAATATTTATTAAGTTCTGAAAATTTTTTGCTTGCAACAATGCAAAGCGATGTCTCCAGTCACTCGTAATGTAGCACAATGGAATCACACATTCTGAATATATCAACACCATGTTTCCGTTAAGTCAACAGATGTTTACAATACCTATATTGGTATTGTATCCCTTCATTATAGACAACTTACAGTCTCATATATCAGTGCAGTCACTTCTGTATTAACATTTACATTCGTAATAACAATTATCTGACTGATTTAAATTGGAATATTGGTGTATTAATGTAATTATTCAATTCCAAAACATGCAACCATTGTAAATATGTAAACGAACTCCAGCACTTAGGTTTCATGATCATCCAAAGTGAAAACCTTTAGTTCTGTATGAAGTACTTTATCTGTTAGTAACAAGAACACTATTGTATCTTTCAAATCAATGTAATGATGTAGTAACTCATATTTTAATACACTAGACACTCACTAATCCAGCCATTACTTGCACAGTTGGGTGCTAGGTTGGCCAAAGTGCCAGATTATAGAGTGTGCCTGAAATTTAGTTTAGATATACTTTATAAAATCCAAAGATACATTCATTTTCACAGAAAACTTAGTCCTTGAGTGTGTTTACATAAAGTAGTATCCCTCATTACGATACACATCCCAAATTCTTAGGTGTCACAATGATGTTACACAATGGCGGCATACTTTACCATGCAACCACTTTACAAACATTACACTGGCACTGCAGGTATCTTATTGTTGTATAATGTACTCCAGGAAGATGTCTGCAGCTTCAGCAACAGCAGTGTGAAAAATCTTTATCCTCTCTCCTCCTGTGCCCTTTCCTTCCTCACTTTCCTCATGCTTTTGATTATTTCTTCATTCGATAAAGTTTGGTTTGTGCTACACTCATTCAGCCACTTAGCAAAATCTTCTTCATCAATTTCTACTACTCCTGGAAGCTTGTGAAACATGTGACAGTACAAAGTGTCAGAATGGCACACTTTTCTCCAGCTCTTCATTATGGTAGCTTCCTCCATTTTACAATATGCTTCTTCTGTCAGGAAAACAACACCAAGTAAATTGATTGCTTTCCATACCTTCAATATAGCTCCAGCAGTGTTGTTTCCTCATTCATTCAGAAAGAAGACAAGAAGTGTTCATAATGATGTTTAATTGAGTCCAAAATTTCCTGGCCCATTGCCCGAATCAGGATTGTCACATCAGGTGGAAGAAAGAGTGCTTGTATACATCGTACTTTAGAGCCACATCAGGATGATAACTGGGAGCACTGTCAATTATAGGGATAGCTTCCATAGGAAGTTTTTTTTCCTCTTCAGCTCTTTCTTGCCATGTTGAAAACAATGTGAACATTGGAGACTTCCCTACCACCATGAATGGTGGTTTATGACTCCCATTTGCATTACAACATGACATTCACATTATGTGCTATTTCTAATGTTTACACCCATGAGCTTTCTTCTTGTTTTTTGGGTTCCTTTTGAAGGAGGCATTTTCTAAAAGAGATCAGTTTCATCAGCAGTATACAAGGCATCAGCAAAAAAATCTTTTTCCTCTATTACCTTCTGTATGTTCTTTACAAACTCTTCTGCATCTTTTTCATTAGATCAGTGACGTTCTCCACTGACTGTCAGCTCCTGCATGCCTAGTCATGTTTTCCAGTTTGATAGCCAACCCTACCTTGCTGCAAACAAGTTGCTGCTGCCAAGTTGTCTGTTGAATGCAACAGCTTTTTCCTTTACCATGGGGCCACTGAGTGGGCATTCTTTATTGCATTGTTTTATGGACCATCTGTAAAGAGTTATGCCAAGTTCTCTATTTTCACTCTTTCGCATAACCTTCTGTTTTCCAACTCGCTCTCCATTTGGGTTACTTACTGTCTTTTTGATGTTATAAATAGCTGTTTGTCCAACATTGTACTCAGTAGCAGTGGCTTGCTTGAGGCCTGGCATAACATGATTCTTTTGCAGAAGCCATGATACTGAACTGTAAAGAAAGCCACAATTTCAAAAATGTATAGCAATGTTCAACCTTGTAATTAACTAACAGCACTGCAGCAAATGACATTTCATTGTTACGCACATGCCATTTCGGCTTGAGCAACTAGGGACCATGTGTGCTGGGTCACAGAGACCAGTCTATGGAGGACCAGATTAGCAAGAGTTTAGTGTACATGACACTGTTAAAGTGATTAACTTTATGTAACTGCACATCAAATTGCCAATGTATTTGTAAAATTTTCATCACAAGGAAAGCTTTGGTATTGGTAATGTGCATTCACAACAATGACGTACTAAGGAAATTACACATAATAGGAGCATAAATATGGATTGTAAAAAAGAGGAAATCCATGCTAGTCAATGGTGGCAAGGGCATTTAAATACAAGTTGTTAGTAGGAAACAAACACATGAATGGTTTAATTCTGTTGCAGTATAAGATACATCAATACTCACCTAAATGAAGCTGTAACTGATGAACAGAACATATTGAGCACAATGAAATGTGTATCTAGTTACTAATTTCATTCTGAAGTTTAGCATAAGTAAAGACAGTTTCTAACTGTTCATTTTCTATGTACTTTACAAAGACAAGAAAGAAGAAATTTGTTTGCCCCATTCAAAAAATTAAAAATAAAATAAAGGCCACCATTATAACTGATTAACACTAGATTAAAATTACATTTATGAAATAACTCATTCCTCTCCTTTTTGTTGTAACAATTACCTGGTAATTGATCATATAACTTCAAAGGCATGCCAAAGAGTCATTGTAGGAATCTATGATCTTTAGATATATCATTCTTTTTCAGTGTGTACATCTATTTTTTGAAACAAAACTTTACAGCAACAAAATATTGTGACAGGAAAAAAAGAGTGAAAAATATAGTTTGTAAGTTCAACACTACTTACTGTGGGCTGAATTAATTGAACTTGGTTTTCGTTTTGTTTCTCTCCCAGTCCTGATTATCTCCATAACTTTGCTTATCCGGTCATTTGTTTTATCCTTCTTAGGTGCAGGCCCTGGACAATGTTCCTCAAAATCTCTAACACAATTACGGTGTATATTGTACGAGCAATCTGAAACATAATTAAGGTAGTTTTAATTGAGCATAACAGACTTCAGATAAGAGTTTACTCTAAATGTACATAATTATCTTACTTAAATAAGCCCAGATTGTCAATACATGTATAAGAAGTGCCACTGCTGCAACACATAATTAGTGCACCCATGAACCACAAACATGTCTGCATCTCTTTGTCTACCAGCACTCAGTGAAGTAGTCTCAGTGTCTGCCTTAGTGCATTTTAGTAGCTAATTTTTGTGTTCTCAGGGAGTTTGGTAGTAAAAATCTGTGTGTAAAAGACAAGAGAGCTCATTTTTATTTGTTGTTTTATTTCTTTGAAGCTTGCAGTTTTTTAGTGTAGCTCAGTGCTGCCTGCAGTGCTGCCTGCAGTGCTGCAGTCGCACATTTTTTAATGCAGTAAAGTAACCATCCATTTCGTTGTCAGGTGCCAACCTCTGCTCATGGTCTGCCAAGCTTCTTTGTTTGTGTCTGCCAGCTTGCAGTGAACTATAGCAGTTACAGTCTCAGTGGCTGGCCATAGTTCACGAACAACTGAAGACGCTATTGGCCACTGTCAGCTATCTGCAAGCTGTTGCCTTAGGGTGTAGTGGCAGTGGACAAACTGGTGCACCACACGTAACACCACAGATATTGCTTGTTTTGCCCATGAGCTCTGCTGCTGAGGCACCTTCCAGTGTATCCAACACAGAGCACGCACACTCATCTCATATACAGCAGCAGCTTGTAATGTGTTAACATCACTCAAAGAGGAGAGTCAATGTGGGGGCTGACCATCTGGCCTAGCCCATTTACCCTGTGAGTGGACAACTGGCTGATCCTGGAGGAGTGGTAGTGGTAGTGGTAGTGGTAGTGGTGGTGGATGAGGAGGGGGTACAGGGGGGGGGGGGGAGGGGAGTTGTTGCTGGTTATCAGGAGCTTCAATGTTAGGCACATGATGGAGATCTTTAGGAGAATAGCATCCGAGACTGGAAAATAGACCAATGTGTGCTCTGTATCTACATGAGGGTGGTTCATACAAGATGTAGAGGAGGCACTTTCTGTGGGTATTGAGGGTGCAAGGTGCAAAGTGCAGGGTGCAGCCATCTGCAAGTTGTGGCTCATGTTGGCATCAATGAAAGCAGTTGCTTGGGTTCTGAGGCCACCCTCAGTTCATACAAGGGGCTAGGAGAAGTAGTGAAGTCCGCTGGTCTCAACCCACAGGGTGCAAGCGGAGCTCACAATTGACAGTGTCACAACCAGAATTGACAAGGGTCCTTTGGTGTAGAGTCGAGGGGAGACTCCCAAACATAGGATCCATTGATACTGTGAAATTTTTCCAGACAAAAATTTCAGGTCCTGTGATGAATGCTCATAAGTTAATATACACGGAATGAAATCAGATAGCATACACAGTGAACACACATCACATTTCAAAATTTTTACAGTAAATCATCAAAGTATTCTTAATGAAATTCTTGAAATTACCACCCTCCATGGAGGCTCTCACTCTCAAACTATACTTATAACTGAGAGTTGGATGAAACCCGAAGCAGAAAGTCCCAAAATATTTAACAAGGTATGGAATGTTTATTTAAAAGACAGGTGAGATGCCATAGAAAGGGAGTGTTCATTGCAGTTAATAAATATTGTGTCTGAATGCTGGAGGTGGAAAACCAGCCTTCGTGAACACAAGTTAATCATCAGATGCTTTCACTAGCCACTCGATTCGACTGTAACAGTTGTAGATTCATTCAAAGAAAGTCTACACTCAGTAGTGTGAGTGTACCCCAATCCTGCAATATTAGTTGAAGTCGACTTTACTCCAACCCATATAGACAGGGATGTCTATGACTTCACCGCATATGACACACACTGTCTTTTGAAGAAGTTTTAACACATTTTCTGGAAACTGTATTGAGCACCTAGTTCAACTATCCATACAAAACAAAAATATTTTAGACCTTATAGCTGCAATAGGCCTGACTTTATCAGTAGTGCCAGTACAGAGACAGGGACTGGCGACAATAATTCCATCATTGTGATGATGGTAACTAAAATTCAAAAATCCATCAAGAAGATGAGGAACACTTTTATGCTGGAAAGAGCAGATAAGCAGTTGTTAGCATCCTACTTAGACAATGAATGGACATCATTTAGTAGATGAATTATGGGCAAAACTGACTGTAAATCACATTCTGGGGAAATACGTACCAAGTATGTGTATTCAGACTGAAAAACGTGTACTAGTTTCAGAACCAAATTTGGAAAATGCTGAGGAAGCAAAAATATATTGCTCTCTTGGATAAAAAAAAGGACATGGCAATGCCAATACGCAGAAGTTATTAGAAATTTATGCATCTACAAAAATATCAATGAGCGAAACATACAACAACTTCCAAAGTCGTGCCTTAGTGAAAAATCTTGCCAAGAGCCCGAGACAATTCTGGTCCTACGTAAAAATCACTAAACAGGTCAAAGGCCTCTAACCAGTCACTCAACAACCAGTCAAGTTTGGCAACAGACAACATCAAAAGGAAAGCTGCAGTTTTAAATTTCACATTTAAGAAACTGTTCATGCAAGAGGATCACACAAGTATACAATCATTTGACCATTACACAGAATTAGGCATCCCTAGCATTATGAAGGAACTGAAATAGTTGAAAAAAATTAGTCATCAAGTCTGGATGAAGTTTGAACTCAATTTCAAAGAGAGTACACTTCAGCATTGGCCCCTTACTTAGCTCGTATTGTAAATATATCACCCTGTGCAAACTCCCAAGTGACTGAAATGAGGAGCTGCACATGACTCCTGTATATAAGAATGGTGAAAGAACAGACCAGCAAACTTTCAGAGTAGTATCCCTAATACGTTCAGTGTCCCTGCCCCACTAGGCATGATAGCTTGGGTAACAGCAGGTGGCTGACACCATGCCCACCATATTCTGACTATCAGCACCATCTAGTCTATGGTTTGTTTACTGTGCAGGTTGGATTTGCCTCAGTCCATGCTCGGGCACTCTGCAGTGAACATCTGTTGTGATTTAGCTGTTGCTTTCTCTTTCTACCATTTGTGGTGAAACTTGTGCAGGTAAGTGCATTTGTTTTCAATTTATCACTCTTTAACTATAAAATAATTATTTTCAGCATAATTACACATAAATTTTATTTTCACAGACACATCTCCAAGCATGTATGGACATAAGAGGAAATTGTTTCCTTTTGAAAGTAAATCTGTATTAAGTATAAATTAAAATGTGTATGCTATGTAGTTTGTTTTGTCTTTTATTATCTTCGTTCACAGCAAGCTATGCATAAATACCTTATATTTCATATAATTTTATTAAAGAATTTTCACTACATACTCCACTTTATCTCTGACAATTAACATTCCCCCCCGCCTCCCTCCACCCAGCTGGAGGAGAGGGTGAAATTTCTCCTTGTGATTTACCAGGCCTTCTCATACTAACAGCTCCACAAGAAATGAAAATAAAATATGGAACTTTTTGTTTGATATTCACTACAGAGTGCCCGGTCATGGACTGAGGCAAGTCCAACCTGGACAGACAAGATGGTACCGGTAGTCAGAACATGTTAGGCGTGACATTTGCCGTCTGCTGTTCTATGAGCTACCATGCCTGGTGGGGATGGGGCACCGAACGTGTTAATATCAGTTTGCTGCAGAATTCTTCACCATATTCTAACTGTTACATTAGTAAATTTCTTTGAGGCAGAGAAGCTTCTGTCTACAAATCAGAACGGATTTAGAAAGCATCTCTTGTGCGAAACTCAACTTTCCCTTTTCTCACACGACAGCTTGTGAACCATGGATGAAGGGCCACAGGCAGATTCCATGTTCCTAGATTTCCAGAAAGCATTTGACATGGTGCCCCACTGCAGACTGTTAACAAAGGCACAAGCAAACAGAATAGGTTCTTAGATATGCGAGTGGCTCGAAGAGTTCTTAAGAAACAGAACTCAGTATGTTGTCCTTGATGGCAATGTTTTTCAGAGACAAGGGTATTGTCAAGAATGCCGCACGGAAGTATGATAGGATCACTCTTAATCTCTACATAAATAAATGACCGGATGGACAACATAAGCAGCAATCTGCAGCTGTTTACTGATGAGGCTGCTGTGTGCAGGAAGGTGTCATCATTAAGTGACTGTACGAAGATACAAAACGACTTTGACAAAATTTCTAGACAGTGTGATGAATGGCAGCTTGCTCTAAATTAAGAAAAATGTAAATTAATGAATAAAAACAGGAAAAATAATCCTGTGATGTTTGAACAGAGTATTAGCAGCATGTTGCTTGACACAGACGTATTGATTAAAACATCTAAGAGTAACATTTCAAACCAACATGAAGTGGAATGAGCACATAAGATTGGCTGTAGGGAAGATGAATGGATGACTTTAGTTTACTGGGAGAGTTTTAGAAAAATGTAGCTCATCTACGAAGGAGACAGCGTACAGATCGTTTGTGTGAGCCACTCATGTACTGCTTGAATATTTGGGATTCCCATAAGATTAAAAGAAGATTTCTAAGTAATTCAGAGGCATGCTGCTATATTTCTTACACATAGGTTTGATCCATATGCAAGTGTTATGTAAGTGCCACATGGACTCATGTAGGAACACCTTTAGGGAAGAAAACATTCTTTTCAAGAAACACTGTTAAGAAAGTTTAGAGAAATGGGATTTTTGGTTGGCTGCAGAACTGTCCTACTCCCAGCAACAAACGCTTTGTGCAAAGACAGGTCAAAAGAAATCTGGGCCCGAATGGAGGAGTGTGGTCTGTCTTGCTTCCTTCAGTCCATATGCAAATAAACAGGAAAGGGAATGACTAGTAGTTATAAAAGGTACCCTCTGCAATGCACCACATGGTGACTTGTGGAGTGCGGGTGCGGACGTGGGTGTAGGTGTTTCTTCTCTACCATTCACTGACCATTCCACTGGAGAATATATATCTTTTATAACTACTACACAATTTCCTGGCTCCATTTTGTGGAAAAGAAATAAAGGAAAGCTGGTTTTTAGCTGGTCAACTACAGCCAGAAAAGCAATTTCTTTCAAATAAAGCTTTATCATAAGTTCAGTTTTAATATAAATTTCCTAAATTTAAAGTGATTCCTACTGAGATAGAAAAGTTTCGTTTTAAAAGCATATTTACTGGAAAATTAGCACACATTCAGTTTAACAGACTGGGGAAATCATGAACCCCAAAACAATCTTTTTGGTGTCAATCCTAGTGCTCAGCTCAGTTTCTCTTGGAGGGAAAAACCATGAGAAATGTAATCAGTACAAATAGATATTGACTCGAGATAGCCATTTCTCAAAAACAATTCCATTTTATTAACGACTTTATTACCTCACCTGTCCCACAATTGCTGATATCAAGTTGCGAAGATAGCATTCAGATATTGGAACATTTTTAAATAGTATTAAATACTTAAAGAATCTACGCTGTAGATAATTCTGCAAATTATATGAATCTCATTTGTGCTAGCACACTGGACTCGCATTCGGGAGGACGACGATCAATCCTGTGTCCAGTCATCCTCATTTAGGTTTTCCGTGATTTCCCTAAATCACTCCAGGCAAATGCCGCAATGGTTCCTTTGAATGGGCATGGCTGGCTTCCTTCCCCGTCCTTCCCTAATCTGATGAGACCAATGACCTCGCGTCTGGTCTCCTCTCCCAAACAATCCAATCCAATCCCATCTCATTTGTATTTAATGTGTGCCAAACCAAGGTACTGGTAGTCCGGAATATATGGGAAACCAGTGAAGAAGTGCAATGACAGGACTAATAATAGAAGAAATAAGATGACTGCAGTGGTGAGGATTTAAATGAAAATAATACCCAAGTCACAGCAAAAATGATGACAAAATTAAACAAAAACAACTACTACCTCATATAAACAATTATGGAACCTACATCATGCAATTCAACTCATTGTGTGTAATATAATGGTGTTTAATATAAATGTGGCATGCAAGTAAATTTTTTCTAGTCTATAGCCTAACCTATTATGCACATCAGGAAAACGAAGTTTTAGAGAAATGATGACTGTTGATATGGAAGTGTACAGTGGGGCTTTCTGTTCCTTGTTACTGCTACAACAGCTACTTATGCCGCCACTCTGCTGAAGTCAGGGAAGTCAGCCAGGCCCTTTCAAAGGAACCATCCCGGCATTTTCCTGGAGCGATTTAGGGAAATCACGGAAAACATAAATCAGGATGGCTGGATGCGGGATTGAACCACTGTCCTCCAGAATGCGAGTCCAGTGTGCTAGTCACTCATTGGTGGGGGTTGGGGGGCTGGGGGGGGGGGGGGGGGGGAGGTATTTTGCACAATGCACACATGCATTCACCAGTTCTCTCTCTCTCTCTCTCTCTCTCTCTCTCTCTCTCTCTCTCTCTACAAAATACTGGTGGTGATCACATTTTGCAGTGAAAATATTGGTGATGATCACAATTTGCAGTGCTTGTAGATACGACAACAAAACTGACTGTGTGCCAACTATTTTGTGCCATTTCTTGTAAGTGCATTATAAATGCATCGGTTCATACAAGTACCGGTATGAACTCAAACAGCAGTAATAATACTTATTATACCTTTGAATCAGATTAGCAATAAGGACAGAAACAGAAAAAGCAGTTACAAAACTACAAGAGGTTCAAATGGCTCTGAGCACTATGGGACTTAACGTCTATGGTCATCAGTCCCCTAGAACTTAGAACTACTTAAACCTAACTAACCTAAGGACATCACACAATACCCAGCCATCACGAGGCAGAGAAAATCCCTGACCCCGCTGGGAATCGAACCCGGGAACCCGGGTGTGGGAAGGGAGAACGCTACCGCACGACTACGAGCTGCGGGCAAAACTACAAGAAACAAAGGTGTAACCAGTATTGTCTTTACACACAATTAATGCAGCCACATATTTTAACAGTAAAGACTTCTTTATTGCAATGTAAAACACCACAGAAGAGAACTGTACTCTCATGAAGGGGATGACAAATCATAAATAAACGAAGTGAAATAAGAGATATCAGAGATGACCACAATTTGTGGTAAATACTTTTTGTATGTGAAACAATTTTTTTATACTCTTTATTTAATTCCATTTTAATTGTCCTCAAAAATGTGGTATTGATCTCTCTCTCTACATTTCTGCAACAACTACCAAACCACGTAAAATAATATTAGTGTGAAAATGTCCTGTTGAATTACTCTAAATGTATGTGAAAATCAGGTATGTGTGGATAACTCTCTCAACAACAAAATAGATCTTTAAATATGAACATGGCAGATAGCTGGAAGAAAGTATGAAGTGAACATGTTTAGCAGAAATAAGTAGTATATCAATAAATGAATCAAACAATCGAATGAAATCACAATGTAGGATGTTTAGTGCCTAATGCTCTTACCTGTACACTGGTAACCCTGGGGACCAATACCTCCAATGATATTATCACATGCATTACATCGTGTAACAGTGTAATACTGATGAGCAACAAAGTGATGTCCTCTGATTGTCAACTGCAAGGTGAGGAAAACATTATTGCATTGGCATACTAAAATGAAACAACAAATAAAAACAATCACAAACACAAATGAAGGTTCTGCCACCAATTAAATGATCAAATTTACAGACTAGGAACTTAACAAAATACGAAACTGTGTAAAACTGAAAACAGTAACTGAAATGCTCTACTTTCATAACAATAAATAGCATTCATGAAAATTTCTCACTTTCACTTTACACTGAAGTTTTAGGTTGTTTACATCTCCATATACTGTTTATGTCAGACGCTACATATTACTAAAATTGGACTACTCCCGTCTATTCTGTTTGTGGATGAAGTGAGAGAAAAATTAGCATGCCTCTCAAGCAGCATACACTGTCTTACTTTATTACCACAATCCCTGCATGACATATATAATGAAGCAGAAACCAACTGAGCCTCAAAAGGCAAATTTCTGAATAAATTCAATAACATTTGAAAGCATCAACGCCAACTTCTTTTTCAAAATAAGTCCATTTTGGTTCTGTACAGACTATACTGACCAGTTATATTTTAAACAGCACATCACTGACAGGTTGCACAGATAAAAACTCTCAAAAATGCTACAATACTAAAAATAAATTTCCTTTTACCCCTTCCTTGCCCATTTTTTTCCTCTTTCTTCAATGGATACATTGCTCGACCTACAGACAGAGTAAACTAATCATCTTTAAGCAATATATAATAAGTTTTCATGTCATCACATTCAGGTTGTAACAATCATAGGCTGCTATTCTTTTTCAAAATTGATCATGACCATGAATATAGACTACAGGAATTATGACATAATATGTCATCCCTGAACATGTAAAAGAATTAAAAATACCAAATGCTTAGTTTTTGTGTGTTACTAACAAAATAAAAGAGAGTTGTGCTGAATTTAGCATGTATCTGTACAATAAAAGAACACATGTTAAAGCTTACACAACGATGCAGCACTATTAGACAGATGAAACAGTGAGTAACTGATTACACAAATGAGTATGAAGTAATTGTGTATCAAATACTAAAAGACAGTAAATATGTTCACATAAGCAACCATGAGCAATGAATAAAAGTGATTACAAAAAAACATCATGTTGTCATTGAAAATGTAGAAAGCAAAACTAACTAAACTGGATAATTTCAGTTTCGTGTTGACAACTAAAATCTACCTGTGTTATATTTGCTACTATTATGTGCAATAAAAGAAGAAATAACAAGTGGTTGCACAAAGCTATATCATCATTAAATAGATAGTAAGTCAATGATAAAATAAAAGATATTGATGAAAAAACATTAGCTGATGGTTGCATGACTATTATGTGGAATAATGTGATTATGATGACACAGTTTGGTGTAAGCAATGTCACCTGTCTCATTGTTATTATGCACAGTTGTCTTCTAAACTTATGTTCATACCCGTTTTTCCAGTGTTTAGATTAACTGCGTAGTGGTTATTACCCTTCATACATTTTGTGCTTGTACGTAATAGTAGCAAGTCTCACACAGCTAAATTTTAATTGTCCATACATGACACACTATCCAGTTTAGTTATTTCATCTTTCCACATTTTCAATGACAATACATTTTCTTATAACTGCCTTTATTCACTACTCAGTCACTTTTTGTGAGCACATTTCCTGTATTGTTGTTATGTTGTAATAGATTCATCATTGTATAACCAGTTACTCACTAATTTGTCAATCTAAGTCTGTGCAACCTTGTGTAAGCTTGGGCATCAGTTGTTTTATTGTACAAACATCAGAGGTGTACAAATTCCCCTTGCAGCCTGCTTGCCCCTAGCACCTCTGCAACCATTCATGCAGGTCAGCCTGCCATGACATAAACACAAGAGTGCGCATGTACTGAGGCATAGTGGGTAATGCGGTCGACTTGGGCTCCCGCAAGCCCGGGCTACCTGGGTTCCCGCAGGCCTGCCAAGCTTCACGGGACCCGCTCAGCTTGCTGCACCTGACAACAGGTTCCGCTGTCAAGCTACCGTAACTAGAGTAGCCAGGTAGTTAGCCCGCAGTTCATTTATCCCAAAGGTGGGGGTGGCACAATGAATAGGTCGAACTTTAGTGAGATTGAGAAAAAATTGACAACTGGCGAATACATGCTGGTAACGAAACAGAGCACAAGTGCCGCATGGGAAACGTTTTCGTGTGTTTATGATGCCGCTTCAAATAAATCAGTAGGTGTGTCTCAATGCAAACTATGTAAAAAGCTCTTAAGTACTTATTTGGGAACCTCGAGTATGTTACGACATGTGTGCAAATTTGACAAGCAGTTCCCTCACTCCGTAAATATCCTGAAAGAGGACAAAGATTTAGTGGCCGAAAAGTGCGTCGAAATGTGTGCGAAGGACCTGAGACCATTTAGCAGTATAGAGGGAGAAGGATTTCTTAATTTAGGGCAGACACTGATCGACATAGGTAAAAAATATGGCTCAGTTGATATTAAAAATATTATGCCTTCCCGAGTGACAGTAGCTAGGAAAGTTCAAAACTTAGCTGATAAAGTGTGCAGCAAAATGCTCCCAGATACAGTGCATGCGATTCGTTCTGGTATATGTGCCAGAACAATTGATCTATGGACAGACAGTTACAAAGGGGTGCATTACATGTCCATGACAATGCATTACATAAATGCAGACTGGCATTTGAATAGCTATGTACTGATGTGCTCCGCGTTTCCTGACTGCCCAAAAACTGGCTCGAATATTCAAAACGAGTTCAAAGATCGCTTAGAAACTATGGGTGTTTCTCGTGAAGACATTGCCAAAATTACATTTGTCACAGACCAGGGCAGTAACATTGTCAAAGCTCTCGAAATATATCAGCGTCTTCCATGCATGGCTCATAGTATAAACACAGTCTTGAAACATGTTCTGAGCCAACAGTTTTTGAAAGAAAATGTTCCAACTATATTAGCCATTCTTAATACAGTGCGGGCTACGGTTTCCTACTTCAAGAGAAGAGGTCTGTGTATGAGACTGAACTCATCTTTAAAGCAGTGGGTTTCAACTCGTTGGAACAGTTATTTTGACATGCTTGTATCAGTCCATTCTCAGATTGATTCAGTAAAGGCCGTCTTACATAATGAAGGTGCCTCTGATAAGATGTTGGGTTATGACCACCATATAACTGGCCAGCTTATAGCATTTCTTAAGCCACAGTTGATCTAGAGGGTGACAAGGAGCCAACCCTACATTTAGTTCTACCGTGGTTTTATGCCTTAAAAGCTCACTGCACTGTACGGGATAACGATGAAGAGGTTTGTAATTTTATTTCATCTGAATATTATAGAACCACTTGTGAAATATGTATATTGATAAAATGTATTTTCAGGACATGAAACCTTTGAAACAAGCCGCCGGTGCCTTCCTAGAACAAAAAATGTGCGTTAGTATGGTGCATAAAATTGCAACGTTTATGGTGCCTAACTACCGCACATTAAGAAAGTTAACCGAGGATGAAAAAATTGAAGTTTACCAAGCAGCACGACAGATGTGTGCTGAAGGTAAGCTCCTAAGATGATGCATATATTCTTCATCTACATGTACATGGGTACTCTGCAAGTCACACACAAGTGCTTGGTTGAGGGTTCATCGAACCACTTTCAACTTATTTGTCTCCTATTCTCAAATTTTGCGCGAGATAAAACATCTACATCTCTCCGTCTGAGCGCTGCTTTTTTGTATTTTATTCTCATGATCATTTCTTCCAATGTAGATGGGACTCAACAATATATCATCGAATTTGGAGGTGTAAGTTGGTTATCGAAATTTCATATATAGATCGCGCCACGTCAAAAAACGCCATTGTTGTAATGATTCCCACCCCAAATCCTGTGTAATTTCCGCGGCACTCTTTCCCCTGTTTCGATAATACCAAACGAGCTGCCCTTCTTTAGACTCTTTCGACCTCCTCCATCAATCGTACCAGTAAAGGCTCTCCAACTGCGTAGCAATGCTCCAAAAGAGTGTTTTGTCATTAAAAAGCCTACAACATTTTCTGTGTGTCCATTCCTATGTAAGTAGGTCGTAATTGTAATCAGAGGTATTAAGTAGAATCTACAGCCTTTATATTTGACTGGTTGATCTTGTAAACGAAGTTTAATGGACTTAGTTTAGTACACACACGGATAACCTCGCTCTTTTCATTATTTATTGCCAACTGCCAATTTTCACACCAAATATATATATATTATTTAAATTGTGCTGCAGTTAGTTTTGATCTTCTGGTGACTTTACTGGACGATAAATGATAGCATCATCTAAAAACTATTATAATTTCAACTATGTGTAGTACAATCTACACATTATTCTGCAAATATTAATTGGAACCTGAATAGTTTCAGTACAAGTGCCTAATCACAGCACCAAAGAAACAAATCCAGGACCGTACAAAATGGCGAAATTTGAGGACTGGGCAGAAGAGTGTCCTCTCCTACATGATGAAGTCAGCAGATACTTGCAAGAACACTGTGTAAATGAGGGAGATATTCTACAGTGGTGGAAAAATAACTCCCAACGACTTCCTCGACTTGCGTGTGTGGCAAGAAAAATATTAAATATACCAGCCACTAGTGCCTCTAGCGAGAGAATTTTTAGTTGCGCAGGAAACCTAATTAGCGAAAAACGATCACGTCTTAATACAGACAGACTTAACAATCTCGTCATAATTAATTCAAACACTAATCAGCATACACATTACGAATACAGTAGAACATTAAACAGGAAACTATGAGTTTGAGTGCAAATTTACTAATTAAGAGTGCACTTTTCTAATTGTGCTTTCTGGACGTCAATTTCTGAAATAGAAATTTTGTAATGCATAGAGTTCATTTTTATTTTAGACTAAACTTTTTGACTTCAATCCTCCAAAGTGACATTTATTATTGTTTGTAAACCATTTTCTGTTACTTGTGTTTGCAAGAGTAGCCAAATATTTTTAGGAGTATCTGGTTTGGACTAAATAATACTTTCAGGGGAACTGAAGGAAAATTTGTAAATATTTTATGTTGAAAAGTGTTCTGCAAAATAAAACATTCATTTGTGGATTAAGGCAATACACATTATGAGTTTAAATTACAATTTATTTTGTTGAGT
Organism: Schistocerca cancellata; assembly: GCF_023864275.1. Classification (NCBI taxonomy): domain Eukaryota; kingdom Metazoa; phylum Arthropoda; class Insecta; order Orthoptera; family Acrididae; genus Schistocerca; species Schistocerca cancellata. The sequence continues at coordinate 595,722,320 of NC_064627.1, read as the reverse complement.
TCCACACACATTGCGAAATGTAATTTTATTCCTGTATTTCTATATTAAGGGGAATCCCACAAGCAGGGTCAAGATGCTGAAGACCTAGACACTACAAATGCTTTTAAAATGAAGAGCGTCTTTTTCCACGAATGTGTTGTAGTAGGAATATAATGGAAACTCAGAGCTACTCTCCACAGAGTCTACGTCTGCGTCATGAGGATTCACACTCGTCGTTTAGGTCTGTGTAATGAGGGTCTACAGTTGTCGTTTAGGTTCCATCATGCAAGTAAACACTCGTCGTCTAGGTCTGCATCATGAGGGTCCAAACTATGGTCCCTATGACGCAGACCTAGACTACAAGTGTGGACTCTCATGACACAAACGTACACGCCGCAAAAAATGGCTCAGAGTCGCCATTGTATTCCCAGAACTATAGTTTTTAGACGAACTGGATACGTAACAAGTGCTTCGATTTTGTTAAAATGCATTTTGGCAATTTAGAATGATTATGACAACTTTGAATGAATTCACAGAACCAGTAAAATACATCCTGGAAAAGTAGTTAAATATTTGTATAACTGGTGTCATACTTGGCTGAAACATACTAAAGTAAAAGAATCTAGACTTCCAAAATCTTAATTTAGTTGTCATTGCAGTACAGTGGTTATCAAGGGCATAGATAATTTATTCTTCTGGGGAGGGGACCAATCTTCTTTTTGTTTTTGGGGGCTTCTTTAGTACAAATATCCATCCATTTCAGTGTTGAAGACTGCAACACAGACTGCATTGCATTCCACTAAAACAAAAAACACTATGTTCATGGACTGGGGTGGGTACCCCTGCCCCCCCCCTCCCCGTTATCTACGCTACGCCCCTGGTGGTTAATTGTAGCTTTTAGTGTACAAAGGAGCTCCATTTTCAGTGATTGTTCTGCTTGCTACACAAACCTGTTTGAGATGCGATCTGATGGTGGTTTGAATTGAGAATATCCAAAACTGAGAGATTGTGAAGTCTCGAAGAAATCCTTTTATATCTGACAACTAGCTGAAAACCGGGTGTTGCCTGGGCATTTATTTATTCCATACTCTCCTAGTCCATCTTTCCTCCCCTATTTTCTCTCTATCCATTTATTCCTCTCCCACTATCTCTATGTTCACCTCCCCCCCTCCCTCCCCATCCCTTGGCTCATCTCCCCCCACCCTCTATCCTTCTCCTCGCCCTCTCTCTGTTGGACTCCGCCACTTCAGTTCATCACCTCTTCACCTACCTATGAAAACTCATATATATCTGTCAACTTTTGTGGTGATCAGTGAAGCAATGTCAAAGTTTATTGCTGGGCAGCATTTATTGTAATACTTTTGATACGCAGCACTGATAGTATTGTTTTCTGGTGCGTAAACAAATGATGTTGAAGGTGTCCCGACAGGGGAATATGCGACATACAATTGGCCATGTGAAAAACATGATTCTCAAGATTGATGCCTCAAACATATAACGACTGCCCTTGCGATTTATCTATCGACATGGCAAATGCAAGCTGCACTGGAAATTATAACCGTTTAAAGCCGAGTGGCATGTCGGTCGGAATCATAGTGATACGTGGACTCAAACTGTCTTAACCTTTGTACTTTCCATTTAAAATTGTGGCTTCGATTACGTTGTTCTTTAATTTCTTCACCGCAAGTCGGGTGCCATTACAAAGACGTGGCTGGTTTACCTTTCGCAACATAACGATTGGCGATCCAACTTAATTGCAGATTGGGAGGCGGTAATCCGGGAAAATCCAGCGAATTTAAAAATTCTGTAGGATAGTTGACTACATCATCTTGGTTAGTAATGGAATAAACCAACTTGTATGTCATCAATTTGCCAGGTACCATATTTTGAATCTGAAAATTCATTTCGTAAGCATCAAGGTTTTTTGCAGTCAATATAACACATTCGCTCAACCAAAATTGGTTTGCAACTGTTAAGCGACATTTGCTGTGCGCGAATTGTCAAACACGATGACAGTGAATGTGTAAGACATCTCTCAAATTTAAAAAAGATCATAGACATTTCGTTTAAAAAATGTATGTATATATACATATATACACATGAATATAATAGAGGGAAACATTCCACGTGGGAAAAATATATCTAAAAAGAAAGATGATGAGACTTACCAAACAAAAGCGCTGGCAGGTAGATATATATATATATATATATATATGTGTGTGTGTGTGCGGATGGATATATGTGTGTGTGTGCGTATGCGCGCACGCAAGTGTATACCTGTCCTTGTTTCCCCCTAAGGTAAGTCTTTCCGCTCCCGGGATTGGAATGACTCCTTACCCTCTCCCTTATAACCCACATCCTTTCGTCTTTCCCTCTCCTTCCCTCTTTCCCGACGAAGCAACGGTTGGTTGCGAAAGCTTGAATTTTGTGTGTATGTTGGTGTTTGTTTGTGTGTCTATCGACCTGCCAGCACTTTGTTTGGTAAGTCACATCATCTTTGTTTTTATATATAGATGCACATGGAAATATTCAAAAACCTTCTCCATGGAAACATGGAGCCAACTTTCATGGTAACTCGCAAACAATGTCAAAATCTTTTGTAAGGTACCCTATTCCATGCACTGTCCGAAATACTATGTAGACAGTGATGTTCCTCTTGATGGTCAAATGTGCAAAGTTTCTTCAAGATCGGACTAAAACTGTAGGTTGGTGTAGAAGTGTGTAAGTAAAGTGCCCTCTACAATGCACCATTGAGAATTTTAAGCAGACAGCGCCCTTCATCCTGCTTTGAATATCAAGTGTGCCAAATTTCATCAAGATCGGAATAAAAACGTAAAATTTGTCGAATTCTGTTAGGTAAAGTAACGTCTGCCATGCACCCTACGAAATTTTATGCAGACTGTGACCTTCCTCTTGGTTTCAAGGTTGTTCTTGTTGTTGTGGTCTTCAGTCCTGAGACTGGTTTGATGCAGCTCTCCATGCTACTCTATCCTGTGCAAGCTTCTTCATCTCCCAGTATCTACTGCAACCTACATCCTTCTGAATCTGCTTAGTGTATTCATCTCTTGGTCTCCCTCTACGATTTTTACCCTCCACACTGCCCTCCAATGCTAAATTTGTGATCCCTTGATGCCTCAAAACATGTCCTACCAACCGATCCCTTCTTCTAGTCAAGTTGTGCCACAAACTTCTCTTCTCCCCAATCCTATTCAATACCTCCTCATTAGTTACGTGATCTACCCACCTTATCTTCAGCATTCTTCTGTAGCACCACATTTCGAAAGCTTCTATTCTCTTCTTGTCCAAACTAGTTATCGTCCATGTTTCACTTCCATACATGGCTACACTCCATACAAGTACTTTCAGAAACGACTTCCTGACACTTAAATCTATACTCGATGTTAACAAATTCCTCTTCTTGAGAAACGCTTTCCTTGCCATTGCCAGTCTACATTTTATATCCTCTCTACTTCGACCATCATCGGTTATTTTACTCCCTAAATAGCAAAACTCCTTTACTACTTTAAGTGTCTCATTTCCTAATCTAATTCCCTCAGCATCACCTGACTTAATTTGACTACATTCCATTATCCTCGTTTTGCTTTTGTTGATGTTCATCTTATATCCTCCTTTCAAGACACTGTCCATTCCGTTCAACTGCTCTTCCAAGTCCTTTGCTGTCTCTGACAGAATTACAATGTCATCGGCGAACCTCAAAGTTTTTACTTCTTCTCCATGAATTTTAATACCTACTCCGAATTTTTCTTTTGTTTCCTTTACTGCTTGCTCAATATACAGATTGAATAACATCGGGGAGAGGCTACAACCCTGTCTTACTCCTTTCCCAACCACTGCTTCCCTTTCATGCCCCTCGACTCTTATAACTGCCATTTGGTTTCTGTACAAACTGTAAATAGCCTTTCGCTCCCTGTATTTTACCCCTGCCACCTTCAGAATTTGAAAGAGAGTATTCCAGTTAACATTGTCAAAAGCTTTCTCTAAGTCTACAAATGCTAGAAACGTAGGTTTGCCTTTTCTTAATCTTTCTTCTAAGATAAGTCGTAAGGTCAGTATTGCCTCACGTGTTCCAACATTTCTACGGAATCCAAACTGATCTTCCCCGAGGTCGGCTTCTACCAGTTTTTCCATTCGTCTGTAAAGAATTCGCGTTAGTATTTTGCAGCTGTGACTTATTAAACTGATAGTTCGGTAATTTTCACATCTGTCAACACCTGCTTTCTTTGGGATTGGAATTATTATATTCTTCTTGAAGTCTGAGGGTATTTCGCCTGTCTCATACATCGTGCTCACCAGATGGTAGAGTTTTGTCATGACTGGCTCTCCCGAGGCCATCAGTAGTTCAAATGGAATGTTGTCTACTCCTGGGGCCTTGTTTCGACTCAGGTCTTTCAGTGCTCTGTCAAACTCTTCACGCAGTATCTTATCTCCCATTTCGTCTTCATCTACATCCTCTTCCATTTCCATAATATTGTCCTCAAGTACATCGCCCTTGTATAAACCCTCTATATACTCCTTCCACCTTTCTGCCTTCCCTTCTTTGCTTAGAACTGGGTTGCCATCTGAGCTCTTGATATTCATACAAGTGGTTCTCTTCTCTCCAAAGGTCTCTTTAATTTTCCTGTAGGCAGTATCTATCTTACCCCTAGCGAGACAAGCCTCTACATCCTTACATTTGTCCTCTAGCCATCCCTGCTTAGCCATTTTGCACTTCCTGTCGATATCATTTTTGAGACGTCTCTATTCCTTTTTGCCTGCTTCATTTACTGCATTTTTATATTTTCTCCTTTCATCAATTAAATTCAATATTTCTTCTGTTACCCAAGGATTTCTATTAGCCCTCGTCTTTTTACCTACTTGATCCTCTGCTGCCTTCACTACTTCATCCCTCAGAGCTACCCATTCTTCTTCTACTGTATTTCTTTCCCCCATTCCTGTCAATTGTTCCCTTATGCTCTCTCTGAAACTCTGTACAACCTCTGGTTTAGTCAGTTTATCCAGGTCCCACATCCTTAAATTCCCACCTTTTTGCAGTTTCTTAAGTTTCAATCTGCAGTTCATAACCAATAAATTGTGGTCAGAATCCACATCTGCCCCAGGAAATGTCTTACAATTTAAAACCTGGTTCCTAAATCTCTGTCTTACCATTATATAATCTATCTGATACCTACTAGTATCTCCAGGATTCTTCCAGGTATACAACCTTCTTTTATGATTCTTGAACCAAGTGTTGGCTATGATTAAGTTATGCTCTGTGCAAAATTCTACAAGGCGGCTTCCTCTTTCATTCCTTCCCCCCAATCCATATTCACCTACTATGTTTCCTTCTCTCCCTTTTCCTACTGACGAATTCCAGTCACCCATGACTATTAAATTTTCGTCTCCTTTCACTATCTGAATAATTTCTTTTATCTCGTCATACATTTCATCTATTTCTTCATCATCTGCAGAGGTAGTTGGCATATAAACTTGTACTACTGTCGTAAGCATAGGCTTTGTGTCTATCTTGGCCACAATAATGCGTTCACTATGCTGTTTGTAGTAGCTAACCCGCACTCCTATTTTTTTATTCATTATTAAACCTACTCCTGCATTACCCCTATTTGATTTTGTATTTGTAACCCTGTAATCACCTGACCAAAAGTCTTGTTCCTCCTGCCACCGAACTTCACTAATTCCCACTATATCTAATTTTAACCTATCCATTTCCCTTTTTAAATTTTCTAACCTACCTGCCCGATTAAGGGATCTGACATTCCACGCTCCAATCCGTAGGACGCCAGTTTTCTTTCTCCTGATATAGTGTGCAAAATTTTATCAAGATTGTATGCAATACAAACACACAGACACAATGAAAACGCACTTTCAGTTTTTCTCAAATTTTCGAATTTTTCGGTCGATTTTCCAAAAATTTTATTTCATAAAAACTTTGTCCTGAGAATTATGAACACAACAAAAAAAATTGCCGAATTGGTCCAGCTGTTCTCGAGTTTTATGCTTATCAACATATTTGGCAATTCATTTTTATTTATATAGATAATAAGCCCGAAATATACGCATAAAGGAAGAATGTACAACAAAAACACAATATTTTTTGACAATGTTGGGGTTAGTCTTTTGGTGCTCAGGTAAAATACAAACTTTTAATTAACGTTCATAATACGACAATAACTCGCGCAGACTAAACGGCTGCGTAGCGCAGCGCAGCAGTAATATGGGCAGGCAAGAAAGTTTCCCGCAGCCTGTCCGGGTTGGGTTCTGCTTGGCTTGGCTGGGAGTGAAGCAGCCTGCCTGTTCTGTGGACAATGCGCAGCGGCCTGCCCACCTGGCCACTGGGCAAGCATGGGTGGGTTAAAAGCGGGACATGTACACCACTAACAAACATGTAGCACATTCTGTGCAGCTCACTTTTAGTTTATTAGCAATGCACAAGAACTACCCAGTTCAATTATTTTCAATTATTTAAACAATTAATGAGAAGACACTGTTTGTTGTAACTACTGTCATTCTGCATGCAAGAGCACTGTGTTTGATCACAATTCCTGGTCCTATTGTATTCTATACAATTACTTCACAATCGATTACATAATAAGTTGTATGGCATTAACAACCTAACGACGATACAGCTTTGTGTTAAAATCTGGTGCTTGCTCTCTCCCACTGTATATTATTGCTACTAATTTAACACCGCTCACTTGCATTTTTATTACCTGTGAACAATAACCACCTGTTTGGTTACTTCAGCTCTTTTACATTTTCAAGGACACTGTGCCTTCAGTAACTATGTCATTAATTATTTATGATTGTCCTGTGAGATCATAGTTACTGTTCCTGATATGTTTTACATAATTATATTGTAACTGTATTTTATATTTATTCACTTACTGCCATAGCTTTCCAATGATGATGTGGTCTGTCAACTGTTCCCCTGTTATCATGCGTAACTGTGTTGTTAACTGTCATGCGATTATATTTTTCATATGTTTGGATTAATTGTGCACTCTCCAATATCAGTTTCGTATTTATGGTTTTTTCATTGCTGGCTATTATTTTGACCACAGAGTTGACTATTTTACTCAACAAAGGCCACTACTATGTTTAAATGTTTGCCTCTGCCAGGAAGCAGTCCTGTCTGGGCAGTTTACTGTATGCAGCATGCCATGAGTGCTTGCTGTACTTCTTCCAGGCAGTCAGCAGAATGTTTATGAGCAGTGCTTTTGGGTTTGGTCTTTGAGATTACATATGATAACAGGACCACTTGTATCATGACTGAAGCACAACTCAGTGATGATTTAGTGTAAAGCTGTTATCAGTGAGCGTCACCTGTAGTTTGAGCCTAATTTTCTCTTTTGTTTAAATTGCAGACAACCTGAAGATGTTTAATGAACAAAGCTTGTCATAACACAATAGCAAAATTAGTGTGTAATTATACAACTGAGATGGTTTCCACCAATCATTAATAGCATGGATGTTGTTCCATGCCCACAGTTTCATGTGTGTCAAGATATAAATACTGAAAGTAGATGTGTTGATAAAAGATGTAGATTCAAAAATTTCATATCAATACAGAAACTTCACTAAACACAGAAATCTGCTTTTACTTTTACAGACAGACTTTAGTGCATGTACAAGAAATAGTGTAAGTCAAATGCTTCCAAGTTGCTGCAAAAAGCAGTAGCGTATAAGTATAAAACATTGTCTGACAGAAAACCACAAACTATCCAATACGAACAGCTCCCCTTGCACTACGTAGACATGTGAAACCTGAATGGACAACGTTGTAAGAGACTGAGTAAGAAAAAGCTCATCAATTGAATCTCATTGGGATGAGAATGTAATACCAAAACTAAAGAACAATGTATTTCCTGCAACAAGGAGTTTAACTGAACCATACAATACTTACAAATATAAAATCTCTTACAAAATTTCATGAACATATGGGATATGATCTGAAACACTGATGTCTGAAATATCAATAATATCACATATATGCATAATACTCTTGAGTTAATCCAAAAAGGGTAGGTACCTTCCTTGATTTTCCTATCAGTCTTGATTTCAGTGACTTGTCTTTTGAAACAAATGTTGGGCATCTCTCCAGGAGAGGGCTTAAATGTGGTCCACGAAGCATAAATACTTTGGTCATAACTGTTGCCATTGCAGCAGCCATTGTGAAACGCCGATTGTCCACATTATCCTTCTCTAGGTCCTCTCTGCAAAGAAAAATTTCACCTTGTATACACATCAAAATGTTTTCTCTTACTATTAAAAAATCAATGCCAGAAATAATGCTTGGCTTTAAAGAGAACACCTTATGAGCAATAACTCATATAATGACAATGTGTATCATCTCAAAAATCAATCTACAAATTTATGATTCTACAGTTTCTGTTAACATGGGGTATGAAAACAAAAAGAAGTTAACTTCCCCCCCCCCCCCACCCCCACACACACCCCCACCCCCCCACACACACACACACACAGCCACGAAAAATTAGTACACCCTTTTAAACGCTTCCTATTCACTCAAGATTTAATGCTGCAACAGTGTACACTGACTGTATAAAATGAGTATTATAGATCAAAAGCACAAGTGGTTCTGCGTTTCCAGGTATCGACCCATGCTGAAATGCCTAGAATAGCACATGGTGTAGCCTCCATGGGCTGCAATGCAGGCCTGACTCTAGCACCCCGTCTATTGTACAGATGGTGAATACTGTCCTGGGATATGTTATGCCATGTCTGCTTGACCTCTTCACATAGTACTAAAACAGTTGTTGGTTAATGACTTGGATGAGTCACTTTTCTTCCCATCATATCGCACATGCGCACGACTGGAGACAAGTCCGGAGATTATCATGGCCAGAGAAGTTGCTGCACACCTTGCAGAGCATGCCGAGTTTCACAGGCAGAGAGAGAGAGAGAGAGAGAGAGAGAGAGAGAGAGAGAGAGAGAGAGAGAGAGAGCATTATCCTGTTGGAGCAATGCATCATCTGCCTGTTCCAAGAATGGCAAAAGAATGGGTCTAACACCATTCTGCATGTACCAAGTGCTGGTTAGTGCCCCCTCCAGAAACACCAACGGTGAATGAGAGCTGCAGCTTATCGTACCACAGACCATAAGGCTTGGAGGTGGGCCAGTGTGTCTTGCACGAATGTACTGTATGAGACAGTGCTCACCATATCTATGTCATACACACAAATGACCATCACCTGCAGAAAGGCAGAATCTGTTTTCATCATTGAAGACCACAGCATACTGTTCCATCTTGCAAATGATCCTCAGACAGCTGTAGCATGAGTGGAAGATGGGGTAGATGTGTGCATGCTCATACTCCCACTGCTAATAACTGATTCTCAACAATTTGTGTTGACACATCTGGGCTCACAAGTCCTCTTATCTGTATTTTGGTAGCTGTATGATCTGCTACTGCTGCCCTTACAATAAGATGATCCTGGCAGGCATATGTGCTGTGTGAAAATCGAGAACCTCACCTACGGGTGTGAGAATGTTGATGTGACCACTGATACCAGCATCGCTGCACAACTGATGCATCACATCCAACTTGTGTGGCAGTTCTTCAAAAGGACTATCCTGCCACTTGGAAGGCCACAATTTCATACCTTTCAAACTCAATCAATTGGCTGCAGGAAGCAGAGTGCATCTACAAGGCATGACTGCCTGCTTACTTCAAACATCTGCACACAGTGAATATACTGGCTGTGAGCATTTCTTATTAAAGGGTAGATACAGATGGCCTTCTGGTAGCTGTGCCACTACACTATCTGTTGACAGATGACGTTAAAACCATATTGCACATCTACTATCCCCCAGGTGGCATATTCCATCATCAGATTAAAATCAACATCATCTTACCAGTTTTTGTGTGTGTGTGTGTGGGGGGGGGGGGGGCACCCACACACACACACATACAGTCACACACAATCACATGTACACACATGTAAGCAGCTGAACAAAAGAACATTCAGTTTTTAAAACTTTATGAAAGTTGTTACTTATCTTTCAGGAAACAGAGCTAGCCTATGCAGCAATAAGTATATTTTAAGGGTATAACAGGGTAATACCCTGCAGAATTGAGGTGATGATGTAGGACAGACAGTACTAAAACTGCTTATTGAGAGTGCTGTTTACTACTCCAAAATTTACAGCTATGAAGTCACTGCACATACAACAAAAATTTAGACATTGTTGTACCTTTTCCCAACAACTATACCACATAACCTACACACACTGCGTCATTGTTCTGGAATTTTTAGCTACTGCCCATTCATGTGTGAATATGACAAGCAAAATGAATTAAATGAAAAGAAACCAAGACAGGATAATCGAGGTGAGACAATATATCTATAGATAGTGAATATACAAAGGATCAAAGCGTCACAAAGATTTTTTCATATTTAAATGCTGCTTGGAAACTGTGTTCTGGGTCTAAATAACAATAATAAAATATAAACATTTTCATTACAATTATGATAAAAATGATTTGTTGATCAATGGAGAAGACACAATGTCAACAGAAAGCACAGAAGTCAAATATCCGTACTAACTTTCGTAATCTTCATTGACGAAATAGATTGTTTGGCAATAAATTAATGATAGTGGACAAACAAAATAATGATGAAATAGCTATGGGAGTCACTGAGAGTAGAAGTTGTCTTTTTAATGTATGAACAGACCTGAAGCACTGTATGGTCCCTGCCCTCTTCTAGTGAACTCTGAGTATTAATGGACTATAGAGTCCCTTTTTTTATTACATTAATTGTAGCAATATAGTCATACTCACATTATACCCACAATGGCTGCTGGTTGAAACATAAAAGTGCAAAGTGGGGAAATTTGGAGAATGAAGGATATATCAGGAAGATAAATTAGACACTAATGGTGGAGAAGGGTTTATAAAAAAAATTAGCAGAATATTACATCTAGTCTTCTTCTTCTTAATTGTTGCTTGGGCCTTGGAGACCATACACGTTCTCTACATTCCCCTTCCAGTGATCTCTGTTCCTGGCTTTTGTAGTCCATTTTCCTTTACTCAAGCCCATTGCTACTGCATTCTTGTCGATGTCATCCTTCCATCTGGTTCATAGCCTTCCTCACTTCCTTCTACCATCCTATGTTCCTCCTCCATCCAAATTACATGTCTGGCCCACATCAGTCTCCTCCTCTTCATCCTTTGGCTAATATCAGACTGTTGATACAGATCCTTCAGTTTCTGGTTTTTAAGTATTCTTCACTCCTGAGTTTCTGGGTCTCTCTTTGGTCTAAAAATTTTCCTTAATATTTTCCTTTCAAAAATGTGAAGCTTTCTGACCCACAAAGAGCTACTGGCAGAATTACACTCTGATATACCCTAAGTTTTAAGCTTCTGGAAACAGCACTGCTGGATAACACATCTCGTAGACCAAAATAAGCTTCATTCGCAGCTGCTATCCTTGCTTTACTATCAATTGCCATTTTATTCTGTTAATTGATAATGGTCCCCAAATATCTGAAGGTGTCTACTCTTTTAAAAGTGAGATCATCAACTGTCAGTGGACCACCACCATTGGGTGGCTTGCTCACAACCAGGTACCCTGTCTTTTTCTCATTAATTTCTAATCCTGCTTTCCTTCCAATGTTTCTGTAGGAACTTGTCATGAATTGTAGTTCTTCTTTGTTTCCACTTATTAGGACAATATCATGTATTTTATTCCTACCCATCTTTAATCCAACTGGGTTTACTTTTTGGTGTTCTCTACCTATCTTTTCTAAAACCAGTTTGAAAAGTATTGGAGATAAAGCATCTCCTTGTCTAAGGCCTGTTCTGACTTCAAACTCCTTTGACACTCCTGTCTTGGTCTTTACTTTGCAATATGTTTCCTCCAAGCACATTTGTACTAGGCATATTAACTTTCCAGGAAACTGAAACTCTTTGAGAACCCTGCTTATTGTGCTCCTGTGTATGCTGTCTTAAGCTTTTTTGAAGTCAACAAATACCATGTGGATGTCAACGTTATGTTCCCATGCTTTCTCAGTTATCTATCAGAGTGTAAAGATTTGATCAATAGTTGACCTCTCTCTCCTAAAAGCACACTGATAGTCACCTATAATTTCTTCAGCTAGTGGTGTCACTCTCTTGAGCAGACACTATGATAGGATTTTGTAGATTACTTTAAGGCAGGAAATTCCTCTATAATTATCACAATCCAGAGGGTCATTCTTTTTTAAATGGGGCAGGCCTGTCGTCAGGCATTTTCTCCACACTTTCCTTATATTAGATCTAGTATAATTAAAAATATATCTGACGCATACTCATGTGGGTAAGAATAGCCAGTGTTAATGGACTCAGATTAATCAAAGGATGTTTCTAGAAACTGCCTGATTCGAACAGATCCGTTGCATAGTCATTCAGAAATTGGATGCATTTGGTAGTCACACTGCTCCATTAGGTGAAGAGAGAAATAATTTATACAGCTATCATTTGCAAAAAGACTTGTTCTTTTCGAGAATCTCATCACAGAGACTCAGATTAGTGAACATGATATTACAAATGATAATGGTTACTACCAGTGACAGGTTTATCAAAAAGTCTATAGTAGTATTTGATTTTTTTAGTTGATAAACAGTCACTAACAGTCCATGTAAAAAATGGATTAACAGCACTTACTTCAAATATTACACAGAAGAGTTATGGAAAAAACTGAAACACGTCATCAGCAATACTCTTAGCAAGTACGACCAAGGAAGACAGACTGAAAAATAGCAAATCTATATTTATAGCATTTGCAGTATTAGAGGAACCTCTTGACTTTATTGACAGGAATTTACTCTTTGCAGTCAGGAGACAGCAGGGATAAAATAAAGGGAGCGAAAGATTATTTAAAACTTGTACAAAAAAGGGACTGCAGTTGCAAGAAGCACTAAAGTAGGCAAAAACTGAGATAGAAATGAGGCAAGATTTTACGCATTCCCTGTATTATTCACTCTGCACAGTGAGCAAACAGTAAAGAAAACCAGGAACAAATTTTGAAAATGAATAAAAGTTCAGAGAGAAGAAATAAAAACTTCGAGGTTTGCCTAGATATTGTGATTCCGTCAGGGATGTAAAAGGATTAGGAAGATGAGTTGAACATGATAAATAATATCTTACAAAGAGTTTGTACAATGAACATCAACAAAAGTAAAACAAGGGTAACAGAATGTAGTCAAATTAAATTGAACGATGCTGAGGGAATTGGATTAGGAAGTAAGACACTGTAAGTAGCAAACCTGCTTTGATACTGAGGTGAGAAGTTAACTGATAATGTAAGCAGCCAATGAAATATAAAATGCAGGCTTGCAACAGAATGAAAAAAATGTTCTAAAAAAGATATATAAGTTAATTTCTATTATTAATTTAAGTATTATGAAGTATTTTCTGCATTTATTTGTCTGTACTCTAGATTTGTGCAGAAGTAAAACAAGGTACGAACAGTATATACAAGAATAGAAGCTTTTCAAATGTAGTTTTACAGAAGAATGTCGAATATCAGAAGGGTTGATCAAATGACTAAGAGATATCGATTAAAGCAAGAGAAAACACTTATCTGACTGAAGAGACTGGTCAATACAACACACTTGAAAGTATCAAGGAACAGTTGATTTGGAAATAGAAATGGAAGGAAGTGTTGAAAATAAAAACTGTGGCAGACCAATGCTCAAATATAGTACACTGGTTAAAATGGATGTAGGTTTCAGAAGTTATGCAGATGTGAAGAGGCCTAGGAGGATAGACTACTGCAGGGAGCACATCAAATCAATCTTTGGACTGAAGACTGCCGCCGCCACCACCATCACATTGCAAGTTAATTGTGCACCTCTACACCATATTTTTGTTGGGTCAATGACCAAAAAGTTTTCCATCTAGTTTGAATATCACGCACTTGGACCTGACAGACACTAAGTTCACAGCAACATACTACATAGAAGAATAAAAGATTTACTAGTAACCTTAGGGACAGAATTCATTCTCCACATTCCATAAAATTCCTGCAACTTACAACAATGCACGAAACAGCTTGCTGATGACGAAGTATGAATTATGCAGTGGTATGAAATATTCATCTGTATTATTACTGATCTTTCCAGCAGCAACAATATATGTTAAGTTGAATTCCCATTTTATAGTAATTGTGACTCACAATCTTACATTGCCTAATTGGTATCATTTGCATTTAAACTCAATAGGTGTTGTTTTATTTTGTTTCATGAGCAGCAGGGCAAGACACTGGCAGTGATGGCAGTCATCATATCTGAGAGAGAAGTTAATGTCAGCTGGCATATTCGTCATCAGATTCACAGCCAGAGGAGGTGAGGAAGATGACAAGAGTTTAAAGTCCCTGCTATGCCTTTTTTTAACAATGAATAAAAAGAGATATAATTTGTATTGTAAAACTTTCAGTCGGTCTTGTGATTTTGAAATGTCAAGAGTTGTGATTAAATCTTGTTATGAAGTTGCACAATCCATTATGTTCCAATTAAACTTTTATGAAGTTGTAAGAACTGATTTGAAGACATCAGTGTTCTGATTTAGCTAGAAAATTTCATGAAGAGAGTCACTGAAGGAGTGGTACTGGAAAAAGTAAAATTAAAGATGAGATTCAAATTGACGCTAACAAAAAAATAAATGTTATCTTTGGTTTCTTAAAATTTGTGTAAGTGAGCAAATCGGCTTAATTAATCTGATTGGTGATACAAAACCAGTTCAAAGTGACAACTGATACTGAATTTTTTTTAGTTAGAATGTTCTGAACAGTTCAGTGAAATGAGTCCTAAAATTTAAACCTAATATGCATATAATCTGAAAGGTGGATATTAGGTTTCAGAGACTATACCATTCAACTGCACGGAAGAAGCTATGCTCTCTGAGGAAAACATACTACGCAGATGATAAATAGAAAGTTCTTATGTTTGAAATTTCGTGATATTATGCGCCCATATGTCTCTGGTAAGTGAAGAATATTTCAAATTAAAGAATCAATGTTTATAACTAACGATATGTTAACTAGGTGTTTTTAGAGAACAAAGACATTGTGACCAGCCAAGTGATGGATTGTAAAATAAAATTACTGCATTTAAGCATGGTCTGTGGCTCAGTATAGCTATGAAAAATCAATGAACCCAGTCACAGCTGATTTCAAAATTGGTTTGTGAAAATAACAGCATTTACATAGTACATTATGGAACTAATGCCCACATTCAAAAAACAAAAGCATATAAGAATCTGATAATGTTAAATTATCTTCAGATGTCAGTGAGATAGGATCTTCATGGGTGTAGCTCATGATTTGACCTATAGTAGGTAAGTCATTTTAGTTATGTCAATGCTGGATGAATAACGTTTTATCCCATGTTAAGAAGGTCATTCCACTGCAATTATTGTCTTCCAAAACAAAAGGTGTTGCTGCAGCCCTGGAGTTCCAGTTATGTATTCAATATTATGGACACACAAAAAACAAATGAATGTAAATAAAGCAAAAACTGACAGTTGTCTCTTCAACATAAACATCATTCATCTACAATAAAACAGCGAGTATGAGGAAATGAGAAGTAATGCAAAATTCAATCCATGTAACTACGCATAATCTTTAAAGTGGACAGAATTTGTAGCTCACTTGTAGGATTCCATAATAGAGAGAAGTATCTCCTTGGCTATCTCCATCTCCTTGTTCCTGTCATTAATACAGTCATGGAGCTGTGTTTCCTGTGCTCCAAATAAAGAACTCAGTCCAGCTGTTCTCTTCTGCTGAAAATCTGCCAGCTGCTCATTAAGTTCCTCTTTTGCTTTTTGTCGTGCCTTCCAGAAAACCTAGGAAAATATTGCCCATTGAAAAAACTTACACTATAGTGAAACATAGTTATTTTAGGTCTGTGAGACAAACAGACAACAATATGAGCTGTAGATAACTGAACTTACTTTTCTAAGGATTTCTTCTTTGTCAGATTCCTTTAACAACACTTCATCTATTTCCCTCAGCACATTCTCGTCAACAGTGCTTAATGTGAGAGGCTATGAAACAAATAAATAATATTTTTAAAGAATTATTTCATGTGGTAACTGTCACCAAGAGTGCGTTCAACCAGAAAAGATATTTATAAGATACTTACAGCATTAGGTACAAGGAAACTTGAATGGATCTCATATGCCCATTTCTTCATTTCTTTGGCATTTCCTTCTTTGTAAATATCAGTGATCAAATAGAAAAGCTGCAAATAACAAATAACCTGGTAAGTTGATTACGAGTATTCACATATTGTCACTTGGGTCAAAAGAAAAACAAGCATCTGTACCTCCACTTTTTTTTAATCTGAGAAGGGTCCTTGGAATGATACAACAAAAGGACAGAAGATGAGATCACCCAAAGACAGTGATCAGTCACTTTCTAATATTTTTTAAAAAAGACTTTTATTTTCTAGTTATCAAGCTACTGAGCTACTGTAGATGGTGGTTATATGAGCCAGCAGTAGCTGAAAAGCTGGCTAAAGGGAAAGTAAAAGTTATAACAGAGCACTATAAAATGACTGGCCACATTTTCCATTTAACCATTCTACTATTTTAACCAAAATTATGCTGTTTAGTATACAGAATGGATAAGACAAATTTGCTACATAATATTTTGTTTTACTTGTCAAAATATTTTCCATCTCACATTTTCAGCTGATACAAGTACACAAGTGTTCCCCAATCAAACACAGTAAAAATTAATAGTGAGTAAAAAAAACCACACTAACTACCACAACCATCATCAACAACACCATTGCTGTTGCTGCCAATAGTGTAGCTACTGTAAGTATGGCTAGGGGATACTCTGTATACTCTTCTGTGTATGGTATACAACAGAGAATAAGAAAACTGGAACAAGTTATTGTTGATGTTCCACCAGTCCAGAGCAGACGTTTTGTTCCATTAGTTTTCTTCAAGGTACTATGCAGTACAATGCTGCTCTCATCACACATTATGCAATTCTTTAGGCTGGGCTACAATTATTTGAGCAGCATAGTTTCAAAGTTAGCCTCATAATATTTTTATTTACCATAGAACAATGTGGAACTGTTGTACTCATAAAATCTGTGTCCCAAAGAACATTCAGCAGAGCTCAGATATCAAACCACTTACACGAAGAGTTGGTGTTGAGAACTGTAATCCCTAAATGGGATATCTGATTACTAGTTCATCAACTTCGACTGTTTCCAGGAAACAGATATAACACTTTCTATAAACAATGTATCACTTTGTAGTATTTCAGTCACTGTTGTAATCTGTAGGAGAGTAAGAAAGATTAGGGAGTAACTTACACCTTATTTATTACAATTTAAGACTTACCAGGCTTGAACAATCACTGTTAGAACGTAAATAGTTTAGAAATACTGCCAAATGCGCTTTATAGTCCCTCAGTGTACTGAGGCTCTTAAAGGGCCCATGATCTTCCAGATGACCCTGTAACAGATAATATACAACACAATGCATGCAAACTAAAGCATTTGATAATATGTCATAAATTTACAAAAGGGGGAAGTTTTGCAATTTTCTAACAATTCAAATTCTTCTGATATCCTTCAATATCACCACTAGCTCAGCAGGAGGATGATTAATTATATAAAAACAGTATTACTGGAGTTTTACAACTATGTGGGGCTCATATCAACTTTCTTCATACCAGCTGGGCATTTGCCCCTATGGCCAGAACATTTCTATTTAATCCAATGCATCAATTCTTATAGTACCCTGATGTTCACAAATGCCTACTGCTCGAGGTTGGCCAGAAAGCTCTAATGGTTGCTTCAAAAAAAATTTAAATAAGTAACTAAAGTTATATACTTAATTTATTGTTAGTTGGCAGATACATGTTTGGTACAAATTGCAAGCCCCATGCCAGAGTACTGTAGAACACTGGTATATGAGGTAAAACAAAATTGTGCAACCTGTATGAAGTGGATTATTATGTATTAATCCTTTTTGCATTTCAAGGGGAACAACAACATTATAACCCTGACTGCATTGGTGGAAGAGCACAGCAACAAAGCATCATTATACGACACAGTGGTTAGGTAGTACAGACACTTCCATTCTGATCAAACAAGGATGAATGATGAAGAACCAAGCAGCAGACCATCTCTCTGTGAAGAACTAATAAACATAAGAGAAGTGGAGACCCTGGCACTTGCAGACAAGTGCATCACTATCGAGAGAAATAATGGAAAAACTGAAAATCAATCATGGATCAGTTTATAACATCTTGCATGACATTTTGAAAGTCACTATCCACAGGGTTTCGCAACTGCTCACACCATTTCATAAGCCTGCTAAGCTGAGGTAGCAGTGGTAATGTTGCAGTTGAGTTAGGACAATTCAGACGACTTCTTCAGCTGCCTAATCACCATAGTCAAGTGCCGAGAGTATCACTATGAGCATGAGATAAAACGACAAAGAAAGTGGTGGCTACATGTCAATTCACAATCATAGAAAAAGGCAAAGAAACAACCACCATGGGGCAAGATGATGCACAGTGTTTTTCGGGATTGCCATGTTGCAATGCCACCTGATAAATATTGTAAGGGGGTTAAGTGTCACAGGAGCATACTACTAAAATTTTGTAATGAGCTTACATGAGAGTATAAGGACAAAGCACTGACGGAAGTA
This sequence comes from Schistocerca cancellata, assembly GCF_023864275.1. NCBI lineage: Eukaryota > Metazoa > Arthropoda > Insecta > Orthoptera > Acrididae > Schistocerca > Schistocerca cancellata. Next base: position 595,703,644 of record NC_064627.1, on the reverse strand, counting down.
GTCCAAAGATGTGTGTTTTTACTCAACAACAATGCCCCAGCACACTATCCACAGAGCACAGATACACACATACTGCTCCTTTAGGCTTTCAAATGTTGTTTCACTCCCCTATTCATCTCAAATCGTAAGCAATGATCTATTCCTTTTTCCTGATGAAGAAATCACGTGTGGCATTTTCAGACAGATGACAAGGACCTTTTCCTGAACAGTCAAAACAAAGACTTCTGCAACCAAGGTCTCAGTCAAGTCATCTATCATTCTGAAAAATGTCTTGCATTGAAAGAAGAACATCTAGAGAAGGTCTAACACCATCATTAACGTTCATAGTGACAGCTTGGTTTTTTAAAAGTTTATTACTAAATCTTTCTGGAAAATTGGCACATCTCATTTATAGATAAAAATATACAAGACTATAGACATTGCCAAAAATATCAGCAATTTTCACTTTTTTGTGAAGCCTTTTCAAGTTGCTTAATACTCAAATCAGAACATTAAACAGTATATTGACATTCGCTAAGTTCAGCAGTGTTTGATGTCACCTATACAACTACTCTTGGGTGTCTCTTATCTACAGTCTGTTATTGTCCCATGTTTGCAATTACATCTCAATACAGAAAATTGAATAAAAATATAATACAAAAATGTTACCACTTATTACTCTCATGTAGTAACCACATCTTACTCGCAAGTTTCTCTCCACTTACTGTTCTTTGTCAGAAATTCACATGCCTAAGAGTTTACAATCAATTTTTCTTTTTGCCTTATTCAATATTATCACATTACCACGTTCCTTGCATTACTGTGTAACTTACTCCTCCTCACTTGTGTGTGTGTTTCCTATCATTATCTATCATAGGATGTCTTTGTTGCTTTTCTTTTTTTTGTTCTTAAAAGTTTCATACCAAAATCTGTGTCATTTTGAAAAATATTTACACCATGAGTGATACCCAGTTAAGACAAACGGGAATAAAAGCCTTTGAAATTTGGTGCTACAGAAGAATGCTGAAGATTATATGGGAAGATCGTGTAACTAATGAAGCAAATACTGAATAGAATTGGGGAGAAAGGACATGTGTGGCATAACTAGACTGAAAGAAGAGACCAGTTGATAGAACACATTCTGAAAGACCAAGGAAGCACCAATTTAGTATTGGAGCGAAGTGTGGTAGGTAAAAATTGTACTGTGACACCAAGAGATGAATACAGTAAGTAGGTTCAAATGAGTGCCTTGAGACAAAGAATCATAGGACACAATGTTTCACAATAATCTGGAAAATTACTGTCTCTTAGCTCAATATTCTATGATCCACTTCAGTTGAGATACCGAGTTTGGCTTTAAAAAAAGAAAGGGAGAAACACATATATAATCATACCCAACACCATCTTCAGTGGAAGAAGTTGGTCAAATCATCAAACTACTTAAGAACAAGAAGGGTGCTGTAAATGACTTTTAGCTAACTCTTGGTGTGAGCTGATAATGATGCAGTCAACAAGCTGACTGAAATCATTCAGAATGTCTGGAAAGCAGATAATTTATCACCTGAATGAACATCAGCCTTAACACACCCCTTTCACAAGAAAGGAGTCTTAATCATGAGATAAGACAGTCTTTTACTGCAGTTTTCACACTTTATCAATAATTTGTTATTCGTAATAAAATACTGTAATGATACTAATGATTAACAATGAAAAATTTATGTATCACTAATGATAATTAACTTACAACTTCTTGGTCTGACATATCGTCATCTTCCATCGATATAATACGTTCTTGCTGTACAATGGTTGCATACTGGCAGCTGTTTCGAACCGATGGTGAATCTCCATCATTTGTTGGTGTCTGTAATAAAAATAAACATAACACTAAAAAAAAAGAAAGCAATTACAAACCTTCTCATCTTCTCTCTCTCTCTCTCTCTCTCTCTCTCTCTCTCTCTCTCTCTCTCTCTCTCTTCCCTCAGCAGGTGAGGCAATGGAGGGGATGTTAGGAAAACAGATGGAAGAAAATGATGGTACACATCTAGGAAATACAGTACCAGTGCGCAACATGTGGGTGCATCCAGGTGTCAAGGATCAGACTAGAAGACTGGGGGAAAGTGAAGGATCCAAATTGGGACAAATGCATAAATAAATATTAATAAAGAAAGGTTGTAAGGGGTGAGCAATGATGGAGTAGAAAAGCTACAGGAAATGTGGAGTTGATGACGGAGAAACGGGACATGTGGTGGAAAGAAAATGGAATGTAGGATGGTGTAGGGCTTCTAGATGGGGAATGGGAGATAATGGAAATTGATATCAGAGGATTTTGAGAATAAATCGTGTTGCAGGGAGAGTTGGTCATGGTTGGAAACACAGAAGAGACGATATACTTCATTTCAGGACTGGAGGAATATATGATTCGAGTATTCCAGTCTTGGATGGTTTGAGTGAAAAGGGGGATGGTTAATGTGCAAGTGCATTAGAAGTGTTGGGTGTATATTGAGATATGGCCTCGGAGATCTTTTTCTGGGCAACGCCTTACCACTCCAAACATTCTTGTCTGTTTCTCATCATTTCCTCCGCCTGATTGCAGCTTTCTCAGTCCATTTCACTGTTGCTACACCTATTATATTAACTTTTTGTTTACAATTTATTCTTTGAAACTTCAAGTAATCACTGTAAAAATTTAACTGTCTAACATAATTGGGTTTGTTCTCTCAAAATGTATAGCACTTTTTTTCATTCATTGCTTTAGATAATCTGTTCCCTGCAGCATGTTTCCATCAGAGATACTGTTGCCACTTGTTTTTATATCTGCATATTCATGACATCTAACTACCTTTTGCCTCACAACTGCCAAAAAAATTCAATGACCAAAATCCATTTAGAAATAAAACTCAAAAAAATTAATTTATGTAAAGCAACAAAACTAAAGTAATAAAATAACTGAGGAAATATATTATTAATTATGAGAAAATAGAATGAACAAGAGAAAGTACTGGGCAATGAAGTCATATCGAAGAGTGGAGCAAACGGGTCACACATAATAATGGAGTTCTTCAACGCTCTACCAACTTTGAATAAAGACTACTTAGGGAAGTAGGAGACATTCCAGCAGTAAACCAACAAAAAAAAAAAAAAAAAAAAATGAAAAACGTATGTTCTTCTTGCACTACCCAAACTTTGTACATAAGGTTCTGTGCATCTTGATTCCACAAATTGGGTACTGTAGAGGATGCTATGACTTACACTTTTTTTTTCTCACATTCCGTACTTGTAAGATTGTAACATAACCAAAACTTTGAAAAGAAAATAAAAAGAAATGTCAGAGAATGAAAAACGATATTCCCAAAGAGAGACACACATTACATAATAATGGTTCTACATTAGTTAAGATACGAGAGTGTAGATATTCATGAGGATATGTTCACCATTCACTGATCAGATATAAACATTAGAGAAATCTGATTAAGCTTTTGTTGCAAGCAAATAACACAAGTGCCAGGACATAGTTTGATTGGTTAAACAGACAATATTCCCTGAACCTCTATACAAACTACAAACAGAACCAAGGGCTTAATGCATCCAGTATAGCAACCTAAATTACATAAGAAGTCGTCCAGTGGTGTCTTACCTTTTTAGCTGACTCAGTAAAGGGAGAATAACCTTGATGAAAAAGGTAACAAGGACACTGAAAATGAATGATAAATACATTCAAACAATGGAAACTCCAGGTAGGAATACCAACAATGTAAAGACAGATTGCACACACACACACACACACACACACACACACACACACACACACACACACACACACACGCCAACTCCAGCATCTCAGGCCAGAATGCAACATCATGTGGGATGCAAGCAGCAATCTAGATGGGGTGGGGAAGGGGAAGGGATAGTAGTGTACAGGTAGGGAGATAGAGACGAACACTGCCTGGTGGAGTGTGCACAGACTAGACTGCCAACAGGTGCAGCGTCAGGAGTTTGTGAGGCAGAGACGTGGGGAAAAAAGGAGAGAAGTGAGAAAAGACGGGTGGATGCATTGGCAGAGGGCTCCATATAGAAGGGGGTGGGAGATGAGAATGGGGAGGAGATGATAGGACAGAGGGGATGGAAACTTTTGGGTGGAGGGTGTTACCACTTGTTGAGGCCAGGATAATTACGGGAGCAGAGAATTTGTTGTAATGGTAACTCCTATCTGTGCAGTTCAGAAAAACTGGTGGTGAAGGGAAGAATCCAGATAGCTCGGTTAGTGAAGAAGCCACTAAAATCAAGTGTGTCATGTTCAGCTGCATGCTGTGCCATAGGGTGATCTACTCTGCTCTTGGCCACAGTTCGGAGGTGGCTGTTCATTCTTGTGTACAGCTGGTTGGTAGTCATCCTGATATAAAAAGCTGTGCAATGATTGCAGCAGAGCTGGTAAATGACATAGCTCCTTTCACAAGTGGCCCAGCCCCTGACAGAGTAGGATAAACCTGTGACAGAACTGGAATAGGATGAGCTGAAGGTTGTTGAGGCTGGGATGATTAGGGGAGCTGAGAATGTGTTGTAATGATAACTCCCATCTGTGCGATTCAGAAAAGCTGCTGGTGGAGAAGAGGATCCAGATAGCTTGGGTAGTGAAGCAGCCACTGATATCAAGTTTGCATTAAGCTTGCATCCTACATGATGTTACATTCCAGTCTGAGATGATGGAGTTGGCAGTTGCAATCTGTCTTTTCCCACATTGTTGACAGATAAATTCACTATATGTGAGTTGTAGACAATACAGCAGTAATAACAGATTCAAAGGAAGACCTCCCTCAAATGTTTAGAATTTTATATAAGTGATTAGGGATGTTTAAGGTGAAATAATCATCAAAAACAAAGATTAAGAATATTTAGAAATATAAATAGGTAGAAAGACAAAAGTATGCACACAGCAAGTAGCAAAACTGTATAGCTTTGTAAAATTTACAAGGTAAAATGAATCCTTTGCTAAATGACTACACTGTCACTGAGAAAAGGAAATAACTTCTTGGTATGTTCATAAAAAGTTTATCAAATAATGGCCATGAAATGCAAATGTCAGATAAGTGGTGAAGTATAAAGTTGAAGTAACTGATATCTGGTTTGGAGATTGTTCACTAAGAATAGCGGGGTGATAAGTAAAATATATCACCAAATACTGAGTGAAACACCAGTGGAGAGACAGTTAAAGTGATTCTGAAATGGTACGCTAAGCTAGCAAAGTATCAGCTCAACATCTTTCACTCACATTTTAAGAGGCAATGAACTGGTAAAAAAACTGAAAAGGGGCAAAGAAAATTTAATTCAGAAGACACTTTTTTTATGAGACAAGGAGTAACACATGTCAAGAATAACATTACTTAAAACTGCAATCTGTGACAGCTCCAATGAGGTTAACTCTAGGGAATCCATAAGTGAATTCATGAATCCCTATGAAGCCTGAAGTTGCTTGTGATTAAGCTGTCTTATAGTACTTTAGTTCACAAACTTGAACTAATGATTGTCAGAACTCACTAGGTACCTCAGTCTCTTCTAACAAAATGAATTTCATGTGACATAGACTACACACAATCTGCATTTGAAAGATTACACCTTATAAACCTTTTATGTTTGGAACAGTATGATCATCTTCCAACGTATATGGATGTGCAAGAGTGACATACATACCTCACTATGTGGGTGACTGTCATCTTCTGCTGGGAAAGGTGCATCAGATCCTTCAATATTTGTTGAACTCCCACCATAGGGTGGAGGAGGAGTACCAGGAGGTGTGGCTCTTGGAGACTCCATATTACAACTACTTCCAGTACTCTTCGATCGCTTGGAAGCAAATGAAAGGTCTAGCATAGACTCCGAGGCTATTAATTGCCTGGAAGCTGCAAAAACAAGGCACATGTGCTACATATAGATACATTACAGAGACATTCATTGTTGTAGAATTGTTTATTAAGACAGGCAACAAGAAAAACCAGTTCCTTCCACTAATTCAATGAAAAAAAAATTTTTACTACCTTCAAATCTTGTTATCCTATTTGGAAACATTTTTTTCTTATACTGTTCCTTCACTCTCTCATCTTTTTAGTACACTAGGCTTCAAAACTTACTGCATAATTATGTTCACTTGATTACACTAACCTTCTGCAGGAGATAAATTCTGAATATTCAAAGGATCAGGACTCGATTTCGTTCGATGGTGTGTGTTTAGGGCTGGAATCTGATGGCCAGACAGCTGTAAAACAATATTTAAATAACATAAATCGTATTAAGGTGTGCACAAAAGTAAATGTAAAAATTAGCTTTCTAACTAATTTAAATCTTCACAACATTAACCACAATATTATGTGAGTACTGGCCAGGCACTATATTGCATTACATTATTCACATTTTTTGGATACTGAGAAGAGTGGTCTCTGGATAGTAGCAAGCAGTCACAGATAAACATTTTATTGAAGTGCAATGCAATTAAACAAATTAACACCATGAAAGATTACTGTATTACAATGTTAATGCTGGTTTTAAATTAATCTACAATACTTATTTTAAGCATTTTCATTAATACTTGCTTCAACTGTGTAGGATGAGCTGTCCAACAGAAGGTCAGTACAAACAATGCAATTCAATTCACTTAATTGAAATGATGCTAAATTAATGTGCTTGTAGAAGTCAAACTTTGCTTCAAATCTGTATGTGTTACTCTCTTCCCCACAATGTGCTAGTAGCTGTTTCTTTCACTTTTCTCTATTTTTCAACATCTAGAATTTGTCACAACAATCAGAACTTAATTTAGGCTGAATGAGAAGGATGTATGCACCACTTTTTAGTGTTTCATGCCACCTATGCACATTTATCCTTGATAGTTTACATGTTTGTTCAGTACTTATTTGTGCCTGAAGTACAGCCTTTGCCTGTAAGCATAGATTGATAAGTTACTCTTTAAAATCATAGGTATTGGGCTGTTTTGTCAGGAAAATGCTCACAATATGTTTGTTCATACTTTTAAACAGGCACAATGGATGGTTGTGTTGGCATTTGTCTTAAGTGATAAGCATTCCTCATTCAAAAAGCATGGATAAAGATACATAATAAGGAACATAAAAACACTTTTATTTTGGAAAGCAAACTATGCTTGAAGACCATTTATTATTGGACACAAGAATTTAAACATGGTCAGTCAAATCTTTGTGTAAGAAAAATTTAGTACACCTACATCAAGTTTCTTCAGAGAAGCAGTCAATAGAATGTGCAATTAAGATTAAATGGTACCTCATATCAATGGAAGTATAATATCCCTACTGAAGTTATGCATACGAAAATGCAGAAAGAGTGATGAGTGCAGGGAATAGAGTACTTTTTGTTGTTAACAAAAAAAGTTGTCTGGGATAAAAAGACGACAATGACAGACAAGAAGAGGAAGAAAAAGAAGTCTCTCCATGATATGGCCTAGAGAACTGCGCAATATCAAGTGGCCACTGTGTAATCCTCTGCAATATGGTGTCGTTTCAGATGCCGTGTGGAAGGGCACAGGTGTCAGCATATTGCACTTCTGCCTAACACTGTTGGCCTTTCAGACCTTGGAAATGCTTCTTCTCACTCAGGTATTTCTTGAATTAGTGTCACGAGACTGAATTCATCCCATCCACTCCTTCCACCAGAGAAAACTCCATGGCAGCACCAGGAATTTAAACCATATCCTCCATATGGCAGTCACACACACTCACAATTCAGCTATGGAAGTGGGCAAATAAGAAAAAAGAATCTGTTCATAATTTGGCTACTGTTTGCTCTGAAAGTTGTAACTGTCCCCCGTTCACCACTTTCAGAAAATTTTCTCCTTAACTTCGAAAACAGTTTGGAAGGAAGAAATAGTCATCAAATTGATATGTCACTCATTATGCAAACAAGTGTTATGCAGAGTCAAAAGCGAATTCTTTTCAGGAATAAAATGGTTGGAATCTCACTGCTTCAGGTGTATTGCTCTCAGGTGAGGTTATGACATGTACTGAATTTTTGAAAAATTACTTTTTACCAGTTGTATCTCACTATCTTCGCAAATGTGTGAAAAAATAAAACTTAATATATTGCGGAGAGGCACAGATAAGAGCCATTAATATGGGCGTTTAAGACAATAGTTTGTTTTGGATTCATCTTTAGGATTCTAGTACTTTTTTTCCTTCCCCAAGAAAACGGACAAATACACACATGTACCTATAGCAATACAACCTTCATTTTCTTACACTGATTATAAAGTCAAGATAACATCAGGTAATATTATGTATAATTTATTGAAATAAATGTTTCTTTGTTTAATATACAGGAAACTACAATACTTTATACACTGACGGTAAACTCTAGAGCCAACACCATTTGGCAGACCAGCTACCTCTACAGCATGTCATTAAAAACTGTCTCTAATGAACAGTGCGAGTTAAATGTGTTCAGTGGATTAAATAAGATGAGATGTACTTTCAAGCAATGAGACAACGAAGTAGCAAATGATACTGTGTAACCTACCTGACTTTGGGCAAATTGTTTTGTTTTTTCTCTGACAGCTTTCTGACTACTTGAGCTAGGTGAGATTTTTCAGCTACATATGATGAGTCTGTCATTTAGCCCATCCATTCCAATGCATAATCTCATACAAAAATACCCATTTCATCTAAGAACAATCTGTAGAGAAGTGCAACAATATTTGACATTCTTATCAACAGCAAAAAAAATATATTTTTTTGCAATAAAACTTTCTGCTTCAATTTGGGAAGATTATTGAAAGAAATTAGTAACACTGAAAACATCACAATGCCCTAGAGAAGTAAATTGTGCAGTCAGTGTGTTGCTTGAGCTATGATAGTTGTGTGTCATTTCTTGCAACTTCCATAGCTAACATTTCTGTCAATGATATCCTTCCGTGATTCACCCATACAGAATTTCAGCATTTAGAAAAATCGCAAAATGGGCAGTCATGAATGTGGCCTGCATACCATACTTCAGAATACCTGGCCAGTATCAACTTCCATAACACTCTCGGATCAGACATGTATCACTAGCTATGTACCTCATGTGCCTGAAGTACTAGAAATCAATGGCTCTAATCACAGTCAGACATAGAATTCACATTTGCTACTTCATGCATTATCTGTTGTGAATTAAAGTTCATTTTAATTTAATTCCAAATTATTCAACAGAATATTAAGACACATTGAACAAAAGGTTATTTAAGCTTTAAGTTAACAAGCCACAGCAGACTAGAAGAAAACAATCATCCACATGTCCTCCAACAAAAAGAGATGAGTAAAAGCTGTGAGCAGTCAGCAAGTTACTTACGTAATTGTTAGTCGGTGACAAGTGCGCGTTACTGAGGCTTTCTATTGGCTGAACGTCACCACCCCCTTCAGAACAATGCAAGGCTGTTGCGGCAGTGTGGCGGGGTGGGGGAGGGGGTGTAGATAAGGTGAGAGGGCGGTTACGAGATGGAAGGGGCGGTGGTACATCCTGGCAGGCTGGGGTGGAGGGAGAAGGGGAGTTGCAGGTAGGTGAGGGGAACAGGAGAGCGTACTGCAAAACAAAGAGCCACACGGTTAGTGAAGCGCCCACACATACACGGTATGGCTAGCTGCCCTTGTGCTGACATATTTTGTCTCTTGCTCCACAGATTTGGAATGCAGTTGCACAAATTTGCAGCTGTGTTTATGTGTGCAAATTTTACAGGCACAAGCATTTGAACAATCTTACACAGTAAAATGTAGAGTCTCTGTCCAAAGGGGATGAAGCTAACTTTTTTCCCCTTGTCACTCAATAAGGCTGCAACTCAAATCCACACTAGAAAAGAAAGCAATGACTGACTGTACATGGGATGCACACAATCATTGCAGTTGTGTATGAAGATATAGTAAGAATTTCTTAATTTTCAACCAAAGTTGAATTCTACATCTTGGTATGGCAACTATTCACAGAACTTCAACAAGTATTTTGAGGAAATGTTATGTGCGCACACAATAATAATATGTTCAACATTCAACAAGCTCTTAAAATGAAAATATTACAAGCAACTGGTCCAATGGGTACATTTATACATAGAATGAGGAAATGTGTTATGTTGCTTTATATGTGAATGGATTAGTGATTATACTGCAATTCCATCTGTGGAACAGAAACTGGCAGCAGTCTCAGTGCACAATCATAATTAACATCAGAAACATGCTTATCATAACTTTAAACAGACTAGTAACAGTATTATTGACAAAAACGTTAATTACAAGGTCAATGGATTTGCTAAGCTTTACACAGAAAAAATACATAAATTAATAGTAATACATCCCCTGAAAACAAAAGACAGAAACAGAAAGGTGAAAGGAACAATGAAAGTTGAAAATTAATCTATAATGTTATTGCTGCTTTTTACTCTGCATAAAAATTGATGAGATATGAACCATGACTTCTGATGTAATATATACTGAAAAGGAATCACCACATAAACAAATGCCATTTGGCCAGCACACCACTTCGCAAATCAAAGCATTCATGAATATAATACATTACATCTTAAGCATTTCTTCAACTATTCACAGAGATGAAAGTTGCCCAATAATCTTTCAACATTTCTGCAATTCTTATGTCTGACCAAGAGACAAACTTGTTCAAAAACTAATACAAGATATATTGTTCTAACTATAATGGCCATTATTTTGCGAATACATAAATATCAGAAGATGGAATGTCACAGTTGGATGACTTTCTTTCTGAATCCATAAGATAATTTCCAAGTATCTGGACTTTTGGCAGTTCTTATTCACACCACTGATTGATGCCTTCTGTTTCCCCAATCTGTTCTGTGTACTTATGTTCTTATCCATTGCCTATCCCTTAGATAAGCTTCACATGCCAGTACCATATGCCACAATGCAGGCAAGAAAAAATTTTACAATATTGCTAGATTACTACTGTAAATTTCCTTATATCTTTAGTTAATATGCACACTTACAATGTAATGTAAGGAATGGAAACATTACTGAGTGTACACTGCAGTGAAAGATGCCCAAAATATTTCTTCTATCCTCTTTTTTAAAAAAATGATGTGTCCCAAAGTGGGATTTGAAACCGTATCCTTGCCTTTGTGTGCAGCGCGCTATTGATCTTTCCACTGGAAGACGTCTCACAGATTGACGTAAAGCTTCAGCCAGCTACGCACTTATATGTGACTGTAGACTTTCCCAGGGGATGCTGCTGAGGAAATCCTCTGACTTCCATCCGGGTGGGTACACCGAACTTCCCTGACATGCTGGCTGTTATTCTATCCTCTGTCAAAGAAGATGATGAGAGTGACACTCATCGAAACCTCATGGAATTTCAATGCCGCTTCCCAGATGGAAGCCCAAGAAGATTTAGGAAGCCACTCACTTCTCCTTACACTTTAGTATCTAAGCACAAACTCTCCATGGTGCTCATTCTGGAGAATGGATTTGGTGGCTAGTTTGGTTTCTCCACAACATCAAGATTGTTACCAAGATGAAGTTCTTCCATTCTTAATCTGAACTGTGATTTGCTGTATGGAATTTCAACCTTCAATCAACACATGTATCAAGTATGAAGACATTCTAAAATGTCTAAAACAATTGTTAATGTTTAACTGTGTATATGGAGAACTCAAGTCTATTTCACATTTGTTGCACATCTTAATGGCATCGTTTCCCCTGGAAATATTAACCAGAGTACACTGAGTATAAATGACACGGATAACAAAAGACTGTTGCTTGTTTACACATACGACATGTCAGAGATGTCCCCAAGAGGCACTATTACTGTTGTGTACATTGCATCCATTCCTGCACCACATAGACAGGAAACAATGTAACTTGCAATAATCTCCAATAAAGCTCAGGTATGATTTTACAGAGGAATTGCATGGAGCAAAATTATGATTCTTTTATTGTGAAAACATCTTCCCATAATTTACTGGCCTCTCATCACAGTGTAACATACATTGCATGCATTTCTCCGACTCATGGCAAAACGAAAAAACTGGTTGGGATTGTTCAACATTTATTTACAAATAAATTAAATGCATACCTCGTACTTTGTGGGTGCACAGTGCTGATATTAGTCCCGATTTGGCTCATTATCGAATATTACATTCTTTGGAAATACAATGTGTCTTGAGACAAAAGGGGTGTTTAATGTGTTGTTGTTTCCCCCCCCCCCCCTCCCCCAAAGAATACCCCACTTTAATTTGTGCGAGCAACAGCCCGATTGGCTAACTCCAATGCTAACTAACTCAGAAATGGCGCAACACATCTAATTTCTTTCCTTAGCAATTACTTCTCAGAACAACCTACCCTACAGTACAGTACCATTACAAGCTTTTTAGATTGCTTCTGACCACCCCACTTATTATAAAAATGTGTGTACTGCATGTCATGATAAACCACTGTACCGATTTCAACCAAATTTAGTACATGTATCATTTACTATTTGTAAATAAGCTCTGTGTGAGTAAGAATCACCTATCTTCCACAGGAGTTGGTACTGGCTGAAAACGGGGTGACTTACAAGCACAAGTCAGGAGTGTCTGGAGCAGCTTCATATAAATTTTAAATAAATATGGCACATTATTTCTAGAAATATACTGTGTGGGTAATACACCCTTCCCTACCAAAACTAGGGGTGGATGTGGGGATGAGAAGCCGTGACATGTGAAAGTACTGAATAACCATTGTTAATATCGGATCCAAGATTTTTGGGGTCGCTAAGCTCATTGGAAAGGAGAAGAGGCAGGAAGGGGAAAGACAGTGATACATCAGCCCATCTCATATTCTTCCTGACTGTACACACGTATCACTTGCAACTTGGACAGGCATATGTGGCCGAGCGGTTCTAGGCGCTTCAGTCTGGAACCGCGCGACCGCTACAGTCGCAGGTTCGAATCCTGCCTCGAGCATGGATGTGTGTGATGTCCTTAGGTTAGTTTTAAGTTCTAGGGGACTGATGACCTCTTTATGTTAAGTCCCATAGCGCTCAGAGCCTTCTTTTTTTTTAACTTGGATAAAAAATTACTGTAACAGTAAAACCAACTTAACTCCCAACGGCTGAGAGTGGGGATGAGATGGTGTGACTAAAAGCATAACTTACGGTTACTTGGAGCAATTTCAACGAAATTTGGTGTAAAAAAACACTCACTTTTTTGTATAAAAGTACTGTGGCAGTAAGAAAAATGATCCCTAGGGATGAGGATGGTGATGAGAAAGGGTTGATACATAAAAATGATCTAAAACTACCAGTTGGTATTCTTTTCCTGCTTTGCGCTGACTTGGATTGCTTTAAAATTATAAAGTGCAATTTGTCTCTTATTTGTGCCGTTCAGTGTGTCAAGCAGATCGCGAGAACGAGCACTGCAACGAGCAAAATAATTTTGTCCACGTGTTTCAGGATCTCATATCGAGCCACTTGGCTGCTCAAAATGCTAGTAGCGCAATAAAGATATGCGGAACGTCGACGTGTATGCGAGCCGCTCGACGTACTGCATTCCACACGCGGCTCTTGGAGCGTCGAGGAAGGAAGCGGGCTGCCCTGCCGGCCGCTGGTGCGGAACGCAGACAATAGGCGCCACTGTGTTCCTGTCTCCGCCGTGGCGGCTGCTCCGCGGCGACACAGACTCCGCGACAACACATTAACACGCTGGCCCAAAAGCGAAAGGAAGATTCCCACAATTTCGGCTCGATGTGCATTCCAACAAAAGGGCTTGTGTGAACTTCTGTCACCTGGCAATGAAGGGAAGACGGCATATCAACAGCATCAGCAGTGCCGGCCAAGGGAGACGATCACAGTCATCGGCTGATGTACACTAAGTGCCATAAAACATTAAGATCTGTGTGAACACTGAACCCGACGTCGAGTGTCGAGACTCGAGACTGCTGCAGCGCTCGCGGGTCGTGGACTGCGACTGGTGTAGTGCATTTCATCACGCGCAGTTAATATCGTCACAGAAAGTTGTGTAATTACTGTTCATGCCTGGTAACATGTCCATCGTTTTGATCTGCTTCTGGTAATTTTTTTTATTGTCTGCTAATTTTTTTGTAAAGAGGCTGCTCCCTACCCTTCTCTACCCCGAACCCCACTCTCAGTTTTATTTTCCTCTTTTCATGTCTCATTCCTCCTTTTATAAATCACTTTCTTTTAACTTTAATCTTACAAAAACTAAAGTAGTGTAATGTGGAGTTCAGTTTTAGGGCAGCACATTAAAGTATCTATAAAATAACGAAACAGTTTTATTATTGTACTGTGGATCTTAATAATGATAATATACCACTGTGAAAGAAGCGCTGTAGTAGCTTCTAGGGTGCCGTTAAAGCTTATCATGTCTACAGAGGCCAAGTTCTTTGGTAACCTGGAAGACAGTTGACAATGCGAGGCTTTTCATTGAAGTGCTCTACCACTTGCACTTGCCCGCGTAAGGCAAAGGTCCCGAGTTCCAGTCTCGGTCCGGCACACAGTTTTAATCTGCTAGGAAGTTTTCATATCAGCGCACACTCCGCTGTAGAGTGAAAGTTTCATTCTAGTTAATAATATGATAATATAGAAATAACGTATAAGCTAATGCAAGTAACGGCTTCGAAACAACAGATGACAATTGGCGGGCGACAATGAGCAGTTTAGTATTCGGGACTGGATTTTGGTGTGCCATCTTAACACTGGTTGAGACATAAAGGACGGTCGTTAAAAAAATCGTTACTTGTGCTTCAAAAAAACTTTATTTACTGAATAATACCCAAATGATGTTGTCATTTTACAAAATTAATGCATGAAAACATCTCCCAGCTGACAGCCGTTTTCTGCGATGCACTTCTCAAGCTGCTCTCGGAAGTTTGGCTTCCACTCTCTCCAACATTACTCTGTCAATCTGAACGACTTCCACAACTCGAATTACTTCCTCCAGTTCAAGTGTACGTGGTTTAAGCTCGTATACGCGTACCTTGAGGTAACCCTACAAAATGTGGTCGCACATGGACAGATCTGGGGAACGAAGAGGCCAACAAATATCACCAAACTGGGAAATGACGCGACCACAGAACACAGTCCGGATAGTCTCCACTCACATTCTTGCTGGGCGAGCTGTGGCCCCGTCCTGCTGAAACCAAACTCGCCGAATAGGAATACGTTTTCTTCTCAGATCAGGTAGGAAGAATTCAGTGATCATCTATAACATTCCGAGGCTCCAGTGTTCCAGTTATTGTCTAGGAAAAACTCTGGACCAATAACATCTGTAGTACCGGCTAAAGCACACCTTGGGACTAAGTAATGGTCTCTCATGCATTAGATTTGGATTTTCATTTGCCCAATAACGACAGTTCCGCTGATTTACTATGCCGTTCAAATGAAAATGAGCTTCATCACTGCAACAAAATGATGTTATCATTTTGCTCATATATGACCTCCATTTCTCGAGTAAAATTTAGCCGTTGTACATAATCTCTAGGGTTCAATTGTTGCACCATGGCCATTCTGTAGGGATGAAATCCTAGATCAATATGCAAAATACGCCTGAATGAACGCGATTACTGGGACGCAGTTCAGCAGAATACCTCCTAGCAGTTCGGCCAGAACTACGGAATAAGGCTTGCCGAACTCTTTCAACATTTTCTGCAGTGCGCACTCAGCGAGAAGCTCCTGGTGGTTTTCTACTCCTCACTGTTCCTCGAAAGCGAAATGATTCAGCCCAACGTAGAATGGTGTTACGAGTGGGAAAACTATCATCTCTCGAAAGATTGAAATGGCGACGAAATTCACGCTGAACAGCAATGGTTTATTACGCGCAAAACTATCGTAAGCAAACACACCATGTTGCACAGTCCATGGCTCCATGACTTCGACTAAACAAAATGGCAGGAGCTACTAAACACACGTGACCACATCGGTCCCCCCACTCCTAATACCTGAGCCTGAACACAATCACTTCTAAGAACGTTCGTCCTGTCTGCCTCACCCTATTTTTAAACAATGGTAACGAGTGTGTACTTGAACTATTAGGGTTGAAATGCTTGTTACGCTTGTCACAAAATCGTTCTGAATTAATGAATGTAACCATGAGCATACTATGATCTATTTGAACTGAAAGGAATAATAAGCAAACTACACTGACGGACATGGAAAGCTTTAAACCATAACCACGTAGAATGAACACCACCCAACAGATATTTCAGCACAACTGCATCCTTATGAAAGCATACTTGCAGTACAGATAAAGCCGTTCCTACAGGTGAAAAACAGTGTCAGTTCGTCATGGCAATAGGTTAAGTACAATATTACCGAAACTTTTCAGATGAAATAATAACACAGCACGCCCAACGGGCCTGCATGTACAGCTTATCGCCATCTTTCGGACTTCGAGAAAGGTCGAATCACTGGCATGAGGTACATGCGAGCATCACACCGCCAAAAAGCACAGACAAATGGCAGTACTACAGCTTCTGTGATGGACACAGAAGAATAGCAAGAAGGGTGGGCACGGGTCCTTCCAGAGGAACCAATCCACGAGAAGATGGTAGGATTGTTCGACTGGCTATGACGAATACACAGTTGACAACAACTGAAACCCGGGCAGATGTTAAAGGCAGAGCATCACCACGAACCGTTAGGAACAGATTATTGGACGCTAGGTTGAGATTTCGAGTTGCTTACATCATACAACAGACAACAGAGGTCTGCGAGGAGTAGGGCCACTGAATGGACTTCTGTGATGAACAGCGATGGGCCTCGATTCTGTGGCGGTGAGGTCAATGCCAACATATCCGCAGACGGCGCGGTTAGATGTCGCAGGAAGCAGCGATTTTGAGAACCATGCCTCTTCAACTCTTATAATAACGTTCTGGGGAGAAATGATTTGGTAACTGGTGAATGGAGACTGAATGTTCACTAGTACGCGGTAAGAATGGTAAACCTGTTGTGATACCCTTCATGACCAGGGTACCAAATGGCATTTTCCAGCAGGATAACCGAAGATCCATATTGCAGTTCACACCACAAACACCTTGAGGAATCTTGAATGACCTACCTTGATCTTTGATCTGTGGCCCACGCTAGCTGACTAGGATCCGATGCCACGATGTGTACTTTCAAACTAGAGCAGAAATTTTTATGAACTGACACAGCATAGCAAGAAATTCCTAAGGTGTTTGCTTCCACTCCACAAAAAATACAAAAGTGTATATCTACCTAAGGGAGTCACACCTCGCACTGATGATGATAGTCATGGACATCGCTTCCCAATGGAATGGAAGTTTAATCGTCCAATACTCATTATGTGATGAACACCTCACTAATGTTTGATAAATATCTGACTCATGCCGAGGCCCACAAGAAAGACAGACCGCGCGCGTACGTCACGAGGGTAGGCTCGATCGCTCAGCTCAGCAGACGAAATTCTCTTCTAGACTTGTTAACCCGTAACTGGATCTTCACGTACAAACGAGAATTATTTCTTGTTTTGGTATCTGCTATTGCGGAGTAATACTGATTACTAGCATTGCAACAAAACACACAACGTTGCAGTAAGCTATGATTTGAGATCCATGCTCGACATAAATGGTGTTACTGCTTGATTATAGAATTTAGTCTCTTCTGCTTAACTGTGTTCATTTCGTACAAGATGTGGTACCTTATGCAACTGATAATCATTTTGGCATGATTTTAATTTTACTGTACCCAGTAGAGCTGTAAGAAATTATTCGTAGGCCTATGGACTTCCGATCGTTGTAGGACTAAAACAGTAAGCGTCCATAGTAGCGTATTCCAGAAGAAGATGTAATTCTCGTTTTGTAACTAAATACCGATTTACGAGTAGGCAGGTGTAGCAACGCAGTCCGACTCCTGAGCTGAGCGAGCGAGCTCGGGTCTACCCTCGTGAAGTACGCGCTGTGGCTTGTCTTTCTCGTGGGCGTCGACTTGTGCTTCATGATGTAACACCATCCGTTTCCGCGAGTGTACTTAGAAACTGCTCGAGATATTACGCATTCAGTCTATCCCATAACCTCGCCTGCCCAAATCGCATACAGAAACGGCGGAACCGAAGTATTTTTGGAAAGGTCGTATGTGAGTTTATGTCGAATCAGAATGAGCACTTGCAGGCGAACATGTAGCAAGGATAGCAAGTCTAACACAACCCACGATATTACTTT
Source organism: Schistocerca cancellata (assembly GCF_023864275.1). Lineage (NCBI taxonomy): Eukaryota > Metazoa > Arthropoda > Insecta > Orthoptera > Acrididae > Schistocerca > Schistocerca cancellata. The sequence continues at coordinate 595,685,483 of NC_064627.1, read as the reverse complement.
ATTTTTGGGTTGGGCTCTGCGTATTGGAACCGCTACGTAAGCGAACGCGGGAGTGGTTTCTGTGATAACGCAGACGCGCCGTGCCGCGCGTATTTCAAACCCAGGCGCCGGCTAACTTTAGGCCGAGAGCGGCGAGCGGGCGCCCACTATCAGCGGGAGCAGCAGGCCACTGGGGTGGGGAAAACACAACAGCTGTTCGTCCAACAGCTCGGGGGACCGCCTATGCGATTCGTACCTCATCTTCAAGCCATGTTTGCAGACTGCTCCAGTTAGTTGCTGTTAATTAATTTATACATTTATTCCACTTGGCAAGTGAGGCTGCAGGCCTTCTTACATCTGATCAAAGATCCTTAGCGTGTAAACATTACAATATGCATTGTACACCATTGTCCAAAATTTAAGGACGAAAGTAACTTTCGAATGATGTGAAACTTGCAAGTAAAACAGCTCTACGGAACTTGGACCATACACTGTAAGAACTGTTACATTATACTGCAGAGGGTAGCTAAAAGAAATACGCAATGAGGTGAATAGAAGTGACATTTTATTCCTGGACAATAATTACACTTAATACCCACTAATATGATAGTCGCACGGACATTACAAAAGGCGGGACATGGTTCTTAATAGGGTGTGCTACCACCACAGACGGCAATGCATGCTCTGCAACGTGCTTCCATGCTGGCCACAAAGCTGGTAAGGTGTTCCATCCCTCCACCTGCTCTGTTGACGACAGCTGATGGTCGTTGGTGCGTATGGATGGATTGCAGTGCGTCTCCCCAACGCGTCCCACACGCGCTCGAAGGGATTTAAGTCGGAACAACGGGCAAGCTATGCCATTCGCCGAATATCCTCTCGTCCCGAAAGCTCGTTCACCTCCACTGTTGGATGAGGTCGCGCACTGTCATTCATTCAGAAAAATGAAATCAGGGACGTATATACTCCCTGACAGACTACAGCGACACAGACTTGACTGTATCGTCTTCAAAGAGCTGGAAGCCAGTACGCCACGCAACATTAAGCCTCCCCACAACAACACACATGGACCACAAAAACGAAAATGTTAAAATGGTTCTGAGCACTACGGGACTGGCCGCGCGGGATTAGCCAAGCGGTCTGAGGCGCTGCAGTCATGGACTGTACGGCTGGTCACGGCGGAGGTTCGAGTCCTCCCTCGAGCATGAGTGTGTGTGTGTGTGTGTGTTTGTCCTTACGATAATTTAGGTTAAGTAGTGTGTAAGCTTAGGGACTGATGACCTCGGCAGTGAAGTCCCATAAGATTTCACACTTATTTGAACATTTTTTGAACTACGGGACTTGAGATCTGAGGTAATCAGTCCCCTAGACTTAGAACTACTTAAACCTAAATAACCTAAAGACATAACACACATCCATGCCCGAGGCAGGATTTGAACCTGCGACCGTAGCGGTCGCGCGGTTCCAGACTGAAGCGTCCAGAACCGCTCGCCCACAGCGGCCGGCTAAAACGATGTCCGACAATGTTCCTGTGTATATTACGTCCCACTTCTTACCATATACGGATACGTCCAGAATTGTCGAACATGATCGTTTTGGTGGTCCAGATTTATAGTGTGGAGAGGGATAATATTGCGTGGGCGTTTTGACCTCCAAATTTTTGAACATGGTACAATCACCGGTCAACGTTATTGTCACATTGCCCTCCTTCCCCATGAGCGTCTTTTCAGAGCGCATTCGGCCCCAACATTTTTTTTTATGGATGGCAATAGGCGACCGCCTCGAACAGCGCAGGTGAAGCAGCTCTTGCAACAAGATATTCGGTGAATGGACTAGCCTGCCCGTTGTCCCGACTAACATCCCATCGCGCACGTGTGGGATGCGGTGGGTTGACGTACTGCCGCAGGTCCACACACATCAACGATCATCCAGCAGATGTCGCCCACGCTGGTGGAGTAATGAAACTTCCTACCACAATCATTTCTGTGCGTGTGAATTCCTAAGGGACCAAACTGCTAAGGTCATCGGTCCCTAGACTTACACACTACGTAAACTAACTTATACTAAGAACAACACGCACATCCACGCCCGAGGGAGGAATCGAACCTCCGACGGGAGGGGCCGCACAGTCCGTGACATAACGCCTCAAACCCAAGAATTTCTCGCTGACTTTGTGGCCAGCAGGGAAGCACGTTGCAGAGCACGCATTGCTGTCCGTAATGATCACGTACCCTGTTAAGAACCACGTCCCGCCTTTTGTAATGTCTGGGGAACCATCATGAATCGCAGCGATCTCAGTGTGATTGTTGTCTAAAGCGTCATTTCTGCTCGCCTTATTGCGATTTCTTTCAGCTACCATCTGTACTCGTAAGCCGTTGCACTTCTTTATACGTATGGTAAAAGTACCATCCAGCTATGTTACTTAGCAGACACACATCCTGCAAAAGTTATTTACCTCCTTAGGTTTTGCGCACTACTGTCCATGGGCTATACATAGCGTTGCCCCCTGTCCCAATTTGTAGGGATCGTCCCTACTTTTACTTATTTGTCCCACGTCACTACATGGGTATGTTTAGTAGAACTGCAGCACAGAACATATTAAAAGATACTGAAATTTGTTACTTATACTCCTGTAAGCAACGGACATGTAGGAAGACAGTTTTAGTTTTCGACAGATGAGCGAAACAAACTTAAGCTGAAATCTGCGGACGGTGAACGTTTTGTTGAAAAAGCTATAATATGGGCTGCTCAGAGTTGTATGAGCATGTTTTGCATGAGAAGAAACTTCTAAAGGCCGCTATATCAGAAAACAAGTACGTCTATTAGTTTCATATCCCAACCCATCCATTTTCACCAACGTTTGAGGTAAACACTGTTAACTTTAAAGTAATTTAAGCTTCAAGTACGGTATTTGTAGTTGGGTTTTGGTGTGAGTATAAGAACTGACGAAACTTAGTATGAATCGCACACTTAATACACCAAGTGCTACCTTTGTCTAAAGTGTGCCGACTTTTGACTTGCCGAAGATGGCAACACTAGCTGTACATAGTAATAATAATAATAATAATAATAATAATAATATATTGTATTAGAGTAATGTCAGTCTTATTAACAGAGTGTTGAGTAGTTTTCTCAACGCATTCCTCTCGAATGGAAGCAATGACATACAAACACAAATGCTTGGCAACAGTACAGGAGGAACCAAATCTAAACGAGTTGACTGATCCGAGGGAGTGCTAGAAATAACATGGTGAAGTTAGCAGACGAGATGTACATATATCGTTACGGAAGCTGGGATATCATCGAAGGTGAATAGAAATACGCGTACTTAGTCGCTGAATACTCGTACTGTTTCGGAAGACATCTGGCATATGTGAAGAGATAAGCTACGCCGAAAATAATAGATTAAGCTTTATGTTATTGAATGCTGCGTGTTTTTCCATCATTGTGTGGGAACATGGAAGTCCATGAATTGATCCAAATGGTCTCCAAGTAGCCGAAGATAACCAGAGGACATAGTCCACTCTATGTAAACACAGTCCATACTATTATGGAGCCAACACCAGCTTGCACACTGCATTGTTGACAGCTAGGGTCCAAGGCTTCGTGCAGTCTGCGCCACACTCGAGCCCTACCATCACGTCTTACCAACAGCAGTTGGGACTCATCCGACCAGGACACGGTTTTCCAGTCGTCTAGGGTTTAACCGACTTGGTCATGATCACAGGAGAGGTTCTGCGGACGATGTGCCGTTAAGCAAAGCCATTCGCGTCGGTAGTCTGCTGCCATTAACTCCAGATTTTGCCTCACTGCCCTAACTGATACGTTCGTCGTACGTTCCACATTGACTTCTGTGGTTATGTCACGCAGTGTTGGTTGTCTGTTAGCACTGACAACTCCACGCTAACGCCGCTACTCTTAGTCGTTAAGTGAAGGCCGTCGGCCACTGCGTTGTTCGCGGTGGGAGGTAATGCCTGAAATTAGGCATTCTCGGCATACTCTTGACACTGTGGGTTTCGGAATATTGAATTCCTTAGCGATTTCCGAAATGGAATGTCCCATGCGTCTAGCTCCAACTACTACCTCGATGGGCTATAGTTGTACGTAATTCAAGCGATCAGTTTATGTCTTGCCTATGAACGGGGTTAGTTTTCTTATGTTAAATATCTTCTGCATTACTTGTGTCCGTACAATATCTCACACCGTGGAAACTAAGTCCTTCCTGGTCCCTGTTGGCACAAATTTATATTGTAATTATTACATGAGAAATCTAATTCCCAACAAAGTCCACAACTTTCGATAGACCCTGTTTAACAAACAGTAGGCCCTGTACGACAAAAAAATGAGTGCCATCTAGGGTGATGCTTGGCAGTAGCTGTCGCAGTTGTGGATTTGGGAGAACAAGCGGTTCCGTATTAAACCTTCTCCTGAATGTCGAAAGGTAGTGTGCAATAACGCTACGATCACATGCATAACCAGGAAGTTACTTCTAGAATAAAAATTGGCCAAGAGCGAGTAGGACTCGCGCTCCGAAGATTCCACACAAACTTAATTACGTATAAAGATAGATCATCCAGTCTCGACGATTTTGCCTGCTATCGATATCGACAGTGGCAAGATGTTGGTCACGAGAATTCGAAGACTTTCGAGATTGTTCCAAAATTAAGTTTCGAGTTTATATTTTTTCTGTAATTTCACATTTGCTACGGTAATTCCTGAGAAAAATGCGTCTTAACAGGCGGGCAGACTGATAGGTCGGATAACAAATGACATACCATTTTTTTGTATAATTACAAATTAATGATTTTCGGATTTTTCCCTGCCTTACACTGTGAAACCTTGCTTGTTCAAATGTTTGTGAATTCTTAAGGGACCAAACTGCTCAGGTCATCGGTCCGTAGAATTATACACTTCTTTAACTTACACTAACTTATGCTAAGAGCAACACACACTCCCATGCCCGAGGGAGGATTCGAACTTCCGGCGGGAGGAGCCGCGCAATCCGTGACATGGCGCCTGTAACCACGCGGCCACTGTGCGTGGCACCTTGCTTCCTCACAAATTTCACGACTCTAAGTCAATGGGTAGTACTTAATAGGTTCTGATTAGTGAGTTTGCGACTATCTATATACGTAATATATATGGCCATGTCTTTTGATTGCACTGACTTAGTAAGTAAAATTTTTTACACCGCCAGGAGTTCGTAGATCTTAGTGGGTGACACGATTTCAACTTGATACGTCTACTCGGTGTCTTGAAAGGAGGATATAAGATGAACATCAACAAAAGCAAAACAAGGATAATGGAATGTAGTCGAATTAAGTCGGGTGATGCTGAGGGAATTAGATTAGGAAATGAGACACTTAAAGTAGTAAAGGAGTTCTGCTATTTGGGGAGCAAAATAACTGATGGTCGAAGTAGAGAGGATATAAAATGTAGACTGGCAATGGCAAGGAAAGCGTTTCTGAAGAAGAGAAATTTGTTAACATCGAGTATAGATTTAAGTGTCAGGAAGTCATTTCTGAAAGTATTTGTATGGAGTGTAGCAATGTATGGAAGTGAAACATGGACGGTAAATAGTTTGGACAAGAAGAGAATAGAAGCTTTCGAAATGTGGTGCTACAGAAGAATGCTGAAGATTAGATGGGTAGATCACATAACTAATGAGGAAGTATTGAATAGGATTGGGGAGAAGAGAAGTTTGTGGCACAACTTGACCAGAAGAAGGGATCGGTTGGTAGGACATGTTCTGAGGCATCAAGGGATCACCAATTTAGTATTGGAGGGCAGCGTGGAGGGTAAAAATCGTAGGGGGAGACCAAGAGATGAATACACTAAGCAGATTCAGAAGGATGTAGGTTGCAGTAGGTACTGGGAGATGAAGAAGCTTGCACAGGATAGAGTAGCATGGAGAGCTGCATCAAACTAGTCTCAGGACTGAAGACCACAACAACAAACAACGTCTACTCGACCATGAGAAAAATGGTTCTTAAAGAGTCTGACGGACAGACAACAAAGCGATCTTATAAGGGCTCCGTTTTCAGCGGCTGAAGTATGGAACCCTAAAAACACAAGAGGTATATATTTATGGTGGTACCTTCCAAAGTTAGTGCAACGTACTTTCATCATTACTCCAAGTTTTCAACCCTGTCACTGCCTTTATTACAGCTGGGTATTCTTTTGATCTGGTCGAGTTGTTTTTTTTTTTTTTTTTTTTTTGTCAAAACCGTATGAGAGAGATACGTAATGTATCGTTGAGTCACTTACGTTACTGCACCACAGTATAGAAGAATCGATGATGCTGTTGTACCTGTGGCTCAAAGCAACACTACTGTATGAGCTGGACTGTAGTCTACGACCAAAGGTATGCTGTAACATATTCGCGTAAAAAAAGAACTTCTACACGGCCCTTCAGTGTGAGGTACGAGGTATCAAATCAACGTCAGAAGTTCCATGAGCAGACTATAAACTACCTCTAAGCCGGGACTCATTTTTCTTACGGTGATTTTATCACTTGTAGCTGGGTACTATACATTGCAGTATGACGTTACTTCCTTTGAACCCTTATTCCAACATAACAGAACAACCCGACTAAACTCAATCAAGAGTTAATAAAGACATTTACACGATCAACAGCTAAGAAAGTTATACGATTACTGTTAATAATGCAGTTTAACTTCTCACAAGAAAACTAGAAACTAATTGATATTTTCTGAAACAGCGAAAACAAAAAACCACTTTCAATTCAACATATCTTGAGCCAATACAGTTATCTTGGCTCGTAAAGAACCTTATCTGAGGCTACACACATTACAAAATAAAAATTAGTTGTGGTTTCATTTGTATCAGATTTCTCTTTCCTTTGCTGAATACGTTGAATTGCAGTCTCAAAGTATCATACGTGAGAAATATTATACCCACCACATTTATTGCATCTCATCTCACGGCACATTTATATATTTCCGTAGCATGTACGATTCCTGTAGATTTATATAATTTGAGTGTGTTACTATTTCTACGTGCATTCTCCAACTCAAGATGCGATTTTACATTAACTTAACCAAATTCCGTAAAGCAAAGGGTCAAAAGATTGTTACAGCTACATTGTGGTAGCAATGGAGGACATCTCCACCTATATTTTCATTAACAGTTTGACGGTTTATGCAATATGCAGCCAATATACAGGATGTTTCAAGACCACTTTTACATACTCTGGAGGCAAACAAGAAAAAATTTCATGTAAAGATATGTCCGAAAATCCTTCGACTTCGGATTATTAATGAAAGTTGACGTTAAACAGCTTTCCAAGCACATCCCAACAACTCAACTTTACTTCTCTATATATCTTAGATGGCCGCGCTGAGTTGACAGGAAGACTTTTTTACAACGGCCACTAGCCTGCCTTCAATGTGCCCATGTACTACAGGTAGTAAGTTAACTGGAAGTTCTCCCTTCAAATATGGCAGGATATTAATTTCGTGAGCAGGCAGCGATGATTTTTATGTAAGGCAGCGCGAATGGTAATGGGCTGGGCACGAGGCAGCACGGCTGTATCATACGGCGTTTCCAGACAGAAGACAGCCGATTCATCCAGCCTCTGGTGCTGTGTATCACGGCGTTGTCAAGACATGATCCGTAGCACCACAGACTATTGACAGATGAGAATAACGAGTTGCCTGACGAGGAGGAGCACGTTCTGCGGGATGTCGACAAAGAACCAGGTATGATCGTAAAGCAAGTGGCCCTAGCATGTGGTACATCTCCAAGTTCAGCGTGGCGGATACTTCATTAGAAACTCATGTATCCGTATCATATTCAACGTGTGCAGCGCCTTAAGCCTGCCTATCAACTATCTCGGTTGCCCATGCTTTGTTGCATAAACTGCCAAGCCTTTGTTGTCTCTTATCTTTTGTTCGCAAAGGAGGCAACGTCTGGAACAGACGGAAAAACAAATTTCCGCAATCAACACATCCGAGTCGATCGCAATCTTCATGCTACAGTACAGCCTACACACCAATATCAGTTTACGAGTAATGGGTGGGCTGGAATTGTAGCTGTGTGTCTGGTAGGGCCACAGGTTCTCCCAGAACGTCTTGTACATGCTGTCTACGGGGACTTCATTTAGAACAGCCTCGAAGGCATAATAAAAGATGTGCCGCAGTAAATAAGAAGAAACGTGTTTTATGCGTGATGGAGCTCAAACACATCTACATCTCAGTGTTCGAGATGCACTGGCTGGTATCTACCATGACAGGTGGATAGGTAGAGGAGAACCAGATCCCTCAGACCTCAATCAGATGGTTCAAATGGCTCTGAGCGCTATGGGACTTAACACCTGAGGTCATCAGTTCCCTAGAACTTAGAACTACTTAAACCTAACTAACCTAAGGACAGCACACACATCCATGCCCGAGGCAGGATTCGAACCAGCGATCATAGCAGTCGCGCGGTTCCAGACTGAACCGCCTAGAACCGCTCGGCCACAACGGCCGGCAGACCGCAATCTTCTGGATTATTATATTTGGGGGCACCTTAGACAATTAGTCTATGCAGCATACCAAGCGGATGCAGAAATTCTTCACAGACGTATCATGGAAGGTTGAGAATCTATTCGAAACGGTAGGGGAGTATTTGAAAGAGTGCGACAGTCCACGATTCGATGAGCACGTGCGTGTTTAGAAACAAGAGAAGAGCATTTCCAACACTTATATTTATGATGAGTCTGTGTGTTGATGAGCTCCTATAATCTAAACTGTAAACTTTCATTAGTCACTCGAAAACAATGAATTGTCGGACACAAGTTTATATGAGCTTTTTTCTTGTTTTAATGTAAGGCGCCTATCCCCAAGGTTTGTAAAAGTGTATCTGAAACACCCTTGTACAAGAAACAATTTTATAAAAATAGATAATTATTTTGGAAGTGTTTTGAGCGCTGGCACAATTACTAAAGCTTTGCAAAAATACTTGAAACAGTGCTCATCTCTTGTTTCAAATGGGGCATTTACCAGCAATTTTTTTAGAAGAAAGTGATTACTTATTGCGGGAAGGAAGATAATTCACTAGGAAGTAATCTAACGTGGTCTGAAAGTGCCGGAAATAAACGAAGTCCTGAAAGACAGCAGATCACGCATCAACTGAAGTCCAATGTGCTGTCCTCTCAACTGAACACCCGCGATCGCATTCCATCTGCATCAGTCCGCGCGTTGGTATCTTAATGAGCAATGCACTTCGTGCCACAACTGCCTCTTCTTTATTTCCCCTTAGGCAGAAGCGAGTAGTTCAAAGCTGACTGCTAGTTTTTTGGGAGTTCATCTCAAGGTTTATTACGTTTGCTTCCACAGCGCTGTGTGAATATGCTTTAGAAAGAGAGAAAGGGGGGAGGGGGGGGGGGGGGGCTTCCAAGTGTAAGAAACATACAAGCTATTATCTGACACAGCGGGACTGTGTGTGTGATTTTCGCAACCATATAACGGAATCGTTGTCTTCCACAGCCAGAACATTTAAGACCATACAATCGTCGCTGAACGTAAAGTCTCTGCCAGCTTGGTCTCTGGATGCTGGGACTTGTCAGTAGATGTAAGCTTAGGGAAATCTTTTGGATCGAAACAGTCTACTCGAAAATCGAAGGACGTCTGACATTACACTAAAGCCCGTATAAAAGAAAATAATTTCCTAATTTTCCTACATTCAGAAACTCCACATCCATTAAATTCATTGATTTGCAGATGAAATATGGTCGAATACGTCTGAAAGTAACGACTCGAAATGAACTGTGGCGTCCCTTTGAGACACAATTCAAACACTGTAATTGCAGGGTGCCAATTTTTCAGTTTATTTTAAGCTAACTTCTCGATGAGCTAGAAACTTTAAATTTTAAACATAGCTCACAACTGAATGATAATGCACTATTAACTCGCTGTCTTGTCAGTCTGTTGGGTACGTATGGGGGTTGGGGATGAAAAAAGTGGGTAACGCCTGAGATCCGGGTGCCCTACAGGACCAATCTGTTGGTGGCGGTAGTATCGGAATGCGTCGCTGGCGTTGTGCGAGCACACAGGCAGGGCTGAGCAGAGAGACGAGGGGAAGAGGAAACGGATATTGTTTTGTTCTCTGCCTCTCTGTTCGCTACACATTTTGCGGTTGATTTTAAACCAACTTCCCCATGAGCTAGAGACTTGAAACTTCCGCCGTAGCTCATCCTTGGACAGCAATACAATATTAACTCGATTTCTTATCTGGTGTGTGGAGGAGGGACCTTGTGTGCCACTGCCCTTTCCCCGCTTTCCCGTTCCAGTTGCAAATGATTCGCGGAAAGAACGACTGCTGGTAAACCTTTGCAAGAGCTCGAATCTCTCTAACTTTTACCTTCATGATCTTTTCAGGAGATACACGTAGAAGGAAGCAATATATTGGCGGAGTAAGGTGAAGAAAAGCTGAAATAAACCTCAAATTTACTACATACCTCTCGTGTAACCTTACATTAATTTCTGAAATCGATTCCATACTTTCACATAAACACGCACACGATCAAAAAGCTGAAAGTAATTATTCATATAAAAATGAATTTTTAATATATCACGTTCTTGAAACAGACTAGAAAGTATAAAATAATTTCTCTTTGCCCCATACAGATTTCCAGATTCATACAAGTGGATCTAAAAAGTTGTAATTATGAATTTTTTATAGCTATGAAAATATTTGTAAGATTTAAAACGAAAGACGTGGGTCACATGCAATATATAATTGATGAATGAATATTTCACCTCCTTACTATTTCACTACATACTAACTGATGCATGTATAGTTCACCTACTTCCAATTAACTATTACATACGCCCCATGTTTTTCGTTTTAAATCTTCCAAGTATTTTCACAGCTGTCGAAAATTCACAATCACAAATTTTCAGGACTATCTATGTGGTCTTTGGAGTCTCTATGGGGCTACGAGAAATTATTTTACACTTTTTAGTCTGACTTAGAAACGTGGTATTAGGGGGCAATCAAAAAGTTTCCGCTCGAAGGCTGTACAGTCCAGAATCCGTACGCCAATCCGGAAAAAACGGCCGTGAGCACTGAACTAACGGCGTCTTTGCTTCAAATCGCGACCAGAGCGGAATCTGGCACACATCTCCAAGACGATGGCCTTTGACAAACATGCTGCCCCATACACACTCTTTATTTTACGATGGATGTCTACCGATGTTTATCCGTACCAGCAAAGAAAAGAAAAATAGAAAGTTGGTCCTGTTTACAAGCATTTGATAATAATGTCACCACAGTTCCCGTTACCGCATTTACCGCACGCGCATCGGAAAGACACGAATGTCACACTAATCCGTTGTCTACATGCCGATCCTTATGTAACGGTATTGGAGTCGTGCTACGTTGCATACACGCTGCAGTAATGCCCCGTAATGGTTACTTTTTTATCGCTCCATTAAAAATTCAGTTATACTTAAGTAATTCTCTTTCATTACCCTCAGAGTAAAGTTTAACTTATTTGAGTGAATGAAGACCGGCGACATAAGGGGGCGGTAGGATACTAAACACCTCGTCGGGGGCGCGTGCGCTGTAGTTTCGGTGTCTTTGTCTTTGAAGACCAATTTGAGGGTGTTTCCGAGCTTCATACAGTCCACGTGTCTTGTATCAAATTATCGCCTCGACTTTCTCTAGAGCACTATCGTACTATGTAAACCATTATCGTTTACACGCTGTATATGTAGACGTTCCGCGCACTAGAGAAAACGAGAAATCGGGAGGCACTTCTGTTACAGACTTCAAAACTTTCGGGAGGGGAGAAGCGTGTTTCAACATTTGTGTCAAATGTGTCGGCTGAGAATTTTAATGGGAGTTTCTGCCATGGGCGGCTTCTTTCAAGGCGCTGCAAGGCCCTGTCGTCTGCCGCACGTTCGCTGTTACACTGTCGTCGACACCCTACTATAGTAAATCGAGTGTGAAAATACACTATCTGATCAAAAGTTTCCGAACACCCCCAAAAACATACGTTTTCCACACTAGGTGCATTGTGTTGCCACCTACTGCCAGGTACTCCATATCAGCAACCTCAGTAGTCATTAGACATTGTGAGAGAACAGAATGGGTCGCTCCGCGGAACTCACGGACTTCGAACGTGGTCAGGTGATTGGGTGTCACTACTGCCATACGTCTGTATGCGAGATTTCCACACTCCTGAACATCCCTAGGCCCACTGCTTCCGATGTGACAGTGAAGTGGAAGCGTGTAGGGACACGTACAGCACAAAAGCGAGAGCGCCGACAGTTGAAGAGGGTCGTAATGTGTAATAGGCAGACATCTATCCAGACCATCGCACAGGAATTCCAAGCTGTATCAGGATCCACTACAAGTACTACGACAGTTACGCGGGAGGTGAGAAAACTTGGATTTCATGGTCGAGCGGCTGCTCATAAGCCACACATCACGCTGGTAATTTCCAAACGATGCCTCATTTGGTGTAAAGAGCGTAAATATTGGACGACTGAACAGCGGAAAAACGTTGTGTGGAATGACGAATCACGGTACACAATGTGGCAATCCGATGGCAGGGTGTGAGTATGGCGAATACCCAGTGAACGTCATCTGCCAGCGTGTGTAGTGCCAACAGTAAAATACTGAGGCGGCGGTGTTATGGTGTAGTCGTGTTTTTCATGGAGGGGGCTTGTACCCCTTGTTGTTTTGCGTGGCACTATTGCAGCTAAGGCCTACATTGATGTTTTAAGCACCTTCATGCTTCCCACCGTTGAAGAGCAAATCGGGGATGAGCAGCTGTTCATAATGCACAGCCTGTTGCGGAGTGGTTACACGACAGTAACATGCCTGTAATGGACTGGCTGCACAGAGTCCTGACATGAATCCTATAGAACACCTTTGGGATGTTTTGGAACGCCGACTTCGTGCCAGGCCTCACCGAGCGACATCTATACCTCTCCTCTGTGCAGCACTCCGTGAAGAATGAGCTGCCATTTCCTAAGAAACCTTACAGCACCTGATTGAACGTATGTCAACGCGAGGGGAAGCTGTCATCAAGGCTAAGGGTGGGCCAACATCATAGTGAATTTCCAGCATTACTGATGGAGGGCGCCACGAACTTTTAAGTCATTTTCAGCCAGATGTCCGGATACTTTTGATCATATAGTGTATATCCACGAACATGCCGATTACAAAGATGGACAAATAAATGTACTCTCGACAATGTAAGAATCGCTAATTCAGTTTACATGCAAATTCTTTGTTTCTTGGAAGAGTCTTAAACGTCGAGTACAGGTCAGAATAGGGTGCCGATTGAGCTTTTAACTGTAACACAAAGACCAACTTAGAGGCAGACCTGAACGGTCATAACCTATGTAAGTTACATCTGATACATAACTGTTCCATTCCTCGCAGGTTGCTCTCTTCAGTTTTTTACTTAACAGCTGCTGCAGTAGTCATGTGCAAGCTTTACTTATCTTGTGATTCTTTTTTTAATGTTTTCAGTTATAGTTGTTTACTACAATGTTCTGGGTAATATTTGTTGCTACCTGTGTAGTGCGACCGCTTTGAAGAAAACGTTCGTGTGCCACACACTTTCTGGCTGGATTTGTGCCGGTCGGAGGTAGTGAGTACCAAGACATCTACGGCAAGTAAATACGAGCTGACATCCTGGTGGGCAGACGTCACGTGGTAGGAGCTGCCTCGCGGAATGTATCCACCGCACGCTGTTCTCTTTTTTTCGTCCTCTTCTTGCGCGTATGCTGACGTAACCCCGAGTCGCGTCCGGTAAGCGCCTCCGCCGTCGTCGTCCAGTAAAACGAGACCCCCGCTGACTCCACTCAAAATCCAAGTATGCCTTCAGAGCTATCGGTCAAAACAAGGTGACACCTCTGTCTTCATGTCGCCTAACCGCAATCGCTGTCGCTGAGACACGATGATCTGACTTCCTTGAAACATTTCTTCCACTGACAATAGAAACTGCTGCACGAATGTAAACTTTGAAGTCTACATTAGGACAAGCAGAGAGTCTGTCAACTTGTTCGGCATAATACATATCCGTTTAAAAATTTAATATTTGCATATCAAGCTGGACTTCTAACAACGAAATCGGCAGCGTTTTTGGGTAGTGAGTACTGACTGACGCATTTCAATCACATACCTAACTGCACAAATGAACATGTTTTCATCTTCGGCGAGAAAATATTAGTTTCTGGCCAGCATGAAGAAACAATCCCCTTCGACAAGAACGATGGAGACTATAGATTGCAAGGACGTATTGTTTATTGTGGAGTATTGTTGTAGGAACTTTTGATTCGGCGGCAAAAATTTTTTTTTTACCAATCACAATTCAGACAACACTACTAGCGGTGGTTACCAGCGCCCACATTCATAATTCGAGGCGATTGTTACAAAGCCAAAAGTTGGAGAGAGAGAGGGGGGGGGGGGTGGAGCTTATGAATCTATGGACGCTCTCATGTTGGAAAGTGAAATACACTTAGTTAAAATGCGACATACTTGACAGGAAACAAGTTGTGCCGTAATCGCCACAAACTGGTTCGTCCTCTGTTAGAGGAAGTAGTTATGCGTCATCGGGCCGTGTTCTACTCGCAGACTTATCAGGAAGACTTACTTGCCAATCCAACAGACTGGGACAACGCGCTCCACGGACGTGTGGCAGTTTGACTAATAGCAACGTGTTGCTTATCACCTCCGGCCACTCATTCTCCCACTTGGCCGTGACTCAGACGAGGCTGTTAACATCTTGACTAGGTTACGGTGCTATGTCGCCATGGAATTCAAAGAAGGTGGTGCCCTCACCTACTATAAAGACGTCTATATTCTTCCGATCATTAAATCGCTTATAACACAGAGTCGTCTGTATTGTATCGTGTGTTAGTGTTTCTTCCTATGTCATTTACGGATGGAGAATGGGAGTAATGGATGACTGTATGTAGCATCCTCTTGTTAATCTAATTTTATCTCGAGGATATTTACGTCAGCAGCGTATGGATTGTACATTACAATAAGGAAACCACCTCTTGAAATTTTACCGCGAAATATTTAGCGCTTTTTGCCTGTGTGTTGAGGCTTTCGAAAATCTGCAACATTTTCTTGATATGCAAACAAGCTTGCGTTCTTTCGCGCTGTCCTCAGCAAATGGTAGAGTAGGCATTGGACTCTCATCCGGGATGAGCGGGGTTCAAATCCCCGTCCAGTGATCCAGGTCTGTGGTTGCCCTAGACCACTTGAAGCACACCCTGGAACGGTTCCTTTGAAAAGTAAACGGCTAATTTCCCTTCTTGTCCTTATCCAATCCGAACTTGTGACCCGTCTTTAATGACCTCGTCGAAAAAGGCAAGAGAACACTTGGACATTTTTCATTTCATAGATTTATCTTGTTAATGTTTGATGTACGCTGTTAGTCCGATCTGATACAGATCCAACACACCTGAGTGGGATTACACAACAATATTCTGTACGCAACTTCATTTGTAGAATCGCTGTAGTTTACAGTAGCGCACAAATAAATCTAAGCCTGTGATTTGCTTTACCTACAAATGAGTTCACGTGATTTTATAGTCAAACGTTGTTGATTTCATGTGTGTTCATGCAACTCCTGATTCTCGTTGTTACGTATTAATCATACAGTAACCCGCTACAAAAATTTACTATTCGGAGAGTGCTCAGCTACACATTACATTACTTATTCCAAGTTTTTGCACCAGATTAACATTTTACCCTGATGTTAACACATTTATTGTATAATACTCCAGCACAGGCGGCATATTCATCTCTGACAACTCTAAGATTGCAATGCGTTCGATTCACTGAATACCCGAGATAACCTTCTACTGCTCCTCCTGATTCATTTACATAAAATCCTACAGCTAACAGCTGTCCAGAACTCCATATCTTCAGAAGAGCACACACTATCTTCGCCGAGTCACAGTTTCAAACCTAGCTATAGTAAACCCAGTGTGTTGTGGAATATTTCATTCGACGAACAGGTAGCTTTTACTGTGATGCAGAGAGTAGATTAAACTCTAATGTCCCGTCGATGACGAGGTCATTATAGACGGAACACATGGTCGGACTGGAGAAAGATATCGAAGGAAATCGGCCGTGTACTTTGAAGGGAATCGTACATGTTTTTGTCTTAAGCGATGTAGAGAAATCACAAAAAACCTGAAGTTGGATGGCTGGATGGACGGGAGGGAGTTGAACCGCTGTCCTCCCGAATATGAATCCAACGCCTTACCACTGCTCCACCTCGCTCAGTCATTGTGTTGCAGGTAGCACAAACTCTATTCTGTTGACTTTACTTACTGCTTTTCCTCTACTTGGAAGTAGGGGAGAAAAGAGCATTGCACCACACGGCCTCGTTAAAACTGCTCTTTTCAGCTACATCTGATAACGTAGCGCGTTTCATCAAAATTTAACTACCAACAAAAGCATCTTATGGTGGTGGTGGTGGTGGTGTTGTGTGTGTGTGTGTGTGTGTGTGTGTGTGTGTGGTGTTTTCCGTATTGCTTGTGACGTTCTTGGCTACCCGGTTTCGGTAACCCCTCCCTCGAGTTTACTGTGCACTCATTCTGGACACTGCCATTGCAATAACTGCTGCTGTAGCTTAAGAGACGTTTCGCAATGTTTCTGAATTATGATTGCGCGCTTGCTAAACTGGCAGCACTTTTAAACAGCAGCACGCCACGCCTGGAAGAGCGCCAGCTGGTCCAGAAAGTCGACCATTCGCATTGCGCGGTCGCCTCTGCAATACTGCTGCGCTGTTTCTTGCTCGTAGGTCAAGCGTTTGCGTGCACGAGGCCAGGGGGCTCCAAGACGACACAGGTCGCGGAATTTCGGGGTTCGAAAGTCCCAACAGCTACCTGGCCGCCCTGAGCAGCAGAACATACTACCAGCTGGTCTCAGTCACAAGGACTTCTTGTTAAGATTACCAGTTTGCGAAAATCATAGTAAATAGCAAGCTCACATCAGAATAACCAGTGAGTTTCTCAGATAAAGGCTGCATTTCACAGGAAAATATTACTGCAGTGATGCATTTACATTCTTTGACGACGGAGTAGCTACTTCCGTGGTGTGTGTGTGTGTGTGTGTGTGTGTGTGTGTGTGTCTAAAACATATAAAGAGCTCGAAAGTGTGCTTGTTATACCTCAAAACATTTTTCACACGAGCTGAGAAGAGATGTAATAATTTAAATGGCGCTTAACGCTTGAAAGGAAACGACAATTACGATTCAACGTCTACATCTACATCTACATCCATACTCCGCAAGCCACCTGACGGTGTGTGGCGGAGGGTACCTTGAGTACCTCTATCGGTTCTCCCTTCTACTCCAGTCTCGTATTGTTCGTGGAAAGAAGGATTGTCGGTATGCCTCTGTGTGGGCTCTAATCTCTCTGATTTTATCCTCATGGTCTCTTCGTGAGATATACGTCGGAGGGAGCAATATACTGCTTGACTCCTCGGTGAAGGTATGTTCTCGAAACTTCAACAAAAGCCCGTACCGAGCTACTGAGCGTCTCTCCTGTAGAGTCTTCCACTGGAGTTTATCTATCATCTCCGTAACACTTTCGTGATGACTAAATGATCCTGTAACGAAGCGCGCTGCTCTCCGTTGGATCTTCTCTATCTCTTCTATCAACCCTATCTGGTACGGATCCCACACTGCTGAGCAGTATTCAAGCAGCGGGCGAACGTTCTTCCAATGAATCTCAGTCTGGCATCTGCTTTACCGACGATCAACTTTATATGATCATTCCATTTTAAATCACTCCTAATGCGTACTCCCAGATAATTTATGGCAATAACTGCTTCCAGTTTCTGACCTGCTATATTGTAGCTAAATGATAAGGAATCTTTCTTTCTATGTGTTCGCAGCACATTACGCTTGTCTACATTGAGATTCAATTGCTATTCCCTGCACCATGCGTCAATTCGCTGCAGATCCTCCTGCATTTCAGTACAATTTTCCATTGTTACAACCCCTCGATATACCACAGCATCATCCGCAAAAAGCCTCAGTGAGCTTCCTATGTCATCCACAAGGTCATTTATGTATATTGTGAATAGCAACGGTCCTACGACACTCCCCTGCGGCACACCTGAAATCACTCTTACTTCGGAAGACTTCTCTCCATTGAGAATGACATGCTGCGTTCTGTTATCTAGGATGTCTTCAATCCAATCACACAACTGGTCTGATAGTCCATATGCTCTAACTTTGTTCAGTAAACGACTGTGGGGAACTGTACCGAACGCCTTGCGGAAGTCAAGAAACAGGGCATCTACCTGTTAACCCGTGTCTACGGCCCTCTGAGTCTCGTGGACGAACAGCGCGAGCTGGGTTTCACACGGCCGTCTTTTTCGAAACCCATGCTGATTCCTACAGAGTAGATTTCTAGTCCCCAGAAAAGTCATTATATTTGAACATAATACGTGCTCCAAAATTCTACAACTGATCGACGTTAGAGATATAGGTCTATAGTTCTGCACATCTGTTCGACGTCCCTTCTTGAAAACGGGGATGACCTGTGCCCTTTTCCAATCCTTTGGAACGCTACGCTCTTCTAGAGACCTACGGTACACCGCTGTAAGAAGGGGGGCAAGTTCCTTCGCGTACTCTGTGTAAAATCGAACTGGTATCCCGTCAGGTCCAGCGGCCTTTCCTCTTTTGAGCGATTTCAATTGTTTCTCTATCCCTCTGTCGTCTATTTCGATATCTACCATTTTGTCATCTGTGCGACAATCTAGAGATCATTGAAGGCAGAGCGCAAGATCAGATTGGACACAGTCGGTTGTTTAGAAACAACCATCCCGGAGGTCTGCCTTAATCGACGTAAAGATACCACGGAAAATCCAAATACGGATGGCTGAATGTGGACCTCAACTGCACCTTTCCGAATGCGGGTCCCGTGTTTTATCCACCGCGGCATCTCCCGACCAGATCAAAAAACCACGAGCTGCCCTCTTATGGGTGTACTTTTCAAAATGTAGCGTTCATGATATACAAACTCCTTAGGCACCTCAAATTAGCAGGTCGTCTCTCCTGTAAGTAATTTAGTGGAAAGTGTCCAAGCTGTAATGGAGTTAAAATGATTTATTTCGGCTCTGTGGCTGGCAGAAGTTATGCCACGACAGGGTAGTTGGCCTCATCGACTGCAGTTTTTCGTCTCTCTTCTCGAGATTTTCTCCCCTCCATCCCCTCTCCCCTACTACACGCGCTCCTTTGGTTCACAGCAACGTCAGTAACATGGGGAACACTACATTGCGAGACTATTGGTGTTGGGCGGGCGTTCATGGCTGATGAATCTGCCAGTTCAATGATCAAAATTCCCCCATGTGATAATATCCAGCTGAACACCGCCACCTTCCTGGTTGCTCCTGCCGATTACATGATCTGGATGGCTTAAAATGCAGCCACGGAGTCGAAGCAGGTAAAGACCTTCGTAGTTCGGATACATCTCATACACTAGAGTGGCCTCAAGATCGTATGTACCATAGGTTCAAAATCCGTGAATTGGTACGTACAAGGTAATTTAGAAGACACGATCGTGGCATACGAAGAGTAGTCAAGCCTTGATTTCTGTAACACCATCCACCAAAAAATGTTCAAATTGTTACTAGTACAGCAGTAAATGCAAGGCCGATCACGAACGTCAGACCGACGCCCCGCAACAATAATTTTCTTTTTTAGTTAGTCGATTCACTGATATTTCTGGGCTACTAGGATAGAAGCTGCAGAGCTGGAAGCTGTTTTCAAAATTGTTCTTACTCTGTCCTAGGACAGTTAGCCTTTGCCGTAAATTGTTAAAATCACGGCGACTGCAAAACACAGATGAACAGGTTGGTTTTGTCGTCTCTCTCATGAACTGATAACTGTGCAGCCATATATGAGGTACTTCGCGCAATGGCTACTCAGAAACTACACTGAGTGGTCAAATGGTTCAAATGGTTCTGAGCACTATGCGACTTAACTTCTGAGGTCATCAGTCGCCTAGAACTTAGAACTAATTAAACCTAACTAACCTAAGGACATCACACACATCCATGCCCGAGGCAGGATTCGAACCTGCGACCGTAGCGGTCGCTCGGCTCCAGACTGCAGCGCCCAGAACCGCACGGCCACTCCCGGCCGGCACACTGAGTGGTCAAAAGTTATCAGGACACCTGGCTGAAAAAGACTTAAAAGTTCGTGGCGCCCTCCATCAGTAATGCTAGAATTCAATATGATGTTGAACCATCCTTAGCCTTGATGACAGCTTCCATTCGCGTAGGCATACTTTCAATCAGGTGCTGGAAGGTTTCTTGGGGAACGGCAGCCCATTCTTCACGGAGTGCTGCACTGAGGAGAGGCATCGTTGTCGCTCGGTGAGGCCTGGCACGAAGTCGGAGTTCCAAAATATCCCAAAGGTGTCCTATAGGATTCAGGTCAGAACTCTGTGCAGGCCAGTCCATTACAGGGCTATTACTGTCCTGTAACCACTCCACCACAGGCCGTGCATGATGAACAGGTACTCGATCGTGTTGAAAGACACAATCGCCACCCCCGAATTGCTCTTCAACAGTTGGAAGCAAGAAGGTGCTTAAAACATCAGTGTAGGCCTGTGCTGCAATAGTTCCACGCAAAACACCAAGGGGTGCAAGCCCCCTCCATGAAAAACACGACCACACCATAACACCATTGCCTCCTAATTCTACTTTGGCACTACACACGCTGTCAGATGACGTTCACCGGGCATTCGCCATACCCACACCCTGCCATCAGATCGCCACATTGTGTACCGTGATTCGCCACACCACACAACATTTTTCCACTGTTCAATCGTCCAATGTTTACGCCCCTTACACTAAGTGAGGCGTCGTTTGGCATTTACCGGCGTGATGTGTAGCTTATGTGGAGCCGTTCTTCAACGGTCGGCGGTCTCCGTCACTTAACAGACGAGGTCGGTCTGTAGGCTTTTGTGCTGTAAGTGTCCTATCACTTTTCCATTTCACTATCAAATTGGAAACAGTGGACCTAGGTATGTTCAAGAGTGTGGAAATCTCGCGTACAGACGTATGACACAAGTGACACCCAATCACCTGACCACGTTCGAAGTCCCTGAGTTCCGCGGAGCGCCCCATTCTGCTCTGTCACGATGTCAAATGACTACTGAGGTCGCTGATATGGAGTACCTGGCAGTAGGTGGCAGCAAAATGCACCTGGTATGGAAATCATATGTTTTTGGGGGTTATCGGAAACTTTTGATCACATAGGGTGTAACAAAAGTAACTAATAAATGGCACTAGAATAAGCACGTTGTCTCTCTCTACTTCAGACCTGAACGCTTAGTTCATGTGTAAAGAGCTGTGCGATGCGATGTCGCGCCACACCTGATCACAAGGTGAGACAGCTCTAAGGATTTTTTGCCTTCTTGATTTAATGAAAAAATTGTGGTGGGAGATTTCTGAGGTTCTCGCGACAAGAGTGACAGAAGTATTTTCGCGTATCGATGTAGCCAAGTTGCCCAGTCCATTTCTTTGGAAAAAGTTTCGTCCGCTGAACTTGTCGTCGGAATACTGTGCATAAAAACTGAAACCTGGAAATATATTTTTCAACTATAGCGAGGGAAAAAGTATTTCCGTGACTTATTATATGAAATTTCGGGCGAAAAGCCGGATTTCAGGGGCTAGCTTTCACGCCATCTTCAGCAAAGACAAGATTGGCCGAAGATTCTGCGCCGAAATATCGTGGGACCAAGTTCGGCGTTTATTCTCCCTACTAAGTCGAGGTAATGAGCAACGGAGCACAAACACAAAACAGGAAAATGAAATGCAAGAAAATCGACCGAAGCCTTATTGATGTACCATACCGGCTTTCTTCTGAAATGGTTTTGGGAAATCAGGAAAAACAATCTGGTTGGCGGAACAGGGATATGACCGCAGTGCAACCACAGCCGACGACACCAATGGAACTTTAACAACAGAGAATGGTTTCTGTTCATTCAGGCCTTCTCTGGTTACGAGGAGGACTTTGCAACGATGAAAGAATAATGTTCACTGTTACGTAGACCGCAAGGTCATAAGAGGAGGCGCATTGAGTCAGGTGAGGGTGTGTAAGGACAGCGGCCGTGTCGTTTTCAAATCAACCACCCCGGGGTTTGCCGTAAACGGTTTGGGGAAACGGCGCTGAACTTACATCAGACCGGTCGTGCAAAAATTTGAACTCCGCTTATCCCGTATGCGAGATCAGTGCCTTAACAAATGTAAATGTCGCGTGAGTAGGGCCCCCCGTCGGGTAGACCGTTCGCCGGGTGCAAACCTTTCGATTTGACTCCACTTCGGCGACTTGCGCGTCGATGGGGATGAAATGATGATGATGATGATGATGATTAGGACAACACAACACCCAGTCCCTGGGCGGAGAAAATCACCGACCCAGCCGGGAATCGAATCCGGGCCCTTAGGATTGATATTCTGTCGCGCTAACCACTCAGATACCGGGGGCGGACAGTGCCTTAATTACTACGCCACGAAATTTGGCGAGAATTACGAACAGACAAACCTGTGTGAACATCCCAACATACGGAACTGACTTCAAGACAATTAAATTAGGTTCTAATTGAGCAACTACAATTCTGTTCCGACGGGCAGTTTCCATTTGGAGCAATCGAGCAACAAAAACACGATTTGTTGTGGCATGCAACAGGAGGCTCAGTGTTTTGTTTTCAGTAGCTATAAGGAGCATTCAAGGACCCGCAGGGAAAGGGTCCTCTGAAAACGGGTGGTTCTTACAAACTTGTTCCGTATTTCTTACATAGCACAACACATGGAAAGAGTGGCCCTTCGTTCCTGCATAATAAACCATATCACTGTAGCTTTTCTCATTTTCCTTGAGGATTTCAGTGAACCACGCCGTATATCTCTGAGCGAGGAAAGGAGGTATTTGCGACAAGGTACTCTAGTTAGTCTAACGCTGCTGCACTGCTCTTCCCTTGTTTCGATAGACCAGCCAGTCTTCGCACTTCTCCACAACCAGCACATGTCATAACCTTGCTTCAGTAATACGAATATGAAGTTATCGGATATCATGCCAGCTGGTCTTCCTGTACCATTTGAGCTTTTTCCACGACTTCAGCTCTTTAATTGACGTGCAGGACAAGAGTGCTGAAGTCTTCTACTAAAAAAGTATTTTACTGATTGAAGTTAGTTTCACAACAGAATATGAGACGTAAACTAAGTATCTAAGTGTATTTCGTGCTTCGTACTACAATTCCTATCATATTTTCTTAAGCATAATTAGTTGATGAGAATCACAGCTTTTGTAATGAAAATGATGGTTTGGTATATGCACTAATTATCGGAAAGGCGTATGTCTGAAACTGTTCCAGTATTTTTTTCAGCGTCTTAAGAACAATTTTTGCTCACACTGCTTTTGCTCGTGGTGTCTCCTCACGACACTTGTTTCAGGTTGACGCACTGTTCGCATTAAACGCAACAACTGTTACGCCTACAGGCATATCTGTGCTCCGTGGCCCGTCAAGCGCGCACTTTTTATCTGTCGTTACTGGCTCAAAGAAGGCGCACCGCCGCTGATAGCAGGCAGCGTCTTTCTAACACAGAGTCCTGACTCGCTGCAGATGCGCATTTTGTAGGTGCCTTGCAACGACGCAATCGTGACGCAGCCGAGTCGGAGGTGTAGGTGTGTCTCAGGGCGTCAACTGGCTTTCGTGTCTGCCTTATCTGTTCGTGTGACACAAGCATGCTATTCGTGTAAAGCTCTCACTAAATGTGCTCATCTCCACTCTGAGTGATAACAACTGCCACAGGAGAATGCATTCCTCACGATCATATTCACAGTGTTCCAAAGATCCACTAGCGCAAGTGTTCCAAAAGTTTCAAGTAGGAAGCTAGACATGGCGCTCGCACCATGAACTTTACACACGCTACTTATGTAAATTGAGTTACACCGAGTCATACTTCTTCAGCACGCAATGAGCTTCAGAAAAAATAGAGTACATCAACTTTACAATATGGTCCAGTATCTCTAAAATAGAGATCACTAAAGCAGTGATCCCGCGATTTACTTACCTCGAGGTAGGTGAATAACGAGATCTGACCTACAACAAGACTTTAGCAGATCGACCTACCCCTGCCATAGTTATGTATTACTCTTCAACGTAGAGCAACTTCAAGCTACGGCTAATCTATGTTAACGTCATTTTTCGTTCTTCATGGTTATGCGTTTTAATCTTAAGCGGTGTCTACTTGAGAGATTTGTTAGAAACTATAACAACTGCGCTGAGCAATGTTTACGAGTAAATGCATCATGTTATAGGCACGACATGGATTTACGATATCAACATTCTCACTCTCGAAGCACAAAATTCTTTTGGGTACATTAGCTAAACTGGTGACGGGTTGTCATTAAAAAAATAAAAATACATACTTTTTTTACGGAACATACGGTTTCACCTAAAAGCGAAGCGACGAATATGTGGATATGTTATCAGCGGCTTGCTCAAATCGACTACTAATTCGCAAGGAGTTTCCGCAGCTACGACGTTTACTGAACTACTCAAGTCAACCATATGAATAAGTCGAGGAGGAACAAACACTCGCTCTTTAACGAATATACACACTTGTGAAAAAAAAAAAAAAAAAAAAAAGAATGGTTTGGCGAGAAACTGGCGGCATTTCAGGGTAGTCAGATTGATCGAAAATGTCAGCTGAGACAGGAACACGACACTTCAGTAGGTTCTGTACACTTCTTAAAAATTTGGTGTTTCGCAAACCATCGGTGAGTCGTCTTCTATCTTCGAATTTCTCTACGTAAAAAACACAGGACCCGTCTTCTTGAGGCAATCATGCACTGCAAACGCCCCTTAAATTATTTACTGGATGTAAGAGGACTACAAGAAAGACTAATCATTAGAAGTACTGTCATTCAGTGGTAGGATTTCAGTCCACTTAATGATGGAAAAAAGCAGACGGTCAGAAAGAATCGAAAATCTCTGACAACTGCCTACTTACTCTCGCCTTTGTAAGAACACTCCACCTCGACGACTGGGGCACTTGCTGACGAGTGTGAAACACACGCCGTGTTGGCGTGACACAACCACTACTGAGCGCGGAAGAACAGCGCAGAGCCGCAGGAGATGGGCGCCGGAAGGCGACAAAGGAAGCGCGACGCTACCACGGCAGAGGCGCGGCTGGGCTCAGAGCAGCACGCGGCGGCTGCTGCGGCCTACTGCTGAGGCCGCCGCCGACGCTGCCGCGGGCCCGCGTGGTGGGGGATACGGGACAGGACCCCACCCCGCCCAGGGCCGTCGCACGCGACTCGCAGCGGCAGCTTGTACCGTCTTCCGGTCATGCAACTGTGGCATCACCCTACGCACCCAGCACACGGGGAGGGGTGGGTCTCCTACTGGCCACACAACACTGAGGTTACGAAAGTCAGGGGATACCTCCTGACATCGTGTCGGACCTCCTTTTGCCCGGTGTAGTGCAGCAAGTCGACGTTGCATGGTCTCAACAAACCGTTGGGAGTCTCCTACAGGAATATTGAGCCATGCTGCTTCTAAAGCCATCCGTAATTGCGGGAGTGGAACCGGTACAGGATTTTGTTCGATGGAATTCGTGTAGGGTGAACTGGGTCGCCAAATCATTCGGTCGAATTGTCCTTCTGGGCCTGTGACATGACATCGCTGTTTGACAACATAGTGTCCATGAATGGCTGCAAACGGTCGCCAGGTAGCCCAACATAACCATTTCCAGTCAATGATCGATTCACTCCATGTAAACCCAGCCCACACCATTATGGAGCTACTACTAGCTTGCAGAGTACCTTGTTGACAACTTGGGTTCATGGCTTCGTGGAGTCTGCGCTACACTCGAACCCTACCATCAACTTTTCCCAACTAAAATCGGGACTCATCTGACTAGGCTAAGTTTTCCAGTCTAGGGTCCAACCGATATGGTCATTAGGCCAGGAGAGGCGCTGCAGGAGGCCTGTTAGCAACGGCACTAGCGTCGGTCGTCTGCTGCCATAGCCCAATAACGCCGAATTTCGCCACACTGTCATAACGGATACGTTCGTCGTACGTTCCGCATTGATTTCTGCGCTTATTTCACGCAGTGTTGCTTGAGTGTTAGCACTGACAACTCCACGCAGACGCCGTCGGCCACTGTGTTGTCCGTGGTGAGAGGTAATGCCTGAAACTTGGTATTCTTGACACTGTGGATCTCGGAATATTGGGTTCCGTTAACTATTTCCAAAATGGAATGCCCTATGCGTCTAGCTCCAACTACCACTCCGCATTCAAAGTCTGTTAATTCCCGTTGGGCGGTCATAATGACATCGGAAATCATTTTACCTGAATCACCTGAGTGCAAATGACAGCTCCGCCAATGCACTCTCCTTTCAGACCTCGTGTACGCGATACTACTGGCATCAGTATATGTACACATCGCTATGCCACGAATCCTGTCACCTCACTGCAGACTCAGATATAGCGGCCTTTCCAGTAATGATGTAGGTATAGAGACAGGTAAAATCTTTTTATTTTATGGCTAATTCCGGTGTTACTTTTTGCTGATTTGAGTGTTATTTGTTTCCAGTTTTGTTCTTATTTTCCACAGTGCTGAAGTTACTTCCGCAAATTTTTGTGCTCGTTTGTGACAGCGTAATTTTGAAGTACCGTATTATCTTTATATTTGTCGTAGGTCACTGTTTTAGAGTGTTATGTTCAAAAATTAAAATATACCTATCAGTTACCATATATTTGTTGACATCAGGAGCACACTTACTGTCATTACTGAAAACAAGGAACATTTACCTTAAACCCAACAAATATAATCAGTTAAAGACAAAAATACGAGGGGACTTCCGAAAGTAAGTTACACATGTCGTTCCAAGGTGAGACCATTATGCAACAAGAGAGTAGTGCATTGTCAGAAGAGAGAGTACGTGTTGTGGGTTTCCTGTAGGCGCAGTTCTGCTGAGGTACGGTTAACAGGTGCGTCACAGTGCGCGAGTAAAATGGCGCAGCAAATGGAAACTCACTCCGTAGTTGAAATACATGCGACAGTACGATCATTGTGGACAAAGCGTCTAAGTTGCACATACATTAAAAGTGAAATTCTGACGGTATATGGATCAAACGCAATGTCGTGTACAGCCACAGTGAAATGAGGGCAAAAATGTGACCAAGGTCGCACAGTTGTGCGGAAGGAAGGCCAACGTCATCGACCACAGACGACCATGTTCGGGCAGTGGAGGAACTGAGTCCAAGCAATCACAGATTTTCCAAAGATAAGAACGTTCTCACAGAGGTTCCCGAATGGCTCCCAGACCAAGAAGCGAATTTCTATCGTCGAGGAACTGAACAACTGCTAAGAACGATCCGTCTATTGCTTACAGAGACTTGTTGACCACGTTAAAAATAGTGCCACGTATCCGTGAAACTTTGAAGCCAAGTACAGCATTCCAGAAAATATGCCTGGCCTGACATAATAATGTGTAACTTTCCTTCTGAAGTCCTCTCATAACTCTGTAACCATACATATAAAAGTTTTAAAAAGAAGACATTGTCATCAACACCAGATATTTGACAACGTTCACATTACGAGCTGTCGTGGAAAGCAGTTTCTCTACTAAATTATGATGGGTTTTCTATACCTACACAATTTCTACAGTCCCGATGGTTCGAATTCCATCCCAACATTAATGAAATTCATCATTGTCAACCAATGGTTTAAACAAAAATGTAGGACTGCGATCGGGAGACTTCCATGGGTCTGTGGGCACAAGAGTTGTTAGGCTCGTATGAATATTAACTTCGTATTTCTTCATAAAATACGCGTTTTCCCATAATAATGAAGCAGTTTAGGCAAGAACAAAGGTAAGTTTTATATGGCGAAATTGTTTCTGTAAAAGGTCGTTCTCATATTTATACCGTCCTTGCGTACTACGAAAATACGCAGTTTAACTGATGCAGTGCATTACAGATCTCTAAAAAAAAAAAAAGATGGTCATTTTTGGTAGGGTTTGTAGTACCAAAGTGTAGGGAAATGTGACGGCGGCGACTAAAAGTATTACCAGCCAGAGCAAGAACGAAGACGGTTCAAATCATTATCCGGCCATCCTGATTTATGTTTACCATGCTTTCCCTAAATCGCTCCAGGCAAATATCGGGATGCTTTCTTTGGAAAGGGCAGGGCCGACTTTCTTCCTCATGCCTTCGTAAGCAGATATTGTGACCCGTCTCTGATCAACTTACTATTGACGGAACGTTAAACAATAATCATCTTCGCCCTTACCAGAGTGTAATTTGCTGCAGGTATGGTAATTCTGTTCGACTTCACATCTACGACCATTATTCTTTACATGGGATATGAGCTATCATTTTACAATTATAAGCGAACCTCAGTCTTCAGAAAAGGTCAAAATCTAATTTCAACATTCAGTGTCTATCTCTTAACAACCTCAATAGAAAAAATTTTCTGTCCTTGCCTACTGGTAGTAGGCCAAGAGTCCGAATTTGGCAGACAACTTCCAGTTCCACAATTTGCCTTACTACGAAAGAAACTTCCCAAAAATTGTCAGAAATGGGGCATGGGAAATATTTTTAATTTAATTCTAGGACAACACGTTCCGATAAAAAGTGAGAACATGGTGGTTGTGAAAGTGTATCTACTTCCGAATATACACAGATGAATTGCTCTACACGTGCAGTGCAGAGCAGTGCACCTGTATGTCGCTATCGAGTGCACGCGATGTGAACTACGGCAACGGTTCTTGTACTGCACGCAGTGCAATAAGCCACCATATCATTCTCCAATTGTCCTGAAAGCTAGAGAGTTCGTATTCGGTTTGGAAGCTACACAACTGTTGAATGTGTTTACGGACTCATGCATCTGCTTAACGATTACACGGACACAAGATTGAAGATTGGAGTATGCACATTTACATAATACCCGTAACTGCGACATATTTTGTGCACATATTTTGATCTGTGTAGCGAAGCTTGTTTCATGCGAGTTCTCCTTGCCACTCATATACCTGAAGCCATGTGACATTCCCAGAATTTTTTGACGGTGGAGAAGCCTGGAAAAAGTTTGCAGTAAAGTCTTTAACATTCCTAAAACTTCAGAACCACAAGATCATAAGCTATTGTTGCGACTGAAAACTTCTTCGATGGATGGAAAGAATGCTACATTACCCACTTTTGTACTAGTATTGTAAAGCACTGGTCCAGTTTTGCCAGGTGCAATAGGCATTACTTCAATAATTGTTTTTAATAGTTCGTTACATTTTACTTTAAATACTCTTTCAAATGGAGATTACAGAGAGGAAAGCAAAGTATTTCCTGTGAACACATGATTTCTAGTTTTAAGTTACAGTTTACAGTCTTAATGGCAGCCCTTTGCACGAGAAGCAAAACGAGAAAAATGTGAATGATACCGTGAAACTCAATCCTCCTTAAAACAGCAGTTCCCTTAGGAAGCGAATGAAGTCCAAGACGAATACGAGTCGCCGCACGAAGCCAAGGTGGTGAAGGGTTCACATCCATCAGAAACATGGCACGTAGTGTGAAGTTAAGCTCCCGGAGCAATAGCCGAAAGCAAGCTCAGTGAGGTGATACAGAAGAAGGTCGCGTCCCATACTGGCGGTCAAGGTAGCCATCGAAAAAGAAGGAACAGGATGGGCGGCCGGGTATCGCAAACAACATACGTATCCGCTGAGGAGAATACACGCCACTATCACACTAGTAGTTCGGCAACTTCTGCATAGAGACTCTCAACCGACCTAGTGCCAGTGTCCAAACGGATTCTGCGATGGTGGATTGCATTAAGACGGCGTAAGATGGATGGACCTGCTGATGAATAACCGAAACACCGATAGTCCAGTTTCCAACGGACAAGGGACCAGTACAAACGGAGGAGGAAGTACCACTTAGGACACGTTGGACATTACGGGAACGGGTACAGTGGACGGCCAGGAAGACAAGTAGGAGGACCAAGAAATATTTCTATCAACCACGAACACCAGGAATATTGTAGTTTCACCAAAGGTAACAGCAGTAGACCCAAGATGTAAAGACGGTGGAGTAAACCCAGTGAGCCGTCAGTAATTCATACAGAAGGTTTAATCACTAGAAAAGTGACAGCCACTGTCGATGTTCCACTAGTGAAGACGATCGAGACATCGCTGAAGACACTGCTCAAGGAGAAAAGCCCATGGAGAACTGCAATAGACCGCAAAGTCGCCGACGAAAAGGGAGTCGGAGATTCCCGGCGGGAGAGAGGCCATATAATAGGGTTACTGTCTGCCCCCGGTAGCTGAGTGGTCAGCGAGACAGAATGTCAATCCTATGGGCCCGGGTTCGATTCCCGGCTGGGTCGGAGATTTTCTCCGTTCAGGGATTGGGTGTTGTGTTTTCCTAATCATCATCATTTCATCACCATCGACACGCAAGTTGCCGAAGTGGCATCAAATCGAAAGACTTGCACCCGGCGAACGGTCTACCCGACGGGAGGCCCTAGTCAAATGGTTCAAATGGTTCTGAGCACTATGGGACTTAACTGCTATGGTCATCAGTCCCCTAGAACTTAGAACTACTTAAACCTAACTAACCTAAGGACATCACACACATCCATGCCCGAGGCAGGATTCGAACCTGCGACCGTATCGGTCACGCGGTTCCAGACTGTAGCGCCTAGAACCGCACGGCCACTCCGGCCGGCAGGCCCTAGTCACACGACATTTATTTATAGAGTTACTGGCTATAGCACCAAGGGCAACGCTCACGACGGAGCCTTGTGGCATCCCTTCTCCTGGATAAAGCTGTCCAACAACGTCGAACCCATACGTACCTTGAAAACAGTCTTTTAAAAATTCCTGAAGGAAACGGGGCAGGCGGCCTCGGAAGACAAACGTGTAGAGAGTACGGAGGATATCAGTCCTCCAGCAGGTGTCGTAGGCTCTCTCTAAATAAAAACTCCACAGTCTGGTATTTCCGAGGAAACCGTTCATGATATGGGCTGACAAAGCGACGAGATGGTCAACTGCAGAACGACGTGCTCGAAATCCATATTGTGTAGTGGTTAGTAGATTGCGAAATTCGAGCCACCATACGAACCGGCCATCAATCGTACATTCCATCACCTTGAAAACACAGCTGGTGAGAGAAATGGGGCGGTAGCTACAAGGAAGGTGCTTGTCCTTATCGGGCTTAGGTACGGGTACGACAGCGGCTTCGCGCCAGCGTCTGGGAAACATGCGATCTGCCCGCATTCAAGATTCAGAGAGGAGAAGGGTTATCACCCGAGCTTCCTCCACTCGTTTCCGAGGGAGGGAAGTGAGGTGATGGTGGGCAGAGCTCGAAATATCCGAAAATAGCGGCCAGAGGTGTTTCAGATAGCAACTGGCTCCACAATGACATCATCTACTACGGTTAGGGCGGAAATTGGGGAATCGACCATGGTCCCAGAGAGTCGACAGAAGTTGCCCCACACTACGGAAAAGGGAGTGAAACGGTTAAAAAAAATAGTAAAGGAAGCCCATCTAGCTTTTTTGCTATCCCGAATAATACGACGACACATAGCACGGAACTGTTTACAACGAATACAGTTCGCCACTGCAGGATGACAATTAAAAACGCAGAGAGCATGTCTCAGCGCGTGAATCGCGTCGCGGCACGCCTCAGTCCACCAAGGAATCAGAAAACGGCGCGGTTAAGAAGGATTGGAAGGATAAGATTTATAAGGTACTCTACCTGGTCATCGTAACTGAGGAAATCATGTTCGTCAAAGGTCGCCAGGGAGGAACAAAGCCACCACTCAGCCTTAGAAAGCTGGCAACTGGGTTTACTTGTAGGTAGGGTAGGAGTCAGCAAACGGATAGCACGCGGGGAATGGTCACTCAAGTATGTGTCAGAAAGAATGGACCACTCAAGACGACGGGCAAGCTGGGCAATGCAGAATGAGAGGTCCAAATTGGTATAGGTGTGCATGGAGTCTGAAAGGAACGTGGGTGCTCCAATGTTAAGTTAAAAGAGTTGAATTGATTGAGGTCACCCAAGAGTTCACGTCTCGCACAGGCCTGGAAGAGCCCCAAAGGGGATGGAGTGCATTAGTCACATAGCAGCAAAAAGGGCGAGGAAATTGATCAGTAAGGTGGAGGAATTCATCCCTGGTGACACCGAAATCACGGAGGGATGGTAGAACTGCATATAGAAAAGGTGAAGCGAAGCAGGATTATGAGTACTGCAACAGCTTTCAGCCGAGTGTTCAGTGAGATGGCTTGGCTATAAACGTCGTCCCCACACGAGCAGAATGAATCCCCTATGACATGGACGGCCGTCGAGAGGGGACGAGGGGGGTCAAATCGGACCGGATAGAAATGTGAGTGGGTCAAGGCGATCGCGAGGACGAAATTTTTGTTTCTTGGAGGCAGAAAACAAGCGGACGCCGCGATTCCAAGAGCAGCCATAATTCCTACTTGTCGGCTCTAATGCCGTAAACGTTCCACTGGAGGAGAGTCATAACGGGGAAGAGGGAACAAATGAAGGATTGAAGTGTTGTCACCTTGGAGGCGGTCGAATGCCAGCCTTCAAAGAGTCACTGCTACAGGCCGCAGAGGTTGTAGGATCCTGTCCCATGAGGTCTATAGAGGAGATGGCAGTCTCTCTGAGTCAGCCTGCGGATTCCTAGGCAGAAAAACGGTAGGCAGTGTCCATCGGCGAAAAGTAGGTCGGCCAGGTGCGGATTATCATGCGGTGACACCGTTGAATAGGATCTCCGAATTGGGGAAGGAGAAGACTATTTGTCCTAGTTTGATTTGTCACAGCCTCTGTGGTTGGCAGATGGAGATTCAGTTGTTTGTTGGCTGGAAGGACGTAAGAAGTCTTCATGGGAGTTTTCCTTTTGTCCTTTACGGCCTGCAAGTTGTGAAGCGGGTGATTTCGCCGCCAGGGGCGAGGATCTGGTGGCTTATTGCGCAGCTGGAGGATGAGACGGGAATGCTACCATGATACTGGGTTATTTTACAACTGCAGTGCTGAATTTGAAGTCGCAAGTCTACGTGACAGTGTCCTTCGCGGTGCGAGACCTAGCAAGAGCGGTACTGTAAGTCCAATGTAAAGTTCATGGCTTTCGACTAGCCAACAACATGCGTGCACACTTCTATTACGTAAAAGAGAGCACGATTTTACAGGGCCTGCAATTGTATCAACACCTTTCTGAGTAATAAACATATTAAGCATGGCAAAGGTCTGACCTGCTTCAATATATGTTACCACGAGGAACCAAGGTGCAGGTGGGAGACACTTTGAATCTTTAGCCTCATTCCGCTCACGTTTAGTAGATGTAGACTGAGATCGTGATTGCATCATTGCGTAAAAATCATCGACGACTGCCAGCATTTCCGATCATACGCCGTAGCGGAGGAATGGCAGGTGATGGTGGAAAAAAAAAAAAACAGGTGAGTTGCCGTTCTGATGTCAGGCTATTAAAACCTCAGAACATATTTCCAAGAATATACCAAGCATATTCCCCTAGGAAGGGGAAGAAGATAGACATGCAGCATGGAAAGAGAAGAGGTGCTCCAAATGCGGGGGACCCGTGGTAGCCAAGCATGAACACACCAAACAGTGGTGAGGCCCCTGGTGGGGTATCGGGAATGACAATGTGCAGAATTATGAAGTGACGTTTCTTGTCATGTAAGAAATGAAAAGTGGACATGACGATTTGACATATGCTGACCGGTTGAATTCAGTGGCACAAGGCAAGAACGTTACGCTTAACCAAACATTTAGAGGACATTTCCAAACTAAGATGTAGAAACGCTTAGGGAACTAGGTTAACTAAATATGCTAACTAGGACTGAGATGCACAGACCTAACTGCTCACTTGCGAGGAATTAATCCATCAGAGCGCTTCAATACTGTCGGAAATTACCCTCACTGATGAGGAAGCGTAGAACACTGGCAAAATCTATATATTAAACCGTTGTAGTATCTCTCGTCTGTAGCTCTGGATCTCACCAGCATTTGTCTAACACCAATGAACATGTGGAGATCCGTACGAGCTCCTAGAGGATTCCTCGAAGTTTTAGATCTCAAGAAATCTGTGGACAAAATTATCTTCAACGTCATGACGTTAATAAAGCAGTCATGTAGTTATAGTTCGGACTGTTACCTCGCTATCTTGCAACCCGCCCGTTGCCTTGACCTCGCTTTAAAGCTGTGCTATAGGTGACCACGATGTTTGAACGTGTAGCGGCTGCGACAACTGCTCTACTTCCTGAGTCAACTTCATACTGTGCCGACGACAATTCTCATCCCAGCCGCGAGAACAAGATTATGCACGATCGCTGGGCCGTGGGTTAAAACAAGTAAACAGAGAAAATCTACGCTCAGTTGTCACAGCTGGCTAAGTCGTAATCACTCCATGAATTAACGTGCACCAAAAAAAGAGACACTAGAAGGTTCCTACGATTCTAAGAATATTACCAATAAAACATATTAAAATGTAAACGTCGTGTGACTAGGGCCTCCCGTCGGGTAGACCGTTCGCCGGGTGCAAGTCTTTCGATTTGACGCCACTTCGGCGACTTGCGCGTCGATATAATAATTAAAATAATAATAATAATAATTTGTTTACATCTGTGCTTCGTATTGTTTCTGTCGTTTCCGTCTACGTTTGGGAAGTCAGTCATTCTGGTTTTCCCAATCATTTTTGCTGGAGGGCTTTTCCCTCCGTCTTCCCTTACTCAAGTTCCTGCGGCTTACCGTTGCAACCCGTGAGTTCGCGAATCGTATCGGATTTACTGTTGATAAGCGTTTACTTGGAGCTTACATCTTAGCGGTCAGGGTAGACAGAGAACTCATCTACGTGGGGAGGCCCTCTCTCAAACAACTGAGAAGCATTCTGTGTTAAACGTAGCCTGTAGCTTCAACAATTTCTTGCGATTTTCGAGATACTTTAGTTGTCATGCATCTTCATTCGCACACAGTTAGCTTACAAATCTGGAACTGATGAATGAGCATATATAACCGCTTTTACTAAAATTGGGCTGCACCTGGTTTCATCTGCCTCCGCTCGAAGAGGAAAACCCAATAAACAAATTTCTTTAAGTAGGTGGTATTTAAGCGTTATATCATTTTCATCGCTTTCAAATCTCCACGGGCGTATTAATTAGACTAGAAACACTGTATGGTATGAACAGCATTGAACACAGACTTTGCAAACGAGCTCAATGGGAAGCGTACCCGTAGTTTTCTATTCCGGGCATACGCTTCAAACGCCATTACAATCAATTCGTCTTCATCCAGACTAATGAGTGAAAAGAGTATCCGGTTCAGACACGTAAGAAACATTAAGTTTTTCTCTCTCTGGTATGGTGAGAAGCGTGTAGCGAAGTGAACTTTCTTTTTCTAATTAGTAGCTTCTTTCGGTGTTAATATGTTTTCGACGAAGAACAGTACGTACTGTAGCACGATTAAGTTCTCAATAATAATATTCAGAGGTAAGAAATGGACTTTATTGTAGCAACTACGCGGCAATAATATCTGGAAGTACTCATTTCAGACACAGCACGGTACAATTTGTTACTGTAGTTCACCGCTTGTCTTTCCTCTGGCAAGATAGTTAATGTGCAAAACGCTATGTTGCACTGCGGTTGGAATGCACGTTTAACTGTAGCTTCCTATACAACTGGCTGGATGTCAGTTTAAAGGTCGGAGGAAGGCAAGGGTATAGCAATTCCGCCTGGGGCACCCCTAGTGGAATCCTGCAGTAGTCAAACGAACCTTCGGACTGAGGACAGCTTGGCTTTAAACTCATGTTCGCCTATTTGTAGCCGTGCTAAAAGAATCCTCTGCCAGTTGTGGAAACCATGCCTGGAACACGGTCACAACACGGCTGAGGCAGTGATGAATGTAAGCAATATTTCGGAGGTCGTTTCTCTCATCCGTCTGCTCTCGACATAATAGAGAGCATCAAATATCCGTCATGTCGCCTTGGCATGTTTTGGGTGCATTTGCATTGTGTTGGATGGTGAAGCATGTAAGGTGATTCCTCTGGAAAAGAACGGCGTGGTCAGGTAAGACTCGTGGTTTCCGTTCTGGGCAACGCTGTGACTCTGTTAGCAACGTGGTTAAATTGTCAATTGCCAGAGAGTTCAGGTGATTTTTTGTCTCCTTCAATTATGTCTCAAAACACTTTTTCATACATGCTGGCAGTTCAAATATTCTGGCAATTCGATGTAACGCACACGTTACGAAAATCGTTTAATTTTACCCTAAGAAACAAAAATAAACTTAAAAATAACACACTTTATCAACCAAACGGCGCTAGCAAGTAAGCTTTTAGTACACAGACGTTTAGCGTCCTTATTTTGCCTATTCATCTATGAAACTTTCAGAATGTGGTGACAATATTTTAGCGAGACATTTACTTTATTTGGCATGCCTTTACTGCAGATGATAAATTGTCATTGCTTGGTGTGCGCAGCTCGTGATCTAGTGGCTAGCGTTGCCCCATCTACATCACGGGGTCCCGGGTTCGATTCCTGGCCGTGTTGTGGATTTTCTCTGCCCGCGGACAGGGTGTTTGTGTTTTCCTCATCATTTTATCATCTGCATCATCATTTATCACAGTGGCTAGAGTGGACCATAAAAAACATTGGACTGTGTAACAATTGGGACTTTGTACGGGCGCTCATGACCGCGCAGTTGAGCGCCACACAAATCGATCATCATCATTATCATTGCTTGGTATGTAAAACGATGGTACAGTTTTCCAGGTCTTTGTAACTGAAAGATTAATAATTAATCAATACACTCTATTTGCTACATAGTATTTTGTGTGTCGGACTCTACCCCCAGATATTTTTTCACTGAAATTGATTTCCTAACAAAAAAAAAGTTCGTGCAATAGCGGGTAAACACTATCAAAATACTAATATTAACGTCGATTCTTAGTCATGCTATTGATTCCCCTTCGTTGATAATGATGTTTGGTTTGTGGAGCGCTCAACTGCGCGGTCATCTGCGCCCATACCTAGTCCCAATTTCTTCACACTCCATTTTTTTTTTCACAGTCCAATCTAACCACTGTCACGAATGATGAGGGTGATAAGGACAACACATACACCCAGTTCCCGGGCAGAGAAAATCCCCAACCTGGCCGGGAATCGAACCCGAGGCCCTGTGATCCAAAGGTAGCAACGCTAGCCACTAGACGTTCCCCTTTGTTGTAAGAAGTGGAAAATCATATGCAGGTCGGTAGGAATCCTTTAGGCCCAAGTAGCTAAGCCTTCTACAAGGCCATACGAGTTGTACCCAGCAGGACCCCACCCCCTCCCCAACTCTCCTGAAAGGAGCTAACCCACATTTCAAGGTGCTGCCTCGAGGCTAGGTAGTACCTGTTTGAAATACACTCTTTATCACATGTTCTAAAAAAGTTAATTTATTATTTAAATCTGTGTGGAAAATATTCGGAATGTGAGTTGATGATGAATCGGTAGGCGGTTCGAACCGGTAATGGAATTTAAAAAAAAAAAACTGAAGAACAAAAGGAGGTTGGTTGCAGTAATTCCACGAGGTCTCTTCAAAATAATCCGGAACATTCGCAATGTCACGCCAGTGGTGTGTTGAAGCGAAATGCAGTTGGCAGCCCTGCACATGGCTGTGTTTAATCTGTAACTGCCGGAAGTTTCATTGCTGAATGTTTGTTACTTATTGTTCAGTGCCGTACTGAGTACCACGTTGTGTCGCACAACTTGCGAATTTTGGGACGGCAGAGTTAAGAGGAACAACAGTGATGTACTTCAGTACAATTAACGCCACTGCAAAACATTCGTTTTGTTTTTCAGATTACTGTATACACCGACATCCAACCAACGAATACTAATCACTATGATGAATCGGTAGGCGGTTCGAACCGGTAATGGAATAAAAAAAAAATTGAAGAACAAAAGGAGGTTGGTTGCAGTAATTCCACGAAACCTTTATTCATCAAAGTCGCAGTGTTCCTCATCCATAATACATAAAAGTTTTACATTTTATCCATGTTCTGTGCGGTTGCTAATCAGAGCCTCTGAAGTACGGGCCGGGTCCAACCGTGGCTACAGAACTCCACGGAAGCGCGAGCACTACTGACATCCCTCCTGCTGCGCCTACCGCCTACCCCACCGCTGAGCAAAGTGCTTGGGCGTGGACGCAGCATTTCAGACACGCGGCGAGGCGCACTATCGCGCTCACCGGCCACAGAAACAAAGCGATAACTGGCCGGCCGGCGAGCCAACTTCCGGTGCTGTTCTCACTGGACACGCCGACACGAGGAAATCACAGCATTCTTATGCAAGTCCTATTCTAACCGTAAACTTGCTCCTGGCAGCTCATAACAAAGTCGCTTAGGCATTCCTTACCCGTTTCCTTCCGATCTGCAACAGCCCTTGTCGTAAGTGCTGACCTGTCGACAGAAACCCGAACATCTTCCACCACTGCTGTGTCCTCTTCGTGAGCGCTTATTTATTTCGTCTTTATATGACATCGTTTTCTCTGTTACTTCAAATGGCTCTGAGCACTATGGGACTTAACTTCTGAGGTCATCAGTTCCCTATAACTTAGAACTACATCACACTCATCCATGCCCGAGGAAGGATTCGAACCTACGACCGTAGCGGTCACGCGGTTCCAGACTGTAGCGCCTAGAACCGCTCGGCCACCTACGGCCGGCTCTCTGCTACTGTCTATCCATTTTAGTCATGCAGTAGTATATCTTTGTTGACGTAGCGGACCTGCTATGATCCTTGTGATATGGGATATCAAACTTCTTGATATCTCTTATTTCTCCTTTCGTATTTTTTACTGTGTTTTCCTCTTACTAGGTACTTGTGTTTATTACAGTTAGCCACTACTCATTACAACACGCCGGCGGACACTTCTAAATGGCAATTCAGCAAAGTCTCATTTTCTCGTGCTTGTGACGGTACAATATAATATCGTCAAAGTCCACGATGTTGCCACAATTCCCCTCCCCCTCCTCACCCGCTCACACCAATAGCTGGGGCAGTGAGTCATACACTTTCTAGGCTCGCTGGTGAGATTCACTGCCCTAACGACATCATTCCACAATGATTACTCATGTCACGTTCCATATATTTAAATAACGATAATATATCCGTGTGATTGTGTAACGTGGTGGCAGAAGTCTAAAGTCAGCAGAGCATAAACGTTAAATATTATGAAGTACTCAATGTCTTCTGAAACATGTGCACTAAAATGATAAAAAAGCTACAGGAGCCATTAGGATGGGACACAATAGAATGCTTTAAGACGGTGATGTGCTAGTTCA
The DNA here is from genome assembly GCF_023864275.1 of Schistocerca cancellata. Taxonomy (NCBI): domain Eukaryota; kingdom Metazoa; phylum Arthropoda; class Insecta; order Orthoptera; family Acrididae; genus Schistocerca; species Schistocerca cancellata. The sequence goes on along the minus strand of NC_064627.1, from coordinate 595,646,159 downwards.
GAAACTTGAAGGTATCTACGAACACAAGCCTTTACAGATCGCATATGCGGATTTCTACTAGTATGTAACTGCTGTATGTTTCTCACAGATATTTTATATGCAATTCTAATCACTACCATATCTTAATATGGTAGATCACGTCTACGGACAAAGAAAGAAGGTCACCGAAAGAAGGGCAAATATACTTGTGCCGGCAGGTCCGTTTATCGTGTCCATTTTCAGGACAGTTTTGTTACTATCACAGACTGCTTATTTGTCAAAGTGTATGATACAGGAATATTAATATGCAAATATGTTCAATGTGGTCGTGAAGGGAAGTATGGCAGGTAAATACTAATACTACTACTACTACTACTACTACTACTACTGCTGCTGCTGCTGCTGCTGCTGCTACAACTACTATCACTGACATAATCATCATCATCAAATCACCACCACCATCACCACTATTACTTACTGAATATATGCACAGAAAATGGTGACCATAATAGATCTTATCAGTACAATAACAAGATGTTTTTCAACGCAATAACATGTAGTACCTTTCATAGAAAGGAACAGCTAAAATCAATTTCGCAGCTTATAAACGAGAAGACAGCTGTTTGGTCGATTCTTTATCTTACCATTCCTTGGAAAAAAATGTCTTTTTGGAAAATATATTTTATTAAATAAACGACAATACCTTTGTAACGGTCACTGTACCACGTGGCGAAGTAGTGGGTATTTCTCTACTTAATTACTTAATTGCTCAGTACTTAAAATGAGGATCGTAACAAGGTGTTGTTCTATACTATCCCTGATTACCATGAAATGAGCGCTGTCCAATTACCGTAAAAAGATTTCGAAGAATCAGTGCCGTAAACGATTTCATTTGTGTGGTCCTTTCCATAGCACGTCCACAGTATTTTGACGATTTAATTAATGTAGATAACAAATACAAGCTCAAGGAGATTGGTGGGTAGGTAGGAGGAGCTGTTAATGAGTGGAAAAATGTGTTTCACAATTGAAAGGCGCAGTATTGAAGATAACCATTAACAGTCCCGTTGACGCCCGAGTTCTGTGTCTTAAATACTGCAACATACTAAGCTTGCGTTTTACATTTATACGTTCGTAGTCGGACGTCAGCGCACCGCGTAACCACGGAACTGAATGCTCAGCTTTTGGATTTATGTCAGAAAATTCTCGATAGGTTTACAGTCGACAGATGAAAATCAATAATCAACCTCGTAACTTCCGACAATACGCTACTGTTCAAATCTGTTCCAGGGATAAAGTGGTAGTCATGCGACTGAATCTTCCTCATGTGATTACGACCGGCAAAATCAGAAAGAGTCCCCCACTCCGAAAGAACCCTGGAGGACAGCCGCGTTGGGCATGTGGGGGTTAAGGGGCAGGGAAAATCCAATCATTTCATGAGGATTCTCGCATGCAGACATGTAACTTCTTGCTATTCGCAAACCAGCGGTGTCTGGTTTCTGAAAGATTCGCATGCAGCTTGTGTCGCGGAGCCCCGCCAGTGAGTGTTCCGAGAGGTGTGGACACGACTTTCTCGTCGGCGCTGGAGTGACCAGTGGCCGAGTCCCGGTGGTGCACTGCGGGTCGTGACGTCACGCCCGGCGGGCAGCGGGTATCGCGGCCATCGACGCGCGTCGCACGGCTTTACGACGCAATAGCGGCGCCGCGGGTGGCGTAACGGCGTAAACTGTCATTTCCCTGGGGGCGCCGCGGCGCCGCCCCCGCTGTGGAAAAACAACGCGGCACAGCACGTGGCGGCGGCAATGCGATTGCCATCAAAACGTGCTGCGATATGGTAGATTCCTGCCGTGAAACGTGCTTATAGAAAGGCGAAAAGAATCGTTTTTACCTTAGAACATAATTAAACATGTGTACACCTGAGTCATTATTTTATACATGCTCGGCGGTTCACAGGCTTAGTGCCCGACTACGGATCGACTGCCGGTTACTATTAGGATTTCTTTTCACTAAGTGTCGAACTCAGCAATTCTTTATTCATTTGTGTGTGCTTTGGGGGGGGGGGGGGGGGAAGAGTAAGTAAAATACGAAATTTGAACTGTGTCTATTTCGCTTCGTAGTAATTGGTAACATCACAACGACTGCCTATATCCCAGATATGGGCAGTCGATAAGCTACACGTCAGGCGTATGTGGTGGCTAGGAAGCACTTGTACTCGTTCTTCGAACTTTTCCGTTGCAGGTTCGTGGTGAGCCGTTTCAGTCCACAACGGAAATCTTTTCATCGCGAGAGGTTTGAAAGAATTTCTCAGTTTTCTGAGATTAACCACAGCGACACTCTCGCAACAGGTGGCCAGTAGCAATGTCTTACGACACATGCAAACACCCCCCCCCCCCCTCCCGAAGACGATACAGGATGACAAACAGTCAGCGGATCAACTGCAATATTTCATATATGCCCAACTGCAGACGAAACTGCGATCCTCTGGGTGGCACATGCCTTTGAGGACACGCTACATTAGCAAAGTCAGACAAATACGCTAACTTTGTGAAATTACTTGGGATACATGAGACTGAAATTAAATTTATACCGCAGATTATTCATATGGCAGTAACACAAATTAATGATTATGAAACTGGATTATGACAGCTGAGGATGGTTTGTAGCTCCACACGATGCACTCAACAGCTTGTGAGTACTGTGGCACGGTATCGAAGAGGGTTTGGTTAAGTTCCTGGGAATCGGCGTCCACATGGTTTTAATATCACTCTCTAAAGAATCAGAAGCTGGATGCCAGAGGATTAGGAGAAACAAGTTAAGGTGGCCAGGAAGTCAGACATGTTCGATGAGCGACATGTCAGGCCAATATGAAGGCCAGATGCAGCAGCGGTACTTTTAGTTCTTCGAAGAAGGTCGCACTTTTCCGTCACAGGTGGTTCGGACCTGTCCTAACGAAATATAGTATGTGAAGTTACGCAAAGGAGTCGCAGCACAGCTGGATCTACAAACACTCTGATGTAGCGCCTGCTGTTCAGATTACTCTCAATACGAGTGAGGCGAAAACACTTTTTGCATGGAATGACGCCCTAAACATGTGGTCTCTGTTCGACACACCGTTCAGAAATCCACGATGGCAGACTGTAATCCCCACCGTAGCGCCTACATGCGCCCACCCATCATTGTAAAAATTAAATAATTCGTTAGAAAACACAGAAGTTTGCCACACAGTCAACGACCTTGGCTTGTCATTCGCTTTTTATGACGCTTACAGTTCTGTACAATGGAAGCCGTGGCAATGGCATGTCCGCTTCCAGTCCAGTTAAAAGCAGGCGGCGTCGATATGCTCCAACGCACAGCCAACATTCTGGAAAGAAAAATTGTTCAAATGGCTCTGAGCACAATGCGACTTAACTTCTGAGGTCATCAGTCGCCTAGAACTTAGAACTAATTAAACCTAACTAACCTAAGGACATCACACACATCCATGCCCGAGGTAGGATTCGAACCTGCGACAGTAGCGGTCGCTCGGCTCCAGACTGTAGCGCCTAGAACCGCACGGCCACTCCGGCCGGCTCCTGGAAAGAGAAAGGAAGGAAGGAATATCAGCGATTAACGTTCGGTTGAAGACGAGATTTTCCGAGACGGAGCATACGTTCGGACTAGGGAAAGATATGGAAGTAAACCGGCCGGTCCTTTCCAAAGGAACCATTCCGGCATTCGGGCTAACTTAAATCTGAATGGCCGGACGGGAATTTGAGACACCGTCCTCCTAAATAAGACTCCAATTTCTTACCACTGCGCGACTTCGCTCGGTGCAAAACTGAGAAACTCCTTCACTAAAGAAGTCGAAGTAAATATTCCTGAATTTCAATTAAGAACAACTGCCAAGATGAGAAACATAGAAGTAGATATCCTCGGAATAACGAAGCAGCTTAAATCACTTAATAAAGGCAAGACCTTCGGTCCAGATTGTATACCAGTTAGGTTCCTCTCAGAGCACGCTGATAAAATACCTCCATATTTAGCAATTATATACAACCACAAGCTCACAGAAAGATCCGTAGCTAAAGACTCGAAAATTGTTCAAGTCACCCAAAAAGGGAAATAGAAGTAATCCGCTGAACTACAGGCCTATATCACTAAAGTCGATTTGCAGTAGGGTTTTGGAACATATACTGTATTCGAACATTATGAAGTACCTCGAAGAAAACGATTTATTGACTCATAGTCAGCACGGTTTCAGAAAATATCGTTCTAGTGAAACTAGCTCTTTATACTCATGAAGTAATGAGTGCTATCGACAGGGGATATCAAATTGATTCCATATATTTTGATTTCCAGAAGACTTTCGACGCCGTTCCTCACAAGCGCCTTCTAACCAAACTGCGAGCCTACAGAGTGTCTTCTCAGTTGTGCGACTGGATTTGTGATTTCCTGTCAGAAAGGTAGTTTGTAGTAATAGACGGAATGTCATCGAGTAAAACAGAAGTAATAGCCGGCGTTCCCCAAGGAAGTGTTATAGGCCCTATATTGTTCCTGATCTATATAAACGATATAGGAGACAATCTGAGTAGCCGTCTTAGATTGTTTGCAGATGATGCTGTCGTTTACCGTTTTGTAAAGTCATTAGATGATCAAAACGACTTAGAAAATGATTTAGATAAGATATCTGTATGGTGCGAAAAGTAGCAATTAACCCTGAATAAGGAAATGTGTGAAGTTATTCACATGAGTACTAAAAGAAATCCGCTAAATTTCGATTACGCGATAAGACACACAAATCTGAAGGCTGTAAATTTAGCTAAATACTTAGGGATTAAAATTACAAATAACCTAAATTGGAATGATCACATACGTAATATTGTGGGTACAGCAAACCAAAGTCTGCGATTCATTGGCAGAACACTTAGAAGGTGCAACAGGTCTACTAAAGAGACTACTTACACCACGCTTGTCCGCCCTATTCTGGAGTATTGCTGTGCGGTGTGGGATCCACAACAGGTGGGACTGACGGATGAAAAAGAAAAAGTACAAAGAAGGGGAGCTCGTTTTGTTTTATCGCGAAATAGGAGAGATAGTGTCACAGACATGATATGTGAATTGGAGTGGCAATCATTAAAACAAAGGCGTTTTTCGTTGCGACGGGATCTTCTCATGAAATTTCAATCACCAGTTTTCTCCACCGATTGTGAAAACATTCTGTTGGCACCCACCTACATAGGGAGAAATGATCATAACAATAAGAGAAATCAGGGCTCGCACAGAAAAATTTTAGTGCTCGTTTTTCCCGCGTGCCGTTCGAGAGTGGAACGGTAGAGACAGCTTAAAGGTGGTTCATTGAACCCTCTGCCAGGCACTTTATTGTGAATAGCAGAGTAATCACGTAGAAGTACAAATGCAACTGTTAATTACTCGTATGTGGACAACAAGCGAGTGACCGTCGGCCCCGGTCAGATTCCGCAGTAAAAAACTCTCTCATCACTGCATCCGACTACTTACCATCCGCTAGTTCACTCATTCACTGCAGCATCAGCGCTCCCATTACGAGTGGAAACGTCTCGGTTTAACAAACCTATTTCTTGAGACATTATCCTGCATCGCTCTAACATAACTGGATGCTGAGGTGTCCTTTGTCGCTGATGATCGGTACTGCCACTTGATTTCGCGTTCCACTTTACTTGATGGGCTTGGCAAACACTGACGGCTACGCGTCCTTTCCTACCTTGGTGTTTCCGACCCTTCCGTAGGTACCGGACACACACACACACTTCCCACCGAGTAGTTTCTCACCGTGGGTTTTCCGACCAGAGTCTCCAGCAATACTGATTCACGCCGGTCGTTCACCAGCAGCGGATGTGTTGTCAACGTCTGTCAGGTCCGCAGCTCGTGGTCGTGCGGTAGCGTTCTCGCTTCCCGCGCCCGGGTTCCCAGGTTCGATTCCCGGCGGGGTCAGGGATTTTCTCTGCCTCGTGATGACTGGGTGTTGTGTGACGTCCTTAGCTTAGTTAGTTTTAAGTAGTTCTAAGTTCTAGGGGACTGATGACCACAGATGTTAAGTCCCATAGTGCTCAGAGCCAATAACGTCTGTCAGGAAGTGCCCTCGCCAACAGCTTTCGTTTCCCTGTAGTTTCGTAGGCGTGAGCTGCTTCAGTTCTATAAGCTGTGAGTAATAGAAATAATCACAACAACGAAAGGGATTCCGCGTCTTCTCAATGATGGTCGTCGCTCTCGAATGCTCAGGAAATGTGATGAGTATACGAACTGGCTGGGCGTGAATTCCTAACTGAATAAATAAAGAGTCCGATCAAAAAATTGCAAATGGTAGAATCGTGGACGAACAGCAACATTCTTGCCTGCCTGATGAAGCACATTAAGAAATGAATGCAATGACTGTATGAAAAGAGCGCACGAAGGGAAGGCAGTGGCCAGTTTCCAAATTTTTAAAGAGAAATTTCAAGACCTGAAATATACAGGTTTAGATTTCGTTGCAAATATGCCAAATTATTAGATCTCAATGCCTGCATTGTGCAAAGCAGGATGGAAAGCTAATGCGACGACCCAGAACCTTGGCATTATCTCGGAAATTCAACATTTTTTGCAGTTAACTGAAAAAATTAGGTTTTTAAAAACTGACGATGGGTCTCTACCTGACCGCCTCTTTCGCTTATGCGTACATCATCACTCGTCATTCCCGATCACCTGATGTATTGCTAGTACGCTGACATGTACATCGAAATTCGCATTCATTTGGTTTTTTTTCGGGTCTTGCAATTTCCACTGTATTCGAATATTTGTCAATAAATGTGCGCAATTACGACTTGTGAGCTTGCTCTGAGCGCGCGACTCGGAAGACCCCAGTGCTGGGCAGCCGGGGTTGGTGGCGGTACGTGCGGACGGCACGTCGCGGGCGGGGTCAGGCGCGCTGCAGACAGACTGCACACGGACATGCGGAGGTCCTATTCCCGGAGCAGGTACACACACGGGCTGCAGGAAAAACAAACGGCGCCAGATGACGGCCAGCAGGGGCAGTTAGCAATGCCACGCCTACCGGCTTCTGCCAAGGGCAGGGCCCACTAACACCGCTGCTCTCCCACGACTGCCTACAGAGCTACTTATTGGTCTCTCAGAATATCGGATCAGTAAGCTATTCACATATTACTCGAATGTAGTGGGAGGTGGTGGTGTTGTTTTCAGTCCGAAGACTGGTTTGATGCAGCTCTCCACGTAAGTCTAACCTGTGCAAGGCTCCATTTTTGTGTTAACTACTGCAACGTACATCCATTTAAACCTACTATTCTCAATCCTTGATCACCTTCTACAAATTTTACCCCCAACTTCATTCCATTATCAAACTGACGAAACCTTGATGCCTCCTGATGTCTCCTATTAATAGATCAATTTTCTTATAAAGTTGTGCCATAAATTTATTTTATTCCCCCCATTCAAATCAGTACCTCCTCAGTTTCGCGATCTGTCAACTGAATCTTCAGCTTTTTACTACAGCATCTCATTTCAAAAGCTTCTATTCTCTTCTTATGTCAATTACTTATTGTTCATGTTCAAATTCAGTACAAATCTTCACTCCAGACTAATGCCTCCAGAAAAGACTTTCTAATATTTAGATATATAGCTGATGTTAGCAAATTTTCCTTTTTCACAAATGCTTGCTTTTACTGCCAGTCAGCACTATATATACTCAAGTGAGTTTGAACGTGGAGTTATAGTCGGCGCACGAGCGATGGGACACAGCATCTCCGAGGTAGCGATGAAGTGGGGATTTTCCCGTACGACCATTTCACGTGTGTACCGTGAATATCAGGAATCCGGTAAAACATCAAATATTCGACATCGCTGCAGCGGGAAAAAGATCCTGCAATAACAGGGCCAACGACGACTCAAGAGAATCGTTCAACGTGACAGAAGTGCATCCCTTCTGCAAATTGCTGCAGGTTTCAATGCTAGGCCATCAACAGGTGTCGGCGTAAGAACCATTCAATGAAACATCATCGATATGGGCTTTCGGAGCCGAAAGCTCACTCGTGTACTCTTGATGACTGCACGGCAGAAAGCTTTACGCCTCGTCCGGGCCCGTCAACACCAACGTTGGACTGCTGATGACGGGAAACATGTTACTTGGTCGGACGAGTCCCGTTCCAAATTATAACGAGCGGATGGACGTGTTCGCGTATGGACACAACCTCATGAATCCATGTCAGCAAGGGATTGTTCAAGAAGGTGGAGGCTCCGTAATGGTGTGGGAGGTGTGTAGTTCGAGTGATATGAGACCCCTGACATGTGTATATACGATTTTGACACGTGACACGTACGTAAGCATCCTGTCTGAACACCTGCACCCATTCATGTCCATGGTGCATTCTGACGGCCTTGGGCAATTCCAGCAGGATAATGCGACATCCCACACATCCAGAATTGCTACAGAGTGGCTCCAGGAACACTCTTCTGAGTTTAAACACTTCGCTGGCCACCAAACTTCCCAGACATGAACATGCCTCGCAATGCGCTGTTCAGAAGAGATCTCCACCCCCTCGTATTCTTACTGATTTCTCGACAGCCCTGCAGGATTCATGGTGTCAATTCCCTCCAGCATTACTTCAGACATTAGTCGAGTCCATGTCACGTCGTGTTGCGGCACCTCTGCGAGCTCGCAGCGGCCCTATACGATGTCAAGCAGGTGTACTACTTTCTTTGGCTCTTCAGTGTAGTAACACTCGTCTACTTTTGGTTTCTCGCTTCCTAACATAGCTACTCAGCAACATCTGATTTAGTTTGAGTACATTCCATCACCCTCGTTTCACTTCTGTTGTCTTTCATCTCATAACCTCTTTTCAAGATACTAATGGTTCCGTTCAACGGCTCTTAGAGGCATGTTGACAATCATAGCTGGGAGAGCTATGCTGCTGGCCCCATTTTCATGCTCCAACGGTTGAGACAGGAATATCATTGTCTCTCACGCAGCCTAGGTCTTGTTTATGATGTTTTTGATCACTTGCAGCTAGTGCTTCGATACAATGCGGCCTAAAAAAATTATATAACAGCTGCACTGATCATTTTTATCATTTTTGATAATGCTTCTTGGCTGATTTTCGGTAGATAAGTTACTTACGTACCATATTGTTATCACGTAGGGAAGTCTCTGGCAGACTTAAGATACGCATTCCAGATCGCGTCGATTGGCTGAACCTTTAATTGTATGGGACTAAAGAGAAAAAAATTTGATCGACGAAACTGCGCAATTAAGCACACTGTGTGACGTACCCTTTTTCTCAACCCCTGTTAACGATTTGGCCGCTTTTATGACGACTACACCTACTATACCAGATGGACATCAGAGGTACGCTATGTACAAATTTTCTGTTTAACGTATTTTAAGGAGATGAACACTGGATATTCGAAACTTACATCCTGCAAGTCTGGACGGAGAAAGCCGGCGCTCACCGGTTCACCGCCCTCCTAATATCCACGGGAACTGAATTCACGTGACATGCATTTAGTACCTAGCAACACGAGTAAATATGAGTCTAGCCTACTTTTCTTAAGCAATCATACATGAACTGTGGTTGTAACCAGAACAACAACTTAATACCAATGTTTTTAATTTACGACTAAGCAACTTATAATTCGGACGAGAGGAAAAACAAAGTCCTATGAAAACGGAATCCGAACAGACAGTTTCGTGATCTATAAAAAGTCGACGATACAACAGCACCGCGTCCACCCGCTTTCAGATATTTCAGCAGAGTTATAGCTGAGCATAGCAAGCACAGTAGTACAATTGAAGCACCCTATGCTGTACTTTATAGCATTTTTAATAATGTCGAAATCAAAATTGTTATTTTCATTGGCTGCAGGGGTTCCGCGCTGCTATGCAGACACGATCTACCACTCACGCTTTCCCTTTCAAAGGTATTCCTTTCTGTATTACTGTTATTTCCTCAAATGCGCTACGGAGCATGTCTTAAGTGCTGAAACAGGAATGAAAGTACAGTTATCTAGTACACTGGTAAAACACGCACGAATTTTTTCCTATCACTAATATTCAGGGTGGTTACCGTGTATTTAAGTGTCAAGTGGAACATGATTGTAGTTACGCTTAAAAAAAGGTCTGCAAATCTCTGTACAATCAACAGCGGTAGTGGCACGAGTACAGAGAACGAGCAGTCGACAATACAGTTAACCGATACAACTCACTATTTCATCCATTACAGATTGCGTTGTAATACACTACTGGCCATTAAAATTGCTACACCAAGAAGAAATGCAGATGATAAACGGAGTATTCATTGGACAAATATATTATACTAGAACTGACATGTGATTACATTTTCACGCAATTTGGGTGCATAGATCCTGAGAAATCAGTACCCAGAGCAACCACCTCTGGCCGTAATAACGGCCTTGATACGCCTGGGCATTGAGTCACACAGAGCTTGGATGGCGTGTACAGGTACAGCTGCCCATGCAGCTTCAAAACGATACCACAGTTCATCAAGAGTAGTGACTGGCGTATTGTGACGAGCCAGTTGCTCGGCCACCATTGACCAGACGTTTTCCATTGGTGAGAGATCTGGAGAATGTGCTGGCCAGGGCAGCAGTCGAACATTTTCTGTATCCAGAAAGGCCCGTACAGGACGTGCAACATGCGGTCGTGCATTATCCTGCTGAAATGTAGGGTTTCGCGGGGATCGAATGAAGGGTAGATCCACGGGTCGTAACACATCTGAAATGTAACGTCCACTGTTCAAAGTGCCGTCAATGCGAACAAGAGGTGACCGAGACGTGTAACCAATGGCACCACAAACCATCACGCCGATTGATACGCCAGTATGGTGATGAATACACGCTTCCAATGAGCGTTCACCGCGATGTCGCCAAACACGGATGCGACCATCACGATGCTGTAAACAGAACCTAGATTCATCTGAAAAAATGCCGTTTAGCCATTCGTGCACCCAGGTTCGTCGTTGAGTACACCATCGCAGGCGCTCCTGTCTGTGATGCAGCGTCAAGGGTAACCGCAGCCAGGGTCTCCGAGCTGATATTCCATGCTGCTGCAAATCGTCGTCGTACTGTTCGTGCTGATGGTTGTTGTCTTGCAAACGTCCCCACTTGTTGACTCAGGGATCGAGACGTGGCTGCACAATCCGTAACAGCCATGCGGATAAGATGCCTGTCATCTCGACTGCTAGTGATACGAGGCCGTTGGGATCCAGTCGATTCCATATCCTGCTAACAGTCATTGGATCTTGACCAACGCGAGCAGCAATGTCGCGATACGATAAACCGCAATCGCGATAGGCTACAATACGACCCTTATCAAAGTCGGAAACGTTATGGTATGCGTTTCTCCTTCTTACACAAGGCACCCCACAACGTTTCACCAGGCAACGCCGGTCAACTGCTGTTTGTGTATGAGAAATCGGTTGGAAACTTTCCTCATGTCAGCACGTTGTAGGTGTCGCCACCGGCGCCAATCTTGTGTGAATCCTCTGAAAAGCTAATCACTTGCATGTCACAGCATCTTCTTCCTGTCGGTTAAATTTTACGTCTGTAGCACGTTATCTTCGTGGTGTAGAAATTTTAATGGCCAGTAGCGTATATTCATTCCACATGAAACATTAGTAGCTCTCTTCCAACAAGGCCCATCGAATCCATCACTTTGATTCGAAAGGAAGGAAAGGAAAGGAGCGTATGGCATCGTTGTAAAGTTCGGCCGCCAAGTGCAAGTCTTATTTCGTTCGACGCCACATTGGACGACTTGCTCGCCGGTGGTGAGGGTTAAACGATGATGACAACGCAACACCCAGTCCCTGAGCGGAGAAAATCTCCAACCAGCCGGGAATCGAACCTGCTTGCATGGGAGGCGAGCACGTTACCACCCTGCTAAGCAGGCGGACTGATTCGAAAGATTCAAACATAATTCTAAATGTACCTATTTAAATATTTAATATCTGACGTTTCTGTTTTAGATATGTATTCTAATTCAAGAAAGATATGGCGAACTATTTTATGCAGCATGAACCTACAGGTCGATAATAATATTTGTCGGATTTTCTGACACTTGCTAAAAATCATGACAATAATAATAAAATTCATGTCACAGAGTTCCTGAAACACCCGGGTTACTATCATTACTTCGAACTATACAATTTGTGGAGATATCGTGTAAGAAAATGTATATTATGCTGCAATGTACTAACGAGGCAGACCAATAAAAAAACCATGGATTTGTCGTTTCCCTGGCAAGAATCATTTCGCTGCAAAATATTTCCCTTAAAATGTCGCAAAAGAACAATTACTCAACACATATTGTATTTTAAGAAACGATAATGCGCATGCAGATTTACCAATCGACGTATTCTAATGAGTAATTTAGAAACAAGCAAATAAAAATATGTCTAGATTGAGTTACACAGGGTGACGGATAACCTTATTGAACAAATTTTTTATGCTTGCTTTTTCTTCATGCTACTTCTTGTTTCTAATCAACAAGTTTTGTTTCGCGTAGCTAAAAAGTTAGCAATTCCTTGAAATTTATGTTCATATAAGAGTCTTCTTTTGAAATTATAGCTACTGAAGAGGCTATTTAGTGTGTCCCACCACGGACACCTTGACGGAACACAACCAAAATGAAACTCTTATCTCCATTCCTAAGTGATACGTAGACCGAAATGACATCCCTATGCGAGCTTATTTTCAGCACAGAAAAAACCCTTTCCTACAGATAGTGAACGGTGTGAGCACGTCATGGATATTGGCTGTGTGTAACTTTACGGAACTTTTAAGGTGGATGTAGCAAGACAGCATGTCCAGAGCACATAGAACACAGCACCGTGTCACCATCTTTCCGACTTCGATGGTCCAATCATTTGCGTAAAGGACATGCAAGTATCGCACCGCCAGATGGCACGAACAATTGATGGTGACATCGACTCTGGACAACAGTGTGGCAAGAAGAGTAGACACGGACTCTTCCCGATACATCGCGAGAAGGGCATAGAATTGTTCCACTGACTCTGACCAACGGACGGAAGACAACAGTTGAAATCGGAGCAGATATTACAGGCACTGTGTCACCACGAACCCTAATGAAAAATTACAGGAAGCTGGGTCCACGTCGTGATATTTCGCGCGTCTTTTATGAATGACAACAAACTACATATAACACAGACTAGTATGGTTCAGAGCCAGAGCCAGCCGGGACATTCAGTGGCATTCTGCGGCGTTCAGCGATGAGCCAGGCTTCTGTTTTTGGCGGCCAGATCGACGCTAAAGTGCCTATGGACGACGTGATGAAATGTCACAGTAAGCAGCGATTCTCAAGACCCATAGTTCTCCAGCTCCTGGACGCAAGATGTGGGAAAGGGTTGAATATGGCAACGGGATTGATCTGGTAATTGTTGAAGGAAAGCTGAATGATGTGGGAAAGGGTTGAATATGGCAAGACGACTGATCTGGTAATTGTTGAAAGAAAGCTGAATGATCGCTAGCACGTGGTAAAACATCTTTTCATACCGTTTATGACCAAGGTAGCAAAATGCATATTCCAGCACGATTATACAAGGCCCCAAACCGCACACTCCACGCTTTGAGGACGATACGGATCCTTGACTGGCCTGCCTGGTTCACTGCCTGGGACCCGTTCGGCAGACAAACCTTCATATTAGCCTCCGGTCAGTAATTGTAACTAACACAGCATGTGTTTCGAGTACGGGACGAAATTCTTCAGTACCACATTCGGAGGTTATTTGCTTCCATTCCACATCGAATGCAGGAGCGTACTCGTACCCGCGCTGGTCACTGCTCATACTGATGTTTATGAGGAGTTCAGTTCCGAATGGAAACTAAGTTTATTCATTTAATAGCTGTATGTGTGTAACATCTCTACTAAATATGACAAATATTAGACTGGTGCTTCATGTTGTGGTGCTTTCCATTTCGGTCAGTGTAGAATGACACTGCGAGCCTTGCTTCTGGAAGAAGAAGAGCGCTAAACAGGGATGCTCGTGAGCTCAGCTAGATTAACTCCACCTCGTTGTTTTTTGACGTTCAAAACCTACGCCCATAGCCGAATGCCATCTCTCCCCCTTGAAATACATGCTACACTACTGTTTTATCACGCCCACCTGCGAACAGCAAAACGGATCGACAGTAATACAACCACAGCGCTACGAAGATTCTCTTTACTCGGAATTCAAATTTATAGAAACAGTAAATATTTCTCAGGCAATAGTAATTTCCTCATGGTTAGCACTTTAACGGATAGCTGCACTGAAAGAATTGCTGGGTAACAATGCTTTTAATTTTGCCGTCTGTACTTTATATACAAATAACTCAGATATGATGCGACGATTGCTATAACAGATCCCACTGGACTTACGACAATCCATTTTGTAACAACGGCAGGGATATCCCACTCATTCTGCACAGATAATTAACGAGCTTCTCAACAGAACATTTGAAAATCGTTGTAGCGGTCGTTGGGGCGCCACAAAACGCCTGACGCTCACTCGAATTAACACTTCTGGACTTGCAGCGGCGGGGAAAATTAAAATAAGAAGTCTACAAGGAATCAACGGCAACCTCCAAAGACATTAAATGTTGTATGACATGAGTCTACGCTGCTTAGAGTCCAAATGAACTTCGAAGTGCACTATTTTCTGTCAGGTATCGCTTTGTAGCAAGAATTAACGCCGAGGGTCAACATTTAGAGCATTTGATGCGCCATTCATAATAATAATTATGCGTTCGCAGCTGTGTTCTGTGTCTGCTCACATTTGGTATAGCACGGCAGACGTTTGTAGGACCTCCTCTCCTTATGCCGGGCCAATGGCTTGCATCGCTGTTGGAGTGTTGCTTCATCGGGTTCCATAAATGTTATGTCATTGAAGTACTCTTCGAAGGCACTTTCCAATGACACAGCAAAAAGTATATCGTTCCATTAAAGGAATACAAAGTTTGTGATAAAATTCGGCAGCTGTAAACGTTAAAAATTACTTGGATACGTCAGAAAATTAGCCACTTTGTCCATTATTACCTAACGAAAATCACATCGATATAATTATTCGCTCGGGGTATATCTAGAGCAAGTTGCCTTATCCCGAACAAATTATTAAGAACTTATACAAAACTGCAGCAAGTTGGCAAAATCACTCTTTCAGTTTTGAATGGGCTAACGGCGACATTCAGCTACAAGTCATATGTAGAACGACTTCTGCCTTCTCAGCACGACAGCCTGCGATGTTTACGGCTGTTAAATCGAGATGGCGTGAAGTTGGGTAATAGTGGCGGACGTCAGTCACTGAGTAACCTTGGTAATGGCAAGTATTCGGTTGTGGAGAGGGGTCGGTGGCGTGAGAGGGAGGAAGGATGAAGGAGAAAGAGGGGGGGGGGGGAGGGGTGGCAGTACGCAGCCTGCAGCGCAGTGGCGGAGGAGGCACGAAACTTCCAGAGCGCGCGGGTTTGATTTGGTGAAACACGAAACAATGATTCTAGTTTTAATCAGCACTACTGGAGAATCAGCTGGCACTATACAGATCGCTACACATTCATGCTGATCTCGTATCGGAATGACATAATTTTTACCCAACAACTTATCATCACTACATGCGTGACAAAGAAAGAAATATAAAATGAGATAAACAGTAACAAAATGCCATTTTCTCCCAGAATGTATAGCAGTAACACACACATTGTGGGTATAGTTTCTACAGATGAAGTAAGCAGTACGGTATCGGTTCTAATAGTGAGACAAGGTTCTTCGGTGCTGACTGCGAATGCCGGATACCCTAAGAAATTATCCAAAACCAGAAAACTAATAAATACGAGACACTCCACTACTTCGTTAGCCAGTACATAATTGACATTTTAAAGAAATCCAGTAAATACAGTCTGTATTATTTGACTCACCACTAATATTTGAGCAGTTTTAGCCTATTGTGAGAGCATTTTTATAATCGGACACTGACTTCGGACGGAAATTACGTATATTTTGCATCACAACCCGCTGAATCAATTACTTATCATCATATATGAACTATTTTTACCCTTCCGCTTCTTAGAATTAAATCTCTGAACTCGCATGTGATATAATTTGTTACGCTGTGATCATCATTTCGCTTCTCTCCACATTGTCAGTATCATGTGACTTTTCTGTATGAAGAAATAGATATACACTGGCGTGTCACATGAATATGAAACCTGCTCGATATAACGTTCCAGCTTGTATCTCGCGCCGTATGTTACATAGCGTGCACTGCCTACACAGCTATATAGCAGGATTGAAAGGCTGTTCACATTTCGCCTGGTCATGTAGTTCAAACGTGCCAACGCGGTGAACGTGTAACATGAGTGGAACTTCAACGGTCGAGGCAACTATCCGAGCTCCAACAGAAACAGGGAGATGAGATTCTAGATCGACTTCGGTGGCGTGTGAAGGCCAACTGACATGCTACAGAAGGACAGCTCCTTGTCAGAATTGACGAGATCTGATTCGTGCATACCGTAACGTTTAACAAAAAAGCTGCTGCTTAATATATTCCAATACAGATGGATGACGTCTGCATTCGTGCCAATACAAAAAATGCACCAGGGAAAAAATTATTTGAATGTTTGCTCGTGAGAATCGGAATTGAATTGGTGCTGATTAGTGATGGGCTCCTTTCCATCATCCTCACGTTCTCTGCTTATTCATGCAGAGGCAGACACTCTGCACAACAGGCAGAAAACTCTTACAACGAAAATACTACCACCACTTTTGCAAAAACACAGGGAACTTGGGATACCGTTCCGTTGTCGAGAAAGTTTTCGTCGCATTCTGTGGGACTATCAATACACCTGGAAGAAAAACTAGATCGATTTGGTTACGAATCCATCACTGCACAGTACTTTCATCCGACCGTGTTACTGTTTTCCAACGTACAGTCACACGGAGTATCTTAGTGAATCTGTAATTCGCTCGAAAAAGTTTTACTAATAAATACAGGGTGGCGCAGAACTCACGCATGGTTTGCCATATCTCATTATTGTTGTCGTAATCTGTTAATTTGATATTTTTGTTTTTTAGGAAGGTGGGGAGATTGAGTCCTAACCAACGCACGTAACTGATAAAACTTTCATTTAAAAATCAAATATCTATCATTCACACTCAAAGAGCATGCAGTCGGCACTTCAGTGTGCGTCTTCATTAGACTACGATCCTCCGTCTTACAGCACGCTTTTGGTACCATTATTCAGTCTGTTTCAACTGGCCACCACGTTCCCGAGACTTAACAGCCCCACAATATTTTTCTTGGTGGCATCGCAAAAAGAAACATGTATCAGTCAACAAATCAGCAACGATCGAGCAGCTCAGAAACAATATAGGGGCCGAGATTCTTGAGTTGCTTTTTCTTCGCAAAGTTGCGAAAAATGCGCTGTGAAGAACCGCTCTTTTTGAGATTTCGAATAGCGGTTCTTTAAAAGACATAATTTTTCACACCTAGTGTTTTCACATTCCCCAACCACGTGAAATCATCATTAGGGAAAGCGATCTGCGGATTTAGATTTACTCGAAGAATTCTGGGACAATGTAAAGCATTTGTAAAGGAAATCGCACGCAAAACAGCAGTCCGATCAATTCTGCTGTTCCACTGTTTGGGGTGCTTAGCTGGTAGACGTGACACCAGACATCGAACAAATGCACGCACGCGCTGGTACGATAGTAAGATGTCGGTTTAGTCCACGTGAAAGTGTAACAGAAATGTTCGTCGAACTTAATCGGGAATTACTGGAAGAAAGATGGAATAGTTCTCGAGAAAAGCTGTTGGTTAAATTTAGAGAATCTGTATCCTACGAGGACTCCGCAACCATTATGTCGCCACCATCGTATACCTCGCGTAGAGGTGTTGAGATTAAGATGAACGATTAGGGCGGGTACAGAGGAATAACGTTTTTCTTTTTCCCCTTTGTTCAATACGCGAATACAATAAGAAAGGAAATCTATTAGATCAGCAACACCCTTCCCAGCGGCTTGTTTATGTATGTGGATGTATATTATCCTTCAACAAGGAAATCGTCCTACTCACAAAAATATCAAGATTTCGCAAACAGCTGTAAGAGGACAATCCGAATTTCAAATTACTCTACTTACCAGCCTTCCCAGGTCTTGGCGTTACTGAATCACCGTTGGTTGACAACGATCGTCGTGTCCATCTAGTGCCAGTCTCTCGACAGGCATCCATCAACAGGTATGATAAACACCGCAGCCGGTGTAACACTACCTATGCGCGAATACCTATAGCAGCTGTCATTTCCAACTCATCTGGTTAAAGTCTTGTACACTGCAAACGGCAGTTATTGTGAATGCTAACAAGTTGTCACAATAGTGAAATCCGAAAAAGGAGTGAATTAGTATAAGAACAAAAACATGGCACCCTTCGATGATTTGGACCGTTATCTCAGTATTAGGTGCGATTGCGTTGAACCCGCTACGCAGGAACAAACTGATATAGATATCTGATAGACAATTCCATTCGCTCCATTTATCAATCTAAATTGAATACAGTCACAGATAGCGTCAATTCAATCCAATCCAATTCTCTTCCGGCGAACTTTATGACGGTTTCAATTACAGCTTACGAGTTTTTCTTCATTCGAGCTCAGATGCCAAGTAGAGACTATATCTGAAATTTTTAAACACAAACCACTGGTCACAGAGCTGCCCCAACAGCTCCCACGCAGAAGTCTCATTTCTCTCATAAAACTTGCAGATGTAAAAATGATCTATTATCAACTTCCACACAGAGCTTCGAACACATCAACAAACACATATTTAATCGCAAAGAAACAACACGAAAACACCGCACAATCTGCAAGCGATTGTATGATATCTGTCAGCTGATAGAGTACATAGACGTAGTGCGGAATCAGTAATACAGCGACACGAGACGTCAGATGCAACTGCTATATCGAGCAGACGCACTCACTCTGCCAAGTGGCTTTGGAGTGCAGACGCGACAGTGTGTGTATTCTGTAACCAGTTTCAGCAAGAAACAACCAAACGCTAATTAAATATTATCGCAAACAAGCAAACGCTATCGGCTGGCCTTCCGCATGAAAAAGCGTCGCAGATGGCCCATAAATCAAGGCCCCCCACACGGTAGAAGGCGAGCCCTCAGATCACGCCGCTATCACCCTACAGACAACTCGTCTCTCTCTCTCTCTCTCTCTCTCTCTCTCTCTCTCTCTCTCTTCTCTCACTGTGATCTTTATTCCACTTGGCGTATTTGCTTCCGCACGAGTTAATCTACTGCTACATTAGGCAAAGCAGTCTGTGAGCTTTCCAACCTTGGCAACGGTACGACGGAAAGGAAGGCAAATTAAGCTTAACTCCCCGTCGACGTGTGTAGCAATCACCGCTCTTCAGAAGACGAATGTCTTGCACTGGGCACGGCATCACATATGCTGCGCAGAAAAGTAATGGAGGAGTTCCTGGTGAATCTCCATGGATCGCGACCACACAACCCGCAATGTTCCCTAGCAACTAAAACAACCAATCGTGAAAGCTTTCACTGTAAAATGGAGGACTCTTCTGGTGACGATGAGTTTATCTTCAAAAGTGACAATGAACGGTAGTTAAATTTCACGAGAAGATGAAACCCTTTATCAACCATGCATCAACAGTCTCTGAAAGGCGTGCCTTCGAACGAGACGCTGTCTTTATATTATGATCTAGTCCTCAGTGCGAAGACAGTTAGTGCAGTTCTACACGCTGCTATACCGTGTCCAATCTTTTCATCTCTCCAAAACTGTTGCACTCTGACAGCAATTGAACCTGCTTATTGCAGGCACACCTTCCTCGGCACACACACACACACACACACACACACACACACACACACACACGTGCGCGCGCGCGCGCGCGCGAACTACTCTTGATGCCTTAGCGCAGGGCTTCCCAACCTTTTCAGCTGGTGGACCCCTTCTTCAGTCGAAAATCCATGGCAGACCCCTAGTCAGTCAAGAGCACAGTAACTTTAAATTTTGGAGCGAAACCCATGGGAACTGAAAGCTTCTTAATGCAAATTCCATATTCCCAATGACCCTACCCCCAAAGTATCAATAGCCTTTGGTTTAGAGATGAATGAAAGCATCTTGAAGGTCAAAAATCGACTTATGAAATACGTAGTGCACTGACAAAGCAAGTTTAACATTTAATCATGCCTAGGGCCGCATACGTACCAGCGAGCACTGTGATTGGTCGACAAAGCTCGCTTCGCGCCTGCGTAAAATGTTTCAGCGCATGTACCGCCAAGAGCCGGCGCACAAACGACCCCCGTATTGTTGCGAAACAGTTGATCAGAGAAGCCGCATTCTCCGGCACCAAACTGTGTATCCGTTCTCACTTAGGAACCGCAAAGCTGAATTAAAAGTACACATGTTTTTCACACAAAAAAATAGTGATGAATTTGATTTTCACATTTTTATTCAATAATTTTACTCATTATTTTACACGACTTGGTGAAGGGTGACCGCGGACTCCCTAGAAAGAGCCGGCGGACCCCTAAGGGGTCCGCGGACCACACGTTGGGAAGCCCTGGCTTAGCGTGTGGCCTTTTCTTCTACTACTTTCATCGTCTCATTTCGTAATTTAATTCCATTAGTACCATCAAATATAATTCGATTACATACTATTACTTTTCTTTATACAATGTATTACAATGTCATCGGCAAATAAAGCTTTTATATCTTTTCGGAACCCTGTAATACTTTTAAGTAGTTTGTGGTCAGGGCGTACTACGTAAGTCTGAAGGCTAGTGCAGTGAGTTTTCCATGATGGCAGGTGTTTACCAGCACTTGTTCCAAGTAAAAATTGCAAAGCCCTGGCAGGAAATAACTCTTTGCAAAAGAGTGCTAGCAGCGGGAGAAAGAAATAGGAAATGAAGAGGACTGAATTCTGTGCTGTAGGCTAACTGGGTGAACTGGCCGAATATTAAAACAAATTTCGTGCATCAGCTTGGGGCTTGAGAAATCGGGAGATGCCCACCAGCCCTCGTAGCTATAGGAAGTAAGCGCGGACATGGTCGGTAGGCGTAGGCCTCGTACAAGATCGCGGAGCCAGTTGCCAGCAGGAGGTGCTGTTCAGTGTACGGGTGTGTATTTTTTTCCCTTTCAACCTTGAACTGTTGTTCTGTTTTGGTGTATGATGGAGATTACCGAGCAAAGTTGCTAGGCACCAACTGGAGGCTATGTATGACCTGTTAAGTGACGTATATTTTCCAGGTCAGTTGTCAAATGTCGTAATCTTTTTGAAAATAGTTGAGTTGCTGCACGGCATTTCTTGGGGATATAGGGATATATGGGTAGTGACAATTTTAACCCAATCTCGCGTTTCAATTCGAGGTTGGTGAGCCTCATTTACACTATCTTAATAGTGCAACGGAGCAGATGATTAAATCAGATCCGCCAATAAGTGTTTCCGAGTAAATCTGCGGAGCAAAACGTAGCGTAATTTGTCTCGTGCAGCGCATAACGATAAGACTCCGCGGATTCTAGCAGCGGCCGAGAGCGAGATTTCGCGCAACGCCATGGAAAGAAGGAAAGAACGTTTCTCCGTGTTACTTGTTAAAAATGCAGTCTTGTTATGTACGTTTCTACGCCGATACAAAAGACGATCATTTCCTCTTACAAGGGCAAAGTGCTCAGCTACACACCACTCTCTAGTGGACGCATACTTTTAAAAGGCACACTATTCAGGGCACGGAGAACGCAGCCCCGTCTCCCATGTAGTACGTATAGAACGTTCTGGCGAGGTCTGCTTCTGCTCGCTGGTCTCCTCTTGCATTCCTTGCCACTTTCAAAGGCTTCAGCATGAAGCATCAGATTCAATTCCTCTAGGCACGACGACCAATAGCACTACAGAGTCGTGTATTCTTACATACGAAACTGACACTTCCAATCCGTACATTTAAAAGGTATTTAAACATCAAAGGTAAATGCTTTGCTCGGAACTGTATTTATGTATTAGACTTATGATAGGTCTCGCATAAACCGAACTCCCAATATCATTCTGAATGCTATTGTCCTAGCAATCACTCGTCGCTCCTGTCACTTTGATTCCAGTACAACATTTTTTCTGTCGAATGAGGAGATAGGCTAGGAAAATAAACGAGATTACAACAATAACTAAGAGTCTGAAACAGAGGGCTTCGGTCTTAAATACTTTGGCGTAGGCATTAGAAACCTGAAGTATCTACAGCACACAGAAGTGGCGTTTCAATGGCGTCCATACGTGATTATTGCGTTCTTAGCCCACACATGTTTAGGTTACAGGACTCCTGCAATAGTAACTTGGCTGAGCTTCGAGCTATGTGTTAGCTATTAGGAAATACGTTCTATTAACGAGACATGGTGCTTGACTGATGGGATGCCACTGTACAGAGACGGTTATCTAGACAAGCGGAAACAAAAAAGACCACGATTACGTATAATGGTGTCCGAAATCGTGTTATTTGCATTATTATTCACGAAATATACAGTAGGACATGGTCTTAATAGGTTTTCTTATCACTACAAAATCGACATGTGAATTTTCCAGTCCATACTACACTCTTTGAACGCAGCCACATTAAAAAATACGAAAGTATATCGAATAATTTAACGAAAAAGGAACGGAACAGAAAAATCCCCCCTTGTTTTTTCAACGGAATTTTACCAAACATCATGTTGATCTTTGCCTGTGACGTTATACTGAAACGAACAGAAAGAAACACGTTTCACGTTTGAAATTTTGACAAGAAATATAGCTCACGAGGAGGACACAGCAAGTGCCATCACCTAGTTTCCCAGGAACTTCGTTCCATGGAAGAAGAGTCGAAATACACTCCTGGAAATGGAAAAAAGAACACATTGACACCGGTGTGTCAGACCCACCATACTTGCTCCGGACACTGCGAGAGGGCTGTACAAGCAATTATCACACGCACGGCACAGCGGACACACCAGGAACCGCGGTGTTGGCCGTCGAATGGCGCTAGCTGCGCAGCATTTGTGCACCGCCGCCGTCAGTGTCAGCCAGTTTGCCGTGGCATACGGAGCTCCATCGCAGTCTTTAACACTGGTAGCATGCCGCGACAGCGTGGACGTGAACCGTATGTGCAGTTGACGGACTTTGAGCGAGGGCGTATAGTGGGCATGCGGGAGGCCGGGTGGACGTACCGCCGAATTGCTCAACACGTGGGGCGTGAGGTCTCCATAGTACATCGATGTTGTCGCCAGTGGTCGGCGGAAGGTGCACGTGCCCGTCGACCTGGGACCGGACCGCAGCGACGCACGGATGCACGCCAAGACCGTAGGATCCTACGCAGTGCCGTAGGGGACCGCACCGCCACTTCCCAGCAAATTAGGGACACTGTTGCTCCTGGGGTATCGGCGAGGACCATTCGCAACCGTCTCCATGAAGCTGGGCTACGGTCCCGCATACCGTTAGGCCGTCTTCCGCTCACGCCCCAACATCGTGCAGCCCGCCTCCTGTGGTGTCGCGACAGGCGTGAATGGAGGGACGAATGGAGACGTGTCGTCTTCAGCGATGAGAGTCGCTTCTGCCTTGGTGCCAATGATGGTCGTATGCGTGTTTGGCGCCGTGCAGGTGAGCGCCACAATCAGGACTGCATACGACCGAGGCACACAGGGCCAACACCCGGCATCATGGTGTGGGGAGCGATCTCCTACACTGGCCGTACACCACTGGTGATCGTCGAGGGGACACTGAATAGTGCACGGTACATCCAAACCGTCATCGAACCCATCGTTCTACCATTCCTAGACCGGCAAGGGAACTTGCTGTTCCAACAGGACAATGCACGTCCGCATGTATCCCGTGCCACCCAACGTGCTCTAGAAGGTGTAAGTCAACTACCCTGGCCAGCAAGATCTCCGGATCTGTCCCCCATTGAGCATGTTTGGGACTGGATGAAGCGTCGTCTCACGCGGTCTGCACGTCCAGCACGAACGCTGGTCCAATTGAGGCGCCAGGTGGAAATGGCATGGCAAGCCGTTCCACAGGACTACATCCAGCATCTCTACGATCGTCTCCATGGGAGAATAGCAGCCGGCATTGCTGCGAAAGGTGGATATACACTGTACTAGTGCCGACATTGTGCATGCTCTGTTGCCTGTGTCTATGTGCCTGTGGTTCTGTCAGTGTGATCATGTGATGTATCTGACCCCAGGAATGTGTCAATAAAGTTTCCCCTTCCTGGGACAATGAATTCACGGTTTTCTTATTTCAATTTCCAGGAGTGTAGAAGAATAAAGAAGACCGTCCAAGTTTTTGATATGCCTTTTACCGCGTGATATTCTCACACGAAATAGTGGCTCAATGGTTAGCGTCGCGCCCCTGTTCGAACGCCTAGTATTGTTTGTATTTATTTTATTTTTATTGTTTCCGTTTATCTACCATTGGCTGTAGAAGATTACTACACTAATGTTTCTTATCAAATTCGGGGATACAACGGCGTTGTATTAATTGTAAAATTACAACTGGATTTCATAATAAGTAGCATACATTCACTGTACAATATATGTCTTTGTGTAGGGTATGATGAAGGGTTACGATCTTTTTAAATTTTCATAGTGTGATGTTTCCTTCTCGTATCAATTCTAATATTAATTCTTATATTTTACTGACTGTTTATTACTCTGGAAAATTTGGTGCATTCCCTTGGATGTCACCGATCATAGAAACATTCGAAGCACTGATATTGCGAACACTAAGAGCATCGCGCTAAGGCGGGTTTGAACGCCACTCTGAAAGAAACGTTAACATTCCTGAAGATTTCGCGCGATGGCAATAATTTCGCGGCAAACCATACATAACGGATCACTCTTCCGAAAACTGGCGGTTGCAGTTTATTATTAATCAAGACACATTATAGGAATTATAAAATTAATTTAAAATACTTTTTTAAATCTTTTTATTTCATTCATTTGATATACAATTAGTAGATGAGTAAGGACAACGTTATATCATGTATCATGGATACATGAATTAAAAACAAAAATAAAACTAATAATCTGGTTTTGCACACAGGACGCAAAATTAACCACCGAGCCGTAGTTTCTTCTGAGGATTTCGAGCGGTAAATTGCACATAAAATACCTGAAAATACCTCGGAAACTTTTATCGTCGTTTTTTCAGAAACGGTCGAGCAGCCACAAGAAAGTCGAGACCGTGTTCGCTTATTCTGACGGCTCTTCCACTCAGCGAAGTTTCTGGGAAATCGGGTGATGGCACTTGCCGTTTTCTCTTAGTCAGTAACAGGAGTGCTTAATCACAGACACATGTTTGACAACTCTGATAACTGATAAAAACAACAATGAATATGTCGTAACAACTGAAAATCTGTTCCAAACCGGGACTCGAACCTAGCCCTCCCTTTCAATTGTTACGACGTGCTCATCAGTTTGGAGGTTCACACTCACTGGCGTCATGCGATGTGATTTCAACCACTCACTCAGTGCACTGTGACTCACCGGGTGTCCGGGCGAGGAGCCGCCGGCGGAGAAGGCGGCGATCTGCGCCTCGAGCGTGCGCACGTGGTTCTCGGCCTTGCGCAGGTCGGCCACCAGCTTGGCGTCGTGCGCGCGCGCCAGCTCGCTGCGCAGCTTCTCCACGTACATCTGCTCCTGCTCCAGCATCAGCCGCAGCGTGTGCACGCGCTCGCTGTCCACCTCGCGCTGCTTCATCACCTGCCGGCACAACACGTACCACCACGTCACTCTCACTGGTTCTGTGGCAGCAAGTCTCACTCTTTACAAGCGTACATCGCGTAGTACAGTGTCTGCTTATCTCAGGATTTGACAAATTTATAAAATTACGGGGACAGAATGTTTACGAAAATTTCGTGACATCCCTCTTTGAAACATACAAGGTGCTTCAGACA
This sequence comes from Schistocerca cancellata, assembly GCF_023864275.1. NCBI lineage: Eukaryota > Metazoa > Arthropoda > Insecta > Orthoptera > Acrididae > Schistocerca > Schistocerca cancellata. Next base: position 595,620,246 of record NC_064627.1, on the reverse strand, counting down.
GTGTTTTGCTCTGCACCTTACAGAACAATAAAGCACCACCGTTCGGGTCACACACGAGCCAATCGGGACCGGCCGATCGCCGTTTCATCCTTTGCAAATGGCGTCACTTGGATGATGTACGGAAGAGCGTGGGGCGCCGCACCCCGGTATCCCGGCCGTTGTCGACTTTGCATGTCTTATCCAGCTACTTGCCATTCAAGTAGTTCCTCAACTGGCATCAAAAGGCTCATTGCACCCCATATTCCAGTCCTGCATCCAAGAAAAATACTTGGAAGTACCGGGAACTGCTGAGCACTCAGCATGAAATAAACGAAAGAACATTCATTTAGGTAGGTAAACGCTAGAAACGTTAACTCTGTAGAATTATGAACATAGTTCACTTCGTTATTGCAGAGACAGCCACACCAACGACTTAAAATTTTCTGAACGTGATATTGTTTTTATATCTTTTAGTTGATGTATTTAAACCAGTCCGCAGCTCGTGGTCGTGCGGTAGCGTTCTCGCTTCCCACGCCCGGGTTCCCGGGTTCGATTCCCGGCGGGGTCAGGGATTTTCTCTGCCTCGTGATGACTGGGTGTTGTGTGCTGTCCTTAGGTTAGTTAGGTTTAAGTAGTTCTAAGTTCTAGGGGACTGATGACCATAGATGTTAAGTCCCATAGTGCTCAGAGCCATTTGAACCATTTAAACCATCTGTGTACAAGTCTGGATGCAGCATATGTACATAATTGGCTATGTTCAGGCGGATTTTCTGGTGGCAAAATGTTCAGGTAAGTCAGGTGTCCACAGGAGTGCCCATTTTCCTGAACGCACAAGTCAGTGCGTCGTCTAAACGACATGTGGACAAAACGTAAAGTTCCTGGTATCACAGACCGAAAAGCTTCCTCCATGTCCTGTTTTATTTTAAGTCATCAGTTGCACTGCAGAACATATTTTACACTGACGCATACAAGGCAGGTTGAATGCCCAAAGAAAGGAAGAAAGAAACCCATAAACACAGATGACTTCAAGCAGGGCTCCGAGACAGCTTGTCGTTCTGTGGCATCAGCAACTTTACATTTCGTCCACAGTTAGTTTACGAAAATGGCACTCGTTAGAATACCTCAGTTAAATGCACATGTTACCACCAGAATATCCATCCGAACAGAAGTCAATTATGTACACTATGTATTATATATCCCTAAAATATGAACGTTTCTAGAAAACTGATTTATAAACAGTTGTTTAAATAAATGAGTTACATGATATTAAAAATGTTCTATAAAAAGATTATAACTCCTCGCTGTAATTTTCAAAAAATAAATCAATAAACTATGTTCCTAACTCCGCAAAATTACTAATCATCTTACGTTTACCTATCTAGATAAATATTCCTTCTACTTATTATTTTGTAAGTTACAGAGAAAAACACCTTGTCTCAAACACCTTGTATGTTTCTTTGTATTCACTTTAATATAAGTATTTTTAAATTATTTTCTAAAAATACACTAACATAAGTTTGCCACGTAATGTGATTGGAAAACATCTGCCATTCAAACACTTCATTTATTTTACAGATGTGGAACATGTTTTCGCAGCTGGATAGCATAGTACTACAGGAGCCGAAAAATCTCAAAAGTAACGTGAATAACATGATATAATTGTTTTGGCTTGTGAATAATTGTTAGTTCAGCGCAAACATAGCGCGATCCACTAATCAAGTTTTTAAAAAGAAGAAACCTCTAGGAAGGTACATAACGTACCAAGAGTAATGGCAGTTTCTTCGGATAATGTAGCCATCCAGTATAAGGAATCTTCTGGATTTAAAGATCGAAATTCTGGTCTAAATCACGTTATTCACATTATCATTATGAGTCTGCGTATGGCCAAGAAATAGTTCTTTATTAATTCGGTATCAGACACATCTCTGATAATTTGCATTATAATATCCGGAATAACTGTTGCTACACTGTGGATGTGTGTTTGAACATGTTCTGATCAAAGGCATTTAATATATTTGCACCAACTGTCTGATCCCTTGGCACATTGTCCATGTAAAGGTTCAAGATCTGTAGACATCGTGTATGATATTCTACAGTTTGGTGTATATAATGCAACTGTCACGTATAACAAACGCAATCTTATTGTCACGTACTGTGGAAAACAGACGCTCATCGCTGCCTTGGTCAATGGTAATAAAGGGGAACGGCAGTACTGAGAGGAGAGAAAAGGATGTGCCAAGGCAGGCTAGACAAAGGACGAAAGTTGCTAAAAGAGACGCGGATGATAAGTTGAGCAGTGAGTTAAGAAATTCTTCCCACGGCTCAAGACTTCATTAAGCTGTTACTGAAACGTCAAACACCGTTTCCTATAAATGCTCTTTTTTAAAATAATGTGAACATTTTGAAGAGAAATATTAGATACGAACGGCGTCTGTACAGCATATCAATTTACACACGTTATCGTGCAAATGGTATACGAGAGAATGTTCTTTGAGTTTTAACACGACAACTACACGAAAGTCCGGGTCCCCTTGAAGTGTGGCCGGCTGTCCTTCCTGTCGCCACAGATGTCGTCAGTTAACCTGGGGCAGCGAAGTTGTGCGCGTTACCTATCTATGAAAAACTTTTTTCTCTGAGCTGACGAATTATAATCCGTCTGGGTATCTCATTTTCTGGAACCAGCCCAGCATTTGCCCTAACGAGAGTGGAAAACGCCCCAATAGGCACACTAAGGCTACATCTACATCTACATGGATACTCTGCAAAACACATTTAAATGGCAGAGGGCTGCTGTACGAGACCGCAGTCCTGATTACATCCGGATCTGACTCACGTCCTGTCTCGCAAGACAGCGCGCGAGGCCCTAACTTCTAAAAGCGGATCTCTCTCATGTGCTAGAAGCTACTGTCGTGAATTTATAGCCATACTGGCTGTTACTCGACCGCAATAGTTAAAATTTACGAGGGTTGAAACTTTAATAGTCGCAACTATTTATTTACAGCTCGTACAAAATAGATACGTATTTCAAAGTTTTCTGGCCTACCAAGTAGTCGCCAGCATTGTGTATAACCCGTTGTCAGCGATGTGAAAGTCGTAGGATACTCTTAGCAGTGCCAGTTGTTTTGAGAGTTCGAGCGACGAGGTACACTGCCCGACGAATTTGTAGCAATTCTGAAGCGAATGCCGTGAAGTGTTTGTTTCAGTTTATAAATCGAGTTGAACTCACGAGGGCTTAAGTCAGGGGAGTGCAGTAGGTGGTATAGCACTTAGGAGCCCCATCAGTCAAACAATTGAGTAACAGCTTGCACTGTACGTGCTTGAGCATTGTCCTGCAAAATGATGGTCAGGTCCTGGTCGTACGTTGTGTTCCAAAAATGAATTGCATAAAGAAAGATGACACATTCGGGCAGGACCTGGCCATCATTTTGCAGGACAATGCTCAAGCACGTACAGTGCAAGCTGTTACTCAATTGTTTGACTGATGGGGCTGCTAAGTGCTATACCACCTACTGCACTCCCCTGACTTAAGCCCTCGTGAGTTCAACTCGACTTCTAAACTGAAACAAACTCTTCACGGCATTCCGTTCAGAACTGCTACAAATTCGTCGGGCAATAGACCTCGCGCTCGAACTGTCAACACAACTGGCACTGCTAGGAGTATCCTACGACTTTCAAATCGCTGGCAACGGGTTATACGCAATGCTGGTGATTACTTTAAAAGTCAGTGAACCTTTGAACCACGTATCTAATTTGTACGAGCTGTAAATAAATAGTTGCCACTATTAAAGTTCCAACTCTCGTACAAACACATTTGATAGAGAGCGCTACCAGTGACAATTTCCACTGTGGACAACTTAACCCCCGGCAACAGTAATAAATATTACAATAAATCTGATGTATATTGTAAGTTAAATGTTTCTGCATTGCTAATTTGCTAAATGATATCATACCTCGTAATACATCGCACGAATAAAATACTTTTGGGAACGAAGAACTGTGGCTAGTAGCAATTCCATAGAACCTCTTGATGAATATTATCACCAATTCACTTATTTTTACTCTTTCATGGCCAAAGAATAAAATATTAATAACAGTTACGGTGACAACATCAAAAAAGCAAAATAAATGCCGAAATCACCTGGAAGAAAAATTAAGTAGGAGCGTCGAAGAGATTTTAGCGTACCCCACACAGTATTAGACACCCACAAGACTTATGGTGCCTTTTCTCCTTTTAACGTGTAAGATTTTCTCCACAACATTACAGTCTACATGATTTTTTAGTCACTACAAAGGAGATGATGAAAGTTTGTATGAAATTTTTATTCCACGAATAATATGAACATGTAATTTGCTGTGACCAATTCTTTTTCAGAAAGTAATTATACAGGTAACCATGAAATTCAACTATGAAAATACGATCTGAGACTAAAGAACGACATTTACGGGAGGCACCTTTGTTAAGGAAGACAGACGCAAAGGACATGACCTCGGATGTGCATAAGTCCAAGTTCGCTACTTGATCCTCAAGCGCCGTGGTTGTCAAGAGGTGGCTCGATGCAAGCGACAGTGCTGTTCTTCCACCGGAAACTACGAGGCAACCATAACCACGTGTGAACGTGCCGTGTGATGGAACAAGTGGCCTATAATCCCTGCTGTTGCTCTCAACCTACTCCATGTCATTATCGCAGGCCAAAGTGGAAGCTTCCAATATTACTGTTACAGGATACTGACCACTAATTAACTAACACCATCACTTTCTTTACACTGAACCTACAATGCGACCCTGTGTTCTGTTTAAAAGTGAATCGATTTTTAAATTTAAAAAAAGTTAAAATTTAAAAATGTAGTTTAAATCTGTCAACAGTTCGAATTATCGCAATTTCAAAATTACAGTTTAAATTCAGTGTTATTCTGACATACCGGATGGTTATAATTACAGTGCAGCTACCCACAAAGGTCAGTATGGGCTGCAATTACCGCACGGCATCGAAACTTAGTAGACATGTAGCGCGTCAATGCGGAACCAATTTACGCTCGAAAAAAAATTAGCATTTAGTTATACTCGTAAATGTAGTATTGGTTCTTAAGACGAAAACTAGCAATGATAGGAAATACGCGCATTAAGGTTCTATGTTCAGTCACCTCATTTGCTCCGAGACGTCTGAGCGAGTTCATATTCGTCGCCAGTGAGTTTATTCATTGTTCTGCGGGCAGACAGATTGAGTAATGCGAGTAATGAACGCTCGCACCCAAAGGAGCGGCATTCGTCGGGCCACACATAAACAAGGAAGCTGCCAGCTGCTGAGTAGCCAGATCGGCATCAGTTCCTGGAACAGGAGCAGGAGGGCCGCTAACTCCAGCCAACTGCGCATGCTCCGTGTGCGCGAATTTGGAAATACATGAAGCAGACCGCCACGTTTTGACTCGCAGGCGGTGTCTGTGGAGGAGTTTCCGGCTACTTCAGCGCGGAGAGGAACACTTCCTGACGACGTGTCGTTGTACAACACCGTTCAAGTAGTCTTCGACGTACAAACACCAGACTGCAAAAGTAAAGATTTTTCGGAGGTGAGACTATTACTGATGGAGCTCAAGCTCCGTCTGGCGAAGGGGATTAACTGCGTACTCTCCAAACGAACAATTTTGCCACTTACCTTAAGCGATTCAGGGAACTTATAGAAAAATTAAATCTAGATGGCTGAGCCGGGATGTGAACCACCGTGCTCCTGATGTGATTCCAGCGTCTTACAACTGCGCAAACAAGGAGGGAAAACTGACAGATTACGTTGCGAGCACCGTTTAGCGCTCAATAGCGAAAGACAGGACGGAAAAAGAGATTTTAAGCGCGACAGGGTAAAGTGCTTCATTACGAGAAATAATTTCCTCTGCATCTAAATGCCGACTTCATTTGTAGGTCTGCAGAAAAATCGGCAAAATTTGAACTATCTGAAGGCACATTCTACAAGGGTTTTCGAGATATCGTGCGATTGTGGCTACATAAAACATTATTTGCAATTATTTAGAATTATTTGGACACTATGAAATATCTTAAATGTTGAAATGTGTGTGAATTCCTAAGGGACCAAACTGCTGAGGTCTTCGGTCCCTAGACTTACACACTACTTAAGCTAACTTAAACCAACTTATGCTAAGAACGACACACACACACACACACCCACACACACACACACACACATGCCCGAGGGAGGACTCGAACCTTCTGCGGGAGGGATAAAATACAGTAAGCAAAAGGTTATTTGCATGCTGTACACAAATTAGTCTGAGTTATAAAAGTCGAAGGACATGCAAGGGTAACATTAGCTAAGAAAGGAGTGCAATACAGCTTTATTCCGTCCCTGATGATGTCGAATCTGTATAATTAGTAAGCAATGAAGGAAACCGTGGAGATATTTGTGAAGGGGATTCAAGTTACCGAACAGAAAAAAAGTTGTGGTCTGCTGATGACATTAAAATTCTGTCAAAGACGACAAAGGACTTGGAAGAGTAGTTGGTTCAAATGGCTCTGAGCACTATGGGACTTAACATCCGTGGTCATCAGTCCCCTAGAACTTAGAACTACTTAAACCTAACTAACCTAAGGACATCACACACATCCATGCCCGAGGCAGGATTCGAACCTGCGACCGTAGCAGTCGAGCAGTTCCGGACTGAGCGCCTAGAACCGCTAGACCACCGCGGCCGGCGAAGAGTAGTTGAACGGAATGGAAAGTGTCCTGAAAGAGGTTATAAGGTGAACGGCAACAAAAGTCAAACAAAGGCAATATAATGTAGTCCAGTTAAATCAGGTGCTGCAGAGAATTAAGTAAAGAAATGAGACATTAAAGTAGTCGATTAGTTTTGTTATTTGGGCAGCAAAATAACCGATGCTGGCCGAAGTTGAGCGGAAATAGCATTTTTAGCACCATGTGCCGTATGTAAAGAGCTAGCTATTGACTGCCTGAAATTTTAACACTTGTTATTGATTACTCAAAACTACGTCCGTATGAGCACATATGCACAAACTGAACCACTGCGGTACGAGCGTCACCAACAAAAAACTACAAGTTACCGTGTGAAGGATGAGCATGGATGTTTTAAGCTGCAGTCAATCAAATAAAGTTGAGAGTGTTCGATTATAAACTTAGTCATATCGGCTAGCGACACAAACAACAGTAGTCAAATCCATAGAAGTAAGACTTTAAAGTCTTTAACCCTGTCAGACTAACGGTCATAAATAAACTAACATAGGTGCTGTAATTATTGATAATGATCACAATGTAAACCTATAATATGTGTAATATTGACATGAGACATACGACACGCTACATCTCTGGGCGCTGCTTACCAACAAACATAACGAAAAATTCTTTTACGCTTCGCCTCTGTGTAATTCTATTACGTCAACTGCAGCTACGTGTAAGTACTCGGAACTATCCCACACTGTGACTAGACGCTTTAGCTCTCACAACTTGAAGTTAAGACTTGTGCTAGATTGACTTCTGTACCTAGCTCGTCCTTCTGCTTCATTAAAATTCAATTTTATTTGGCGGTTCTGGAGAGGAAGCTTAAATATGTATAGCAGTACTATGCCCCTTCTGTCTATTTTCTTATGAAGCGGAATAGTTATCACATTTTTAAATTTTCTAAATTTTCCCTTCCTCCAAAAACATTCCGTAACCCGTTTAGCACGCTTATTTGAAATTATTTTGCCTGCCGCTTCAATCTTATCTACTGAAATTCAGACAGCTCGAAGCATCTTCCCCTTCTTCGTAGCTCGAATGTCTTTATAGCCTATAGCCTTTATAGCCTAGTCTCTCTCTTCATCTGTACAAAGATTTAAATAAATCTTCGAATGGTTGTGCAGTTCTCTACCTTTCACGGCGCAGCCTGCCATCTTGGCAAATGAGATACGATGTATACTCAAAGTAAGCTGCTTTTATGTTCTCTTCATACATTCCTCGTTGCCTATAGATTTCCTCACGAAGTTGTTATTGTATTTTCTCACAGCCTCTCGCAGAAGTTTCAGAACAGTATTCTTTAATCCCGCATGTTCTGTTACATTCACATTAGGGATGGCGGTTACACTGAAATAACCGGTTTTCGGTTATATCGGTTTCTTACTACGCCAGTTAAACCTCTCTATTAAAATCGCTCAAAATAACCGATTTCCGAAATAATCGATTTTCTGTTTTTTTTTATTCCTATGATTTCCCATCATAAATGTACAAATTGAACAAAGACTGGAAAATTTTTGCTCCCTCAATTTCAAGATACAAAGAATCAAAACATTAAATTAAAGAGGCAAATAAAAGAAAACTTGGTCCGTCCACCAGGCGCTGCTTTTTCCGAAGTTTAATAAGTGGTTTAACACTACAAAAAGATCACCAGTATTCTCCTACGATTCTAATTTCTTGAAACTCTGCTCGAAAATCATGTTGTAATCGAGCATCATACCACTATTTGGGCATCACAAATTTTCAGTGTTAAAGGATGAAAACTGAGGTCGAAGAGCTCTATTTTTGCGTTAATTTGCACGGCTACCGGCAGATAAAGGTACACCACGTAGACACAGGCAGCAGATCAGCCACTATTTGTATCGTGAACTGCGAATGGGTTGCTAAGTTTTAAGTTCTCTCCTCATACGATGTCTTGAGTTTGTTGTGGCCTTCCCGTTTTTAATCTTTTAAAACAAACGGGGCGTTGTACTTTATAGATATCGCACTTCGTAAAATACTTCCCAGGCTAGGTACGGTGCCATTCTATAATGCAACTGATGCTCGACGACGACAGTGAGACACTACTTTATCAACCAGAAGGGACAAGTCTTGCACATTGCATGTACACGTGTGCCGCCTAGTAGGCCACACCATATGGTAGCAGGCACACTATTGTCTCAGCAACACTGTACCAATTCCTGTTTAATGTGTTTGTTGCTCCCTTCTGTCGGCATTATTATTAAAACAGCACTGACAGTTTTCCCCATTTTCTATTATGACACAATATTTCAAAGCAATGGAAATCCTAGGCATAAAAACTACTCTTCATTTAAAAAAGATGTACTTAACAATGAAATTTTACTACTACTGCTATGACTCACTGATATTCCTTTTTCTGTTATTAGTAAAAAGTAAAGAAACACCTGTTATAACCGAGACTAAATAAATATCGAAAAATACCGGTTACTCAGAACTAAAATATCAGTATCGGTTTTAACCAGTCGGTTTTCCCATCCCTAATTCACATTGCCGCGTACTGTGAACTGTGGCCTTCTCTAGAGCTATTGCCTTGTTCCGTTTGAGACATTTTCGTTTTCCTTTTCTATTGCTACAACATGTTTTCCTGGTTGAAAAAACACTTTTTTATAACTAGTGTCCCTTTGTTGTAGATCTCTTTAATATCTATTTTCTAAAATCTTGTTTAAGTTTACTTTTCCATTCTCCAGCACGGGAGTGTGCTGAAGAGTAATGCCTCAGAATTTTCATATGAAAACTAATAAAGCTTCTTAAATAAAACAAACGTTATCAACATTCTACATCTTTATTATCCACGCTTACATATTTATTGATCAACAGTCTCCCTGGCGATGAACACATTACTCCCAAAGAGAGACCAGTTTGTCGATACCGTCAACGCAGAATGTTTGACTTCGTTAACGGAGCCACAACGCGACCTGTGCTTGCACCGCTTCATCAGTATCAAAGTGAAATCCTTGAAGTGTTCTTTACGTTTAGGAAACAGATGAAAATACATGGAGGCAAGTCGGGACTGTATGAGGGTTATCGATGATAGTGAACCCATGGCGTCGGACTGCTGCTGATGTCGCAGCGTTCGTGTGTGCTCTGGAATTGTCACGCTGAAGAAGAGGGTGCTTCGCGTGTGGATGAACTCCTAGAATTCAACACCCGATTACAGCACGCTGTTTCTCACGCACCGACATAGTTGCATTTCACATCGTCATGTTATTCGCTATTATTCAGAGCCCTATAGCGGCACAGGGTTACAACTTGCGTCAGCGAAACGGGAAAATCGACTGAGTAATATGCAAGGCACGTAATATCTCAACCGACACTGAGAACAGAATAAAAAAATCGGAGGCATTAATTTTCAGAACGCTCCCGTAAATTCACATAATCTACGTTTGTCGTTTCTTGACAGATGGGTATACTTCTTTCTAGCTAACAAGGGAACCTCCCCATCGCACCAACCTCAGATTTAGTTATAAGATGGCACAGTGGATAGGCCTTGAAAAACTGAACACAGATCAATCGAGAAAACAGGAAGTAGTTGTGTGGAACTATGAAAAAAATAAGCAAAATATACAAACTGAGTAGTCCATGCGCAAGATAGACAAAATCAAGGATAACGTGAGCTCAGGAGCGCCGTAGTCCCGTGGTTAGCGTGAGCAGCTGCGGAACGAGAGGTCCTTGGGTCAAGACTTCCCTCGAGTGAAAAGTTTAATTTTTTATTTTCAGACAATTATTATCTTTCCGTCCGTCCGTCCGTCCGTCCGATGCGAGGTAACTGCGCCGTAGTATGGGGACGCTACACCTAAACAAACATCGAAACACACGACGTCAGTCTACTACAGCGCACGGAAGAGATAGTATTCCTGCTAACGAGGCTCCTTGGCTGGCAGTTGACTGTTCGCTACTTTGGACGAGAGTGCATTAAATACGTGAGATGTATTCGGTGGTTAATATGAATCCAGGAAATATACACTCCTGGAAATTGAAATAAGGACACCGTGAACTCATTGTCCCAGGAAGGGGAAACTTTATTGACACATTCCTGGGGTCAGATACATCACATGATCACACTGACAGAACCACAGGCACATAGACACAGGCAACAGAGCATGCACAATGTCGGCACTAGTACAGTGTATATCCACCTTTCGCAGCAATGCAGGCTGCTATTCTCCCATGGAGACGATCGTAGAGATGCTGGATGTAGTCCTGTGGAACGGCTTGCCATGTCATTTCCACCTGGCGCCTCAGTTGGACCAGCGTTCGTGCTGGACGTGCAGACCGCGTGAGACGACGCTTCATCCAGTCCCAAACATGCTCAATGGGGGACAGATCCGGAGATCTTGCTGGCCGGGGTAGTTGACTTACACCTTCTAGAGCACGTTGGGTGGCACGGGATACATGCGGACGTGCATTGTCCTGTTGGAACAGCAAGTTCCCTTGCCGGTCTAGGAATGGTAGAACGATGGGTTCGATGACGGTTTGGATGTACCGTGCACTATTCAGTGTCCCCTCGACGATCACCAGTGGTGTACGGCCAGTGTAGGAGATCGCTCCCCACACCATGATGCCGGGTGTTGGCCCTGTGTGCCTCGGTCGTATGCAGTCCTGATTGTGGCGCTCACCTGCACGGCGCCAAACGAGGTGGAACCCGAAGAAAGAAGTTCAGTGAACTAGAAAACCATGTACACCGACAATTTATTAAAGCCAGAAATGAATTAAGTGCAGTGCACGATACAGACCTACAGATTTGGGGATTGCATTACGCTAAACAAATCGGCCTGGACTTCGAGGGTTCATCTCATTGGCTTAAAAGAAAATACAAAATTACGAGCAGGAAGATTACGAAATATGCAAGCAAGAACTAGGCGAATAAACTGGAAGAACTTTTAGAGTGTTCCAAGACGTTTGTTACAGAAACTAACGTCAGATTCCAACAGTATGAAGACGCATATAATATCAACACAGATCATTCCGGTTTTAACTGTGAAATGAAATCGACCCGCACGTTATCGTTAGTAGGAGAAGGCGACACGGAATGTACTGTAGACCAGCTGCATGCCTCTTCACATAGTTATACCATACAATATGCTCTGAACAAAGCAGGATTTCTTTTACCTACATTTTATTTATGTTTGCAGGAAAAAAATTGTGTATTTGGACAGCAAGTTCAGCAACAGGTGAGTAGGGTACTCGCGCAAACGCCGAATGTCATTGTGAATAGCAGTGCGTCAGGAAAAATGGAGAAAAGATTAGTGAAAGACTTTAATGAACGTATGATTGCTCCTTACGCGGACAAAGATTTTGCCTTACTCCTTGACAGCTATACAGGACAGAAGGATCAGGCATTGTATAATTTTAGTGTGGGAGTAGACGTGACTACCATTCCTCCAGGTTGTACACCTCTTGTGCAACCGTTAGATGTGTTTGGTTTTCGGCAAGTGAAATACTTTGTGAAAAGATTCTATGATTTTGCCAAACTGCACAGGTACACAGAGCAGTATTGTTTACGTGATCGTGTGTCAATTATCAAAGTTCTGGCACTCATACATAATCAACTTCGCTCTCCAAAATTCCAGGACATGTTCAGATTTGCTTGGACATATGCAGGATTTAACGCCTACACACGGAAAAATTTGAAAACGTTAAAAACATGTTTTGACAGAGCACAGGGAAAACTGTGCGACTGTGAAATTGTTGCATTCATTTGTTGCAGTTTATGTGACAAACTCTTATGTTTTCATCACTTTTTTGGGAGTGATCATCACATCCACTAGGAAACCTAAATCACGCAAGGTAGAAAAATCTTTTTACCCATTCGCCAAGTGTACAAGTTAGGTGGGTCGACAACATATTCCTGTCATGTGACGCACATGCCGTCACCAGTGTCGTATAGAATATATAAGACGTGTTTTCCTGTGGAGGAATCGGTTGACCTATGACCTTGCGATCAAATGTTTTCGGTTCCCATTGGAGAGGCACGTCCTTTCATCTGCTAATCGCACGGTTTTGCGGTGCGGTCGCAAAACACAGACACTAAACTTATTACAGTGAACAGAGACGTCAATGAACGAACGGACAGATCATAACTTTGCGAAAATAAAGAAAGTAAACTTTTCACTCTTTTCACCTCTTGTTCCTCAGCTGCTCACGCTAACCACGGGACCACGGCGCTCCTGAGCTCAGACTATCCTTGATGTTGCCTATCTTGCGCATGGACTATTCAGTTTGTATATTTTGCTTACTTTTTTCATAGTTCCACACAACTTCTTCCTGTTTTCTCGATTGATCTGTGTTCAGTTTTTCAAGGCCTATCCACTGTGCCAACTTATAACTAAATCTGAGGGGGGTGCGATGGGGAGGTTCCCTTGCAAGTAGTTTTCGTTATCATTTCGAAATAGTAGTATGACGCAATTAATTTTTTGTGCTTGCCTCGAGTCCGGGTACACACTGAAATCTTTGCAACACAGTACTGCATCACGCAGCTACAGAGACCAGAACAAAATGGCATAGCCCACTGATAAAGTGAAGGTGCTATTTTGTCTTAGTCCCTATAGCTACGTGCTTCAGTACGCTGCGAAGATTTCAGTCCATACCAGGACTTCAGTTATGCACTTGCCAACAAGAAAAAAAATTAATTACGTAATCATATTTTCCCGAGATAACAATTATGACTTAATCCTATCTGTTGCATTACTTACATTTCAACGCTTTAGAAAACGAAATGTTCATTTTCTGTATTAATTCCGAGTTTAGTTATGTGCTAAACTCTGTTGGTTGTACAGACATTTGCTCTCGTTCAGGCACAAGAAATCATGGGAACCAGTGCCACAACGTGTTCTCTGGCATCAGTAACGAACTTCCACCATTTTTATTTATTTAACCTGATCAGATTACGGCCTTCAGGCCCTATCTTATATCAGTCCAGGATTTCATACACACGACATTTTTTGCATCATAGTTACCTAAGAAATAACGATAATTTTAATACAACAAATAGTAATAAAATAGCATTCATAAAACTAGAAACGATTTGAATGTAAACAGAGCCAATGTGAATCAACAGACTGACAAAGAACTAATACATTTAATATTACTACTACTACTACTACTGCTGCTGCTGCTGCCATTAATAATAATAATAATAATAATAATAATAATAATAATAATAATAATACGGACAGTGGCAGGAACAAAAGTATCTGTAGGTGATACAAAAGTGATATTTATTTATATCGAGGGAAATTTATGTAGTCTGCACCAGATAAGAGCACTGAGAAATAAGGAAGATATGATTGGAAAGAAGGACTTAATGATGGAAAGTGTATGGTGATAAAACAATAGAGGAGACAAGAGTGTATGGAAGTCTCTGTGCTTTATTCTCCAAGAGCACAGGCTGTCGTAACAACTTCCAGGCGCTGCGAGTTTTCCCGAAAAAGATTTTGAATGATAACATAGCTGTATTCAACAACTGGAAGGGCTAGCGTTTGTCCAACTTTCTTTTTCAGATCGAAAAGGGAAGAGATTTTTATATTTTTGCAGGGCATGGAGAGATGCTGATGCCTTCTTACACATTGCAGCTATGTGCTCAGTCCAATTTACATTTCCATCCATTTTTACTCGTAGACTGGTTTCTGAGGGGAAGAGGTTGATATTTGTTCCATTTAGAATTAAAGATGATAGGGAATTCCGATATTTCGGGCTCATGAGTCTAGAATGACGAACCAACCCCGCTTGGTTTTTCTGTACCCATGCTGATAGAGCATAAGGTCAGTACTGTAATTCTCGAGAGTTGTCTTCGAGTTTATTGGTTTTTGCATTTATATACAACTGCAGTAGGGCTACACTGATGACACATCATATACATACAATTTAAAAACAATATTTGACCTTATAACGAACCTAAGAGGATGCCTGATAATGCCTGCCTCCACTGTGACTTCATGGTGCCTGACGTCACGCACTGCTGAATGGACGTGATGTATGAGCGAAACCACTGCAGCGTACTTGGTAAGAAATTTAGGCTAAGTGTGGCAAGTAAAATGTCGAAGTCGACATGTCAAAGGCTTTCCTGAAGTCTACAAAGCACATGATAGTCGATTCTTGTCTATCCATTGTTAGCTTCAGGTCGTCTGTTACCTTTATTAAAGCAGACGTTGTGCTGCGATGCTTATCGAAATCTAATTGGCATTCATCTAATAGGATGTTTGTAGTTAAGTATTTGATTTGCTGATTATGGACTGTATATTCTAAGGCTTTGAACAGAGCCAGAAAAATGCAAACATGTCAGTCATCAGAGGGTGCTGCGGCAATGTCATTTTAGGTAGTGGATTAAGTGGTTCCTGTTTCCAGGACTCAGCGAAAACATTTGTTGTTGAAGAGTGGTTAAAGATATCTGTTATAGTGGGCAGTACTGGATCAATAAGCTCCATTATTTGGGCTGTGATGCCATCGTGTCGAGTAGATGCTGATCTGATAAGCATAACGGCTTTTTTTATGGTACTGCAAGTAACTTGCTTTAGATAGAATTTTTCAGGGCTACCAACGGTTATCCCCATTAAGTAATCAGAAATCCCCGTTTCCATTGTGGTTCAATACTGGATGTAGTTTATGGAAAGTACCGTTTCAGTTCTTTGGCTTGGGCAAGTGTTAGCTGTAGCTTTTACTTTGCCTATGCCAAGACCATGCACGTATTTCCATAGGACAGCTGACCTACGTCTGTTGTCGGTCAATGTACAGGCATGCCTCAGCCTGCCATTTCTTGCGGTTCGACTGACTCTGCTCCACTTCTGCTTTTAAGCAACGTGATTTTCAAGTGCAGGGCGTATTTAGTATACCCGATGTGCAGTGCCTCTGAGATTTACAGTCTGCTTTAGTTCATTAGTCATCATTTCCTCCATCCTTCTCCGGTCTTTTACATATTTGTCGTGTAGTTGAAGTTTATTAGTACATGTTCTGCACCATCAGCGTACGCAGTACAGTCGACAACATACCACAATATACTGCCAGAAGCACACAACAGACGGACGTCTTAAAATTTGTTGGCCTCGATAGATTACTGGGGCGGCTCGAGATGGGCACTCAAGTCGAGAGCCATACATCAGCTGTGGCCCTACACTGCAGGGGGCTGCTAGGCCACCGGCAGCGGATAGCCGCCAACCAGGTTGCATGCCGCTAAGGCGTTACCAGCAACGCTCTTGTCTCTCCACACTTTTCATACTGCAGCGGACGCTGCATGGGTAGTGCCTTATTTATGTTATTTTCACTTGTCAGCACATTCACAGCAGCCCTTCCAGTTCAGACTTTGACGAGAATACGCTCTGCACACCCCTACACAACCTAATCTTCCTTGGACATAGTATGGTATCATTAGTTAGTCATTCAGTAAACACATCTGACTAGTCTGTAGTAACATGAAAAACAGTTTTTATCATACTGTAGTAGAAATACCTGTAAAACCATATATATTAAGAAATGCTGGCAACAAGTTGGGACTTCAGTGATTTTTACTTTATGTAAGAGTACAAAGTAATAGTCCAAATCGCAATTTCTTTTCTTACTTCTGGTGGCGACCGATTTCGGTCAACCACCTATGCAGCCAGTGCTCGGAGCCAGTGCGCATTGTCTAAAGGTAACCGTCTCGAACCGTAGTCAAATGTTGGTTACGATGAACGAAACCGGTCAAAAAAAAAATTGCAATTTAGGTTGTTATTATTTATTCTTAATCGTGTATATTTTTATCGCTTCATACTTTTGCCTTCTTTCTGTAGTTTCCAGGCTCAACATCAGACCCATTTCGTAATTCCGCAAGCAATACGAAAAATCTGTGTCTGTTGGTGCAAGCAAACAATTGTTCCAAAAACATAATGTTATTTACTAACGCACTTTACATTGTGGGCAACCAAAGCTGTAAGAACGCATTCTTGTTAAACAAAACCGCAGAAGCTGTTGAATAATCCTTCATTATGCAATCGGTTTTGCAACTTAAAGTTGCATCATCACGTACATATTCAAATCATTTATAGCAAAACGTAGAGATTACTTGACACCTGCAGCACTGTCAGTCAAGTATTCTTGAAGGACGTTTTAAGACAACTTGGCAGAGTGATGGGGGCGTCCAATAACCTCTACGTTTTGCTGTAACTGATTTGAATATGTATCTGATGATACAACTTAAGGTTGCGAAACTGGCTGTACTAATGTAGCTGCTTCGGTTTTGTTTAACAAGAATACTGTTATTGTTCAGCATCCGTTTCATCAAATAATAAAAAAATTGTTACTGATGCTGGTCCGCCCACAAAACCAGCATAAGGGTTGTATATATTTTCCCTAGTTTTACGTATGGACCACTACTGGGATAGTTGCGCTCGTACGTGCTATGGTTGTGCAAAACCCTTATTAGTGATGCCATCACATGTTGCTTCCTATCCCCTCAATGAAGTGTGGAATATAACATGCTGTACGCGTAACCATTTTTACTGTGATGTAACTTGATAACGCCCAGCACGGGAAATTAGCTAACCGTTAATTGAAAGGGTAATTTCCATAAAGTACATCCAGTATTGAACCGCAATGGTAACGGAGACTTCTGAATGGGGATAACCATCGGTAGCCGTGAAAAATAAAGTGTTTACTTCAAAATACAAGAACAGGCTACGCATCAAAATGACTTGCTTGAAGAATTTCCTAACACACTACCGGTATGTTACACATTAATAGCATTTGTGAAGTGACCCGCCGTGTTTGTGTGTCACCTTTAACCGAGCGGTAGCCGGCAGCCGATGGGGTAATACTGTAGCGTCAAGTAACAGAGGTCAACAATCAAGTAATTTTAATCGTTACTATACTACACACTCTTGAAACAAACTTGTTTTGCTTTATTTTGTGTGTGTGTGTGTGTGTGTGTGTGTGTGTGTGTGTGTGTGTGTGAGAGAGAGAGAGAGAGAGAGAGAGAGAGAGAGAGAGAGAGAGAGAGAGAATACTCACGTCGACGGGCTGTGGCGGCGTGATGCGCTCGTTGCGCGCGGGCGCCGAATGGTGGTGGTGCAGCGGCCGTGGCGACGCCATTCCCAGCGTCAGGGGGCGCGTCGGCGCTGGTCGCACCGTCAGCGCCACCCTCGTCGACGCTGCGCAGACAAACAAAACACATTTGAGTCTCACTACTGCCGTCTGAGGCATTATATTATATACGTAAGCGACCAACTATGCCTAGTCACAACTGGCAATAACAGGAAAATAATCAGCTTACATTTATCTGGCAATATTACGAATATATTACATTCTCGTAACACGTAAGATCTGGTCAGAGAAAGACCCAATAATAATTTGGAGCCATATTGACAATTTATCCATGACTATAAGTCAAAATCGAGATCGTAACTGAAATGACACGAGTTCAAAAACTCACACTTCTTTACAAATTTGAGTTCAGTACTCTTAAAACATAAAATACTTGAAATTAAGATTACACGACAGCAAGACATGCAGAAGACATTGCTGCTGACAACACCAGGATCGACATACCGATAGTCAATTCGAAGCTAGCCTTCTTTTGACCGCCATCTTGTTTTCTGCACTGCTGATTTGTCTTGTGTTATCGTGTTTCAAAGCCACCCTTGTCAAGTTTGTGAACAATGGTAAAGAATTCCAAGAGAGCCATGAAAACGACCATATCTCAGCACATCGCAAGAAGACTGCCACGCCACAAGAACAAAATGAGTAATTGTTTTATAAAAATTTTCATGTGGACAACAGACCAATACACAAAGTGACATCCCCTCTTACTAGGTTATCCAGCTCTCTCTCCACAGGATGATCACAGCATTCATGCAAAGAAACTTCAATATCTGTAGACATTTCCGTTAAATGTTTCTGTAAAGCCACTGCAACCTTACGCAACCTGATGATGAGGAATCACCTCGAAACATGTTGCTAAATAAATAATTTAGTAGCCAACTAATTTTATGACTGGTAGCGGTATTTGAAAATCTTTTCTTAAGACTGAACAATTTGTAGGCACCATCTCACCAGACACGGAGAATGTCTCTACCATACCATAAGCTTTTCTCCCCAAAATCTTAGTTCCTCGGTCCGTGTCAGGAGGGCGGTGTGGTGGTGGTGTACATGATAGCAGTGGACAACGTCAGCATTACTATGGACCAGCTGAATCACTTCACGCTTGATTTCTTCCCCTGCAACGATGACATCTTCCAGCAGAATAAAAATACGTATCACAAGGCCGCACTCGTGCTACTGTGGTTTGGGGAGACGGTGGTATGATAGTAAACTGACGATGATGCCTAGGCCACGAAATTCACCATATCTGAACGTGATGGAGCACATCTGGGATATAGCTATCACCAGTTTCGCACCCACAAACCGGCAGCCCGAATTTTACGGGAAGTGCGTGACCTCTGCGTAGGGATCTCGTGTCCCATAGTTCCGGAAACCTGCCGAAGACTTTTTGAATGCATGCCATGCTGTATCGCTCGTGTACTGCGTTCCGCTGGTCGACCAACACGCTATTAAGCACGTGGTCATGATGTTCTGACTGACCATTATAAGTCTATCCCGATGGACAGCTACCGTACAAAGCCCTACGTCGTCTACGCTTTTCGGCATGCGCGAGCCGGCTTCTGGTGCCCGGCAGAATTTGGCTTTGTTCGACACAAAATACATGCTGCGGGTTGTGGTTGAAGCCAACTAACCTGACTTCAGCGCCACAGCCTTTACGAGGAAACAAACTTGCGACAAGTCGTGCGAGCAAGTATCTCTTTCTTGGGAGATGCTATTAGCGGGGGAATGTAAAGATAAATCAGAATTGTTGCATCCTGCTCCCAAGGCACAAGTGTCTGAAAGTCCTCCATGTTTAAAAAATTTTGGGAGACATTTAGAGTTCGACAAATCGAGAAGGCAGCCAGCAGTCCTCCTGGGTGTACGAGGCAAATCGTGGGCTCACGGGACAGAGGTAACGTTTAAAAGTGTATCATATTTCTGAATTCGAAAATTGGTCATCTGTACTGATTGATGAAGTTATTCTGCCAGTATGAAAAACTTAGCAGAATTCGCAACATTATTTCTACGTGCAGGAGGGGAACACTTGTTAGGCATTTTCGGATTTTTAGGCGAGTGTTGCGACATATTGAGTGTGTACGTCGTAGATGCGCAAAGACCTCGTATCTGATCGTGGAGCCATTACGTAGCTGAATACAGTGGTTAACTGTAGACACCAGCTTGGCAGGTTGTCACTGAAGCAAACTAACCGTACTTATCAACACCTGACTTAGGTCGCTATGTATTGCTACCTTTCTAGGAACTCATCTCGAGGCGGGGTAATGACTGTTGACGGTGTACGTTTTCCAGTCCATACGTCGGATATAGGAAACTTTCTGAATACAATTATGTGACTACAGAAAATTTAGCATTGGTTTTGGATCAATGACAGCATAACAGTGTTTCACGAATTAAAGCAACATATGTGACCATTATTTTTTTTTCCAAGAAGCAACGAATAAAATTTACCCGGGTCCGTCAATAAACATTTTCCTTATATATAAAACATTCTCGGTATTCTTGTCGCGTCAGTTCTAGATAAAATCTCGAGCTTTCGACGATTACCTCCATCGTCATCGTCAGGAGCTGACTGTCTTCACTGCTGCTGTGGTAGGCTCTATATAGCCCGAAGACGGCTTCTGATTGGTCGGCGATTACGTACTGCTGTCTCAGACGGTGCCACTGTGTGCGCCGGTGGCG
Organism: Schistocerca cancellata; assembly: GCF_023864275.1. Classification (NCBI taxonomy): domain Eukaryota; kingdom Metazoa; phylum Arthropoda; class Insecta; order Orthoptera; family Acrididae; genus Schistocerca; species Schistocerca cancellata. The sequence goes on along the minus strand of NC_064627.1, from coordinate 595,599,772 downwards.
CCACCGCTTCCGCTTGAACGTAAACCTTGGAAGGAACGTCCCTGCTACTTCTCTGCATCAAGCGCTCGTTTCCACGCACAACTCAGATGGTATCCGCTATCGCGGTTAAAGTTCTTTTGGCTCATTCTTATTTCAACAGCCTCCTTAATAACAGAATCCCAGTACGTGGAGGCATGGGACAGAATTTTAGTTTCATCGAACAATATTTTATGTTTGTTCGTGAGGCTGTGCTCCGCAATTGCCGATTTCTCCAGTTCTTTATTTTTAATATGGCGCTGGTGTTCTGCACAGCGGTCGGAAACGGTACGAATCGTCTGACGTATATAATTGTTTCCACATTCACAGGGTATATTATAAACTCCAGGGACCCTGAGGCCGAGATTGTCCTTAACAGGGCGCATCATCTCCTCAATTTTCTTAGGAGGACGAAAAATCGATCTTATACCACGTCTACGCAGCACTCTTCCTATTTTGCTGGAAATCGCGCCACAAAAAGGAAGAACCGCAATCGGTGTTTCATCCTGTGAGGTTGCAGCATTTTCACGTTTCCTTCTTTTGGAGAACGCTGCCTTTATATCGCGTGCACCATAGCCATTCTTTCGGAACACGTTCTTCAGGTGGTTAATCTCGGACTTTAAGTGGTCCTCGTAGAAACAGTTTTGGCTCTATATACCAACGTGTTCAAAACGGCCTGGATGTGGTACCGCTGTTCACAAAAGTTCCTGTGGATGACACTTTGAAAATGCTGGCGGATATTTTTCCTCCTGAAACTATGAAGTTGTTCCGGCACGTGATGACGACCACCTACTTCTTGTATGGTAATAAATTTTATGAAATGACAGACGGTATGGCGATGGGCTCTCCGTTGTCTCCATCAGTGGCTAACTTTTTTATGGAGAATTTTGAAGAACGTGCATTATATTCGGCTCCCCTTCGCCCATCCTTATTTTATCGTTACGCTGACGATACATTTATCGCCACACGGCGCAGAAGCTCTTGAACAATTCATGGAACACATGAACAGCATACATTCGAACATCCGGTTCACTGTCGAGATATAGAAGGAAGGGAGACTGCCTTTCTTAGACCTTTTAGTACAATGACAGGCGGACGGGCGTCTTGGCCACTCTGTATACCGTAAGCCGACGCATACCGATTTATACTTGAATGCAAAGAGTTTCCATCATCCTGCTCAGAAGAGAGCCGTTTTGAACACGTTGGTATATGGAGCCAAAACTGTTTCTGACGAGGACCACTTAAAGTCCGAGATTAACCACCTGAAGAACGTGTTCCGAAAGAATGGCTATGGTGCACGCGATATAAAGGCAGCGTTCTCCAAAAGAAGGAAACGTGAAAATGCTGCAACCTCACAGGATGAAACACCGATTGCGGTTCTTCCTTTTTGTGGCGCGATTTCCAGCAAAATAGGAAGAGTGCTGCGTAGACGTGGTATAAGACCGATTTTTCGTCCTCCTAAGAAAATTGAGGAGATGATGCGCCCTGTTAAGGACAATCTCGGCCTCAGGGTCCCTGGAGTTTATAATATACCCTGTGAGTGTGGAAGCAATTATATACGTCAGACGATTCGTACCGTTTCCGACCGCTGTGCAGAACACCAACGCCATATTAAAAATAAAGAACTGGAGAAATCGGCAATTGCGGAGCACAGCCTCACGAACAAACATAAAATATTGTTCGATGAAACTAAAATTCTGTCCCATGCCTCCACGTACTGGGATTCTGTTATTAAGGAGGCTGTTGAAATAAGAATGAGCCAAAAGAACTTTAACCGCGATAGCGGATACCATCTGAGTTGTGCGTGGAAACGAGCGCTTGATGCAGAGAAGTAGCAGGGACGTTCCTTCCAAGGTTTACGTTCAAGCGGAAGCGGTGGCGCCACCGGCGCACACAGTGACACCGTCTGAGACAGCAGTACGTAATCGCCGACCAATCAGAAGCCGTCTTCGGGCTATATTGAGCCTACCACAGCAGCAGTGAAGACAGTCAGCTCCTGACGATGACGATGGAGGTAATCGTCGAAAGCTCGAGATTTTATTTAGAACTGACGCGGCAAGAATAAAGAATACCGAGAATGTTTTATATATAAGCACCGTTGCAAAAAACTTCGTTCCCAAACATTTTCCTTGTTAGTGAAAGGAGCAAAACGTCGCGTATTTTGTTTCGTGCGCATCGCACCTCTAAGAGTGCGTTGATTCTGGCAATGGCCAAGAGTATTCCCTAGTGCCCCTCTGATTTCAGGACGGACACACACATTCTTCTCCTAATTATTTTCATTCCTGTACCCTCAGATTCCGCGAACTTTCGCACTTGTTCCTCCACTCTTTCAGAGTGTGAGTGTGTGTGTGTGTGTGTGTGTGTGTGTGTGTGTGTGTGAGAGAGAGAGAGAGAGAGAGAGAGAGAGAGTGAGAGAGAGAGAGAGAAAAGGGGGGGGGGGGGGGGAATAATTTTCAAGTGATGACGGCTAAACTCCTAGCACCTAGATGAGAGATTATTTTCTAGCCATACTATTGGTGTATCAGCACAATGGAATCATCGGCAACCAATTTTATTTACATATGTTGCTTGCCGTAGTAGTTTAACTCTCCTCTCACCTGACTTATGCGTATAATGTTATACTGATACTGCATTCTTTTTTCTTTCAAAATGTAATTTGTAAGCGGTGAAACGTTACCGGAAATCGTTTTTAATTCTATTATCAAGAGGTCACTGAAATCTTTCTCTCAACCGTCGGAAAGTAACGAAAACGGACTGGTTAAGCATTCTATTTTAAAAAATATTATGTATTCCAAATTACCGTAAGCACATAATTTTCTTTGTAAAACTGACAGTCATAACAGCGTCATGTACGAGATGGACTTCGGAAAACAAGTGTGAGAGCTGAGTCTTTTAACAGCGTCTGAATCCCTCCATTAAAAAATCGGAAAATTATACTGAAAAATGAAAGATCAGTGAAATTTTGCCATCAATAGCGCATATTGAAGACAACAATCAGTGCAGAAATATGAACTAAAATTTCTAGTGCTTCTGATAAATCTAGTGCGAGCTTATCTGAATGGGAAAGAACATTTCTCGAGTGGTGCTGCACACTTAACGTAAACCTATGTTCCGACTCAAGCAAACATTCACTGAGTAACTACATGATACACAGTGTATCAATCACGAGTCTTCAGAAACAGTAATGTTATGTTAGACTGGGTGAATGAGGGACAATCGTCAGTTTTCTTTTACAGTACGTCGTATAGACAAGCAGAAATATTTGCGGTAGTGCACAAATAATGGTGAAGAACGGGATCCGTACTTCCACTATGTATCTGTGTGAGCGACACTGTAATTGAATATACGTTGTCATACACGGCATAGATGTAATCAAAGCCCCTCATTGTTTTAACCACATTTAAGGGGCAGAACAACTTTAACTGCTGTCCGCCTTTATTTTCTTGACGTAAATGCATAACATAATATAATATGTTGTTTAAAGTAATTTTCTTTGGCTGCCATTACTTTTTTCGTACTTTAAACGGCCTGGGAGGAGGTAAGCGAAGTGACAGATATATGTATCGTCCTATGTACGAAAGGAGTACTTGTGCTGTCTCTCTCTCAACTGTAAAAACCACCACAACAAAAGTACAGGTGAGAAACTGTATTAAAATATCAGCTGTACTGTGGAAGACTGACCAGACCATCACGTCCAGTTACGTAAATTACATGTACATCTGACTCTCGCAAACCACATTATGGTGTGTAGTGGAGGATACTTTGTGTACCGTTGCCATTGCCCCCTTCCGTGTTCCAGTGGTATTGATACGTCTCTGTGTGAGTTAGAATCTCTCTAATTTTACCTCAAGCTCTTTTCAGGATATACATGTGAGAAGATGCAGTACGTTAGCTGACTCTTTATGCAAGGTACGCTCTCAAAACTCAACAGCAAACCACACCGTGTTGCCCAATTCTAGTAGCGCCTGCCATTGGATTTGGACGGTCGCGTCCGTGACACTTTTGCGCTTACTATAAGGAACCGGTGGCGAAACTCTCTGCTCTTCTGTGTATTCTCTCTATTTTCTCTATCAATTCTATCTGAATAAGAACTGAATATGAATATCCAGGCATCGGTAGAAGAAGGGTTTAGCAAGGTAACTCCTTCGTGGTCAGGGTACACTTCCAAAGGATTTTTCCACCGAATGTCAGACTGCTACTGCTTACGACACCAGACTGTGACGTTACCAACATCATTTACACATGTTGTGGAAAGTAACTGTCCTACAATATTCCTCTATGGTACTAACACTATGCCTGAAAATTTCTCCCCGTTAAGAACGACATGGTGAGTTCTATTTGCTAAGAACTCTTCAATCAAATCAGGAAGCTGTCTGATATAGTGTGTGCTCGTGTTTTACTCATTAGGCAGCTTTGCGAAACTGTACTGAACGCCTCCCGGAAGTCAAGGAACACGGCATCTACCTGGGCGCCGGTATCTTTTGCCATCCTAGTCTCGTAGACGAACAGGGCGAGTTGGATGTCGCAAAACCATCGTTTACAGATTCCGCGTAGACTCCTACAGAGGAGATTTTTAGTCTACAAATGCCATAATACGCGAGCATAAAAATGTTGACGTCAGCGACATGAGGCTGTCCGCGTCTGTACAGCGAGATGGGAACTCCACTCAAAGAAATAACATCACCAGAAAAATACACAAATAAATAAATAACTGAATTTCGATTTGCTCAAAAGGCAGAATCTTCAAAATTTATTTATGAATGTGCCAATCTGCTTAAGAACATATGCCGTTACTAGAAGTAGTAATGTTAGTGGAGAAATTGCGCCGAATAGTTTTCCACAGATCGGGAGAAATATCTGGCACGGATCCACTAGTCAGTGACTGCCGCACATCCAGGACAGTGGGTTTGGCAAACTCCCTGATGTATTTGTAGTGTGGGCGGTCCTCAAAAAATGTGAGTAGAATGCTTCTCAGTTTCGGATACAAGGAAGCATTTGTCTAGAAACAATCGCCCAAGCAAGTTGCGAGCGCAGGCCGTACAGGCAGCTTTCAGTTCCCAGCAGCAGACGATTTGTCGGCACGGTGTGTGCTGCGCGAGGTGAGCGCGTGCGCAGAGCGGCTGGACCGGCGTTGGCGAGTCACGTGACCGCGGAGCCAAGCCCGCGGCTTGCGCAAGTTTTACATCACCGCCGCGTTTTGCCGTGCGCGATCTGCCGCTGCGCAGCACCCAAATATTCCCTCCACACCGACAACACCGCGCGCTCGTGCTTGCAGTCATTGCACGATTGCAACCAAACGATCTGCTGGACTCTATATGTGCGCAAAATTTATAGTGTACAGATATTGTGTTGTAACCGGCTAAATGATTCAAATATCTGGGTGTAAAACGTTGTAGGGATATGGAATGGAATGATCACATAGGTTCAGTCGTGGGTAAAGCAGGTGATAAACTTCGGCTTATTGGCAGAATACAGGTGAAATGCAACAAGTCTACAGAAGAGATTCCTTATAGATCACTTGTGCAACCCATCCTGGAATATTGCTCAAGTGTGTGGGATCCGTACCACTTAGGACTCACAGGGGATATTGAACGTATGCAGAGAAGGGCAGTAATAATGGTCAGAGGTTTCTTTAATCTGTGGGAGAATGCCACAGACATACTGAAAGAACTGAACTGGAAAACTCTTCAAGATAGATGAAAACTATCCCGAGAAAGTCTATTAACAATGTTTCAAGAACCGGCTTTAAATGATTACTCTAGGAACATACAACCCCCTGCGTATCGTTCACACAAGGATCGTGCAGGTAAGTTTAGAATAATCACTGCAGGCACAGAGGATTTCAATCATTCTTCCCGCGCTCCATACATGAATGGAACAGGAAGAAACCCCCATAACTGGTACATTGGGACGTACCCTCTTCCATGTACCTCAAGATGGTTTGCAGAGTGTAGATATAGATAAGCCCTCCACTACGTGCTGTATTCCAGAACCAATCACGTACTGTATGGTGGATTCTAAGGCTTTATCACTTTATGCATTTGTTATTCTAGACTGAAGCGCCAAAGAAACTGGTACAGGCAATCGTATTCTAATACAGACATATGCAAACAGGCAGACTACGGCGCTGCGGTCGGCGACGCCTATATAAGACAATCCAGTGTCTGACACAGTTGTTAGATCGGTTACTGCCGCTGCAATGGCAGGTTACCAAGATTTGAGTTTGAACCTGGTGTTGTAGTCGACGCACGAGCGATGCGACACAGCATCTCCGAGGTAGCGATGAAATGGGAATTTTTCTGTACGACCATTTCATCAGTATTCCATCAACAAGTGTCAGCGTGCGAACCATTCAACGAAACAACATCGATATGGGCTTTCGGAGCCGAACGCCCACTCGTCTACCGTTGATGAATGCACGTACAAAGCTTTACGCCTCGACGGGGCCCGTCAGCACCGACATTACACTGTTGATGATTGGAAATATGTTGTCTGGTCGGACGAGTCTCGTTTCAAACTGTATCAAGCGGATGGGCATGTACGGGTATGGAGACAACCTCATGAATCCATGCACCCTGCATGTCAGCAGAGCACTGTTCAAGATGGTGGAGGCTCTGTAATAGTGAGGGGCGTGTGCAGTTAGAGTGATATGGGCCCCCTGATACATCTAGATACGACTCTTTACAGTTGACACGTACGTAAGCATCCTGTCTGATCAGCTGCATCCATTCATGTCCATTGTGCATTCCGACGGACTTAGGCAATTCCAGCAGGACAATGCGACACGCCACAAGTCCAGAATTGCAACCGAGAGGCTCTGGGAACGCTCTTCTGAGTTTAAACACTTCCAATGGCCAGAAATGAATATTAGTGAGCATATCTGGGATGTCTTGCAACGTACTCTTCAAGAACTCCACGCCCTCAGACTCTTAACGGACTTACGGACAGCCCTGCAAGATTCTTGGTGTCAGTTCTGTCCAGCACTACTTCAGACATTAGTCGAGTCCACGCCACGTCGTGTTGCGTCACTTCTGCGTGCTCGCGGGGGGTTTACACAATATTAGGCAGATGTAACAGTTTCTTTGGCTCTTCAAGGCATTTGCATGTTGGGCGTAGGAAGAAATGCTGTTTGTAAGCCTATCCACAAACCCGATTTTCCCTAATTTTTCTGTTTTGGGTGCCGGCTGCAGTTTAAAGAGCATTTCTCTGATGTTCACGTATTGATGTTACAAAATGTGCACAACTTCTCGAAAATTCTGTAACTCTTCCTTCAATCATCACAGACGATTAACACTCGGCAATCGGTCGGACAAATGTTTTGTACGAGATCTCTTTCGTGATAGATTTAACACTTTCTTAGTTTTCTTTCAATGGCCGTCAGTCTCTTATTTGCTTTTTATCACATTTCGATTCAGTCTGTATAGTTATGCTTACACATTTAAGAATCGTGAATGATTTCAGTGATTACTTAGAAACGGAATCATTAAAAAATAATGTATGTTTTGGTAGATTTATGTGCATTATAGTAATTTCGATTATGGTGAGTGTCAGCTGCAGATGATTTTATAATCTGTAGGTCTACCCGCTTTTCGCACTAATTTTCTAAGTCCACAGCTACGTCCTTCATAAACACACTACGAAAGGAAGCTAGCGATGTCAGAAACTGAGTTTTCAACACAGAGGAGCCTCTTAACTCTGCGCCCCCGCCCCCCCCCCTGTCTCTTTAAATATCTGAGTATTCTGTTCAAAAATATTTCTATTAGCTGGAATTTACTTTTGGTGTTTCGCTGCACAGTAATTCTACCATCTCTTCATACACTGCAGAATTATCTGTTGTAAAATTATCTCTTTTAAAATTACTGCCAACAATTCTGAAACCCATGTATGACTGTCTCATGATGAGTGTATCACAGAACTTTGAGACCTAAACTTTGTTTCAAACGATCCACCTACATCATTTTTACACCATTTATCTGAATGTAACTTACTCTTTTTAAGGAAATGCTATGTTAGTATTCCAAACGTGAAGTTGTGTTAAGCTGTATTTACACGATAATGAGCTGAAACAGCGTCTGCCGGCAGTCTTCTGCTTAACATTGAACAGTTTCTTTCTTTCCTGGCGTAAGGTTTGATTGTGAACGTTGATATATGCTGTATCACGAAACGCTTCACGAGTTACTGAACGCCGTTATAAGAAAATTTAACACACCCAAGAAAGCCTACGGCCGCTTCTGTATGTAGCAAAATAATAAAACATTTCTAATATTAACGGCATGGCAAAATACTAGACGATTTGAGCACCATTAATTGTCCCGAGGAGTCTATGAAGCTTTCGTGGTGTTATGACTTAGGGGTTCCGGCTGTGTATGCTCGGGACCTTTCTTCTTAATTAAGCGAATTCCCTTGTCACAACATCTAGATGAAATGCTCAGCACAGGCTTCGCTAAAACTGTGGTGACAATCGAAAATTTGGACCAGTCCGGGACTCGAACGTGGGTTTCCTGCTTTCCGCGAGCAGACACGTTAATCACAGGGCTATCTGAGCACGGTTCCAGGATTAATTCAAACCGTGTTACTCATGATTTACATCAGTACTACACCACAGGCTCTTTCACGGGATATGTGGAAATAACTACACTGGATGAAAGGAGCTGGTGGGGAACCTGCAATTTTGTCACTGCATATTTTTTATGTATATATTCATTTCTCAGGAGTCTTTAGCAAACATCTTAAGCCAGTCCAAAATCAGGTGTGTCGGTACACTACTACCCTGTGAAAGTATTCTGTGTTAGTTACTCAAATAAAGAAATAAATAGCACGGCCCGAGTGGTTGGAAATTCCAGATGCATATGACTATTGGAGAAACCTTCACGATGTATGCATTGCTGCAAATGAGGGAACGATAACGATAGGATGCTTACATACAACTAAGCTGCAAGATTGCGTACTTTTGTAATGGTCATGATACTTCGATAACTTCAACAATGAGTAGTGGCATTAGGTGCCGTATCCTGGAAACGTACGCTGTGGTGGAGACGTCGTCAGTGTGCAGCAGCACGAAATGCCATCATACAGCAAGGAGCGCGACGGGAAACGTGGAGGGGGAGACGCGGCGCCAAAGGGGGTGCTGTGGGCGTTGGCAACTGAAGTGTAGTAAATGAAAGATAATAACCCAAATAGCTACTTAACATACAGCGATTTACACAGTACTAACCAGTACATAGGTTCAGCAGTAGACTACTGCTTTTGCGTGTCTGCAACGCCTGGTTTTTGTTCTGCTAGCTACCATGTTGTTTCTAAAGAATCGACAATGATGAAAGTAACTTATAACCAAATGCTTTCTTCTAATCTTCAGCTTCATACTGAAGCAAATAAAATACGAACTTTATGAATGTTTACCAACAAAACTCAACATCATTTAAAAATAAAATCAACATCATTTAAAAATAAACTTAACACGAACGATCGCTTACGACTATCACCTAACCAAACGACTTGTTTCTATACGAGCTGCATTCGTAAGTAACGCAATAAGTTGTCTTTCTGGGCCAATTTCGGTTGAAAAAAAATGTGGATTTTAGATGCGACATGGCGGAACAAAAAAATGGTTCAAATGGCTCTGAGCACTATGGGACTTGACTTCTGAGGTCATCAGTCCCTTAGAACGTAGAACTACTTAAACCTAACATCACACACATCCATCCCCGAGGCAGGATTCGAACCTGGGACCGTAGCGGTCGCGCGGTTCCAGACTGTAGCGCCTCGAAACGCTCGGCTACCACGGCCGGCATGCACTCCCCGGGGAGCAGTATCTGGATGATGGGGAGGTCACAGAGGCGGCAAGACGTTGGCTGCGACGTCGACCAGTAGAGTGGTACCATGCGGGCATACAGGCTCTCCCAATAAGGAGGCTTAAGGCCTTCGCGTTGAACGGAGATTGTGTTGAAAAATAGGGTTTCGATCCCAAAAGCGTGTGGAATAATATGGAGCATTGGAATGAATAAAACCAATCCGCTTTCACAAAAAAATGTGTTGTATTACTTATCGAACGCCCCTTGTACAGGTTTACACCTAGGGCGCTGGTTTGCAACACAAAGAGGTGATCAGGTTCGGATCGAAATTTTTTCGTATAACTAACTACCGTTGTTCTCGTAGATGCATCGGCTTCAAAGGGGTGGTCACATGGTTTTCCACACTTTTATAGGATACTTTCCGTCACTATCACGTAAACACAGCAAAAAAAAAAATGGTTCAAATGGCTCTGAGCACTATGGGACTTAACATCTGAGGTCATCAGTCCCCTAGAACTTAGAACTACTTAAACCTAACTAACCTAAGGACATCACACACATCCATGCCCGAGGCAGGATTCGAACCTGCGACCGTAGCAGTCCCGCGGTTCCGGACTGAGCGCCTAGAACCGCTAGAGTAAACACAACACGCAAACAGTTAAAACACGATCATACACGAAACCAAGTTTAGAAGATTCACAGACAGATGGTGCACTCTTATTTCCTTGGCCCAAACGACTAACAGCTGCGGCGACAGGAAGGGCTTCCGGCCATCAAATAAACACAAAATACCTAATGATGATAACAGTTTCTGTCTTACTAGCTGTTACCTCATGACGGCCTAATAAGCCGAAAACAGGTCAGTAACAAAGAAATCTTAGTGGAACAAAACGCTGTTTACTTTTCTTCGGTGGTCTTGAAGCCACGCTATCAGCAACATTCGTCGGTCGTCGCACACCACCACAAAATCATTTGCGTCCGCCTACACATTTTGCGTCCTCTGTCCAATCTACTGATAACGAGGCTGGATCGGCAGTGACGCTAACCACTAGACAGTAGAACTTTTGGTTTGGTCACCACGTTGGTGCGGGCGTAGAGGGGCCCCATCTCTTTTAGGCCTCCAGGTGTGGACGCCAGAACGGCGAAGCGCAATGCTTTCATGAAACCAAACCTCTTCTCATCCCGAACACTGCTTCCAGTATCAAACTCCTTTACCAGGCGTTGACACGTTGAGGCTACTACGTACTTGTCTTCCTTCGGCAGTGACATTTACCAAGCCATTCATATGGGATCAGTGTTTATTTTGGAATCATAATCTCGGTATAAATTGACTAACACCAATACATACACCTTAGGGAGTGCGGCGGAGGGTACTGTCATCGTCATCCCACCCCCTCCCCCCACCCCCTTTTTTTTTTACCCTTATGGTCTTTTCGCGAAACATGGGTAGAAAGAAGGAATACTTTGGTCCAGCCTTTAGAAACACGTGTTCTCGGAATTTAAACAGTAAACCATACCGTGTTGCCCAGTGCTTTTCTTATAGCATCTGCCACAGGAGTCGGATGAGCATCTCCGTGACGTATTCGCGCTTATTAAACAGCAAGCGTGACGAAATGCGCCGGTCTTCTTTGGGTCTTCTCTATTTTATTTATCAATTCTACTGGGATAGGTCCCATACTGAGGAGTAATACTCAAAAGTCGGTAGAACGAAGGTGTTTATTCCCTGAAGAAAGTAATTAGAATTATGTGACGGGTTTACAAACGTGTATACTGCAGGCATCTCCTTAAGCAGGTGGGAATACTAACCACACCATCATAGTAAATTTATTCACTTATGAAAATTGTTATCAACAAACAATATGAGTTCGAGAGTAACACAGATATTCACAAGTACAACACTAGAAGCAATAATGATCAAATGATCTGCTTTCACCTTCAATGAATCTAACTTTGCCACAGTGTTTCCGGCATTACCGACTACTCAAGGTCATACGTAGTTTGCATATACAGACCCCTAGGCCGAGGCCGTGCTGCGTGCCCTGAGGGGGACATCTTATTGTAAGTAAAATAACTGAACCCTGCTATCAGGCTCACAAGAGCCGCGATGTCAAACGGCCGCCGTGACATCCTACCCGGTAAAAATAATATTTCATATAAATTTTCGAAGTAAAAGCCTAGAAAGTAAAATTTCAAGTTTTTATTATTCGATCAGATAAAATTTTACTGCTATAAAATAGTTGATTTAACGTACTGAAATTTTAAACACATGAAGTAAGTCGAAATCATTAAATGTAACTATATGCAAATACGTTTGTTAGGAAAACGCACGATAAGAAAAACAATGCAACAGCGAAACAAATTTTGTCTGTCTCAGTCACTTACAGAACTCCCACAAATAATCAGTCTTAACCGCGCGGTCTGAGAGCACGGCAGTCATGGACTGTGCGGCTGGTCCCGGCGGAGGTTCGAATCCTCCCTCGGGCATGGGTGTGTGTGTTTGTCCTTAGGATAATTTAGGTTAAGTAGTGTGTAAGCTTAGGGACTGATGACCTTAGCAGTTAAGTCCCATAAGATTTCACACACATTTGAACATTTTTAATCAGTCTTAAATTAATGTTTTAAATACTCTTACTGACTACTTGATTTTTGTCGACACTTAATCCTCATCTAGTTTATCGTAATATGTGCATTATTTAGTTACCTTAAAATGTTAGTTTGAACACTGTGCGAAGATAAAGTTATGCCTACAGTCTAACATGTACGCTCCAAGCTTTGTTTTTATCAACTTCAATTTCAAAATGACCTTTCACCCACGGCTGTTTATGATGTTATGTGAGAAATGAATTCTAGAGCGACCTCGACGTTACGAAAACAATACTGTTTTGGGCGAAATAACTTGTGGAAAAAATCGGCTTTCTGCGGAATCTAAGTCACTTCAAACTGACAAAATTCCATCGACTGTTTTCTTTTCAAATTCCTCGGGCGTTTTGCCAACTGCAGAGCGACACGTGAGCCGGGTGCAACTGTAAACTTGAAGCGAGAGAGCGCGAGGTTTCACTGGAGAATGTTGACTTGATTCGTATCAGTTGCTAACTGAAAAATTCGGCCAAATAATCCCATGCAAAATAATTACGACAACGACCTTACGGTTACAAGGAGGCCTGTACCACAGGTTTTTGATAATGATTTTACTGTAAATTATTGTGGTGCGAGACCCTAGCTGCAGCCTTGATACCCTGCGGTAAAATTCAGTGCTGGCTCTGCGACTGTTATACACACTCATTTCTTATTCTAGGCCGACTTCAGTATATTATTACAACTGGAATTATACCCCATGAGTTCAAAACGTTTCGAAACCGGATTAATAACAAATAGAGAAAAGTTAATATGGTAGTCTTAATGTTTCACGTGTTCTACATAGCCTCCCCCACCCCCTTTAGTAAACGCACAGAACGTACGTACAAACATGTGAAACTGTCAGAAAAGTCTATTCACTTTGTCATTTTGTGGTAGATTTGTACTGGTAACACTAAGTCTCGTTAACCGCGATGATTTTTTTCCAGAAAAGAATTCCCTACACTTCGCATTTCAATCAAGTCACGGCAGACGTCCACACTTCGTTGTTTTTGTTCGCGAGTCAAGGTGTGCGGCAGAAGCTTTGGACACACTTTTATAGTCTTCAAAACATGTCTTGAACATTTCCTTTAGAGACGTTGCCCGAAAGCGGTTGGTGACGCAACAGCGTTGACACAATACGGCAGCACGTCCGCTACCTGACATTGCCTGCTCACATCTGACTGGTCGAACACACGTCTGTGGTTTACAGTAAGTTGTTAGCTGATGCTGCCACCGTAGTTATTACGCTGACGTCGTTTATACGCCAAGAATAAAAGCAGCCTCGGTCGTTCTTGGGCAGACGGTATAAATGAAAGAAACGTACAGCTTTTGAGGAGGTTGCAAATTTTCCCGGGGCAATTGCTACCCAGACACTTTGGATCTGGAGCCTGGTGACGTGGGGACCAGGGCGTTGGACTTGCTGGTGCGGGGGATGAAAGGGAAAGCAGCGTGCGCCGTGCGGCAGGTACGGTAGGGTAGGGTAGGGTAGGGAAGGGTGAGGTGGGCGGCAGCAGGCCACACCGCGCTGCACCGTGTGTCTGTCCGTGCGTCTATTAATAGCGGCGGCGTCACGGCCCGCCAAGGAGACCCAGCCACGACGCCACGCGACAGGCAAGACACATTCTGTCGCCACTAATTACCGGCCACACTACCTCACAAATCTCTCTGCCCCACACTTCAGATGTTTATTATCACAGAAACGCTGACGATATCGTTATGACGTCAACGTCGGTAGAGAGCCTACAAATATTGGAGACAGGCCCCGCAATAGCCTGCCCACCGGAATACACTACTCGCCATTAAAATTGCTACACCACGAAGATAACGTGCTACAGACGCGAAATTTAACCGACAGGAAGAAGATGCTGTGAGATGGAAATGATTAGTTTTTCAGAGCATTCACACAAGGTTGGCGCCGGTGGCGACACCTACAACATGCTGACATGAGGAAAGTTTCCAACCGATTTCTCATACACAAACACCAGTTGACCGGTGTTGCCTGGTGAAACGTTGTTGTGATGCCTCGTGTAAGGTGAAGAAATGCGTACCATCACGTTTCCGACTTTGATAAAGGTCGGACTGTAGCCCATCGCGATTGCGGTTTATCGTATCGCGACATTGCTGCTCGCGTTGGTTGAGATCCAATGACTGTTAGCAGAATACGGAATCGGTGGGTTCAGGAGGGTAATACGGAACGCCGTGCTGGATCACAATGGCTTCGTATCACTAGCAGTCGAAATGACAGGCATCTTATCCGCATGGTTGTAACGTATCGTGCAGCCACGTCTCGATCCCTGAGTCAACAGATGGGGACGTTTGCAAGACAACTATCTGCACGAACAGTTCGACGACGTTTGCAGCAGCGTGGACTATCAGCTCGGAGGCCATCGCTGCAGTTACCCTTGGCGCTGCTTCACAGACAGGAGCACCTCGAATGGTGTACTCAACGACGAACCCGGCGCACGAATGGCAAAACGTCATTTTTTCGGATGAATCCAGGTTCTGTTTACAGCATCATGATGGTCGCATCCGTGTTTGGCGACATCGCGGTGAACGCACATTGGAAGCGTGTATTCGTCATCGCCATACTGGCGTATCACCCGGCGTGATGGTACGGGGTGCCATTGGTTACACGTCTCGGTCACCTCTTGTTCGAATTGACGGCACTTTGAACAGTGGACGTTACATTTCAGATTTGTTACGACCCGTGGCTCTACCCTTCATTCGATCCCTGCGAAACCCTACATTTCAACAGGATAATTCACGACCGCATGTTGCAGGTCCTGTACGGGCCTTTCTGGATGCAGAAAATGTTCGACTGCTGCCTTGGCCAGCACATTCTGCAGATCTCTCACTAACTGTAAACGTCTGGTCAATGGTGGCCGAGCAACTAGATCGTCACAATACGCCAGTCACTACTCTTGATGAACTGTGGTATCGTGTTGAAGCTGCATGGGCAGTTGTATCTGTACACGCCATCCACGCTCTGTTTGACTCTACCCAGGCGTATCAAGGCCGTTATTACGGCAAAAATAAAAAAAAATAAAAAAAGTGGTTCAAATGGTTCTGAGCACTATGGGACTTAACATCTGAGGTCATCAGTCCCCTAGACTTAGAACTACTTAAACCTAAGGACATCACACACGTCCATGCCCGAGGCAGGATTCGAACCTGCGACCGTAGCAGTCGCGCGGTTCCGAACTGAAGTGTCTAGAACCGCTCGACCACCGCGGCCGGCCAAATATTACGGCCAGAGGAGGTTGTTCTGGGTACTGATTTCTCAGGATATATGCACCCAAATTGCGTGGAAATGTAATCACATGTCAGTTCTAGTATAATATATTTGTCCAATGAATACCCGTTTATCATCTGCATTTCTTCTTGGTGTAGAAATTTTAATGGCCAGTAGTGTAGTTTCCGTCAAGTAAAACACTACGGAATCGGACAGTCAAAACTGTTGATAAACTCAGAACTTTTGCAGATGGCGAAGTTCTCTGCAGGTTGGAGAAAATCAACATTATAATGTCAGTGCAGAGTAGGGGGCGTAGAATCGACCAAAATTTTCCAAATAACCACAGCTCGGAATCGCATTGTTGCCGCCATAAAACGTCAGCCAACCAGCGACAAGCGCCAGGTAAGTACATCTACATCTAGATCTACATCTACATTTATACTCCGCAAGCCACCCAACGGTGTGTGGCGGAGGGCACTTTACGTGCCACTGTCATTACCTCCCTTTCCTGTTCCAGTCGCGTATGGTTCGCGGGAAGAACGACTGTCTGAAAGCCTCTGTGCGCGCTCTAATCTCTCTAATTTTACATTCGTGATCTCCTCGGGAGGTATAAGTAGGGGGAAGCAATATATTCGATACCTCATCCAGAAACGCACCCTCTCGAAACCTGGCGAGCAAGCTACACCGCGATGCAGAGCGCCTCTCTTGCAGAGTCTGCCACTTGAGTTTGTTAAACATCTCCGTAACGCTATCACGGTTACCAAATAACCCTGTGACGAAACGCGCCGCTCTTCTTTGGATCTTCTCTATCTCCTCCGTCAACCCGATCTGGTGCGGATCCCACACTGATGAGCAATACTCAAGTATAGGTCGAACGAGTGTTTTGTAAGCCACCTCCTTTGTTGATGGACTACATTTTCTAAGGACTCTCCCAATGAATCTCAACCTGGTACCCGCCTTACCAACAATTAATTTTATATGATCATTCCACTTCAAATCGTTCCGCACGCATACTCCCAGATATTTTACAGAAGTAACTGCTACCAGTGTTTGTTCCGCTATCATATAATCATACAATAAAGGATCCTTCTTTCTATGTATTCTCAATACATTACATTTGTCTATGTTAAGGGTCAGTTGCCACTCCCTGCACCAAGTGCCTATCCGCTGCAGATCTTCCTGCATTTCGCTACAATTTTCTAATGCTGCAACTTCTCTGTATACTACAGCATCATCCGCGAAAAGCCGCATGGAACTTCCGACACTATCTACTAGGTCACTAGTAGCCCTACGCTGTTGTGATACACTGATGAGGGTCACATTCAACCATGACATAACGTTTCTAAGGGCATGCCGTCATGATTACGAATACCAACGACGTCTATGCTATGTGGGAAGACGACCGGAAACGGCGCTACAAAATAGTTTTTATTTAAGGCTGCCACTTCCTCTATCTATGGTTTTCACTAAGTGATCATTCAATTTCACATCCCTGCCAACTGTTACACCGGCATATTTGTTAGAGTCAACTGACTACGACTGAGTTTCATTGATATTATAATCACACGATACTAGGTGTTTGCGTTTTCTGAGCAAACAATTTCACACTTTTCATCATTCAATGCAACTTGCCGGCCTTTGCACCACTTTGTAATCGTGTCAGTATCTACGAGGAGACTTCAAAAAGTATGTTACATAGACCTCTACATGTCCAGTAACTTAAGGAACGCTGCACTGCACTTGGAAGTGACAAGATACGACACACTATTTTTCGATAGTTAACATGTCTCTATAAACAAGGATCGGAACACCATCAATCGCTCAATTCTTCGGCGACAGAAATCCGCTCCATGGTTACGGACCCGTTCGAGCACTGCTGTGTGAACGTCTTCATCCTTGGACATTCCACCACTGCCGCGAATTAGTTTCGGGATTGCCTAGACAATGTCGTCTGTGGTCCATATCTAAGGCCTTCATTTCGGATCAGAATCACTCACGTCTGTGCGACCTTGGTCAAATGCTTGGCATCATTTTACAACGGCTGAAGGCGACGTTATATCTGACCAATATATCGCCAGGATTTCACGGAATTGTGTGTGTAACTTAGACGTTTTGTCCACAACAATCGTACCGTCCCGCATACTTCAACTTCGGAGTATGTTTCCAGTTGCCGCGCAATTTCGTTCACACAATGGAGCACTTGTTACCCGTACCGCAGCAGAGCTGTTTCTGCAGTGAACCCAGAACGTCTACATTACGCCGTTCTTGCTACGCAGTTGTCTTACTGTGGAACGATACGTTTAACTTATTGTTTTAAGTTCCCTCGTAACTAGATTTTTCTGCAGCTCTTTTTTTAGAAAGTTGTCCCGAATGAAAACTCCAGAGTATCTGTGCAAGAGGAAATGTACTCATCGATCAAAAATGGCTGAAGGGACAATTGAGTAGCTGTAGTTCAGTTATGTACTTTGCATACAGGAGTCGACGAACAGAAGAAGAGATATGGAAATTCTACATCCGAGGATTTGAACTATCTAACGGAAACGAAAGGACCAGATACCTTACACCTTGTAAAGGTACCCGACAATACAGTGAAACGCTTAGGGTTTGCTAGACGAATACCGCAATAAATAGAAGAGGACACTGTTACCCATAAATTCATCTCGGTGATGCAGCAAAATGTTTCTGTAAATGGCTACAGTAGAGGTATCACTGGGTGTATGTAGGGAATAAAACCACCAGCCGCTGTGCCATCTCACAAATTAAACGTTGACTTTCCTTTTTTCTTCCTGCAACAAGCCACTACAGGACCCGCTTATCCGAGCTTGCTAACGACTTTGCCGCAATGGTAACAACGGTTCCCATCAGATCACCGCTTTAAACATTGTCAGGCTTGGCTAGCACCGGGATGGGTCACCGCCCAGGTCTGCCGAGCGCTGTTGGCAAGTGGGGTGCACTCAGAACTTGTCGGGCCAACTCGGGAGCTACTTGACTGAAATGGTTCAAATGGCTCTAATAACTATGGGACTTAACACCTGAGGTTATCAGGCCCCTAGACTTAGAACTACTTAAACCTAACTAACCTAACGACGTCACACACATCCATGCCCTAGGAAGGATTCGAACCTGCGACCGTAGCAGCAGCGCGGTTCCGGACTGAAGCGCCTAGAACCGCTCGGCCACAGCGGCCGGTTACTTGACTGAGAAGTAGTGGCTCTGGTCACGAAAACTGACAAAGGCCGGGAGATCGGTGTGTTGGCCACATGCCTCCCCATATCCACAAGTCGGTGAAGGATGACACGGCTGTCAGTCGGTATCGTTGGGCATTCCGAGGCCTGTTCGGATGAAGTTTTCATCCGAGCATGCTGCAAAATTGTCTTCCCTACAGAATGGTATTCCACCCCACTCTCATTTTCATGTTCATGGATTCCTCAACACAAACACTGGGTACTGATGGATCGGTATTGGTGGAAGCAACGATCGCAAAATCCCTAACAGGGCGTCCACCCTCATTCGAATTAACAAAATGAGTTTGGTTTTTTTTCTTTCTCAGAGGTCGTGTGAAAGATTCAACGCTTGTATCACTTTCGCCAACACGCCTATGGTAACTACCAGGCCGACAGCAACGTCACTACGACTTCCACCTTGACATGGTGGTATCCTACGTAAAGACGAGATTTCAAAGAACTGAGGTGGTGTGTGTGGGTATAGATTCGTCCAGGAAGGAGCAGAAGGACGATGTGAGGTGTGGAAGGCGCGGACGTCGCTTTCAAGGCAGCGAGGCGGTATTTTTAGGCCACAGCCAGCTGATCTGCCCGGACCTACAGAACAGCCACTCTGTGGCCCAGCTGAGCAGGTGGCTGTTACGGCGTACTAGCTCAGTATGTACAGGCGCAAAACAGACAGCAACTCGTCAGGCAGTCATACTGAGCCCCGAATATGCATATGACGAGAGGGTATGTCACGAGCGCGTCTCCGTTGCGGCACGAGTGCTTATAGCTTTCCCAGTCATTCTCAAATATAATTCTTTAGAAATTTAAATTTCGTGGAACCGCATGGGAAACTGTAGTCGCTTTGAATCGAAGGGTATATTTAAATCACTGAGTATCAACGGAACGCAAAGAATGAATACGTCTTCGACTGCCGCACGCCCTGTGACGATGGTGGATCTACTACGTTAGGCAGTAAATTCTCCACTGCCAAGCTTGTTCCGTTGCATATTTAAAAGCGGCAACTAATCAATAAATAAATAAAAATCGTCCCGCGATCTGGTGACACCTGATGGTACTGTCTCCAAGACGGGCATTGCCGCTGTAATTTATTCTCGCGATAGGAATTTCAGTCAGTTTACCACGGTATATCTCGTTTGTTAGGCATTTAATTCTTTCTGAATTATCTTCATTGTTCCATGAGAATACAAAAAATCGAAGTAAATCGGCCAAGGACTTTAGAGAGCTTTCGTAACAATCTTTCCCCTTCATATATTAGATATATTTATGTTTCAAGTCAGATTCCAGAATCTTATGTAGACAGTGATCTTCCTTTGATCTTGAAGGTAAAGTGTGCAAAATTTCATAAATATCGGAATACAACTCTAGATCTGTATGAATTAGAAATAAACAAACAAACGGAAACTCTTCTTTGTGTATATAGGGAAGATAGATATCGATGACCATGACAGTTGTGTCCATCCCTGGAGATTGCAAGTTAAATTCTGGGTGGGGGAGGGGATTTTTCATCGTTCCCGTCCCTCGGGGACTGCAGAAAGTGCACTCACCCTGCTGTCAAATGAGTATCGGTAACCTTCCCAAGTGTAAACGTGGCCGGCTGGGTGTTTCACTACGGACCCGAAACCAAAGGAGCAAAGAAAGCAATGGAAACGTATGAGTTCACCACCGCCAGAAATATTGAAGTTCTGAGTGTTTTTTGGAACTGCGACAAGGTGGTACTAACAGATTATGCTTGGAATTGACAAACCGTCACAGTAGCATACTACTGAAATGTCCTGTCTAGGTTACGGAAGCTGTACAAAAGGGGCCTTTCTGCTTCACAACGCTCCAGCTCATTCTGCATACGACGCTCCTCCGTGACTCCCACAATCCTCCTCCCGGAGGTATTCTCCTGACATGGTATCAAATGACTTCCTGCTTTTTCCTTGGGTGAAGAAACCATTGCGTGGCAGGCATTTAGAGAATGACAAGGTTGTGATGTGAATGGGAGAATGTTTCCTGAGCAGCCAAAACGTAGAGTTCTACAATGAAGGTCTCCGCCATGTCATCCACTGTTGGGAAAAATATGTTGCATTGAACGATGAATACGTAAGGCGGCCTAACGCCATCACGTCACGGTCACGGTTAGATTTGTTTTACAGGTGGTGATAAAACCCCTCCTAGGTGTCTGGCCATTTCCAATCAGCTGGTCCCGCCATTTATTTCATCGCCCACTCCAGCACTCAGCAATAGAACCAGCAGGAACCAGAGAAATGAGAACCTCCTTGTATGCGTCCGCGCCAGCTACGAGACAGCCACGGTGCGGGGTGCCCCCTGGAGCGTTTCCCGCCACAGTGCCGTAACAAAATTATGTCGGCGCAGCGCGGCGGGGCGTGATGAGTTTGGCCGCGGTGGCTGCCGAGTCGCCAATTATCGAGCGCGAGGCGGCGGCGGCACGGGGTAAGACAATGCGCCGCACGCTGCAGGAGTAAGCAATTATTTGCGACGGCCATTAATCATCGGCTCAACAGCGGTAGGGCGGCGCGGGGCTCGGTGTCGCCCTAGGCGCGCCACTGCGGCGCAGTCCACGTCTCCACCGCACACCTACACTGACGAGAACAACCGTTATGACCATCTGCTTAATAACGTGTTGGTCCACCTTAGAAACAGAACACAGCAAAGATTCTGCGTGACATTTCGATAAATTCTTGATAGTTTTCCAGAAGTTCAAACGGTTCAAATAGCTCTGGGCAGTATGGGACTTAACATCTGAGGTCATCGGTCCCCTAGAACTTAGAACTACTTAAACCTAACTAACCTAAGGACATCACACACATCCTTACCCGAAGCAGGATTCGAACCAGCGACCGTAGGAGTCGCGCGGTTCCGGACTGAAGCGCCTAGAATCGCTCGGCCACAGCGACCGGCTTTCCAAAAGTATGTGACGCCAGATATTTGCGCACAGCTCTCGCAGTTCCCATGAATTACTGGCCGGTGGTAGCGTCCATAGGCGTTGCAGCGTGTTAAAAAAATGGTTCAAATGGCTCTGAGCACTATGGGACTCAACATCTTAGGTCATAAGTCCCCTAGAACTTATAACTACTTAAACCTAACTAACCTAAGGACATCACACACACCCAGGCCCGAGGCAGGATTCGAACCTTCGACCGTAGCAGTCCCGCCATTCCGGACTGCAGCGCCAGAACCGCTAGACCACCGCGGCCGGCGCAGCGGGTTCAGATCATGCGAATCTGGTGGCCAGCACGACGACCTGAATTCACTATCAAGCTCCCCAAACCACTGTGGGCCGATTCTGGCCTTACTACTTGGATAGACATCCTGCTGGATGACGCTGTCGTTGAGCGCAAGAGATAAGGTATTAAGAATGCAGTCGGTGCACGATAATGTTCACTGCTGTCATGGTGCCTTCGAATACTACTACGGGTCCAATGGAGACCAAGTGATGTCCCTCATAGCATAATACTGCCTCCACGTCAACATTGGGTCAACATGGGAACATGTAGGGGTAGTCTACTGCGAAACCCAAGTACGCTGCACGGTGTGCTCCGAAAAACTTATACCTCCAGCAGCACCGCACTCTGTCGTCACAGCCCCTGACTGCTGTCTGCCCTGCTTTACACAGAGGAAGTCTCCGATCTCCATGTTCTGTGATAAAGTGGACCTTCCAACGCCTTGTTGCCTCCTCGTGGTTTCAACGCCTTTCAGCTGTTTTCCATAGATGACCGCGACAGTGGCACGCAACAAGCTGACGAGATTCGCTGTTTCCGTGACGCTGTTGACAGTGGATTTCCTAATATGCGGAGCTTACTGTCGGCAGCGCTAGTTATACACATTCCCAACCGCGTCATGTACCCGCAAGTCCACTACAGAGGATTCAAAGTGGCGTTTGCCATGATTACAATGTTTTGGCTCATCAGTGTCTGTGCGGATAACAGGAATACTATCCGCATCCGTACGTCATTTGCGAACTTAAAATCTTTGTGCGTCACTTCAATCCGTTCGGCACGCCAGATCTCTGAAAAACAGCATGCCCCTGGCGTGAATTTCCATTTGCTGAAGTAGCATCTCGCAGTTTACATTCCACTGACTAACAAGACTTCTTATCAACCATTGTTGACGGCGTATGTTAAACAGGAATCACGACACTGAGCGAGTAAATGATGGAGTGCCCTAAATTGCCTTCATGTGGCTTTGTGGCAGATTTTGGTAATTGCAGCAGCGACAGTTGCTAATGGAAACAAAACAGGAATGACTCAGGCGTAAAGCGGCTTCTGGTACGCCAGAAACAAACAATACGTGGGCGCGTTGAAAAGTAATGCCTCCGTCTTTTTTATGTGAAAACTCTTACAATTTTTTGAATAAAACAAAAGTTATTAACATTCTACATTTTTATTTTTCGTTTGTACGTATTTGTAGTCCTCTGCCGCTAGAGGGCTCCGAATTGTTGCGTGTAACATGGAGGTGCGTAACGTAAGTAGGTCTGCGTCTGAGAAACAGCGTGCTGTAATCGAGTTCATCCACACAAGGAGCCCCCTCTCTTTCAGCATGACAATGCCACACCACACACGAGCGCTGCGACATCTGCAACAATCCTACACCTCGGGTTCACTGTCTTTGATCATCCTTCATACAGTCCCGACTTGGCCCCATCCGATTTTCGTCTGTATCCAATACTTCACTTTGATGGTGGTGAAGTGGTACAAGCAGAGGTGAGGTTGTGGCTGCGTCAACGAAGTTAGACATTCTTCTTTGACGATATCAACGAACAGGTTCCTCTTTGGGATAAATGTGTTCATGTTGAGAAATAAACATGTAGACGTGAAGAACAAAGATGCAGCATGTTAATAAAATCTGTTTTATTTAATAAGCTTTAAGAGTATTCCGCCAAAAAATTCGGACGCGTTACTTCTCAGCAAGCCCTTGTACATGTAATTCTGCGGACAGCTATGAAGGCGGTCATGTAATCATGTTTAACACTTTTCAGGGGATCTTCCATCTCCTGGATGCCAGCCGCGGTGGCAAAGAGGTTCTAGGCGCTTCGGTCCGGAACCCCGCGACTGCTACGGTCGCTGGTTCGAATCCTGCCTCGGGCGTGGATGTGTGTGATATCCTTAGGTTAGTTAGGTTTAGGTAGTTCTAAGTATAGGGGACTGATGACCTCAGATGTTAAGTCCCATACTGCTCAGAGCCATTTGAACCAATTTGGACACTGTGCGTTCCGCCCAACATGTTGTTGTTGTGGTCTTCAGTCCAGAGACTGGTTTGATGCAGCTCTCCATGCTACTCTATCCTGTGCAAGCCTCTTCATCTTCCAGTACCTACCGCGACCTACATCCTTCTGAATCTGCTTAGTGTATTCATCTCTTGGTCTCCCTCTCCGATTTTTACCCTCCACACTGCCCTCCAATAGTAAATTGGTGATCCCTTGATGCCTCAGAACATGTCCTACCAACCGATCCCTTCTTCAGTCAAGTTGTGCCACAAACTTCTCTTCTCCCCAATCCTATTCAATACTTCCTCAATAGTTATGTGATCCACCCATCTAATCTTCAGCACTCTTCTGTAGCACCACATTTCAAAAGCTTCTATTCTCTTCTTGTCCAAACTATTTATCGTCCATGTTTCACTTCCACACATGGCTACACTCCACACAAATACTTTCAGAAATGACTTCCTGACACTTAAATCTATACTCGATGTTAACAAATTTCTCTTCTTCAGAAACGCTTTCCTTGCCATTGCCAGTCTACATTTGATATCCTCTCTACTTCGACCATCATCAGTTATTTTGCTCCCCAAATAGCAAAACTCCTTTACTACTTTAAGTGTCTCATTTCCTAATCTAATTCCCTCAGCATCACCAGACTTAATTCGACTACATTCCATTATCCTCGTTTTGCTTTTGTTGATGCTCATATTATATCTTCCTTTCAAGACATTGTCCATTCCGTTCAACTGCTCTTCCAGGTCCTTAGATGTCTCTGACAGAATTCTCCATGGATTTTAATTCCTACTCCGAATTTTTCTTTTGTTTCCTTTACTGCTTGCTCAATATACAGATCGAATAACATCGTGGAGAGGCTACAACCCTGTCTCACTCCCTTCCCAACCGCTGCTTTCCTTTCATGCCCCTCGACTCTTATAACTGCCATCTGGTTTCTGTACAATTTGTAAATAGCCTGTCGCTCCCTGTATTTTACCCCTGCCACCTTCAGAATTTGAAAGAGAGTATTCCAGTCAACATTGTCAAAAGCTTTCTCTAAGTCTACAAATGCTTGAAACGTTTTTAATCTATTTTCTAAAATAAGTCGTAGGGTCAGTATTGTCTCACGTGTTCCAACATTTGTACGAAATCCAAACTGATCTTCCCCGAGGTCAGCTTCTACCAGTTTTTCCATTCGTCTGTAAAGAATTCGTGTTAGTATTTTGCAGCTGTGGCTTATTAAACTGATAGTTCAGTTATTTTCACATATTTCAACACCTGCTTTCTTTGGGATTGGAATTATTATATTCTTCTTGAAGTCTGAGAGTATTTAGCCTGTCTCATACATCTTGCTCACCAGATGGTAGAGTTTTGTCAGGACTGGCTCTCCCAAGGCCGTCAGTAGTTATAATGGAATGTTGTCTACTCCCGGGGCCTTGTTTTGACTTAACATAGTGACGATATATTCGGTGTGGGTAATAAGAGTGACATACAACAATAAAAATTATTAGGTCTACTGTAGATCGTACATTAAGCCAAACGGAATGAATTTTAAAGCTGACACTATCTCTTAACTTCTAAACACAGAGTAAAACTTACTGCCGATATCAGAAGATACGCCCGCGGATATCCGTATCGACGTAGGGGTTTATTCGTCAACTAATTATTACTGACTGCCCGGTTTGCCGTGAGATCTAGCGCACAGCTTTCCGGGCAGGAAGGAGCGCCTGGTCCCCGCACGAATTTGTGTCGAGGTCTGGTGGACCTGCCATTCTGTGGATGGTTTTTAGGCGGTTTTCCATCTGACTCGGTTAATGCGGGCTGGTTCCCCTTATTCCGCCTCAGTTACACTATCTCGGCGATTGCTGCGCAAACAAGTTCTCCACGTACGCGTACACCACCATTACTCTACCACGCAAACATAGGAGTAACACTCGTCTGGTGTGAGACGTTCCCTGGGGGGTCCACCGGGGGCCGAACCGCACAATAACCCTGGGTTCGGTGTGGGGCGGCGGATGGGTGAAGTGGACTGCGGTAGTCGTCGTGGGGTTGTGGACCACTGCGGCGAGGACGGAGCCTCTCCGTCGTTTCTAGATCCCCGGTTAACATACAATACAATACAATACAATATAATATAATATAATACAATTATTACTGAGGATATCCGCATCCGCGCTGATCTCTAGCCATACCTTCCGTCGGATCTTTACATGGAGCACCAGACAAACTTCCAGATGTAATCAAAAACTTCAGAGAAAACCTAAGTTCAATAAATTGGGACAATCACAGTTTGTTAAGTGGTGGACGTTACAAGACGTCCTTCTCCGAGAGTTGCCTAGAACAGATAGTTGGGAGACTCATTCATGATGGAAATACGAGTGTCTCTCAACAAGGTATGCTACAATTATTTTTACACAGCCGTTAATATATACGGACAAAACGTCCTTTTTGGTGCTTCAGATGTGGTGTTTCTTCTGCACGTGTGCGAAGTTTCGAACAAGTGGGAGAGGTGACAGAGCCACAGTGAATTACCGAAGTGGTGACTGCGCAAGACACTCGTTACAAGCAGCGTGCTGGAGAAATTTAGCGCTGTGAACATGCACAAACATTTGTGTGCAGTTTGTGGGAATGATGCAGTTGATAGGAGTACTGCTGGGCATTGGGAAAAAAGTGTTAAATCGTCAGGAAGTGCAGAAAGTGAGCTCCATGATCGGACACGTTAGGGAAGTCCTGTCACAGCCTCAGGCATCTTATTGCTCACACCCGTCGGCCTCGGATTTCCAGCTGTTTGCCCCACTTAAGAATTCACTACGTGGGACACACTTCGAAGATTATGAGAGCGTAATTGTGTGTAGTGAAAACTTGGCTACGAGTACAGGACAATACCTTTTACCAAGCAGAATACATGTTCTTATGCAACGCTTGCGTAAGCCGATAGAAAGTGATGGAGACTATGTAGAAAAATTGTGCACTTAAAAGAAATGAGTGACTGATATTGTTACCAACGTATAGTTCTTAAGACTAAACATGTTATGAGAAAATAATTATATGGGCATTATTTAGGAAATAACCCTTATCTATTGGTTTTAATGGCAACAAATACTTCTGAATTCTTTGCAGATGCCCACACTGAAACTAGTACAAATGACCTTGACACAGTTGTTGCAACAATTACTACCAAAGTACTAAAGGCAACCAAAACAAGTGGAAGGTTAATATATTCAGTAAATTAGATAAACCAGTTTTATTGAGATAAATAATGCACTAGAAACGTTTAGCTCTGGAGAGCAGCACCTAGACGAGCTATGGCTCAGATTTAAAAGAATAGTTGAACATGGCTTGACAGATATGTGCCTGGAAGAACAATTCACGGTGGGAGGGAACTCTATGGTACGCATTACTGTAAATAAATTTCTAAAGAGAGAGAGGCTATTGTATAATAGGGGTAAAACAAATTATAGGACAATATGTAGGGAACTGCTGGGTGAAACGCGCTTGGCTGTCAAGAGAGCAATACTTATGTGCCTTCAACGACTGCCGTAGGAGAATATTATCGAAAGACCTCTCACAAAACCCGCGGAGATTCTGCTCATATCTTAAGTCTTAAGAACTTAGTGCCAGATGCTCATGGACGAGACAAGAACTGAAATTTAGGTTGCGACAGCAAAAGCAGAAACCCCGAATCTTGCTTTACAAAGGAAAATCTAGCAGTACTGCTCACATTTAATTCTGGATCCACTGCCAAGATGAGTAGTGACATAGTAGTATGAGTGGTACTGAGAGACAACTCAAATCGGTAAAATCAGACAAAGCTCCAGGGCCCAATGGGATCCCTGCCCCATTCTACACCGAATTTACTGATGAGTTAGCCCCTCTTAACTGCAACCTAATGTATCTTCCTCGTACAAAAAACGTGTCCAGTAACTGGAAGAAAGCACACGTCACACATGTCTACAAGAAGGGAAGCAGAAGCAATCCACACAACCACCGTCCAATATCCCTGACATCCATTTGTTGATGAATCTTAGAACATAGTCCGAGCTCAAACGTAATGAGGCACCTAGAAGAAAATGCTGGTCGCATGGATTCCGAAAAAAATTCATCATGTGAAACCCAACTCGGACCTTTCTCACGTGACATCCTGAGAACCATGGATCAAGGCAGTCAGGCAGATGAAATATTTCTTGATTTCCAAAAGCATTTGACTCCGTACCATGCCTACGCATATCAGAGAAAGTAGGATCGTACGACGTGTCACGCGAAATTTGTGACTGTATTGAGGATTTCTTGGTGGCGATTACATAAGTTGTTATCTTGAATAATAAGTCATTGATGGGTGTAGAAGTAGGAGCCCCAGAAAACTATGTTTGTACTACAGCTGTTCATGCCGTGTATAATGAACTTGCAGACAATATTGAGAGTACCGTGGTCTTTTCGCAGATGATGCAGTTATCTGTAATGAAGCACTGTCTGAAGAAAGCTGCATAAATATTCAGTGAAATACAGTCTGAAAAAATTTGCACAAATGTTCAATCAGATCCTGATAAGATTTCGAATTGGTGCAGACTGGTAACTAGCTCAAATGTACTAAGTTGTGCACTTTACAAAAGAAAACAAAAAAAAGTAGTACTACAATACCAACAAGTCACAATTGTAATCTATAAACGGAGAGCCGGCCGCGGTGGTCTAGCGGTTCTAGGCGCTCAGTCCGGAACCGGGGGACTGCTACGGTCGCAGGTTCGAATCCTGCCTCGGGCATGGATGTGTGTGATGTCCTTAGGTTAGTTAGGTTTAAGTAGTTCTAAGTTCTAGGGGACTGATGACCACAGATGTTAAGTCCCATAGTGCTCAGAGACATTTGAACCATTTTTTATAAACGAAGACAAATACATGGATGTAATAACTTGTAGGGATACTCTATGGAACGATCACATGAGACTCAGTAGTACGTAAGGCATGTGTCAGTCTGCAGTTCACTGATAGAATACTACAGAAACGCGATCGGTCCACAAAACACCTGTGCGACTCACACTAGAATATTGCTCAAGTTTACTTGAGTTGTACCAAATACAAATAACGGGGTATACTGAACGTGTACAGAGAAGGGCAGAGGGGATGGTCACAGGTTTGTTTGACATGCAGGAGAGTGTCACGAAGATGTTGACGAAATTGAACTGGCAGAGACTTGAAGACAGTTTTCATCCACCCCGACAAAGCCTATTCGAAAGTTTCAAGAACCAACTTTAAATGGTGAACCTAAGAATAAACTACAACCCCGTAAGTATCGCTCGCTTAGGGATCGTGAGGACAAGGTTAGACTAATTACAGTGAGCACAGAGGCATTTATTTACACATTCTTCTCGTTGTGCATACTGGGAAGAAGCCGTAACAAACAGTACAATTGTAAACTCTGCCATGCACTTTACAGTGGTTTGAAGAGTATACATTTAGATGTAGGAGTACTTCACGCCCGTTCAACACCGTTGCAGCCAGTGACGAAGGATTTCCGCTCCGAAGACATTTTGGACAGTTAGTTTTAGTGAGCTGTATCAGATGTGCCTATATGAAACACAACATGCTTTTTTTTTTCTTTTCCTTAAAAGCTGAGTGAAAAATGGTCTATATGATTGCGAAGATAACACAATCACAGTTCTTCGTAACAGACTACAAGAACATCAACGCTTTCACAGCCCAATACTTGTACTTGTTAACATCTATCTTAATCCTTAATTGTTGGACACTTCCTGTGCCCCCTCATAATCATTTAAACACCTAAGCACGGCATTTTCCCGTTTCTAAGCAACGCACTTTTCAAACTCATCGAAATGATGGGTTTCGCGGTCTAGCCATCTGGAGCATCTCTCATCAAAATATGTGGAATGTAGCGTGTCGGAATGGTCTTCGGTGCCATGAAAGTTTCACGTACCGCCACATCAACTGAATCTGAGACGGGAAAAAATCAGTATCGATGGCTCTAATTTGGCAGCTTGCTGGAAATGTTTATATCAGGAGCATTACGGCCAATAGTGTGTCCGCTGGCTGTCGTTTCCAGCCTTGTATTCCATAATATGTGGATAAAGTCTAGTTTTCCGCCTGAAACAAATGAACTGGCTTGTAGAACAGAGCACGTAGCAACGAATAGCTTCTGGTAAATGGACTTACGCGACAGCGGCCCCAATCATGCCTCTCCATAACGTACTACACGCGGTAGACCGAGCGCTAAATGAGCATGGACGACGATCCTTCTGACAAAACGTTCTTTAATGCTCTTGGTTGTTTAGGCGAGAGGCTAGCGATCCATTCACATCGTTCGCAAAAAGAAAGCTGAGATCAAACTACTGCAACTAAATAGATAGCTGGGGATGTTCCTGCGGCTTCAGTGAAATGTTGCGACGCATTCGTCATCAGTTTCATGACCGAACTGTTGTACGAAAAGAACTGAATCGCTGTCAATGCGTCCCACCCTCCCACTACGCGTAATTTTCACTCACGTCACATCCGACATATGAACACAAGAAATACCTCCTGCCAACTACCCTTCCGCAGCTGCCTGCATTCAAACTTAAGGCGTTTCACAATTCCTAGTATAGGCTTGTAGGGGTTGTAGAGGGGATTTAGTAGATAAAGTTTTGGTAAAGAACCCACGTACGGAAACGTACAGTTTGGATATAAAATTAAGTCTGAAGATCGGATCACTTTCAAATACGGCTCTTCACAGTACGCTCACAAAATGGGAATGGGGCGCCGCTGTTATTTCCTGTTGTCATATTGACATCACGTATGTACTATAACAACGGCTGCGAGTAGCTGATACGTTCGCAGCTACGAAGGCTGACTGCGGTGCCCAATGGATTAGCCGCACTCTACGCTTGGAAGGCGACCTCCTCCGTCACCGACGGCGAGCACTGGAAACACTGCTCGTGCCGTAAGCTCCTGTAGAGCACACAGGTCAGAGGTGATTGTCTCCGCCGAGTGCGTACCGTGATACGGGAGATTTGGAAGTTGTCAGATATTCTAACTTATTTTACATTCAAATGGCACATTTCTGGATATAAGTTGCTTACCAAAACTCTTTCCTATCTACAAGAACTAGAAGATGTTAATAGAAAACGCTCTTTATTATAGCATCTGAGCAAAGCAACTGGAATTCACGAACGATTGCCAGCTTCCAGTGCAGAGATCCCTCTGAAATACTTTATATAGCCCATAAACACTACTCTTCCGTGGTCTCGAATGTTAGCAGAAAATAAACGATAGTACGGTTAGCTTTTTGTTTCAAAACAATATTTTCTGTCATGCACACACGTACCACAAAATTAGAGCCATGTACTATCATCTTAAAACTGAATACAGCTTAAAAACTTTGCCGTTTACAACATAAGTTCAAGTATAAAGTTCTCAACATAAGTATTTGATTGTAACATCAGCTCTCCCTCTGATGTAAATTGTTTTCTGTTCTTTTTAAGAGCTAGTAAAACGAGACAAAATCTTCCTAGACCAAACGTTCACATCCTATCGTCATTTCTCTTCTGACTCAAACATCAAGTTCAATTTGAGTAGTGCCATATAATTACAGAATTAATTCCACGTGATAAATAGTTACAATAAAATTACATAAGAAGAAACACAAGTACTTTTGCTACACTTCTCGTTACAACTAGCGAAAAACTCCAGACTTCCAGCTTGTTCAACGATGTGGATGCTAGTGATGGGGAAACTCGTATTCTTTGGGAACGAGGTTACTGGTGACCAATCCTTTTTAGGACCCTTTCATTTATACTCCTTCACGGCTTCCCTTTTAAACCTAACTACGTCATGCAGTACGCCTGAATTAAATTTCAGTTAATTTTTATTTTTATTAAAAATTTAACCCAATATTTCTTAACTAACATTTCTGTTTGTTGATATAAGCTTTCAATATAAGTAAAAAATAATTGCTACAAGAAATTCGAACCAGTTAATAAACTACTGCCCTACAAACTTACCTAAAGACGGCTACGTAGATATATGAGAATCCTTTATACTTAACGGAGGTCTGAAATCTTCCATTCTTCAAAACCTATTCATCGAGTGTTTTGAGCAGTGGCTCGTACTACTTTATGATTTGAAGCTGAGTGCCCTGACATAAATTTCCTAAAGTATGAAAAAATCGAAGATCGACAGCTGTAAAGCACCCTTGTTAGATAAATATCGTACATACCTCGAAAAAAGATGGCAAAAGAATTTTTTGATATGCGAATTGAAAAAGTTGGGGAACTAATTAAGTGATACAGATTAGAATGGACTCCAGGTGTCCTTTCAACAGGCCTCTTCATTTCGTTAGGTTGTGCCACAAAGTTCTCTATTCCCCAATTCCATTCAATACCACTTTATTACGAACCCGATTATCCATATAATATTCAGCGTTCTCATGTAGCACCACATTTCAAAAGCTTCTGCTCTCTTCTTGTCAGTCCATGTTTCACTTCCATATGAGGCTTCACTCCAGAAAAATAGTTTGAGAAAAGATTTTCTAACATTTATTTCTTGCTTTTGCCAGTCTGCATTTCATGTCCTTTCTATTACGGCCACTGTCAGTTATTTTACAGCCCAAAGAGCAAAATTCATCTTCTACTTCTACTGTCTCATTTCCTAATCTAATTCACTCTGCATCGCCATATTCGATTCGACTACATTCCATTCCTCTTGCTTTACTCTTATTGACACTTATAATTTCTTTCTCGGGTGCTATACATTCCGTTCAACTGAACACTATAAGGAATTTGCAAACAGTAGCGGAACCGCTCGACACCTGCTGTACAGTACAGTACGTCCCACAGGGGGCAACTTATTTGGCGACTGGTAGAGGGAGTCTTGAGGAACAAATCCAGAATAGGAACCAGTGTCCAGAAACTTCACCCAAAAATGCTACAGAGACTCTAAGTTACAGGCGCCGGCGCCTGCCACTAGGTCACACTTCGGCAGCAAACGTGACATTGTACGCTGATGGAATGTAGGCGCAACGTCTCTCGATGCTGTTTGTTATTCAGTGAGCACGACTGATCGTCACGATCGTCAGTGGATAAGGTGGAGATAGCTGCTGCGTAGACAGACTTCGACGTTAATGAATGCAATGCTGTGTTGCCTTAATGGATGACGGTTTCGGATACGGGAAATCCATCTGTAGTTTATTTTTCTGTTGTCTACCGAAAAACATTGAAGATTTCAGAGGATTCCAGCAGAGAAATAAGTTGCGGATGGAAACTCGTGCCCGAAACCGTGTTCCACTAAGGCAACAGAGCGTCGCATTCACAGGAGACAAAAAAAAAAAGCCTACCTATGTGGCAGCCAGCT
Organism: Schistocerca cancellata; assembly: GCF_023864275.1. Taxonomy (NCBI): domain Eukaryota; kingdom Metazoa; phylum Arthropoda; class Insecta; order Orthoptera; family Acrididae; genus Schistocerca; species Schistocerca cancellata. Next base: position 595,566,355 of record NC_064627.1, on the reverse strand, counting down.
CCGCCTTCTCCACTGGCGTACGCGGCAAAAGATCGCGATCACTGAATAACAAACAACATTACACGTTGTGCCTACGGTCCGTCAACTTACAATGTCACTTTTGCTGTCGAAGCGGTGGCCTAGTGGCACGTGCCTGTAACTTCGACGCTCTGTAACATCGTTAGATAACGTTACCAGACACTGGTAAACTATCGTCGATTGGTTCCTCAAGACACCCGGCATGTACGGGGCAGTCAAGCGTAAAGGAGACATACGGGGAAAAGTAAGTAAACTGTTTGTTATTTCTAAAATAATCGCCATAACTGTTAATACATTTATCCTACTGTGAGACATAATCGTCACTGGCTTCATGGAAAAATGTTTCCGGTTGCCTACGGCACCATGGTTGTACCCAGGAGTACCCATCTTCGTCTGAAGCAAATCGAAGGCCACGAATATCTTTCTTCACAGCTCCAAAAATATGGAAATCGTATGGGAAAAGATCGAGACTGTATGGAGAATGTGTAAGGGTTTCGCAGCGAAACTTCTGCACCGTGGTCGAAACAACCTTAGCAACATATGGGCCCGCACGTCTTGTCTCGCAAGGGAATAAATATCTCCATAGATATGGCGATTTATTTTTGAAGTAATATAGTTTACATTCTTTTTTCCATCTGTCACACTTTCATTTGACTGTTCCTAATACAAATTGCTTGCCTGGGGAGCTGATGCAGACACTGTGGAAACTTGAACGAAATCATAAGAATTAGTTTTCTAACTGGCTTCCGAAGAGAACAGGATTGGTTTTCGATGTTTCAGTCAATTTCAAGTGATTTCTATCATCTTGCTCCATCTAAAAGGCTTGGGATGTTCCGCCATACAGGGAGCACCTTGTTGAGTGGGACGGTTAATGGTGTTTGTGGATGACGCTAGAGTTGTCCTCCGATGATGCCCCATATGCGCTCGATTGGAGATCGATCTGTTGGTCGAGCATGCCAAGGCACCATGTGTACACACTGTAGAGCATGATCGGTTACAACACCTCTATGTTGAGGAGTGTTATCCTGTTCGAAAACACCGCCTAGAATGCTGCTCATGAATGGCAGCACAACAGGTCGAATCACCAGACTGATGTACAAATTTACAGTCAGTGTACCTGGGACAACAACGGGAGTGCTCCTGCTGTCATACGCAGTCGTACCCTAAACCGTAGCTCCAGATGTAGCTGCAGGTGTAGGTGCACTGTATCACGCAGACAGGTCGGTGCAGGTCCTCAACTGTCCTCCTCCTGACCAACAAACGGCCATCAATGGCACCGACGCAGAATCAACATTCATCAGATAACACAAGGGACCTCCACCTTGCTCTTCAATGAGATCTTGATTGACACCGCTGAAGTCGCAAATGACGGTGGTTTGGTAGCAGTATAATGCACGACACAAGGAATCTAACTCGTAGCTGTTTTCGAAGTAACCTATTTGTAACAGTTCGTTGTGTAACTGTGACGCCAACTAATGCTCAAATTGCTGCTGCGGGTGCAATACGAGGCGCCAGAGCCACACGTCGAACACGATGACACCCCGAAGCCCGGTCTTTTGTGACCGTACATTCTCGTGACCACCGCTGTCCGCAATCGTGTACAGTGGCTACACTCCTGCCAAATCATTCTGCAATATGACAAGAGGGACATCCAGCTTGCCGTAGCCCTATTGCACGACCTCGTTCAAACTAACTCAGGTATTTACAATGGTGTCTTTGTCGCCTTACAGCCATTTTTGACTAACATCTACTTACCCCATCCAATCTCAAAGGTAACTAACGCTGATGATCGTTACAGTGCGTATTTAAAGTAAATCTGATTTGCATCCTATCTGTGGCGCTACTAGGCCCACACTGTTGTGACTGATGCGAAATCTGAAGAGACATCATCTTTCAGATATAGAAATAGGCCAACCAACTTTCGTTTATGCCGCAAAACTCCTTCTTTGTGTTGCGGTTTTTTTTTGTCCGTGTATATTTTATGCCATGTCTTTGGGCCTCTCCGAATGCACATTCTGTTATGTTCATTTTCATTTTTATTTATTTCATTTCGTTGCGCTCTTATTTACAAACCATCCGATTTTCTGACCAGTAAAGCGTATTAAAAAAAATAACAACCGAAGAATTCAGGCAAACACATAATTTCGTTCTCACTTATCCAAACTCTTTTTAAAATTACGAACCGGTGAACACTACGTGGCCTACAAAGCGGCCTTCTCAAATACCGTACAGTTCACATCCAGCAAGAACGCAAGAAGGCAAGTATCTCTTTAAGGAGGAAAGCTCGTTTCAAAACCTGCTCCGAGCCGTGATTTGTACACTTACTGTGGTCTACGCAGATCGCATCGAGCGCGTGCAGAGATGGTAGCTTGGACAAGGTCATTACGGCCTCAATCCTTCCGCCTTCCTTATGTAACGACCTTCTACCACCGCACTGAGCACAAACAAAAAGAAACTGAGAGGAAAAAGTTATCGGAGAAGGCGCATTTGCATAATTGCATGCTTCCGTACAAGAACGTGCAATTCAGTATACGGAACTGCACTCGTAAAGACATTGTTTGTAACAAGTTCTACTGATGGTATTCAAGATAAACGTTATTAAGTGGGACGGCTGCTTATTGATGAAACAAAGTATTTAAATGGCTAATTGCTAGCCGTTTACAGATACGTTTGGTTACTTATTTCTGTTACAGAAATAACAGAATTCATCTATGGTACAGAAATAATTCTAATTTATTCACTAAAAGAGTACTGCAAATAAGATTTCTTGTACTATTTTATTTGTAAATAAGCACTATTACCCTGGAAATCAAAATTTCATACTGTAGGTCAATAAATGTTTTGCGAGGTTACGGAAAATATGTTTTCAGATGCTCTATGTGAAGAGACGATTCCATTTGTGGTAGATTTCGATGACATACCTAATACGACTACGAAAGAAAGGAAGGAAAAAAGTAAGGAAGGTAAGCGTTTGACGTCCAGTCGCCAACGAGATCATTAAAGACGAAACCAAGCTCAGATTACGAAAGGATGGGAAAGGAAATCGGCCGTGCTGTTCGAAAGGAATCATCCCGACATTTGCCTTAAGCGATTTAGGGAAATCAGGGAAAACCTCAATCGGGATGGCGCGACGCGGGTCTGAACCGTCGTTCTGCCTAATGCGAGTACGTCCAGAGTGCTAATCATTGCGCCAGTTTGCTCCGTATGGTCTGTGAGTGAAGTCTTAGATATGCTTGCTGCCGCAGGACACACTGAGGAATTGTTGGTCTCGCGCCCGTATTTATATTACAGTTCGACTTCCGCTATATGTTTGATATGCAGTTGTTTTCCTGCATTTCGCGAAACGAATGTAGCCTCAGCGATTTCGATTGAGAGAGATAAGTTGATTGGCGAAATGTGTACAAATTTTGCGCTGGTTCCAAACTTCGGTTAATTGAAAACCGTCGTCCCTACAAAAGCGAACTTTCCCAGCTTCTAAAACGCCTCTCACAAAAGAGAAAAATTACAGCGAATGGCATCTTAGTGCCAAAGGACAGTGCATTTCAGGAAGACTTACAGAGGATAGACAAAAACACGGAAATAAGGAAAACCATACGGTGTAGGAAAACCTCTGGCATTCAAAACAGCTTCCAGTAGTCTCGGAATGGATAACTACAGGTCCCGTACGGTTTTCAAGGGAAGAATCTTATGCCATCCTTCCTACAAAGTAGTGGCAAATTCAGGTAACGATGGTGTAAATTGATAGCTACCTGGAACCCTTCTCTCGAAAGTAGACCGCAAAAGCTCAATAATATCGAAATCTGAAGCCTGCGGTGGTAAGGAGAGGTACGACAATTCATCCTCTTGCTCAGAAAACCAGTCCTGGAAGATGCGAGCTGTGTGACCAGACGCCAAGTCGTCTTGGAAGACAACTGCATCATTGGGAATCAAACACTGTACCATCGGATGGACCTGAGCAGTGAAAATGGTCACATAGTTCTTGGCGGTAATGCGGGTTGGGGTTGGCTTCTTTGGGGAAGGAGACCAGACAGCGAGGTCATCGGTCTCATCGGATTAGGGAAGGACGGGGAAGGAAGTCGGCCGTGCCCTTTCAAAGGAACCATCCCGGCATTTGCCTGGAGCGATTTAGGGAAATCACGGAAAACCTAAATCAGGTTGGCCGGACGCGGGATTGAACCGTCGTCCTCCCGAATGCGAGTCCAGTGGCGGTAATGCGATCTTACACAGTAACCATGGACGCATGGAATACCACGATAAAGTTATCCAAATCCTCACAGAACGTCCGCCATATTCACTCTTGGCAGCAAGTAGTCTGCATCGCAGGCTTGGAACGGGGCACGCCGCAGAGAAACTCGGTCAGAACTTGGTAGCAGTATGAAACAAGACTAATTCGAACTAATAACCTTCTACCATTGCTCCAAAACCCAGTCAGATTTATGACTTTGGCACAAAGTTCACCTGCTGCGGGCATCTGCATGGCTGACGTACGATTCTGGAATCTATCAATAACCGTATCTCACGATATCTCAACATACACTTTCATCCGCATTATGACAAAGAAGATGATGATTTTTCTGCTTTCCCTGCATGCTTTATAAATCTTCGATACGGTGCCTCTTGAAAAACCAAACACTTCGACTCAATTGCTTACAGGAGCATGCACCATACAAGCACTAACAGTTTGCTGAAGTTCGAATTCACTTAACAGCGACACAGTGCACCTACGACCGGACAGAAACTCTTCTGACCACCGCTGGCACTTGTAATGAGGACATTGCACAGGTTGCAGTTTGTGGTGAAATACAACAGCGCAACCTGCAGACTGGACTAACCTCTGCATTTATATTCAAGCATGGATTCCTAATGGTGTTTCCATATTTCTGTCCAGGCCGTGTGTCCTGATTCGCAAGATCGTATCCTCTACATGACTGAAGATAGTTATTTGGGGAGGATTTTAGTTTAGTCACAGGAACTAAAAGTTACCTTGGTGCCAGTCGTAACTGAGCCGCTCACGTGGTTGGGGGTAGGGATCTCCCTGATCCAGGTAGCTCGCTCGCTTGTTCATTATCCAGTTTATCGTCCAGTTAGGATAGCGGTAACTCAGCAACAAAACACGTTTTGCGTTCTCCGTTTCAATAGCTGCAACACAGTTATAACTGAAGGCTTAGTTACATGTTCATAGATCATTAGAACTATTCTTTTATCGAAATGATGTGGAAAGAGTCAGTTTACAAGATATGTATGCACGATTGGTGTTAAAATTTTTTAGTCCCACCCGTACGACTACACTTACAAAGAACATCTTGTTTCCTCGCATTGCACCACTGGTCTTCAAAGTCGACTGATTCATTTTCTTATCGATTTAAGTGCCTTTTTTGCCAAGAACTCTGGGTGAAATTCAATCCTGTATAGCAACAGGAGTGACTTCAGACATACTCCCAGTAGAGGGCACGTTGAAGATCTGTGAAAGGTAAATGAAAACTTTGTTCGTAAACTTAATTCTAAAAAGTATCTGCAGTTTTTATGTGCAAGAAAATAAAAACTTTGCACTAATATGCTCTTTCCCTTCATTCCTGTACAAGGTACATATAATCTTGTGGAATCGTATTAATCTTTTTGAAACACCCTGTATGTTGATTGACTGCTTTCTGTGTCCCAAATTTGTCATACTGATCGCCAAAGTAGCGGAACCTATATGTTTTAACACATCCTCTATACGATCCACCAGATTTCGGGCGTGCAGCTGCAGAAGCTCCATATCAAATATTTCGGCCGTTCACCTTCCGACCATCTTTCACGTGAGCCGATAACGTGAAGATGCACGCGTCTACATTGTGTTGTAGCGAGTCCAAAATGTTGCCACAAAACGAATCGCTAAGCCGTTTACTATTCGCTGCTGGCCATTTATTGATGTCTTTCGACAGTGCGAAACAAGATGAGCAGTCTGCTTTTCAAGTTTAATACGAGATGCTCCCAGGAGGGAGCAGAATATGAAAAGAGCCGTCGCCATCAGCGAGAGGCGGCGGAGGGCGGTGGGCCCAGGACTGCCAAATTAAATCTGCCGGCGCGTCAATTTCACGGCCGACTGCGCGGAGACGCCCTCCCTAAAGGCCCTCCTCGCTCCATGCACCACGCGGTACCTACGCCACATTTTGCAACGCACGCGTTCCCTGCGTAACGATGGCGAACGCCACAGCTCTGAGGCGAGCCAACGGAGCCAGCGCATCGTGTGTTACAGGTGGAGAGACGCGTTGGCAGGCAAATCCATCGACATCCGTACAGTGGAAGCCACTACATCTGTACCGCTACTTGTCATTACATTTTCTGTTCTACTCGCAAACGGAAAGAGGGAAAAACGACTGCCTACACGCTTCCGCACGATAGCTGATTTCTCTTTTCTCGTCTTCGCATTCCTTACATGAAATGTACGCTGGCATCAGCAGAATAGCTGTGCAGCCAGCCGCAAATGCCGGTTGAATAAATTTTCTCACGAACCATTCCCGCAACATTCGCTTTCTGATTGAACTTACCGGCAACAAATCTAACAGCACGCCTTTGAATAGCTTTATGTCTTATTAATCTTAGAAAAGGCAGATAAAAAAAACTACGACGAATGCAGCGTGCGAAACCCTCAATCAACCGATAGTCGGTATTGTTATTAAGTCTTTGTACCAATTAGGCTTGACAGAGGAAATAGATAATATCCAAGAGCATCGCGCTTCGTCACAGACACGTACTTGTATAAGTTTAATAAGCTGCTTAACCCGTTACTTATAAACAGCACAAAATGGGCCCCAAGTAGCAGGATGACGACAGTGGTGTAATAAGTACTGTCTTCTTTTGAATGTAACACTTCAGCAGCGAGTTCCTGTTTATTTATTTACCTTAAGCCAAATCTTGCACTTAGGGTCCGATAACGAATTACTAAAAAACCACTCGTGGATAGATGCATATCTTTGAGCGGTAATAGATGCAACACATCATATTCGCTGTTGTATCTATGTGTGGGCAGGTACTGTGAGTGCAGACTCATAGGGCTATATACTTTACCGGAGAAATTAACAGGTGTTGTTTATCATCAATTTCTGTGCGACAAGTTATCAGCCTTATTAGAGAAAGACAACCAGAGGTGTACACATTCAGCTTTTAACTTGCCGATTCTTGCCTGTTAACCAGGCAGGCAAGCTACCGCACACTATCAGCAGAACCGGCAGGCAGCTTTACTCCCAGCCAGGCCAAACCATGCCCAAACTAAGCAGGCTACAGGAGTCTTGTTTGCCTGTCCGTCTTCTTGCGGTGCTATGCTACGTAGCAGTTCATCCTGTACGTATCATTGCATTGTTATGAGTAGGGTTCGGAAGTTGATGAGAACGCGCGAGTATCACGGTACAAGGCTCTACGACATATTTATTCGTTTTGGATCACTTTAGGCCAGAAAATTGTGAATTTTCTTTCTCCTTTTTTTCTTTTCGGCGTTTTATTCGATATGAACGATTTTCTCTATTCCTTCACCCCCCTTCGACTACTACTGGCTATTGCAGCCATCATCAGGTTACCTCTAACATGTTTTCCGTAGTAATGAGAACCGTTTCTGAAAGTCGAGAACCTTTGCATCTTAGGACCTGAAGATGTCTATTACAGTGCAACGCCGTATAAAATAAGATTTAGATATCTAATTTCTGTAACCTTAGTGTGTTCCTGCCGAATATGAAACCAGTTATACCAACCTTAATTACTTTTTCCAGGATCTGTATTGTGGGTTCGCTGAATTCATTCTAAGTGGCCAAAACAGTTCATTCTAATTTCCCCAAAAGTATTTTAAGAAGAACGACGTTCGTTTTACATACTATGTTGATCTAAAAAGTACATGTCTGAAAGAAGCAGCTTTTCTTTCATACTAAGCTTTCTTCGCACTTCGTTGCATACTACCAGAATGTAGTTTTTCATACCCGCTAAGCCACATTTTTCTCCTATTTCAATCAATGTTTGCCCTAGATTTAGAAAGCCTATATACTGCTAAATGGCCTCAAGTCAATAGCACGCATTTCCACCAATCCTGTGTCCTCTTTCACGTTATTTATAAGTAAAAAATTTACAACCATGTTGTAACATACTCAAGGTTCCCGAATGGGTGTTTACCAACTTCTTACACAGTTTCTAATGCGAGACACCTACCGATTCATTTGAGGTTGCCTCATAAAAACACAACTCCCTCCTCCTGGGCTAGCACTCTGTTTCGTGGCTGGTGTCTGTTCCTCAACTCTTAATTTCTCCTCCGTCACCTTTAAGTTTGGTTTGTTCATTTTGCTGTTATGCAAACATAAAGCAGGCTAGTTACTTTCGAATGATAGCACAACTAACTCAACGAGTCCCGTGAAGTTTGCCGGGCTAGTGAAAAGCAAAGTTGGTCTGTTTTCACCATGGTGCTTCAGTACACTTCCACTGTCGTGTATCCGTTGTGGCTCGTTCAGGTGCTTTAATATTTGTGGCGGAGATAGGGGCAGGCAAGCTTGAAGGAGAATTTGTACACCTCTGAAGACAACGCATGTTATTATGCACGGCGGGGGACCATCCCGTTTTCTAGCCTTCGTACTACATTAACGAACATAAACGTTTAATAAACAATAGTCTAGTCAAGAAGGTCCAGTAGCATGGCTTCCTAGTTCACTGGACCATAATCCCATAAATGTCTGATTATGGGAACGATCAAAGGAATGGTGTATTCCACACCCTTCCATCAGCATGTCACACGCACGTGGACAAATCCAAGGTCAGCAAGGTTTGTCTCAGAGGGAGGGTTGAGAGATCTGTAGGAATGGTTGGTAACCACGGTGATGACGACGATTGTTTTGTGAGGCTCTCAACTGCCCAGTCGTCAGCGTCCGTACAAAGTCCCAATTCTGGCACAATCCAATTTTTTTCCACAATACAATCTAGCTACTGTCACGAGTAATGATGATGATGGTCGTGATGCAATGATGAGGACAACACAAGCACCCAGTCCCCGGGCAGGGAAAATCCCGAACCCGGCCGGGAATCGAACCCGGGACCATGTGATTCAGAGGTAGCAACGCCAGCCACTAGACCACAAGCTTCGGATGGTAACCACAACTAACCACCTCCTGTAATGCCAGCAGACAGGTGATTAGCGTAGAACAGAGTATCCAACATACCAACAATTATGTGATTCCGGGAAAAAGTTTATGGGTAATTTTTATAGTTTATAGGTCATTTTTTGTAGTTTTAACGAGTATTATTAAGAAGCATGTTTTTTAACACCTTTGGTAATGACTCTCGCAGTTATGACTCTTGCAGTTATGAGTACAGAGGCGTCATTTGTCAACGGAAATCTTTTCGTCACATTCTTTGATGAGTTTACAACGAGTGAGAGTACAGTACAGCTTCGATTAAAAAGCCTCTCTACCATTCCTTCAGTAACAGAAACCTGCCTTTGCCTACTTAATACTCGTATATAAATTACTTGTGAATTCTATATGTGAGTGAAAGTCTCTGTAAGAATTACTAAGAGAAACAACAATGTTAGGATAGGAAAATTAACCTGTGCTAGAGCACGGTTATTGTCACAAAACTTTTTTTGCAAGTTATGTTTTTGTTTTTGCACCTGTATACGAAGAAAATAACATGGAATGGAGAATAAGAAGAAATGAAGAATTAAGAGGGCTGTACAAACACCGTAACATCGTCGAAGTGCTCAAGAGGAGAAGGTTGAATCGGGCAGGCCATATAGCAAGAATGACAGATCATAGACTACCAAGAATGGCATTCAGCAGAACAATAGATGGAACGAGAGGAAGAGGGAGACCCAGAATCAGATAGCGGGATAACATTCCGGAGGACACAACTAGGATGAACAGCAACAACAACTGGACAAACAGCGCATTGGACAGGCAGAATTGGAAGAGGCTCACAGAGCAGGCGTATGGTCGATAAGGCCCTTGCCACATATAAAGTAAAGTACTGCTTTGTCTATCTGCAGCTCGAGGTCTCGCGGTAGCGTTCTCGCTTCCCGAGCACGGGGTCCCGGGTTCGATTCTGAACGGGGTCAGTGATTGTTACCTAACGCGAGATGACTGGGTGTTGTTGTGTCGTCCTCTTCATCATCATCATCATCATCATCATCATCATTCATCCCCGTTACCGTCGGAGGAAGGCAACGGCAAGCCACCTCCATTAGGACCTTGCCTAGTACGGCGGCGTGGGACTCCCGCGTCGTTCCCCTATGTTCTGTCAAGAAGCATGGGACTTACTTTCCATGTTTTTGTTTGGCACGAGGTATCGCGTAAACTGAGTGGTCTGTTGGAAGTTCTTGGAAACACGTGGTCCAGAGCGCTGGCCGGCAGGGCCACCGCCTGCCAAAGATAACGCGGTATCGGCGAACACGCCGGGCCGGCACGTAAGGCGACTCCGTTCAGCCCGCGGTGCCGCCACGGCCGCGAGCCGTCACGCGGTCTCTCCGCTATCGCCAGCCACAGCAAACAGCAGGGCGCGGCGGCCGCCGGGCTGACGTCACCGCAAGCGGGATCGCAACGGGGCGCTCCCAGCTCACGGCCTCAGTGCACCATGGCGCGAGGAACCGTCACGCTGTTCACCTTACCGCGCTTGTTTTAATCCTTTCGTGGTTGATGGGATACATTTGTCCTACCAAAGTAATAAGCTGGTCTGGGCGTTTGGACGTCGATGTCTCGTATCTGCCTCGTACTACAATGTAGCGGGATGTTTTCAGAACTTGGGAGAAAAAGGCTACTAGGGAATTACCGTAGTCTACGCTTACTTACGACAGACTACGATAGTTTTACAACTCTAACTATGTGTGTTGGATAATAGTGGCCGTCATGGAAAGTCACAAGCCTTTAAGCCAGCCATGTAGCCTCTGGTCACAACCGACTTAGGTAGTCTTGCTAGCAGCTTTGGTCAGTTAAGATCGTACCTGCGTCATCTGTACATTAGGTGTGCTGCATACTAATCGGGCGTTACTTCATAAAGATCGCTTTCTTTACGTACGCGGTCACTGTCTTACTAGTTGCCCATAAAAAACGGAAGCGCTCAAGCGTCTATACACTGAGTGATGATACACACTACGTGATCAAAAGTATGCGGACACCTTGCTGAAAATGACTTACAAATTCGTTGCGCCCTCCATCGGTAATGCTGGAATTCAATATGGTGTTGGCCCACTCTTAGCCTTGATGAAAGCTTTCATTCCCACAGGCATACGTTCCGTCAGGTGCTGCAAGGTTTCTTGGGGAACGGCAGCCCATTCTTCACGCAGTGCTGCACTGAGGAGAGGTATCGAGGTCGGTCGGTGAGGCCTGGCACGAAGTCGGCGTTCCAGAACATCCCAAAGGTGTTCTACAGGACTCAGTTCAGGACTCTGCGCAGGCAAGTCCGTTAAAGCGGTGTTACTGTCGTCTAATCACTCCGCCACAGACCGTTCATTATGAACAGCTGCTCGATCGTGTTGAAAGACGCAACTGCCATCTCCGAATTGCTCTTCAACAGTGGGAAGCAAGAAGGTGCTTAAAACATCAATGTAGACCTGTGATGTGATAGTGCCACGCAAAACAACAAGGGATGCAAGCCCTCTCCACGAAAAACACGACCATGCCATAACATTACCGCCTCCGAATTTTACTGTTGGCACTATACACGCTGGCAGATTACGTTCACCGGGCATTCGCCATGCCCACACCCTGCCATCGGATAGCCATATTGCGTAACGTGATTCATCATTCCGGAAAACGTTTTTCCACTGTTCAATCGTCCAATGTGTATGCTCCTTACACCAAGCGAAGCGTCGTTTGGCATTTACCGGGATGATGTGTGGCTTATGAGCAGCCGCTCGACCATGAAATCCAAGTTTTCTCACCTCCCGCCTAACTGTGAAAGTACTTGCAATGGATCCTGATGCAGTTTGGATTTCCTGTGTGACGGTCTGGATATATGTCTGCCTATTACACATTACGATCCTCTTCAACTGTCGGCGGTGTCTCTCAGTCAACAGACGAGGTCGGCGTGTACGCTTTTGTGCTGTAGTGTCCCTTCACGTTTCTACTTCATTATCGCATCGGAAACAGTGGACCTAGGGATGTGTAAGAGCGTGGAAATCTCGCGTACAGACGTATGGCACAGGTGACACCAAATAACCTGTCCACTTTTGATCACATAGTGTATACAGGGCCGGGTAACCTAAGGGCCACTGTCATTGTACAAGGTTGTCTTCCTGTCTGTTACTTAAAAGTAAACAGTATTTACAGCACAATGGACGTTGTCAATGTTTAATTCATGTTTTATCCGAAATGTGCTGATTTATAACGTGAGACAGAGGGATGTAGTAGTAACAAATAAAGAAAACAAAGTAGATTTATCATACGGCGCTAGAAAATGCAATTTCCTTAAGAAAAATGTGCAATAAAAATCAGCAAAACAGAAATATATGAAACATACTTCAATACTTCGTCGAATAAGTTTCTGTTATTCATAAACAGCTTCCGCTTTTATCGATAATAAATGGGAACTATTGCGTTTGGTCAAAATAAAGAACGTTCTATTGAATAGAAGATAAAAAGAATAATTATAAAAATATTTTTTATTTTTGCATGTAAACTGTACTTGCCTCAAAAGTAATTGCTTTGGTTAACTAAAAGCGCACAAGTTACGCGATCAACTAATTTTTATTGGTTATAAAATGTAATTTATATTCTGTAAGGATATAAAGGGTGACAATTATTGAACTATATGAAATAAAATCGTCGTAACTTCTGAACGGTTTGCATTAGCATGTTCAAATGCACGGTTTGCCCGCGGGGAATGATGGGAATTAGTATGCGCAGTATGGTTCGCTTTAGCGACGAAGCCCACTTTCAGTTGGATGGGTTCGTCATTAAGCAAAATTGCCAGATTTGGGGGACTGTGAATCCGCATTTCGCGATCGAGAAGTCTCTTCACCCTCAAAGGATGACTGTGTGGTGTGCAATGTGGAGTCACGGAATAATCGGTGCGAGATTCCTTGATGGCGCGGTGACTACCGAACGGTACGTACGTACAGGTTTTGGAAGATAATTTCACACCATTATCCAAAGTGATCCTGATTTCGAGAAGATGTGGTTCATGCAAGACGAAGCTCGACCCTATCGAAGCAGGAGAGTGTTAGATGTCCTGGAGGAGCACTTTGGGGATCGCATTCTGGCTCTGGGATACCCAGAGGCCACTGGCATGGGCGTCGATCGGCCGCCATATTTTGCGGATCGTAACGAATGCGACTCCTTTTTATCGGGCTATGTTAAAGACGAGGTGTACAGCAATAACGCCAGAACTATTGCTGAGCTGAATGCAGCCATTCAAGAGGTTATCTACACCATCGATGTTCCGATACTTCAGCGAGTCGTGTAGAATTTCGCAATTCGTCTGTGCCACATCATCGCCAACATAGCAGGCATATCGAACATACCACAACCTAAATCCGAATATCTGTAGAGCCGTTTACATGCTTCAAGTGTGCGGCCGCTGTGGAAATACACAATGGACTAACACTGAATGATGTGTAGTTCTCATTAATTGGGGGGAAAAGAAGAGAAACCATTGGCTCCCGTTTTGTCTCTTGCACTTTCATTTACGTTTCATTCTATAATAATGCTATCAATACTGCCGGTAATCTTGCCATTTACTACGTCATTTACGTAGTGCACCAAAACTACGGAACCGCAGTTTCGGTAGAACGCAACTCTAGTCAGAGGCCTTCACTTCCCAGTGTAGCGAGGAGCTGCCGAGGCTGTGAGCGCCGTGAGGCGTGCTGTTAGGACTGGCCGGCGCCCCGCTGCAGCTGGCTCGCGTCCCGGAACGCTGCGGGCGCGCTGCGTCAGCGTGCCGGCCGGCCGGCCGGGCAGGCAGGCAGGTGCGCCGCGCCGCACCAGCTGGGAGCAGCGGCAGCCGGCCAAGGCCAGGCACCACTGCACGGCTAGCGGTCACCCGCGGCTGGACGCGCGCTCGCTCTTCTCCACTACTGCCCACTTACCGGCCCGAACCTCTGTTACTGTCCACACGGAAGGCTTTTGCCGTATTAGGATGACCACCTACCCTACTGTTCAAATGGTTCAAATGGCTCTGAGCACTATGGGACTTAACTTCTGAGGTTATCAGTCCCCTAGAACTTAGAACTAATTAAACCTAACAAACCTAAGAACATCACACACATCCGTGCCCGAGGCAGGATTCGAACCTGCGACCGTAGCGGTCGTGCGGTTCCAGACTGAAGCGCCTAGAACCGCTCGGCTACCCCGGCCGGCTACTCTACTGTGCACGAGACCCAGAAGGCAGTACATGCGCCGCGCGGGGTAGCCGCGCGATCTAGGCGTCTTGTCACGGTCCGCGCGGCTCCCCCCGTCAAACATTCGGGTCCTCCCTCGGGCGTGTGTGTGTGTGTGTGTGTGTGTGTGTGTGTGTGTGTGTGTGTGTGTGTGTCGTCCTTAGCGTAAGTTCGTTTAAGTTGGATTATGTAGTGTGTAAGCTTAGAGACCGATGACCTCAGCAGTTTGGTCCCATAACACCTTACCACAAATTTCCAAATTTGGCAACACATTCCGGCGACCAGCATGACGCCCTGTTTTTCCCCACTCTCGCGCAATGAACAAAATACGAGCGAACGGAGTATCAGGCCAGTCTGTGAATCGTTTGAAGTGACCTTAGCAAATAGAACACAGCATGTCGTTCATAACAGAAGAAGATTTTCTGTCGTAAAAGTAACTTCGGGCACAAGACAAGTCAGTTTTACCGGACCATTACTGTTCACATAAAAAAACTAGAGCACAGTTTTAACATACCCCTACTGACATTTGCAGATGACACCGTAATCTTATGAGAAAATCGGCATGAACTTAATTCACTCACCAAAATATTGTACTGCAGCTTACTTCGGACAGGACTACAAATTAACACCAGTAAAACCAAATACTTCATTATCTCGTGCCAAAGTAAAGCAGATCATATCTTTAAAATTGGTGTAGAGAAAATCGGAATAGTAACTCAGTCGTTTTTCCTGAATCTTGACTAACAGCAGATAACAATTTCGAAGAAGAAATAAACAGTAGAAAACAAAAAGCCAATTGACGCTATTTCGCATTATTGAGCATACTGCCAAGCAAACTTAATTCAGGAAATTCCAAGATTTGCATACATAAAACATCTATCATAACTGCTCTGATATATGCTTGTGAAACATGGGCATTAACATAATTAGAAGAAGCAAAATTAGGAACCTTACATGCGAAAATTTTGGGCAAATATTTCACGGCATTCAACACAAGAACACTGCGGAATTCAGAATATCATCAAACAAGGAAGTGTGTAATCTCCATGGAGAACCAGACGTTATATTTAAAATTAAGGCTGTAGTCTTCGTTGTATTGGATACGCTCTTCGAGCTCCAGAAGAAAGGAAAACCTATTAAGTACGTATAGGACATTCTCAATGAAGAACACCTTTTGGAAAACCGTAACTACGTTACTTCGTCAACATCACATATGATACGAAAATCTTACGTTAATGAATTGGAAAATTAAATGCCAAGACAGAACTACCTGGCAAAGAGATGTGACGTCAGCAACGATAAGATTTCATAGATTTTCTTGCTTGCTAATTATAAACACAATAAAATTATAAATAATAATAGTAATAACTTCCACGTCAATGAAGATGGAAACATGGGGTGGATTTCAATTTGCGCACCGAAACTAAAACTTCACCTTGCCGCCAGTTGTAAGTTGACGTTTCGAGTTGCTCGTAGGCGTCCCCGAGGACAGCTAGCTCGTTCATCTGGCTTTTTCCAGAATTGCGACAACATGGCGAAAATATATTTTTCAACAGGACGGAGCTGTCTGCATCCACGTAAGATAATGGTCATATGGTGAAGGCATTATAGCTGCATAAATACTACAGCAGTCTACCTATCGTCTCTGGTAGGTCCGCAGCTCGTGGTAGTGCGGTAGCGTTCTCGCTTCCCGCGCCCGGGTCCGCGGGTTCGATTCCCGGCGGGGTCAGGGATTTTTCTATGCCTCTTGATGACTGGGTGTTGTGTGATGTCCTTAGGTTAGTTAGGTTTAAGTAGTTCTAAGTTCTAGGGGACTGATGACCACAGATGTTAAGTCCCATGTTCTCAGAGCCATTTGAACCATTTGTCTCTGGTAGATAGTTGGTCAACTGATAACACAGCGTTAGGTATTCTGGTTGTCGATTCTGTATGTTAATGCGTCCAGCGATTTTTCAATCCTGGCTCTCCATAACTACACAAAAAGGGCTTTCCTTGATGTCAAATATCACGTGAGCAGCGTGGTGGGAAGTAGAAGTTCCAAATTTACCAGTTGCCACACCACTGACGGAAGAAACAGCGCGGACAGACAAATATCTGAACTCTTTCCTTTCCCAAGTTGAGACTTCCTCTTTGTGTGGTTTTGTAACTACTCGCTCGCGCCGTTCCTTGAGAACTGACACCAACTTATCTTGCGTTCACCAAAAGGAGTTTAAGAGAAGTGCATGTGACATCAAAAATATGTCGGGGAGGCGAGCAGAACAGTAGGAACTGTTCAAAGGAACCTGACCTAAGTGCTACATGGTTGTCGCTCAATTAGTTGCTATCCATTAAAGCTGACGCTTCTCCATTACATTTCTACCAGCAGCATTATGGGTCGACGGAAGACTGATCTTGTTAGCTAGTTCTCGTTTCAGACGTCGTTGAATCAACATCTTCCTCGGTACGTGAGCGCCATGAAGGAAAGCTAGGGCAGCAGCAAAGGTAAACGAACGAAGTAGCGCTTAGTTATGTTAAACAAAAGTAACGCCGAACATCTCTTTACCAATACAGATGTCTACAATGCACTTGGTACAGAACTACTACAGTCGGGATACTTAAGTTGAACAAACAACGCATCTTGTCGTTTTATTCGAAAACAATCATATATAGGCTGTTGGCTTGCAATACGGAAAGGTTAGTTGAAATCGTACCGTATCGAATCCGCGCTCTGGATTAATGATATCTGATCTGTTGATATGGTCAACTAGATGATTATGCTGAGTGAACGTGAGGACGAACAAACCAATACTGATTCAGAATCTTCATTTTTTATGTCCGTTTCCGCGTAATAATAACGTATTTGAGGGTGTCGCATTAATTAAAAAACAATTTTATAGATTTCAAATTTTATCAATACTTATAACGTCACCAGCCTGTATGCCTTATTTACGTCGCATCAAATATGATCGATACCAAGCTAGTAACTGACATAAAGGATCAAACGTGGGGCTAAATAAAAAAATAGACTCACAAATAATGGTACAAAAGCACTGAAACATACCTGGATAGAAGTGGACGCAACGAAACTGCGTTTTGATCAAGGTCGCATCCTCAAGACACTTTATACGTACATAATGATGATCTAACTATCGTCCTGGCCAGTGAAAAAATTGTATATCAGACCCTCTTTCATTAATTTCCATTTTCTCGATCAATTTTTTGTTAAAAGTAAAATACACAAACATTTTTAAGATGTATAAACGTACACACAATGTGTGAAACAGACTACTTTACACCATATCGTGCAAAGGAAATAAACATAGCGTCAGGGCGGTAGAGCAAGACCTGGCTAGCAATAAAAAAGGTTGAACAAATTAGCAGGTAGTGACAAAAGTGACCGCTTCAGTCTGTTCATCAACTAAAACTTCTTATGATCGGAATCGCTACTGTTCTGAGTTTCAAAAATGGAACAACACGCTAGTAACAAGCGACATAATGTCTTGGTTCATCAGTACGTAACAAACTATATACTTTGACATCTCCTGCTGCTAACAGGGTCTTACAGAAAGCTGGTTGTTCCCCGTTCGGTGTGAGCTAAGGACGTGGCGGTCCGCATCTTGTGACCCTCCACATTGAGGCATGTCACCGATTCAATATACACGTTTCTTAAATGTTGCCTGGTTGGGCCTTTGTGTCGTCGATACAGATTTAAAATTTCTACTGCACCTATGCCTGTCCCACTAAGCGTAACTGGGGATACTTCGATCTATTTACACACTATCGATCCTGTGAGTTTAAAAATCGATGTTTCAATGTCCACAGTGAAGTCTTCTATACTTCGTAAAATCAACGTTAACGACAAAATACCGACCCTCACATGTTGGCCAAAAAAGGTAATACATAAAAGAAAATTCAGGCTATTTGTTAGCACCGAGCATAATGATTTGGAGATTTAAACGAATATTCCTGTTTAACTGTTAAAATGATACTTAGGATTATGTACGTACATTTCTTATGATACGTAAGATTACATTTGATCCACGTAAATGTAAGTAATTATAGGTCCTATATAGGACACCAACATATGCACGATGAAGTTTTTTCAGATGTTTGTCGTCCGTTAGTTCTGGAATAATTTTACTCGTTGAGATCGTTACTTTGAAAGATAATTATTACGAATGATACACACTTTCAACTATCTTTCATTTTCACTCAGTCTGGCCTAATATTAAAGATGGTTACTAAAAATTGCGGCAGTTGGAAGGTCGTATTTGTCATCGAGTGATGTTGATACTTTGTTTTCTAACATTTGCGTTGTTGCCAAACATATTATAAAAATGCAGAACACCATGTTACACGCTGAAAATGGAGTGAGCAATAACAATTAAGTTTATAATTGCCTCATTACTGGGAACCAATAGGTAGCAGAACAAGCATTACAGTCTTCAAACAGGAAGTTGTGTGGTGTGTAACGTTCATTAATGCTGTATTTAGTGATAAAAATATAATATATTTATTTGTACGCTGCTTCTTACGCCATTCTACAAATTCATAAATTAAAATCGATGTTTCAGGGTCGATTATTGCGGGCGTCGATGATGTAATCGAAACCAGTCTCGATGATTTGCGAATATCGCCCATCCCACCTGGAATGTCAATCAGTCTTCTCTCTCTCTCTCTCTCTCTCTCTCTCTCTCTCTCTCTCTCTCTCTTTCCCTCCCTCTCTCTGTGCATTCGATGGTGTGCTTTCGCCCAACAAATCCTCTCTTAACGAACTTGATTTGTTCTCTGATCCGTAAAATAGTAAAGTTCTCGTTCGTGTGAAAGATCCTCGGGACCTGAATGACGGTCATTAAGTGACAGGATCACATATTGTATTCTCGTTCCGCGCGACACCTGTGAAGAACAGACGCCGTAAAGTGGGAGACTCCTCCTTGCTGTCGAGGAAAAGACGAGAAGTTATATCTGCGTATGTAATTCTTATTGACTCAGGAGCACTCTGGTCCAGTTTTTATGGTATTATGGGATTTCGTTTCTCTAGCTGCAACACTGAGACCAAGTAAAACTAAAGAAAAAAGTTCATATAAACATAGCTCCGCAAATGTTTAGTTACGGCTAATAAAAAAATGTGCCTGAAATTTAGCAATTTCGCTAATATCAAGCCATCTCAAAATTGTATGAGGTTAAAGTAAAACACGATTTCCATTTATTTTGTTATTGGTCTGGTGAATCTAATAAAACATGCTCCAGACGTGTAACTGCAGTAGTTTTCTTGTTTAACATGAATTCACGTGTGTTATGGTATTAATAAAAGCAGATTATCTGACACATTCATACAGTTTCAGTTAACTTTATTGGCGTCATTTTTCCAAAATTAAATTATCTACAACTTCTGTAGAAAACTTTGTGCAATTGTCTGGAATTAAAAAAAAAAAACGAATTGGGCCAAGCAGCTAACAATTTAAAACTTTAACGAAATTACTTCTTTGCTTCTCTGGATAAATGCCCACTGGCAGCTAATGTCTTTAATTCCTCTGCGCCTTGATCAGTAATGTATTTGTGGGACACGACTTGGTGGCAACTGTGGCGTGTAGGCGCCAGCGACAAAGCAGGAGCAGCGCGCTGGGGGGCCCGGCGACCAGTGGGGGCGCACAGCGAGCATCGCACATCCCTCGTGTTTTATTTACCGCGGCCGCGCCTGAGAACCGCCAACAAGGGACGCGCCCGCCACGTGCGTCGGGCCATCTGGCGGGAGGGCTCGCGACACAGCGCGGCCTGGAACAATAAGCGCCAGTCCACTCAATTAGCGGCGCGGCACAGTCCCAGCTGAACTCGCGGCCGGCCACCTGCCACGGCCGAACAGTAGGCACATTCGCACTTTCCTGAGTTTTTTTGGCCTGTTTAGTACCCAGTGGGGTGTTAATGAATCGTTTATAGACATAGTCACCTGAAATATTAAGTATGCAATTTTTATTTACGGAAGATGTGTCCTGCTTTTTGTTTTCAAATGGCTATATGCGCTGACATTACAACTGTAAATATGTTTGTACGTTTCCTGATTAATAGAAGGCATTTATTTGTTGGTTTTATTTTTAAGAAAGTTGACGGGGCTTATTCTCCTTCTCCTTCCATTTATATTATCGTCCGTGGTCCGCGTTTTTCATGATTTTGCAAGTTTATTTTATTTTAACTTTTATGGCATGACGCTTTTCCTGTCATCACAGTCGTCATTAAGCCAAGGAAGGGTTGTGGACACACTACAGAGGAGAAGTGTGCGCCATCTACCGGTGAATTGATTAAATCTTACAAGTAACGTAGGTTATATATCGTGTTTTCTTCTTGTGATTTAAAAAAAGTACTTATTTAGACCATACCCTTTCGCTCTATCTCAAAGCAACTTCAGAGGTCACTGTAACAATATAGTCTATCTTACAAATCTTTTAGCCAAGATTGTCAACAGGATTCATTTTTTAAGTAATTACTATTAAAAGTAGTAAATTACTGTTATTACTCATGATTTTTGTGTCCTACGATCTCGACCAACAGATTTCTATGAAAAACCATATCGTTACAGTGATCACTGAAGATTCTTTAAAACAAAGCGAAGCTTGTATGGTCTCGGTATTATTTTTTATTACAGTGTAGTGCGTGTATGTATGGAACTGAGGACCTACAAACGACGGAGAGGCTTCGTCTCCGCCGGAGCCCTCAGTGGTACACAACCCCACAACAGGCTACAGCAGTCCACTCACCCCACCGCCGCCCCACACCAAACTCAGGGTTATTCTGCGGTTCGCCCCCTTCCCCTCACACCAGATGAGTGTAACTCCAATGTTTGCTGTTTGCGTGGTAGAGTAATTATGGTGTACGCGTACGTGGAGAAAGTGTGTGCGCAGCAATCGCCGACATAGTGTAGCTGAGGCGGTTTTCCATCTGCCTCGGCGAATGCGAGCTGGTTCCCTTCGAACCAGCCCGAATTCGCCGAGGCAGATGGAAAACCGCCTAAAAACCATCCACAGACTGGCCGGCTCACCGGACCTCGACACAAGTCCGCCGGGTGGATTCGTCCTGGGGACAAGACGCTCCTTTCCGCTCCGGAAAGAGTACAATCTTTACTGGTTACAGAGATACAGTTGTTTGAATGTAAACCAAACAAGTACAGAAGGTGTCAAGCAATGGTGAACGATTAACTTGCAATTTGGCAAAGACAAAATTCCAATCGTCTAACTCCATCTCCATCGTGCTAAATCTTTGTACATGAGAAGTTTATAGGCTGTGCATAAAAAACGTCCGCAGTATTCTTGCACGCGAAACACAGACACGAGCAGGAATTTGCGTATGCTGAATAATGTGCTCTACTTCATCGACACATTTTTCATTGCAGATGAGATAAGACAGTCCCACGCAATTCGGTGAAAACTCAAGTAAACATCCTTGAACCGCACACTCTGCGGTCACGAAACCGTGTACCATATTCTCTAAAACAGCACCGTAGCAGTAGGAGGAGGAGCTTCTCCACAGCAAAATTACAACAAAACGATCTTATCGGCATACTCAGCATTTGTGAATACGTGCGGCATGCTTAAACGATAGAGTAGAATTTACCAAAAAAGTTGAAAAATCCAATTATGTAAACCCTATGCACTACTTCACAAGCTGAAGTTCAAAACAAAAATCACTGTCGATTAATAAACCCACAGCAACTGGAGTACCAAGACACGTAACGAAAGATGATTTTGCAACTATCTGGATCTCTGTAGCCAATATGAACTGGACAGATGTTATGTGGCATGTCTTATTGAATTTAGCATACGTTCCGGCCTCTTAAAATATCTACCACTCCCCCTAAAACAATCTTCTTTTATTTTGCAGTTAACATGTTAGAAAATGAACTAAGAGGAGTTGCACTTTAAATAGAAATTATGTAAAAATGTACAGAAAACAACACATACAGAAATGTACAGTTTGGATATAAAATAAGTTTGAAGATCCGATAGCTTCCGAATATCCCACTTCAAGGTACGCACACAACTGAGAATAAGGCGCCGTCGTCAGCCCCTCCTGTAATTACGACATCAAATACAATTTTCGTCCGACTACAAAACAACTGCGAGAAACTGTACCTTCGCATCTAGAAAATTTGACTGGTGCTGCAATCTGGACTTAGAAGGGGACACCTTTTGTCAGGTAAAAGAGAAATCGACGACGAGTAATGAAAAGAATGCCCATTCCATAAGCTTCTGTGGAGCACATAGGTCGGAGGTCATTATCTCGGCATGTTCGTATCTTGAAGCTGTAGATAAGAAACTTACGCCATCTTCAATGTCATTTTACATCCAGACGGTACATTTCCGGGCATGGAGTTCTTATGTAAACTTTATCTACTAACTATCCCCTACAAACCCTAGACTCGTGTAATAGGAATTGTGGAACACCTAGTATCACTTTCTTATGCTCTTTACAACAATAGAATGAGAAAAAAAATATTTTTGAGCCAGGAAATGTTGAATATTTTTAACACCTAAATCTGCATGATTACCCTACAATATACACTTAAGTGTTTGGCAGAGGTTTTACAGAATTAATATCGGACTATTTCTCTACTGTTTCACTGTAAGTGTACCACATCAATTCCAAAATATTTCTTCTTACTAATGCACCGAAAGCTACTGCATTCAAAATTATAAATTGAAAACATTTCGACATTGTTGGATGGTGACGTGGAATATTACCTGGAAGCAGTGTGAGCGAGGACGACGGGCCAGCGAGTAGTCAGTAACTGTAGTAAGGAAAGTTCTGCTCATCCATCAAATATGGCGGCCAACAGAGAAGAAAGAAAGGGGAATCAGGTCTACCGAGCTGAAAGCACGGTATTTGGCTTTTGGTAAGGTACATGAAAGTAAATGAAACGTGATCAGCTGCACTGATCGAGGTGCCACGTTGACTTGGCATAGAAACTGGACTTGGCATTCGAGAAGCTGTGTTCTCCAACACCCGTCGGGCTGCAGTCATTGCGTACTGGATTTGTGAATGCCGGGATGGTTCCTTAAACAAGACCAGGGTCGATTCCCTTTCTCTTCTTTGTACAGGAAAGATGTTATCAGGTCTCTAATCACACCGATGCCGGTGAGAAACCGTAATAAAGAAGCTAAAACTGTTACTAGAATGATACGGCACGTACTCGAATTATGTGGTGTCGTACTACCAACTGACGTGGGAAATTCTCAGGAGTAGTCACACTGTGCCGAGAAACTAAACTGTTCCTAGTAAGAGAGGAAGTGTGCTGGAGATTTCTGCGCGTGCTTTGCGTTGTTCACATCTGCACGACGTTCTACTGCTTATGGCTGGACACGCGACAGAAAATGAGGCTTGCAACGAGGTACCCACTTTAACGAGCTGTGGCGCAAGACGCATTAACGACAAGAGACGAGCACACGCCTCCAACGCTAATTTCGTAGAACAGCACCAACACAGCAGTGCTTGCGGCACAGTGGTGATGTCACGAGAGCGTAGGTGGCTACGAACGACACACAAGGATTTTACTGCCCGCCGCCACTTCGATTTCCTATGTAACGCGCTTCCAACACGCAGCGAAGAGCTTCTCTTCAAACAATACGCCGTCCAAGATACATATAGAAAAATACCTGAAGTATAAATAAATTTAAAAAAATAGGGATTTCCGGCGTTGTTAAAAGTAGGTGGACCCCACGAGTTTCGCTCGATATTAAGACGACCTGACAAGCACGGATGATCAAGCATTTTGTGGAAACATGAGTGACCATGTGTAACGTAATTCTGAGTAAATGTTACAACTGCTCAAGCTGCCTGACGCTTGATCGCTTTCTGTTGTGCAAGCTTCTTGCACAAGCAAAACAGAGAGCAAATATTTCAACGTGCATACCAACAATAAGGAGCAAAGGTCAAACCTGCGGTACTCTTCATAGCGGCGTATGACCGAGCCAAGTGAATCAAATTAATGGTAAATTATTGGAAATGTTTATACGACTATACGAAAACTGCCCTTGTTTCAATAGCATTACGAAGAAAAACTACACTGACGGAAAAAAATTGTAAAAAGTAGAGTAACGAAATTCCGGGAATATATTTGTCTAGGTATCGTAATTAAGTGATTAACAAAAAAAAAAAAAAATGGTTCAAATGACTCTCAGCACTATGCGACTTAACTTCTGAGGTCATCAGTCCCCTAGAACTTAGAACTACTTAAACCTAACTAACCTAAGGACATCACACACAGCCATGCCCGAGGCAGGATTCGAACCTGCGACCGCAGCGGTCACGCGGTTCCAGACTGTAGCGCCTAGAACCGCTCGGCCACTCCGGCCGGCTAAGTGATTAACATTTCAAGATCACAGGTTGATGTAAGCGCGAGATAAGTCATTGCAAATCTGAAATGCTGACACATAAATAATCTGTGTTGTCCGCCAGAATGTTGAATGCAAGTATGCAAAAGTGATGCATTGTGTTGTTCAGGTGCCGGGTGTCAGTTTGTGGGATGGATTTGCATGCTTGTTGCACTTGGTTGGTCGGACGGTTTATGCTGTTTGTGGAAGACGCTAGAGTTGCCATCCGATGATGAGCCATATGTGCTCGATTGGAGACAGATCTGGTGATGCTGTATGGGGGCAAGCGTTATCCCGTTGGATTACACTCCCTGGAATCGTGTTCATGAATGGCAGCACAACAGGTCGAATCACTGGACCGTCATACAAATTTGCACTCAGGATGCGTGGGATAACCAGAGAGTAGTCCACAACAGACCTCCACTCTGCCCCCCAACGAGCTCTTGCTTGACACCACTGAAGTCGCAAATGGCGGTGGTTTGGGGTCAGTCGAAAGCACGCTTCAGGGATCTGGCTTGGAGATATCCTTTAAGCAACCGATTTTTAAGTTATTTCTGTCAGTGCGGGGCCAGCTGCTGCCTAAATTACCGTTGCAGGTAGGGTACGATGCCCTAGAGTCATACACCGACCACACTCATCTTCCCTTCTCGGTAGTGACACGTGGGCGTCCGGAGCCCGGTCTTCTTCTCACTGTACATTCTCGTGACCACTACTGCCAACAGTCATGTGTGCTGCATACATTCCCCCCAAATTTTTCTACAGTATCGCAGACGGAACATTCAGCTTCTCGTAGCCGTATTACACAGCCATGTTCAAACGCGGTGAGTTTTTGATAATGGCGTATTTGTCGTCTTAAAGGCTTTCTTGACAAACGTCAACTCACCACCTCCAATCTCGAAGGGAACTAAGGCTCCCAACCGTTACAGCGTGTATTCAAAGCAAACCTGATTTGTTACCTGCGCCACTCTAACGTGACTGGCACGAAATTAAGATAGACATTATCTTTCAGATGTAGAAACACGTCTACCGTCCTTCGTTTATGTCGCGCAACTCCATCTTGGTGTTGCGATTTTTTTCTGTCTGTGTGTCTGCCCCTTGAGCACTCGAGAAACCTCAATATTGCAATCAGTCTTCTACATCTACATCTACATTTATACTCCGCAAGCCACCCAACGGTGTGTGGCGAAGGGCACTTTACGTGCCACTGTCATTACCTCCCTTTCCCGTTCCAGTCGCGTATGGTTCGCGGGAAGAACGACTGCCGGAAAGCCTCCGTGCGCGCTCGAATCTCTCTAATTTTACATTCGTGATCTCCTCGGGAGGTATAAGTAGAGGGAAGCAATATATTCGATACCTCATCCAGAAACGCACCCTCTCGAAACCTGGACAGCAAGCTACACCGCGATGCAGAGCGCCTCTCTTGCAGAGTCTGCCACTTGAGTTTGCTAAACATCTCCGTAACGCTATCACGCTTACCAAATAACCCTATGACGAAACGCGCCGCTCTTCTTTGGATCTTCTCTCTCTCTTCTGTCAACCGAACCTGGTATGGATCCCACACTGATGAGCAATACTCAAGTATAGGTCGAACGAGTGTTTTGTAAGCTACCTCCTTTGTTGATGGACTACATTTTCTAAGGACTCTACCAATGAATCTCAACCTGGCACCCGCCTTACCAACAATTAATTTTATATGATCATTCCACTTCAAATCGTTCCGCACGCATACTCCCAGATATTTTACAGAAGTAACTGCTACCAGTGTTTGTTCCGCTATCATATAATCATACAATAAAAGATCCTTCTTTCTATGTATTGGCAATACATTGCATTTGTGTACTATTACAAGTTCTCTGATCATTTTGTACAAAAGGCAAAACAGGAGAAAAAGGACATTCCGCCTTCGGCCATATATATATATATTCGAATCACAAACTGACGCTTGTACAAGCACGCTTGAACTGTGTGGAGGTGTCGGGTACTTGGGGATAGTTGTCGAGCATCCAGTCAGGTGCGTAGTCACCTTTCGCAGCTGCCTGTTTAACAGAGGGCCCAGGGACAGCCGGTACCAGCACGCAGTGCAGTGAGCACGAGGCACGCGAGCAGTCCCGCCAGTCTTTCGACAGCGGCAGAGCCCGCGGCCTTGGCGACGCGAGCTCCGCGCGGCTGCATCAACGGTGCTTCGCAGCCGTCCAATTCAGAGCAATTGGCCATCGCGTCGGGCGCCCGGCCGGCGCCGCGCCGGCACTAACACAGTAAGATACGTGCCAGCCTGCGCCACCGAACACACCGCGCATTATCCCACTGCCTCTAGTTCTTCTGATTTAAACGTGTCGTATGCTTCCTCCACAAACAAAATCAACCAGTGAAAGCTTTAACACCAACGGCGGCAATAAAATAATGGCACTTCCTATGCAGTTAGCATTTTAGCTGTCCTGTGACATACGAGCTCTATGTCAGTGGTCGTCAAACTACTAATCAAATACTCTTGAGATCCGCGGTTCTCAGCCGCATTTTGTAATAATATTCCTCTACCAACCAACTGCGTAATCTAAAAAAAATGTCAACTTATTTTAAGAGTGCAATTTTCCTGCTCAGTAAGAAACAAATATACTTACAGAGCCAGTAATATTTAAGATGTGTCTTAATTTCAAATGGCGTTGGCCGGCCGAAGTGGCCGTGCGGTTAAAGGCGCTGCAGTCTGGAACCGCGAGACCGCTACGGTCGCAGGTTCGAATCCTGCCTCGGGCATGGATGTTTGTGATGTCCTTAGGTTAGTTAGGTTTAACTAGTTCTAAGTTCTAGGGGACTAATGACCTCAGAAGTTGAGTCCCATAGTGCTCAGAGCCATTTGAGCCATTTTTTTCAAATGGCGTTGCTGAATTAGGAGGCGAAGGAAGTAAAAATGGCTGCTTACCTAAGAGAGAAAAGGTTTAGTAACGTTGCCACTGCGGTGTTACAGGACGGGAGAGCTGAAGAGTTTTATTGACTGTCTTCCAGTAATGACAAATCAAGGGCGCAAGCGACTCGTACCATTAAGCTGCTATCGTATAAATTTTGACACGGAAGTAACTTGGATTTGTGAATATACATTATAGAGACGATCGTCTTCAAGACCTGTAAGCACGAGAGCATGCTGAAAATTAACGCCTCCAAATTTTTTTTATTCCGTACTCCATTCCCGTTGAGGAATTACATCTCATCCATATAACTCGGTCGACTCTCCCGCTTCGGTGGCACCCTCTGCCGGTAGAGGGCTCCGAATTATTTCTGATGAATACATGTAGGTCCGTGAGAGATCCTCAGGAAGCAGAAAGCACCAACTCGAAGGGTTCGTCCACGCATGGCGCACCCTCTCCTTCGGCATGACAATACCAGACTTCACACAAGCGCTGCAACAATCCCACACCTTCGGTTCTCTGTCATCGATCCGTACAGTCCCGACTTGGCCTAATCCGACTTTCATCTGTTTCCAAAACTTAAAGAAAACCTTCGAGGACTCCACTTTGATAGTGATGACGCGATGCAAGCAAAGGTCAGTTTTTCGCTACGTTAACGTCAAATATTCTACAGTTACGGTATCATCCAACTATTCTCTTGGGAGAAATGTGTTCGTCGACAGAGTGACTATGTAGGGAAACAAATATGTAGACATGAAGAATAAGATGTAGAATGTTAATAAAGTTTGTTTTATTTAAAAAGCTTTAAACGTGTTCACATAAAAATTACGGAGGCATTACTTCTCAGCACGCCCTCGTATTTGTAGCAAGGAATACGCTGAGACTGTTGTAATGCAACGTAATGAGTAGAACAGTAGGGACACTGAGAACATTTAGTAATCCTCACCGTGAAACTCACTGGCAGGTTAAAAATGTGTGCAGCACGGGAACTCGAACCTATAAGTTAATAGACGAGGTACTGGCGGAGTTAAAGTTGTAAGTGTGTGTTGTGACCTGCGCTTGAATATCTCAGTTGGTAGACCACTTGCCCGCGAAAGGTCGCGTTCGAGTTCCGGTCCGGTACACATAATTAATCTACCCGGAAGTTTCAAATCAGCGCACACTCCGCTGTAGAGTGAACTTTTTTTTTTTAATTTGTGACACTGCTTCTCGTTGCATACTGCATTTAATTATAAGTATAAATATCGTAATTAATCCTCTGCTCACACGATACTTCGTCAGGCAGTAACTGTCTCATAAGTTTGGGGTTGCAGTGGCTGTAGTCTGAAACAGAGAACAGTGGACACGAAGTATTTCGATTGGAGACGAATTTTAACGATCAGCACTTGGCGGTTGGGAGTCAACTTCCCAAGCCCAGATTGTAGTTAGTCTATCGGGGGCTCATAACATAGTAATGTATGAACGGTACCAATCAGTAATAAAATAGGTACATATTCGGACCGAGCTCCCCCCCACAATGTCAGTATTGGCTCTTGAGTACAAAATTTTAACGATCACTGAGTCTATGTATGCCTTGAACGGAAGTGAAACGTGGATGATGAACAGTTCAGATAAGGAGAGAGTTAAGCTTTTGAAAGAAAATCTGCTACTGAGAAATGCTGAAGATTAGACATCGAATAACTAATGACGAAGTATTGAACTGAACAGGAATTTAAAAAAAAATTCGGGACAACTTGTCTAAGAGATAGGATCGGTTATAGGACATATCCTGGACCATCAAGGAATCGGCAGTTTGGTACTGTAGGGATGTGAGAAGGGAAAGATATTGCAAAACGAGGGCAAGGCTTGAATACAACAATACGCAAGTTAAAATGGATGTAGAGGGCAGTAGCTGCGTAAAGACGTAGAAGCTTGCACAGGATAGCATAGCATGGAGAGCTGCATTAAATCACTTTTCGGAATGAAGACCGTCTCTGCAGCAGCATCATGTATCCTTGTGTGTCCGTATCTTCAGTTTAAGTTTCAAAAATGGTTCAAATGGCTCTGAGCACTATGGGACTTAACATCTGAGGTCATCAGTCCCTAGAACTTAGAACTACTTAAACCTAACTAACCTGAGGACATCACTCACATCCATGCCCGAGGAAGGATTCGAACCTGCGACCGTAGCAGCAGCGCGGTTCCAGACTGAAGCGCCTAGAACCGCTCGGCCACAACGGCCGGCAGTTAAAGTTTCTCGTCTCTTGCGCTTTCACAGAGCTAGCACCATTGTGGGAAAGAGTCCTTGCTTGCTGCGTTGTTAACAGCGCAAAACGTACGGGGTATGAAAATAACTTCCCAGCACAGGAACGAGATTATTCGTGTCTTTCCACACAATGCAGGGACTAACCGCTGATCTCAGAACAGTTCTCTAGACACCTCATAGCAGCACACTAGTCTATCGACCTCCCCTTAACTGAGACGTCAGCGCCTCTAACTGGCATGCAGCGGGCCCGGGTTAGATTCCCGGCCGGGAGAAGATTTTCTCCGCTCGGGGTGTGGTTGTTGTGTTGTCATTATCGTCTTTTCATCATCATCGACAGGCAAGTCGCCGAATATGGCGTCAACTGAAAAGACTTTCAACTCGGCTGCCGAACTTTCTCAGGTGGGGTGTCTCGACGATCAATGCCATACGATCATATTCATTCACTAGTCTATCGCACACTCCATCCCCCAACTCCACGTGCGATAGCACGTAGTGTACGGTATGTAGCGGGAGTCAAAGAATATCTACGAGTATAGCATCCACAAATCTGTATGCTCTAAGGATGAGATAAATATCAAAATTGCTGTTGGGGTGCCAAAAAACGCTGGTGCGATCAACGATTCTACTCGTTTGTGTCATAAATTAACGACTTCACAATCATCCACAACGTGATCAAATCAATGACTACATTTAAATACCCGATGACTTCTAGAATTCGGAATTTACTGTTCGGGGTCACAAAGAATTGGCAGAGTGTGTGTGTGTGTGTGTGTGTGTGTGTGTGTGTGTGTGTGAACTATAAAGAAATCGGCAACATAATCGCCCGTCGGTAACACAATCGCCCGTCGCCGTGAAATCTTCGACTAGTCTGTCTGTTTTGTTGTTATGCCTCCTGCTACATTCGCGTTCTGAGATCTAAACATTTCACTCGGAAAGGTCGAAACTATTGTTGAACGCTTACCATGGTGGAAATTGATAGCCTTTCTAGCTTTTGCACACACCGATTTGCTACTGGTATTACGCCATAAATCCGATGCCATAAATCTGACGCACACGTAAGAACAGTAGATCACCCACAGCAGATGTGCACTTCTATCCGACGCTCTAGTTTACTGGAAAAGTGCGTAACTTGCAGTATCTTTCTTAGCGGTGGGAAGAGTTGCTGACACAACTGTGAAGGCTCTGTAGCGGAGGGATTGTCATTGCTGGCAGGCAGCTGTTTGGTGATTCTGGCGATACTGCGGCACAGAGGAGATGATGAGTGCGTGGCGTTGCGATGCGATGCGGCCGTTCAACTCTGACGAGGAGCCGGGGCGAGGTTAAGCGAGCCCCGCGTGCGCCGTTATGTTCAGGCACGTGCCGCGCTTCCGCCGCGCCACACCGCACCGCACCGCAACACAACACACGTCCACGTAGCTCCCGGCTCGCCGCCTAATAACGTGCGAGTGCTTGTTCAATAGTTATACGGACAACGTTCCTCTCACTCGCTTTTTGATCCATTTCATTTTTACTCATATCTCATCTTCCGTATTTGTTTCCACCAGCGATCGACGCCGTAAATGTCGATGATATAAATACTACATTACACAAAAAAGAAAAAAAAACTGCGCACCTTTAAGCATGTCATCTGTTCATGGCAGGACGTGGTTATCGTAAATCTTCGCAAGTGAGTCACAGCTGCATTCTTACTGGGCGGCGATTGTGTCCAGTGATTTGAAGAAACTGCGTGTCGCGCCCGTCTACAATAAGGGTAGCAGAAGCGATGTGAAACATTATCTTTTACATCCATCTGTTGTAGAATCTTTGAATATATTTTGAGCTCGAACGTGATGTGGCATCTCGAATACAATGAGACATCGATCCTGAAAAACCTAGCTCGCGCTTCTCTCGCATGACATTCTGAAAGACACAGATCGAGGCACTCCAGTCTCATTTAGCTTCCATAGAACTTCAGTAGATTTATCTCCTAAGTACTTTTCACGATTACGCACAATCTCCTAACGAAGGAAGAAGGAAGGAAGGAAGGAAGACAGAGTTTAACACTCCATCGACTACGAGCTCGCCGGCCGCGGTGGCCGTGCGGTTCTGGCGCTGCAGTCCGGAACCGCGGGACTGCTACGGTCGCAGGTTCGAATCCTGCCTCGGGCATGGGTGTGTGTGATGTCCTTAGGTTAGTTAGGTTTAAGTAGTTCTAAGTTCTAGGGGACTTATGACCTAAGATGTTGAGTCCCATAGTGCTCAGAGCCATTTGAACCATTTTGAACTACGAGCTCATTACAGACGAAGCACGAATTACAACTGGAAAAGTTTAGGATCGAGTATTATGCGCATAATTTTCGACGGAATCAACTCAGCATTTACCTTGAGATATTACAGGAAACCACGGAAAACCAAAATCTTGAGGGCCAATGGAGACCTGAACATCGCTGCTCCTGAGTTCGAGTCGGGTGTCTCAATTGCTGCGCCATTTCTTTCGGTGTAACTTCTCCACAGTCTGCTGCAGTTTGTGTAAAGCGTCTCAGAGGGACACCATGTATGAAAAGTGTTATATAGTTACTCCAATGGCTCTGCATCGGAAGAAAAATACTCAACAAAACGCGTAAAAACATGATCGTCCACCGTACAGCACACAGGAGATGCCTGTCACACCTTTTAGGTGTAGTGTTCTGACCCAGGGGTCTCCAAACTACGGCCCGCGGGCCGAAACCGGCCCGCGAGGGCCAGCAAACCGGCCCGCGTTATCTGGCCGAACATCCCCGGTATCCGGCCCGCTAATATTTGACGTGGTACCTATACTGCCAACAATTGAGTTTCGAGGCCTACTGCGACCAACACACCGCGACATTGGCTCTGCTACTCGCTACAAGACTACATAACTAAACTTATTGTTGCGCCGCTTCAAATCACATTGCGTTGACATACTCTACCTCTGTTACGTCTTGCAGTAATAGTGTTGCTAACAATGATTTTGAGATTTCGTTAACTTTGCAGGACGCTTTCGTGAAGAATGTGCAGTGACATACTTTTTTGTCGGTGAAATTCGCCAGAATAAATACGCCAGAATTTCGGTCAGGTACGTCCACCAATCAAAATTAAGTAATTAAATAAAAATCGTAGTTCGTTTCAGTGCTAGCTATTCCCACAACCTTAGATTTTTGCGATTTCATCTTTCCTTTAGCCTTACATTACGAAGCTAGGGTGCTTTAATCCCACTAGGTAGATCTTGGCCCTTATGACTTCGTGGAAGAGGCAATGTGGCCCGCGGACTGAAAAGTTTGGAAACCCCTGTTCTGACCAATCAAGACGAGACTTTTTCATCTGGCAACATCGGTTTCGATTACTACAAGCAATAATAAAATGCAACAAATGCAAGTCCTTTAACCAACTTTGTACAATGTTCAATGAAGTTTCCCTAACACTGTCATCTGAAACCATTTACTGGTAACGTACACAGTCCGATCGCTGTAACGTTTGTCGAATCGCCCAGGAATAGCTGTTACTTTATATAATTGGCAGTGACGATTGCAGTACAGAGAAACAAGGTGTGAACTGTAGTTCACGCCCTTTCTGAATACGAGACCCACAACAAACAAAAATTTCTTCGTAACTGACTGTGCAGCTCTAACAAAGGTTCAAAATAATATAAAATTTTGATGGTCAGTGTCTGCTCGATGATTTCTACACCGGGTCCGTTGTGTTTGACACAGATTAGCTTCCTACTACGAAGGAAAACAGGAAACTTCAATTTCGCGGAAACTGTGTGCTCATATGGCGTCGTAAAAAGTTACAGCTTCGAGGGGCCACTTTATCGCGCGTCCAGGAATACTAGTGCTGCATACTGAGTCACAGCGTGTGTAACTGCTGTTCCTGAAATTCTCTTGTATGTAAATTCTTTCTTTGTTATTTACACTCGTGAACAAGGGCCATGATTTGTTCAAATAAACACAGCAAAACTAAAGCAACTAACAAAATTGCTCAAATGGCTCTGAGCACTATGGGAATTATCATCTAAGGTCATCATTCCCCTAGAGCTTAGAACTACTTAAACCTAACTAACCTAAGGACATCACAGACATCCATGCCCGAGACAGGATTCGAACCTGCGACCGTAGCGGTCGCGCGGTTCCAGGCTGAAGCGCATAGAACCGCTCGGCCACACCGGCCGGCTCAATTTGCTTCTCAATGAAAGTAAATACCGTATCTGTTACACGACACATTTACAACGCTTTCCCAGTACCAGATAAAACAAGTTGTATGGCAATGATTTACTAATTTAATTGGTGTGTAAATCTGATATTCTATTCTTGTTAGATAACCGGCGTTTTATGCTATACATACAGAATCAACAGGGAATGTGAATGAACTGTGTAATTGTTGTCGAGTTTCTCAGTGGATGGGATTTGAGGACAAAACGCTGTAACATGCTGGAGCTGGCCGTCACTCACTAATGATGGAGAGAGACTGCTAGCCACCGTTGCTTAAGACATATACGCGTCAAGTAGGTTCACTTCTGCTGCGAAGGACTCTGCAGCTCTCCCGATTCCTCATATTGTGGACGAGGACAGGACACACGAATCCTATGTATGCGTAATTTCAAGAGGGACAAGCAACTGTAAAAACAGGTTGCATATTTCGACCGCACTGGCATGTGCCAACCATCGAGGTGCGAAATTATGGAGCCAAGTAAGGTTGAAAGTTCATGTTTGGCAGTATCTTCTGCGACTCAAACTTGGAACGCCGCTGAACTATGACGTGATGCAATCCGAGTCTTTAATCTACCGTTTAATTTTAAGAAGTAATACAACTCTGTTCCCACTGGTTTTCTGTTAGAATGCCACGAACCATGCACCAGGTTCCGTAACCACTAACCACTCTGCAGCGACGGTAAACATGCATAACGGCCATTCTAGGTAAAACTAAAGTTTTGTTCGTATTGATTGTGATGGCTGTGAGTGAGTGTCAGATTTATTGGCTAGCCGTAATGGAGTTTGGACGGGCGGGCAGAATGAAGTGCGGAAGGCTCAGCCAAGGCGCTCCGAAGCTAAAAATAGCCTTCTAAATGACTTCTTTCAGAAACTTTTTATGACACCTTCCTAGCACTGAAGCAACAATCGCATACAGTAATTAATTATCTATCCGTCACAACACGGTACTCACGAAAATAATAATCGTTTCCATTTTGCTATATGTCCTGCGTAATAACCTGTTCCCGGTCCTGGCTGGTGACGGAATAATATCATTTGCATTTAACAAGTTCTCGTTAAGATAACTTGCTGTGATCTTCATGTAATGTTTTCAATTTTTACCTTCTTATCGTACAGGACGTCAGCGACTCCAACTGAGGTACTTCATGGTTTCCCCATATCACTGAAGAATATTATGTTAACTAATTCTCCCGTCACTTCTTGGCATTATTATTCTCACTGTTCCTCTGATTTTATAATAGCATAGGCTTCATATTCTATTAATCTTTTAAAGGCATTTGGCCCTCGTAGTTGGTATTTCACTTCATGTTGATTCCATCTGGCCGGTGTTTCCTCAGCAAACCACTTGCTCCTTCATGCAACAAGACGTCGACTTTTGTCATGTAAGGCAATTTGATGTTGTTATTTAATGCTTTAAACATTTACCAGAAATCAGACAAAATGAATTTTTGAATAAAAACATTTATGCGTATTAGCAGCCATAATCATTTATCTAAAAAATGTATCCCTGGAAATCAGTAATAGTTAAACAACACGACGCGAAACACAGTTGCTGAGGACCATCTGAACATAACTGTTAAGCTGGAGACATGAACAGCGATGGCTCACCTCATGTAATCAGCATCGCACTTGGTCCGGCTCATATGGCATGCATTCTTCCAGACAGACATACTGGCAACTAGCCAGAAGAGAGCGAGGATCATTCCACGCGTCCATCAAATACGCCTGCTATAGGATGGCAGTACGACAACGTCCAGTTCAGAGAGCAGCAATTAAGTACCAATTCAATTACTGAAGTTAATTACTTGATGGCAGTAGAGATGTGCCGTTCTCCCTCCCCCATACTTTCACTTTACTGTGTTTACTGAAAGCTGCCGTTTTCTCTTTGTTCTACTAACTTATCCCAGCGCTCGAATTTACATCAACTTCTCAGAAGTGGGACGTAACAGTCCAGCGACTTATTCTTCAGGGAAACCTGTAACACTTGTTCCTTTATGACAGTGGTTTTCTGTATATGCATGGATTTTTAAATTTGATATGAAATTTTGGAGTAAGTAAAACTGCAGTGTACTATCTCCAAGGTTGTTTATTTCTATTAAAAAAACTACACAACACGAAACGCCTACTGGAAGCACGAAGTAGTATCACTTTAGCAAATCGGCGGTTTAAGGTCAAGCTATGTTCCATTCCTTTATGTGGTTGTGCAGTTTAAAATTACTGTTACTGAATACGTATTACACTGTATACCTCTGTTTCGTGGATAATGGAGAACGTATGGATAAAAACTGCTGGCATGTATTCAGGTATTATGATACAATTAATTTCTAACGCGATCCAAAAGAGTAATAAGAGTCAGAAATACTGATGTTAAGCGTCTAGTAAAAATAGGGCAACAAAAATAAAGCAACATATCTCTCTGTATTGTCTTTTCCCAGTTTTTTGAAAACTGCAGTGATTAAAATTTCCGTAATTTATATAATATGCTCGGAGATGGCAAGCTACCGAGGAGAGGAAGGAATTTTATACCCTTTGCGAACATTTAAGAATTTTCGTTGGCAGACACATAAATTATTGTAGTGAGTGCTGCTTCAAATTCTAATCAATATTACAAGCATTCCGCAAAGGCTGATAAGGACCATGAAAAGCTTACCCAGTAAAACTAAATTTGAAACAAAAATATGGAATAAAATGAGTAAGAATAGCATTATTGCTAACCAAGGAGTTAAAACAAGGCTGCAGTCTTTCCCCTATTTTATTCAGTTAATATATAAACGACATGATTAAAAGGTGAAACGTGGAAACAAAATACAACGAAGAAATAAAACTAGATAAGAACCAAGGCGCCCCTGACCGCACGGCCCATCTGTCCTACTGCTGCTTTACGTATCTGACGCCTGGACAGCATACAAGGAAGTTATAAACGGAATACTGATGTCAGAAATAATTTTTTTCGGATCACTGGAAAGATGTAAACCAGAAGAGAGATTAAGAAACGAAGATATCAGAAGTGAGCTAAAAATATTTGGAATAACATAAGTCAACACACATAAGCAAGAATGGAACAGAATGCAACAGGGCCGATACCCTAAAAAAGCTTTGCAACATAAATACTCAAAGGAGTAAGAGACGTAGGTCGGAGCTACGAAGATGAATCCGGAACACGATACGTAAAACTAATCCATGAGCGTAGATGATGATGATGATGATGATGATGATGATGATGAGTGCTGGTTAGTATGTACACCACACACGTCTACTTGTCAAGGACCTAGTACGGAAGTCGACAGATTGATGAGCATCTGAGGCCATGAAGTGCCAGACGGTCGTAGCCGTGATAGCTAACGGCTCGTTTCTGATCGCTGCTGCGCACCAGGTGGGACGTACCGCAGGCGAGCTGCGCTCTTTCACAAGAAACACGCTCTGCTGCGTCCTGTGAAACAGTGTATGGTTCGATGTGTAACGTTGTCTTCTGAACGACCCACAATGGAAACCATTTCAAACCTCGGACAATCCCCCGCGAAATTTTGTTTTGAAGGAACTGAGCACAAAAACCCATTATACATTTTATGGACCACTATCCACATCTGAGATGCGATCACTAGCTATTCACAATCCCTAAATGAGCAGCTAAGCTGGTGAAATCAAATTAAGAATTTCTTGCAGGGTAATTACTGACCATGAGATCCTCGATCGTCTTTCGCGTGTAAGCAATAAGTAACTTACAACGACCTCTAGGCGTTGTAAACTGCCGCCAACTACAACACTTCTGTGTCGTATTTCATACTCACTGCAGAAGGAATTCTGCCATATGAAGGGTCACGGGCTAGGCAACCGGAGCCATGTTACAGAACAACGATGCTGTGCACAAAATATAAAATACAGAAATGCTTACGGCGCTCATATTCTTCTGTTCAGCCAGCATATTACATCACGCATTTTTTAACACACCACCATATTTAATCTAACAGTTTTCCAACTTTTTAAAGCCCTTAGTAAAATAAGATTTATCCACCTGTGCACAACGAGCATCCTTTTCTATTAAGTTTCACTGTCCTCCATCTTGCATTTCTTCAGATTCTGAAGCGAAAGTAACAGCTGAGCACCAAAACCCGCAAATTTAGACGCGGGGGCACTTCCATGCTACAGCGATGCACGTTTCCAGCAACCATCACATATGTATGTGGGGACGCGCTATAGAGATCGTAAAGGAGTTTCGTCTTTTAAAAACGTTAAGCTTTAGCCTGACTAGCACTCTTCAGTTTGACCAGTAGTTTTCGCATAATAGTCTCCGTTGATCGTACCGTCATTCTGGAAGTAGTTTAGCGCTACATTTTGGAATCACAGGAAATGACGAGCATTGCCTTCCTTTTACCGGCGAGCACGACATAGCCTCAGTACGGTATTGCAAACATCTGCCACAATCCCAGCGCCCGTATCTGAACATCTTATGTGTTCACCAGCTTCAATGGACGCACGACCAAGCTTAAATTAAGTACTTCGCTTCATAACTGCAAAAATGGAGAGACAGAATCCTTTAATACCACACGTAAAGATAAGTTTATTTGCATTAATGTTAAACCTTCCAACATTATTTTTTGATCGCAGATAGTACGCCAGTTTTATCAATGTAGCACGAAATCATAAGACTCAATTGTTTAGACGATCGTCACAGAACTGCTACCCAACGGACATTTCGGAAACTTCGCAGTGTTTCATCTCAACGGAACTGCTTCCCAAATATCGAAGGATTTTCGGCACTTTCATTGCATCTCTATGTTAATGAAGGTAAGGGTTATAAAGCGATTTCGCAACAACCGTCAGCGCTGCACAGAAATCACTCGGTCGACTCCCTGTGTTTACCCTCCGCGAAGCGTCAAGGTATTTACAGATACAAAAATCAAATGGTTCAAATGGCTCCAAGCACTATGGGACTTAACATCTGAGGTCAACAGTCCCCTAGACTTAGAACTACTTAAACCTAACTAACCAAAGGACATCACACACATCCATGCCTGAAGCAGGATTCGAATCTGCGACCGTAGCAGCAGCGCGGTTCCGGACTGAAGCGTCTAGAACCGCTCGTCCACAGCGGCCGGCATTTACAAATACAGTACCTGCTTATTTGCACTAGTGTGAGGAACGAATCAGTTGACCATGCCGACATGTGTCTAAGGAGGCTCAGATGAAACATTGAAAAAATAAATCCGAATGGCACAATGAGAATCTGAATGTCACTTCTCCAGAAAATGCAACCAGTACGCTAGCCTCTGCACCGCTGAGGGGATAAGTACCTACAAGGGTTGGAACTTAAATAGTGGCAACTATTTCTTCACAACCGATACAAAAAAGTTACATGTTTGCACCTGTTACTGTCCTTCAAAGTAGTCCAAAGTAGTCACCAGCGTTGTGTAGAACCCGTTGCCAGCGATGTGGAAGGCGTAGTATACCGTTAGCAGAGCCTGTTCTGTTGATGATGCGAATGATGGAGAGGTCTACTGCCTGTCAAATCTCTGGAACAGTTCTGAAGCGAATGCCACGAAGTGGTTCCTTCATCATTGGAATAAAATCAGGGTCACAAGGACTTAAGTCCGGGGAGTATGGTGGTGGATTGTAGAGTACTTCCCAGTCCCATCGACCGGACAGAGCAGCCACAGCTTGCGCTGTATGCGCCCGCGCACTGTCGTGCAAAATGATGGGTGGGTTGCGCAGGAAGTGTCGACGCTTCTTTCGCAAAGCTGGTCGCAGGTGATGCTCCAAAAACGAACAGTAATACTGTGCACTGACGGTCTGCCGTGGAGGAACATAATGTGTTAGGATAGCACCATCACAGTCGTACAGACCGCTCCATTCGCGCCATCAACAGAACAGGCTCCGCTAACGGTATACTACGCCTACCACATCGCTGGCAATAGGTTCTACACAACGCTGGTGAGTACTTTGAAGGGCAGTAACATGTGCAAACATGTAACTCTTCTGTATCGGTTGTTAATAGATAGTTGCCACTATTTAAGTTCCAACCCTCGTATTAGCTAACCACCTCGTCGAATGTTTCATGCCGTCATTAGACCTAGGAGCTACCTCGAATGGACAAGAGACATTGCATCCGATAGCAGACAACGTTCAAGAATCTGGGCACTGTAGATTAGACCCGTCTTGTGCTGCACGAACAGCGACAATCTGACGAAGCAATTGACAGTGATGGATACTGCTGAGTTTCGAATCTCTTTTATCGCAAAGTATTAGGGCTCCGCCACAAACAGCACTACGTATCCCTTTGGGATCCAACTATTCCGTCATTCATGGCACTGAAGAAACGAGAACATCGTTATTGAACAACATTGAAAAGTTATAGGATAGGATAACTTACGCCTTCGGCTAAATAATGTTATACTATTGAAAGCGAAATAAAATAAACAAACTAACCAACTATTGTGTCAAGTCGGTGGTTACCTAACCCTTCCATAAGAATACCCCTTTCACATACACTGATGATCCAAAACATGTTGCTCACCTGCTTAATAGCACGTTGGAATGCAAAACAGCAGCTATTCTGCGTGGCATGGATTCGGTAAGTTCGTGATAGGTTTTCTGGAGATATGGGTACCACATGTCTATGCACAATTCATACAGTTCCCGACATCAGCGTGAGACCACTATCATGCTCTACAAACCACTATTATCACGGTTCTAGTCTTGTTGCACAGACAGTTAGCCTGCTGGAAGATGCCATCGCCGTCTGGGAAAACAAAGCATCAAGAGACGCAGGTAGTCCGCAATAATGTTAACTTAGTCCACACCTGTCATGAAAGCCCAGTCCATGTCTCTCACAATACTGCCCCCCTTGGCCTGCAACCGTGGAGTGGTGCATGTTTCGACAGCCATTCGTCTAGCCGATGGCATACACGACCGTCGACCTTCGTTAACAAAATCGTGACGGTCATCTGCTGTGGAGCCCCGTCTTCAATAATGTGCGCTGAAGTGTTTGTGATTATATTCTTGGACGACCGTGAATGTTAAAGGATGATTCACGAGAGTTGTCGACTATGTCAATATTACTGCTGCCTACTTGATCTTTTTGACTGGTGGCATCACCATCGCACTTGGTATTTTAAAGCGCGACACCTGTGCATGATACGTTATGAGACTTGTACTAGTTATAATGGTGTGAAGAGCAACATGAATAGTTCCACCTATTCTTTTTTCTTTTGTTTTTATCCTACCTCGACAGGAGGTCGCCATATTAACGCTCTCCCTGCCGAATGTTAGTTTACGAGACCGGAGCCGCTACTTCTCAAATAAGTAGCTGCTCAGTTTGCCTCACAAGGGCTGAGTGCACCCCGCTTGCCAACAGCGCTCGGCAGACCGGACGGTCACCCATCCAAGTGCTAGCCCAGCCCGACAGCACTTAACATTGGTGATCCTACGGGAACCGGTGTTACCACTGCGGCAAGGTCGTTAAGTAGCCAGGTAATGCGTGCGTTTATTCGGGCGAGTACAAACAGTACCAGCTGCCTGACCTGTTTTCCGGATGTCAACGCTACGGTACATATCTTGGAAGTTACCGAAACCAAGCTCAGAGTTTCATATATCGCCATATCATAACCTAATGGAACTGCGTCAACTGTGAATGAATATCATGTGCCGCCTACCTCCGGTACAGTAAAAAGAATTTGTATAATACAATCATAAGGTATTGATGCTGCCTCTATGCAAAATTTACCTCAGGGTTATATTTAGTGGATCGTCATAATGATCCAATTCTGATTTCTGATTCAGGTAAGCCCCGTAACTGACGTTAATTAGCAGCCATGAGCAAAGAAATCAGCTTGTTGACTGAACTACACCAGAAAACAAGCTGAACACCAATGTAGTTCATCATACCTGATAGTACCCGTGTAAAACGATGTGACTGTTTCTCGCAACAGATGTGAAGCACACTCGTGTCATTACACGGAGCAATGGTTACACCCTGAGTGTAGTTTCTTGCTTCTATTCTTGCTTCTACACTCACTAAGGCGAACACCTCCCAACCCTAGCACACCG
The DNA here is from genome assembly GCF_023864275.1 of Schistocerca cancellata. NCBI lineage: Eukaryota > Metazoa > Arthropoda > Insecta > Orthoptera > Acrididae > Schistocerca > Schistocerca cancellata. The sequence continues at coordinate 595,524,281 of NC_064627.1, read as the reverse complement.
CTGCTTGAGAGTAGTAGAAGTACAGGGAGAGAGTTTCGAAGTAACTAAAAGAAAGCGCTTTGTTCAATAGAAAGAAATATCCGGCGATAAGGAGCATGTACGATATGTGTCAGGGCTCCAAATGTTGGCTGATAAGATTGGCGAGTTGTCTCAGAAGGCGATAACAATTCATAGGTAAAGCTTGTCTTCTAACAACTAAGTAAACGCTCTCCGCTTTCTAGGCGAGCGTGGAGTCCCTGTGATCGTGGCAACCGATTACTCACATTACGCTACAACTTTCTCTCATATTATTTCACACGCAAAGAAGCTGTACTTAGCGTTTGATTGTTGTCTCTTTCCTCTCACATTAATACCACTTATGAAGTATTCTGTCATCACAAAATCGTTGGGCAACATTTTACAAAAGATCTAGAAAATATCATATCATAAGGCTAATGTATTTGCAATGTGGACGGACTCTGAAACAACAACAAATATTCCTAAAATAATACAGAAATAACTATATAATATATAACTATACAATATATGAAGAACATCAGTCGTTATATGACACCAACGACAGTTACCATTGATGTCTTACTAAAGCAGCTGGAATTAAGAACGAGGGATGTATAGCAACAATATTACGCTTAATGCTTATGTTTTTACTGAATTCAGTGTTTCAGAGACCAACCACACGCGACCTTCATATTACAAACTGAATATCTGTGCAAGAACAAAACATCCATGAAATTTATGAAAACATCTAACGATTCATCCAATTTAAAACTCAAGTCGTTGCTTAATTACAGACAGTCATATTCATGTAATGCGCCTAAGAAGTCGATTCGGACTCGAGAGACGTGAGTCCTCTCCACGTTAATACGTAAGATGCAGAGCTCACTCGGTACGCTTCGTTCCAAGTGTATTCTTCTTAAAAGAAATAATAAGTTTATGTGTTTGTAGCCGTCAGCGAAGCAATGTGTACTACTGGCGTTCGCTGGAGTTAGTGCTCCATGGCAGACGTGATCGCTAAGTCAACTAACACATTAAAGTGAATTATTAAAGTATGCATCAAGTAAAAAGACAACACATTACATGCCGCTTGAGGAAACACAACATGTAACGATGTTGCGACATGTATGGGGAGAAAGAGGAACAAATAAAAACGGACTGGTGATGGCGAAATTATAGGCGAAACTAGTTGAGATTTAACAGTCAACGTGTTTGTATAAAGGCGTACCGAGAAATCCCATACTGTTTTATACAGATACAGATCAGTTAGGGCAAGAGCTGTAGTCTACAAATCCATACTAGTATTCAGTCACAAGCTCGTCGCATTTTAGCAGCTGAGCGGTACGCGTCTCTTACAGTTTCCGAAATGTTTGAAGGTTCACACCGATGACATCATTTTACGGCTGTATGACACAGAGAGAAAGTTGTACCTTTACACGTGGAACGTGGGAGGCTTCTGGTGAGGCTGCATTTGATTAAGATCTCTAAATGACTATATTAATCAGAAATTAGTCATCTTACGGGGATGAATCAAAAAATTTGGGCACTATACTGCACTGAACTAGAAGGAAGAAACGGTTGGCATTTGTTACTCTGTTGACAAAACAGGTCAACTCAAGAACAGGATACTACCTTCGTATTTCAACTGAAGAACAGAAAGCGAATGTTATGTATATAGGTCAACTGAAGTATGGGATACAAATTTTATATATGTCACTCTTGTATTTTGCCTTTGCGTAGTTTAACTGAGGTACAGGATGCCAATATTACGTACGTCGATTTTTTCGTCTTTTCTAGCATTAGTATCTCATTCTTCAACTTACCTACATGGGTCAATTGAAATATGGGATACACGTTTTAGGTATGTCAGTATCATCGACTTCGCTAGTACTTGTATCAACTGAAGAATAATATGCTACTAGAAGCGCAGGCCAAACAAGCAACACCTGTAGAATTTGTATCCCGTACTTCAGCTGACCGACATAGGTCAACTGAAAAATAGGATACTAGTGTTAGCGAAGGCGAAAAAGCCGACAAGCGTTAAATTTGTATCCCGTACTGCAGTTAACCTATAGTTCGGGATAGGACTAATATACCGGGTATATCAACTGAGGTACACCGTGGAACCGTTACTTCGGTCTTTTTTTCTTCTTTCTTTTTTGTACTAGTACCCCATTCTTCAGTTGAAGTATGTAGGTAGCCAGCCGGTGTGGCCGAGCGGTTCTAGGCGCTTCAGTCTGGAACCGAGCGACCGCTGCGGTCGCAGGTTCGAATCCTGCCTCGGGCATGGATGTGTGTGATGTCCTTAGGTTAGTTAGGTTTAAGTAGTTCTAAGTTCTAGGGGACTGATGACCTCAGATGTTAAGTCCCATAGTACTCAGAGCCATTTGAACCATTTTTGAACTATATAGGTCAACTGAAGAATAGGATACTAGGACTCAAAGAAACGATATACTTTATGTTCGAAATATGAGTGTCCGTGATATACGTCTACCACCTGTTTACTCTGTCCTGCATTCTTTTGTTTCTCAACATTCACCTTTGCTGTTAAATCTGTGCAATACATCATCTGTGGTAACTTCTGACGTCACTGCTCAAAGCGACGGATTGAATCCAATTCTTCAGTAATCCCCAGCACCGTGAGCTAATCTGTTAGGCAGGAAATAAGTTCTTTGTCTGCCTGTATTCTTTCTACGAAAAGCTTCTTATCCCAGCAAGACAGCCAGGATCCGCAGAAATGTCTCTCCGCACTAGGATTCCAAGCCTCTCCTGCTCTGACACTGTGACATGTCCGGCGACGGAGCGGAGCGGAAGTGGCACGGCAGCTGCAGGAGGAGGGAAGAGTGGGCGTGGCCTCTGGGATGCGTTTCGCGCTGACGACGGGCCGCGCTGCGGCGCTCAACCCCTCTCCTGACAACGTCACTTCCGGTCTGGCGCAGACTGCAGCACGCTGATGAGGACGCGCCGCTGCGCACCAGTGCTGCCGGCCCTCGTAGTCAAGGGCGCCCGCTTACGTCGCACAACCCACTCGTCAGCTTTTACACTGATGCCATCAAATTTAATGTCTATTCGACCAATTTAGCTTCTTTCGTTTTGTATACAACTATTCTCTTCACAGCTACTATTTCCACAGTACCCGAACCTCCTACCTATTACTCAAATTTGATTGTTATAATTAAGAAAAATTTTTTTTTCATTCGATCACCCAATTTGTTGCAATCAAGTTTCTACGGTTTTCACTTTATTTTTGACAACATTCAGCCCAATTTTAGAGTTTACTGAACAGTTATTGTAGTTGATGACCTTAACCAACGTCTGCTACCAGAACTAAATTCTCAGTTGCGAACAGGTATCACCTGCAGATGTATAATGGAATGACGACAACGAAAATTTGTGTCTTGGCGGGGCTCGAACCCGCATTTCCCGCTTTACGCGAGCGGTCCCCGTAACGGCTTCGGCTATCCGAGCAAGACCCACGACCAGACGCAAACTTTCATTATGCCGTCGTCCACGTGTCATATCTGTACTCTCACATCCCATAAATGTTGTTCCCGCAAACGAGGACTCTTTATTTGTAAGTCGCAGGAACGGTATCGGCCGATAAATACGAAAATGCCGTGCCTGTTTTGTGAAGAACTGTAATACAATTTTGCTTCGGACATGGACGCTTCTTCACAACACAGACACTGTAATAACGTAACGTCATCCACGTCTTTAACGAAACGAAAAATGGATGCAGTTTCCTATGATACTATATGTTTGACCCTGGAGTACATCCACCGCTCTGTGAATCGTTAAAAAGTGTATGACAGAGGTTACTTATCCACTATGCTATATACGAGGGTAAGTCAATTATTATCCGCAAAGTAGTTATAAAATTTTATTGTAATCAAATAGAAAACTTACAAGAACATCATTTTTCGACATAGCCTCCTTGCGTTTCAAAGCACTTGGTCCATCGTTGTACACGAACGTTCTCGGTTGAGCTGCGAGCCAGGAATGTACTAGTTCTTTCACTGCTTCGTCCGAGGCAAATCGACGGCCCCTTGATGCCTGTCTGAGTGGACCTAACAAGTGATAGAAGGGGCCAGATCGGGAATATATGGAGGATGATCCAGTACTTCAAATTTGAGCTTCTGGAGCGTTTCAAGCAGTGTGGGCAGCAGTATGCGGACGGGCATTGTCGTGCAACAACACAACACCTTTTGACAGCAATCCTCGGCGTTTGCTTTGAATTGCTGGCTTTAGTCTGGCAGTAAACATATCACTGTAACGTACACTGTTTATTGTTGTGCCCCTTTCCCCATAATGTTCCAGTACTGGACCTTGTGAGTCCCAAAAAACTGTAAGCCTCAGTTTTCCTGCGGACGGTTGGGTCTTGAACTTTTTCTTGCACGGCGAATTTGGATGTTTCAATTCCGTACTCTGCGGTTTACTCTCCGGCTGGTAATGATTGATCCATGTTTCGTCACCAGTAATGATTATGTCTAAGAAGTTGTCCCCTTCGTTACCATAGCGATCCAAACGTTTTTTGCAGATGTCCAAGCGCGTTTGTTTATGCAACTGTGTGAGTTGTTTTAGGACACATCTTGCACAAACTTTATGAAACCCAAGTCTGTTATGGATGATTTCGTAGGCAGAACATAATTTGCAGACGATGTGCCACTTCGTCAATAGTTAATCGTCTAAGAGAATTATTTCACGTGAACGCTCAATGGTTTCTTCATCTGTGGCGGTAAACGATCGCCCGGCTCCTCCGTCGTGCGTAACACTTGTGCGACCATTTCGGAATTCTTCAGTCCATTCTTAGACACTCCGTTGTGGCAAAACACCGTTCCCGTGCTGTGCCGAAAGTCTTCGATGAGTTTCGACCCCTGATACGCCTAGCCGGCCGAAGAGGCCGAGGGGTTCTAGGCACTTCAGTCTGGAACCGCGCGACCGCTACGGTCGCAGGTTCGAATCCTGCCTCGGGAATGGATGTGTGTGATGTCCTTAGGTTAGTTAGTTTTAAGTAGTTCTAAGTTCTAGGGGACTGATGACCTCAGATGTTAAGTCCCATAGTGCTCATAGACGCTTGAACATTTTTCGAACCTGATACGCCTTCCGACCACAAAAAAACCGATCAATGAACGTTGCACAGCCAGCGGAACAGCCATAATTAACAGCATGGCAGCGATAAGAAACTAACGTAGCAGCTTGAAAATTGCAAAGATATAACAACAAATAAACAAAGCATGAGTCATTAACGTAAAACGACAGTACTACAAAAATAATACTAAATTGCAGATAGTAACTGACTTAGCGACGTAGTTCTTAGTATCACACTCACAATGTGAAGATCAATTGAATGTAAGTTTCTGTGAAACTTTAACTAGTCTAATTTTATCTTTATGGAATCGGCTGCCCCCTTTTTTGTCCCAGCTGATACGAATCCCAAATGCTGTAACAAAATAACAGTATGTGTCATACAAGCGGTTTGTAAGCAGTCTCTCTTGTAGGTACGCTGCAATTTCCAATATCCAACCAATACATTTACGCTTTTCATTAGCTTTGCCTACAATAGGTCCAATGTATCTCTACACGTTGTTCGCCTCACGTATTTGCACAAGACTGAAGCTGGTTGCGAAACTTTTACATTTTGTGAAGTACACAATTCTCATTTCTCTACATTGAGAGCCAGTGTACCAGGCTTGTATATTGTTACGCTGTATTTGGATATTATCACATTTTTAAAGGATGGAAGCGCTTCGTATAAAGGCAATCGATTTTGTACAAATTCAGCGACGACATGCATCCACGTATTAAGCATTGTTTTACTTCATACGGCAGACAGTACAGAGCATTTAAGAAAGGACAGCGTGAGCAAACTCGCTGCCTTTGGTTAAGGCAGGGTCGGCAATGGTAGCGGCCGTACAGTGGCTGGCGCTCTATCATTGCCTATCCTCGCGATCTGCGACGGCAGGTGGTCAGTAACAATGGCGAACGTGCAAGGATGAGCCACCTTACCCGTCGCAGAGGGAAATGCCTGCCTCAGACCCACTTTACACGAGCGACACTGCTGTCTCATTCTACTACTCGACGCAAGGGAGCTTAACTGCAGCGCCCCTGGCGTGTTATGTGTGTACTGAGTGTTGCCTGTCTGCCGTGCATTTTGGCGCCTAAAAGGTGAAAGTAAGGTTATTAAGGTCTATACTTTTTACGAAAAAAATCTAAATATACAAACAGAAAGTAAGAACAAGCAATGATAATAGATATTGGTTTCTCCTTTTATGCAAAAAAATGCTGCACGTAAGTATGCGTATTCAGCATGTATCACCATGTAAGTAAACAGTTTATGTCCATATTGATACTCTATTTACAGCAACGCTGCAACATTATTCTTCCGCCTTCCGAAGTACGAACTCTCCAGTTTGTTAAAATTTTGACAACGAGGAACACTGCCCATCAGTATCATTTGCGGCTCACACAGGTAACTATTTACACGCTCATTGTAAACAAGGTTCTTGAACCGACGAAAGAAATGCTACTATTAAGGATAAACTCGAGGCAACAGCAGTGTCATGTGAAGCTGAGAAAATTCAACTAACTCGTCATCACTGTTATAGCGTAAAGTATATTATTTCTATTAAAGAAAACACCGTGTTCCTGCGAGTGTGAGTTTTATTTACTGCTACAGCAAAGAATGTGAGAGGCTTCGGCGAGTAAGACATGTTTCTTCAACACGGTTGTTTTCTTATATGATACATGGAGGTAGCAGCGACGGAGAAAGTGTAAAACATGCGGTTTGAGATCCTGCTTTATCACAGACGTGAAAAACACAACCCGCTTCAGAGTCCATCATGATGACTGCATTTCAGTCTCCACACTCATTAAAAACTCTCTGAATACAAGTAATAAGATCTGGGACTATGCTGCGGTGATTGCCAGACGGGACGACGTTTTATTTTTGTGCACGGTTATTTCGAAGAACAACTAAGTTGTCTTTGTCTTAGTTTGCGAGTGATGGTCTTAGGAGCACGTTAATCGTCAAAACATTCTGCATAAAAATCGAAATGGTAATCATTCAGGATACCTAAAACACGTCTTCTTTAGTAATATGTACTGTATATAATAATCTTAAGCGAAATGTACACAACAGTAGGCGTTACAGTTGTCTAATAGGTCTATAACATGAACCTATCTGTAAAAGAATTGTCTCCTCGAAACACACTACTCAGCACATGCAACATAATTTAAGGCGAAATTTTGCTGACTATATCGTGTGTACTGTGAACACCAACAAAAAGAAAGCAGATAATAAAGACACAACAATAACCTAAGACTTGTGTATTGATTAAAATCATTTGACTGAGCCTTTTTCCATACAATTTAAGGGCACACTGGTGCCAAGCGATTATGAATGCAGAACCATATACGTACAGGTATTATGCTGTTATCGGACTGTCGTAATAATCTGATGTGCCTGTTATTAGCAACAGACACGTGAACTTCGCACAAGCCACACGTAGGAGATAAGTGAAAGATTTAAGTCAACGCGCATAACGTTCTCTTTTTTACGTACTGCAACTCTCTTTGGCTACAATTACATATTTATACAAACTTGAAAGTATTTGACGTGGTTTAGGATGGTGTCGCCAGTGGTGTGCGTACATAGCCTTTTATAAAAAAACACAATATTTCGAAACAAAGAACTGCGGCTTGATGAAAGAACCAGGCAGCTATTAAATTAGCGAATAGATCTTATTAATGTAAGCCATGCATCGCACTTCACTGTGGCAATGCAAATCATTGCTTTCAAATTAATACGTAAAACGGTCAATGTGACACCTACAAGCTCACTGACTGTACGCAGAGCCCGTTCTATAGTATCAGTAACACACATACGCGTCACACTTTTCAAACGGCTCGCATGATTTACTCTGGATTACATTTTCTGATATCCCTAACCACAAATACTCTCGCATCTAAAGGAGAATAGATTTGTTGAACTAACGCGTGACTTCCAGCAAAAGCTGTAAAATATTGCACGTTATAGAGTCTTGTTTATAGTTACGCACACAGTATGGCAAAGTGTTTACGTGCGTGACCTGGTTTGGTTTTAACGTGATTTCTCTGCATGACTTCAGATCTCCTCACTTGTTAGCCCACATAGATCTCACTTATTACTCCACGTGAGCTGTGGAGCATTTCCAGTTTTTTTTTTCCTTTTTTTCTTGCAAGTTTCATCCTAGGAAGGTAAAATAAATTGTTAGTTTACATCACGCACGCTTGGGGTATGTTATCTATCTAATGTAAGAGTATCGAAAGGTAGAAGTAACAGTAGCGATAAGTGCCAGCTTTCCGTTTTGGGAGCCAAATAGTGTCATTCCTCAAACATTCCCTATTCCCAGCCTTTACCGCGCTCTACCCTTGGCCCTTGCTATTACAATGTGTGTGTGTGTGTGTGTGTGTGTGTGTGTGTGTGTGTGTGTGTGAGAGAGAGAGAGAGAGAGAGAGAGAGAGAGAGAGAGAGAGAGATCTTATGGACTGTCCTGTAAGAAGCCTCTCATTTTGTCCAAATGAGGTCTATCAGCAACAAATCAACGTAAAGAATATGACGGACTAATTACTTTCAAGCAATGGTAAAAAAAATTACAAACAATAAATGTTACCTTAGCACGCCTACTCTCGGCACATAGTAGGTATTAGGTTGCAATTTTAACCTTTTTAGACAATGATCTTGGTTTTACAGAATTGGTCATGCGACTCGCTGACGTATTGCCTCTTGGCTTGCGTCTCGATGTGTTCGGCCGAGGTGTTTTTTAATGATTTTTCTGACGTTTCGGCAGCACGAGTGGCTGGCATTCTCATTCAGCATCCTAAGCTGGGGCAGACCTTAGTTTTATCTTAATGGCACCACAAAGTTACTAGTTGAGTTAACCATTTCACGTACGATATACAAAGTAGATGATAGCGTAAATACTATAGGGAAAGAAATCCAGCACCTACGACCTCTAACGCCGTGACAGGATGGGGCAACAAGTAACAACGTAGTTACGTCCCTTTAACGACACCATTGTTATCACCGCGAGACGGGTACACACAATAACAAATCATACGGACGCAGAAGCGCACATACCAAGAAATCGGATACAATAAATGGATGCAGAGTAGCACCTTCGGTACGTCAACATCAGAGATGCTATACACACGAACACTCTTGGATTACTGGCATTAACAAATTCCTCCCCTGTAAATCAATTACAGCGCTTCTGTCGGCCACAGGAGCAGGACTTGGCGGCGTCGCTTGCTCTCTCACCTTCACTGCGACTGCGGCGGGCTTCGCGTCGCCGCTTCCACATACCTCGCGACTGCTCGGCTGCTGGCTGGCCGCACACCCGCATCTCCTAATTGCACGTACTGTATCTAATCTCGCAGATAAGCCACATTTCTCGCGGGCAACAAGCGGCCTTCACATGTGTTTCTTCCGCCGTGGCGGTCTCGTGCGCATAAACAATCAATATCTAACCCAGGAAACAACGTTTAACAATCGGACCGGCAATAACTATGGGCAGACGTGCACGGGCTATCCGAAAACTAGCCCCCGTTTGCATATAGCAGGCGAAGTACTGTGGGAAACGGAACAGTTGTTATACTGCCTTTGCTATAGGTCTGTGTGTATACATATCTGCGATAGCGACAAACCAACACTGAATCTCGTTCGCCAACAGTAGCCGTTACGATTCCGCCAAATGTGGAATCCGTTCTATAATACGGTTTATAGTGGCAAAAATCTCAAAGATGTTGACCATTATTACAAAGTTTGTGCCGTATACAGACCAAATATGGTAAGTGACATATGAGTGGAAAGACGAATGTTGGCATCGGCGGTGGCAGCGGGGAAGACGCCGACGACGCCGGAAGCGCCTGTCACTCTTTAGCCATCACCGAAACAGTAAGCAAAATATACCGAAAATCTCGTGAAAACCAGTATTTCATGATAACCCAATTGTCTGAGAACTTTCTGCACATTTAAGGTGCGTTTCGCATGATATAGCAACTAAACAATTAAGTATAGGAGCGTTTCGCATGACACAGCAACTAAACAATTAAGGATACAATGAAGTTCTGTATTCGTTCGGTTGCAAAACTCTCAAGAGGCAGAATTTTACGCAGATGTGATACTCAAATAATTAGAGACAAGATCAATGCATAAATCTGAATGCTGATGATGTAGTGAAGTATTAAGTATAGCTTTAAATTTCTCAGATAAATGAGCTCCACTATTTTTATACCCAAACGGAGGTTACTTTCCACGAAGACCTCGAAATTTTAAGAGGCAAAACACTATTTTCCTCGTTATATCTGCTCCTACAGAGAAGTTTACCATCGAGACAAATTAGGAAGTATTCGATGACACGAAAGAATTGGCAATAATATTTAATGCAGATAGACCCACCATAATTTGTTACTAGCCCAATAGACGAAACTAGTAAACCCCACATCTTTAAAAAACGAACTACCGAGCATAAAACAGCTCAAATTTTTACTACAAATGAGTTGATGTGTTAAATATTTGATGTTAAGCACGTAAGTGAGAAACAGAAAAGATCTGAATTACGAAGTCGCTAATTGCTCTCATTATCAAACAATGAGTGAGTGTAATCTGGGTGACTTGCGCTGCGTTTCAAGTAAAAGCTAGTTCTTCATGCAACTCAATGTTAATGACGGCATATTTCCTCAACTGTGTGTCGTACAATGACGCAATTTTGAAGGTACATACAGTGGTATACGTCGACAGTATCTGCAGAATGTGCTATGAATAGAATTAGCAATAAATGAGTAATAAGACGTCATCCTGATGCTGCAATTTTACAGCATGAACAGGGAAAACGGAGGAAACGGTAGAATTTTCTCCTCATTAATTCGTACGGGATGTCAGTGAGGAAAGGTTTAGAAGAGCTTTGAAATGACGATTAAAATTTGTTGGAAGTCAGCAAATGACCCATTCTCAAATACTGGATCACTATGGTCGGGGTAATTTTCGCTGCCTCAAGACACATTTAGAGTTTCTAACAGTAACACCTGTCGCACTATGTTAAGTATTAAACATAAGTTAATACCGCTTAAAGAGTAGTCTATGACAACATTTAAGATTTTTAAATTTTCTCAATAATAATATGAAACAGTGGAAATCGAACTACTGTTGACCCTGTAAGCCATTTGATAGGCAATTTGCACATAGGATTGGGTATTATAGATGAAGTCCGAGATAGGATGTCAGCATCGTCAAGCAGACGTGCGAGAAAGAAATAGATAAAAACAACGCTTGGACCTGTAACTTTACACTTGCAATTCGTCGCAGGTCAAACGCCCAGCGACAATAAAACGTTGACCGGCACTTTTCTTCACGGCTACTGGTACTTAATTTTTTTCGCAGTCTTTTGTCGAGCACTAATTATAACTCGTTTAATCTTCTACTTAAAAAAAAGGTTAAATGGAACTTTTCCGTTGCACGTCTCTGGTGAATATAACAGCTGTAGTTTCCCCTTGCTTTCACCAGTCCGCAGCATTAACGTAACAACGACAGTTAGGCCAATGTTAACAAGGCCGAAACAGTCAATCATGTCGACTGTTACTACTGAAGACGTTGTTGTTCCTCTTCAGGAACCGTTGTTTCTCTGATCTCTCCACAAATAACCTCCGACGTGGCTGCACCTACGGTACGGCTATCTACTATATGTGATCAGAAGTATGCGGACACATGGCTGAAAATGACTTAAAAGTTCGTGGCGCCCTCCATAAGTAATGCTGAAATTCAATATGATGTTGGCCCACCCTTAGCCTTGATGACAGCTTCCACTCTCGCAGGCATACGTTCAATAAGGTGCGGGAAGGTTTCTTGAGAAATGGCAGCCCATTCTTCACGGAGTGTTGCACTGTGGAAAGGTACCGATATCGATCGGTGAGGCCTCACACGAAGTCGGCGTCCCAAAACATCCCAGAGGTGTTCTAAAGGATTCAGGTCAGGACTCTGTGCAGTGTGCAGGTCAGTCCGTTACAGGGATGTTACTGTCGTGTAACCACTCCGCCATAGGCCGTGCATTATCGTGTTGAAAGATGCTATCACCATCCCCGATTTGCTCTTCAACATTGCGAAGCAGGAAGATGCTTAAAACATCAATGTAGGCCTGTGCTGTGATAGTGCCACGCAAAACAACAACGGGTGCAAGCCCCCTCCATAGAAAACACTACCACACCATAACACCACCGCCTCCGAATTTTACTGTTGGCACTATACACGCTGGCAGATGACGTTCACCGAGCATTCGCCATATCCACACTCTGCCATAGGATCGCCACATTGTGTACCGTGATTCGTCACTCCACACAACGTTTTTCACCTGTTCAATCGTCCAATGTTTACGCTCCTTACACCAAGCGAGGCGTAATTTGGCATCTACCGGTGTGATGTGTGGCTTATGAGCAGCCGCTCGACCATGAAATCCGAGTTTTTTCACCTCCCGCCTAACTGTCATTGTACTTGCAGTGGATCCTGATGCAGTTAGGAATTCCTATGTGATGGTCTGGATAGATGTCTGCCTGTTACACATTACGATCCTCTTCAACTGTCGGCGGTCTCTGTCAGTCAACAGATGAGCTCGGCCTGTAGTCTTTTGTGCTGTACGTGTCCCTTCTCGTTTCCACTTCACTATCACATCGGAAACAGTGAACCTAGCGATGTTTAGGAGTGTGGAAATCTCGCGTAGAGACGTATGACACAAGTGACACCCTATCACCTGACCACGTTCGAAGTCCGTGAGTTCCGCGGAGCGCCCCATTCTGCTCTCTCACGATGCCTAATGACTACTGAGGTCGCTGATACGGAGTAGCTGGCAGTAGGTGGCAGCACAATGCACCTAATATGGAAAACGTATGTTTTGGGGGTGTCCGGATACTTTTTATCACATAGTGTATATCCTCCAGGTACGCAATCCGTACCGCGGCAAGGGCCGTGTTTTTTGGGCGCGGTGCTGGAAGAATTGGATTAGGAAACGAGAAATAACAGGTAGTAAATATGTTTTACTACTTAGGCAAGAAAATAACCGATGACAGTCGAAGTAAATATACTAAAAATGTGTGTTGGCAATAGTAAGAAAATTCTGAAAAAGAGAAATATTTTAACATTTAACTTAATGTGTCATGAAGTTTTGTATACAATGTAGTCTTGCACGTAAGTGAAACGTGGGCGATTAATAGTATGAATAGAGAGTCAACAGAAGTCTTTGGATTGTGGTGCTTCCGAAGAATGTTGAAGACTAGGTGATTATATCGGATAGCTAATGGGGAGGTATTGAATAGATTAGGGTAAAAGAAATTTATGGCATAACTTGACTAGAAGAAGGAATCGGCTCAAAGGACATATTAGGACGTAACAAGAGCATGAATAAATATGAAGTTTGCGCAGAGCTACTGGTGTTGTGGTATTCAGTCCGGCGACAGGGTTGTTGCAGTTCTCCGTGCTAGTCTATCGTATGCAAGCTTCTAGGTATCTGCGGTACCCGACATCGATTTTAACCTGCTTACTATATTCTTCGTGGCATCACTGATTCTACTTTTTTGAGGTAGATACTTTCGTTACACCTATTTATTTACACATTCTGTCTGTGCTTCCGTAAACGAGCTTAATCTAATTTTTAGCAACACTTCCCCTCGTCACACCCGTTATCACTAACGCCGTTGTTCTCCTCGAAACCAATAATTTTAATACGTTAGCAACAAGCCACGCTCCTTTCCGCGACGACAGTTTTCGCGATCACTTCTCTGTTTGTAGTACGACGTAACAATTTTAACTACTCTGAAATAGAAAAAATTTCAAACTTTTCTTGATCGCTAACATGACGTGGGGCGGGGAACAGAGGAAACACTCAACTTCATCACTCATTTCGAAACAAACAAATTACACAACACTACGTTCACTTTATAACGGGCAATGGCTGCTTCGCAACGAAACTGTTTTTCGTAAATGGAACGTTTTCGGTGTGTTTTGTTACGTACAGTTTGCCACTTTTTCTTTAGTCACAGAATTAGGACATTTCTGTACTCTGTGACAGTTTTCGTGTCAACCAGTCGATCTACAGTGCCATACAAATCCATCTGCAAAATTAATCGCATTGTTTGACCACACAGCAACAGAAATCTGTTTGCTTACTGCTGTAATACCAAACAAGTACAATGCATCAACTAACTTGCATAACGAAACACGTAATACCGATATGAAGAGTCCTGTACTCAACAATTCCATTGAGACCTCATCGAAATGTTGTAATTGTCACAATTCGTGTTATACGTCTGTAATTGGAAATCCCATCGGCTAGTGAGTCATTCTTTCAATATTACAAGATAGTACCTCTAAAAGGCTTCCTCTCAGAACAGGATGATATCACTGCTACAAATCTGCAGACGTACAGCAACGACGTGCGGAAGTGGTGCTAATCGTGCCAAGTCCAACCACTATGAAGAGAAATGTCATTCCTTATCACACTGGCCCATTTCTCCAGTGTAGCCTCACACAACGCATGCTGTATGAACTCAGTTACAAAAACCTTATACGTATTGTTTGGAATCTTTACATGAAACGTCTACGGATGATAAATCACGTCACAGGAAACTACTTATGTTTGAGACGCTGGCAATCAGCCGTTCCAAAAGTAGAATTTTGAGACGGCCTGGCAGTCCAGTCCGTTTATTTGAACGACGCACATACAACACGTCTGTCAGCAGTCTGCAACTTGTGTTATAGCGTTGTGTGTGTACCTATCTAACAAACAGCAAATTAACTGATGCTGAAGCACTTTCACCGTCTCTTCGTACAATCTGCTCCTCTGCTGGACGTGTAACAGTCTTCGCCACAAACCCAGTTCAGTTTATGTAAATTGTGAAAACACAGGACAACGAGGAAAAACTGGTTAAAAAAATTACCGATGTTCCCCAAGAAAAGACTACTACTAAATAGCGACCGTACGGCAGTGATTTGTAACCCCGAGCAATGAACAGATGGCAGCAGAACCACACAACGTTAGTTTAGTACGCAAAGCACAGGTGAGAATCAGACTGCCTCCGTCAGACTTCCGCGAAATTTCGACGTCGGCAAAACTAGCCAACCTTGGCATACTTCACATCTGCCTGCGCGGCCCACAATGCCGATGTGCGCAGACGCAGGCGGTAGTATGAGTGAAGCAAAACGTACCCGTCTTTCAAACGGCTCTTCTGTAGGTACCGAAAAAACAAGACATGCGCGCTCACAATTCGACTCTGCATTTGTTTCGTATCCTTTCTGCATTTCTCATTTCATGCGGTTACAATTGTTTGAATTAATACGTCCGTTAAAATTTGTGTCACAGCTTACGATTATTTCCGCAGTTACCTTCAATTTTTCGTGAGTAAATTTTGGCATTGTTGTTGTTGTTGTTGTGGTCTTCAGTCCTGAGACTGGTTTGATCCAGCTCTCCATGCTACTCTATCCTGTGCAAGCTTCTTCATCTCCCAGTATCTACTGCAACCTACATCCTTCTGAATCTGCTTAGTGTATTCATCTCTTGGTCTCCCTCTACGATTTTTACCCTCCACGCTGCCCTCCAATGCAAAATTTGTGATCCCTTGATGCCTCAAAACATGTCCTACCAACCGATCCCTTCTTCTAGTTAAGTTGTACCACAAACTTCTCTTCTCCCCAATCCTATTCAATACCTCCTCATTAGTTACGTGATCTACCCACCTTATCTTCAGCATTCTTCTGTAGCACCACATTTCGAAAGCTTCTATTCTCTTCTTGTCCAAACTATTTACCGTTCATGTTTCACTTCCATACATGGCTACACTCCATACAAATACTTTCAGAAACGACTTCCTGACACTTAAATCTATACTCGATGTTAACAAATTCCTCTTCTTGCGAAACGCTTTCCTTGCCATTGCCTGTCTACATTTTATATCCTCTCTACTTCGACTATCAAGGGTTATTTTACTCCCTAAATAGCAAAACTCCTTTACTACTTTAAGTGTCTCATTTCCTAATCTAATTCCCTCAGCATCAACCGACTTAATTTGACTACATTCCATTATCCTCGTTTTGCTTTTGTTGATGTTCATCTTATATCCTCCTTTCAAGACACTGTCCATTCCGTTCAACTGCTCTTCCAGGTCCTTTGCTGTCTCTGACAGAATTACAATGTCATCGGCGAACCTCAAGGTTTTTACTTCTTCTCCATGAATTTTAATACCTACTCCGAATTTTTCTTTTGTTTCCTTTACTGCTTGCTCAATATACAGATTGAATAACATCGGGGAGAGGCTACAACCCTGTCTTACTCCTTTCCCAACCAATGCTTCCCTTTCATGCCCCTCGACTCTTATAACTGCCATCTGGTTTCTGTACAAACTGTAAATAGCCTTCCGCTCCCTGTATTTTAATCCTGCCACCATCAGAATTTGAAAGAGAGTATTCCAGTTAACATTGTCAAAAGGTTTCTCTAAGTCTACAAATGCTAGAAACGTAGGTTTGCCTTTTCTTGATCTTTCTTCTAAGATAAGTCGTAAGGTCAGTATTGCCTCACGTGTTCCAACATTTCTACGGATTCCAAACTGATCTTCCCCGAGGTCGGCTTCTACCAGTTTTTCCATTCGTCTGTAAAGAATTCGCGTTAGTATTTTGCAGCTGTGACTTATTAAACTGATAGTTCGGTAATTTTCACATCTGTCAACACCTGCTTTCTTTGGGATTGGAATTATTATATTCTTCTTGAAGTCTGAGGGTATTTCGCCTGTCTCATACATCGTGCTCACCAGATGGTAGAGGTTTGTCAGGACTGGCTCTCCCGAGGCCATCAGTAGTTCAAATGGAATGTTGTCTACTCCCGGGGCCTTGTTTCGACTCGGGTCTTTCAGTGCTCTGTCAAACTCTTCACGCAGTATCTTATCTCCCATTTCGTCTTCATCTACATCCTCTTCCATTTCCATAATATTGTCCTCAAGTACATCGCCCTTGTATAAACCCTCTATATACTCCTTCCACCTTTCTGCCTTCCCTTCTTTGCTTAGAACTGGGTTGCCATCTGAGCTCTTGATATTCATACAAGTGGTTCTCTTCTCTCCAAATGTCTCTTTAATTTTCCTGTAGGCAGTATCTATCTTACCCCTAGTGAGACAAGCCTCTACATCCTTACATTTGTCCTCTAGCCATCCCTGCTTAGCCATTTTGCACTTCCTGTCGATATCATTTTTGAGACGTTTGTATTCCTTTTTGCCTGCTTCATTTACTGCATTTTTATATTTTCTCCTTTCATCCATTAAATTCAATATTTCTTCTGTTACCCAAGGATTTCTATTAGCCCTCGTCTTTTTACCTACTTGATCCTCTGCTGCCTTCACTACTTCATCCCTCAGAGCTACCCATTCTTCTTCTACTGTATTTCTTTCCCCCATTCCTGTCAATTGTTCCCTTATGCTCTTCCTGAAACTCTCTACAACCTCTGGTTCTTTCAGTTTATCCAGGTCCCATCTCCTTAAATTCCCACCTTTTCGCAGTTTCTTTAGTTTCAATCTGCAGTTCATAACCAATAGATTGTGGTCAGAATCCACATATGCCCCTGGAAATGTCTTACAATTTAAAACCTGGTTCCTAAATCTCTGTCTTACCATTATATAATCTATCTGATACCTTTTAGTATCTCCAGGATTCTTCCAGGTATACAACCTTCTTTTATAATTCTTGAACCAAGTGTTGGCTATGATTAAGTTATGCTCTGTGCAAAATTCTACAAGGCGGCTTCCTCTTTCATTCCTTCCCCCCAATCCATATTCACCTACTATGTTTCCTTCTCTCCCTTTTCCTACTGACGAATTCCAGTCAACCATGACCATTAAATTTTCGTCTCCCTTCACTACCTGAATAATTTCTTTTATCTCGTCATACATTTCATCTATTTCTTCATCATCTGCAGAGGTAGTTGGCATATAAACTTGTACTACTGTAGTAGGCATGGGCTTTGTGTCTATCTTGGCCACAACAATGCGTTCACTATGCTGTTTGTAGTAGCTAACCCGCACTCCCATTTTTTATTCATTATTAAACCTACTCCTGCATTACCCCTATTTGATTTTGTATTTATAACCCTGTGTTCACCTGGCCAAG
Organism: Schistocerca cancellata; assembly: GCF_023864275.1. NCBI lineage: Eukaryota > Metazoa > Arthropoda > Insecta > Orthoptera > Acrididae > Schistocerca > Schistocerca cancellata. Next base: position 595,506,115 of record NC_064627.1, on the reverse strand, counting down.
TCTTGTTCCTCCTGCCACCGAACTTCACTAATTCCCACTATATCTAGCTTTAATCTATCCATTTCCCTTTTTAAATTTTCTAACCTACCTGCCCCATTAAGGGATCTGACATTCCACGCTCCGATCCGTAGAATGCCAGTTTTCTTTCTCCTGATAACGACGTCCTCCTGAGTAGTCCCCGCCCGGAGATCCGAATGGGGGACTATTTTACCTCCGGAATATTTTACCCAAGAGGACGCCATCATCATTTAATCATACAGTAAAGCTGCATGCCCTCGGGAAAAATTACGGCCGTAGTTTCCCCTTGCTTTCAGCCGTTCGCAGTACCAGCACAGCAAGGCCGTTTTGGTTAATGTTACAAGGCCAGATCAGTCAATCATCCAGACTGTTGCCCCTGCAACTACTGAAAAGGCTGCTGCCCCTCTTCAGAACCACATGTTTGTCTGGCCTCTCAACAGATACCCCTCCGTTGTGGTTGCACCTACGGTACGGCCATCTGTATCGCTGAGGCACGCAAGCCTCCCCACCAACGGCAAGGTCCATGGTTCATGGGGGGGGGGGGGCATTTTGGCATTATGTGCAAATATTTGAATTGTTTATACGTCGATTGCGAGGTATAAACAAGTTAGAAGTGACCACATGGTCACTGTGGAGTCCTCACGATGTACAGTGTAAATTTCACATCCATAACTTCTCAATAGCAGCTCTCCCATATAAATAGGTCGTTGAAACGAGCTAGAAAGAAGCTGGAGCGCTAGTCCTTTAGCTACCTAACACTGAAAATTTTCTTGTACATGGGAAACTAATAGGTGGCTCCGAAAGCCCATTTTTCTGTTGTGTGAAACTCGTCTCCCTGTCTTCTCTTCCTGCTTTCCATTTACACCAAATAATTTATGGAGTTCTCATAGTCTTCTTAGTTACTTAACTCTAACCTTCTCCAAAAGCTTTGTCTCAAAATACATGAATCTGTGTTGGCATAATAGATAGCGCTCTCTCACGAACGGAATCATCATTTGTGAACAGAACGGTTTACAAGACAACTTGCTGCGTAAACTTTTTCTTCGTGCTGTGTACCTCCTGTTTACGATATAAAGCACATATATTCTTACAACGGCCATCTAAGAGGCGAGGCAGTGATACTGTAACGTTCTGTTTGAAAGCATTTACATCGTGCGCGACGTGTAAGACCGCTTTGTTGTAGCCTTCTCTTTGTCCCCTTGTTTTACGTACAATCCGTTAATGTATGGCATACCAAAAGGTCACATGTAGCGATGACTGCATCTGCGCTATGCAGTGTGGGCGAGATGCCCGGCGGATGACGTAGGTAACTGAATCAGATGGGCGCAGAGTTCTTACCGAACGCCAGCTGTCGCACTTTTAAGTTACAAACTGTACTTTTTTTTATACGCATTGAGTTAAATTACAGATGGTAAATGTTTCATATTTAACAACATCTTTCTTCGCAGCAAAAGGATGTTAATTAGAACACAAGGTAAATAGACTGCAACAGGGACTGAAAATATTTACAAAGAAACGTGTTAAGAACGGAAACAAGTCATTGGCAGTTTAAATAAAACTTTCTATGTCCACTGGCATTATTAATCACTGTCAAATCCGAAACAGAGGAAATCAACAAACTAAAGTTACGTACTATAGCCAACGCAACGTACAACTCCGTGACTTGGAACATGTTTATAAGCTGATTCTAAACTGAATTCTTCATTTATGTCTTTTTTTGCTTTATTGTGTACGCACTGTTTCGATGATGTTGAAAGAGATGCGACATTTAAGAAACAATGGAAAAGCAACAGGCTACTGCATACTGAAGAAATTCCAACCTGGGATTTACCGGTAACTTACTGTATAACGTGACACAATGATGAAACCATAGGTCTCTTAGTCCAGAGGACCATCCATCCATATCCCCACAAGTCTTTCCTGGTAAAAGTGTTCCATAATTTCCCCAAATCACTTCACGTGAAGCTTGGTTGGTGCCTGCAAACGAAGCAATAGCCCATTTCGTTTCCCAATACGTCCGATTCAGATGCTACTATGTCTAACAATCAAACTCTAACCTTCGATCTTTCCTTTGTCTCCAGTTACGTAAGAAATAATTTATTACAGTGCTATATCGTTCGTTGTAAACAAATTCATCATATTTTAAATATATCATAATGTTCACAAAATTATTATGTCTCTTAATTCCATCATTGTCTTCAATAATCACTGGCGCACTACTTCACTCGTTTAGTTCCCCAGTGTTGTACAGCTATAGAAAATAACGAACTTAACGAGTATCAGTTTACCGATGCTGCAGGTGTCAAGAAAAGCACAATGTTGTCGAATTGTACTAGACTATGCCGTGACTTCTTATAATTTCTATAAGTTACCGGCAAATACGGTACGCCGGAATGTTACTACTTCTTGAGTAAACGAATATTCTTGTGCGCTGCTAAAACAGTGCCGTGCGTTTCAGGACACTTGTAAGCATCCTTCATACTTCCCAATCCCTTCGAGTCCAGAGCTCGCAGAAATATGTTTGGGTGATGTGACGTAAGAGGGGAGGGACAGTGAATAGGCGGACAGCTGAGCAGGAAGCAGAAGTGAGGGTGGGCGTTTGGGACAATACAATGCGTATAGCTTGCGTTTCGATTTTTTTACAATTTATGTGAAGAGCGATAGCTATGAAAATCAGCATGAACAGTCAACTCTTTGTCTTTTTGTTAACTCCGCCTCACACCTGCGTGCTACTTACGACGCAGAGCGGCAGAAATACCAGACAGCTAGTAACACTGGATCTCCTACTCGTGTGAGTGACGCGGCGCAGAAACCTACCTACTGGTACACTAGACTCTCGCTAACCCAGCCACTCCTGGCACATATGGGTGCCGGATTAGCGGAAGTGTCGGATTGTTGAGTGTCTGAAATTTATTTTATTCATTTATTTTGTTTTTATTTATTTTGAAAACATAGGGGATATAGTGTACTGTACTTTATTAAATAGAAGGATACAATTTTAAAACATAGAGGATATACCTTATTAAATCCAAAAATACATTAATTTTAAAAGAAAACTTAGTCCTTGGGTGTATACTGTACATAATTATACAGTCGTATCACTCACTAAGAAACATGTCCCTCATTTTTAACTGTCGCAATGATGATACGCGACGGTGGCACGTTTTCTCATGCAACCGCTTTACAAGCATTACACAGGTACTGCATCTATCTGGTAGCTGCATAATGCACTCCAGGAAAATCTCGGCAGCTTCAGCAGCAGCAGTGTGAGAAATCTTCATGCTCTCTCCTCCTGTGTCCTCTTCTTCATCACTTTCATCATTACTTTCTTGCACGCTTTTGTTTATTTCTTCATTTGTTAAAGTTTGGTCCGTATCACAGTTTTCCTCATTAAGCTACTTGTATGTTAACCGGGGGCCTCGAAACGACGGAGAGGCTCCGTCCCCGCCGCAGCCGCAGTGGTCCACACCCCACGACGACTACCCCAGTCCACTTCACCCCTCCGCCGCCACGCACCGAACCACTCTTTCAGGGTTACTGTGCGGTTCGGCCCCCGGTGGACCCCTCCCCAGGGAACGTCTCACACCAGACGAGTGTAACCCGTATGTTTGCGTGATAAAGAAATGGTGGTGTGGGTACGTGGAGAACTTGTTTGCGCAGCAATCGCCGACATAGCGTAGCTGATGCGGAATAAGGGGAACCAGCCCGCATTCACCGAGGCAGAAGGAAAACGGCCTAAAAACCATCCACAGACTGGCCGGCTCACCGGACCTCGACACAAGTCCGCCGGGGGGATTCTTTCCGGGGACCAGGCGTTCCTTCCCACTCCAGAAAGCCGTGCGTTAGACCGCACGGCTAACCGGGCGGGCCATTCAGCTACTTAGTAACAGCTTCATCATCAATTTCTTCCCCTCCTGGAAGGTTGTGGAACATGTCAGTGTACAAAGCAATTGATAATTCCAAAATGACTGGCTCATCGGTGTCACTCACTATTGGATCCAACTGGGCATCAACGGATGGCCACAATTTTCTCCAGCTCTTCATTATTGTAGCGCTCTCCATTTTATCCCATGCTTCGGCTGCTTGGAAAACAACATCACGTATGTCAATTGCTTTCCACGCCTTCAGCATAGTCTCGATAGAAACGTTTTCACTTCCGTTCAGCAAGAAGACGAAAAGTGAATGTCTAAATAACGTTTAATTGGTTCTAAAAATTCCCTGGTCCATCGGCCTTTAGAAAAACATCTGAAGGATGACTGGGAGCATTGTTAATTGTAAGGATAGCTTTCAGTGGAAGCTTTTTCTTCTTTAGCACTTTTCTCACTGCTGCTACCAACGTTTCATGGAACCACCGAGAGAATATTTGTCTGTCCACCAACACTTTCTTCTGAGTGGAATACTGCACTCGTAGAGTATTTATGTCAATGTGTTGAAAACAACGTGGATGTTGGGATTTTCCAATCATCATAAGCGGTAGTTTATGACTCCCATTTGCATTACAACACACCATTAACGTTACGCGTTGTTTCTGTTGCTTGTAACCACGAGCTTCCTTCTCGTTCTTGGCAGCTAAAGTTTTTGAAGGAAGCATCTTGTAAAAGAGTCCTGTTTCATCAGATCAGCATACAAGGCATCAGCAGTTAAATCTTCTTCCTCTATTATCTTCCGTATCTTGCTTACAAACTCATCAGCATCCTTATCGGTAGCTGAGCGACTTTCCCCGGTGACTGTCAGCTGCAGAATGCCATGTCGTTTTTTCCAGTTTGATAGCCAGCCTTTGCTCGCTGCAAACAAGTTACTACCACAAAGTTGTTTGTGAAATGCACGGGTCACTGACTGGAATTCCTTTACTGCATTGTTGTATGAACCATCTATAAACAGCTGCGACCAGTTCTTCATTCTCACTCTTTCGCATAACCTTCCGTTTTCCCAACTCACTATCCATTTGTGTTGAGTACTGTTCAATAACATCTTCTTTCGTCTTGGTGTCATAAATAGTTGCTCGTCCAACATTGAACTCAGCAGCAACGACTTTCTGCGAAGAACCTCGATTTAACCTACCTAAAATTTCGAGTTTCTGCTTGAGGTTTAGCGTAACGTGTTTCCTTTATGAAAACAGGATTACGAACTGTAAAGAAAGCTGCAATTTCAAATACAGTATATAAAGCAGTGTTTAACTAAGCATTGTTGCGCACGATAATTCATAGTGAACGTGTTTTTGGACGTGCGCCGGATTACTGAGAGTCTGGACTACTGAGGGCCGGATTAGCGAGAGTCTAGCGTAATTCCGTTGGGCACCGACTGGGTCGTTTACAGAGTGTTACAAGCCTCACCACTTACTGTTTTTTCTCTTTATTACAATCATCTAAGAGACCTTAGGTTGGTTTGCAGGAGTACGACAGTCCCTTCCTCTGACTGCCTTCCTCTTCATTTCCGCGTATGTAGTGCATCATAGATCACTCATAATCTGCTGCTTGTATGACAGACATCCTTGGTCGTACCCGGCGATTCCTTCCCTCACTAGCTCCTTCCGCTATTGTTCCAATGGCGTTATGTTCCAATGACGTTATTGTGTCTTAAGATATGTTCTACGAGTTTGTCTTTTCTTGTTTGGATGTGCCTCCGCAGATATTTCGTTCCTGTACTCTCCTCCGCACCTTTTCATTGGTAATTCTATCTCTCCAGCTGATTATCATCATCCTCCTGTACCACCAAATCTCGAGGGCTTCTAGCCGTCTTCTCTCTTGTTTTCCTACTGTCCAAGTTTCACGCTCGTGAAAGGCCAAATACCAAACAGTGCTTTCATAATCCGTTTCCGTATTTCCAGACTGGTGTTCTTGCTGGTGAATAGCTTCTTTTTTAAATTAACTGCAATTTTGGCCTGTTGTGTTCTGCTCACAATTTCTTTCCGGCTTCTAGCATCCCTTGTAATCGTGCTACCCAAAAGGTAATTTCCTCCATCATTTCTAGCTCCTCTCTTCCATTTCCTATTCTTAAAGGTTCATATTCTTTTTCAGCACTTCTTATAGAAGCTGTGTATCAATCGTATGGCTTTGTATTTTAGACCAGTTTTCTTCAGTACTCTTGAACATCTCTTGCCAGATAAGACTATCAAATTACCTCTTGGTTGGGATAAAAGCACATGCCGCAAGTTGTGCCGAAATCTACGTTTCTGGCTGTCACTGAAGGGGGCCGAAATCCACGTTTCTAGTCGCCACTGAAGGCGAAGACATAGAAAATCCCTTAGTCACCGGACGTCAGCTCAGATACTGTTTGGATGTTTATTGCGTCATTTAAACTAAGTCCTGACCTTAGTCATTGTAAAAAGCACAGACAGAGGAATGTGTGCGGAAAATATTGTTTTTCTTACAGAACCGCATAAGTAACACAGTTGAAAGAAAAACATAGAGTGTTTTTACTAAACTGCCAACGAAAGTTCGTTGTAGAAAATAAAGTACGTTCTGAATGATACCCACTTTCCGTCATCCTTTTTCATCCTCATAAGCAACCTCATCTCAAACGTCAATCGTTTCTCAGCAATAACTTCAAAAGATCCCCCCCGCCAATTCGATAGTGTCACCAAGAACACGTTCTGTCGTAAACGCTTGCGGCATTGAAAGACCTCTCATTCGCCAGTCTCGCTATTCAGCGGTAGGAAAGTTGAAGTTCAACGTCCTGCTTAATTCGAGGTCATCGGTGACAGAGCACTGCTGTTACTGAACTAGGACAGTGGTCTATTATCTTAAACAATGCGCCATCCCACTATAATTCAGTGATGAGTGAACATCACATTGTCTTAAATCTACGAATAGCGTTGTGTCGTTCTCCTTCCGCTACAGTTAAAAAGAATCCCCAGATATTGCCTAAACAATTCTTGGCACAGAGGTTTGTTGTTATCTTCCTTCGACTAATGTTCGTTGTTTCTTACATAAAAGTGGACTGATAATGGAATTACGAAAGCGAATTCAAAACGTTGCATTTTGTTTACATGAGAAGGAAATTACAGGGATGGCTAAGCTCACCTCCTACTTGTCTTATATTGCCTCTGTTTCGGAATACAATGAGGTATTTTGAGTTCTAAGGGTGGACACTGGCATACATAGAAACTGGTAATTATGGAATCTACATGTCTGCATTTCCGCACTAGTCCAACACGCATGATTAAAGTGCTATCCATGATATCGAAATGTGAAAATCTACCGCCTGGCACTTCGGCGTAATAGAAGAGACATTTGCACCATGACTCTTGACATTTATTACACTTCTCAGAATTTGAAACATGTCCGTGGACTGCAGTACCTATCGTGTCTTTAGAGATCAACCCCGGTGGTAAAATTCTATTATTATGGGAAAGTAGCGCGATTCAAATTCTATTAGGGTTATCGTGATCCTCAAAACAAATTTGAACGAATGCCGCGGTGAAGTGCCAGAGCCAAATTTTTCCCCATGTTGTCGCAAAAAGGGAATGCAGCGTTTCGAACGGTGATGTTGAGAGGGCACTGAATGTGTACTTACCTTACTTTGTACAGTAAGGGCGAGATTTACTGTATAAATAAAATTCCGGTAGGTACTGTTTAATCATGTAGCGATAGTGTAGACTCATGAAGGATATTTGGAAGTTTCCAGAATGAGATTTTCACTCTGCAGCGGATTGTGCGCTGATATGAAACGTCCTGGCAGATTAAAACTGTGTGCCCGACCGAGACTCGAACTCGGGACCTTTGCCTTTCGCGGGCAAGTGCTCTACCATCTGAGCTACCGAAGCACGACTCACGCCCGGTCCTTACAGCTTTACTTCTGCCAGTATCTCGTCTCCTAACTTGCCATGTCTCCGCAGTATCCTTTCTTTCAGGAGTGCTAGTTCTGCAAGGTTCGCAGGAGAGCTTCTGTAAAGTTTGGAAGGTAGGAGACGAGATACTGGCAGAAGTAAAGCTGTGAGGACCGGGCGTGAGTCGTGCTTCGGTAGCTCAGATGGTAGAGCACTTGCCCGCGAAAGGCAAAAGCCCCGAGTTCGAGTCTCGGTCGGGCACACAGTTTTAATCTGCCAGGAAGTTTCATATTTGGAAGTGTAAGAATGCAGGCATTCTTGGCGAATTTCACTGACGCAGTCTTCTTGTGTTAATACTCTCCTCCTGAAGCCCAGTTTGCTCCGTGCCATCTTTGGATTAACTGCCTCAAAATCACAAGCAAGAAAGTTTTCGAAATGTTGCTTCACAACGACAGAGTTACTGGCACTAGGTGAAAATTTTAGAACATATAAAAACCCGGTTTGGCTCAAAAATTAGTCACTAAACTCGAACAATACAGGCTTTTTTCTGATGTAGAAGTTTTCGTGTGAATGGATGCGTTATGATTTTTAAAAGTTTCTCCGGTATCCCGCGGGATGACGTGCTCCAACTGACGGGATATTTCGTTCGGCGAGTTGTGTTTCCACTTTCAGGGTATCCTGATGAATTAATAAAAAAGGTGCTCAGCGGAAGAAGTCAGTCAGTGATCGCTACCCGGCTAAATACCAGTGAACGTTTTAATACATAGAATTCCATTTACAGGATTGGTCGTAACGTAAACAACGGGCCATTTCGCTGCGCATGGAGCGTTAAGGAACTGTACCAGTGGGTGAGTACTTCCCGGACATGAGCGCGTTAGTAAGACGAGGACACGGTGGACGTTCTGGAGAGCGCATGAGCGCACAAGCTGAAATAGAACGGAGTAGCGTGGCGCGGCGGGCCGGCATCTGGTTTACCTTGCTTCCGTCTCGCCGGTCGCGACAGATTGGCTCCTTGTGCGGCCGGCGCCGGGCGGCAAAAACGAGAAGCCAGAGCTTCTCCTCCGGACTGCTCGGACACACACGCACGCACAAACACACACTGGCACAAGTTGGCTCTTCAAGAGCACATAGCACAGCACAGAACTTGCGTCGCAGTGACTACAGTGGGAACTAACTGCGTGCACTGAACGGGCGCGGCGGCGTCAGTCTAGGACATGACGGCAGGTAGGAGCCTGCCGGACGGGTTAGCCGGAGTTATTTGCCCGCAGGGCCGGCAGCCAGCTGGCCGGGCGCGCGGCGGCGGCGTGGGATCAGAGAAAAGGACGCGGCAGCTGGCCTCGGAGAGGCGATCGATAGCGGCGCTGCCGCTGGCGTCCTCGCGTGACACGGCACGGAGGAGCACTGCACGGCACGGCAGAAGGCGCGGAGCGTCGGCGGGTTCGCGGCGCGGCGGGCCGGCGGCGACTGGCGACTGGCAACGCAGCCGCGCGCTGGGCGCCTGTGGCGGCGGCGGGTGCGCGCGTGCCACGCTGCCAACCTCGCGGCCTCGACCGCCGTGCGTGCGGCTCCGCCACAAAGGGCCGCGCCCTCTCCCGGGAACGCAGCTGCCCCGCTCACGCCGCGCCGCGCCGCTGTTCAATACAAATCGCCTGTCCTAACAGCGCACGCACTTGCCACCAAAGCTGACAAGTGCACCAGCGAAACAAAAGAAAAAAAAAAGATAACACCAAGCTAACTTTTCCCTAACACGGCTATTATTCTTTAAATGAAGACTTTCTTGGTTAGGCCTAACTGTCGCTGTTAGCTGACTTTCATTAATTACGTGTGAGGTTTGCTTTAATATTTGCACCCTCCCCCTCTCGGTGAGATGTAGTCCGAACCCCTCCCACAGGTGAGATTCACCCCACAGTTCGGCAAAAATACGAAAAAATGAAATTTCGTAAATTTGCTTTAAACACTGATTAAAATACTTCAATAAAACCATATTTTATTTATAAAGTGTATTAAAAGGTGTTTTCAACACGCGATTAAAAATTCTTTATTCTAAATACGCCAACCCTGAATAGTATTCGGACTGACAGAATACAGGCAGACGCGCAAGAAGGCTCCGCAGTATTAGCATTAATCGTTTTGACAGACACTTAAAAACTGCCATTTTCTTGTATATTACACAGGGTGATTAAAAAATAACTGTACACACTTCTTGGGTTTAATGTGTGTATCAAAATAAGACTAAAACATCAAACAAAGTTTTTTTCTGAAATCGCTTTATTTCAGAGTTAGTAAAGTAGGGATCACAAGTGCAGCAGAAAAAAAGAACACAAAATTAATTCTTCTCTGAAAGCAAAGAACCGAAAGGACTTTAAATTCAACTCAACTACGTACTGCACATCTACCCCAGAATATGATCAAAATTATGTCTGCATAGACGAATATAGTGACATGCTCTTCATGTAAATGTAACATGCTCTCTGAATGTTGTAGCCTCCGTTCACTTCATTCTGCACAGCTGTTTCCAATTCGCGGCTGTAGTTGTGCAACATTCTCAGTTGCAACACCATACACGAGATGCATTAGACGGCCACAAAGGTGGAAGTCCAGAGCGTTCAGACCCATAGATCTGGTGGGCCAACCAACCAGTCCTGCACGACATAACCACTTAACGGGATAAGCAACGTTGACATACTTTCTTGCCTCCCGACTGAAATGTGCAGTGGCACCTCAATGCATAAAACGTCAGCTGATTAGTACAGCGAAAGGGACATCAAGAAGCAGACCACCCAATTCACGCTCCAAAAACTGTCGATACACAATGCCAGTCGGGCGCTTTGAAATAACACGCGGTCGGAGTGACTCACTGTCCACGATACCATACCAAATGTTCACTGCCAAACGGTGTTGATATCCTTGTACTATAATCATCCGATGATTCTCATACGGGCATGTTATGAGCGTTCACGATACCCGAAAGCGTAAAGATGATCTTGTCAGTAAACTGTACCCGTCGGCTGAACAATGGATCAGTAGCATAGCGCTCGAGCCACCACTGTCAGAAATTCTGTCGTCTAGGGTATTCTCCAGGTGTCAGCACCTATAAGTTCAGCGAGTGAAATGGATATAATTGCTGTATCCGAAGGAGGGGCCATACAGCTGAAGAACCCTTACCGTGGTGATTATCTGGCGGGTACTTACGGTCGCATCTTCATCTACCATTTCAAGTTTGTTCTCAACACCCATCCGTCCTATTTAGGCAGACCTAACCGTGGCGTACCACGAACGTCATATTCCCTTATACGCCTGTCCACAGCTGTCGAAGTCCGACGGTTTGGTACTCTTCTGTTTGGAAACATTTCCATATACCGTCGTCTCGTTGCTCGTGCATTGCCTTCTGGTGCGCCTTAAAGCAGGTGCATATCCGCATATTCACCGTTTGAGTACGAAGTCCTACCGTACACAACGACTGCAGTCTATGAACTACCAACAGAATGATGTACACAGTACGTCTGGTGCCACTATACAGGATGATTCAAAAAGAATACCACAACTTTAAAAATGTGTATTTAATGAAATAAACATAATATAACCTTCTGTTATACATCATTACAAAGAGTATTTAAAAAGGTTTTTTTCACTCAAAAACAAGTTCAGAGATGTTCAATATGGCCCCCTCCAGACACTCGAGCAATATCAACCCGATACTCCAACTCGTTCCACACTCTCTGTAGCATATCAGGCGTAACTCTTTGGATAGCTGCTGTTATTTCTCGTTTCAAATCATCAATGGTGGCTGGGAGAGGTGGCCGAAACACCATATCCTAAACATACCCCCATCAGAAAAAATCGCAGGGGGTAAGATCAGGGCTTCTTGGAGGCCAGTGATGAAGTGTTCTGTCACGGGCTGCCTGGCGGCCGATCCATCGCCTCGGGTAGTTGACGTTCAGGTTTCATAACTAACCTTTTTCGTAGGACTCTCCATACAGTTGATTGTGAAATTTGCAGCTCTCTGCTAGCTCTGCGAGTCGATTTTCCTGGGCTGCGAACAAATGCTTGCTGGATGCGTGCTACATTTTCATCACTCGTTCTCGGCCGTCCAGAACTTTTCCCTTTGCACAAACACCCATTCTCTGTAAACTGTTTATACCAACGTTTAATACACCACCTATCAGGAGGTTTAACACCATACTTCGTTCGAAATGCACGCTGAACAACTGTCGTCGATTCACTTCTGCCGTACTCAATAACACAAAAAGCTTTCTGTTGAGCGGTCGCCATCTTAGCATCAACTGACGCTGACGCCTAGTCAACAGCGCCTCAAGCGAACAAATGTACAACTAAATGAAACTTTATAGCTCCCTTAATTCGCCGACAGATAGTGCTTAGCTCTGCCTTTTGTCGTTGCAGAGTTTTAAATTCCTAAAGTTGTGGTATTCTTTTTGAATCACCCTGTACTACAACAGCGCCATAGACGCCACACGGATGTAAAGTAAACAAAGTCATTTCGTGACAGAATCAACCGAGCACTGGAGAGGGGTGTACAGTCCAACATTAGTCGATACGGAGACGAATACGACGCGCCAAAAGCCTGTACTGGCCCACCTACCACAAACAAAATTATGCAACACAGCTCGGAAATAAAGCAATTTCCGGTAAAACTGTATTTAACGTTTTTTTCTTATTCTGATGCACACATTACGCCCACTAAGTGGCTACAGTTACTTTTGAATCGCCTTGTTTACGTTAAATGTAACTAAGCCTTTACTTACTTTGCACATGACAGGCAACATTATTTGTACCTTCATTTGAACCTATGATTACGAATCTTTTCAGTCTCTTGATTAACAGGATTACTAAGAGAATTCCTTTCGGTGAACTTCGGCGGAGCTTCATTCCACAAACGTGCACCTCTTGCTCGTACGTGTATTCAGACTCGTCGGCATGCCGCTTAACACAATCGTGAAAATTTTGAGACAAATATACACTCCTGGAAATTGAAATAAGAACACCGTGAATTCATTGTCCCAGGAAGGGGAAACTTTATTGACACATTCCTGGGGTCAGATACATCACATGATCACACTGACAGAACCACAGGCACATAGACACAGGCAACAGAGCATGCACAATGTCGGCACTAGTACAGTGTATATCCACCTTTCGCAGCAATGCAGGCTGCTATTCTCCCATGGAGACGATCGTAGAGATGCTGGATGTAGTCCTGTGGAACGGCTTGCCATGCCATTTCCACCTGGCGCCTCAGTTGAACCAGCGTTCGTGCTGGACGTGCAGACCGCGTGAGACGACGCTTCATCCAGTCCCAAACATGCTCAATGGGGGACAGATCCGGAGATCTTGCTGGCCAGGGTAGTTGACTTACACCTTCTAGAGCACGTTGGGTGGCACGGGATACATGCGGACGTGCATTGTCCTGTTGGAACAGCAAGTTCCCTTGCCGGTCTAGGAATGGTAGAACGATGGGTTCCATGACGGTTTGGATGTACCGTGCACTATTCAGTGTCCCCTCGACGATCACCAGTGGTGTACGGCCAGTGTAGGAGATCGCTCCCCACACCATGATGCCGGGTGTTGGCCCTGTGTGCCTCGGTCGTATGCAGTCCTGATTGTGGCGCTCACCTGCACGGCGCCAAACACGCATACGACCATCATTGGCACCAAGGCAGAAGCGACTCTCATCGCTGAAGACGACACGTCTCCATTCGTCCCTCCATTCACGCCTGTCGCGACACCACTGGAGGCGGGCTGCACGATGTTGGGGCGTGAGCGGAAGACGGCCTAACGGTGTGCGGGACCGTAGCCCAGCTTCATGGAGACGGTTGCGAATGGTCCTCGCCGATACCCCAGGAGCAACAGTGTCCATAATTTGCTGGGAAGTGGCGGTGCGGTCCCCTACGGCACTGCGTAGGATCCTACGGTCTTGGCGTGCATCCGTGCGTCGCTGCGGTCCGGTCCCAGGTCGACGGGCACGTGCACCTTCCGCCGACCACTGGCGACAACATCGATGTACTGTGGAGACCTCACGCCCCACGTGTTGAGCAATTCGGCGGTACGTCCACCCGGCCTCCCGCATGCCCACTATACGCCCTCGCTCAAAGTCCGTCAACTGCACATACGGTTCACGTCCACGCTGTCGCGGCATGCTACCAGTGTTAAAGACTGCGATGGAGCTCCGTATGCCACGGCAAACTGGCTGACACTGACGGCGGCGGTGCACAAATGCTGCGCAGCTAGCGCCATTCGACGGCCAACACCGCGGTTCCTGGGGTGTCCGCTGTGCCGTGCGTGTGATAATTGCTTGTACAGCCCTCTCGCAGTGTCCGGAGCAAGTATGGTGGGTCTGACACACCGGTGTCAATGTGTTCTTTTTTCCATTTCCAGGAGTGTATGTTGAATACAATAACACGAGCTTTATATGCGTTGAAGAATACCAGGACTCGAACTTATACTTTGCAAAAACCTTCGGCGCGGTGACTGACGGGAGAAGCCGTTCTGAATGGTCTGGGTCGGGCTGACAGATTTTTCGGCCCAGTCAACACTATTTAGCCAACGACAATATGTTCTACATCTACATATATACTTCGCTAGCCACCAAGCGGTGTGTGGCGGAGGACACAATTTCGCGCCAAAGTCATATCTCCCCCCTCTGTTCCATTCGCGGATCGCACGAGGGAAAAACGACTGTCTGAATGCCTTAGTACGATCTCTAATATCCTTTATCTTTGAATGGTGATCATTGCGCGATTTGAAAGTTGGTGGTAATAATATATGCTCTACATCCTCGGCGAAGATCGGATTCCGGAATTTAGTGAGCAGCCCCTTCCGTTTAGCGCGTCGTCTATCTGCAAGTGTATCCCATTTCAAACTTTCTATGAGATTTGTAACGCTCTCGTGATGGCTAAATGTACCAGTCACGAATCTTGCCGCTCTTCTTTGGACCTGTTCAATCTCTTGAATGAGACCCAACTGGTAAGGGTCTCATACAGACGAACAATACTCTAAGACTGGACGAATTAACGTATTGTAAGCGTCTATCGAAAACAAAGCCTGATATATCACAGTGTGCTGGAGATCACAGAAATGTTGTATGGATTTGAATTCGAAACGGTATAAATTTTAAATTTCTTGGCATATTAAAACAAGAATTTTAACTCTGCAGCGGAGTGTACGCTAATATGTGACTTCCTGGAGGAAGCAAAGTTATGAGAACGTATCGTTAGTCGCACTCAGATAGCTCAGATGGTAAAGTACTTGCCTGCGAAATGCCCATCTGGCACACACTTTTAATCAGCAGCAAGTTTCATACTAGCGCGTGAAAATTCATTATGGTTTAAATTTATTGATCTATTCAACGAAGATACTCTTCGCACGCATTATTGAAGTCTAAGGTTCGTAGTGACCGGAAAAAAGTAAATATCGGTACGAAATCATGCAGCTTCTATCGAAACAACTACTCTCATAGCTAGATGTTTACAGGACAGCTACCATGGCAACAATCAGTTACAGAATGAGCTTGGTCACGTCTTTCGTTCTGTCCACGGTTGTCATTTCGAGCAGCGAACTCGTAAACCACGTTGCCACAGCTTTGCAGACGAAGCTAGCGGCTAATAACGTAACAACTGTGATACGGTCTCGTTGCCTGCATTGTTTCTCTGTGCGGCGGGTTTATTTTAAGCGACAGGATGACCTAAACTGGTTGTGATCTGAGCAGAAAGGTGATAAGATCATTGCTACCCCAATAAGCAAATCCATTACTGAACGTTTACGTGCAGTGTGTGAGCACATCCAGAACGGAAACAAAGTTTAATCTCATCGGCATGTAGTATTCACCTGTCCTTACGTTATAAATAGTACAAACAATTTAGAAGAAATGTCTGTGGGCTGCCACTTCTGTCAGTCTACGTCGTTGATTGGCTTATATTTCTGTTTGTGTATATCATTTATTAACAAGTGAAAAACTTAGCACAAAATTAATCTAGCGTGAAAGGCTTAAGCTTATTGGATATATATGGCGCGTATTGCTCCTCATTTCAACATTATTTTCCTTCTACAACCAACGAGACGTTTATTCAGCCATTGTGTAATACTTCACCCTTGAATCATGTCATCCACTACGAACGATAATTAGGAGGGCTTTCTAGGAATCTGCTGCTGAAAATGTTAGATGTTTTTACACTTTAAAACTGGTATCATGGACAGCTACTGCCTTTTACGAAGAAACCTAAACTAAAGGCCACCACTGCTATGACGACTTTTGGTATTAAATGCGTCCTTACGTCATGACGTGTTTTTCGTTTCCAGAACTAAACACTACACCGCTATGTCTGAAACATGTGTTCTACGATGTCTATGACAGCGAAGGTAAATTTTACTCTCGGCGGCGACCTGTCACGAAGGAATTGAATAAAAAATATGCCTCTCTTAACGACTTACGCTTACAGTGTCACTTTTGACATTTTCGCCGTTGAAATCTAAAAGGAATTGTACAAGGCAGAGGGAGTGGGGCTACAGAACTGCATTATTCTGTAGTCTTTCCTGTTGCATCGGCGAAAAAAGCGTGAGACTCATTCCCAATACGCATGCATAAAGACGTCCTCGTTACGTTAGCATTGTACTTGCGGTGCATACTAAAAGTAGTCTAGTCATTTATGAATGCGGAATGCGTACAGTAGCCATCCTTTCAAGAAAGTTGCAGAGGAAGACGTACCGGAACACCTTTTCTCGTGTGAATTGATAGCCTTTAATTTCTTTCTGACTTTTAAGACGGATCTTCCGAATAACGGATCAGCATTACAGCTGTTTACCTATAACAGTCAGTCTGGCAATGCCGCGCATTCAATAAGCGTCTTCACAAACCAGTTGTCCGTTCAGTTTCTAGTAAGTCAATATTACATCGATTTTAAAGCTTTTCGTACTTTCTGATTCAACAAATACCCAAAAAGACTAAACAATATAGTAAATCTCCCCTAAAAAAATAATGTCTGCCTTTTTAGTAACGCAACTTTTATGTGACGTGTGACGCAGTATCTTTATGGATAAAGGCATTATACTGCAACGACACCATGCCTGCTTCACGACATTTTTTCATGAAGTCCTCACCATTTGCTGCGCACTTTCGAAGGCAATGAACAGGACTATATTCACCGCGCACGTCATCTTTAATCCAGCAGAGACGGAATAGACATCATCGTCCAGAAAAAGGCTGCGAAGTTCCGCGTGAAACAAAGTGGGGACGCATAATTTCTGGGCCTACCATCGTATGTACGAAATGTGTGATGTTTCCAGTCTTCCGTCAACAAATGATTACTTCTATTAGTGCAACCATATTTTGTAGTATAAACATTATTCTACACAGAACATTTTCTACCGGCGCCAAATTCGCAACTGTGTGTTGCAGCCCACCTCAGTCATCGCCCTTTGTCTTTCTGAAATCATTTTCTACCAATGCCAAAACTGTCGTACCTGTCGTACGTACGTACGTACTAAAGTCGACTGTGTAGTACTAGTGGAACTTTGGCCTGCTGATGCAGAGAATTGGTGGCGCTCCCAAGGAGCTGATGGGGCGACCAGATTAAGTGAGGCAGTCTCAGTAGATTTTAACTGAAGCTGTCTTTTGCTTCTTTCCTAGCGGTTTAGGAAAGAATTACCTAAAGCAAAAATGTATCACTGTATCAGTTAAATTTGAGTAAACTCGTGTGTATGTTCAGTTTGAGCTTCTGCATTCAGCTACAAGCACGAAATCTTCGCGTGGCTCGATAGCTTAATACGCAGTCCATTGTCGAATTATATGTCAAAACATGTCTTGTGCAGAACAATCGGAGTTTTCATTCTCTGCGTGCGACGATTTGTTACCAGTCGGAATCTACACAAGCCTTCATAACTGCCATTTTATCACTCCAGTTTCTGCACGTTATGTACACGAGGCTTTAGGCTGTCCTGAAGGGAGAGGCTTACAGAATTGTAAAGGCGCGATTAGTTATCGAGCTGCAGCGATTCATAGCGACAAAAGAAGCATCGCACGAATCGAGTATCTTTTCTTTAACCGTTTTCAATATCACCAGGTACAACACCGAGACAGAAGAGGAGTGCGCAGAAAGGGTTCGACGGGCCTCTTTTAACCAGCACCCTCTGATGAAATGATACATTTCATCCTAATGAATCGCAGTCTGGCGTTTAAACATTTCCTGCTCTTCTGACGGTGGGTGACAGAAGCGAAATGTTGGGCACTAAATACAACTTAAGCGCATTATTTTGGGTTTCTCGATGGCATTCGATGAATAATCATGATAACCATAAATGTTCCCATAAAACACTATTTACAATGCACCATCATCCACGAACATACTTGGGTAGTTTACGTCATTGGTTGTGAACTTCAGCGACTCTGTCACACATTCCTGCGGGGGACCCTACATTCCATCTGAGTACACGTTCTCACCTCAGTTGTGTAACCGATCGGAATTTCCTGTAGCGTGTATGAACTACGTCTACATAGTTACTCTGGGAGTCGCACTTAAGTACTTGACAGAGGGTTCATACAACCACTTTCAGACTATTTCTCGACCGCAGCACTTTCGAACAGCACGCGGGAAAATTGAACACCTAAATCTTCCCGCGCGAGCTCTGATTTCTCTTACTTTATCACTACGGCCATTTCTCTCTACCCAGATGGGATTTAACAAAATATTTTGGTATTAGGAGGATAAACTGGTGAATTTCCTGAAAAGATTTGGTTCAAATTTTATTAGTGATTTCACCCCGACTCGCTTATCATATTCGCGACATCCTCACCCTCATCTCGTGATGATAAAAAACGAATTGCACTTCTTTGAACATTTTCGATCACCTACGACAATCCTATATGATGATGATCCCCAAACGTTATGCAGTACGTCAGAAGAGGACGGACACGTGTAATGTAGGCAACCTCTCTAGTGTCTGTAGTGCGGAACTCTGTGGGATACCTTCCGTAAAACTAGAAGCACGGCATCCTTTTTCTATAGGAAGAGAAGCGTCGCATCCCTAAATCCTTATCCGCATCAGCAAGACTTTTCTCCGCAACCGCGATTATTAACCTTTTGTAAACACAGAAGTAGTAGTGTGTGCTCGACCTAAGAATTAAACGCTTTTGCATTCCTGTTCACTGATTGCATGTAATGCAAGTAGACGAAATACGTAATTTTAACAGCATATTTTAGCTACCAGCCACGAGGTAACTATTGCAGGGAATATCTGTTGATACACCAGGGGATATCGGTATCGACGCAAGCTTTTATCCGCAAAGTAATAACTACTGAGAATATACACCGGTATCAGTATCCGTGCTGAATTGTCTATAGCCTTACTGATATTAGAAACAAGGAAAGTGAGCTGAGGTTCCTCATTATTGCTCCTTTAGGAAATCATACTGACTGCGACAAAGAAAGTGATTAAACTTATTAAAAAGTTACATAGATTAAAAGGAAGAAACGCGCAACAGAGCTTAATGTCCCCTCGAGACCGTCAAAGAGAGAGCCCAACTTCTAGTGTATCGTGGAGGTCATCCTGTCATAGTGGACATCCTGGCTTTCGCCTCGACTGATTTAAGTAACGTCTGGCCTGGTGTTTTCGTGGTAAAACGTTACGAAGTTCTTCCGTAGGTTCTAAAATGTTCTTGATGCAAAGGTTACTGTTCAGATTACTATCAAAGCGTCAGAGTACAGATCGCTCAGAAAACCATCACAATTAAAGTTTGTTCGCTATGCCGCCCAACAGTGTAGAATGCCAGACTGTCGTCACAGCGGTAGTGGGCAGCGGCTAAGTTGTATGCGCCTATCGATGCGCCGAAGACAACATTTTTCCAGCCAGCACGTCAATGACCGTATTGCCCTACTCATTGATTCTGACGCGTTTTTCTGTGTACGGACAAGGAAAGCTGACTGAACGACATGCGTGCTACTATTGTAGTCAACCGTACGAGGGGCGTTCCATAAGTAAAGCAACAATTTTCTTCTGCAAGCTGGTTGGTTTTATTCAGGATCCCAATACACATTATTCCCCGCTCGTCTGGCTACAAAAACCCATTTTTCCATAAAACCTCCGTTTAATGCGACGGCCTTTAGCCAAATTGCTGGGACGGCCTGTATGCCCGCATTTTACCAGGTCGACGTCGGAAGCAACATCTTGCTGCATCAATAACCTATCTTGCTGCGTTAATAACCTCTCCATAATTATTCAGGTACTGCTTCCGGCGGAGTGCATCGTTGATTGGACAAAACAGATGACTTTACGGTCTTCTGTTACGCGGCGAGGAACCTAGAGGGCATACAACATTGAGTACCCTAACTGGCGGACGAGAGTGCCAGCACTACCAACAGAGACGTCCAGTACAGCAGCGAGGGGTGTCATTGTGATCCGTCGATCACTTCGAATGAGTGTGTCCGCACGTTCCAAAACTGCGGGAGTCAAAGCTGCGTGCGACCGATCGGCACGCGGGAGATTGGACTACTTTGCGCGACCTTGTTGCGATGATGACAGACGCCTCGTGCAACGACTCACTGTTATTGTATTCACTGCCAGGTCTCCGTAGACATTCTGCAACTCCCTAATATAAATCTGCGAGGGTCTGGTTTTCCGCCATAAGGAACTCAATGACAGCTCTCTGAGCTTGGAACGTATCGCCGGTACAGACGCCATTTTGAAGCCTACGGTTAGCGTCGCCCCTGTCGGAAAACCATGAAACTATAGGGACTGAAGCGGGAATATTTCACGAGGTCCCACAACAAATTCTGCAGTTTTACAGTCGAAATTGGTCGAGAAAAAAAATGTGTCGCATTACTTACTGAATAACCCTTGTACACCGTGCCGAACCTTGGATGGAAACAAATCCACATTCGTTGTAGTTCTCCATAACCTCGCAACACTAAAAACGGAGCTACAGAGTCCTTTATGCCATTCGTACAAGACAGCCGTAATCGTATGCTGTGGGAATACTGTGTGAACCAGTACTCACTCGTTGCTACGTACGTTCCTATCTTATATGCTATGGCGTGTAGCATCGTACCCTGCAAAAAAACCATTTACTGGAGACAGAACTGCCGCCTCGTCCTACTCCTCTATTGCTGATATTGCGCTCTTTGATTTAGATGAGGCATACGTTGGCACTTCGTTTGACGGCTTTGGATGGTCTAGTCGAGAGTAGCACTAGCTTCCCGAGACGCACAAAAGAGGGCACAGCTGGATATACGTATAAGTCATCTCCCTGCACCTACGTATTTGGGTTCCGCTAATGTCACTGTTTCCGTGATGCTGCACTTTCATAAACGGTAGTCCCTGTAATGAGAATGTCGCGTGAGCGTTCAGCACGCATGTCTTACGACGCTCCGACACGGGTGTGAGCGTGGCTGGAGTAACGAACTCCGACACCGGGCCTACTGCTGGCGTTCAGGAAGCCGCAGCGCAGCGCAGCGCAACGCGATCCCCTGCCGACCCCGCCAGCCGGCAGAGAGTAATTGTGGCCCATTTAAGGGGCAGCGCCACAAAGCAACCGCTTTGTTTTGGTCCGGCTAACTGCACGGGGTGGCCTGGGAGGGGACGCGCTGCCGGCTGGCTACGGCCTTACGCTCCCCTGCGCGTGAAATTACCAGGCAGTCGGCACTCAACTAAAGCTGAACCTCTGCCCAAAGATTATCCATACAGTTTCACTTACAGCCAACTGAACACCTGCCGGAGGTGAAGCACCGTCATGTTTACGTACGAGAAGAGAGGAAAGCAGATAGTAACGTCGTCTTACACAGAAAAGTGAAATTAACATCTGGCTAAGGTGGCATCACTTTCACGTTTATGCTCGACGAAGGAAAAGGGAAGTAGTAACATCTTAGTTCCATCATTCTTGCAAGTGGAGCTTGTTACACGTAGCATGTCATGACGCCAAAACTTTGTACAACACAGCAGTCAAACAATGCCCAGCACTTTTGTTTCACAGTACTTCTTGCATATTAGGTATCTTGGTCACAACATTTCGGAAAGCGTTCGATACTGTATCGCACTGTAGGATGATACTACAGGTGGTGTATGAATCCACGTTTATATAAAACTGCAGCTTAATTTTCTCGTGAAAATCAAATGCTGTATGCCATTTTTCAGTCTATGTAGTTACTTTCACACGTGAAGGGCCGTTTATTCTGGCACCTTTTGAAGCCAAACGTAAAATATGTAACAACTGTTCTATGGGTTTCCTTGCTAGCCTTGAAGTCTATTTCTGATTGATATACGCTGCGAGCGAACGCCAAAGCTATTATTTGTTTGTGTAGTTAATGAAATGGCAGAAATTTTTGCCTAACAACATATCATCAACGGGACATTGTGTTCATTTCAACTCTTCTTCTTTAGTGTAGAGGCTTGAATACCACACTGCTCGGTATTGTATCCCTCCAGCCAAAATATGAATAACGTCGACTTAATCTGCTTTACCATATTTCTTGCACTCCTGTAACTGTCTCTCCTTTCTCCTTCTGCCTCACACTGCCATTGCCTCACATGTGCTGCTTTACGACTGTCATGCGCATACGATCAATCATCCTCTCCGATCTGTTCTTCTACTGTATACATCGCTGATGAATTTGTTACTCAGGTGACATACAATGACTAGTCCATATTGTTCGGGTACTTTTGATCAGGCAGTGTATTTCACGAAATGACGAGAACGAGAAACCACGTTTCACACTAAGGTTTACTGACAATTGTTCTTCACTCCCGCCGTTCGCGAAAGGAACAGGGTAGAAGGAAAAAGTAAATAACACCAGAAGTATCATCCGCCACACACCGCAAGGTGGCTTGCAAAGTAGAGATAAAGATGTTTAATACCATTTCGCAAAAGTCGAGAGCTCTCTAAATACGGCGTGGATAAAATAAATGCTAGTTTAGCTCTCACCGGCGGCGATTACAAGGAAGCACCTAAACGATTCAGAGGTAATGGTCTGGGCGGTCTCGCTGATGGGAGCGACCACAGCTGCCGGCTGGCTGGTATCGGGTGTCAGGTACCGAGACAGCCACAGGAGTGCCACACGCGCCCAGCTGCGGCTCGCAGGCAGGGAGCGCCCATGTCACGTGACACGTGGAGAGGGAGCGAGAGAGAGGAAAGGGTGAGAGGGAGTGAAGAAAAGAGAGGGGGGAAGAAGCAGGGCAAGAGGAAGGAGGGAGGGACGGGGGCAGGGGAGGGAGGGAGGGAGAGAGAGAGAGAGAGAGGGGTGCATCAAAGGACCTACAGCTACTCTTGTCTATTATAATTATCCGGGCTGTTATGCCGTGGTCGGTTGATGAATTCTGTGTCAGTTCCCAACGTTTCGTCCCCGTATGCGGAGGACATCTTCAAGGGGGGTCTGTAACTCGATGGAAGGTCCAACAAACCCAATGGCTGCAGTCAGTAGCGAGCCATTGTGTGTATTGGACCTTCCATCGAGCTACAGACCCCCTTGAAGATGTCCTCCGCAGAGGGGGACGAAACGCTGGGAATTGACACAGAATTCATCAACCGACCACGGCATAACAGCCCGGATAATTATAATGCACATGACATCTCCGGCCGTGAAAGTCTACATTTTAGTACTACAGCTACTCCACACTGCTGCACACCAGCTAACACATTACACCAAATGCTGCTTTGACGCGATTCATGACTTCAATTTCGTCGCACCTCCTCAGGGATTAACTAAATGCGACTGAATCTCCCCGTGAGTTAAGTGCTGCCTAGGCAACTTAAGTATCTTTCAATGGCTGACGATTATGACAATGAAATGACGAAATGGACAACGCTCTGGACTCACATTCCGAAGAAGCGGGGTTCACGTTAAACTAAAGATCACCCTGGTAGAGATTTGTTGTAGCTTCCCTGAAATTTTTACGCAAATGCAGAGATGGTGTCTTTGAAAGGACACGCCTCATTTCTTTCTCCATACTTGTCCAATACGGACTTTTGCTTCGCCTCCTACCACTTCGACATCGACAGTACGTTAAATCTTATTTATTGTTTTCGTTCTGATACGCCACAGCGGTATAGCAAACCATCTAAATAATCCACGTAATAATAAGGTCTAACACTACTTCAGCGAGCCCTGCAGTGCGTGGGGCTGCGAAGCAAGCATCTTAACACAGGAGGACCGATGGTACTACCACTGACACGTAACGGGTGACTTCCTGATTAAAGTTTTATGGTTCACAGCACGGTAGCACATCTGAGGACAACGTTCTGCTGGAAGAAAATAAGACACGAAGGGTAGAGTTATAGTGAAGAGAAGGTTGTCACGGCAGTCTCTTGGGACATTAATACATGTGCAAAGAAAGCACTCTTGAGCTGTGGTTACGAATCTACTCTCCGAGACTATATTCATCACTACATCTTTATTGCCTTCTGAAGACACGATCTGTTCTTTCAACACAATCACCATCATTTCAAACTATTTTAGCGGTGTTATAACTCCTCGAATCTTAACAGAACTGAACATCTATAATAATTCGGCAGTAGTATTCACCGTGTCTTCGTACAAGCGTCCCTCAAAATATTTGAGCAGCACTACTACAGCAACGGTTTCAGATGTCAGTTTAAACGTGAAAACAGCAGATCAGTCGTTGATAGCACATTCGTTGTTCTATGCGCTACAAATGACAATTAGTATGGATACTCTAGAGTGTGTTCTGGTTAAATTGTACTGAATACACATCACCATTATGAGAGTTTTCTAGATTCACGAAATACGAACCATTTTTGTTTAGCTGTAGTACTGAATCTGCTTTCAGTTGGTTTGACATTCTATGTTTGATTACTTCGTGAGAAGGAATATTTTATTTATTACGCCGGAACTTTGGCACAGGTCTTAGAGAGTTTTGTTTGAAGAACCCTAATGTTCATGGTTACTCCTGTATTTGCTTTCTTTCTGTCTTTTCCTATACCGATGGTTATGTCTTATTTCCAAAGGTAGATATGCTATAATTTGTTACACCTGTTGCAATTACCCGTACAGCTACGCGTGTGACTACACGAATCAGACGTACGCGGTTCGAAAGCAACCTATTTTAAACAGTGCATTACAGCTTCGCTTACGGTGGAGATGTCGCGGAAGATTGAATAGACCTATTTAAAACGAATTTAGCCTTAGTTGCTTATTTTGTTCTACACAGCTTCGCATCCCGGTCATTAGGATCGGACTATTGGTTCGCTTGTCACTAGAAGGAAGGAATCGCCATTTCCCTCTTGAGCACGTCAACATAACATTCCCCGGAATGTAACACAATTCTGTAGTTGTTAGTAAGTCTGACCGGAGTAAAAATTTACAAGTGTCCTTCACAGATTAGCGCAACTTAGCACGGAGTGCTCTGTCACTCGGTAATCACGCTCTGATGGCGCTGAATACTTTTGGACAGACCTGGAATTACTTTGAAAGTGAGCGAGAACGTCAACTCACAATGTCAAAATGGTTCAAAGGACTCTGAGCACTATGAGACTTAACTTCTGAGGTCATCAGTCCCATAGAACTTAGAACTACTTAAACCTAACTAACCTAAGGACATCACACACATCCATGCCCGAGGCAGGATTCGAACCTGCGACGTAGCGGTCGCACGGTTCCAAACTGTAGCGCCTAGAACCACTCGGCCACCCCGGCCGGCTCACAATGTCATCTCGCCGTCAAACGTAATAAATGAAATCCGTCTGCGCTCTATTTCGTATTGGTAGACTGTACTTATATATATATATATATATATATATATATATATACAGACCGGCTGCCGTCTCATCCTCAGCCCTTAGGAGGCGTTGCTGGATGCGAATATGGAGGGGCGTGTGGTCAGCACACCGCTCTCCCAGCCGCACGTCAGTTTACGAGACCGGAGCCGCTATTTTTCAATCAAGTAGCTCCTCAGCTTGCCTCACAAGGGCTGAATGCACCCCGCTTGCCAACAGCGCTCGGCAGACCGGACGGTGACCCATCCAAATGCTAACCAAGCCCGACAGCGCTTAACTTCGGTGATCTGACGGGAACCGGTATTCTACATAACACCTCATTAAATTCTGCGCCGATGCAGACCGACTGTAAATGCAAAATGAAAATAGTAACGAATGCGGGAAAAAGGAAGAACAGAATGTTATGATAACAATGTCAGGAAGAGGGAATGATTCTTTCAATTATTCCTGTTCACTCCTCTCTTCAACGCGATGGCAGACGACCTAAATTACCGTTTACGCAGTACAGCTATTCTAAAACGGTAAGTTACTTTGGCCGTAAGATTATCTGCTTCGAGGTATGTCTCCGTCAACACGAAGATGTAAAACGAGCCTCACGTGTTGCTTATCTAAGACACGTTCTCAGCCGTTATCATAGCAGTAATGTTTGCTGACGTGATTTTCTGCTGCTTTACCGCGAGGAGAACTAGCAACAGCGCACAGTTACCGATAGTGTTCATAATGGTCGCGTTCAACGGCAGTGCATTACTCGTCGTGAGGCTCAACTTATATTCAACCTTTACGCGACTGGCACTTGTGAAACTGGAGTGGCCACCCGATCTACAAGACGTCTAGTGCCATCTGCAATGCATAATACTTTCTACCATACGGCTCTACAGAAACAGCTGAATGTGAAATGAAAACATTAATAAGAAGGAAACAAAAAGCAACTTGAGGAAAAATGATCTTACCTTGTTTATGTATCACACATACGGAAACTCACCCGTTATTCCCGATATGTGTCACTGAAGGACATATCTGATCCGTGTATGATCATTGCTCGACAGTGAGGTCAGTCAAAAAAGTCCACGGGCTTTCTCCATACAACACCGGTATGTTGCCATTTCTTCATCAGACATCAGAACGAATTTCTGTCAGCAGCAGGAATTTCGTAGACAATGTTACTTAGACTTCGCACAAGAAGAAGTGAAAGACGTAACCGACTATTAGCGGTTTCCAACAGCGTTATTTAAATTCAAGAGTTTTCATTGAAAAGTCGCCTCTGGATGCACTAGTCCCTTGCTCGAATGCTGCATTTAATAATACGCTCCTGGGCAAAGGTAATGTTGATTGATTCATTTGTATCTGAGGCCCATATGACAGTTTTTGTTCCACAAAGTATGACAGAGTCTCTACAGAGATCACTTATTTAAATCCGAAACCGAAGCTATTTCACAACATTTACTGATTTTACCGGATTTATCATTTTCCCTGCGGAACACATACGATGATCAAAAAATGGTTCAAATGGCTCTGAGCACTATGGGACTCAACATCATAGGTCATAAGTCCCCTAGAACTTAGAACTACTTAAACCTAACTAACCTAAGGACATCACACACACCCATACCCGAGGCAGGATTCGAACCTGCGACCGTAGCAGTCCCGCGGTTCCGGACTGCAGCGCCAGAACCGCTAGACCACCGCGGCCGGCTCATACGATGATCCACAACGTTGGAGGGCTAACAGCGTTTTCCGTTTCCGTACATGCAATAGCCTTCAGTAAAAGTCTCAAGACAACACTGGGCTAAAAACCGAGCATCAAACTGAAATAGAGATATCTGAATAAAAAGTACTGAACTGACAATATCCAAGTCACCGGACACTGAAACAAGAAGTGCTGGGTGGGTCTGTTACGATTATCATAAGTATGGGTGCAATGACGTACTAGGACGAATGATTATGTTTCCAAACACGTCACGACGAGAAAGCTTGGGAACCACCACCATAAAAATTTTCAACGGCACCTAAGTCGTCAGCCAAATATAGCAGATTAACAATAATAAAATGTATCATGATATGTAATTTCCTGTGCAGAATTGGCGCTTTGCCGAGAAAAAATTAGCCGCCTCATAAATTAAGAAACAGCGATGCGTATGCGATGGCCTGGAGCACCCGACGTTAACGGCAACCTGCACCTTTTCGTTCTCTAGTATCCAACACCCCCGCCCCCCCCCCCCCCCCCATGAACCATGGACCTTGCCGTTGGTGGGGAGGCTTGCGTGCCTCAGCGATACAGATGGCCGTACCGTAGGTACAACCACAACGGAGGGGTATCTGTTGAGAGGCCAGACAATCGTGTGGTTCCTGAAGAGGGGCAGCAGCCTTTTCAGTAGTTGCAAGGGCAACAGTCTGGATGATTGACTGATCTGGCCTTGTAACAATAACCAAAACGGCATTGCTGTGCTGGTACTGCGAACGGCTGAAAGCAAGGGGAAACTACGGCCGTAATTTTTCCCGAGGGCATGCAGCTTTACTGTATGATTAAATGATGATGGCGTCCTCTTGGGTAAAATATTCCGGAGGTAAAATAGTCCCCCATTCGGATCTCCGGGCGGGGACTACTCAAGAGGATGTCGTTATCAGAAGAAAGAAATCTGGCGTCCTATGGATCGGAGCGTGGAATGTCAGATCCCTTAATGGGGCAGGTAGGTTAGAAAATTTAAAAAGGGAAATGGATAGGTTAAAGTTAGATACAGTGGGAATTAGTGAAGTTCGGTGGCAGGAGGAACAAGACTTCTGGTCAGGTGACTACAGGGTTATAAACACAAAGTCAAATAGGGGTAATGCAGGAGTAGGTTTAATAATGAATAGGAAAATAGGAATGCTGGTAAGCTACTACAAACAGCATAGTGAACGCATTATTGTGGCCAAGATAGACACGAAGCCCACGCCTAGTACAGTAGTACAAGTTTATATGCCAACTACCTCTGCAGATGATGAAGAAATAGATGAAATGTATGACGAGATAAAAGAAATTATTCAGATAGTGAAGGGTGACGAAAATTTAATAGTCATGGGTGACTGGAATTCGAGTGTAGGAAAAGGGAGAGAAGGAAACGTAGTAGGTGAATATGGATTGGGGCTAAGAAATGAAAGAGGAAGCCGCCTGGTAGAATTTTGCACAGAGCACAACTTAATTATAGCTAACACTTGGTTTAAGAATCATGATAGAAGGTTGTATACATGGAAGAACCCTGGAGATACTAAAAGGTATCAGATAGATTATATAATGGTAAGACAGAGATTTAGGAACCAGGTTTTAAATTGTAAGACATTTCCAGGGGCAGATGTGGGCTCTGACCACAATCTATTGGTTATGACCTGTAGATTAGAACTGAAGAAACTGCAAAAAGGTGGGAATTTAAGGAGATGGGACCTGGATAAACTGAAAGAACCAGAGGTTGTACAGAGTTTTAGGGAGAGCATAAGGGAACAATTGACAGGAATGGGAGAAAGAAATACAGTAGAAGAAGAATGGGTAGCTTTGAGGGATGAAGTAGTGAAGGCAGCGGAGGATCAAGTAGGTAAAAAGACCAGGGCTCTTAGAAATCCTTGGGTAACAGAAGAAATATTGAATTTAATTGATGAAAGGAGAAAATATAAAAATGCAGTTAATGAAGCAGGCAAAAAGGAATACAAACGTCTCAAAAATGAGATCGACAGGAAGTGCAAAATGGCTAAGCAGGGATGGCAAGAGGACAAATGTAAGGATGTAGAGGCTTATCTCACTAGGGGTAAGATAGATACTGCCTACAGGAAAATTAAAGAGACCTTTGGAGATAAGAGAACCACTTGTAAGAACATCAAGAGCTCAGATGGAAACCCAGTTCTAAGCAAAGAAGGGAAAGCAGAAAGGTGGAAGGAGTATATAGAGGGTCTATACAAGGGCGATGTACTTGAGGACAATATTATGGAAATGGAAGAGGATGTAGATGAAGATGAAATGGGAGATACGATACTGCGTGAAGAGTTTGACAGAGCACTGAAAGACCTGAGTCGAAACAAGGCCCCCGGAGTAGACAACATTCCATTGGAACTACTGACGGCCTTGGGAGAGCCAGTCCTGACAAAACTCTACCATCTGGTGAGCAAGACGTATGAAACAGGCGAAATACCCTCAGACTTCAAGAAGAATATAATAATTCCAATCCCAAAGAAAGCAGGTGTTGACAGATGTGAAAATTACCGAACAATCAGTTTAATAAGCCACAGCTGCAAAATACTAACACGAATTCTTTACAGACGAATGGAAAAAATAGTAGAAGCCGACCTCGGGGAAGATCAGTTTGGATTCCGTAGAAATACTGGAACACGTGAGGCAATACTGACCTTACGACTTATCTTAGAAGAAAGATTAAGGAAAGGCAAACCTACGTTTCTAGCATTTGTAGACTTAGAGAAAGCTTTTGACAATGTTGACTGGAATACTCTCTTTCAAATTCTAAAGGTGGCAGGGGTAAAATACAGGGAGCGAAAGGCTATTTACAATTTGTACAGAAACCAGATGGCAGTTATAAGAGTCGAGGGACATGAAAGGGAAGCAGTGGTTGGGAAGGGAGTGAGACAGGGTTGTAGCCTCTCCCCGATGTTATTCAATCTGTATATTGAGCAAGCAGTAAAGGAAACAAAAGAAAAATTCGGAGTAGGTATTAAAAGCCATGGAGAAGAAATAAAAACCTTGAGGTTTGCCGATGACATTGTAATTCTGTCAGAGACAGCAAAGGACCTGGAAGAGCAGTTGAACGGAATGGACAGTGTCTTGAAAGGAGGATATAAGATGAACATCAACAAAAGCAAACCGAGGATAATGGAATGTAGCCGAATTAAGTCGGGTGATGCTGAGGAAATTAGATTAGGAAATGAGACACTTAAAGTAGTAAAGGAGTTTTGCTATTTGGGGAGCAAAATAACTGATGATGGTCGAAGTAGAGAGGATATAAAATGTAGACTGGCAATGGCAAGGAAAGCGTTTCTGAAGAAGAGAAATTTGTTAACATCGAGTATAGATTTAAGTGTCAGGAAGTCATTTCTGAAAGTATTTGTATGGAGTGTAGCCATGAATGGAAGTGAAACATGGACGGTAAATAGTTTGGACAAGAAGAGAATAGAAGCTTTCGAAATGTGGTGCTACAGAAGAATGCTGAAGATTAGATGGGTAGATCACATAACTAATGAGGAAGTATTGAATAGGATTGGGGAGAAGAGAAGTTTGTGGCATAAGTGGCCAGAAGAAGGGATCGGTTGGTAGGACATGTTCTGAGGCATCAAGGGATCACCAATTTAATATTGGAGGGCAGCGTGGAGGGTAAAAATCGTAGAGGGAGACCAAGAGATGAATACACTAAGCAGATTCAGAAGGATGTAGGTTGCAGTAGATACTGGGAGATGAAGAAGCTTGCACAGGATAGAGTAGCATGGAGAGCTGCATCAAACCAGTCTCAGGACTGAAGACCACAACAACAACAACAGTATCCAACTAACACAAAAAAGTTTGTACTTCACAACAACGTACGCATTTATTTATTAATTTATTCTTTGAGGAATCCAGAAGTCGAATATTACTCAAACTTCACAAATGATTGTCGTAATTCGCTAACAGAAGATAAGTGTGCCTGAACTCCTTAGTCACTTACACACACTGCTTCCAATTTGTTATTTACTTGAGCCGGCCGGCGCTTCAGTCTGGAACAGCGCTACCGCTACGGTTGCAGGTTCGAATCCTGCCTCGGGCATGGATGTGTGTGCTATCCTTAGGTTAGTTAGGTTTAAGTAGCTCTAAGTTCTAGGGGACTGAGAACCTCAGATGTTAAGTCCCATAGTACTCAGAGCTATTTGAACCATATTTACTTGACTGAGACGTATCTTTAACACCAAATGGCTCTGAGCACTATGGGACGTAACATATATGATTATCAGTCCGCTAGAACTTAGAACTACTTAAACCTAACTAACCTAAGGACATCACTCAACACCCAGTCATCACGAGGCAGAGAAAATCCCTGACCCCGCCGGGAATCGAACCCGGGAACCCGGACGCGGGAAGCGAGAACGCTACCGCACGACCACGAGCTGCGGACCTTTAACACCAATCTTAAAACGATTCAAATGCTCTTGACACATAATCTCACTTTTTTTTCTTTGGCAAATGCAAACTTAACGCACCAAAACGATGTAAAACGAAACTAAACACACAATTGCCAAACTCGTTACAGTAATTACACAACGATACCAAGTGCAACGTTCTTCTCGGCGGCATTCTTCTTGGAATAACTTAAAAGAAGCTGGAGCACCGTTTACAAGCATCTTCCCGCACACGAGCATATGACTGAGGCATTGCAGCCGGGTGCAACAACAGGTAACGAAATAGGGGATTCACATTCCACGTGATATCATGCTGCTCTTCGATTGGATAGTTTGACAGCATAAAAAACACAGCAGAGAATCCGAGAAGTGACAACTATCTTATCTCGACAGTATTATCTCTAGACAGGCCAAGTGGTTTATTGCTTTCCCTTCTACGGCCGTCAATAATACGTAAATTACGAGGTGCATTCAAGTTCTAAGGCCTCCGATTTTTTTCCTTATTAACTACTCACCCGAAATCGATGAAACTGGCGTTACTTCTCGACGTAATCGCCCTGCAGACGAACACATTTTTCATAACGCTGACGCCATGATTCCATGGCAGCGACGAAGGCTTCTTTAGGAGTCTGTTTTGACCATTGGAAAATCGCTGAGGCAACAGCAGCACGGCTGGTGAAAGTGCGGCCACGGGGAGTGTCTTTCATTGTTGGAAAAAGCCAAAAGTCACTAGGAGCCAGGCCAGGTGAGTAGGGAGCATGAGGAATCACTTCAAAGTTGTTATCACGAAGAAACTGTTGCGTAACGTTAGCTCGATGCGCGGGTGCGTTGTCTTGGTGAAACAGCACACGCGCAGCCCTTCCCGGACGTTTTTGTTGCAGTGCAGGAAAGAATTTGTTCTTCAAAACATTTTCGTAGGATGCACCTGTTACCGTAGTGCCCTTTGGAACGCAATGGGTAAGGATTACGCCCTCGCTGTCCCAGAACTGCGGACACCATCAATTTTTCAGCACTGGCGGTTACCCGAAATTTTTTTTGGTGGCGGTGAATCTGTGTGCTTCCATTGAGCTGACTGGCGCTTTGTTTCTGGATTGAAAAATGGCATCCACGTCTCATCCATTGCCACAACCGACGAAAAGAAAGTCCCATTCATGCTGTCGTTGCGCGTCAACATTGCTTGGCAACATGCCACACGGGCAGCCGTGTGGTCGTCCGTCAGCATTCGTGGCACCCACCTGGATGACACTTTTCGCATTTTCAGGTCGTCATGCAGGATTGTGTGCACAGAAACCACAGAAATGCCAACTCTGGAGGCGATCTGTTCAACAATCATTCGGCGATCCCCCAAACAATTCTCTCCACTTTCTCGATCATGTCGTCAGACTGGCTTGTGCGAGCCCGAGGTTGTTTCGGTTTGAGCCGGCCGTGGTCGTCTAGCGGTTCTAGGCGCGCAGTCCGGAACCGCGCGACTGCTACGGTCGCAGGTTCGAATCCTGCCTCGGGCATGGATGTGTGTGATGTCCTTAGGTTAGTTAGGTTTAAGTAGTTCTAAGTTCTAGGGGACTGATGACCACAGATGTTAAGTCCCATAGTGCTCAGAGCCATTTGAGCCATTTGTTTCGGTTTGTTGTCACACGATGTTCTGCCTTCATTAAACTGTCGCACCCACGAACGCACTTTCGACACATCCATAACTCCATCACCACATGTCTCCTTCAACTGTCGATGAATTTCAATTGGTTTCACACCACGCAAATTCAGAGAACGAATGATTGCACGCTGTTCAAGTAAGGAAAACGTCGCCATTTTAAGTATTTAAAACAGTTCTCATTCTCGCCGCTGGCGGTATAATTCCATCTGCCATACGGTGCTGCCATCTCTGGGACGTATTGACAATTAACGCGGCCTCATTTTAAAACAATGCGCATGTTTCTATCTCTTTCCAGTCCGGAGAAAAAAAATCGGAGGCCTTAGAACTTGAATGCACCTCGTATATTGCTCCGAATTCTCCGCTGTATCCTTTCGGAGGCGGTCGCCTCGCACGGTGGTGTGGAAGACTTTGCTGAGTGTCGCAGGGAAGTGGGAACCCCTGGACAGGTTGAACGGCTGAGTCGTCCTGCAAGGCGTGCTCCGATGGCGCGCTCTTACCACTAAGATGTTCGTTGGACTACTGATCCACGCCCAGGAACGAACAACCTTGGCGGTCGCCATAGGTAAAGCAGTCCCCAGCTGGTCAATATTACTAATATATAATTATGGTTGTGCAATACATGAAAGTATGTGGTCTAGGTTGAGAGGTTACAAAATATTACCGAATAGTTCATATGTTTGGAGATATTTTGCGCCATTCGAGAATCGTCGTGGCAGTATTCGCAATATCCTTGCCAGTCACTAAACTGCTTCCATGAGGTACAGTCTCTTGACTTCTTTGTGTTCGCTGTAGTATTTATCAACTAAAAATGAGTTCGAAACAAGAAGAAAGATCATTCACAACAGAGTATATCAGAATGTACAAACCACTGCCGACATTATGGGATGTTAGGGTTGCTGCATATTAAAAACAAGAAATTTAACAATGATTCTTAGAGCTGTTGCTCACCAAATACAGAGAGCGCTACCCGGTAGATACAAGGAAAGATCTTTTCCTAAAAATATTTTTTTATGAACATAGAGACAACCATTTCCATTAACGCATCAAATGATGGGCCAAAATCGCGTAAAGCATTCTGACAATCATTTATCTTGTTCAACTTCTCTCAATATGGTTTCTGGAGTGAGTTTTTGACGCTCCTTATAGCAAATTTTCATCCACCTTCTGATTGAAAATCCGCCTCCGTAGCTCTGTGGTCAGCGCGTCTGGCTGTCACGTGGAGGAATTTTTCCTTGGTCGGAGGACTGGAATGGGTGCACCTCAGTGGCAGTATTCGTAATATCCTTGCCAGTCACTCAAGTGCTTCCATGAGGTACAGTCTCTTTGTGTTCGCTGTAGTATTTATCAACTAAAATGAGTTAGAAACAAGAGGAAACTGATGCCAACTGAGCAGCTACTTGACCGAGTAGTAGCGGCAGCAAGGCCAAGAAAGCCAACAACGGCCGGGAGAGCGGTGTGCTGACCCATGTCCCTCCATTACGACGTTGGCAGAGAATGATACGACGGTCGGTGGATACGGCGGTCGGTTGGTGCCGACTGACCCATCAAGGCCAGAGAGCGCAGTTTTTCTTTTCTTTACATGTGCCTGAAAGAAAGTAGGTCAATCATCACAGCAGCAGCGTCTTGATAATTCAAAATTTCGAACCAGACTATAACTGCAAAGTTTTACTGAGCAATATAGGGAGAACTTCATTAATATTGCAGAATACAGTAATAACGACTGTCTAGGGGCCGTTGTAGGGAAACTAAGGAAAATCGAAATATGAAGTGTCAGGCTGGAATTATACTCGGCTCCCTAAGAGAAGTTACAAATCTCCCTTTCATGCCTCGCTCTCACTTCACCACATATCAGTTGCATATGGGAGCCTATGCGAGCTTTTGTTGATGTGGAAGAAGAATATCTACTAATCACCCCAAGATATAGACATTTTACTTACACAAAAACTAGCTACGTGTTGCTGAATGAATCCTTTGTACGATGTAGGTCAACTGCTAATGCAGTCGGTAAGACATATTGGATGAAACATGCTTTCTAATGAAGTTCCATGTTATTTGCATTGAAGTTACCGCAGAATTGCAAACAATGTGTACAAATCAGAAGAATGGCAATGTGCAGTGGCTAAGAGTTTTCTGTTAAGCTTCCCTAATGGTGGTTTTGTTGTTCCTTCGGCTGTGCAGTACACTGAACGAGTCACATCATTCACCAACGTATTGTCAAGTTAAGACGATGTTCTCGAATGAAAAATTCCTGATGACACACACATAAAGGTATCTCTAAGCCACTACCTCACTTCGTTCTATGATAAATTTCGGAGATCCGTCTTGTGTTACTTTCTCCTTGCCCGGTGTTTCTAGGAGAGAATGACCGGCCGATGATTTACCGTTCCCATCTCCGTTCTTTCCCTTTCCCTTTCCCTTTCAATACGCAGCGCCGCATGCCTGTCAATATTCCAAACTTCGATAACTTTGAAGCCGGTACACGTGTTTTCGGACGAACTCTCTTACAAAAAACTTGATCTTCACACGCACCACACTGCCATTAATAAAAAACAGTTCTCAGCAACATCTGACGAACGCAAAATACTTCAATGCTCGAAAAACCACACTTCACAAAAAGAACGCAAGAACACAGAAACAACTTATGCTCGGAGTGACGTACTATTGTTTCATAACAGGGAGTATTTGAACGTGATGGTCAGTTGGTGGCGTAGGAAACTGGCTTGTCATTTATGATACCTGGCCAACGGCGTCATGTTCCCTCCACCTGACTGAACTTTCAAAAGATGCGGGTTATTTTAACCACACAACAGGAAGTCAAAATATTTTGTTGATGCCTACTTACATAGGAGGTATGACCATCATCACAAGTATTAACACAAGTAATCAGGACTCGCGCGGAAAGATTAAAATTTTCATTTTTTCCACGTGCTATTCGAGAGGGGAACGGTAGATAAATAGTCTGAAAGTGGTTCTCTGAATACTCTGTCAAACACTTGAGTGTGAGCTTCAGAATAATCTTGTAGATGTAGATTCTAATACGAAGCACATTTTTAGATCTCACAAAACGGCGGTCGTGCCCTTTTTGAAGAATTTATGTTGAACTTGGGCTTCGTTTACTTTCTACATACAGTACTTCACACAGCAAGATGCATTTGGTCTTACTTCTATGAAAGGACGCAAGAAGACTATGTTCGAAGTTCGTCTTGCGAAGTGACAGGGAAGGAAATACGGCGTGTCTTTTTTACAGAGACCATCCCGCATTGGCCATAACGAGCTATGGAAAACCTGAATAATGTACATGGCTGGACGGGAATTTCAACCCCGTACCTCCAGAATGCAAGTAAGGTGCTGAAACTTAAGGCGGGAGTCGAGTAGAAACAGGGAATTATCTCTCGTGCAGTTTAAAGACTGACAAGTCTTTCATTTCCCACTACGAACACACATGACTCGTGTGTAAGAGAAAATATGCAACCTCATGTCGACAAACAAGAACAATGGAACAGACAATTTCCGGTGACGACAATTCAAAATCGAGGCCACGAAATGTCTAGTCTGCAACTGACAGCATACACTGACGAGCGATTAAATTACAGAGACTTGTTGTGCGTAGTATCGCTCCCTCATCTGCAGACGGTGACGAATAATTCACGACCGCTGAACCGTGGTCAACAGATTCAGAGGACTGGCCCCCAACCATCAGTATATCTGAAGATGTTCACTGAGATACTCCAACAAGAATTAGCATTGTATCTTCCAGCAGGAACCTATATCGATCTTGGGCGAGGACAATCTGTTGTGTATAAGGGACAAGGAAAAAAGATCAGAGATTAACGTACCGTCGATGACCAGTTCACTGAAGATGATGCTAAAGCTCGGATTGGAAAGAAAATTATCAGTGTCCTTTCCAAAAATGTTCAAATGTGTGTGAATTCCTATGGGACCAAACTGCTGGGGTCATCGGTCCCTAGACTTACCACATTTTAACTAACTTACGCTAAAGACACACACACACACACACCCATGCCCGAGGGAGGACTCGAACCTCCGGCGTGAGTGGCCGCCCGATTCGTGACTTGGCGCCTCTAACCGCGCGGCCAGTGTCCTTTTAGGAGGATGCATCCCGGCGTTCCCCTTAAATGATTAAAGGATATCACGGAAGACAAAATTCTGGATGGCGGAAAGACGATTTGAACGGCGCCATCCTCCTGAATTAACAATGCTCCACCTTCCCCAGTACTTGTGCAAAGAAACATAATGCATCTTACAGATTACAATCCTAAAAATATCACGAGGGACCTGAACAGTACCCTCCTGGCAAGGAGAATACATCGTCTCACTTTGACTTCTATGCTCTTTATAAGCTTCCCTTGTTGTATATTAATGGCTCAGTAAATACGACTTTACGCTGTATCCATACGTCCAATCAGCTGGACAGCGTGTATTACAAAGTGCATTTAGGAAAATGGAAGGAAAACATTACACTGCATTTTGCTTAGCTTTTGTTCGAACTCATGATAGCCGATTGTGACGCTGTTAATTCCTACATACTTGAAGTGGAACTGGTAATTCTTTGTTTTTTTTCTAAATTAATTTCTTCCGCTTTCGTCTGGCAGTTCGATTTAGTAGCGCTTAATTACATTATCATTATCACTTTTTACCAAAGAACGAAACTTCATGGTTGATTAAGGATAGCACCAGATCTGAACTACAGTGCAGGTACTAATGAAAGATGTGTCTGCCAAAGACGGCTTAATATTCAAGGATATTACAATACAGAGACATACCTCGAGTGATTTGAAACACTGATTTATATTTTAAGCTCCTACAAGCCTATTACGATAATGCGAATTTACAGAAATAGGTTATATAAAAAGAAATGTTTTTTGGAACGTTACGATTATATTATGTGCTAAAGAAGTTTTAAATTTATTACGACGTTAGTTTGGATATAACTGAAACATATGCACAAGCTTTACTCACACAATTATGATTTCAAAACGAAATCTACAATGATATAGCTGAACCTTACACCAAGAAAGTCACTAAATTAATCGACCAATACCACAGCGTGACAATTACTGAAGACAACGATACGCATCACTATCTCCCGGACCTCTAAAAACATTAAAATTGGTAAAAAACAGGTTTACTTCTGCCAATACCTCATTTCCTACCCTCCAAAATTCACAGGTCTCCTATAAAACTTTTAGGACCAGCACTCCTGGAAGAAAGGATACTGCGAAGACGGCTTAGCCACAGTCACAGCCCGACCCCAAGCTGTGACTAACCCAAGTCTCTGCAATATCCTTTCTTCCAGAATTGCTAAAGCTGCAATTTTCGAAGAAGAGCTTCTGTGAAGTTTGGAAGGTAGGACATGAGGTACTGACGGAAATAAAGGAGTGTGGACGGGTCGTGAGCGGTGATTGGGTAGCTCAGTTGGTAGAGTACATGCCCGCGAAAGGCAAAGGTCCCTAGTTCAAGTCTCGGTCCGGCACAAAGTTTTAATCTGCCAGGAAGGTTCGTATCAGCACACACTACGCCGCACAGTGAAAATCTCATTCTGGAGTGTGCTGTTATAGTGATCACTAATTTCTCATTTTGATTGCAATTAGTAATCCGCTTTTGAAATGCACCAATTTGGCTCGGGACTCATCAACTCGTGACCTTATTTCAAAGTTACGAGCTGAGAGTAGACAGACATAGGAAAAAGTTCCTCGACTTAGGGATTTTGCCAGTGTATTTTTTAAATAGAGTACGAAAAGGGAATGGCGCGTTGTGTGCATTACCTGCACCGCGACCACAGCGAGCAAAGATCTGAGGGAACAGAGTCCAACCGGTGCCTGCAGTGAGCCCCGTGGCGCGTGCGGCGCCAGCTGCGTGGCGCGGCGTGTTTTTGCGGCACGCTGCGGCGCTCGCGGTGAATGGGAGGCCCGCGCCACAACCAGCAGCCGCGACAGAGGCAGCTGGCGGCCCACAAAAAGCGCCGCTCTTCCTCCACTACACTACGGTATTGCCCACCAACAAATATTGCCCGTGTCTGTCATTTCTCATTCTCGTCGCGCTCGTATCCTCCAACCGTTGCTCACACACAGCCGGCCGGTTATCCCAGAGCTTGAAAATCGATGCCGAAACCTTCGTAACACTAGAATATGAACACCAACCTAAGTTTGCGAATCAGATATCGGAGTCTTCTGTTAACGCTCCCACTACTTGAATTTTTTTTATCTCACTAAGTAGCTCTGGGTCATATAGGTTCCAAGAAATTTACTTCGGATTTATTGCCAGTGTATTAATGAACATAAAGAGGGAGATATGATTTTCCAATGTGCTTATGGGGCCGTATTGATCCCAGTGGTGCTAGAAAGAGTATAGCAACAACTGCTGCAAGACACCTTTAGAATGGGTATAAAAATAAGTTGGAAAAATATTTCCATTGTCGCAAGTGTTTCTTATGATCTCGAAGAAAATAAATACCGACATACCTAATTTTATTAATTATTTTATCTGACTATCAGCTTCGGTGCCTCATTGGTACGAACTGCAGATCCCTATACACGTAGCTAGATAATTCCCTTAAACGATTGTGCTGTTATAGTGATCACTAATTTCAACTTTCTTCCGAAGATTTCTAAAACTCTTCTGTAGACGTGGTCCCACCACACCTCTAACTTCAATTCATATACACAGAATGGAACTACAGGAAACTTCTTACAATAGCTGTTCAAAGTAACATTCACCATTCTATTTTTTAAAACGTTACGTTTAGGAAACAAACAAACAATTTAAGTTGAGGTCATATTAATCCCAGTGGTAGGTACCAGGAGGACGCTATGTAAGACTCGTCCTTACATTCTCGCCCCACTATGTGTCTCACAAAATGACGATTGTAAAATATGCCTACTGCCATTTACAAGTTACTTACTGCGAGCAACATAGCGCGCATTAAAGCGAAGGGGAAAAGTCGCGTTTCTCAGACGTCAGTGGTGCACGTACAGAGAGCAACCTATAATCACGTGGAGTGCTAAAATAAAATTCCTAATGTTTGTTTTCTCTGCGACCGCTGCATTATTTGCCGTATTAGTGAACGACGCGAACAGAAGAGAACGGTTATTTCTGCACGAAAAACTGGATGACCGAACGGGAGGAGAAGCTTGAAATTTCTTCGAAAATAACTTTTTCGAGGACGAATAGTAGTTTCGTAATTAACTGAGAATGACCGAGTATAACAACCGATGCGAACTAAACCTGGTGCAACAGAAATTAAAAAAGTAGGACACTGATGAGAAAAGCCACATTTTTACACAAGAAGTTATCGGCTACTCTACGATTTCATGCCACTGACGAAACAAAGTCCGCCGAAAACTTTACTTTTGGTATGTAAGCATCCTCACTGTCGGCACCGTCAGTGTGGAAGGGCATGGGAACAGCACACCGCTCTCCCGGCCGTTGTCAATTTCCGTGGCCTGGAGCCTCTAGTATTCGGTCAAGTTGCTCTTGAATTGGCATCACAAGGCTGAGTCCACCCCGTTCCGGTCCTACTATCCAGGAAAAGTCACGGACTGTACTGGGTTGTATTAGAAAAAATCATCGAGGCAATCGCTTATCTGTGAAGAATACTCCGAGTGATGGAAAAGCGGCTCTAACGACGCATCTGAACGTTGGTGTTGCTTTTCTAGGATTCGCAGTTGCAGCTACCATCCAGGGCCACAAGAAGTGGTTACACGTAGTTCTCATCTCAGATGGTGCCGACGCTATAGTCTGAGTAACCAACACTGGTGCACTACCACGCTAACAATGAGACAGCTAACCTTTCCCGCAACAACTTCGCCTCTCCTGTTGCGCATACGGCCGACTTATCGTGACGCAACAATAATTTAACAGTGGCTGGTAACTGATGTAAAAGTCAGATATGCCACTTAGGAACAACTGTGTAATGAAGCGCAGGTCAATGAAATACAGCAATAACTCTAATAAACAGGTTTTTAAACATATCAACCGATTTCACGGGTCCAGAACAAAGTATGGTCACCAGGTAACTACTGTCCATCCACCGGTGTATGCTTCTATATGCAGGCATTTCGTGGTACAAAAACTAAATATAGTACTTTACTGCATACAAAAATAAATAGTCATTGGATGTGAATGATTTAAGATGTGTGTGATACTCGGAGGTCTTTCCTATCATCTATTGCTACAGCACTCTATCTAAATAATAATTATTATTGTTACTATTATTATTTTATGGTCATCTCAAACGAATGGACAACGGGTTCACCAAGAAGATGAACGAGCTGCACAGAGAGGAGCAAACGAAAAGGAGACGCGATGCCCTTGGAAAGACGCGCGACAGCAAGCCCACTCACAAAGAAGGAAGGAAATCTAGGCTTCAAAGAAAGCAAAGTTTACTGTCAAATGCACAGAGACTTACTGTAGTCTTAGATGGCCCCATCGACATATTCAATAATAACGATAATAATAATAATAAATAATAATAATAATAATAATAACAATAGCCAACTGGAAAATGATTTAAATCCAAATAGAGGTGTTTTGCAGGATATGCTTCCTGCAACCACCCTAGAAGGAAAACAAAGACAGAGGATGAGATGGTCAGATGAAGTTAATCGACACCTCATGTTCTGTTATTACCAAGCAACAAACCTAGGAACCAACACAACTGGATACAGATCACAAGTATACACAACGTTTATTACCAGATACCCCGAATTAAAATTTTTAACAGAACAACGACTAGCTGATCAGATCCGTGTAATAATAAAAAATAACAGGATACCCCAGTCAGAATTAGAAAACATCAAACAACAATTACAACAAATACTGGAACAAAATAATGTGCAATCAGAAGAAGAAGAAGAAAATACAGTAATGGACTCAAACATCCCAGAGCAAACAAACAAAGACCAACACGCATCAATTAAACAATCAGAGGAAAACGAAATCTTAAGACAGCCACCAGAACAAGCACAAATAGAACACGAAGAGACACACATGTTAGATATAGAAGAGAAATTTCAGCTGACATATATAGAATACAAAGACACAAATACAGACATTAGACCATTCTTGCATAGACCGCCAAATAACCCACAAGTCGAAACAACAATAAAAACTATCAACACAATCATACACAACAAAATAAATGAAAACACAACTATGGAAGAGTTACAACTACTGGTTTATATAGGAGCACTCACTACACTAAATATACACACTAGGCAGAGATCACAACAAACCAACACACAGAAGAAACCCACAAAACCAGCATGGCAACACAGGCTACAGATCAGAATAGAAAAACTGAGAAAAGACATCGGACAGCTAACACAATTTACAAGAAATGAAATATCAGACAAAAAACGAAAAAGGTTAGGTAAAATCTCACAACAAGAAGCAATGGAGCAATTAGATGAAAAAAAGCAAAATTACAAGCATTGGCCAAACGACTTAGAAGATACAAAAAAAGTGAAAATAGAAGGAAACAAAACCAAACATTCAACACAAACCAAAAGAGATTTTACCAAACAATGGATAACACACACATTAAAATAGACAATCCACCAAACATAACAGACATGGAACACTTCTGGAGCAACATATGGTCAAACCCGGTACAACATAACAGGCACGCACGGTGGATACAAGCAGAAACAGACACATACAAGATGATACCACAAATGCCTGAAGTGATAATTTTGCAACATGAAGTCACCCGAGCAATTAATTCTACACACAATTGGAAAGCCCCTGGAAATGATAAAATAGCAAATTACTGGCTAAAGAAGTTCAGCTCAACACATTCACATCTAACTAAATTATTTAACAGTTACATTGCAGATCCATACACATTCCCTGATACACTTGCACATGGAATAACCTAACTGAAACCTAAAGATCAAGCAGACACAGCAAACCCAGCTAAATATCGCCCCATAACATGCCTACCAACAATATACAAAATATTAACTTCAGTCATCAAACAGAAATTAATGACACATACAACACAGAACAAAATTATAAATGAAGAACAAAAAGGCTGCTGCAAAGGAGCACGAGGATGTAAAGAGCAACTGATAATAGATACAGAGGTGACATATCAAGCTAAAACTAAACAAAGGTCCCTACACTAAGCATACATTGATTACCAAAAAGCCTTTGATAGTGTACCCCACTCATGGTTACTACAGATATTGGAAATATACAAAGTAGATCCTAAATTGATACAGTTTCTAAACATAGTAATGAAAAACTGGAAAACCACACTTAATATCCAAACAAATTCAGATAACATCACATCACAGCCAATACAGATTAAGCGTGGAATATACCAAGGAGACTCATTAAGTCCTTTCTGGTTCTGCCTTGCTCTGAACCCACTATCCAACATGCTAAATAATACAAATTATGGATACAATATTACTGGAACATACCCACACAAAATCACACATTTGCTATACATGGATGATCTAAAACTACTGGCAGCAACAAATCAACAACTCAACCAATTACTAAAGATAACAGAAGTATTCAGCAATGATATAAATATGGCTTTTGGAACAGACAAATGAAAGAAAAATAGCATAGTCAAGGGAAAACACACTAAACAAGAAGATTACATATTGGATAACCACAGCGACTGCATAGAAGCGATGGAAAAAACAGATGCATATAAATATCTAGGATACAGACAAAAAATAGGAATAGATAATACAAATATTAAAGAAGAACTAAAAGAAAAATATAGACAAAGACTAACAAAAATACTGAAAACAGAATTGACAGCAAGAAACAACACAAAAGCTATAAATACTTATGCTATACCAGTATTGACCTACTCATTTGGAGTAGTGAAATGGAGTGACACAGACCTAGAAGCACTCAATACACTTACACGATCACAATGCCACAAATATAAAATACATCACATACATTCAGCAACAGAAAGATTCACATTAAGCAGAAAGGAAGGTGGAAGGGGATTTATAGATATAAAAAACCTACATTATGGACAGGTAGACAATTTAAGAAAATTCTTTCTAGAACGAGCAGAAACTAGCAAAATACACAAAGCAATCACTCATATAAATACATCAGCTACACCATTGCAATTTCATAACCACTTCTACAACCCTTTAGATCACATAACATCAACAGATACAAAGAAAGTAAATTGGAAAAAGAAAACACTACATGGCAAGCACCCGTATCATCTAACACAGCCACACATAGATCAAGACGCATCCAACACACGGCTAAGAAAAGGCAATATATACAGTGAGACGGAAGGATTCATGATTGCAATA
The DNA here is from genome assembly GCF_023864275.1 of Schistocerca cancellata. NCBI lineage: Eukaryota > Metazoa > Arthropoda > Insecta > Orthoptera > Acrididae > Schistocerca > Schistocerca cancellata. The sequence goes on along the minus strand of NC_064627.1, from coordinate 595,461,503 downwards.
CAGGATCAAACAATAAACACCAGATATTACAGCAAGCATATTATTAAAGATCCCAATACCACAACAGATAAATGCAGACTTTGCAAACAACAAATAGAAACAGTAGATCACATCACAAGCGGATGTACAATACTAGCAAATACAGAATACCCCAGAAGACATGACAATGTAGCAAAAATAATACATCAACAACTTGCCATAAAACATAAACTAATAAAACAACACGTTCCCACATACAAGTACACACCACAAAATGTACTGGAGAATGATGAATACAAATTATACTGGAACAGAACGATTATAAACAGATAAAACAACACCACATAACAAACCTGACATCATACTCACCAATAAAAAGAAGAAATTAACACAACTAATCGAAATATCCATACCCAACACAACAAATATACAGAAGAAAACAGGAGAAAAAATTGAAAAATACATCCAATTGGCTGAGGAAGTCAAGGACATGTGGCATCAGGATAAAGTCGACATTATACCAATTATACTATCAACTACAGGAGTCATACCTCACAATATCCACCAGTACATCAATGCAATACAGCTACATCCAAACATATATATACAACTACAAAAATCTGTAATTATTGATACATGTTCAATGACCCGAAAGTTCCTAAATGCAATATAACATATACCGTACAGTTAAAAGGAAGTCACGCTTGATCAAGGTCCGCGTCACTGTCCATTTTTGACCAGACATAACGTCTGAGAATAGAAAGAAATAATAATAATAATAATAATAATAATAATAATAATAATAATAATAATAATAGTGAAACGTGAAAATGAAAACTGAGCGGCGGGTTGCGATTCGAAACCAGACACTTATACTTGCGGGCAATGTTGTTAATGACTAGCTACACAATCACGGCTCACGAGCCGCTCTCACAGCTTCCACCAGTCAGTTCCTGTATCCCACCTCCTCAGAAGCTCCCCAGCATACCTCTTTGCAAAACGAATCTTTCACTAGGCAGCGTTGCTGGGTTTCTCAGCCAGTAGGATCATTACCCGCTGAAGGCAACCGTTTGGTTCATCACCTGCCGCACAGTTTTTTATAATCTAGGATGATTCGCTACATCGTGCGCTCCACTATACAGCAGAATATTCATTCTCAAATAACAAGACTAACACTTTAGAACTGTGCCACGCAATCTCTGATGAGTCAGTTCACGGTCGCAGATTCTGCTGCGTCAGACCACGGCTTGGTGACGGAGATAGCTCTCTTCCTTGTAGCTCAATAGCTCAGCATTGTAAATGTTGTCTTAGAAAATAAAATTACTATACGTACAAGCAGTATAGAGCATTTTTCCTGTTTGGCAGACAGAAAATAAAAGCGCATTGACGAAGTTATAACTTAAGCGAGACATGTCTGGGAAATAGAATAAAGAGAAAACTGTTTTGTTCAAGGCGGACCCGCTCCAAAAACATATATATTTGTGGCTTCAACCTCAAGATGATTGTTACTAATAATGTTGACTGCTACGTGGCGAAGAGTGAGTTCTTGAACAAATGTCAACTAATCACTGTACAACTGGAATGCCACATGCAAAGTGGGACTACTCTAACAAACGGTGGCGGGTCCAGTCGGTAGCGGCGTATGAATAAAAAGTAGTTTAGAACCGAGATTAGTTACGTAGTTGTGACAATCTCAAGAGAACAATCACCGAGTTTCCTGAACAAGATCGTATAATCACGTCTTATGCTTTACGCATGAACTGCGGTACTAGGCACAGAAAGGTTAGCGCGTTAGCACATGCGTCATCCGGTGGCAGTTATCCAACAGTGGGTTAAAAGCAGCAGAGAATTACAAACTGCGCTGAAATATGACGCAAAAATGACTTACGCGCTACTAGTAGTACTGTACTTATATGGGAGCACGCAAACGTCTCCAAGAGTGGCGCAGTATACACACAGTAAAACCCGGCACCTGACATTTGAGAATACTGACAACTTTCAACGACCTCTCCCAGTGCTTATCGCAAAATCTCCTTTGAAACTATTTCCGAAGGAGGCCAGTGTGCCAAGTAGCGCACCTGCTGTAGGTGGCTAAATTTTTGGCGGTGCAGATCACAAAACCTAATACAGATTAACAAAATCAGCATTTTTAAAATTACCCGCTAGGAACGTTTAATGCAATGCACAAACATATTTCGGTATGAAACATAAGAAAAGTCTGCAAAGCCATACATATCAAAGATACAGCTCACAACTTTTAGAATATAACGTCGACCTCCAGTTCAAAGGCCACAGGATAAATATATACCAGAAATTGAGACTTACATTCACAGAAAGAAGACAAATCAAAATTTATTTAATTATTATTATGACACGACTTTAGCAGTTTCTTAAAAAGTTGCGACGGTATATCGGAAATGGTTTTAGACATGTAATTCAGTTATTTCTGTTCATTTGGTGCAGAGCTATTTTGTCATGTATTTCTTAATTCCCAAAACCGTATAGTCGGAAATGTTACTATGTAAGCAATAAATATGTAGTCGGTTTCAATGCAGATGTCAAGAATCTAGCCCTCTTCTTTAGCTGTGTGTCATTGTCACTGCACTAATTACTTTGTGACATGCAAAATTAGTTGCCTCGTTATCTTTTTGCCACAACTACACAGAAAATGAACACATAATCTCTTCCATCATCTGTTTGTAGTGAACCTTCCCTCACCTTCAAATTTTTTGTGGAAACGTACTTTCTCTGTGATACAATCAGAACATATTGCCTCGCTGATGTGAGAAGTATATGCCGCTTTCCACGTCATAATGCAGCCCTCTCACTCTTCTTCTTTTACTTGTAAAGTACGAAACCTAATCTCGTTCCCATCTCTCATGTTACTGGCTGCTGCAAGAAATCGCCCATGCTTTCAACTGAAAAATTAGCACTGATGTTAGCCAATCACGTCGTTGCGCGTGCAAATTCAAGGACTTGCACGCGCTAGAACTAGGTAATGCACAGATATCTCAGGCTCCATCAGTTGTCACTTGTTACCAGTCAAAATATGCTTTTTTCGGAAATGATAAGCTACGTGGACAAAAGCTACGCTTATTCGGTTTGAGTAAACCGAACGAAGATTACGACTGGCGACACAATGTCTGGCAGGCTACTTGCATTTGCGCGCGCAACGACCTGATTGGCTAACTTTGTATTCGCTTATGTTCACCTCACTTGCACGTCAAAGACGCACGAAATGTTGGTAAATGCTATGGTCATATAGCACGACGGGGCGACTCTCGCTTGACCAAGAAAATCTCCCACATCGTCAACGGAAGCGGACAGTCCAAAATACCTTGGCTCGCAGACACCGTAAGTGACACCGCAGAAATTGGTATTGAGCACCTTGCGACTACACGGACTGGATATAGGCAGAGAATCAACAACATAACTTAATACCCAAGAACCCAACAGGAAGGAATTTGAAACTTTAAAACGCCTGGTCGCAACAAAGAAGACAAGCTCAAAGTGAAAGGATGAAGTTTTGGCAAGATAAGAAGAACAAGAACGCCAGTGTTAAGTAATAGTTGCACGTGCTCCTTAGAGCGCGAAACGAAATTTATATATGCTTTCCATATTGGAACGGAATGTATCACATGCTTGGATAAGGAAAAGATTGTCATTTCAGCGCAGCTGCTCAAATAGGTAGTAGTAACGACGTCTTAGTTGTATATAGAATGTAAAATTACGCACCGCATTTCTTATTCAGAAATAGCATAGCCCTATGAATGTTGAGTGTTTGTGAGGAGATCGTATTACGCCTCGTGTAAGACGGGGGAGTTTCGGAATTACACAGCGGCAGGATCGTAGTGTGTCAAGACTGGAGTTATCGATACTGCTGCTCAAGTTGTTTGGGATCCCACGACTGTCATGAGAATACCGAATCTAAGGTTTCAGGAGGATCATACTCAACGGCACGCAGAATCTCAACACACCCGCGCCACTAGCGTTCGACAGGTCAGAAAGACTATTCGGCCGTAAGAGATCATAAAGCCACCTCACACACAGAGTCAGGAAATACGTTTATTTACAGCATCGGAGCTCAACCACTGGTTCGAACACGTCAGCATTTCGTCGCAAATGTTGTGGAATGGTCATTCTTAAACGCTGTCCGCAACGCTGACGACGACTGTCTCTACTAAATGATTCACAGAGGGAAGTGGCAGTTACCAGAATCTGTTATGTACTACACGATTCATATATGCAACGAAGAGGATGAAGACAAGCCACAAAACAATGAGTTACTTCACAATCGATATGGTTAAAAGGCTGACTGTCTTCTATAAAAAGATATCGCCGTGACGAATTTATGCAGAAGTTATTGTTACTTCTCCACGCGCGATACGTATTTATCGCTGGATAGAGTGAGAATAAAGATATCTAACATAGTGGTGGCGGTTACAGTACTGAAGAGCTCCTTGAAGACTATGTGATTTTATCAACACTGTTTCCTTATAGTCCAAATGGGGGGGACATTCTACTAAGATAACGCATCTTCTCACGGGTCTAGGACTGTTCGTATTGCGCTTAATAAGGATTCTCGATAATGTTGCTTCTTGCTGCTCGTCTCGGGATCTTATGCCGACGGTCAGTCAGAGAGTTTTCTGGCGTTTTGTCAGCACAGTGGCAACAATGTCGAAGATTATCCCTCCACTCCTGGTGGCCAGCAGGAGCAGGTATGAAGAGTGAATCTTTGAGGAAACGTCAAAACACTCTACCTGACAAAAAAGTGAAACATCCAGATGGGAAGGAAGATACGTGTTGAAATTTCACAAATTGAGGCGATATGTGATGTTATTGCAGTGATAACGAATTCGAGGCAAATTCACAAACAAACTTCACTGCACGGGACCCATGAGATTACACCACCTTTGTGCTCGGTGTACGCACTGATCCGGTTGAGAAGGGTGCCATATGCCGTTATAGGCCGTATCCTGAGAAAAGCGACCGACACCAATTGTAACTAACTAGTGCTTGATATCTTGGATACTTGCACGGGGACAGAGCTGACGTCCGAGCTGCCCTTCCAAATGTTCTATCGGGGACAGATCTGAGGATTTTGCTGGCCACGGAAGCAGATCAAGTTACTTAGTTACATGTTCCAATGATCAATCTCACGGTAACCGTTATGATGTGGAACGTGTCACGTGCATCATAAATGAACATATCATTTATTAAGCTTAAATTTTTATTACCTACGCCATTCTCTTAAATGGCACAAAATGCCTATATTATACCTATTGATTTACTGCATTAATTCCAATTTAAGAATTCATTTAAGGTATAGAAGGAGTTCTCGAAGAGATACGATTTCAATTTATTTTTAAAACTGTTACTGCTGCCTGTCACACATTTTATTTCATCTGGTGATTTATCGAAATGTTTTACAGCAGCATATTTTACCCCTTTCTGTGCCACAGAGAGGTTAATTAGAGGATAGTGTAAGTCTTTCTTTCTTCTGATACTGTAATCATGAATGTTACTGTTGTTTTTAAACTGGTCCATGTTGTTGAGAACAAATTTCGTTACTGAGTAAATGTCCTGTGAGACTGTTGTAAGAACTCTTAACCTTTTAAAGAGATACCTACAAGATGTACGACTATGAGCCCCACACATTCTTCTAAAAATTTCTTTTGAGCAGTGAATACTTTTTGCCTAAGTGTTGAGTTATCCAAAAATATTATTCCGTATGACATAGGAGAGTAAAAGTGTGTTAGCTAGCTAATTTCTACATCCTCAAAATTAGCAATTACTCTGGTTGCAAAAGCTGCTGGACCTAGTCGCTTTAGAAGATCCAAAATATGATTTTCCAATTATGTTTCCCATCTATATGTACACCCAAAAACTTAGTATGCTCTACCCTGGTTACTGACTTTTGTTTATGTGTTATATTTATTGAGGGAACTGTACTCTTTGCAGTAGAAAACTGGGTGCACTGTGTTTTTTCAAAGTTCAGAGCAAGCCTATTCGCAGAAAACCAATCAATAACATTTCCAAAGACATTATTTGTATCATTTTCTATTGGAGTTTCTTTTACTGTATTAATAACGATGCTTGTATAATCAGCAAACAGTGTCAGTTTAGCTTCTTGATTCAGATAAGAAGGGAGATCATAATTATCCGGGCTGTTATGCCGTGGTCGGTTGATGAATTCCGACCACGGCATAACAGCCCGGATAGTTATAATGGACATGATATTTCCGGCCGTGAAAGTTTACATTTTAGTATAATGTAATTTCACCCCAGTTAGGTGAAATGGGAAACTTCCTTAAATCACTAAACCATGTAAAGAAAATTTTTGTCTTTTGTTCTGTAGGTATGAATTAAACCACCCATATCTTGTTCCTTTTATACCATAGAATTATAATTTCTGTAACACAATGTCATGGTCCACACGATCAAACACTTTGGATAAGTCAAAGAAAATTCGTATTGGTGACATTTTACCATTTAAAGACTCTATTATGTAGGCAGTGAAACCTTTTATCGCTGTCTCAGTAGAACAGCATTTTTGAAATACAAACGGTGATTTACTAAGTATCCCATTACTGCTGAGATGGCTAACCACCCTTGGGTACAGTAATTTCTCGACAATTTTTGAAAATGCTGTGAGCAAGGATCCCGACCGGTTATTACTGAGAGCTGATGTCTTTTTTTTTTTTTTTTTTTTTTTTTTTTTTTTTTTTTTTTTTTTTTTTTTGCAGAGAGGCTTAACAATGTCATATTTTAACCTGTCTGGGAAAACATGTTGAATTAGTGATGAATTACAGATGTGACTCAGAACATCAGCTGTGACTGCTCCACATTGTTTAATATTTTGTTAGAGATGTCATCTACTCCAACATAACATTTATTTTTCAAAGATTTAATGATTTTTCCTTATTTCATAACAGGTTGTTAGATGAAAATTAATCTAATTAGGATTTCTCAAAACTGACTCTTCCATGTACTGTCTGGCTTTTTCTTTTAAACTATTCTCGCCAATTTTTCACCTACACTTAAGAAATGGTTGTGAAATACATTAGCTACTTGTGTACTGTTGGTTAGGATGGTATCATTCTCTTCAATACGTATACTACATACACCAGTGGTTAATTTTCCTGTCTCTCTTCTAAAACATTCCATTCTGATTTGATTTTATTGCTCGAGTTTTTAATTTCATCTCTAATACACATATTTTTTGATTTTCTGACAATTTATGTTACATAATTTTTATAGTGTAAAATTACTTCTGAGTCTTTACTAATTCTTGCTGCCTCATACAATTTTCTTTTTCTTTCTGAAGACACTTTAATACCTGTAGTGTCCAAGGTTTCTTTGAAAACTGTTTGATGTCACATTTAGTAATTTTTTTTGGAGCAACAGTGTTCAAAAAAGGATATAAATTTATCAAGAAATATGTTGTATTTATCATTGGCAATTGGCTCGTTTCTTAAACAATAGGAACCCAACATAACTGATGTGTAGCTAAGTTAATGGATTTGGCCCCAGAAATAAAGAGACTGTTAATCTGCCAGACGTACTGGAACTAACGCACGCAGCTTTTTCACATGTCACTGCCGAATTTGGCGGGATATATGACGTCATGTCATAAAAGAGGAGGAGAAAATTTGGCGCCTGGGTAGCTTCGTAGATTCTGTTGTTGATCGACTCGTTATGAAAGTAGCAGATGACAGTTCCAGAACTGAAATGTGTTGCTCGGATTCGTATAAGGAAGGAGCTAAGAGATTACCAGACGACTGACTGTAATAATACCTTCAGTGGCTCCAGTATTCAACAGTACGGTGAAATCCCTGCAGTATACTGTTGCATCACACATAGCTCGCTCAGAAAAATAATCCTATGTCTAAGTTAGGAATTTTCATCACTCTTGTTTGTAATTAGAATACTATGTCAGGTGAGAACGAGAGTATTTTATGCTTTTCGTCTGGTAATCTAAAAAGCGTGCGGTAGTGCTGGAGCTCTCCAGAGTATTATTTCATTCTCTGTAAAAACTAAATGACATTGGAAACTATATTGTTTCTCTGCTCGTCTCTTTTTACGTCTGAACTGCAAACTGCTAACATCATTGCAGGTTATTTGGACCAGCTGGCTGGCCAATGCTGTTAACGTTTAACCTGCCGGTAAAGCTGTTGTCCTGCATTATCGCTCAGTCTATGTGCGTATAACACAGCATAAAACGTATCCTGATGATCGTACTTGACTGTACTTGACCCAGTATGGTTTCCGCTCTACGTGAAATGAAATCCAATGAGATTCAAGCAAACGCGGAAGAATACATGGCGTAATGTTTACGTCAGATTTATTCTTATGATGAACAGAGTATGGTAACAACATTAAACATGACCAACACGAAAGCGCTATCACAGAAAATTGCAGATCTGTTAATTTACATATCTGCTGACAATGTGTACGTTTACGAAATCTTCTGGGTTCTTCACTTTCTTGTAACATAGAAACCGTTGGCCTTAGATCCCGAGATCTACATGCAACATGTCTGTGCATCCAGTAAGATCTCTGCGACACAGTATCGACTGTATTACTGGTACAGGGATTGGACGCTGACAACGTGATTATTTGGCTGGCGGACATTGTCTCTCTACAAAAACGGTTACCTGCATCATAAAAAGGCAACCAAGGCGGAAAACTTGATATTTATATATCCATTATTAAGGATTATTACTCGAATAAACTAAAGTAGTTGGAAGTGAAGTATGTTTCAATAACGCGTTCTGCATTGAATACTATAAATAATCGATCTCCCGGCCAACAATCACGAGAAGTATTACCGGCGAAACTATAAATAAGAGCGAGGTGAGAAAGGTACCCACGGAATTTAACCCAGTGTTATTTCAATCGGAGAGGGACCCGTGAAAACAAATACATTATGTAAGTGACTAGCGATCACGGAGTCTGTAGATTTCTCGATTTCAGCTGCAGTGTGAAAGAATGAACCGTTTATGTTAACGTCTGCAATGAGCGTGAAGAGTGCAAGCTGAACACAGTAAGCTTAATCACAACAGATACATAATATTCGTCAAATTCAGGAAGTTTTGTTTTGAGTGGGCCCACCGTGTTCCTTACGCAGCCAGTTGCAGGCGCCGTGAACAGTGGTTGCAGTGGGCAGCGAGAGGAGGACAGACACGCTCTGCAGGGGAATAATACTTAGACGCAGAGTTAAAAACGGTCAGTTATCGATATACTCTCTGCTGGGTGCCACGTGCATTATTAGTATAGGCAGCACCCTGAGCACTGTTATGTGTCTCTAAGCACTGGAGTTTACAAGTTACTGAAGGAGGATGACAGGCAACACCTACAACGCACAAGCTACCTCTCGTCTTTGTCGTGGAAGGCACTTTTGGTAATACTACCGCTTCATCTGTTTTCTGTTCCATTCGCGAATGGAAGAAACAAAATCTGTACTTCTCCGTATCAGCTCCTATCTAATTTTCCCGTCGAGGTCTTTCGTTTCATACTAAGAGGTGGAAGTTGTTATGTTGCCGGATTCATGTTGTAATTTATGCTGTCGGAATTTTAACGTAAAAACTTCTCCGTATAGGACAGCGTCTCTCTTGCAGCGATTATTACAGGAATTTGACGAGCATACTGCGCTACCTAAACTAACCTGTGACGAAGCGAGCCGCTTTTCGTTGAATCTTCTCTATTTCGTCTATTAACCCTACCTGGTAAGCGTCCCACATAGACGATCAAAGATCTAAAATCGCAAAGTATTTTAAATTCTGGACATCAGCATGTGTTGAAAAGCATGATTTTACGAAGAAATCCTCTGACAGCTGGTACAGCTGTTGTAATTCTTCAGGCTTCCCGGTGATATGTTGACGTGTTAAATAATCGGGTCTTCTGTCGGTTGTTCGTGTCATTCTCGCACGCTATATCTGTGGTGCAACTCAGTCTTCTTGAAGTGCTCCCTGTTGTTTTATTGGCACACAACCGGTTTTGACGGCTAAAGCAGCATCATCAGGTGCAACAATGTTGAAAGGCCACAGCTGTACCAATCGCTCCTAGTCAACATAGAGGGGCATTCAGAAAGTACGGAACGTTTTGGCATAAAAAAAAAAACTAAGTACAAGAAATACATTTTATTATATACATCTGAAAGAGCGACTGACATACTACTCACATAGTCACCAAACTTATTGAGGCACTTATCATAGCGATGGACAAGCTTTGAAAGACCTTCGTCGTAAAATTCTGCCGCCTCGGACTTCAGCTAGTGAGTCACGCCGGCCTGGAGTTCCGCGTCGTCATCAAAGTTACAAGCCAGTTCTTCATCTTGGGAAACAAGTGGAAGTCGCTTGGTGCAATATCGGGGCTGTGGGGCGGATGAGGGAAAACTTCCCAGTTTAATGAATTAATGAGTTCTTTAGTGCGGTTTGCCGTGTGAGGTCTGGCATTGTCGTGCCAAAACAAAATTTTGGACGTTAGCTTTCCTCGGCCTTTGTTTTGAACTGCTCTTCTAAGGCTGAGCAAAGTTTGACAGTGCTGGGCAGAATTTATGGTTGCTCCACGTTCGAGAAAATCAATAAGAAGCACATCTGCCTGTCACAAAACTCTGTCACAACCAACTTCCTTGCTAACAAGGTTTGCAAACATTTTCTTGGTTTTTGGAGGGGACCTTGTGTGCCCCCACTCCATGGACTGTAATTTTGTCTCGCAATTGACGTGTTTCATCCAAGTCTCGTCACCGATTACGATTCGAACCAGTAATGAATAACCATGTTTGTGGTAGGCCTCCAGAAATGTCAACGTTGCCCCCATTCGCTTTTCTTTATGGTGCTCTGTAAGCATTTTGGGCACCCACCGTGCACAAAATTTGTGGCAGACTAACTTTTCAGTGACAATTTCAAACAATAAAGTCCGAGAAACTTATGGAAAATAAAGCGAAAGCTCCGTTATTGCAAAGTGACGGTTTTCACAAATCGTTTCATCAACTTTAGCGACAAGACCGTTAGTCACAATGCTCGGGCGTCCACTCTTCTCTTTATCAGGAACGTTGGTTCGGCCATTTTTAAACCGAATGAACCATTTCCGGACGGAACATTCACTCATTACGTTGTTTCCGTACACTTCATACAGTTCACGATAAATTCTGTAAGTTTCAGGTTTTTTGCCAACAAAAACCGTATCACAGACCGCACCTCACATCTGGCGGGATTTTAGATTGCAGCGCAAATATCGAAAAAACCAGACGCGCAGAGACGTTCCCGCCGTCACGGATGGATGCCGACTGAGCTGCAGAGCACACAGATACCAAAATATATGCGATCGGCGCGCGCCTAGCGGCATCAGACGGAAACGTTCCCTACTTTCTGAATAGCTTTCGTGCATTATTCAATGAATACTGTCTGCAATACATTGGCGAACGCAGAGTGACAAAGACGTGATCCGTTAATTTCGTAAAAATTGCTGCTGAGTGGATCATGTAGCTTGTGCGGACTGCCTCCACTCTCCCAACACCGGGCTGCTCTGCCCATGCAGGCAAATTCTAGAACAAGGGTCTATAACTAAAATATTGTGTCTACTGAGGTCGAAGTAGAGTGTGATTGTGAAGTTATCTGGACACGTTTAACAGGGCTAGGGGAAATGAAGTTAATTGTGCTGTGTTATAACAGGCCACCAGGTTCCACCGTCACAGTTCTAGAATCATTCAAAGGGAGTCTACATTCTGTATCGTAGAAGTACCCGGATCATGCTATATTAGTCGGAGGCGACTTCAACCTACCTAGTATAGACTGGGATGTCTAGGGATTCATTACAGGTGGTACAGACAAGCCGTCGTGTGAGTTACTTTTGAACACATTATCCGAAAACTGTCTTGAGCAGCTAAATCGATAGCCAACGCGTAATGGAAATATTTTAGATCTGGTAGCCACGAACAGACCAGACCTCATCGACGGTGTCAGTGTTGAGACAGGGATTAGTAATCATGATGTTGTCATTACGACTATGGTTACGAAAGTTAAAAAGTCGGTCAAGAAGGCTAGGAGAGTATTCTTACTAGAAAGAGCAGATAAGCAGTTGTTAGCATCCCACTTAGTAAATGAATCGACTTCATTTACTTCCGGTACGATGGACGTGGAAGAATTATGGGAAAATTTTAAACACATTGCAAATCACGCATTGGAGAAGTATGTGCCGAAAAAGTGGGTTACGGACGGAAAAGACCCACCTTGGTTTAACGGCGCAATTCGGAGAATGCTCAGGAAGCAAAGGCAGTTGCACTCGCGGTACAAGAAAGATCGGGAGAATGAGGACAGGCAAAAGTTAGTAGAGATTCGTGCTGCTGTAAAAAGAGCGATGCGCGAAGCATTCAATCACTACCACCGTCATACCTTAGCAAAAGATCTTGCTGAAAACCCAAGGAAATTCTGGTCTTACGTAAAATCGGTAAACGGGTTGAAGGCTTCCATCCATTCACTCACTGATCAGTCTGGCCTGGCAACTGAAGACAGCAAAACGAAAGCTGAAATTTTAAATTTAGCACCTTTCACGCAGGAGGATCGTACAAACACACCGCCGTTTGAGTCTCGTACAGATTCCCGTATGGAGGACATAGTGATAGACATCCCTGGGGTTGTGAAGCAGCTGAATGGGTTGAAAATAAATAAATCGCCAGGTCCTGATGGGATTCCAATTCGGTTTTACAGAGAGTACTCTACTGCATTGGCTCTTTACTTAGCTTGCATTTATCGCGAATCTCTTGCCCAACGTGAAGTCCCGAGCGACTGGAAAAAAGCGCAGGTGACGCCTGAATATAAGATGGGTAGAAGGACGGATCCTTAAAAGTACAGGCCAATATCCTTAACATCGGTTTGTTGCAGGATTCTCGAACATATTCTCAGTTCGAATATAATGAATTTCCTTGAGACAGAGAAGTTGCTGTCCATGCATCAGCACCGCTATAGAAAGCATCGCTCCTGCGAAAAGCAACTCGCCCTTTTTTCACATGATATCTTGCGAACCATGGATGAAGGGTATCAGACGGATGCCATATCCTTGACTTCCGGAAAGCGTTTGACTCGGTGCCCCACTGCAGACTCCTAACTAAGGTACGAGCATATGGGGTTGGTTCCCAAGTATGTGAGACTTCTTAAGTAATAGAACCCAGTACGTTGTCCTCGATGGTGAGTGTTCATCGGAGGTGAGGGTATCATTTGGTGTGCCGCAGGGAAGTGTGGTAGGTCCGTTGTTGTTTTCTATCTACATAAATGGTCTTTTGGATAGGGTGGATAGCAACGTGCGGCTGTTTGCTGATGATGCTGTGGTGTACGGGAAGGTGTCGTCGATGAGTGACTGTAGGAGGATACAAGATGACTTGGACAGGATTTGTGATTGGTGTAAAGAATGACAGCTAACTCTAAATATAGATAAATATAAATTAATGCAGATGAATAGGAAAAAGAATCCTGTAATGTTTGAATACTCAGTTAGTAGTGTAGCGCTTGACACAGTCACGTCGTTTAAATATTTGGGCGTAACATTGCAGAGCGATATGAAGTGGGACAAGCAAGTAACGGCAGTTGTGGGAAAGGCGGATACTCGTCTTCGGTTCATTGGTAGAATTTTGGGAAGATGTGGTTCATCTGTAAAGGATACCGCTTATAAAACACTAATACGACCTATTCTTGAGTACTGCTAGAGCGTTTGGGATCCCTGTCAGGTCGGATTGAGGGAGGACATAGAAGCAATTCAGAGGCGGGCTGCCAGATTTGTTACTGGTAGGTTTGATCATCACTCGAGTGTTACGGAAATGCTTCAGGAACTCGGGTGGGAGTCTCTAGAGGAAAGGAGGCGTTCTTTTCGTGAATCGCTACTGAGGAAGTTTAGAGAAACAGCATTTGAGGCTGACTGCAGTACAATTTTACTGCCGACAACTTACATTTTGAGGAAAGACCACAAAGATAAGAGAGATTAGGGCTCGTACAGAGGCATATAGGCAGTCATTTTTCCCTCGTTCTGTTTGGGAGTGGAACAGGGAGAGAAGATGCTAGTTGTGGTACGAGGTACCCTCCGCCACGCACCGTATGGTGGATTGCGGAGTATGTATGTAGATGTAGAACTACGTGATACCCCCAGCAGCAATTTTTACGAAATTAACGGTCACGTCTTTGTCATTCTTCGTTCACCAAAGTAATGTAGATCATATTCACTGAATAATACAGTATATCTTCACTAAGAGCGGTGGGTACATCTATGACCTTTGAACACTGTTGCACCTGAAGATGCTGCTTTAGCCCGCGACACTGGTTGCGTACCAATAAAACAACAATTTTATCAGCTATCGGTGGAATTCTTTTTAACACCAATCTAAAATTGATCGAAAGAGTATTTTCTTAGGCAGTTATTTCTTGGCTGAATTACAATTTCTTAACACTCTTCCAATAATATCAGTCTAGCAAATTTTTCAGAGCTTCGTCAATCACTTCCTGGGGAATTTCCACGCTGAACTGCTACAGTCTGCTGTGTCTGGCGGCGTTAGACATGCAAGGTGTTCGTTCCATGGAATTTTTCTTCCGGTGTGCAATAGCAGACGAGCATTTTCTGCTGAAAGCCACAGCGTACTGAAAACGTTGTCTGCGAAATTCTGTTTCCAATAGAGACACGATACACGCACTGTCTTGAGAGAATATGTCTAGCGTTCACTGCGTCCAACCGGGATAGAGTTAAACCACCGGCAGAGTGTCGGCTACTTCCAGCGCGTACACTGCGCTCTGGGGAGCGGCGCTCACGCGAGACCTCCCTACCAGCGCGGCACAGAGCGGCGGCTATCCGCAACGATCGCGGCCACGGAGGCTCCGCCCATCCGCCTGATGTCTAAATACCGACACGGCACGCAACCCTCCTGCCGCAGGCGCGCACTGCCGAGACGGTAGCTTACAATAAGCTCCGATCTCGCTCCCCCTTTCGCCAGTGACGATTACTAAGCGCATGCCTGGATTACTCACTCCCCACACAGTATTCGCTTGACCGTGATGCACTGCACTGGCAACACAACGAGCCGCGCAAAGACTTCTGGGTTTCCATTCATTACGAGAAATTAAAACGAGTACCCGTCCGATAGTTCACGATTATATAATCCGTGATATTATCGTCAGTCTTCCAGATGGTTTCATGCACGCCGCCAAGATTCCCTCTCCTGGCATAATTTCTTCGTCACCAAGTGGCGCTTACGCCTAACTTCGTCCATGACTTATGTGCAACCTAATCTCTATTCTCCTCTACAATTTTTGTCCTCTAAGATTCTCTGCAGTACCATAAAAGTTATTCTATAGCGTTTTAACAGCTTTTCTGTCATCTTGATCATTTTTTCTAGTAGGTAGGGCTTGCCATAGCTGAGGAGCTACTTGATCGAGAAGTAGCGGCTCCGGTCTCGTAAACTGACATACGGCCGGGAGTGCGGTGTGCTGACCACATGCCCCTCCATATCCGCATCCACTGACACTTGTGGGCTGAGGATGGCACGGCGACCGGTCGGTTTCGTTGGGCCTTCATGGCCTGTTCGGGCGCAGTTTAGTTTAGTTTAGTTTACGGCTTGCGATATACAATGTCGGAAAAAAATCGCTATAACAAGGAGGAGTTGTGCGACATAAACGAAAGTTGGTTAACGTGTTTCTCTATTAAAATTTCGCGCTAGTCACATAACAGTGGCGCTATTAGCGTCTCTGTGAGGGCTAATCAGGAACGGCGTTAAATACACGCTGTAAAGATCTTCAGTGTTAGTTACCTTTGAGACTGGACATGGTAAGTTGATGTTAGTCAAAATGCCTTTAAGGCGACAAAGACGTCTTTATCAACACCTCACTGAGTTTGAACGAGGTCCTGTAATATGGCTACGAGACGCTGGATGTTACTTTTGCGATACTACAGAAAGGCTTGGCAGGGATGTAGCACTGTACACGATTGCTAGCAGCGGTTGTGACGGACCGCCACGTAGCATTACCAAGAACGAAGACCATCGTAGTCGAGGTATGGATCCGGCGCATGTACTGCATCTGAAGCACCAATTTGAGCAGCAGTTGGCACCACAGTGACACTACGAACGGTTACAATTCGGTTACATCAAGTGAAACATGGACGATAAATAGTTTAGACAAGAATAGAATAGAAGCTTTCGAAATGTGGGGCTACAGAAGAATGCTGAAGATTAGGTGGGTAGATCACATAACTAATGAGGAGGTATTGAATAGAATTGGGGAGAAGAGGAGTTTGTGGCACAACTTGACAAGAAGAAGGGACCGGTTGGTAGGACATGTTCTGAGGCATCAAGGGATCACAAATTTAGCATTGGAGGGCAGCGTGGAAGGTAAAAATCGTAGAAGGAGACCAAGAGATGAATACACTAAGCAGATTCAGAAGGATGTAGGTTGCAGTAAGTACTGGGAGATGAAGAAGCTTGCACAGGATAGAGTAGCGTGGAGAGCTGCATCAAACCAGTCTCAGGACTGAAGACAACAACAACAACATGGGCGGCTTCGAGACAGACGCCCTGTAGCGAGCATTCTACTGACCCCAAAACACCATTTGCGACTTCTGTGGTGTAAAGCGAGAGCTCATTGGGAGGGAGGGTGGAGGCCTGTTGCGTTTTCTAATGAAAGCTGGTTCTGCTTCGGCACCAATGATGGCCGTGTGTTGGTTAGAGGGAGGCCAGCTGACGTCTTGCAACCAACCCTGCGTGTTAGATACACTGGACCTATACCTGGGGTTATAGTCTGGGATACATTTCGTATGGCAGCAAGAGCACTCTCGTGGTTATTCCACGCACCTTGCCTGCATATTTGTAAGTCAATCTGGTGATTCGAACTATCGTGCTGCCATTCATAAACTACATTCCACAGGGTGTTTAACATCGCCTATTATGACATTTTTGGAGATCGAAAATCTCCTCTGCAGGAATCAACATGGACTTTAGAAACAACGATCGTGTGAAACGCCTACGATAACAAGAAAACACTAGATATCGGCGCCCAGGGTGATGCCGTGTTCCTTGACTTCTGGAAGGCGTTCGATGAAGTTCCGAACTCCGCCTACTTAGCCAAACACATGCGTTCGGAATATCAGACCAACTGTGTGATTGGACTGAAGAGTTTCTAGCGCGGAGAGAAATCTTCAGACATGAAAGTAACTTCGGGCTGCCACAAGGGAGGATTATAGGATCACTAATTTTCACAAGTCCGCTGCTCGTGGTCTCGCGGTAGCATTTTCGCTTCCCGTGCGTGGGGACCCAGGTTCGATTCCCGGCGGGGTCAGGGATTTTTCCTGCCTCGAGATGATGGGCGTTGTTGTCGTCGTCTTCATCCCCATCACGGTCGGAGGAAGGCAATGGCAAACCACCTCCACTAGGACGTTGCCTGGTAAAGCGGTGCATGTCTCTCGCATCGTTCCCCTACGCTCTGTAAATAAGCATGGGACTTCATTTCCATTTTCAATTTTCATAAAATATTTAATGACATGGTGGATAACTCGGAAGTTCCTCGAGGCTTTCCGCGGATGGTGCTATTACACTAATGCACAGAGAAGTCGCAAAGCTAGAAAACTGTAGCGAAATGCAGGAAGACCTAGAGGATCAACATTTGGTGTAGAGGTGGCAACTGACCCTCTACGTAACAAATTAGCGTACTGCGCGTAAATAGTCAGACGTACCTATTATTTTACGATAACGCGACTGTAGAACAATCACTGGAAGCAGTCACATCTATAAAATGTTTAGGAGTTTACGTACGGAGCGGTTTTAAAGTGCAACGACCATATAACTCATAGCGGGGAAGGCAGGTTGCACACAGAGATTCATTGGAAGATCCCTTAGGAAATGTAGTATCCACCCACAAAGGAGGTAGCTTACAAAACATTTATTCGACTGATATTTGAGAACTTCTCGTCACTATTGCTTCAATGAGAAATACAATTCACAGAGGAAATACAGAAGATCCAAAGAAAAGCAGTGTGTTTCTTCGCAAGTTCATTTAGTAAGCACAAAAGCATCACGGAGATGCTCAGTCAACTGCAATCGCAGACTTCACAAGAGACGCGTTGTGCATCACCTTGTGATTGTTTCTTAAAATTCGGAAAGCGTACGTCCTAGAAATGTCAACCAATACAGTGCTTTCTCCTAGTTATATCTCGCGATAAGACTATGAAAATAAAGAGACTTTCAACCCACACGCGGGTTTACCAGCAGTTTTGCTTTATTAATTTTGGTAGGAGAACATCACAGCTGTTTTCGTAAATTACACTGTAAGAAATACTGCAACTAGCCACAAGTTTTGTCAAATGATTTTCTTATACCATTACTGGTTTCGGGCCTGAGTCCAACATCAGATGATAGCGTTGACTTCTTGCAAGTTTTCTAAAATATAACAAAATTTTGTTATGCATAGTTTACAAAAGATTTTTCATTTAACAATTGCATCCTAAAATGTAACAAAGGTTTTTGCGATTATACAGTGTTACACTTCTATATGCCAGAGGTTCGGTTTTCTTTCATAAGTACCAAATCTCGGCTTATAATAAGTGAAGGAGGGCTTTTCAGGAAGCAAGTGTAAGACTATGTAATCACAAAAATTTTGTCAAATTTTAGGATGCACTTGGAAAAATATAAATCTTTTGTAAACTATGCATCACAAAATTTTGTTATATTTTAGGAAACAGATGTAAAATTTGCAAGAAGTCAACGCTACCATCTGATGATGGGCTCAGGCCCGAAGCTAGTAATGGTGTAACAAAATCATTTCGATAAAACTTGTGGCTGGTTGCTGTATTCCTTACAATGCAATTTACCAGCAACTGCTCTCCCCGCGAACCATTCGGGACTGCAATAGCCACCGGAAGGTGGCTTGCGGATTAGGTGCTTGGCGGAAGGTACTATCTGCGATACAGCCAATTCTCCGTTCACTGGAAATGGCTGGATAGTCCCTTTGACCAAGACAAAGGCTATTTACTTTCCTAATCCTCGTCATCCATCCCCACTGCTCTTTGGTTTCAATGTTAACGAAACAAAAGTAAGTATAAAAATTTCCGTCATCTCTCTTTGTGAAATCTATTCTTCAATGCAAGATACCGAATTTTAGTGGTATTCCTGCCATTAAAACATTATAATTCCAATACATTTAAAACAGACTATGCTAAGGTTCTGTTAAAGTGTGTATTAATTGTTATTCTGAAAAAACTGTTTCGCTTACATCTCTAGTGTTTTAATATACTTACAATTTTTCGTCATTGTTTAACGTCATCAGGGTCTGTGTACCATTTTCAATGAAATACTCTCACACATTTTTTTTAAAGTGTTTAGTGCTAGTTATAGAATCCCTCGGGACTTCACAATATAATGAACGATCGCAAATCTTAGAGCGGGTGTGATTCGTGGCGTGATTACTTTATCGCTTAACTATATAACTGCTATTACTTTTTGTCAAATCTTGTTCGTTTAAAGGTAATGCCTTTACATAGTGTGCGAATTAATTTGAATAAAGCACTCTGTTGTAACGGTATTGTTCAAGAAGTGCTTTAGTCACTCTAGGACTGTCGCTTTGCCGAAAGTAAACCGGGGATTTGAAGGAACTGTTTCACGTCGACATCGTCGCTATCTGAGTGTCCGGAACCATATCATCGTAGAGTTCGCACCGACAGCGTCGTCGTTCGTACTGTGCTGCCACGAGTAGCCCCTGTGCGCTGTCAACCCCTGCAACATTGGTGCATGGCGATTTGCTCGCTTCAGAGTGATCTGCAGTAGAAATTATGATCGCCCGGAGAAAACATCGGCAAGTGACTTGTAACTTAACTTTTATTTATTTGCATTTTGTAAAATGCGGCGGAAATCAACGTATTTGTGTCGGATTTGATGAGTTTTAAGTAGAGAAAAACTATCCTCAGACGGCAACAAATATTACGTAGGAGGAAACAGCTTCCTTTCCACGTAGTAACAGGGAACTATCTGGATTATGAGTGTTTTGGGCTTGAAACATAAGCCGACATGGCATTTCTGTTTTGTTCGGGCGGCACGTTTAAAAGCAACTGAAAACTACAACCATTATGCTTTCCGATGGCGTAGATCCTCTTGAATGAATTATTTCCGATGTAAAATGTTCCTCCATTCGAATATTCGAGCACGGACTATTCAAGAAGATAACGTCACCCGAAAAAAGGGGGCCTGTACAGGATACGTTAGCGTGGAGACATGCATCAAAGCAGTCTTCAGACGGAAGGCCTCGACGAGTGAAATTGGATAGATGAGGAGAGGATTACATTATTCGACAACATTGATATGGTCTGCATCACAACTGTTTATTTAAAAATAACCTTACTGCAATTATTTTGGTTTTCTTACGATAATTACTCTTACCCAAAATTACAATTTTTCTTTTTTGATATAGCAGCGACGGTTTGCAGTGTGTTCGGAAATTGTGAAGAAACGTCATATATTATTCGACGCGAGCTCCCAAATGTTCAGTTCGACGCTGTCCAACGCACTGTTACGATGACAACAGTGTGTTACAGAAGCCGTGCAGAGTCGTCTCTGCTCATTACCGAGCTAACGCTACTTTTCACACAATACGTCAACGTTATGGCAAGAGACCACAAGGCGGTCGGTGCGAGACACGCGCGCCGGCCTCTCGTGGACGCAGCGGACACACACGCGCACGTGTGCAAACGTAAGCACATAAACCGCCGTACAAAAGGCCCCGGAGGTCACATCAAACAGCCGCTTCTAAGGCGCCGGTTAACGGACCGCACCTCAAGCGCCTGATTTACTGCCTCCCGTCTTGGGGCGCTCTCTTCCGGGAAAACGAGGAGAAACATAAAGCAGAGGGTTTCCCTACTACCAGCGGCATATGAACTCGCCGGCCCCCGAGTGCCCGTAACTTTGTGTATTCAAATATATGACGGAAGGCTCTCCGTACCTTTCTCCGAGCGGAACTCGGTCCCCCACGTGAGTGTTGTACGGCGGATACTGCTTAAAATACACAAAGTACACCACACTTAATAGAGAAAAGTGTCGCAGGTGAAAGTATACTACAATAGAAGGGCAAACATTCTTGTAAGATGGAACCGCAAACGAGCGGTTTGCGAGATCTGATGTATGTATGTATTGAACTGGGGATCTAGAAACGACGGAGAGGCTTCGTCCCCGCGGGAGCCCTCAGTAGTACACAACACGTTACAGCAATCCACTCACCCCATCGAACCCAGGGTTACTGTGCGGTTCGGCCCCCCAGCGGACCCCCCCTCCCCCGGGAACGTCTCCTTCCAGACGAGTGTAACCCCAATGTTTGCCTGGTAGAGCAATTACGGCGTACGCGTACGTGAAAAAAGTGTTTGCGCAGCAATCGCTGACACAGTGTAACTGAGGCAGAATACGGGGAACCAGCCCGCATTCGCCAAGGCAGATGGAAAACCGCCTTAAAAACCATCCACAGGCTGGCCGGCACACCGGACCTAGACATTAACCCCACGGGCGGATTCGTGCCGGGGACCGGCACGCCTTCCCGTTCGGGAGCAGTGCGTTAGACTGCACGGCTAGCCGGGCAGGCTGAGGTAACTGATACTTAGAGCCAATTTATTTGAAATACAAACTTTTCGGTTAAGTTCCCATTTAATTGCGCTCAAATTTGACAGAAACCGTCATGCTGTTCACAAGTCACCAGATCAGCCACGTTTCTCATTAAATGTTTAGTCCGGCGTACTAGGAGATCACCTCTTTGGTTCACACAATCTTTCAAGTAAACTACGGTTTCTGCGGAAAGAAGTTCCAGGATTGATCGAGAATGTTCCCGTTGCGCAACCTGGGGATAGGTGGTGCGTGCGTTACGGGGCACCTGCCCATTTTGCTGCTAATGCAAGGTAACATTTAATGTACCTACATAGGACATGGAGGGTCGATCACAGGCTGCACCTTGGCCTCCAAAATCACCTGTCCTCGATCCTCTGGGTTTTTGAAGTGTGCAACACTCCCACTAACGCGGTTGAAGAAATGGAGCAGCGAACTGTTAAGCCTACGATATCACCCGAGAGTGTTTCAAATACTTCCTCACTCAATGCAGAAACTTGGGCAATATTGCACCCAAATGCGTTGAGGACATGTGTAAGATCTCCTCTAATAGTTACAAGTGTATATTAAACTGTAAAATGTAATGTACTGTAGTAATATTGCGCGTATGTCATGAGTGAAATTTGAGCCGTATCAGATGGGGACTTCATCAAAAGGTCCCCCCCCCCCCCAAATACATTTGTACTAACTACGACAATATTTCATACTGATGTCAGTGGCGACTCGTAACCAAACTTTCGCAGTTATGTCGTACATGTCTCGTTCCTAGACATATATATACTAGAATGAAATTTTTACTTTGTAGCATAGTGTGAGCTGATACCAAACTTCCTGGCAGCTGAAAACTCTGCGCCGACCGAGACTCGAACCCCCGACCTTTGCCTTTCGCGGGAAATGGTAGGGCATTTGTCTTCGAAAGGCAGAGGTCGTGCGTTCCAGTCGTGGTCCTGCACACAGTTATAATCTGCAAGTAAGTTTCAACATTAACTAGAACTACATTCTGCAACACGACCGAAGAACCACTTTTTCAAAAGCACATAATTGTTTCCCGTATTGAAATTAGATTGACAGTAGCCTACAATCTTCCTCCGTAACGGTGCAGAAGCCCGGCGCCCTGCAACGTCACCCTCGGATTCGGCGACGCTTCAAATAGCAAGGTGTCGACACATGCGAAAAGAAGACAAGAACCCAGAAGTTCATGTCAAGTGTAAGGTGGATTAATGCTGTCCCATTCGCACCAAATTTCACCACAATTCTGCCCAACGCCATTTCAGACATGTCACATGATGGAAAGGTCGTCAAATCCGCCCTTACCCACATTTCACCCCTTCTTTTGACGCCTCCGTGCAGCGGTCAGAATCGCGACGCCCAAAGTTGAAATCATGCGGTTTTCTTATGGGTGGCCGAGCGAAACATTTCAAACACACAGCCGCGCAAAATCGAAACAAAAAGGCCTCAAGGATGGCGTAAAGGGCGTCAGTGAAGCTACCCCTTTCTCGGGGCGTTGATTCCCACACAATTCGCGGCCAAAAATTAATGTTCGCAGTGTGACGAGCAAGAGAACGTCGTTCTTGACTACCTTTGATACTGATGACAGCACCCAGAAGATTCAGCCCTTCTGTAAGGATACTGTGGATCAGCAACTTTACAGAAAATGTTCACACGCCTTTATAGTGCAGACTGAATCCAGTTTCTGCTCTGGTGTACAGTGTGAAACCACTTGGGACCGTTCAAAACAATATGATGAAATTTTAACGCCATCAAAAGCAGCAAAGCGTGCTTATGCTTTTCCAGGCCTTCTATTTCGCACTCTCCTGAGACGTGATTACATACGGATGCGACATGGAGACATGCGTGAATAGAAAGGCAAAGGCTTCCTCTAAGATCCCTCACTTCCACAATACCCTCGGTGCCAGCCACGCATCCTTGTTGAGCATTTTAAAAATGTATCTGTTTAAAGGGAAAACTCGCGATGGAGGCCTAGGCGCCTTCTACTAGGCATGTAGGATCGGAGGGGAGTTAAATGGTTGCCTGTCTGCAGGCGCCAAGAGACAAGGGCTCTCGCGAAGGATTTTCTCTGTACAGGTACATTTTTGCTCAACAAACTTGGGCGGAAGGTACAGAGAGTGCTGCCACACTGGAAGGCTTTAGAGGGACCTTTTGCAGTTTTATTGATTACGTGCTGTCTGGGATCGCATTCAAATTTTGTAGCACGGTTTTCAACGGTCCCTAGCAGGCCCACACTGTATAGCAGACCAAAAATTGTGGTCGCACTGCAGTCTAAAGAAACGTGATCGTATTCAATGGGGTTGCTGGCCCATGATGTCCTTACGGAAGGGTTGAAGCGTAGGTGGGGTGACAACGTGTGAGAATCAGTTCCTCATGGGAAGGAACGAGTTCACTGACGCCTTTACGCCACCCTCTGAGGCATCTTCGTGTCGATTCTGAGCGGCGGTGACGAATTTCTTTCCTCTGCAACCCATAAGAAGACATCATGATTTCAATGCAGAGCGACGCGGTTCTGACCTCCATCTCAGATGCGTTTAAAGGAGGGCTGAAATATGGGTAAGACAGCGTGCGACGACCTCCTCACTGTGTAACAATTCTACAGTGGCGTTTGGCAGAATTTTAGTGAAATTTGGTTCAAGTGCGACATCATTAACCCACCTTTCATCTCATATGAACTTCCTGAACTCTAGCCTGTTTTTTCCGCGTGTGTCGACTCTTATGCAATTTGAAGCGTAGCCGAGGCCGAGTGCGACGTCGCAGGGCGCCAGTCTTTTTCACCATTACACAGGAAGGCTGTAGGTACCTTTGCGTCCAATTTCAAATTTCTAAATCACAAAGAGAAACAAATATGCTGTTTACGAAGAATTGATCCTTTAATTGTGTTGCAGAGTGTATTTGCTTATAATATACTTTCACAAGTGTCAGTTCTAGCGGTTAACTACGATATATATCTGTAATTATAAAAGATCTAGTGGCTAGCATCGGAAGTTCTGTAAGGCTGTATTAAGTCGATGTCGTCGTTTACAGAATGTAGCGAAATGCAGACGATGGACGAGCGGTGTAGAAACTGGCACTGACTCTGAATGTAGCTAAATGTAACGTGTTGTACACAGACAGGTGAAGAGATGCCCTATTGTTCGATTACACTACTGGCGATGGATCGCTGTAATCTATAGCTAATCGTATGAATCTTACTAGAATATTATCTTTCCTGAAGAAATTCTCGTTCCATCTATTCTTTCACACTGCTCGGTATTCCAGGATTCTCAGATTCTTACCAGTTTGGATGAACAGAGAAGGCAGAGAATATTCTATGAAGTGCGGCACCTTCCGTAACCTTCCGCACGGGTTACTTTAGTTAGGGCGAAAGCGTTTAGGGAATGCTCAACAAACTCCAACAGCAGGCGCTGCAAGAGAGGCGTGGTACATATCGGATAAGATTGCTATTAAAAGCCAGAGAGCGTACCTTCCGAGATCATTTCTTCCCACGCACCATTCGTGAATGAAAGAGGGGGGAAAAAGCCGCACATTTATCTCATGTAGGTTAGTAATTTCTTTGCACATGCACGTGATAATCACCAATAGTTAGCGAAAATCAAATTCCGCTAGCACATGGAATTTCATCTGCAGGCTAAAGAACTAACTTGTATGTACTTACATCTGATGAGCTCCACAACCTGTACATGCGTCGACTGCATCACGTTGACACCGTTCACCTGGAAAATAGTGCATCGTCATCGGATATGTTTAAGATTACTTAATCTACGTTTCATACGAATTGTTCATCACCAAACCTCCAGAAGACTGCTCGCAAACAGACTGTTTTCAGATGCCAATCTTTGAAGACAGTAAAAATATACCCATGACATAGTTTACTTATAAAACAGTGTCGCCTCCGGCGGGATGTGTCCTTTGAGGGATATACACTTTGTCCAAGGATCCTCCAGCTTTTTCATCCCATCGGAAAAATAGATTCTGTTAAACTCTGTAAAATACTCGTTGACTGCAACTCACATTCCTCATTTGGTGAAATCTTCTTCCAGCAAGCCAAAGTTGCAAGTTAGGGAACAGGCAGAAGTCGCTTGGAGCTGAGTGTGGTAAATAGGGTGGATGAGGAACAAATTCAAAGCCCAATTCACGCTCTTTCGCCATCGCTATCCCTGATGTGTGGGATTGTGCATTATCCTGGTGAAAGAGCACTTTTTTGCGTGCCAACCTTGGCAGCTCAAGTGTCAAACGATCCAACAATGAACCATAATGGAGTCTGTAACACTTATGTCGATTAAGAGTAGGTTTATTTAAAGTAACTGTGTATCTGCAATTTATGAAGTGTAAATTCTGTGTGGTTTGAACTCCTTAATGTATTGCAAGAAAATTAGAGTTTTGTAATTTATATATGAAAAAAGCAAAAGAATATGTTAAATTATTTTAATATGAATATGTTTATGAAAGAAGTATGTTTGTTAAAAGCTGGTTCATGCTTAGGGCACTTGTATTTGTAACATGTAAACGCTGTAGGGAAGTCCCTCCACAATGAAAGTGGCATGGCGCAATGTAAAGGGTGGGTTTGGCGGTCGAACTGAAAGGCTCCTTTGCGTGAACGGCACGCATTGTGTGGCTAGCCTTAGCTCGGTAAACTTCGACGGTGTTAAGAGAGACAATTGGAAGTTGCATTAGTAGGGATTCGTCTGGGATGTGGATCTGGCTATTATTTGGTATTCACGGAATAATGGAATGGTTGTAATATGTTGAAAATCCGACGCCAAGAAGAGATTTTATAGATCATTCGCACATCAAGGCAGTGAGTACAGTAAGCCGCCGTTTCACGTGCCACTAATCTTCGCCACCGCTTCACAGACTTCATACATTCAGTTACGTAATGTATATTGACATGGACCAGCTAATTTGTGTGTGTTTCAATAATAATCAAATAAAACGTCAATTCGTGTTCGAAACCATAACTTCAATCCTGATCACGAAGCTACGCACTGTCCTCACTTAAGTGCTACTAAAACCGAGTATCCTGATTAAATGAACAATTCTGTCATTCATGCGTTTAAAAGTGATTTTTTTGTCTAAAGTAAAAGGAGTAGCAAAAGTTAAAGTAAGAGTAAAATTTGGATGCTTTGTTTATGGACAACTCCAAGCGAAATTGTTAAGGTACGAAATTTAAATACAAAAATTCAAAGATCAATCAATAGGAAAGTGAAAACCTTAATTATTTAAAAGCTAAACCATAAAAGTTAAGTTGATAGGTTTTTGCTAAAGTACCCTTAGTTTATTATAAAATATAGTTTTGCAGGATTACAACGCACGAAGGTGTAAATATTATTGCCAAGAATACCTGCTTCACACGTGATTAAAGTACAAGTACATATAAATATTTAATGAACCGATTTGCGGTAGTATTGTTAAAAGTGAAGTTACGCACGTTTTCAAAGATAGTGTAGTTTTGGTACCCACCACGAATTACGCCCAGGGTTGCACTTTATTATCTTGCGAAGTAATTTAAGTGAATGACTAGCTTTTAGAGATAATTTTCACTTTTACAATAATCAAAGAACCTTGTTTAGTGAAAATATACCAGTTTATATGTGTCCCCATCATATTGTCCTCCTATTTAAAAAAATAGCTCAGTTTATGTGTGTCCCCATCATATTGTCCTCCTATTAAAAAAAATAGCTCATTTTTTTTTAATAGGAGGTCAATATGATGGGGACACATATAAACTGGTATATTTTCACTAAACTACAGGCAGAGGAGCTTAAACAGTGTATTTAAGATGTCATTCATCTTTATTTGTGTTATTCATGTCAGTCAAGATAGAAGTCCCTCATGTCCAAAATTAGTTCTGCACTTCATGCAGTCATGTTTCAGTATTTTCATTAAGTAACGCTAATTATTGTGGCAATTTTGCTCCCCATAATTTACTGGTGTGTGTGTTATTGGTAACTGCTGCTACACACAGTACAGAGTGCACTGTTCCAGTTTGTCTCCTTGTTGCTATTCAAAGGGAAATCCCACCAAAGTAACTTCAATAGCTAAGATCCAATTTTCTCAAATATGTATTTCCAAATTATTGTGCCTAATTAGGCTGGCGACCGTTCTTTTTTTTTTTTTTCATTCACTTATAATTCTCGCTCCGTTTGTGATGACTACAGCCTCAGCAATCTCACGAATTCTTATCTGACGGTCTTGTACTACCAAATTGTTAGTGGTTTCCTTTGTGGTTACATCGACTTGACGGCCGGAGCGTCCTTCGTCTTCGGTGCTTGTACAACCACGCTTAAATTCATTAATCTAGAAGCAAATGATCTTTTGAGTCGCAGTCGACACACTGAACAATTCAGGGTGCTGTCAAATATGTTGAAATTCTTTATACGTTTCATGGCATAATTTAGCGTATCAACCATGAAGGCCCAACAAAAATGTTCCACTCTTTCAAGAAAATTTATCAGGCTTATCGAACCACCCTCGTACCCACAGACCAAGTATACGATCACATTATCAGATATTACGAAACAAAAGACGTCCGTTAGTTATGACAATAGTAAACGTAGTCGCACTGAAATATCACACCGTGCTACACTAGTCTCTGTCAGCCACAGAATGGTTTGCCAAGACATCGCTAACTCGACATCTGAAATATATTACAACAGAAATTCATCCTCTCAATGTTCGTAAATGGATATATCGATGTACACTGTGTGTTCGTAAGACTCCCGAAACACCGAAATGACACGTGTTAGGTACAATTTTCCTGAAACGTCTGTTCAGCAAGCGCTAGTTATCGTTAACACTAAGTACGTCGTCTCTACAACTTGAAAAAGCGTTGTGCATGCGTAACTCGGTTGCATAAATCTTGTCTCAATTTTCTTTTAATACAGAAAGTGCAGTGCCGCTTGAACTCCGTTTTGAGAAGTGGTTTTGGGGCTACATGCGAATAAAAACGCCGAGCGTATGACCTGCGCATGTTGTTAGCAACAGCAGTATCCGTCATCAGCTCGGCGGCGCCGAAGTGCTCGTGAGTCACGCACTGGCGCTTCTCTGCCGTCCAGGTGCCAGGTTTGTGTACACATGCTTGCTTGAACACTCCGTCCCAATCGTATTTCGGTATCACACTCCTTCACACTTTCACACACACTGTTGCTCTCCGGAAGACGAAGTAACGGAGCGGCAGTGATCTGTAGGACGGGCGAGTCCTGCTGCTCGTAGGCTGATAACAGTACTTCACACACCCGCAGCGCTTATGTTTACATTTCGGTATCTGTGACATGGCGCTTGCTACAATTTCTCTATCGTCGTCGTGCAGTGTCAACGCAACGTTTGTCGGACAACGAGCCTGGCTGTAAGAATGGCAAAAGCACCTTTCAAATCCATGGATTTAGTTCACTAATTAACAGTGTCACATTCATGTACGCTCACCTCCACCTTGCAACTTCGAGTTTCTACTTAATTTAAGCACCACTTTAAGCTAGTGGCTTTTTCGGTTTGTTCAATGGACGCTCATAGAAAAGCACAAATTTGAGAACCTCTGACTGACCATATCTAAATCTGGCGTGCTTCTTGTAGGAGCTAGTTGCTGCTGACTTCCACTTGCTAGGTTACAACGCAGGACATATATGGCGGGTGAAACAGCTACGAGCCTCGATAACGGCTGCGGTTTGCTGCTACACAGCCTGGGTAAGCTTCGAGACGTAGACGGTCTCAAAGCCCTGAGACAACAAAGTCAGTCAGGTACTGTGGATGCTGTCCTATTCGTTCATCCAGCAGGTTCTTGACATGTCTGGAAAAAACGAAAGACATCCCGAAATAAGGCCGCTTGGACCTATGGAGTAGACGTGTGACACCTATGGAGTAGACGTGTGACCTTTATAACGTATTGAATGATAGAAATCAAAGTGTTCGTCACCTATTAGCTTATTAAAATTCATGACAGATTTCGGCTTTGCAGCTATCATCAGTTCTAAAAACAACTTTCTGTAACTGTCATTTTACAAGCGCCACTAGATACGAAAATTGTTAACGTTTACTTCATCTTCAAATATACTTCCCCTGATCTTGTGATATGTATTTACGACGTGTCTAGTGTCGGATAATTTTTTCGCTTTTTTCGTACATTTAACAATTCCATTTCCTTGTATTATAATCTTTAAAAACATCTGATGAACGCTGCAAAGTCAAAACTGGTCGCGAATTTTAATAAACTATTTGCGAATAGGACTTTGATTTCAGCCATTTGAAGAAACATCTACCTACGGAGAAGTGACTGACATGTCATACATTTACTTTTATTTCTTATAGGGGAAAACGGGTCAAGACAGCTCATTTCAGAAAACATTAACAGGAGTGTACGGCACGGCTGTTCTTTCCCGCTGATTTAACTTCTACATTCATCTCGCCATTCGAGAATGGAAAACGAAACGTCTAAATACGGGTTTTGACAGTGACATAAGTCTCGACAGCTTTGACACGACGCTGTTGTTTGTCGACGATCAGGCAATAGTCTCAAATTCTGAAGGCATTTTACAACGAGATCTGTTTCAATTCAATAAATCAATGGACGAGTAAATTCTGAAATTTATCTACATAAAACAATCTACGGCATTTGTTGGTTACCTCAAGTCCGCTGCAAATGGAATATTAGTAACAAATCTGTTGAACGTATCAGCCTGTTTACTTTCCTTGGTTGCACACTGTCGCCTTCTCAATAACAACACTGCAAGGAAAACTGAAACCTCTAACAAGATATTAACAAGGCACGTGTACAATATGAAGGAAAAAGAAGTTCCACAAGAGTATCATGTCACCAGCACGTCAGTGTAGGTGTGAAGCGTGGGTCTTCATTGATACGAACAAACATCTAAAAGAGATTTTTTCAGACAGTTGTGGGGTGGCAAAGAGAGGCAGCGGAAGAAATGAAGATTTGCGCCAGACGCTCAGCGTTTACAAGATAAATGACAAAATCTAATACCTAAACCACCAGATGTCAGTCAGTCAGATCGATCGATATCAAACGATATATAAGGACGAAGTATCAACCAAAACTCCGATATAATCTGTACTGTGTGTTGTCGTACAGGGGAAATTGCGTAAACGGAAAATGTAAATGTCGTGTGACTAGGGCCTCCCGTCGGGTAGACCGTTCGCCGGGTGCAAGTCTTTCGATTTGACGCCACTTCGGCGACTTGCGCGTCGGTGGGGATGAAATGATGATGATTAGGACACCACAACACCCAGTCCCTCAGCGGAGAAAATCTCCGACCTAGCCGGGAATCGAACGTGGGCCCTTAACATTGACATTGTGTCGCGCTTACCACTCAGCTACCGAGGTCGGACTGCGTAAACGCTAAGCAGTAACATCTGACTTAAGGAGGACAGAGGAAGCATAACTCTGAGCGTCTGTCTTGTAGAGCTACCTTGGGGAAGACGACAGAGTGTTAGGCTGTCGTACCAAGGCTCCCGGGTTCATGCTCTGTTCATGTCAGTTTTTGGACTGTAGTACGTGTGAAACTTCTATATGGGACAACACGTTCCTGACATGTAAAAGCACTGTTCGGATTCATATCGTTAAACAGCACTGTCAGCTGCAGCAGTGGCAGTAGCGTGAAAACTGAACAGCATGACCAGGTCTCGAGCTCGGAGTCGTTGGTACGACAAACTAACGCTCTACCAACTTCCCTACGGGAGCAGTACACGACAGACGCTCACCGTTATGCTTTTCCTGTGCTCCTTAGGTCTTGTGTTACTTACTACTTACCGTTTACGCACGCTCTCCTGGATGACAGCACACAGCAGAACAAAATTAAGGGCCGATCGACCGTGAAATGGGAACCACAGTATGTTTTATTTGCAACAGTTTGCTATACCTTCCAGCTACTTCTCCATGTAGTCGCCGCCCCGACATAAGACATGTGCCGTGGCGTTGTACCAAGTTTACTTATTCTCGTCATAGAAAGCAGCCTCCAGTACTTTCCGACAATCTTCTAGACCTGACTGCAGCTCGTTGTCTGTGCCAATATGTTCCCTTCGTAGCCAGTGGTTCATTCGAGCAGAGATGAAAATCAGAGGGAGCCAAATTCGGGCTGTATGGTGGGTCATCAAACGCTTCCCAGCGAAAGCTGGAACTGACACGTTACTAAATTTGTGCTCCAATGTGACTGTGATGAAGTGAAGTCCGTAAAAAAAGGTCATGTTGCTGCAAGATTGTCCAAACAGAGTGAAAGTTGTGGTGAAAGCTAACTCCGCGTTTGGCAACATTTACAAATTAGTAAGTATTCCATCCTTTCCTTGTTAAGCATATACCTGTAGTACGGTGCCAGAAGGTTCAAGCACATATTGAGAAGAGAGGAAGATCAGATTGCTACCGATTACAAATGCCGTCTAAGGAACACACCAACAGCATTGATTTTCATGCGTTCTTGTGAAATCGTGTGCCTTTACGTTGCTCAGGAAACGCTCTGAGAATGGTGCATAGGTAGAAAAACTTGCTAAACAACCAATCTCGATCTTAAGAACGGTGTAAGGACAGCAGTATACCAGCGCCAGTCAATGATGCGAATGCATTATTAATACTTTTCAGGTTGAATTTTCACCTTGTAGTAATATGTACTGACCTGAAACTTCCGGTTGTTTAAAATTGTGTGCTGGATCGGGACTCGAACCCAGGGCATTTACCTTTTGCGGGCAGGTGCTCTAACGACTGCGCTATCGAAGCATGACCCACGTACCTCGAGGTATGCTAGAAAATGTGTGCGAAGTTTGAAAAGTAGGAGACATATGCTGGCGGAAATAAGCTGCGAGGGTGGGTCCTGAGTCGTGCTTGGATCGCTCAGTCGGTAGGAGCATTGCTTGCGGAAGACAAAAGGACCGAGTCCATATCCGGCACGCAGTTTTAATCTGCCAGGAAGTTTCATCGTAAGACTATTCTATGTGTATTTGATTCCATGAGGGTCATTAAATGGAAGGTGGCGACGTTAGAGGTGAAAGGTCTACAGTCGCGTTATCTGTAATCGAGTTTCGAGTCTGTTAAAATGGCGACTATTATTCCACGTCCAGGCTCAGAGATGCAGAATCTTCGAATAGCGTGTTGGAAACACTAGGGGACCCTCAAAATGGCAGATACGTAACACATTACTTTAGCTTTTTAGGATAAATAGACTCCATTACGGTAAACGTACTTTGGGAGCGTACCCCGCATTTACATAATCAGCTGAATTCTGCAATATTATTGATATGGACGCTGCTCATACTACTCATATTTCAGAGAAGCAGAATAAGAATTCCTATCCACAGTCACACTGTAAGCTTCCTGCGGTTTCAGTATAACACTCCAGGAGATTTTTGAACAGTTCCTTAAAACAGCCACCAACGATTTCCTCCTCACCCGTGCCCAATCGAGTTTGTACTCACTCTGTAAAGCCTTTAAAGTCTTTCTTTCATTTCTACAACAGAGTTCTCAGGAACGCGTCTCCAGAAAATTCTGCTTTTCTTCTTCCCCAAAAAAGGCACTCTGTGCCGTCTAATGGCTGGATACGCTTGCAGACTGTTTTTGTAGAAATGAGCACTTTGAGTAATCTCACCACGAAAGTATGTTGCCTACGGCGAAGAGAAATACTGATCCTCCGGAATACGACAGCTAATTTTGCTTTAGTAATTAGCTTCCTGCTGATCGCAAGATCGTCACAAAGATCGCTATCTCAATTTGAAGACACGTGAAGATATCGGGTATTCCATTATCCGTTTGAGGCTTCATGTAATAAACAGCGGCAACGCACACAACCAGGGTGACCGCATTGTGATCTGAAACCAGCTCCTACCGAATAAAAAACAAGTACGGTAATCAATGTGTAGCTGAGCGTTCCTTTTTATGCTGAAATCCGCAAATGCACAGACCGAAATTCACTCTATTCAAGTCAGCAGACTGTAATGGCTTTGCAGTCAAGCTGCATCTCGTAACATCTTTCAGGTGAACAGTCAAAACAGGGTAGCTTAAGTGTTCCATTGCCTAATCGAATGTCATATTCATTCAAAGAACGTGCAGCTCCATTTGCACATCCACTATCGCCCGTATTCAGCTTCCTTTGTTCCTCAATTCTTCTTCCGTGGCAGCTATAAAATTCATGAATGACTGTGCTTTTAAATTCTACGAATATGTAAAGTAATTTCTCGTAGAGGGAAATTTCATGCCTCAATATTAGCTTTGTAATATGAGGATATAATGGGGTGATAAGTGAAATGTAGTTTTCTAAATACCAGAAATGAGCTGGTGTTGTGACATTATCGTATGAAGCCATAAAAATTTTCAAAAGTGACGTTTAAGCTGCTAACCACACTCCAGAGCCGCAAACGTCGCTCTAACCACTAAACAAACCTTGTAATAGGTTTGTAACAGTTACTGAAATACTGTTATACCAGGCCGTTCTGTTATTACTATAAAAGGCTAACTGTAGTCGCAGTCGCAGTGCGAGCTAACATGGTCACTTGGAGTATAGAAATTTTAAAGTTCAAAATAGGGTGCATCGTAGCCTCGCAGTGCAATTGGGGAAATGCAGAGCAGAAAATGTCAATTTGGACAAGTGAGAGAGTGTGCTAATGAAGTAATCAGGTTCATTGATGACGCTCTGAAGAAAAGAGAGACACACCGACGTAGAGAGCGACGGTACGTCCTTGAGAAATGTTACAACTGAGTACGCATTTGAAGTGCAAATTACGAAAGGAGGGGCATGATTTCGTCAGGAGTGGAATTCGGGTATTTACTCCAAAGTCGATAAAGTGAGGTAATATAAATAAATATTCCACTGACGATGCCCAAAACGGCCGCCTAGTGAACTTCAACCTTTAGGCGTCGCTGGATATGGATATGGAGGGGCATGTGGTCAGCGCACCGCTCACCCGGCGGAACCGCTTCTTTTCAACCAAGTAGCTCCTCAATTCGCCTCTCAAGGGCTGAGTGCACCGTGATTGCCAGCAGCGCTGGGCAGTCCCGGACAGTCACCCATCCAGTTGCTAGCCAAGCCCGACAGCGCCTAACTTAGGTGATCTGACGGGAACCTATGTTACCACTGTGCCAAGGCCGTTGACTTCATTCCTGGACTTAAGCATGAAATGTTTCCATTTGGTTAGGCCTCCATATTATATTGTCGGGAGCACAGGATGGCCAAAATACTCTGGTGAGCATTAATATTATTACCAAAGCCCACCGCAAGACTGAACGCCGCCTGGCAGCGTAGCGGGCACGTGACGCGGTAAGGGGAGTTTATATGCGGAGTACAGACGAATGGGGAACCAATCTGGTGACGATACTGGCTGCATACGCGGAAATCCATTGACATAAACGACTCTGACAAAGGACAGATTCTTATGGCCCGGTACCTGGGAACGAGCATGTTGGACGGTCGAATCTGGTCGGCTGTTCATGTGCTACTATCGTCAACATCTATGGAAAGTGATTGAAGGGTTGTAAGACCACAAGTGGATGTCCACGCCTTATCCCAGTACGCGAAAGTCGGAGTCCTGCCTGGTCTGTAAAGCAACATAGGCGGCGAAATGTGGCAGCTCTGAAAATGTATAATGCTGATGCAGTCAGTCACAAGTGTTTCGGAGCACACCGTTCAGCGTACATTTTTGAACACTGGGCTCCACAGCAAACTACCCCCTTCACGACATGGTCATTTACGACTGCAGTGGGCACGGTAACATCGAGATTGGACCGTGGACCAATGGAAACATATCGTCTAGTCGAATGAATCACGTTTCTTGTTACGCCAGGTGGGTGTTCGTGGCCGGATACACCATCTTATGAACGAACGGCTGCTCGAAACATGCACCGCTACAGGAACCGATGCCGATGGGGGGCAGTATTATACAATGGTGGACACTGACCTAAGATTCCACTGGATTTGCGATAGTAATCGAAGGCACCAAGCCAAGTGTGGACTACGTGAACATAACTGCGCACCACCTGCATTCGTTCACGCTTGATGTCTTCTCCGGTGGAGATGGAATCTTCCAGCAGGACAACTGGCAGCAGGACAACTGTTCGTGGCAAAAAGCGAGAGTGGATTGAGAAGCACGATAGTGAACTCACGTCGATGTCTTGGCAACCAGATGTGCATGATGTGACTCCAGCGAACACCTCTGGGACGCTATTGAGCGTCTGCTCCGCGCTCAGAAAACACGGTCCCGTAAATTGTGGGAGTCGGGTGATCTGTGCGTAGACATCTGGAGTCACATAACTCTGAAAACCTACGAAACATCTGTCAAACCCACGCTGCGTAGAACTGCTGCTATATTATGTTCCAAAAAAGTGGGCAACACTGTTTTAAGCACGTGGTAATAATATATTGGCTCATCTGTGGATTGGCCGGAAAATGCTATTTACTGCCATGCCTCTGGCAGAAGCGTACCCCACAGTTTGACAAATCGCGCACAGAGCTGCATTCGACGTCAACAGTGCCATTTTGAGCATCCTCTATAAAGAGTAGTTCTGCTGCAAATTAACTTAGTAACGTTATTGAGTGACTTCTTAAAAACATATTCCGAGTCAGTTTTATTTTGACTACACTGTTGATTTGTGCAGCATGCGATTGGAATGTGGTCGCTGTCCATTTTGTTACTAATCAAACGCATAACAAGAGCATGTAAATTGCCGGGAACCCTTCGTTGACTCAATTTCTCAGTAACAGAGGTACATTGTCGGACACATGTTCAGCAACAACCAGGCGATTTAGTTAAGACGCTGCTGCACATACCTTCACGATGGTATCTCCAGCGTTCAGGCCGGCCCTCTCGGCGGCGCCACCTGTGGACAGACAACAGGGAGTTACTTCAGAAGGCAGCACTGCACACAAGTGTCGTATTGTAGAAAGGCATGTTGAAAAAGAGATGCACACGACATGTAGGATTATCAACGCAAATACAGCGTGGTACAGATACGTAAAGTAGTTCAATATTAAAAATGAACATCTCCACAGATGTGAGTCGTAGACACTAGATTTACGTGGAGCACGCGTATAGAAGCAGTGGTGACTGGTTTCAAGAGCAATGCTGTACACAGTAGTAACCCTGCACTGAACATGAAATGCCTCAGCAAACAATTGCGAGCGACTAACAGAGAAAATAGTCTTATTTTTACAAGATTGTAATGGATCAGTAAATACTGTAGATACACCACAACGCTTTCGAAACCCGTCTAATTAACTGAATTCCAGACGTGTGTTGTGAGCCTGCCGGAGACTGGATCAAAGTACCATACAATTGCTCGACACGTTTATTGACGTTGGGGGCCGGTGGCTTAAGGAACTTCCACGTGACCATCGTCCTGGTTGATAACGGAATAGGCTCGCAGATTCACATATCAATTACCACAGCAGTCCAGCAGCCGTTGTTGACTGAGCGGCGACCCTAACACAAACTATCATCAATAAATGTCGCGAAGGACCATCTGGATTTTTGTGCTGGAAGGTGAGCTACGAGCAAGGACCCCATTCGATAGGCTTCGTCTCACACCTTGTTACTGTGCAGCTTTGATGGGGCATCGGAAGATGCAACAAGAGTGATGAACGGCGCTAAGTTGCTTTTAGCGATGAGAGCAGACTCTGATTAGCATCAGTGAACGACCATTTGCGACTTCGACAAGCAGACCGACACTACAGAGTCTATCAGGCAGCGACAAACGGGGAAGAACACTGGAAATCTCCATGCGTAGCTATAGCCCGCTGTAACAGCATGCCGTTTTTGAGACGCTGAATGACTTAGTATACACACGGAACTTATACAGACCATTCTTTGCATTTCCTACAACGTCAAATAGATGTGCATTTCACTCTGGTCGGTGTTCGTTTCAACTCGTCGCCTTACACATTATTCTGTCCGAGCTGTTCGTCAGCTTACTTTATCATAGAACAGAGTTGTTTCATATGGCTCATAGTGTGTTATAAAACTATAATTTGATTGAGTAACGAAAATGTAATGACACTCATAGAGAAAGAGAGATTTAATCTATACCTTGTGAAACCATAAGAGTATTAGATATTGGGTATTTAATTACTGTTGTAGCCTTAAATATCTAAATGAGCACGAAATGTGCATAAGTGCTCTGAGCTAATCGTTAAGGCTACTTTAAATAATGGGCACAGTATGAATAGTATTCTGCACTGCCATTAGGACTGAAGACGGCGAAGTCGTTCCCCTCGTCGTTCCGTTCTGGAAACACCTTTTCTACGAGAAGTATTGCGCAGCATGCTGCCCCAGTGGATAGCGCAGAGAAAAGATGGCAGGTGATGAGGCGTTTTCCATTTTTGGAACGCCTTCTTTCTAGCTGGAGGTATACCTCAAAGAATAAGCTGGAAAAAGTAGCCTGTTGGCAATGACAGAGGAAGGTCACGTTGTAGAGCGCTCTCCAACACAGTGAAAATTTGTGCCAACTTTGGAACACTATTGATGTCAACAAGTAATAAATAGATTTCTGGAAATAAACTTCGTCTCTACTGTATCGTTGTCATGGATGCAAGATTTTCCCGGCATTATCGGGTGAGGCAAATGTCTCAACATATTATTTCAAGTATGTTTGTGAGGGTAGTCATTATCATACTTCGATCTACTCAAGTTATAAGAGACGCGAAGAATATGCAAGGAGTACCTTCGCAGCAAGTCCTCATCTGCAATGCAATAGCCACGGCAACTTACAGACAATTTATT
The DNA here is from genome assembly GCF_023864275.1 of Schistocerca cancellata. Classification (NCBI taxonomy): domain Eukaryota; kingdom Metazoa; phylum Arthropoda; class Insecta; order Orthoptera; family Acrididae; genus Schistocerca; species Schistocerca cancellata. The sequence continues at coordinate 595,423,210 of NC_064627.1, read as the reverse complement.
CTTAAGTAACGTGTGTGGGAGCTAGACTCATATTAATTCGACAGCTGTGAGTAGTGTTTCGATTTAATAAACCAACTGTCAAAATTGACAAGTGTCCACGATTCACTCCATAAACCTATTTCATTTGTTTTAAACATTAAGATGCTAGTTTCTGATTGGAAAGTTTCACCACTTAATGCAACGGCAGTGTTGTGTATCAATGTAAGGAAAGGAACCTGAATCGCACTGTATCCGTCTCTGCTTGACTTTTATTGACATACACTCATTTACTCAATATTCAAGATTAAAGTAACAGATAACTACAGACCGGTATTAATTTGAGTTTTGTTAACAATTTTGTTAGAGTATTACTCAAAACACGAAGTAATTTAAGGGCTGTAAATTTCATTCTGGTATAACAAAGTTAATAACATTCATAAAATATTAAATCCACAAACTGTTCTAAGTCGAACAAACAAGTTGGCTTTCCCAAGATTCGTATCTTTAGGTTGTATGCACATTTTATAGCAAGTGGTACATTATTTTGAAGAAGGCTGTTTCCCAAAGTGAGTCAGTATTGATTGTAACGTAGTGGTGTACGCTGTCACTGCGCTTTAATGTAAAATGTCATCTATCAGAACGATAGTGAAAGGTAAGAAGTGAAATTCGTACCTTTGCTTCGCAACGACCCCTAAAGGATTCGGAGGAAGTAAGATTGTCTAGTAAATATTCAAAGAGGTGCAAATGCTGTTAATTATATTAAAGAGTATGGAGGTTAGGAAAGAGCGAGGTTCAAAGTGTTTATATTGTTGATTTAATTGCGAGTTGAAAATTTTAAGTTGCGAAAGAGAGCCAAAGTGTTGCCAACATCACGCTGCTTTGCAGGCGGGACTAAAAGCTCGGAACATACGACGATCTAAGAACGCTATAGTTTACGAAAGGAAACACTATGATGGAGTCATTAGAACCTGGCAAGCACAAGCCTCGTAACTGTCCTCCACTGAGAACGTATGGAGTACGGTGGAACTGGATATGGAGTAGTCTAAATAACCTACAAAATCCTTTGGACATTTGAGACTAATGGTGGGTAGTGAAACAAACTATTTCCATCTGAAGCTTCTACGATCTCCTTGCCCGACTGAAAGAGCGCCCTGTTGCGAAAGAACCAAGGAAGCTACAACAGACCTGAAATGCTACTTTATACACTAGCTAATGACGCTGAATTAACCATATAGTTTTTGTTGTAGTGGTCTAAAGTCACAGGACCGGTTTGATGCTGCTCTCCACGCTATCGTATCACGTAAAGCCTCTTCATCGTCAATAACTACTACAATCTATATCCACTTGAATCTACTTACTTTATTCACTTCTTGGCCTCCCACGCTAACCTGCCCCCCCCCTTTCCAGACACGCACAAACACACACACACACACACACACACACACACACACACACACTTTCCTCCATAACTAAACTGACGGTCCGTTGATACTTCACGATGTGTCCTGCCAACCGATGCCTTCTTTCAGTCTAGTTGTGCCATAAATTTCTCTTCTCCCCAGTTCGATTCAATATATCTTCGATTACTCGTTCTACCTGTCTAACCTTTGGTATTTTTATGTAGCACCACATCTCAAAAATTTCAATTTACTCCTGACTGAACTGGTTAGTGTCCTCTTTCCCTTTGGTACAAGTCTACACTACGGACAAATACCTTTATTTAAAACTTAAATTAATCTTAAATGTTAACAAATTTCGCTTTTACTGAAATGCTTTTCATGCTATAGCCAGTCTGCGTTTTACATACACTCTACTACGGCCATCGTCAGTTATTTTGCTACCGAAATAGCAAAACTAATGTCTTAATTTTGGTTTCTCGTTTCCTAATCTAATCCCCTCAGCATAGCCCGATTTAATTCCATTACATACCAATAGTTTTGTTCGACTTTTGTTGATGTTCACTTTGTAAACTTATATAAATACACTATCCATTCCATTCCACTGATCTTCCAAAGTCCTTTACCGTCTCTGAGAATATTAGAATGCCATCGGAAACCTCAAAAGTTTTTATATATGTTCATCCTGAAGATTAATTCCCTATCCAAAGTTCTCTTTGAATTCCTTTACTGTTTGTTCAGCTTACAGATTGAATAACATCGGGAATAGTCTACGACCCTGTGCCATTCCCTTCTGAACTATGGCTTCCCTTTCATGCCCTGCAGTCTGGTTTTTGCGAAATTCGTAAATAATCTTTCGCTCCCTGTATTTTACCTCTGCTACCTTCAGCTTAGTTTTTATTTCTTCTCCATAAACTTTAATTTATTTTCCAAATGTTTCCTTTTTTTTTTACTGCACGCTTTATTACAGATTTAATAACACGAGGGATACTCTGTACTAGATACTATATGACACTGGAATGAAACTTGTTGTGTGGTATTTGGGCTTTATGGAGGTTTTTTTTATTTCCTACTAGGTTTATCTCGTTATCGTGTATATTAATCGTATTACACTTTTTTCTGGGGAGGGGGGGGGGGGGGAATTTATTGTGCTTAGACTAGTTAGATGGACAGAACATTTGTCTGCAAACGCCAATAATATCAGGTGGCCTCGCACTCAGAATCTCTAAGTCGTTTTACTGGTCCTGCACTGAATATGCAGACTTCACTAGCAATCGCAGTAGTGACCCTACTCTGGACTACAAGCGGGTCATGCTTCTCGCTGCTGGCCTCTCCCGCTTCTGCGTCAATTGTTAAGTCACGGAAACTGTAAATGAACATTCTGAGGCGATGTTTTGCTTTTATTTTAGGAGTCCCACCTCACTGGTAATGGAAATGGCGGACGGAATGGGAAATGGAATGGCTGAGGACAGAGCTGCAATGTAGCACTGAGTCGTAAACGTCACAGGCATCAGGCATTATTGCCTGCAGTGCCAGTATTTATTGCTCATCATCATCTCCCGTATCAGTTGATGACACAGGACTGCACAACGGTAGGTCACGACTTTTTGTGTACCACCTCGACGTAATTTGGTCGTCAACATATCAATAGCTATGATGCGATAAGACAGCATGTGAACAACACAGTGTGCAGTAGCCAGGGGAGTGATACAACGACGTTTCCCCTGTAGTAATACACTGGTAAAAACAATTTATTCTCTTCTTATCAGGTGTGGGATGCGATGGAATGATATAATTATGTGACCGTAGCTTACGATGTGTAAGTAGCTTACGATGTTAATTTGCAAGGACGAGAAGTGTTGTACACTGTTTCGTGAATTACTTCGGAATGTGTAAATTCTGTGCACTGCAACACCGTTCTCAGTGTAGCTACTACAAAGCTGCCCCACAGCGCACTCTATTGACACTTTGGCCCACAGGCTGCGTTCACAGTTGCACGGACAACGGTCGTCAGATGGCGTTGCCAGAGGTCGCCCCACAACTTCGGCTGACTGCTTCGCCACAATGTATCCGATCTCCTTCGTCATTGCTTGGTGAGACCACGGAGATTAGAATCTATTCTAACCTGTATGACTCGAAAAGACCGTGGCGAATACTGTACACTCTTTCTTCAGTTACTGGAATAACTAGCAATTTTTACGAATACATCAGCTGATGAGAGAAACTGTGTATTACATACTCGACATTATTCGCGGTGACAACGAGAAGCAAGATTGCAAACTTTCTGTGCAACTTCAAATAAATTCAGCAGAACCGACATTTGTCAATTAATCTTCAACGATTGTCGTTCAGCATATGTGTAAGAGACAAACATAAATTTTACAATATGATAATCTGATGCATTTGCAAACTACTGCATGCAACAAAATCACCACCCTACTGGGATAAAAACACCAGGAAGCAGTAATAGCAATCCACAAACAGCTAATGCCAATCTATCACTACCCAAAAAAATTGATTACACTAACTTAAGCATAAAGTTTGACATACCTGACCTTTGTACTTGGACAAATACTTTTTTGAGTTTATAATCTAGGCCTAAAGCTTCCGATCAGATTTTGCTTGTGTGTCAGATGACAGGCTACATTAAGTACAGGCATGAGTCTGAAATGGCTATACAGCCACAGAACATCCGCATGTAACATACGAGACATAACCTGTTATCTTTCTCACGCCACACCAAATCCTTTCTTGTACTCAAAAATCCATGTTTTGGGTGTGGGAATGTCGGCCGATTCGTCCGAAGGAAATAAACTAAACTGAATTCCACCGAGCGTCGACCGAAGACTGTACTTTCGGCCGTTGAGATAGGTTGCACTGAGTGGTGTACTGATTTGAAAAATCGGACGATGTCGACGGAATACCCCGGTGTCGGTGTCACTTTCACGTCGGCCTAATGAGATACTTGTCTGGGTTTCAAGTCCGAAAGAGAACTCACCAGTTTGCATATCAAGTTACGTATTTCATTTATGGAAGGATACTTTAATACTCTTTTTTACTTTCTTGGGTACAAAAACAGTACTCAACTAACTTGGCGTACGTTCTCTTCATTTTGTTTATTAGTCACTGTTCGTAGAACAACATGGAGGGCGGGGGAGGGGGGGGGGAAGGTTGTCTTCAAACCGACGAAAAAAGGAATTCCAAGACTTTCCCGCTACCTCCTTACTACCGCACCCGGAGAAAAACTGATCCGCAAATCGTGATTTAGAAAGTACGATGTATGATTCCAGCCCGATCTACCTAGGTGCTATGAATTTTGAATACTGCCCCTCACAGGTTTTAGGCGAGGAACAAGTAAGAGGTGACTATGATGCCTCAAGTAAAAGGTGACTATGATGTCTCACCGTTTATCCCCTACTATACGCAGCTTCCGAATTCCCTTACGGCGTATTCGTCAACGTATATTCTCGCCTCGTCCTTCTAACGCCAGATAACCAGACCAATGGTCGCGCCTGCCGTGAACGTCCACCGTAAGTTACATCAGCGTGTGCTCTCGGGTGTCAAGACAAACGTGTCGTATCTCTGTGAAAGTTGTAATCTATCTGTCCGTAGTGTCAAGTATCTAGTAGTGCGAGGCAAAGGCAGCCCCGGGCAACTAATGCAGCAGGCTGTTGGGCACAATGCTGTAACACGCCAGGCCGGGCAATTTCATTGGACGTAATGTCACTTACTACCTCGACACAGATGTATGCGACTGTTCGAGTAATTCTTCCAACAGTTTTTTCTGTTCTATTTCCGTACTGGGTTAGCGAAAAATTATTGTCTATTGCTTCTGTAGGCACCCTAACCTCTCTTTTCTCAATTCGAGAGCCCTAATACTAATAACGATTTTACATGATCGTCCCATTTGGTATTGCTTCTTACTGCTCCCCATAAATACTTATACCATATGATGTTCTCTAGATGTTCACTACCAGTCTTGTAACCAGATACTACTGGGTTCTCTCTGTTTGCTACAGGCGTTACCTTACATCTATGTCCGTTTAGAGAGCTGCCGTGCATAAAACCAAGTAGAAATTTTGCCCACGTCTTTTTTTAACTATTTGCGATCGTCCAAAGACGATACTTTCCCTTTTAAAATATCTTCAGCGAACTGTCTTACTGTCTTAACCCTGTCTTGTACGTCGTTTCGGAAGTCCTGTTGCGCTTCCTTGGGGCATACCTGACATTACTTTCGTTTCTGCGGAATATTCGCCGTCCAGTATAACGTACTCGCTTCTGTTGGTCAAAAATTCTTCGACCCAACCACAGATTTTCGAATATACTACGTATGGTCTTATCTCGTTAGTATTATTTAAATAATGAAACACCGCACGAATTGCGCACTTATTCATGCTTAGCATGACGCGTCTCGAAATCTCATTATCAAGAACAAATATTTACATATATATTTTATATGATATTTTCATGTGTGTTATTCTGTCTCTCTTGCCGTGTAATCCTCTTTATGTGGTACTGCAGCAATCGGAAAATATGACAAAATAGATCTTGTGATTTTTGCACATCCTAACGTCAGATAATAGTATTTTCGTTTCTTTACCAACAAGTACTGTGACCCCGTCTTTATGCAAAAATTCACACACACATGCAAACGGTAACACACACCCTGTTTAGCCCAGTCAACGAAGACCAAAAACGGTCTAACAGAGGAAAACACTTCTGTAGTCGCAGGAGTGTGGTAGGAGACAGTGTCATAAATAACATACTAAAAGTCCCCACCGGTGGGATGTGGGCGTTAGAAGGGGGGAAGGTGGAGTCTGAAGAACATTGTTTTATGTTCTTCTTGAGTAACTTGGAAACTATAGCTCCTAGCGAAAATGTTACCAAATGGTTCAAATGGTTCTAAGCACTATGGGACTTAACATCTGAGGTCTTCAGTCCCCTAGACTTAGAACTACTTAAACATAACTAACCTAAGGACAGCACACACATCCATGCCCGAGGCAGGATTCGAACCTGCGACCGTAGCAGCAGCGCGGTTCCGGACTGAAGCACCTAGAACCGCTCGGCCAGAATGGCCGGAAAATGTTACCCAGTACAAAAGTAAACTACTCTAAACTCCTTACAACATCGTTCCTATTCATTTTTTTCTGTGGGAATAACAGATTCCGCTTTGCAGCGGATGGAATAATCGCAATTATGAAAAATATTGTTTTAAAGATACCCAATTGTTTAGCTTTAAACGAAGTGGTTAGAAACAAATATTAAACGTCTGTACCACGTCTAAGCGCATAAGAGACTTATTAAGGGATAAAATTTGTTCTGGGCGTGGAACAGAATGGAAGGGGTGTAGCTGGAGGGTAGAAGCGCGTGGGAAGGTAGGTCGCCTGATCGTGATCTTGCGGTGCCCTCCTTCAAACGTCTGCAAACTGGAGATCGAGCAGATTACTCCTGACTCTATCTACCACACTACGTCACAAGAAGCTACTAAAGGGCGTCTGACAAGGTTATACCAATACTCCACGGTGCGTCTTTTGAATCACTGTGCACGGAGGGGGCGGGGGAGTTAACACTACTTGCTAGGCAGGTATGAGTTGCTAGTAATGCGACACGCATATGGACACAAGCTACGTAAATCTCTGACACTGTTAGAGGGGAAAGTGATCCTTAATAGTCCTGTAAAGCAGCTGCCTTGTTCTTCCGGGAAAGGGAACGCGCCCCCCCCCCCCCCCTCCCCGAGCGCGCTTGCTTTTCTGTTTACATACTCCCCACCATTTCCTGTCCAGTTCTCTTATGTGAGCACACAAAACAACTTCACTGAGCTTGTACTTATACAGTGGAATTACTTTCAGTTTATGACGTGAGTACTTATTTGCAGTTGTTAAGTAAGCTTTATGTGAAAAAGCTCAACAGCTGCAGCTGTCACCTTTCTTCCACACTGACGAGCCTGTCCCAAGGGTAACATAGAGTCACATACTCATTAGAAAATATCGATTTCACTGTCCCTACCATCAACCCAGCCGAGTTCGCTCAGCATCTGACGCCCAGAGGTTTAAATTATGTGCGTCTAGAACAGAAGTAGGTCATCGAGGTGTTTATGAATTTCCGATATTTCAACGCAAGTCAGTGCATCACAGCAGATCGATGTTTTATAACTGAACATGATCAGTCGTATTCCACCAGACTTACTCACACCCATCTTGGACGATATACTGTGGATGTGTGGTGACTCCATTCAGTGCAGCCCACTCTATAGGTGCCAGCTATTCCTCAGTGAAAGACGTTAAGGAGTCCGATAGTTACAAAAATAATGGCGAGGGAAATGTAGTAACTTTCTGGTTATTCATTAACTCACCACCAAGTGACTACAACACAGTTACACTGCTTTACAATACGCTGTCAACGACAGACAGTAGGAAGCTGTCATATTTACCAATCCAATCCCTTTCCCATCAACACCACAAAGGTCACTGACATCATCACACTTACAAATGATAGATTTCTCAGCCACTGTTTACAGCCACGTACTTTACATAAAAGCTCACTTGACAACTGCAACTAAGTTCCCACAGAATAAACTGAAACGAACTGCACTATAGAAACATCTTCTCTGTAAAGTTATTTGGTTTAGTCCCATAAGAGAACTAGACAGGAAATACTGGGAAGGTATAGTCCGACTGTGAACTAAAAAGCGATCAGTGCTCGCAGCGGGGGGGAGTTGCCTTTCCTGGAAGAACGCTACGCCTGTCGTACAGGATGACAATCAATTTCTCTCTGGCAGTGTAAAACATTGTACAAAGATTTACGTAGATTGTGTGCATGTGTGTTTCTTGTGTTAGGATTATTGGTAAGTCACATGTGTATTCCAATAAGTTTAATGAACTTTATGGAAAATAAACACACTCATGCATGTTTGCGCACTGCGTACCCTGTGATTCAAAGGGCATGCTGTACAGGATGCCAGTACAAACTGTGAAACAAATTGATCTTGCTTCTTATGATGCAGACAGAGTGACAAATCACTTGCTCGATCCTTAATTTGCAGACCAATGTAGGCGGACAGCGTATGAACACAATTTCAGGGACATACCTTCCCCGCGCTTCTATCCCACAGCCCCCTCGCCCTACCTTATTACAAACCTGGAACACCATTAATCCCGCAATACGGCTCCTCTGTACTTAGACGTGGTACACACATTCAATATTTGTTTTTAATCCATTTCATTTAGAGCTAAGCGGTTTTATGGCGTTAAAACAATATTTTTAATCTGGGATTTTTCCATATCCTGCAAAGGGGAATCTATTGGTGCTAGAGAGAAAACTGATAGAACCATTACTATAAGAAATATAACGTAGTTTAATTTTGTACTGGGAAACGTTTTCGTTATAATCACTATATGCGAAAAAAATATTTGAAGAAAGTAACCGATTCACTATCTCGATTGTGTTTGAAAAATTTTCTCCCTTGCTTGTGGTATACAAAAATTTCCAGCTCCTCCATTAAATCCACTGTACGTGACTTCTGGAAGTGATGGAGTATCTTACGGTCTTCTTTATGTTTGTGAATCGGTGTCCTTTTTTTGTCTGTGCTGCTATGACCCATTCTGTCAATTCGTTATGTGTGTAATAGTTGATGCGTTCAGCGTAACTAGTATGAAAACTCCAGCCAGTCTGTCCATGTAGGAGCTTAAGTTATTTTTACAAGCCATTTTGTGTATTCCTGAATCTGAGAATTCACCTTTTTTATCCTTTAATGTATGCAATAATTTGTTGTAGTTTGTTGTTTGTGGAGAGAACTACTATCATTTCATATGACCGATGTAAGTATGCTATTTTTTGAAAAATGTTGCCTACATAAGACATGCCAACCACACATTTGGTTTTACTACTAATTCCTTCCAAAGTTACAAGAATTTATTTTTGTTTTTTGTTATTTGTTTCTTCATTTTGCTTGTCACTGAGTTGGGGAAGGCACTAATCACTGCAATGTGCTTAATATTGCCTAATTCCATCGTGCTGTATGGAGCTATATCTGGGTGACATGGTGTGGCAGGAATTGTGTTGGAAGTTGTCTTTGTTCTGTAAATCTTAAAATTGTGCCTGTTGTGATTTACTATGAACAAATCTAGGAAATGAATGCTGTTAGTTTCTGTGAAATTTATTTTCTTGTCTGTGTAACTAAATAAATTCATTGGTTTCAGATCGTCAAAACGTTTTGTGCTTTAGTTAACTGTTCTTCATTACTGCAATGGCTTCTATAACAGGGGATATTGAAGCATAGGTGTGTGGTGTCTAGTGATACAAAACGAACACCACCTGGAATATTTATTTTCCTCATTTCAGTGCATATTATGGTATCGTTCTTTGCAGTATACGTTGTTTCACACATGAAATACTTTTTTAGGAGCTGAGTTAGTGAGAAACTCTCCAAGCAGTGCAGTTCACACTGTTAACTATTAGTCTGATGTGACATCCTTCTGTGCATGACTTAATCTGGTATCTTAATATGGGGTCTTCATGTAACGAATTTCTTTTCATGTTCTATCAGTAAGAAATGTTATTTATTTAACTGAGCATTTATTTTGTATCCATTGTTTTCTGGGAAAACTTTTAAAGAGTTTTTTCAACGTATTCATATTATGAGTTCACAAACAAACAGTGTGGGTGATATGAAACTTCCTGTGTGCGGGACCGACACCTGAACTCGGGACCCTTGCCTTTCGCGGGAAAGTGTACATCAACTGAACTACCCAAGCACGACTCACGACCCGTCCTCACAGCTTCAATTTTGCCAGTATCTCGTCTGCTACCTTCCAAACTTCACAGAAGCTCTTCTGCGAACCTTGCAGAACTAGCACTCTTGGAAGAATGGATATTGCGGAGACATGGCTGAGCGATAGCCTGGGGGTAGTTTCCAGAATGAGATTTTCACTCTGCAGCGGAGTGTGCGCGGAGTGTTCGCAGAAGAGCTTCTGTGAAGTTTGGAAGGTAGCAGACGAGGTATTGGCAGAACTGAAGCTGTGAGGACGGATCGTGAGTCGTGCTTGGGTAGCTCACTCGGTAGAGCAATTGCCCGCGAAAGGCAAAGGTCCCGAGAGTTCGTCTCGGTACAGCACACAGTTTTAGTCTGACATGAAGTTTCATGTCAGCGCACACTCCGCTGCAGAGTGAAAATTTCATTCTGGAGTGTGAGTGATAGTTTACGTGTGTGTAAATTTCTGTACAACGAGAAGTGCCTATTTATTACCTTCTTCCAAGGTTTCCAGTGGTAGGAGGATCGGCCGTTATCGACAACGGACACCTGTTGGAGGAATGGATAGAAACAAGAAACCTCAGTATCTTCCATTACCCAAAAACCTCCCCCCTCCTTCACAAGTACAATATGGAAACGTGGATATAACCCCGACAACTGCATTACAAGCTCAAACATAAAAGACTGCTGTACTAAAGTAGTATACCAACCTATACCTCGAACACAGCACAGATCAGTAGGGATACAGCTGTATACAGCAGTCAAGACCACTACCGTTTCGCAGATGATTTAATTTTAAAAAGGCCAATTGGGAAACTTTCGTAGAGGAACTGGATAAAGCCATAGTAAACCTCGCCCCAATCCCAGAGAACTGCCAGGAAGTTGTGCAAATGCTACGGAGAATCTCCAGACAACATATACCACGAGGCTGCCGATAGCAGTACATCCAGGTCTCTCACATGACTCCAGGCATCTCCTAGCCAAGAACGAGGAATTAAACCAAAAGGACCCCTTTAATCAAGAAACAGCAGCATGTGTACGGCTTTGATGGAAATGCTAAGTGAAGCTCGGCAAAATAGATGGATGAAGACCCTGGAGAGGATGGATATGACACACAGCAGCAAAATAGCCTGGAATCTCATTCAAAAATTTGACGGAGACCCAAATGGTCCCAAACTGTCTGACGCCGTAACACCTAATCAAGTGGCTCATCAACTGCTCCAGAATGGAAAGACTAATACAAAACAACAGAAAGTAAAAATTAACAGGACTTTAGAATCAGAAACTAATAGGTTTTTAACACCTTTTTCAATGAAGAAATTCAACAAGGGTCTCAGCAATATGAAAAGCGGCAAAGCAACTAGGGTGGATGACATGTAAGATCTCCAAGATGTGGAGGAAGGCAAGGATAGTGGCACGCTTGAAACCTGGGAACACATCTAATTCACCAAAGAACTATCGCCCAATATCTCTCTTGTGTCAGCTTTACTAACTGTATGAGAGACTTATTTTAAATCGTATGACAGACGCTACTGAGATGTAACTTATTCCTCAGCACGCTTGCTTAACAGAACACATAGAGGAAGGATACGAAAATAAAAAGATAACAGGTCTAGCCCTGGTCGGCCTTAGCTCTTCATATGATACAATTAACCACAGGCTGCTGCTCCAGAAGCTCTATCATGAACCAAGAGACTATCAATTTGTTAAGATTATCGAGTCCCTATTACAAAATAGACAATTTTATGTTGTTCTCAATGGGAAAAAGAGCAGATGGAGAAACCAGAAACATGATCTGGCCCAAGGAAGCGTTTTGGCGCCCTCCCTATTTAATCTGTACACCGACGACCAACCGATGCCTAAGCATACAAAACATTTTCTGTGTGCGGATGACCTGGCAATTACAGCACAGAGGAGGACCTTTGAGGATGTAGAACAAAAGCTGGAGAAAGCTCTTAGAGAAATGTCAGAGTATTATAAAAACAACTTTCTTAAGCCACGCCCGTCCAAAACACAAGTCAGCGCCTTCCACCTTCGATCCTGGCAAGCTAACCGTAAACTTAACGTCTCTTGGAATAATACCACACTGGAGCATACCGACAAACCAACTTACCTGTGCGTGGTGCTCGACAGATCTCTGACATACAGGTACCACTGCGAAAAGACGCGACCAACGGTAACTGGCAGAAATAATATTGTGCGGAAACTAGCTAACAGCAAATGGGGTGCTAAAACTTCCACATTAAGAACCACCGCACACGCCTTATGCTTCTATACAGCCGAATATGCCTGCCCAGTAAGGTCCAGATCAACCCATGCAAGGAAGGTCGACATTAAGACTTAATGAAACATGTCGATTGACAACGGGATGCATGAAACCTGCTTCCCTATCAAAACTATATAGCGCTGCCGGGTTTGCGACTTCCGCCGGCCTAAGTGGCCGAGCGGTTCTAGGCGCTACAGTCTAGAACCGCGCGACCACTACAGTCGCATGTTTGAATCCTGCCTCGGGCATGGATGTGTGTGATGTCCTTAGGTTAGTTAGGTTTAAGTACACTCCTGGAAATTGAAATAAGAACTCCGTGAATTCATTGTCCCAGGAAGGGGAAACTTTATTGACACATTCCTGGGGTCAGATACATCACATGATCACACTGACAGAACCACAGGCACATAGACACAGGCAACAGAGCATGCACAATGTCGGCACTAGTACAGAGTATATCCACCTTTCGCAGCAATGCAGGCTGCTATTCTCCCATGGAGACGATCGTAGAGATGCTGGATGTAGTCCTGTGGAACGGCTTGCCATGCCATTTCCACCTGGCGCCTCAGTTGGACCAGCGTTCGTGCTGGACGTGCAGACCGCGTGAGACGACGCTTCATCCAGTCCCAAACATGCTCAATGGGGGACAGATCCGGACATCTTGCTGGCCAGGGTAGTTGACTTACACCTTCTAGAGCACGTTGGGTGGCACGGGATACATGCGGACGTGCATTGTCCTGTTGGAACAGCAAGTTCCCTTGCTGGTCTAGGAATGGTAGAACGATGGGTTCGATGACGGTTTGGATGTACCGTGCACTATTCAGTGTCCCCTCGACGATCACCAGTGGTGTACGGCCAGTGTAGGAGATCGCTCCCCACACCATGATGCCGAGTGTTGGCCCTGTGTGCCTCGGTCGTATGCAGTCCTGATTGTGGCGCTCACCTGCACGGCGCCAAACACGCATACGACCATCATTGGCACCAAGGCAGAAGCGACTCTCATCGCTGAAGACGACACGTCTCCATTCGTCCCTCCATTCACGCCTGTCGCGACACCACTGGAGGCGGGCTGCACGATGTTGGGGCGTGAGCGGAAGACGGCCTAACGGTGTGCGGGACCGTAGCCCAGCTTCATGGAGACGGTTGCGAATGGTCCTCGCCGATACCCCAGGAGCAACAGTGTCCCTAATTTGCTGGGAAGTGGCGGTGCGGTCCCCTACGGCACTGCGTAGGATCCTACGGTCTTGGCGTGCATCCGTGCGTCGCTGCGGTCCGGTCCCAGGTCGACGGGCACGTGCACCTTCCGCCGACCACTGGCGACAACATCGATGTACTGTGGAGACCTCACGCCCCACGTGTTGAGCAATTCGGCGGTACGTCCACCCGGCCTCCCGCATGCCCACTATACGCCCTCGCTCAAAGTCCGTCAACTGCACATATGGTTCACGTCCACGCTGTCGCGGCATGCTACCAGTGTTAAAGACTGCGATGGAGCTCCGTATGCCACGGCAAACTGGCTGACACTGACGGCGGCGGTGCACAAATGCTGCGCAGCTAGCGCCATTCGACGGCCAACACCGCGGTTCCTGGTGTGTCCGCTGTGCCGTGCGTGTGATCATTGCTTGTACAGCCCTCTCGCAGTGTCCGGAGCAAGTATGGTGGGTCTGACACACCGGTGTCAATGTGTTCTTTTTTCCATTTCCAGGAGTGTAGTTCTAAGTTCTAGGGGTCTGATGACCTCAGAAGTTAAGTCCCATAGTGCTCAGAGCCATTTGCACTTTTTTTTTTTTTTTTTTTTGCGACTTCCAACTCTCGGAGACCATCACATGAATTCACAGAGAGGCTCAGGCAAACTATTGACGATTGGCATCCTCTTTTTGGCAGTGAGTGTAAACCCGGGCGACTGGAATCCTGTAAAAGGTTCTTAGCCACGATAATAGAAGAACCACCAACTGATTACCCACCTGCAAAGGAAGTGCGCAGCGGATTCAGAACAAACTGGAAGACATGGAGGACACTGAACCGAATGACACGGCCAAAAATTTGTATTTGCACCATTATTTCTTTTATGTCACACCACTGAGACAACATTTGCCAGCTTGATTTGGTACTGGAAGAGCTGGTCTTAAGCGCGTCACGTAACTGGTTTGTCTTTCGCCCCTGTACTGGTCACCAGCGATTCAATCAATGGAGGATGGGCAAGACGAATGGTATCAGCTCCTTTGACCGTAGCCAGACTGTGGAAGTCAGATACAAGAGACACTCCATCTCCAAGGTCCTGCAAGCACTGGACTTTTCACGTGCCACCGTGGAGAGTGTGCATGAAGAGTATCTCAATCCTGGGCAAACCGGCCGCTACCACAGAAGACCACCGTCGAAGACAACGTGATGATGATGATGATGATGATGATGATGATAAGAAGCTGCCGTCGACTATAACGGTGGACAGAGGCCGACCCACGGACAGCACTGAAGGTTACGCGAGGCTGTTTGCGGACAATGTTGTCTGCAGAAAGGTTGCAATGCCAGAAAATAGTAGTGGGAATGCAGAGGAGGTACTGGTAGCTGACCCTCAACGTAAATGAACATAAAATATTGTACATAAATAGGTAAAGAGATACAATTATGACGACAAATCACTAGAAACAGTACCTGTCATAAAATACCTTGGAGTAAATATCCAGAGTGACCTCAAATGGAATGAGCATATGAAACAAGTAGTACGAAAAACAGATGCCAGGCTGAGATTCATTGCAAGAATCTTAAGGAAATGTATTTTATTCACGACACGTGGCTTACAGAGCACTTGTTCGAGCGATTCTTCAGTTATGTTTATAATGTTGGATTCTTACGAGGCTGGTTTAATAGAAGAGATACGTAGAATCCAAGAAGAGTGCCACGTTTTTTAATGGGTCGTGTTGGTCGGGTCGATAGCTTTACGGAGACTATCAACAAGAGAGACTCTAAGCATCAGAGAGAGTTTCACTGTTGAAATTTCGGGAGTGTATGTTACAAGAAGAGTTGGGCAACCTATTACTTTCTTGCGAAACCACTACAACGAGAAAATAAGTAAAGTTAAGAGTTGTATGGAGGTAATCAACAGTTACTCTTTCCGTGTACCATTCTTGAATGGAATAGGGAATGGAGAAGAAGGTAGTGCTACCATAAATATGCACGGATCAGGACGGCTCCTCAATGCTCTCGGTACTTCGCGGAGTCTCTGCCACGATACTTCTTTGCTCTCCCGAGTGCTAAAGGGTTTGGAACGCGCTACTGGATAGGCATGTGTAATTCAGTTGCTCGTTAGTGTGCTCTGTGAGCAATGACAGAATTGCTGCGCCGCACAAGAAGCGGCCGGCCGGCCTACAGGTCACTGCGTCGCTGACGCACGGCACGCCCGCCACTGCCCAGTGGTCTGCCTCACAGCGCAGAGCGGCGCCGCTATTTCTGTGGAGGCTGCTGCCGCTACTGTTTACCGTCCCGTCCACGCCGAGGTCAGTAGGCGCACACGGCCACGACTAAGCTTGGCCGCCACGGTGGAATCAGTCGGCTGTGGCCTTGCTGAGGCAACTATCCTAACATTCGGCTGCAACCTGTGGGAACAGAGTGGACTGACGGGCACATGCAGGAAGTGTGACTACTGTGTACCATTATCAGCCTCTGTCTTATTCGCTTAAAGTGTGGATCAAAGGAAAAATGACTGTGTTCTACCACATTGTAAGCTGCTTTTCTTTTTTTTCTGTTATAGACACAAGGTTGCAAAAACAAAGAAATCTGTCTGTTTCGGTGGATTGAAATGCCCCTTCGTTAAGAAAAAAATGATAAAAATTAAAATACTTTTCAAAAACGGGAAACAAACGAAACTGGACCTGACAATAGGTTTATTCATATCGGGTTCCACAGTCACAAATTTATTGAAAGATTTAATGATTATAAAGAATCCGCCGCGATTACAAATTGAAACCGGATGTTGACCTAGGTTTCGGCGCGGATAACCACGCCTTCTTCGGAACACACCAAAACTACAAACTGCCTAAAGAGGCATGGTCCAACATTAATATAGAACGCACAAAATGGCAAAAGACTTGCATAAAATGTAAAATAAACGGTACGTATGTAGCATGTCAATAGCTGTACTTAGTTCAAACGTCAGAAGCGTGCTTCCTCACTCCAGCCAACGTTCGGTGGGCCGCGGGCTCTCAGGAGTTTACCTGCATTTATTATAAATCCATTATTACTCATTGTTCACGACTTTGGTGAATCTTCCAGGGACGCATGGGAAGATGGAGCTGTAAATATGCTGACGTTACATAGTTCTCTTCCGCATGGCAAAAACATGATTACGAAGAGTCTTTCAAATACTTTCTTGAAACAGCTTCCAATCTCGAACCATAACGACTAAAGATGTTCGATTTGCTGCACGGTAACATTCTAACGCGCTGGCTGTTATCTAAATGCTCCATTATTTTGCATTTACTACTACGTAGTTTCTCTGTGGAAATCCTTTTTAATTTCTTCCTCTACACCTATATTAACATCTATATCAGCGTCCACATACATACTTCGATAGCCACCATACCGTGCATGGTGGAGGGAACCTTGCAGCACTGCTACCCTTTCCCTGTTCCACTCACAAGTGGAGCGAGGGAAAAAGGCCACTGTCTACACTATCTGATCAGAAGTATCCTGATGCCCGCACGAAAGGCAGAAGTGACCACTTGATGTCAAGAGGGGGCGGACATGCTATAAAATAAGGCGGAGAGTACTATGTTGCAGTAGGGATGCGGTAGCAACATAATAAGTCGGGAAGGAGAGCTCAGTGACTTCGAACGTGGACTAGTCATTGCGTGTCACCTGAGTAACAAATCGACCAGGGACGTTTCAACCGTTCTAAAGCTCCCCAGGTACGCTGTTGGTATTACGATTGCGAAGTAGAAACGATAAGAAACAACAACAGCTAAACCAAGAACAGGCAGACTTAATGTACTGACTGACGAGGATTGTCGAACAGTGCGGTGAGTACTTGTAAGAAATCGCATGAAATCGGAGGAAGAAATAACTCGTGAGTTCCAAAGTGCTACCAGTAATCCAGCTAACACAATGTCTGTGCGTAGGGAGTTAAAAAAGAATGGGGCTCAATGGTCGACAACCTTCGCAGAAGCCACACATTCGTGCAGTCAACGGTACATGACGCCTGAGATGGTGCAAAGAGCAACGGTACTGGACAGTGGATGATTGGAAACGGTTGATATAGAGAGATGAAGCAGGCTGTACCTTGTGATAATCCGATGGAAGGGTTTTGTTTCGCTAATGCCTGAAAAATATTACCTGCCAATACGTACAGAGAAGGTGGAGTTAGGGTAGGGTGGTGTTTCTCGTGGTTAGGGTGAGATCACCTTATTACGCATACGAAAACACTAAATGCAGAAGGAAATGAACAGATGTTACAGCACTGTATACTGAGTCATAAAGCACCACCCGTGAGGCCATGGTTTGTGGACAACAACATGCCGGAAATGAACTGTGTGTGTTCAAATGTGTGTGAATTCCTAAGGCACCAAACTGCTGAGGTCATCGGTCCCTAGTCTTACACACTATTTAAACTAACTTACGCTAAGAACAACACACACACCCATGCCCGAGGGAGGACTCGAACCTCCGGCGGGAGGGGCCGCGCGGTCCGTGACATGGCGCCTCAAACCCCCGGCCACTTCGCGCGGCGGAAATGAACTGGTGTGCCCAGAGTCCGGACGTTAACCGAATAGAGCACCTTCGGAATGGTTTAGAACGTCTACTTCCTCCAGATCCCACTGTCCAACGACATTATCTTCTCTTATTTCACATCTTACGGAATTCTTCGCATGCCTCACTGAAAGGGTCCACGGCAGAGTTCAAGCCGTTGTGGAAAAAAAAAAAAAAAGAAAAAAAAAAATTGTTCAAATGGCTCTGAGCACTATGGGACTTAACATCTGTGGTCATCAGTCCCCTAGAACTTAGAACTACTTAAACCTAACTAACCTAAGGACGTCACACACATCCATGCCCGAGGCAGGATTCGAACCTGCGACCGTAGCAGTCCCGCGGTTCCGGACTGAGCGCCTAGAACCGCTAGACCACCGCGGCCGGCGCCGTTATGAAGGCGAAGGGTGGACACACCACATATTGATGTCCAATAATACTTATCCAGATACTTTTCAGCAAATAGTGTACACGTCTCCATACGAGCCCCAATTTCTTTTATCTTGTCTTTGTGGTTCTTACGCAAGATGTGGAATATGTTGGTGGCAGGAGGATCTTTCCGCAATTAGTCGCAAAAGAAGATTGTCTAAACCATCCCAAAAGTATGAAACGTATTCGCAAATTGCGAATACGATATTAAATCAGCTATATGGTTGACAATAGACATGTGAAAATTTGTTCCGGACCGGGATTCAAACCCGGACTTTCCGCTTATCGTGAGCGATAGCCTTAACCACTTCGGCTATCCGTACACGCCTGCTAGAAGGACCCAAACTTCCATATGTCATGGTGTCTACATCCCATAGTGCTCGCACACCGTTAGTGGGATTTCCACATAATGATAGACAATGGTTTTCTAATCAGTTTGCCTTGCTTTGGCTTGATACACAGTTAGTGCAGCGTGCCAAAAACGGTGTCCTTCAGGCATGTGCCAATACAATCCCTTTCCTATCAACACACCCATCCAATCTCTTCCTCATTAACACTACAAAGGTTTCTGAGTTATGCACTGAGTTATAAACTTCTAAGCCGTTGTTTATTGGAACGTATTTTAATTATAAGTTCGCTTTAACAACTGCAAATTAGTACTCACTTAATGAAGTGAAAATTACTATATAAACAAGGGTTCGTTTAACTGATTTTGTCTACTCAAATAAGAGAAATGGAGAGGAAATGCTGATGAATATAATACGTCTGTAAACAGAAACGTGAGCAGCGCACCTAGTGTGGGAAGCTGCCTTTCTCGGAAAAACAATACAGCTGCTGTACAGGATGCCAGTACAAACTTTGTGAAACACCCTATAGTTGCTTCTTCTTAAGTAGTGGGGTATACAGAATTGGAAAGCACATGCTCGATCTTCAGTTTGCAGACCTATGGAGGAGGTACGTTTATGATCAACATTCGCTTGCACTTCTAGCCCCACCCACACTCCCTCCGCCTTGCTGCATACCCAGACCACAAGTTCTCCCTTAATACGGCTCTACGTACTTAGACGTGGTACACACACTTAATGTATGTTTTTAACCCACTTGATTTAAAAATAGACAATTCATACCTTTAAAGCAATAATTTTATAATATGCGATTTTTCCATCTCCTGCAACGCGGAAACTATTTGTTCTAGAGAAAAACGAATGGGATTTTTTTTTAAATTAAACGTAGTTTAATCTTGTATTGGAGAAATTGCGCTTTTCGAGTTATTCGAGAAAAAAAGTAAGAGAGTATCCTTGAAAACCTCCCCCCTCCCCTCCGGCATCCAAACGTTCACACTCCGTCGGTCACGATTTTTAGTATGCTGTTCACGACGCTCCCTTCTACACCAATACAAAAATTTGCGACTACACGAATTTTTTTCACACAGTCAAAATTTTTTGCTCTTCACTGATAGTGCCGTATAGGAAACACGAGCGACCCTATCACGCCTCCCTGGAGCACTCCTGACGCTGCCCTCGTCTCTGATGAGCACGCGCTATTCAGGACAACCTTCCAATTCCTATTATTTGAAAAGCCTTCGAGCCACTTACATATCAGTGGGGCACTGCGTCAATCATTTTCGGAAAATCTAGGAATATTAAATGCGTCTATTGCCCTTTATTCGCCATTCGTAGGCTATCGTGCGAGAAACAGTCAAGCCGAGTTTCGTATGAACGATGCTTTCTAAATCTGAGCCGATATGAGTGCAGAAGCTCTTCTGTCTCGAGGAAAATTAATATATTCGAACTTACAATATGCTGAAGAATTCTGTAGCTGAGCAACGTTGGTAAAATTGTTCTGAAATTTCGCAGGTCGTTATTTTTATCCTTTTATACGTGGCACTCACCTGTGCTTTTTTCCAGTCACTTGGGACTTCGTGATGGGGGAGAGATTCGCGATAAATGCAAGCTATGTAAATGGACAATGCCGAAGAGTACTGTCCATAAAGCCGAACTGGCGGTTTTTTTTCCAATTCTTTGAGTTACTTGTCGACGTCAGAGATGCCTATTTGTACTCCCTAAGGGAGTCTGGTGTATCTGTACAATCCACCTGCGCGAATGGATTCTAGACGCGGTGTTTAGAACTTCAGCTTTCCTTTTGCTGTTTTCAATACAACATCATATAAAGAACTAATGATTTAAGGGGAAAAGAGAAAGAGAGAGGATCCGTAACAGGCCACAACTGGCCTAATGCAGAACGTGTAAAAGAGCATTACTTTTTCGAGGTGATAACTACAGCTTCGTGACTACCCACTGTATTAGTTCCCAGGACAGCGTTTGGTGGAAAACGTAACGTTTGGAATCCCATCCGTGACCATGGTCGGCAACAAACGGTTGTGTTTTGTCATTGCTCACGAGTTAGCCGTTTCGAATCCTCAAACAAATGTTCATCGCCATATTTGTTTGGCGGGCGAGAAGAGCAGAAACGATATCACCAGTCAGAAAGTCTGTATTGAAACACAAATTCTCTACAGTGTCGCATGTCAAGAGGAAGATCAAAATAATCCACTGGCCGTGAAGACGAAACGTTCAGCAGTTTCCACAAGTTTCTTGCATTCACGGAACTCGTGAGGTGGTCGGGACTTTCTTGCAGTCTACATGCTGCGCAAAACACTGACTGAGCTTATCATCAAAATGTTCAAATGTGTGTGAAATCTTATGGGACTTAACTGCTAAGGTCATCAGTCCCTAAGCTTACACACTACTTAACCTAAATTATCCTAAGGACAAACACACACACCCATGCCCGAGGGAGGACTCGAACCTCCGCCGGGACCAGCTGCACAGTCCATGACTGCAGCGCCTTAGACGGAGCTTATCATCATCGGTACTTCCTTTTGTAAGGTGGAAGTTACGATCTATATGGGTCTGTTTTTGACACTTCACTGAAATACGCTCCTTGATGATCTGGGGGTAGAAGGGATAAAATACAGGGAGCAAAAACCAGACTGTAGTTGTAAGACTTAAAGGACATGAGAGGATAGCCCTACTTGAGGAGGGAATGAGACAGAGTTATAGCCTATCCCCGATGTTACTCAATCTGTAGACTGATCAAGCAATAAATTAATTCAAGAAGAATTTGGAAAAGATGATAAAATCTCGATGACATTGTAATGCTGTTAGAGACAGCAAAGTGCAGCTGAACGGAATGGGCAGTGTCTTGAAAGGAGAATGAATATAAGATGAACATCAACAAATGTAAAACACTAATAAAGGAATGTAGCTGAATTCAATCGGGCGATGCTGATGGAATTAGAATAGGAAACGAGGCGATAAAGGTAACAGATGAGTTTTGGTATTCGGGCAGCAAAATAACTGACGGTGGCCGAAGCTCTAGAGGACATAAAATTCAAACTGGCTATAAGAAAGAAAGGACTTTAAAAATGGCATTTGTTAACGTTTAACATAAATTTAACCATTAGGAAGTCTTTTTTAAAGGTATTTGTCTGGAGTGCAGCCCTGTACGGCAGTGGGCGGTAAGCAGTGTGGACTCGAAGATGATAGAAGCTTTTGAAATGTGCCGTTGCGAAAGAATGCTGTATATCAGATGGGTAGATCGCGTAACTCATGAGGAGATGAGGACGTACTAAAGCGGTTTGGTGTGAAAAGAAATTTATGGTACAACTTTACTATGAGAAGGGACCAGTTAACTGGACACAATCTGAAACCTCAGCTACCTCATTATCCTTACTGAAGACCACAACAGCACATCGGGTATAAATTAAATTATAGTTAGGGAAAAAGACATATCTCTGTCATCCTCCCCTATTATGATTCGTGCAGAACTGTACAATTGTTATTTTTTTCTCGTAGGTTATTTCTATAAAAAAATGGTTCAAATGGCTCTGAGCACTATGAGACTCAACTGCTGTGGTCATAAGTCCCCTAGAACTTAGAACTACTTAAACCTAACTAACCTAAGGACATCACACACATCCATGCCCGAGGCAGGATTCGAACCTGCGACCGTATCGGCCGTGCGGTTCCAGACTGTAGCGCCTTTAACCGCTCGGCCACTCCGGCCGGCAGTTATTTCTATACTGACGTACTGTCTGTTGGATTTCCTTCCGGGTTTTCGGCCGACGTTTGTTTAGTGATTTTTCTGATGTTTCGCCAGCACGACTGACTTAAATTGTCAAAAATGCACCTTACACTGCTGGAAGCCACCGTAGCGAAACGTCAGGAAAATGAGTAAACAAAAGTCGGCAGAAAGTCCCAAGATAAAAACCAACGGGTAACCCGTCAAAAAGTGGCTACGGTAGATTCAGTAATTTTATATTCCTGTGTTATTCATCTCTGAACAGTTTGTTCCTGTTCATGTTATCCCCTCCTTTCTCTTTCTCTATGAAGGCAGTCCACATTGGCGTGTTGCGCCTGAAAGATTTATCTATACTGAATAGAACAAAAGGCGAAATAATCAATCTACAGAGAAATTTTTGATAACATTTTTGGAGAACAGCGATCTTGTAAGCTATATAAAATTAGTGAAAAACGGTTTCGATCGCAATGGTTATTTTATTTAAAATAACCGATGGTTTCGGCCCAGTCTTAGAGCCTCTTCAGAGTAGCACTGTGAAGGGTAGAGATCGTAGAAGTCAGTGACTCAAAATAAGTAATTTATACTTATTAAAATCGAAGAGTCGTTACCCATCAGCTGAAGCTGGCGATGTCCATTAGAGTCAGTAGATCTCGTTCGCTGAAACTGCTGCTGCTAGCTAGGCAGCACTGCGTTATCTGCATATGGTGAGGGCGTGTTTGTACTGTATGACGACAACGTCAGTCAATGACGGACGATTTATGTAAATTACGTATCATTTGAAGATACAGTTTATCTAAAAGTGTATAGTTACAAAAAAAAGTAGTGCCTACAGGACAGAACAGACGGTTAAAAATAGACAGTAACTGTAATAAGATTTACCTCCTGTAGTACTATCAGGCGGAAATAATTTATTTAACCGACATAATACACTCCTGGAAATTGAAATAAGAACTCCGTGAATTCATTGTCCCAGGAAGGGGAAACTTTATTGACACATTCCTGGTGTCAGATACATCACATGATCACACTGACAGAACCACAGGCACATAGACACAGGCAACAGAGCATGCACAATGTCGGCACTAGTACAGTGTATATCCACCTTTCGCAGCAATGCAGGCTGCTATTCTCCCATGGAGACGATCGTAGAGATGCTGGATGTAGTCCTGTGGAACGGCTTGCCATGCCATTTCCACCTGGCGCCTCAGTTGGACCAGCGTTCGTGCTGGACGTGCAGACCGCGTGAGACGACGCTTCATCCAGTCCCAAACATGCTCAATGGGGGACAGATCCGGACATCTTGCTGGCCAGGGTAGTTGACTTACACCTTCTAGAGCACGTTGGGTGGCACGGGATACATGCGGACGTGCATTGTCCTGTTGGAACAGCAAGTTCCCTTGCTGGTCTAGGAATGGTAGAACGATGGGTTCGATGACGGTTTGGATGTACCGTGCACTATTCAGTGTCCCCTCGACGATCACCAGTGGTGTACGGCCAGTGTAGGAGATCGCTCCCCACACCATGATGCCGAGTGTTGGCCCTGTGTGCCTCGGTCGTATGCAGTCCTGATTGTGGCGCTCACCTGCACGGCGCCAAACACGCATACGACCATCATTGGCACCAAGGCAGAAGCGACTCTCATCGCTGAAGACGACACGTCTCCATTCGTCCCTCCATTCACGCCTGTCGCGACACCACTGGAGGCGGGCTGCACGATGTTGGGGCGTGAGCGGAAGACGGCCTAACGGTGTGCGGGACCGTAGCCCAGCTTCATGGAGACGGTTGCGAATGGTCCTCGCCGATACCCCAGGAGCAACAGTGTCCCTAATTTGCTGGGAAGTGGCGGTGCGGTCCCCTACGGCACTGCGTAGGATCCTACGGTCTTGGCGTGCATCCGTGCGTCGCTGCGGTCCGGTCCCAGGTCGACGGGCACGTGCACCTTCCGCCGACCACTGGCGACAACATCGATGTACTGTGGAGACCTCACGCCCCACGTGTTGAGCAATTCGGCGGTACGTCCACCCGGCCTCCCGCATGCCCACTATACGCCCTAGCTCAAAGTCCGTCAACTGCACATATGGTTCACGTCCACGCTGTCGCGGCATGCTACCAGTGTTAAAGACTGCGATGGAGCTCCGTATGCCACGGCAAACTGGCTGACACTGACGGCGGCGGTGCACAAATGCTGCGCAGCTAGCGCCATTCGACGGCCAACACCGCGGTTCCTGGTGTGTCCGCTGTGCCGTGCGTGTGATCATTGCTTGTACAGCCCTCTCGCAGTGTCCGGAGCAAGTATGGTGGGTCTGACACACCGGTGTCAATGTGTTCTTTTTTCCATTTCCAGGAGTGTATATCCATAACATCGGCTATTTAATCAACAGAATGTGTGTATGGAATACATAAATGTATTAATGTAAAATAATTATCATCTATAGTAATTAAGCAGCAACTACACTGAGTTCTACTAATACGAAATTTAGTTGAACATTGGCGCCCTCTTCTGGCCTAAACCTGGTATCTACGGACGCAGTTGCCATGGAGATGTCGTAGTAAGATGGCCAGCAAATATAAAAAATTAATAAGCAAACATCAAATATGTATATCATGGACACCATGTGTTACCATAACGACTGAGGACGACCGCAACTGTCACAGATAATCAGGATGGTGTCTTCTGAAGTAGTGCCAGTATAATTTTTACCAGAAGTTTACAGCATAAAGCTAATCATACTTGTAATACAGACCTGTTTTACAAGAGAGCAGTAGTACTTGGAAGCCAAAAAACAGTTATTTGTGATGAAATTACGTCAAAATATTAAATCTGATCATAAAAAAGCATCTGATCATATAATAAAACTGGAATGCTGGTCATATTATTTAATACGTAACTATTTTTTCACAAAAAAACAATCTACTTGGAAGCCCATAAACCGTTATTTCTCGAGAAATTACGTCAGCGTATAAAATCTGGTGATAAAAGAGCGTATGGTCAGTTAAAACTGGAAAAATTCTAGAGTAGTCACTCATGTCAACATTTTCTTAATAAATCCACAACAACATAATTATGTACAGCTATCTGTTACGAGATTTTAGTTTACAAAATGAAAATGTTACTGGCATTACGGTAAAAGAGAAAAGCGGCAATCTATTTAAATGACGTCTTCAAATAATTCGAAGAAACCTTTTTGTCGGAAATCCACTTGTTAATTCAATAGGGTTGACGAATTATTTTTAAAATGTACAAAGATTTCTAATTCTTCCGGGGAGTTCAGGAGCAAACATTTTGGAATAGCATGCAGAATTTAGAGGTTATTCATGGTATCTCCTTCTGAATGATTATTACAATTCAAATGTTGTATTACGTGCTATACCCGGGGTATGTTCTTTAAACCGTGGTGTAAAACTACGCCCAGTTTGACCAATATGGATGTCAGCCACTGCACGTTAAATTATAAACTTCAAATGGTTCAAATGGCTCTGAGCACTATGGGACTTAACATCTATGGTCATCAGTCCCCTATAACTTAGAACTACTTAAACCTAACTAACCTAAGGACATCACACACATCCATGCCCGAGGCAGGATTCGAACCTGCGACCGTAGCAGTCGCGCGGCTCCGGACTGAGCGCCTAGAACCGCTAGACCACCGCGGCTGGCTAAATTATAAACTCCTGATCTACAATGGCGATTATTAGTATTGCCAATCACGAGCTCGAGTTTATTCAAAAGCATATTTGTAGTCAAAAAGGCGAGAGTTATACCAGGTTTTCTAAACAGTTCGTTTATTCTCTCAGATATCGTTCCCATGTACGTCATTTTTGCAAAAACTTGTTTCGTGGGTGATTGTGGCTGTTTTAACTGAACTATCTGAATCTTATTGTCAATGATATACGGGTCATAGTCACTGATGAATCCGATTTGTTTTAGAATCAATCATTCTTTTTGCACCTGTTCTGCAGATAACGGCAGTTTAACTATCCTGTTTAGCACTGATGAGGAAAAAGCTTTCTTATATTTTGTGGGATGGCACGAATTGCTATTATGATGACATCAGTCGTAGTTGGTTTCCTAAAAATATCCAATGCATGTTTACCATTGTTATTGGAAATAGTTAAATCTAAAAAATTGATGGTCCCTTCTTTTTTGTGCTCAACGGGTGACCTTTAATTCTGGATGCAAATCATTTAAAAAATTCGTGACACTATTAATTTCTTCTTTAGAGCCATCCTGTAACAGTACAGTTTCGTCTACATAAAGTTTATAATAAATTACTTTAACGTATATTTGTGGTTTATCCACAAAAAATTTGTTTCACTATCATTGACGACGACGTCTGCCATATCAATAATTTTTAAATAATTTTATTAAACTATTTTTAACAATCTGTTCTGTCCTATAGGCACTACTTTATTTATAATTATTCACTCTTACATAAACTGTGTCTTCAAATAATACGTAATTTACGTAAATCGTTCCTCACTGACTGACGCTTATGTCGTACAGCACCTACAAACACACCCTCACCAGATCTATATAACGCAATGCTGCCTAGCCAACAGCAGCAGTTTCAGCGACTGGGGTCTACTGACTTTTATGGTCAGCTTCAGCTGATGCGTAACGACTTTTCGCCTTTAATAAGTATAATTACTGTACTTTAAGTCACTGACTTCTTTATGTAACTAGCACAATTTCTGTCCTTCACAGTGATATTCTGAAAATGGCCTAGGATTAGGCCGAAACAAGTCATTTTAAACAAAACGACCATTGCAATCTAGACTGTTTTTCACTTATTTTACAGTGCAAACTAGAATCTAGATATTACATTCATCCGCAGCACAGAAGCTCCTTTCGCAAGTACAGTGCTTCTAGGCTTATCAAAGGGCATCCTGTAAAGGAAAAAGTAAAAGAAAGCCTTTCAGTCACTGCAAACAGCAGGTGAGGGATTGGCACCGTTTCGCAAAATCCGTTGACGCCTGCCTGGAACGGAAGCGCTCGCAGCCGATAATGTGTCGCTATCGCGAAAAACAAACAGTCGGCTGTTAGGCGCGGAGCGGCTCAGTGGTTTCCTGCGAGTACCTCGCGTGATCGGACGCCACTTATCGCACAGCACGCGGCGTGAAGGGGTGGGGGAACGCTGTCAACGGCGAGTCTGCGCCATTAGTTCCGCACGCCGCCCAGAGATGGCGAGGCGGTGCAGCTCGCGAGCGGCGCCGCTGATTTCCTGTCGATTGCCCACTCAACAGGTGGAATGGCAGGCGCGCTTCCAGCCCAGATGCCATCACACAGCCGACCCAGCCGACTGCGAAGCGACACACAGCGCCCCTCGTCATCGAGTGTTATGCCTGACCTGTTGCACTCCGAACTATATCCGCTCTCTCTGACAACCTCTTTTTATTTTCACGTACATTTTTCTTACTATTCCAGCAACGACACTCACGACGTAAGATCTCATTGGACGGAATTATATTTTATGCAATACTGTCAACGTAACAGAAGACTTTCATTTTCTCGTTCCTCTGTCGTGAATGGTATGAAGCATCTAAAAACTTACTGTCGATATTTAAAGTCAATTATTGTTATTGTCGTCGTTTTCATGTAGGTTACGACGTGCGACTAACAGGGCATTAGCAACCAAGCACATGGATAATACAAGAACAACACAAGCCACCGCATGGTGTGTGTGACGGACAATCTGAAGTGTGCCATCATTGTGCATGGCACTGATACGACCCTCCTGAACGTATGGATTCCGTATTTGCAAGGCCGTTCTGGAATCTAGACCAACGCGAGCAACAACAGGGATCGATAAATACCAATATCGATAGGCCATGATTCTACCGCAACCGGATTTAGACGTCGGCTGACAGACGTTCTTCTTCCCACCACAATGCCTACACGAATTTTCTCGCAAAACAACTAACAATGAAATGCAATTTCCGAATGACAAACCTATTGCGTATTATCTGTATTTCCTTAATACAAAATGTATATGCCGTTAGTCCGGGTTGCGCTCAAGCGCTAATGTTTTGCACACCCACGACTATAGTACGCATCATGCCGATTTGACGTCTGCTGCATGTGGTCTCCATGGTTTTGCAATTTTAAGGGCCGATGTTGCAGATCAAATGTACCCTACTTTGCAGATAGCGTCCAGTAAGTGGGCATCTACAGGGTGTTTCAAAAATGACCGTTATATTTGAAACGGCAATAAAAACTAAACGAGCAGCGATAGAAATACACCGTTTGTTGCAATATGCTTGGGACAACAGTACATTTTCAGGCGGACAAACTTTCGAAATTACAGTAGTTACAATTTTCAACAACAGATGGCGCTGCGGTCTGGGAAACTCTATAGTACGATATTTTCCACATATCCACCATGCGTAGCAATAATATGGCGTAGTCTCTGAATGAAATTACCCGAAACCTTTGACAACGTGTCTGGCGGAATGGCTTCACATGCAGATGAGATGTACTGCTTCAGCTGTTCAATTGTTTCTGGATTCTGGCGGTACACCTGGTCTTTCAAGTGTCCCCACAGAAAGAAGTCACAGGGGTTCATGTCTGGCGAATAGGGAGGCCAATCCACGCCGCCTCCTGTAAGTTTCCGATAGCCCAAAGCAATCACACGATCATCGAAATATTCATTCAGGAAATTAAAGACGTCGGCCGTGCGATGTGGCCGGGCACCATCTTGCATAAACCACGAGGTGTTCGCAGTGTCGTCTAAGGCAGTTTGTACCGCCACAAATTCACGAAGAATGTCCAGATAGCGTGATGCAGTAATCGTTTCGGATCTGAAAAATGGACCAATGATTCCTTTGGAAGAAATGGCGGCCCAGACCAGTACTTTTTGAGGATGCAGGGACGATGGGACTGCAACATGGGGCTTTTCGGTTCCCCATATGCGCCAGTTCTGTTTATTGACGAAGCCGTCCAGGTAAAAATAAGCTTCGTCAGTAAACCAAATGCTGCCCACATGCGTATCGCCGTCATCAATCCTGTGCACTATATCGTTAGCGAATGTCTCTCGTGCAGCAATGGTAGCGGCGCTGAGGGGTTGCCGCGTTTGAATTTTGTATGGATAGAGGTGTAAACTCTGGCGCATGAGACGATACGTGGACGTTGGCGTCATTTGGACCGCAGCTGCAACACGGCGAACGGAAACCTGAGGCCGCTGTTGGATCACCTGCTGCACTAGCTGCGCGTTGCCCTCTGTGGTTGCCGTACGCGGTCGCCCTACCTTTCCAGCACGTTCATCCGTCACGTTCCCAGTCCGTTGAAATTTTTCAAACAGATCCTTTATTGTATCGCTTTTCGGTCCTTTGGTTACATTAAACCTCCGTTGAAAACTTCGTCTTGTTGCAACAACACTGTGTTCTAGGCGGTGGAATTCCAACACCAGAAAAATCCTCTGTTCTAAGGAATAAACCATGTTGTCTACAGCACACTTGCACGTTGTGAACAGCACGCGCTTACAGCAGAAAGACGACGTACAGAATGGCGCACCCACAGACTGCGTTGTCTTCTGTATCTTTCACATCACTTTCAGCGCCATCTGTTGTTGAAAATTGTAACTACTGTAATTTCGAAAGTTTGTCCGCCTGAAAATGTACTGTTGTCCCAAGCATATTGCAACAAACGGTGTAGTTCTATTGCTGCTCGTTTAGTTTTTATTGCCGTTTCAAATATACCGGTCATTTTTGAAACACCCTGTATAACAAGAATAAAAATTTGTATCTACAGTTCTAATTCTTTTGTTTTACGCTTTGTACATGTTACTTTTCGCCGGAATGTTACACTTCAACAGCGCTAATCAATCGCACTCTAATACGTTACGACAAGTAGTTTCTTAGTAACGCAACACGTTCCGTTCATTTTGTTGGTTTCTTGAACTTTTTGACAATACCTATATTAGGATATGTGGCAGTGTCGGGACAGGAAAAATAAGTACTTACGTACGTAATATGACAAGAATGTCAAATATAAATATATATCGTAATTTCTCTCGTAATAACGACCACCTGTCATAGCAAATGAATCACGGTGATGGATATGCTCTGGGACCGCGAAGACAGCGAACAGCAACGGAAATCTACGTTTTACACGCTGTGTAAAGAGACTACGTATAAGACAAGTTATAGATGAGATAAAAGAAATTATTCAGGTAGTGAAGGGAGACGAAAATTTAATAGTCATGGGTGACTGGAATTCGAAAGTAGGAAAAGGGAGCGAAGGAAACATAGTGGGTGAATATGGATTGGGGGTAAGAAATGAAAGAGGAAGCCGCCTGGTAGAAGTTTGCAAGAGCATAACTTAATCATAGCTAACACTTGGTTCAAGAATCATAAAAGAAGGTTGTATACATGGAAGAATCCCGGAGGTACTAAAAGGTATCAGATAGATTATATAATGGTAAGACAGAGATTTAGGAACCAAGTATTAAATTGTAAGACATTTCCAGGGGCAGATGTGGACTCTGACCACAATCTATTGGTTATGAACTGTAGATTAAAACTGAATAAACTGCAAAAAGGTGGGAATTTAAGGAGATGGGACCTGGATACACTGACTAAACCAGAGGTTGTACAGAGTTTCAGGGAGAGCATAAGGGAACAATTAACAGCAATGGGGGAAAGAAGTACAGTAGAAGAAGAATGGGTAGCTCTGAGGGATGAAGTAGTGAAGGCAGCAGAGGATCAAGTAGGTAAGAAGACGAGTGCTAGTAGAACTCCTTGGGTAACAGAAGAAATATTGAATTTAATTGATGAAAGGAGAAAATATAAAAATGCAGTAAATGAAGCAGGCAAAAAGGAATACAAACGTCTCAAAAATAAGATCGCCAGGAAGTGCAAAATGGCTAAGCAGGGATGGCTAGAGGACAAATGTAAGGATGTAGAGGCTTATCTCATGAGGGGTAAGATAGATATTGCCTACAAGAAAATTAAAGAGACCTTTGGAGAAAAGAGAACCACTTCTATGAATATCAAGAGCTCAGATGGAAACCCAGTTCTAACCAAAGAAGGGAAAGCAGAAAGGTGGAAGGAGTATATAGAGGGTCTATACAAGGGCGATGTACTTGAGGACAATATTATGGAAATGGAAGAGAATGTAGATGAAGATGAAATTGAAGATACGATACTGCGTGAAGAGTTTGACAGAGCACTGAAAGACCTAAGTCGAAACAAGGCCCCGGGAGTAGACAACATTCCATTAGAACTACTGACGGCCTTGGGAGACCAGTCCTGACAAAACTCTACCATCTGGTGAGCAAAATGTATGAGACAGGCGAAATACCCTCAGACTTCAAGAAGAATATAGTAATTCCAACCCCAAAGAAGGCAGGTGTTGACAGATGTGAAAACTATCAGTTTAATTAGTCACAGCTGCAAAATACTAACACGAATTCTTTACAGACGAATGGAAAAACTGGTAGAAGCCAACCTCGAGGAAGATCAGTTTGGATTCCGTAGAAATATTGGAACACGTGAGGCAACACTGACCCTACGACTTATCTTAGAAGAAAGATTAAGGAAAGGCAAACCTACGTTTCTAGCATTTGTAGACTTAGAGAAAGCTTTTGACAATGTTGACTGGAATACTCTCTTTCAAATTCTGAAGGTGGCAGAGGTAAAATACAGGGAGCGAAAAGCTATTTACAATTTGTACAGAAACCAGATGGCAGTTATAAGAGTCGAGGGGCATGAAAGAGAAGCAGTGGTTGGGAAGGGAGTGAGACAGGGTGGTAGCTTTTCCCCAATGTTATTCAATCTGTATATTGAGCAAGCAGTAAAGGAAACTAAAGAAAAATTCGGAGAAGAAATCCATGGAGAAGAAATAAAAACTTTGAGGTTCGCCGATGACATTGTAATTCTGTCAGAGACAGCAAAGGACTTGGAAGAGCAGTTGAACGGAATGGACGGTGTCTTGAAAAAGAGGATATAAGATGAACATCAACAAAAGCAAAACGAGGATAATGGA
Organism: Schistocerca cancellata; assembly: GCF_023864275.1. NCBI lineage: Eukaryota > Metazoa > Arthropoda > Insecta > Orthoptera > Acrididae > Schistocerca > Schistocerca cancellata. The sequence goes on along the minus strand of NC_064627.1, from coordinate 595,390,583 downwards.
ATGTAGTCGAATTAAGTCGGGCGATGTTGAGGGAATTAGATTAGGAAATGAGACACTTAAAGTAGTAAAGGAGTTTTGCTGTTTGGGGAGCAAAATAACTGATGATGGTCGAAGTAGAGAAGATATAAAATGTAGAGTGGCAATGGCAAGGAAAGCGTTTCTGAAGAAGAGAAATTTGTCAACATCGAGTATAGAGTTAAGTGTCAGGAAGTCGTTTCTGAAAGTATTTGTATGGAGTGTAGCCATGTATGGAAGTGAAACATGGACGATAAATAGTTTGGACAGGAAGAGAATAGAAGCTTTCGAAATGTGGTGCTACAGAAGAATGCTGAAGATTAGATGGGTAGATCACATAACTAATGAGGAGGTATTGAATAGAATTGGAGAGAAGAGGAGTTTGTGGCACAACTTGACTAGAAGAAGGGATCGGTTGGTAGGACATGTTCTGAGGCATCAAGGGATCGCAAATTTAGCATTGGAGGGCAGCGTGGAGGGAAAAATCGTAGAGGGAGACCAAGAGATGAATACACTAAGCAGATTCAGAAGGATGTAGGTTGCTGTAGGTACTGGGAGATGAAGAAACTTGCAAAGGATAGGGTAGCATGGAGAGCTGCATCAAACCAGTCTCAGGACTGAAGACCAGAACAACAACATATACTGCATGTCCACGGAAGATGCCGAGTCACGAGTAGTAGTGTTAGTAAACAGATTAGCCATGGTCTATTTGCCTCTTTCAGGAATCATTCTGGCAACAGCTCTGATCAACAAAAGGGGTTTCCATTCGGGCGTTCTCATAAAAGCAAGCTAAAGGACATGCATCGTTGTTCTCACGTGATGCGACGGGTATTTGTAATTCATGATCCTGTGAAATCTAGAGCAATAAAATATATTAGGTATTCACATTAGACCACACATCGCACACGTTAAAACCATGGATAACGTATTCGCAGCTTAACTGCTGTTCTTGCAATGTTAAAATGTTCACACCGGAAGAACTTGAAAAGTTTCATGTCTACAGGTTGGTGTTCTCTTCAATAATTAGCACCTTGTGATTTTTCGACAGATTCTTCGTATGCATTAAAGCCAATGTCCTCTGAAGTACGAGGTGATTCTTCGCAATGCTAATGGGGAGGTGGTGGAAGTAGCAGTCCCGTAAGTGCTCTATGAACAGGTTTAAACAATGTTTATCATATATTTCCGACGTATGGAATGCTTTTTTTTATTGCCTGATTTACACAATGTTTTTCTTTCTTTTGTTCAGTATTACGTCAATCACGGAGGAAGGCAAATCACTGACTGCTGCAATGTGTTACATTGAAATGATCTCCTTTCGTACATTTTGTTAGCTCAAAGGTATTCTGGTTCTCCTATCTATGACTGACATATAAGTATGCAATATTTTTTTAATAAAACCTGGAAATTAGAATTATTTCACGAAACGCCCGACAGCCAACAATAGTAAATAAAATATCATGACTGACATCTCCATTTGTTTTGCTGACGAAACAGAAACTACTAATTTCAGCCGCAGGATTTCAAAAATAGTTCAAATGGTTCAAATGGCTCTGAGCACTATGGGCCTTAACTTCTGAGGTCATCAGTCCCCTAGAACTTAGAACTACTTAAACCTATCTAACCTAAGGACATTACACACATCCATGCCCGAGGCAGGATTCTAACCTGCGACCGTAGCGGTCCCGCGGTTCCAGACTGTAGCGCCTAGAACCGTTCGGCCACACAAATAGTTCAAGTAACATAAAAAAAATCGCTATAACAGGCTGGTTCCTGATGCTCAGCGGCTATATATGTGGGCAGTTATCGAAGAGAGGTTATTAACCCATGTGAAGTCGTGCATTTAGGAAACGTGGTGTGCCCTTGTAAAAAGGATCACCGATCCCGGTTTTCACCTAGGCTGGGCTTCCTGGCAGACTGTACCGGGCCGGGAATCGAGCCCGAAACTTTGCCTACTGCGTCCTTCTATGAGACAGCAACATTCGGAGATGTCTTGAGCACTTGATTTGGAGGTGTTGTTCCATTGCGATTTGTAACGCATCAACCCTGACACACCACGTCCTCACGTCCACTACTTAACAGTACGTGGTCACAACTGAATGGTCGAATGTGCCTCAGTTGTTTACAGAAAGTTGTTACTTTAAAGCCGGCCGGTGTGGCCGTGCGGTTCTAGGCGCGTCAGTCTGGAACCGCGTGACCGCTACGGTCGCAGGTTCGAATCCTGCCTCGGGCATGGATGTGTGTGATGTCCTTAGGTTAGTTAGATTTAAGTAGTTCTAAGTTTTAGGGGACTGATGACCACAGATGTTGAGTCCCATAGTGCTCAGAGCCATTTGAACCATTTTGTTACTTTAAGCTGTTACCGCAGTTACTGCGGTGACGTCGATTGTACGCAAAGAATGAAATAAGTCTCGGAAGTTTGTGGACGGATGGTCTATATTGGAAGTGTATCATACTATGCTCCAAATTCAAACATCTGCTCATCAGAACGTAAAAAAAATATGGGAAGAGCAAATTGGAGCGCGAGTACGAGATGTCTTTCCAGTTAGACGGTTGCAATTTCGTTTTTTACATTGTGTAGCTAGAGTCAGCTAAAACAGTTCTTGCTCCTCATGTCTTTCAGACGACTCCCGGTGTCAACAGAAATTGGTTTTTTACGTGACCATTCGACAGAGAGCTCCCACATTAGTCTATTCCGTTATTCGTTTTATCGACGTGTATTAATAGGAACAGTGAAATACGAAGAATAGAGAGCAATCCAGCATAACTCCCCATCGCACGCCCCTTAGATCTAGTGGTAAGATGACCCAGTGGATAGCTTGTCAAAAACTGAACACAGATAATGCATGAAAACCGGAAGAATGTGTAATGAATTGTGAAAAAAGGAGCAAAATAAAAACAGTTAACGGTCCAAGCTCAAGATGTGAAACGTCGAGGGAATATAAAAAGGCATGGCGTCGTAGTTATGTGGTCACAGTGTTGGACTGTGAAGAGGAAGATTGGTGTTTAGGTCTCCCTCGTGTCCTAATATTATTTTTTTCCCACAAAATTATGAACTGTCCGTCCGGTAACTGACGCATCTGTTCTCCTTCTGTAGTCTTGGCAATTGTCATACTATACAATGGTTAGCCCGCCCGGCTAGCCGTGCGATCTAACGCGCTGCTTCCCGTGCGGGAAGGCTCGCCGGTCCCCGGCACGAATCCGCCCAGCGGATTAGTGTCGAGGTCCGGTGTGGTGGCCGCCTGTGGATGTTTTTTAAAACGGTTTTCCATCTGCCTCGGCGAATGCGGACTTGTTACCCTTATTCCGCCTCACACTATGTCAGCGATTGCTGCGCAAACACTGTCTCCATGTACACGTACACCATAATTACTCTACCACGCAAACATTTGGAGTTAACACTCGTCTGGTGGTCCACTGGGGGCCGAACCGCACAATAACCCTGGGTTCGGTAGGGGCGGTGGTGGGATGGGTGGACTGCTGTGGCCTGTTGCGGGGTTGTGAACCACTGAGGGTTACGGCGGGATGGAGCCTTTCCACCATTTCTATGTCCCCGGTTTAATGCAATACAATAAAATATTTTGGTTATAGAATACAGATCATAAGAATATATTACCGTCGCAAGAAAAAGTGATGAATAATGAGAGCAGGCGAGATGCCACATAGACCTGTCACAGAACTGAAAAACAGCAAATAGAAGGACCTAAATTATAACAAAGAAATTAAAGAGTGAAAACTTTCAAACGTAACGCGAAAGTCGTAACACGGGATACTTGTGTAGAAGAAATAGGAGGTACGTACGTCTGGTGGTCCCTTTCTTACACCTCGCTGTTGCAAAAAGACGTTACACCACGACACAAACACAAATCTGAATACAGTTAACAGAGACATCAATGACCGGACAGGCAATTTATAATTTTGTGGGGAGGAAAAAAGGTGGGGCACAAGAGAGATTCGAACACATATCTCCCCCGTCACAGTCCAACACCGTGACCACATAACCACTAAGCCGTGGCTCTTTAAATTCAATCGATGCTGCCCATCTTCAGCTTGACCGTTCATTGTTTCTATTTTGCTTCTTTCGCACTGTTCCGTACGCCTTGTTCCTGTTTTCATGCTTGATATGTGTCCAATTTTTGAAGGGCTATAAACTGGACCCTCTTACCACTAAATCTGAGGAGGGTGCGATGGGGAGTTTCTCTTGTTAGTAGCGCTGCATGCTTGACAGCAGCAGTCAGTGCGGACCATAGCGGTGCTGCCGCTGCTGTAGTATTGATTATTCTTAGAGTTTTACTGTCCTTGTTAAAACATACTGATAAAACGAACAACGGACTAGAGTGGTTGCCAACCTCCCACCCCCCCCCCTCTTCACCACATGGTCACCAACTTTAGCACCTAAGCTGTACAATAAAAGACTTTTTTTGGAACACTTTTCATCTACCTCTACGTGATTACTCTGATATTCACAATAAAGTGCCTGGCAGAGGGTTCAATGAACCACCTTCAAGCTGTCTCTCTACCGTTCCACTCTCGGACGGCACGCGGGAAAAACGAGCACTTAAATTTTTCTGTGTGAGCCCTGATTTCTTTTATTTCATTGTGATGATCATTTCTCCGTATGTAGGTGGGTGCCAACAGAATGTTTTCGCAATCGGAGGAGAAAACTGGTAATTGAAATTTCATGAGAAGATCCCGTCGCAGCGAAAAACGCCTTTGTTTCAATGATTGCCACTCCAATTCACGTATCATGTCTGTGTCACTATTTCACCTATTTCGCGATAATACAAAACGAGCTGCCCTTCGTTGTACTTTTTCGATGTTATCCGTCAGTCCCACCTGATGCGGATCCCACACCGCCCAGCAATACTCCAGAATAGGGCGGACAAGCGTAGTGTAAGTAGCCTCTTTAGTAGAGCTGTTGCACCTTCTAAGTGTTCTGCCAATGACTCGCAGTCTTTGGTTTGCTCTACCCACAATATTATCAATGCGATTATTTGTAATTGTAATCCTTAAGTATTTAGCTAAATTTACAGCCTTCAGATTTGTGTGACTTATCGCGTAATCGAAATTTAGCTGATTTCTTTTGTTACTCATGTGAATAACTCCACACTTTTCTTTATTGAGGGTCAATTGCCACTTTCCGCACCATACAGATATCTTATCTAAATCATTTTGCAAGTCGTTTTGATCATCTGATGACTTTACAAGACGGTAAATGACAGCATCATCTGCAAACAATCTAAGACGGCTACTCAGATGGTCTCCTACGTCGTTAATATAGATTAGGAACAATAGAGGGCCTGTAACACTTCCTTGGGGAACGCGCGGGTACTACTTCTGTTTTACTCGGTGACTTTCCGTCATGACTTTCTGACAGGAAATCACGAATCCAGTGGCACAACTGAGACCATACTCCGTAGTTTCGTTAGAAGACGCCTGTGAGGAACGGTGTCGAAAGCCTTCCGGAAATCTAAAAATATGGGATCAATCTGACATCCCCTGTCGACAGCACTTCATGAGTATAAAGAGCTAGTTGTGTTTCACTATGTCTCAATAAATCGTTTTCTTCGAGGTACTTCATAATGTTCGAATACAGTACACGTTCTACAACCCTACTGCAAATCGATGTTAGTGATATGTGATATAGGCCTGTAATTCAGCGGATTACTCCTTCTTCCCTTTTTGGGTATTGGTGTGACTTGAGCAATTTTCCAGTCTTCAGGTACTTTTACTTTTCAAATGATGAAAGACAGACAGAGAAAGAGAGAGAGAGAGAGAGAAAGAGAGAGAGAGAGAGAGAGAGAGAGAGAGAGAGAGAGAGAGAGAGAATGACGAAGGAATTAGTGGTACATTGCAAGCGCTACTCACAACTCCTCCTCAGAAAAGAAAGCTAACTATCCACAGTGAGACAACACACTTGTTACAAAACATGCTTCCCTGCATTACTCCACTCCACTGCGGCACTTGGTTGATCTGCACACTGCAACCCCATTTAAAATAAACCAAGTTCAGACGTGTGCGCTATACTTACTGTCCGTAAATCACTTTATTGCTGCACTCCTTACATCTGAAATGGCGGAAATTGGACGGCTGCAGGTTTTTAATGCTTTGTTCCTAGCCACTTCAATAAAAATAATACGAGTAATAATTAAAAACTGTGTACAGCATTACAGTAGCCCTTACGTAGTTACCGTTGTGTCGTGCTGTCAATTAATTCATTTATTTGTTTCGAAGCGAACACTGAAGCAATTTCTGGACCACTGCAGGTACTGTCTACAACTTGGATACGACATTTTCTTGAGATATTTGGTATTTGTTACGCATATCTCTCACTTTTATCATCAGTGAAGTACGGGACAAAGCACAGCCTCGTATGTGTGTAATAGGTGGACTTTTGAGGAAATTGTAACCTCCACCACATTAATTCTACTCATTGAAAAAAAGTAATTATTGATAACTTATCCAGGGTGATTTTTTTCCACCGTGTACAAACTCTAGTGATTGATCGATGAGAGAATACGGAACAAAAAAGATCTAACGAACTTAAGTCCGGAAATGCATAGGTTCCATGCTATAGAACATTTATTCAATTATGGTATTTTGACACAGAGCCTGCGGTCTAATACGCGTTGTACCATGCACCCACAGTTACAGTATGTATGGTTTCCTCCTAGACGAAGGTACTGCTCCTCATACGTCATGTCCAAGCGACCTCTCCTGCCACAGTAATTGGTAATGTTGTGTCCGACTCAGTTCTCTTACTGAAACACTTTTTAGCGGATGTGATACAGCATTGTACACAGTCGCTCCGTATTCGAATCGAGAGCTTGCCGAAATGGTGTTTAGTTACGGAAAGGCAAAATGGTAACGGGCGGCGAGCAGAAAGGTTGTACCAGGCGACCTATCCAGGCCGACAACAATCACAGCATTCAGCGTTTGCAACAGTGTTTCGCCATTTGCGTGCGACAGAGTCATTCCAGGAGGCAGGAAATCATGAAGGACGAACCCGAAATGTTCGGACACCAGACCTGGAGGAAAAAGTGATTAACACTATGGAAGGCGACCGCCGTGTCAATATCACTCAGTTGGCCCGCCAGCTCAGAGTACGCCGGACGACCGTGTGGAACATTCCCCATGACAACTGTTACTACCCTTATCACTAACAGAGTGTGTAGGACTTACCAGTGACAGGCTTTCCACACCATGAGCAGTTTTATCATTGGTTTCTTCACCAGGCAACCACTATTCCGGGTTTTGTGTCGTCCATCATATTCACGGATGAGGCCATCTTTACTCGGAGTGGTACCTTCAGCTTTCATGACAGTCATCTACGGCATAGTATGCAGAACGTTTATGATATGGTGACAGCGAATCATCAGCATCGGTGCAGCCGGAATGTGTGGGCCGGGATAACTGGAGATGGTATTTTGGGACCAGTCTTCTTTCCACGTCGCCTAACAGGCCGAAACTACTTTCGGCGTTTCTTCCGGGTGACTTTGCCTCCCCTGCTGGAAGAAGTGCCATTGATGATTCGAAGGGTTATGTGGCTGCTACATGATGGTACTCCAGCCCACTTGGCCGTTAATGTCTGGACGCATCTCAATCGTGTCTTCTCTGGTCGAAAGGTCGTGCGAGGGGGTCAAGTTGCATGGCCTGCTCGTTCACCGGATCTCATCCCGTGCGATTTCTGGTTATACGGCCATCTCAAATGTATCGTGTATATAGAATCCATTCCAGATGTGGAGACACTGGAGAAGCGTATTCATGCTGCCTTTGACACCGTTCGAATGTAGCCTGGCCGATGTGGACATGTGAGACAGAACATGCCCAGCGCGTACACGCATGCGTTGAGGCACATGTAAACCATTTTCAACACATATTGCAACTGTGGCTGCATGGTACAGCGCTTATTAGACCACCGCAGTCTCTGTCAGAATGTATGACTGAATAAATGGCCTCTAGCATGGAAACCATGCATTTCCCGACGTAAGATCATTAGACCTTCTTTGTTCCGTATCCTCTCATCGATCAATCCATAAAGTTTGTACACGGTCGAAAAAAATCCCCCAGTACAAACAAGATTAGAGTCTTTCAAAATTGTCACAATAGTAATGATATTTTGAAAATAATTTAGTTTCGTGACTCAAACAAAATCGAATCGTTCAGTTACTACCCCTCAGAAAATTTCATTTTACCCTTCATGGTGTTATTCCCTTGTTGGGAACTAATGAACTAGAATAATCTCGAACTAGGGTCACCAGGAGCAGTCTGAAAAGCCTGTAAGGGTGTTGGTGTGGTGTCTGCGCTCAGAAGTAATTGTTTCAATAGAAATTCGACCTATTGCACTGTTTCATAGTTTATTAGCACTGAAGTTAGCCAATCAGGAGGTTGGGCGTGCAAATTCAAGCGGCCTGCCAGATGCAAGTAGTGTCAGTTATTCTCATAACATAGCCTAGATGATAGCGCACGAGACAGCTCAGACTTTGGCTCAGGTTCGATCCGTACTACCGTCCCATGTCCAGTTCTTGTATCGCTATATTGTTCGGATTTAGGAAACCAAACGACTAACGTGTTTGGCGGCGCCGTCTTGGCGGGCCACTTGAATCTGCACGCAAAGCGGCCTGATTGGCTAACTTCAGCTTATTGAATTTCTTTTTTAACAATTATTTCTCTGCACAATATAACGTGCAACACTCTTAGAAGATTTTCAGACAGTTTCTGACCACTCTGTATATAGACAGATTCGAAGTAGTTCGTATTTTACAGCTAGCAGGCTGGCTGGCCTGCTGCTGCCGCGTTCTCACTTCCGCTGCGCGAAGTATTGTCGTTGCCAGTTCTGAAATAGGAAACTTTTCCAGGCGCGGGCGTTTGGCATATTTCAAGAAGTAGCATGTCTCTGGCCCTAATAATAATCGAGAACTGATTTTTCGGATGTTTAGATACTACATATATGTATACCATATATGTAACTTTCAGATTTTTACTTTCTTTGTTACGAAATAGAAACTTTAAAAGAGGTTTCTACGGCCAGGATCAGTGGAACGCTGTGGGAACTTCTGCAGCGAGTACTTGTCGCGATCATATCGCAGTTTTGTAGATCAGACGTCACACGTAAAGTAACATAAATCCAACTATACGAAGAAAGTGCTGTTCATGCAACAACCTTTGTGGGAACTTGGGAGGGGGTTTCCAGCTGCGACATTTGCCTTACAAACAAGGGAAACCTGACGGAGACCTTGGTCGGAACCGACGTCACCATGTACGCCTAGTGTATGTGCGTGAGTATACAGAGGCTCAGATGGGCAGTGTACTTACGAGGGCGCTCTAGTAGATCTGGTAAAAAAGTAAGAAAAAAATGTTTGTTTCCTAGACAGTTCACCTTACTTCTCGACATAAGTCTTCTTTCTGGAATATACACTTGGTCCAGCAATCCTCCAGCTTTTTCGTCCCATCGAATAAACAGGTTCTGTCAAACTGCGCAAAATACTCCTTGACTGCAACCATCACTTCCTCATTTGGTGACACTTCCTAACCAGCAGGCCAAAGTTTCATGTTAGGGAACAGGCAAAAGTCACCTGGGGCTAAGTTTGGTGACAATTAACGCATTGTCGCCATTATTATCGATGATGTGTGTAATGGTGCATTATCCTGGCGAAAGAACACTTTTTTGAGTGCCGATCTTGGTCTTCTTCCAGCCAACTAAAGTTTCGAACAATCCAACAATGAAACTTAATTGGGTACTGTTACGTTTCTGCCTTTTTCCAAGTAATCTATGAGGATTATTCCTTGGAAACCCGCCAAAAAATTGACCATCACCTTACAAGGCGACGAAATAGCCTTTGCCTTCTCTGGTGCCTTTCCAGCAGCATTTGCCCACTGTTCTGGATGCCATTTCCAGTCTAGTATGTAATGACAGAATTATGTTTCAACAACAGTCACAGGTCGTCCAAAAAGTCTTGCGGATTGCTATAAAACGTCGCCACACATCACATAGAAATACTGTTTCAGATGGGCTTGTGGTTGGTTGAGCAATCGCAGCACTCACCTCTCCCACAGCTTCTTCATAGTCAGTTCTCCGTGCAGGATATTATGCACTGACTCAGTCTGAGAAGAGTACAGTCTCTGCAATCTCACGAATTTTCATTTGACGGACTTGCATTATAAAACCGGGATTTTGTCAATGTTACCTTTGCAGTCACCTCAATTGGACAGCCTGAGCGCTCTTCATCTTCTGTGCTAGTCTGGACCACATTTAAATTCATCAATACAAACGTAAATTGTCTTCAATGTTGGTGCAGAGTCCAATTTTGTTTTGATTTGCGTTGCAGTCCAACCTTTCAAATGAAAATGCTTAAAAACAGCAAGAAGCTCTGCTTCAGACTGACAAGTTCAGACGGCTGTCAACGACAAACTGTGCGCTGTACATTGTTGAAATTCCTTAGGTGATACCTGGAATAATGAAGCTTAACAACCACGAAAGCGCAGCACAAATGTTAAATTCTTCAATAAGAATTTACCGCAATTATCAGACCACACTCTACGAACAACATGCAACGGCACAGTGCGAGCGCAGTATTTTACTTGGCTGTGGTGCAGAGAGAAAGAGAGAAAGAGAGAGAGAGAGAGAGAGAGAGCGCACAGACGCGCGGCACGTTCCGCAACCCGAGACGAGGCGAGAAGAGCCGGCGTATCGCGGCGCGGCAGTCGGCAGGGCGAGGCGCAGCGCCAGGCTACCAGCCAGCCGGCCGCAATGACCTCACGCGTCAAAGCGCCACGCCGCCACCGACACCACACGCTGCTCTGCCGCTCCTGTCTCACTAGTTCTGGCCTACGCTCAATTTAAATTGCACGGCCGAAGTTAATTACGCCATGCGCCCGACTACACAAACGTCGACTCCGAAGCTGTACAATGGCTCAAAAGCACCCAAACTACAACGGTCAAAAATAAATATTGCATACTGCCGAAACTTTAATACTGAATGTTCTCACCCAGAAACACGTTGTGACGTCAATACACTGGTTTATCTGTAGTGTCAATACAACGGAAAAAATCCGTCTTTATCCCGTGAGGGTGGTGTACTTGCACAGTCTGTGGCAACTGTGTCATCCGTAAACATTGCAGTACTGGTGCTGTGTGTCATTACGGGAGTTGTGTTGCTTCAGTATGGTTCAGAAAACAATAACGTGCAGGGAGTGAGACTAGTGAATATAGCAGGGAATATCGCTGTGAGTCGAAGTGATATGTGTAGAATCTGAAATACGCTTCTGGCGACAGGGTCAATTGAGGCTCCTCACAGAAATGACAGCGGAAGAAAAACTTCAGGACCGGTACCTGCGTATAACAGCAAGCAGAAACCATACAGTCTACGGCGGCAGCTCCAAACAGCTACAGGAGTGCAGGTGTCGACACAAACGATACGAAATAGGTTCCATGAGCAGGGATTACGTGCCAGAAGACGTCTCGACGCTCCTCCTCTAAATCGGGTAAGGAGTCGGGCTCGTGTCGCATGAGTACGACACTACTATTTGTGGACGAAGTGAGGGACAACGTTCTTTTCTCATGAGACTCACACCAGTCTCCACCCTGACAATATTGATATTCGTGTGTGGAAGCAACGAGGACAACGTTTACATTGATCATACAATGTAAGCTTTCACGGCCGGTATTGTCTTCACTTAAAACTTCCGGGCTGATAGGCCGTGGTCGAAGTATAAAACACTCTCCTGACGTTTCGTCTCCAACTGCGGGAGACATCCTCGGAGGTAAAGCGGCGAACTGCGAAGAGAACTCGACGAAGCGCTGATTATATAGGCAGTACAGAGGGCGCCACAGTTGATCACGTGGCGTCGGCTATGAGATTGTCTCTGGTAATGCCAACATTCTCGATTGAAAGTAATCGATCGTCACGCTTGCGGTGCAACGCTGACATCCAAATTTTATCCAGTTTAACACCTTCGTCTTTCCTGTTAAAATTATTACGATGTTTATCAATCTCGATAGCCTCTCTATACAAGCGTGCATAATAATGCGAGGTTTTTGATATGACGCTCGTCTCGCTGAATTTTATTTCATGATCACCTTCCTGGTAAACATGTTCCGCTACGGCCGATTTATCCGTGTGACCCAGGCGGCAATTCCTCTTATGTTCAACAAGACGGGTGTTCACACTTCTCTTTGTGGTACCGATGTAAACCTGTCCACAACTACAAGGAATTTTATATACCCCCGGTGTAGCCAAAGTGTCTCGTGCATCTTTTGCCGACCTTAAAAATTCTTTTATTTTTCTGGTGGGTCTGAAAATAGTTTCCACCCCATACTTGCCTAAAACTTTCCCAATGCGGTCTGTGACCTTACTAATGAACGGAAGAAAAACTTTGCCCTTGGACGACTGTTGTTCGTCGTTACTCCTGATTCTCTGCCTAGAGCGAAGTGCTCGATCTATATCCTTGCTAGAATAGCCATTCTTCACGAACGTTGACCGTAGATGTTCAATCTCATCTTTTAAATAAACAGGTTCACAAAGTTTGTACGCCCTGTCTACCAAAGTTTTCATTACACCTCTTTTTTGTCTAGGGTGGTGGTTTGATTCTTTGTGTAGATAACGATCAGTATGTGTGGGCTTTCTATGCACCTTATGGTCCAACGTTCCGTCCCGTCGTTTAATCACAGACACATCCAGGAAGTTCAATTGCCCATTCCTTTCCGTCTCCATAGTGAATTGGATTTTCGGATTAACGCTGTTTAAATGTGTCAGGAAGGCATCCAACTCCTCTGCTCCGTGTGTCCATACTACGAACGTGTCATCGACGTAGCGATACCATCTGGCTGGTCTCTTACTGGCAGTCTGCAACGCCCGTTGTTCAAAAGTCTCCATAAATAAGTTAGCCACAGCAGGACTGAGAGGACTGCCCATAGCCACTCCGTCAATCTGTTCATAAAAGTCATTATTGTATTGGAAGTAGGTTGTGGTGAGGCAGTGCCGGAATAATGCCACAATATCGGTAAGAAAAATATCCGCTATGCATAAGATAGCTTCGTTTACCGGAATCATGGTAAATAATGACACAACGTCAAAACTGACGAGGATATCATCCGGGCCCACGCTCATTTCCTTTAACTTGTCAATGAAATGAGCTGAATTTTTAATATGACTGTCCGTCCTACCAACATAAGGCTGCAGCATTGAGGCAAGGTGTCTAGCTAACTCGTGTGTTGGTCCGCCTATAGCGCTGACAATTGGCCTCAACGGAATCCCAGGTTTATAAACTTTGGGTAAGCCATAAAGTCTAGGTGGATATGCTTCTGTTTTACAAAGCAGCTTCTTATTGTCGGAGCCAAATGAAGAAGCTTTCACCAGTCGATTTGTCATTCTTAAAATCTTCATAGTCGGATCTTTCTGGAGTTTTTTGTAATTGGAGGGAACTAAAATGTCATTGATTTTTCCATGATAGTCCTCACTGTTCAGTATGACGGTGGCATTACCCTTACCTGCATTAAGGACAATAATGTTTTTATCTCCATTTATATCCCTCAGCGCCTTCCTTTGAGCCTGCGACAAATTACTTTTAGGTGGCTTACACGTACGTAAAATCCTAGCCGTTTCCATCCTAATTACGTCAGCGGACTGCTGTGGCAACTGACGGATACCGGCCTCAATATTTGCTACAATATCCTCTGTGGGTACGTTTTGGGGCGTCACAGCAAAATTGCCTCCTTTCGCTAGTACAGAAATTTCAACTTTTGACAAATCTTTATCAGACAGGTTAATAACAGTTCGAGAATTGTCCTCAACTGAACCTCCAGAAATGTTGTTCTGTAAGTTATTGAACTTCTTCTTCTGCCTATTTGCTGACATTTCTGCACTAACTTCCATAGTTTTGAATGTTAGACCGTCAATCTTATTCCAATCACAACACTGCATAGTATTACTAAGAAACAAGTGGAGATGAAAAAGTTTACTGCTGGTTACCGCCAGTCTTCGCCGCGTCTGATGAATCCTCTCACGTAGCATTGCAGACTCCATACGGTTGTAAATACGATGTGCCTGGGCCGAGCGAAACATCCTCTTCACCTTCAGAAACTTCGGAACCGTCGAAGTGTCCCTGCAGCGTAACAGGAAGGTGAGGGTACACAGTTGTTGAGCTTTCTTCTTGCGCATTCCTTCAAATCGTCGAACCGATGCTGACATATCCTCCCCGTAAAGGCGTTTGATCATACAATGTAAGCTTTCACGGCCGGTATTGTCTTCACTTAAAACTTCCGGGCTGATAGGCCGTGGTCGAAGTATAACATACTCTCCTGACGTTTCGTCTCCAACTGCGGGAGACATCCTCGGAGGTAAAGCCGCTTTACCTCCGAGGATGTCTCCCGCAGTTGGAGACGAAACGTCAGGAGAGTGTTTTATACTTCGACCACGGCCTATCAGGCCGGAAGTTTTAAGTGAAAACGTTTACATTCCTAAATTATCGTACGCCGCCACCCTCATCAAAGCGGTTAAGTCAAGTTTTGGGATAGAATCATGTAGGTCGCAGGGCACCCCTTGTGTCAATATATGGGAGGACGACTGGTGTCAAGTATCGAAACGATATCCTTGCACGCACTGTTGCTCCATTCGGTGAACATATCGGGGCGAGATTCATGCTGATGGATGACAATGCACGCCCCCATCGTCACAGTCTACTGAACACCTTGTTAGCGGAGCACAGAATCAGACAGATAAAATGGCCTAGTCCTGTCCTACCAAAAACCTTACAGGGCATCATACAGATCGCTGGGGACGAAATAGACAATTTGATGAGAAGTGTGCCCAACCGTATACCAGACTGTCTCCACGACGAAGAGGACCATTTAATATAGAAACAATGTTTTACGCAAGATGACTGTGAGAAGAAACTGTAACGTTTGCAGTTGAATATTTTATAAGGTTTTGTTTTTGCTTATATTTAGCAAGTTTCTTTATTTTTGTTTCCTATGACTGTACCTGACAGAACACAATCCGTTTTTGTTTCGTATTACGTCCACTACCAACAACAAAGCAATATACAACATTCATTTTGATCACTGTATTTAAATGTAGCCTACATTTTTAGTCCGCAAGCCACCGTTCCCTCTGCGCTGGAAGATATATAAACTGCTCAGAAAATCCTTTTTCACAACCTGCATACTTGCGAAAATATTTCGGCTTAGAAGTGAAACATACACCCAGTTCACCGATTTTGCTCATCTTTCATAACGTTACATTACGTAGTTAGTTGTAAAAAATGCAACTACATTTCGTTGCGCTTCTGATGCATGCTGGCCTTGAAAAAAAAATGAAACAACTTGTCTCAAGTGAGAAAAGATGCTCAGTTGGGCATCTGGATTAACGCTGCACGATCATATCACAATTGATGCCATCCGTAAGTTATACTGAGTAGCACCAATAGTACACAAAATGAAAGAAAGACGCCTACGATGATACCGGCATGTTCTTACAGCAGACGTAACAGTGACAAAGGTTGCGGCGCCGTTGATCTAGGTTATGTTACCCACTTCTTTGCACACCAGACTTCTGGTGGGAGGGGGAGAGGGTAGTACAGGTGTCTTACTGTTGTTTGTTACGGCCGCCTAGAGGCGCGCGCGTGTGTGTGTGTGTGTGTGTGTGTGTGTGTGTGTGTGTGTATGAGAGAGAGAGAGAGAGAGAGAGAGAGAGAGAGAGAGAGAGAGAGAGAGAGAGAGAGAGTGGTGGTGGGGGGGGGGGGGGGGAGTGAGGGAATGAGTGAGTGAGAGAGAAAGAGAGAGAGAGAGAGAGAAATGAGTAAAATGTACATTATCGAATGTATTGGCAATGGATATCAAGATGCCATGTATTCTAAGTAACTAAAACCTTTGCGATCTTCACGTCTCGTCCTCATTTCGTTAACTTACACCTCCCACGAATTAAGGACCTTGCCGTTGGCGGAGAGGCTTCCGCGCCTCAGTTTTGCAGATAGCCATACCGTGTTCCAGTAAGCATTGTCAAAAGCTTGCTCTAAGTCTGCAAATGCTATAAAACATAGGTTTGTCTTTCCTTCACCAACCTTCTAAGAGAAGTCGTAGGGTCAGTATCGCCATGTTTGTACCTACAACAAAGGGGTATCTGTTGAGAGGCCAGACAAATGTGTGGTTCCTGAAGAAGAGCAGCAGCAGCAGCAGCCTTTTCAGTAGTTGCAGGGCAACAATCTGGATGATTGACTGATCTGGCCTCGTAACATCAACCGAAACGACATTCCTGTGCTGCTACTGCGAACGGCTGAAAGCAAGGGGAAACTACCGCCGCTTCTCTAAATATTCTCAACAGTATTCCTGGAAAAGGCCGTCACCTTCCCCCCAGGGATTCCCCTTTCAGTTTCCGAAGCATCTCCATAAAACTTAGGCGTTGTTCGAACCTGTCTGAAACAAATATGAATTTCTCCAATGTCTTCGTTTAATCCAACAGGGTGCGGATCCAGACACTCGCGTGCAGTACTCACGAATAAGGCGTACTAGCGTCCCATATGCGGTCTCCTTTACAGATGAAACACGCCTTCCTAAAATTCTCACACTAAACCAAAGTCGACCATTCGCCTTCACTACCTCAATCCTCCCATGCTCGTTCCACTTCATATCGCTTTGCAACGTTACGCCCAGGTATTTTAAAGACGTGACTGCGTGAAGCTGGACACTATTAAAGCTGTATCCGAAAATAATCTGCATGAACTTGTATTTTTCTCCATTTACAGCCAGCTTCATTCATCACAACTAGTGGAAATTTTGTGTAAGTCGTCTTGTTATGATCCTACAGTTACTCAACTTTCGACACATCCAAGGCTCACGTCTTTTATTATTTTTTTCAATATCTGGTCAATTGTGGTTTTATGTGACAATAAATATAAGGTGTATGTTTAAAACTTTAAACCCGTTTCGTGCGGTTTTTTTTTTCTGACTCACCGGATTATCCGTATGACTTACGGCCCCACCTAGTGCGGCCAAAAGAGGGTTCACCGGACTTGTCAAGATGTACCGAAGAACTCCAACCGGTCGCAGTGTCAGAGACAAGAAAATGATCCCGATGCCCACAGTTTAAATGGCGCAGCCTGCCAAAAACTGGCCCGCTCCGTCACGCGGGGCAGCGAGCGGTCAGTTGGGATGCGGCCGGCATCGCGCCACTCCCACGCGGGTGCGCCCACCCAAGCACATTACGGATTCACTGGCCGGTTCCCAGGGCCCGTTATACACTCCGCGCTGCATATCCGCAGGTGCCAGCAGGCATGCGCCACATCAACAACCCACAGCACAGTCCGGAAATACCACCACACCACAGTATGCAGCTGCTGTCCTAAACGCTGAACTAAAATTTTACAAATACTGTGTCTGAACAATTAACGTCCAAATAAGAGTGATCCCACACGATGATGTTACTAACTACTGAACTCATTCCATAGCTCATTGACAAATGTCAACCGCTTAAGTAAGAAAGGCTACATTACAGAGACGACACTGACTCTTGATGAATCCATACATACATATTACAAAAATGTGTATGTGTGTGTGTGTGTGTGTGTGTGTGTGTGTGTGTGTGTTTTCCACATCTCCTCTTAAACCACTGGACCGATTTTAGTCAAACTTGGTACACACGATCGCTGTGGGGGTAAGAACCAACTACCTGTCATAGTTCAGGGGATACGGCATCATAAACAGTGCGATGCGTGGAAAACTGCCGCATAATGAACGACGTTTATATTAATCACTTCGCTGCTACTTAACTCTATTTATAATACATTTCGCACACAGTATCCGCACATGCTCAGGATATGTGACGTCAGAAACACTGCTATGCATGAAAAATGGCACATCTTACATGAAGTGTTAATACATTTATTCTTTAGTACTACAACACTTCTGCAATCGAGTCAACTGAAGGAAATCCCTGACACCCGCCAGCACTTTTGACAGCTTTCAATTGTGAAACGCATACGGCTGTAGCCGAAAACGATAGCCGTCTATAGACCTATGAAGAAGCGTTACCATACAGACGTTTACAAAATCGCGTTGCAGATACGCAGCGCAGCTGTACTTATATATCTGTACATTATGCATATTTCTTTGTACAATTGTTTCGTAATTTCAAAGGGCTTTTTGAAGGATTTTTTCTCGAAAACATGGAAATGAAATTTTTTCGATATTATGCTACAAACGCAGCTCATGCCTTGTTTCCGTTTCTGACAGAAAGTTGACAAAATGATGTTCAAATGTGTGTGAAATCTTATAGGACTTAACTGCTAAGGTCATCAGTCCCTAAGCTTACACACTACTTAACCTAAATTATCCTAATGACTGACACACACACCCATGCCCGAGGGAGGACTCGAACCTACGTCGGGACCAGCCGCACAGTCTCTGACGCATCTTACATGAAGTGTTAATACATTTATTCTTTAGTACTACGACACTTCTGCAATCGAGTCAACTGAAGGAAGTCCCTGACACCCGCCCTAGACGGCTCGGCTGACAAAATGAATATCCGGAAAACGACGGTTTGTCAGGTAATAATATATATAATATGGCTCTTCTAAATCACTGCAAGATAGAATTTTACGCAGCAGGAACATCTTAAAATCAAGGAGCATTCTCTCATTTCTGAAGTAGGGTATGTAACTGTAGCGACTCAAACACAAAAAAGATACCAAACCTACTGAAGTATCGTAAATCGACACAGAGGCCATAGAATCTTTATCCTAATTAGCCTGCAAATCTCGATGAACAACCTGTCAAACTTCGTTGATGATTTCGTAACATAAGAGTCCCATACTCAAGAAAATGAGTATTGGGGAGCAGATGCGGGAATACTGCAGCGCCGTCCTGTGCGAGGTCCTAGTGTAGATCGTTTCCTATTACCTTCCTCCGACTTGGTGTGAAGTGTCACGTGTCTATGTGTAAACTGTGGTGTTTGTACAGTGTAATCCCGGGTTTGTGCTGTTATTAACGAAGCGAAAGGAGAGAATAAGCGCGGTGCCGCCACATAGTCTACTCCTCTCGAATGACACCGAAGAGGCCGAAAAACTTATGCCCAGATACAACGGACGGATCACCATCAACCGCTTCACATGCCCTCAATCATACTTGCGGAGTGGTTAGGAAATTAATGCGTGACATTGGTGCAAAGATGGATGATAAGAGACCATCCCTCCTCCTCTTGCCGACCAAGTACTGGAAGTGAAAATTTTTCACGAGCGTGATTCAAACCGGTAATCACTAACTAGAGCGTTACCGCAGAAGCGTGCATTAGTGACTGCAGCAGCGGAGACGGGTTGGGAGATTTCATATTCGCCCTATACACGATTTACTTACCATTACATTCAAGGATAGAATGTGGGAAGATGGATTGTCTGTCTGTGTTTGTCACAGCCGTTTTATTGTCTTGAAAAACTGTTCTTGGGATTTTCCGCAGTTATTTAACGGCTTCCCGCGGGTGACTGTCCAGCGAGATAAATGCGATTGTAACCATTGACTACTCCTCTGTACGAAGTGCCAATATGTATTCCACGCACATGAGCAGCACTCCAACACAGGTCGCACAAGCATTTTGAAAATATTTTCTTTCGTAGAAAAACTACTGTTTCCTCGTATACTGCCGTTTGCTTTATCCAGAACTATCGCTCCACCTTACATGCCCACGCATTCTTACCACTACACACAGGGACAAGTCTACTTCTTCAGTGCTGAATCTTTTTTTTATTTATTATGCAGCAAACGATATCGATCTACAGTGGAACAGCTTCACACTATACTAAAATATTATAAGCTTGCAACACGTAATTCCCTGGCTGCGACTCTGTGCTAGTAGTGTCCGTTATTTTGGAGGCAAGGGACAGTTTTCAGTTGCAAGGGTAACTGAGATTTCGTCCGGCCTTAAGATGATGGAATCATCCTAAATGAGTGGAGGTCGGTGGCGACTTGGCTGATCTCACTGCGAGTAATTTTCCCGTGACAGACTGAGTTTTCCGACACCCGCTGCAGAGAAACTTCTGAAACTTCGGGCGGGAAGGAGCCCCTTATGAGAAGTGCTACAAGCGGGAGCAGGAAACGGCCAATAAAAATGTCTACATTCTGCTCCTGAATATGATTGACTCGAAGGCCCAAATTTGAAAGTCCTAGTGCTTCGTGAAGCGTTCTGGAAGCTTGAGAAATCGAAGATCTGGCCGCCTGCCCTTCGCGACAGCCGTATAGGTAGTGTCGTTTGCCCTCTGTTCTCGAGCATGTTTCTGAACTGAACAGTAGATGATCCTTCGTGATCAGTCGAGTTATTTCTTGCAGGATAGAACATTGACAGAATCCGAAAGTGCGGTCCCATGTGCGGGCGTGGTTTTCAGGTTGAGTCATTTTGGTTTTCTAGGCGAGTGTTGTCGTTTAGCGAGAGTGAAGACACATTATCGGCAGAGATCTCAGTGAGGTTGCGGATCCAAGTAGCTAGCTGCGCGGTGGCGTTAAGTAAACGAGACAAGCTTGGCAAGGTTTGCCCTGAAGCCAGTAAATTATATTCCTGCCCGCTGTCAGTCGTGTTT
This sequence comes from Schistocerca cancellata, assembly GCF_023864275.1. NCBI lineage: Eukaryota > Metazoa > Arthropoda > Insecta > Orthoptera > Acrididae > Schistocerca > Schistocerca cancellata. The sequence goes on along the minus strand of NC_064627.1, from coordinate 595,370,009 downwards.
TTATATGACTCTGTGTAATGTCTCTTGCAGCGGTCTCTCCGCGATATTTGCAGAAATTTTATAAATTATATAACTCAGTACATATCTCGAAATATCTCTTCTTATCTTACCGATTATCAATGCAAAGTAGTTTCAAGCCCAATTATTCCTTGGAGCGTCCATTTACTCTATGGAATAGCTTCTCTGCTATCTATGTTTTCTCTTATGAAAAGAATGAGGGACTTCTTGCCGATTAGTCGTGAAAGAAGGAGGATGTATATGTACGTATTGTTGAGCTAGTTGCCATCTTGATGAGATTATGTATGAGAAGGAATTTAATACATGAACTAAACTAAAGTAAGTGTGTTCGCGTATTATTTAACTGATTATTATTGACAGTGTCTGCTTACTAAACTGTATTGCACGGGATCAGTGGGGAACGTCTGATTTACACTGGACGAACCTGCCGTTTTGTATGCTCAAGATATCCAGTTACTTCAAATAAATAGGCTAACACGGTCTTACCAGCAGATCTCCGGTCTTCCCCATGTGATCACCGAAAGTTAATAATTATTACAAATGTTTCCAGGAGATCGACTGACAATTTTCGTCGGACAGAGACTTCGAAATTGCTTCACTGCCTTATGGAATTTAAGTTAAGCTCAATTTAATCAGGATAGAACAGTATTGAACTGTGTGAATGTGATAAGCCTGCTTTGTGAATGAAAATTCCCTTAACATACGCATATTTTTTACTATCCTGATCAGTGAAGCTAAATCAGGCCGGTCTGAGAGAGGTTTTTAAATTTAAGATAAAAAAAAATTAAATCTGTCCTTACTGACTTACAACTGCTATCATGTTTTTTTGTTGTGATTATCGGCGGGAGTTGTTAGGAGCCAGTTGGAGGCGGTGCATGGCGTGTTACTGGTGTACGTATGTCAGTCCGACGGTCAAATCTCGAAATATTTCTGAGAGTAGTTAGATATCTGCAGCACAACTTTGGAGTAGTGAGAAGTTAACGCTGTCTCGTGAGCCAAAGCGATCCTGATTTTACGTATGTACTAGTACACAGAATTAATCCGACTCCTCCGATAAACGTTTCCTATTAAATTCGTGGAGCAGTAAGTCGCGTAATTTGCACCGCACAACACCAAACAGTGCGTGGATTATGCCCGTGGCCTCAAGTATTCTGCCCGAGGGCTCAAGAGCCATTACGCGGAACGTCGCAGAATCTTTGCGGCACGAGCGAAAGGAGCGTTTCTAACCGAGCATCATACAAAACCATTCCTTTCAATACGGTACACAAAACAAGCCAAAAGTCCCATAAAATTATAATTAACTTACACCACATTCGCAACGTTATCAGGCCGTTGCACAAATGTATTCTGCCTCAATCGCTACTCTGGGAGACTTCTGATCATAAGTCGAAATAGGCCTGCGCGTATTTCTTATAGTTTCTTACATTCCACAACGACGAAAAGGTGTGGTGCCTATCGCGCATTGTTTGCGACTCGTAAGTGGTAGACCTTTATGCTACAGCAGTGCGAAACGCTACCCCACGAAACAATGTCCAATTTCCAGTGGTAAACATGATGAGATGTTATGTCTGTCTGTCAGGTTGCGGTCCTAGTAACGCTCGCCTAGTGTATGTTGCGAGCCGGCGCCGCAGCGTGTACTGACCTTCGTTGACGGACTGGACGTAGACGGGCTTGTCGCCGGAGATCTTCATGCCGTAGCTGTTGTTGTCGTCCTTGGTGACGATGATGGTGACGGTATGCGGCGGGCAGTCGCCCCCGCCGCCGCCTCCGCTGCCGGGTCGGCCGAGCTGCGCGCGCCGGAGCGAGGGGCCGTTGCTCAGCCCCGGCGACACGCCCCCTGCCCTGCAACATCACCACGCCACGTCACTCTCTTGCACCAGCATATACATGTTGTCCCGAGCACTTGTACGACGCATCACATAAGAATGGAACGAGGTCATTTAGGACCTCCTGTGTATAAAAACACATGAATATACGTGACAGCACACATTATTTACTACAGTAACTAAATTATTTACATAAATAATTTCTATGTAATAGAAGAGTTCGAAGGAAATTTTTTTCAGTTGCAATACCGAAGCAACGAAGACTAACAGAGATCAAGGGAATGATTTTAATTCCCCTTAATCCCAGTATTTGATCCAAAAGTGCACACGTCGATTACTGATTTCGGCCTATGATAACCGCTTTCAGAATTTGTAAAGACAAACTGACAATCAGATCTGGACACACTGAAACTGGTAATCTACGGATGAATCTATGCGATGAAGCACTGGGATTAAAGGGAATTAAAATAAGCTCTTTAGCTTGATTTCAAACTTAGCTTCCTATATGTCAACGTCCTGGACTACAATTCCTTGTAGTACTATAATTATCGACAACTTTATGTCTTTTGCATCGTAAGATTGTATTTTATTGTATTGTATGGAACTGGGGACCTAGAAACGGAGAGGCTTCGTACCCGGCCGTAGCCCTCAGTGGTTCACAACCTCACTAGAGGCTACAGCAGTCCACTCACCCCACCACCGCCCCACACCGAACCCAGGGTTACTGTGCGGTTCGGCCCCCAGTGGATTCCCCCCCCCCCCCCCCGGGACCAGACGAGTGTAACACCAACGTTTGCGTGGTAGAGTAATTATGGTGTACGCGTACGTAAAAAAGTGTTTGCGCAGCAATCGCCGACGTAGTGTAACTGAGGCAGAATAAGGGGAACCAGCCCGCACTCGCCGAGGCAGATCGAAAACCGCCCTAAAAACCGTCCACAGACTGGCCGGCTCACCGGACCTTCGACATTAATCCGCCGGGCGAATTCGTACTGGGAACCGGTACGCCTTCCCGCCCGGAAAGCACTGCTTTAGATCGTAAGGTTAGTTACAACGAATGTAATGAGAAAATACATGACCTTGTTGGATTTATTAAAAAGAAAAAAGAGAGAGAGCAAGTGCGTATAGGACTCGCGCACTGAGCGTTCCGTACGAATATTATAAATTATATAGAAAATTCATCTATTCCAGGTATCGAGAATCTTGACGATTTTTGCCAGTGGCACATATGAAGTACTGGGTTCAGGGATTCCAAGACTTCCGAGAATGTATTAATATTTAGTTCGACGTCGGATAACAAACGACAAAAGAAATATTTTTTGTGCGACATAATTACAAATTAAGAATTTTCTATTTTTTTCCTTTACTTACACCGTGAAACCTTGATTCTTGTCCAATTTCATGATTCTATGTCAACGGGAAGTATCTCGTAGGTTTTAATAAGTGAGTTTTCTAGTATCAAAATATGTGACATAAATGGCTGTATCTTCTGAATGCACAGACTTAGACGATTCCATTTTTTTACACCGGCAAGAGACTGTAGACGTTATTAAGTTCTACAAGTTTCAACTTCATACGCCTACCCCTTCCCGGGAAATAGGATTTTTAACAATTAGAGGGACAGACAGATATACGGACAACAAAGCGAACCTGTAAGGGTTCCGTTTTTCCTGACTGAGGAACGGAACCCTAAAAAGAAGTTATGAGGAACTGATATCAAGAACGCTTGGCATCTTATGAAGATGTCGTCGGGACGCGTGCAAACGCTCGTAATGGCATGTCCTTCCCACGCTTTCAATATCGCCGAAGTTGCAGCGTAACTGTATAGCAAGCAACTGCGTCCTTACGTGCGTTCCAAAGTCTGACGTAGCGTAAACATTCGTGGCAGCCCTCTCCAAATGGATGAAAATTAAGAGCAATTAATTTACAACGGCATGTACAGTTATCGAGTGAAAGCTTCCTGATAACACAGAGTAGGAGGACTGAGTGCCATCTTAAGCTCTTCCTTGTTTTATACAACCGACAATATATAGTGGAACACTATGGAGAGGATTTAAACAGTTCCTACCGTCGCCATGATGAATGGCAACCCGGAGGACGCCTCTGGCGTATTACAGTCAACGTACGCCACAGAACAGGTATTCAGTATCGCCCAATTTAATTGTAACCTGCAAAATAAAAAAATAAAAATAAATAAAAAATCTAAACGAGGCGACTCGATAACGGGTAAGTGCGGAACTTACGGGCAATTTGGTAACTGTGAGGACTTGTGTTACCTAAGTAGCAAGTTTTTATGCTTGTTGCAAAAATTTCATCAAAATTCGTGCGCTTCTCTTTAAGGCAGCGTCTCCTTACAGAGAATTTAAGAGTGGTTTACGGTCCGCAAATGGTCTTGTTTGTCCCACATTATACTTCAGTAGACTTTTTCTTTCCGCACGTCGTCGTTCACAGTTCCGCCAGACAGATACTGTTTCCCTCGTCCGCGCTTCGCTGCTCCACAACAGACGTGGTGCAGACGCGAACCTCAGACAGCTGAATCCTTAAGAAGGCCAGTAAACGGCTCTTAGTCGCCGTCTAACGGCACGTCCAGCACTTGAGGCGCTTCGCTGACATTTTTCACTTGGAGTGCAGGCTTGCACACGTCGCGCCCGGCGCAATCTCTACAAACTCGAGCACGAACCCGGGAGGGGAGGGGGAACATGAAACAATCCATCACTCCTAGTGGCCGAAGACCACCGAGTAGTAGGGGAGTTTTATTCATCAGTGGATCAGTTTTGCATCGGTACCGGCCATATCGTAGTGTTACAGGCGGAGAAAAAAACTCATCACTTATATATGGGGCAGGAAATGGCCGCGAATGTAAAGTACGAACGATGCCTGCATTTGCCTGAAATAATTTATTGAAACCACAGTAAACCTAAATCAAGGTGGCCACATAGGGATTAGGGTCTTCATCAACGCGAATATGGGGCAACAGCGCAACCTTGTTCGTTTTGACTTTGACTTTGTAGTTCAGTGCTTGTCTGTTTATAAGCAAGTCCAGAGCAGTTATTTCACAATGCAAAACGCTAGTGCTACAATGTTAATCATTTCTCAACGCTAGTCACTACATATGCTACACACAGCAACAGCAGCAATCTGGACTAGGATGACGGTGTTTGGTTTCCAATTCGTGCACCGCTGGTTCCCCTTTGCGTGGCTGAATCAGCACGTCTGACGCTTCAGAAAGAAAGAATTTTCCAGAAAGAATTTTCGGTTTGTTCTGCGCAGTTAAACGTAAGTTCAGATTGAATCTTGTTCGACGATTATGGACAGAGCTTGCTAGGGGAAGCAGTGCACAGATCCATACAAGTCGGCGGTCGATGCATACCGACAGTTCGACCGCGACTGCGAGGATACAGGAGACAGCGTGGGTCGGACAGACCGGTTCGTGTGTCGTTCACGCCCATACGTTTCGAATTCTTCAGTTTTCTGCCGAGGAACAAGACAACGCGAACGGCCAGTCATGAGGTGCGTACCGGGGCATTCATAAAAAATCGGCCAAAGAGGAAACGATGAATGTACGGGTACGGCCTCCTCATAGAGCAGAGATCCAGGAAAAGTAACTTCCCCACTCTTACAGCTCAAGTGTTACTGGTTATTCTGAGTACGGCACCACTTAATCTCTGTCCTGTCCAATGCAACCCCGGTTACAAGGTTTACACGTTCGCGGTAATTAAGTACAGAAAGCGGAAGTATGGAAAGTAAATTTAACTTTCTTAGACCAATAAAAACTGCGAAACCACATCTGATGATATGCTCTGAATCGTAATAACTGTTTTACTGAAACTATATTTAACCCTATCTTAGTTTAAATTACCATTACGACTTTGTGAACTCCCCATATAAAAGCCCGATAACAAGTAGAAGACTAATTAGAAAGCTAAAGCGATAAATTGCCCTCAGAAAAATTACGTAATATGTCAATAACGCCCATGTTATGAGACATGCCATTTTAAAAGTACTGTCACACAAGCCTTTTTTTAAATTTTTAATCACAATTAGGTGATTACCAGTAATAAGAATAACAATGACGCATTATGACGACAGACAGTGTGTTGTATTACGAACAGTTCGAGATACGGAATGAAGTTCTTTAACGACAGACAGTACAGAAATGGGTATATTTTTAATGTACTACTATAGTGATAAAATCACAGATTTAAAAAAAGAAAGGATGTAGATTTTTAAGAACTTTCGAGAGCCCTTTAAAAGCGAAGCAGAGTAGAATGATGGTTACGAACACATGCAGTTACACGTATAACTCGACGGGAAATGTGCTGAATGCGAGGGCAAGGATGGCGGAACCGCGCTATTTTACATCCACTGACGTGTCAACAGCGAGCAGCGGGACTCCGGCAGATGGATGACTTTGTGTCCAAGGTGACGAAGATTTACAGTTGTCGTTCTGAATATGTTCGCTCTGACAATTCACGAGCGAAATATAGCTGTACACTTTTCGAGATCAGTCGATAGTCGTTAAAAAGATTACCTAGTTCCGTATTAAAATCAGAGTTCTTTCAATATCCCGGAAGATAAAAACATTACAGGCATGATGGCGTGTGACCACGTTGCATGAGGCATCTTAGTTGCAACGGTCTGCCAGATAAGAAGTAGGTGTCGCTATATTAAGAGCCTGCAAGATCATTGACAATCTAGAAACACTGAAACCTGCTACTAATGTCTAACCATGGCTTTTAATACGTCATGTGTGGAAGCATTGGCTACGTTTGAACTCACAGTACGTTAGAGAACTTTGCTAACTATGTAGGTGATTGATACAGTGTGGTATCCTTTTCGCTATCCCGTGTGATAGGCGTGACGTGCTTTCTTCCTGTCAACGAGAAGAGATCATACGTAAAAAGAGGGGAGGGCGGAGTCAATTCAGAAAATTTCAAACACAACCAAACATTTTTAACAGCGATTTCAACTCTTTTTCAGCATGACTCATATTTTCAGTGAAACGCCAACTGAATCGATGTAGCATTTCTGAAATTCCCACGTCAAATAAACATTAGAATATGGCAATCAGCATCTTTTATGCTTGGATCAATATTAAATTTCTCACATGTCGTCATTTCTCCAACGTAAGGTTCTCTCTTTGTATGACCCATCGGCCACGAAATAAATAATTGCTACACATAACAAATACAAGCTGGTGCAGGAAAAATGACTTCGTTTATGAAAATGTTGGGTTTCGTTGTGCTGTTTTTGGATGTACGTTCCAGTCTTATGAACAATTGTTCAAAAAATGGTTCAAATGGCTCTGAGCACTATGGGATTTAACTGCTGACGTCATCAGCCCCCTAGAACTTAGAACTACTTAAACCTAACTAGCCTAAGAACATCACACACATCCATGCCCGAGGCAGGATTCGAACCTGCGACTTAGCGGTCGCGCGGTTCCAGACTGAAGCGCCTAGAACCGCTCGGCCACCAGAGGCCGGCGAACAACTGTTAACGCATTACATTTCGAATACCACGAACAACAAGGTTCACAGTGAGGCAGAAAAAAGTCGCTGTTAAGGGTAACCCTGCCCTTCAGTACCTTCAAAATAGATTCCTTATTTCATTAAAGTTTCGCAACGTGAACTTTTTACAAAAAATGCATACCTGATGATAAACATCCACGCATCAATTACAGTCTGGTGAATTCACGTGAAAAGGAAGAGCAGTTTGAAGAAACCTGTCAGGAAGGAATATCAAAGTTCTAACTTTTTTAATTTGGCGGAAACCGCTAGCACAAAACAGTCGGTTGCTCTAGGACCGCACAGCCTCCCACCACCTCCTTATAGTTATACTGTACCTCCTCTCTTGCGCAATTTGTGTTTTCTCTCACGAGCTCTTGCTTCTTCTTCTCAAGTTTACAGTCTTAAAATGAAAACCACTTTGCCAAACCATTTATGATCCACAATTAGACGAAAAACGTATGTTTAATGATAAGAGAGCATCATTCTGATAACCGAAGGCTGCCCAGTGCTCCGGTGCCTAGGGCCTACACTGGTTCCTCATATTTTTTGAATCTGTCGCTACATTTCTACAAAGAGACAGTTCTTTTAAAATAAATTCGTAACACAGCATGTATATTAAACGGCTCACAAGTATCAGCATAATGCACCGAAAAATTTATTGAGTTAGCAAAGACACACGTCTGTTGACATTAAAAAGAAGTCTAGCATGCGAAAAGTTTTTTTAGCTTCTTCATATAAGGCCGCTGCTTAATTCGAATCACAAGTATTACCACATGGTAATATAGCTGCCTTTCTCTTTTTGCTTGTTTTAAATTGGCTTGCACTGGGAAGCAGACAACGGAAACTGATAAAACGCGTGCAGGAAACACTTATCTTCGTTAACTGACTAGTTGACAGCGCTTCGGCACTTATGGAACGGTAAGCGAACAACTGGTGCATTCGAGAGCGGAACCTGTAGTATGTTGTACGTGCATTATGCAGCACGGAATCATGATTTCTTCAAGTACGACTCATTTGGCATCGGAGTAACGTTGCTGATTCATAAAGCGTAGTTCCACTTCTGGTATGCATATAGATTTTAATAATGGGTTGTTAATGATTGTGGTGCTGCAAAGATGTAAAGTACGCATGAAAATAAAAAAAATACTGGGTATACAAGAACAAAAATTATGAAGTCACATAAAAAATATACTTATTGTGGTCCACAAAATATGGACTTAGGCACTCAAATTTATCAACAACACTGGGCAATGAGAAAAAATAGTATGTATTACGAGAATTGCCCACAAAGTAATGCACCGCATTTTTTCTTCAACAATTCTTTATTGAACATAATCAGAATTACACACACTAAAGAGTGGTGTTCTATCAACACGCCTTATTTTTTCCATGTAATCTCCATCCCGTTCTATGGCCTTCCTCTAGCGTGAAACAAGGGCATGTATGCCCTGTCGGTACCAACCCTCGTCTGGTGGAGCCAGTGCTTCACTGCGTGAACCTTTGCTAACTGACAGATGCATCACCAACTGCCGAGTCGTAACGCGTCTGTCCTCGCGAATGACATCAGCAGCTCGCTGCAACATGTCAGATGGCCTCCCCGACCGCTGCAATACGTGGAGCTCCGCCGAACCGCCTTATGATAACCTCACCCTCCATGCCCAGCGACGAACTGTACTTCTGTCGACAACAGATGCTCCAAAGACTTTGCACAAGCGCTTGTGAATATTCCCCACAGTTTCTTTCTCTGCAGTGAGAAATTCAATGACGGCACGTTGCTTGTAACCGAGGCCCCTTTCCCGTCGGCCTCAGCTTGTAACGCACATCACCTACAGACGCCATTTTGACTCTGTTCTGCAGCTACGCTATCTGCCGGAAGTGGCGGAAACTTGGTTTGCTCAATAAGGAGACTTCAAGTAATATACCTGTGACGTTTCAAATTCGTAGCATTGTTTTCGGCTGAGAAAAAAAATGCGGTGCATTACTTTCTGGGCAAACCTCATATATACTTTTATTAGTTTCTGTGAAACGCAAGAACCGGTTTCTCGCCTTGTTTTCTTACATTTTTTGTCCACTTGATGGGGCTGCTGCCGAGCAGTTTGCATCCCGCGTATAATCAAAGGCGGTCCGCGAAGATGGCTGTCTATACTGACAATTTGAATCTGAACACACAATTGAACCAGTTTAGAAATTGTGATCTATTAAGAGAAAATGGAAATTAAAAGAATGGTCGATGGATATTGTCTTACGAGCAACAAGGTTATTTATTGGTTTATTATTTGCAAGAGGAAAACTGCAGTGTAACTTCTGTAGAAAAGAAACGCTAGAAACTTTTTAGTAGGAACTTCTTTAATATCCGTTGATGACAGAATTAACCAAAAAAAGTAACAAATTTAATGAATTCACCGATGATATGTTGTAAACTACGCGCCTAAAGCAGTTTATTAATATTCTTCAGTATGAGAATCTTTGAATCAGGACAGAACAAATGCAGCGCACATTGTTTGTTGCACAACTAGGCCTATTACGACGCTGATAAATGGCCAATACTTCGATGGATTGCGGAAATTACATTATTATGCCAACGCGGGATCCCAAGAAGGATCGCCTAACACCGCATCATAAAAATGGACTCGTACTGAGGATGTGTGGGGCACGAATCCCCTGTCGGCCATCCGGCATAAGACGGGATCGTTCGTTCTATAAGCCTGTGGTGAATTTTTTTATCGTTTATTATCTGACCCAGCATTTTATCCCTCGTAATGGATTAGATATCAATGAAATGATTAAATGTGAAAGACAGATCACTACTTCCAGACCACTTAGCATTGCGTAACTTGTGGGTAGGTAACATAAAGTACCCTCTGTGGAACGTCTTAGAGTGAACTGCAGACTCTACATGTAGCTAATGTAGATGCATTAGTCGCAGATGAGAGACCAATAACAATGAATGGCAATGCACGTTGAAATGTATACTAAATACATAAGGCTCAATTTACACTTCTGAATCATAATTGCAATATAGCACTTTACATGATTTCGAACTAAAGATTTCCACTGAAATAAATACTGTCACGCAGGTTACACTATTTTAACGACGCTGTTACCGATAGGTTATTAAACAAAATACTGCAAAACAGGGCGACAAGATTGCAGCGCGGTTTCACTTTCGTGAAAACAGAGACACAGCTGTTGATGTTAGTTCAATACGTTACGTAAGTGATAACTGACACAAACTATCAACAGCCGGAAAAAAATACCTGCAACGGTTATGGTTTCAACAGCAGACCTTTAGATTTGCAGTCTGGCACTTACCCACCAAAATAAATCTCTTACATAATATACACTATAGCTGCAACCATTATTTAATTAAAACAGAGTGTGGCAACGAAAAAAAACTGACATGAATTAATAACAGAATACAACTGTACTTATAAATACATACTTTCCAGTTTAACGCATTTGTCTGAAAATCTTACGCGGGAGTACAATAAGCACGCATTCAATCAGTGATCAGAGATATGGAGATCGTTAATTCTGGCATTATCTGCAAACTTGTTTACGAGTGTATATTGGGTGATCAAAAGTATTAGGACAACTATTAGCGAACATTAATAGGAGGTGTGTTCATCATTCGCCTTATAACGACTTGCACTCTGCGGAGCATATTTTCAAACAGGTGTCTGCCTGTGTCTGAGGAGGAGTAAAATGTCCACAAACCATTGCCTTAGAGATTCTGCTTTTATAACAGGGTGCATTCTCATGATGATGCAAACAGTCGTGAGATGTATTCATATCCGTCTGCATTTACCGTTTTTTTAATCGCAATAGAGTTAACACACTACAATAAGGAGACGCACCCCCATACCTTACCACCTCCTCCGCCTCTCACTGTTCGCACAACACATTCTTCAGGAATTTGCCAAACCCAAACCCTTCCATCGGATTACCACAGGGGTGATTCATCACTCCACATCACTCGTTTTCACTCATGCAGTGGCGTCGTTCTTTATGCAGCATCAAGCACACTTTAGCGCTGACTGTGTATGGCTTGTTAGGAGCTACTCAACCACTGTACCGCATTCTTTTTAAATTCATATGCACAGCACCTGTGTTAGCTGGACTACTGGTTGCACTTTGGAACTGATGTGATTTCGCTGATTTCATACGATTTTTTACAGCGAGCCTACGCAATACATGACGCCCCTAGGCGTTTTGATCATATAGTGTACGAACAAAAACAGTATTATACACAACGTATAAATCCTTGTAAAATTAAACTATTGAGTAATTAAAGTGACTAAAAAAAATTGCAAACAACAAGACGGAGATGCGCGACATAAACGGAAGTTGATAGACGTGTTTCTGCATCTGAAAAAGTCTTTAAAATTTCGCATCAGACACGTAACAGTGGTGTTAGTAGCGCCACTATGAAGATGCAAATCAGGTTTGCTTTAAATACAACGGTCGTGATCTTTAGTTACCTTTGAGATTGGACGTGGTGAGTTGACGTTAGTGAAGAACTCCCTCAAGGCGACAAAGACGCCATTAAATCAACACCTCAATGAGTTTGAAAAACGTCGTGTAACAGGGCTGCAATAAACTGGATGTTCTTTCTGCGATACTCCAGAAAGACCTGGCAGGAACGAAACCACTGTACATGACTGCTGGCAGCACTGGTGACGAGAATGTACGGTCGAAAGAAGATCGAACTCCGGACGGTCACCTGGCATTACCGAGAGGAAAGATCTTATTTTTCAGCGTATGGCTCTGCTGCATCGTACTTTATCTGCAGCAGCAATTTGAGCAGCAGTTGGTATCAGTGACAAAAAGAACTGTTACAAGTCGATTACTTCAAGAACAGCTCAGGAGCTCATGCCTTGTAGCGCGTATTACACAGGCCCCAAACAACCGCCATTTGCTACTTCAGCATTGTCGAGCGAGAGCTCATTGGAGGGCAGGGTGGAGGTCTGTTGTGTTTTCTAATGAAAGGTGGGTCTGCCTCGGTGCCAGTGATGTGCGTGTATTGGTTATGTGGAGGCCAGTTGACGGCCTGCAATCATCCTGTCAGCGTGCTACACACACTGGACCTACACTTAGAGTTACGGTCTGGGGTGCGATTTCGTATGACAGCAGGAACACACTCGTGGTTATCCCACGCCCTTTGACTGCAATCTTGTATGTCAATCTGGTTATTCGACCTGTTGTGCTGCCATTCAAGAAAAGCATTCCAGTGGATGTTTTCCAGCAGGATATCGCTCGCCCATATACCGCGGTTTTAACGCAACGTGCTCTACAGTGTCGACACGTTGCCTTGGCCCGCACAGTCACCAAATGTCTCCACCTTAGTACACATGGTACATCATCGGACGACTATTCCAGCCTCATCCACAAACAGCATTTACCGTCGCTATAATGACCGGTCAAGTGCATCAGGGGTGCAACTCCATCCCACAAACTGACAACCGGCACCTGTACAACACAATGCATGTACGTTTGCATGCTTCCGTTCAACGTTCTTTCGGTTACATCGATTATTAACGCATTTGAAATGGATTATCTCGCACTTACGTAACTTGTGATCTTACAATGTTTAATCACTTACACACGTCATCTACACAAATGTATTCCCAAAACTTGATTACTCTACATGAATTATCTTTTGGCGTTGATATTTTTTTTCCCTCAGTGCATATGCTGTGATCTGTATTCAATATGTAACAAAACAACACCGACAAATTTCGACGGGTTGAGGAGGGCGTCTTGAGAAACAAATTGAGTATAGGGTTCAATGCATGGTAAAGTTCGTCTAAGTTATATAGGGACGATGCCTGCCACTGGCCACCACTTCGGCAGCAAACTTGAGTTTCTATGCTCTATACTGCTGTCCTGACAGGTCTGGACGCGTATGACGCCATGTAACACACTAAATGTCGTGAAGACCACTGTGAGGAGTTCTGCTTGAGGTCCGTCATTGTAAAGATTCACGTTAGCTGCTGGAGGGACGGCCCAGCAGCAGGCGTTGGCCGCATTAATTTCGGCGCTCTACAGCAGCGCTGTATGCCACTTCCAGACATGGCAACCACTCCTCAACTGGTTGCCCATGGCACCCTCTACAAGCACTCGAAGTTAGACGGTGGTGTTTTGTTTACCGCATAAATGAATTACTTGAATTTCCTCTACATGCGCCGGCCGAAGTGGCCGAGCGGTTCTAGGTGCTACAGTCGGGAACCGCGCGACCACTACGATCGCAGGTTCGGATCATGCCTCGGGCATGGATGTGTGTGATGTCCTTAGGTTAGCTAGGTTTAAATAGTTCTAAGTACTAGGGGACTGATGACCTCAGAAGTTAGTACTCAGAGCCATATTTTGAACCTCTACATGCCTACTAAGTTCTCCCAATCTACATGCCTAGTAAGTTCTCCCAGCTAAATATTCGTTACCACCTTAAAAGAACGCACTGGTCAATTTCGAGCGCTTTAAATAGTGTAGAACTGAAACCAGGCGCCCATGTGATCCTCCGCTGACCAAATTGATGCCAGTTAAGTGGTGCGCATGCGACAGTCGCTTGTAAGGAATCGGTGCATTAAGATGGGCCAACGTCGATACATTATAGAATGACAGAAATCACTTATCGTGTTTGAACGTGCCCGTTACTGCACCGTGAATGAAGCTGCTGATTTGTTGCTGTATCATACCGGACTGAGCAACGTTTCTCCAAAGAATGATGTGTATCACTCTCAGCCATACAACGCGGCGTAAAAACAGTGTCCTTGTCAATGACAGTCGGTTTCAAACGCAGCAGGAAGTGCCGCTGTCGGAGAACATAGGTCCATCTCATCCAGTTTCCGAGGAACACGGCGAAGGGAACCGAATTCAAGCGACATTTAGCGTCATTTACTTCGGAAAAGACCGTTGCTCACGGCTCACGCACACCTTCATTGGGCCAAATAACACATAATCTGGACAGTAGTTAACTGGTAGTGTGGTCCGATGAATCGTGATGTGGCCTCTTTTCAAGTGATGAGGCGCGTCGCTTGCGTCATTGGTCCACTGAGGCGCTTAATCTGCAATTGTCGAGGGTGTAGTTGAAGGTTCTGTGATGTTTTAGGAAGCTTTTCGTACCATGACTTGGGCGCACTCAATTGAGATTACCGTGAAAAAGAACAAGGACGTTTATTTCAACATTCTCGGTGACCAAATATTGTCCCTTCTACGTCGTCATGGTGAATATGCTGGGTCACTCCCGCTCCCAAGATGACAACAGCCGCATACACAGCGCTGCACATATACGGCCCTGGTTTCACGCACATTCCGGCACCCCATGGCACCCACTCTTGATTCCACAGCAAATGTTTTGGACCATTTCCATCAGTAATGGAGCACAGGAGTCAACACTCCCGCAATTTGTTAGCTCTGCGTGATCTAAACATCAAGGAGCGGCTTCAGCTGGATATGGCATACCTGAAGAAACTTGTGAACGCTCTTCCTCGCTGAACTTAGACCATTATCAAGGCTGGAGGCTGTGTTACACGATATTACCGGGATGTCTCCTGTGGGGTAACTTTTTTTGTCCGATGCGCTTATTACACATGTGACCTGTGGATGGATAAACATTCGACTAACAGGCAGGGCAGTAGTGTGGTGCAGACTGTCGCAGCCTTTGCTGTTCGGTTGTAAATACATTAAAAACTTTACCCATCACCCGCCAAACAAAAGTTGTATAACATTCTGTACAATGGTGAATTGATCATTTAAAAGTAACGCATCTTCAAATTTAATTCACAACCAAAACCCAAAAAAGAATTACTTCTCCTATAATTTAACTAACAGAAATAGTTTTTCTCTAAGGTAAACTCACTGTTAACAACCCCATTAAACATAGAGTAGCATGTCCCCTTATATGAATGCAAGCCCGCATCCTACATGGCATTCTGGGCGCAAGTTAATTTACCATTGTTGGTCTTACTTTATTCTTCAGTGGCAATCTTGTGTAGCTCCCGCAGATTTCGTGGTGTGTCAGAACGTGCTCGCCCAACTCCTTTCAATTGAGCGCACGCGTGTCATGGTATTCATATCTGAGAAACGTGCATCCTTATTCAGTCGGGCAAAACCGGAACGACTGATGAAACAGTTGACAATGCCTTCACGATGGATTCGGAAGGAGCCAATCGATAAACATGAATTCTTCCCCGAAATACGGATGAAACGGTCCAATGGCGCGTCGGAGGATATCGTCCCTGTATTGTGGAGCGCTGAGTTCGCTCTGCATGGACAACTAAGGTGTCTGATTCTCTTTCATGAAGCCATCCCAGAAAGTCACTGATACGCCAACTCATCGTACTCAGCTCACGCTTTGTCTGAGGCGGTGTCGCGTGCAGCATTACCGCATTCTTTCCATACACGTTGACGAAGATATCAGACATATGCAGCAGTCATCTGTGAAGAGAGCTTAGAGTTAATTTTCCACAGTCGATTCTAGGTGAGCTCTGTGTCATCATTACCGTTCAACATGATGTCTGGGTTTAAGAGCCGGGCCTCTCTCGCCGTGCACAATACAGACAAGTGTTGTGAAGTCTGTTTGATGCATTTTGGTTAGACATGTGCTAACTGTTGGCCCTCACAATGACAATGATAGCCTGGCCGAGTTCTTGCAGGCTGAAAGTTAGTTAGTTATCGAAAAACTAAAGCTTATGTGTAAGTACAAAACTTACTGAATTGCTTAACCCTCGCTTCTTCGCGGCTGCCTTCGATCGCTCAGAAGCTCTCTTTCACAGATAACTGGTGATCGAATCAATACATGAATAGTGACCACCCTGTCAGTCGTTGGTTGATCAAAAAATGGTTTTCTTCTTTAATTTCAATTATCTTCAAAGCGTTAGCATTCGTTTTTTTTCTATCTCTCTTTCTCTTGTAAATCCCCAATGATCTTCCAGCATAGTTTTGCTGTAACCTCCATTGCAGATACAAAACTTCTACTTTTGGTACGTTGTTTCTCAACTCCTACGTTGAAATTCGTGATTTTTCCAATTACTCACTACTTGTGTCACAATGATGCACATTTAAATTCCCACATCCGAAAATTGTAAGAGAAAACCATTAACATTTTTATTGCAAATGACTATTTACTTAAGAGTTATGTAAGAGAGAGTACAACTCAAGCAAATGTCTTATCTCCTGAAAATGAATGGAAGACATTGCACTTACTATGACTGCTACCATCCCTCGAAAGTGAAACAGTGTTGTAAAAAGGGGCAGGGTTTGGAACGTGAAAGAAACGGTTCGCGTCGCACTGCGCTCTCTCTCTCTCTCTCTCTCTCTCTCTCTCTCTCTCTCTCCCCACTCTCTTTGGGTCATTGACTCCTTACGCTGCCCGCCAGTGGCATCACTGAAACGTGATGGTCAATACAGAAGATGAACGAACGAAAAACAATGAACCCATATAGAGAGGATTTTGGACATTACCACGAAAAGAAGGGCCGTGTTCTTTGGATACGACACATCCTTATAATGATCCATAGGAATTTGGCACATCAGATTTTGAGGTTTCTTGTGAGCAATAAAACCAAAGTACGCTCTGTTCAAGCGGAAACAAATGGAAATATGCAAGACAGACATTTACTACATCGTATCTTTGAAATAGAGAATTACTGAAACTGCCATAGGTTTCGAGAAAGATTTACACCCAAAACAAAAACCTTGCAAATAAAGGCATACTGCAAGTGATGCCCTAGAGCAGTGGTTCCCAGTCTGTTGACAAACTACCGCACGAGGGATATAATGCAATTTTTTGAGGGATAAAGACAAAAGGATTCGATTGTGTTTCCGCCAGAAAACTAAGTTAATTTTTATAGATCGGGTTATTCTTGATCGACCTTGTACTGGCGTACGACGAACGTCTCCTGTATATCGAAGCCGTCGCCAAAGCCTCGAAATGACTCTTTGTGGCACATCGGAGGATACTGAGACTTCGGTCTGCGTCTGCCCTGCTTCGAAGAGGCCTACCCTACGCAACAAGGTCCACATTGCGTTTTTTGTGGAATTACGTTGACAACTTCGCCAAGAGGCTACGCTCTGCTCACTATGAGCGGAGGGTACTAAGACATGAGTGGTCACAGGCACTGTTTGTGCTTACCTTTCGGTTAAGCAGCTACTCACAGCAGGGGTATTTTCTTTAGTCACCATTGTACTTGTTTACCGAAATTGTACTTATTTTCCGGTAACGGTGAAATACAGTAATATCTTGGTCGAGCATTACTCCTTTCCTATACAGAGCGAACAAGTAGAGTTCGCAGGTAAATATTTACAGTGATATGAAACTTCCTGGCAGATTACAACTGTGTGCCCGACCGAGACTCGAATTCGGGACCTTTGCCTTTCGCGGGCAAGTGCTCTACCATCTGAGCTACCAAAGCACGACTCACGCCCGGTCCTCACAGCTTTACTTCTGCCAGTATCTCGTCTCCTACCGAGTTCGAGTCTCGGTCGGGCATACAGTTTTAATCTGCCAGGAAGTTTCATATCAGCGTACACTCCACTGCAGAGTGAAAATCTCATTCTGGAAACATCCCCCAGGCTGTGGTTAAGCCATGTCTCCGCAGTATCCTTTCTTTCAGGAGTGCTAGTTCTGCAAGGTTCGCAGGAGAGCTTCTGTAAAGTTTGGAAGGTAGGAGACGAGATACTGGCAGAAGTAAAGCTGTGAGGACCGGGCGTGACTCGTGCTTCGGTAGCTCAGATGGTAGAAAACTTGTCCGCGAAAGGCAAAGGTCCCGAGTTCGAGTCTCGGTCGGGCACACAGTTTTAATCTGCCAGGAAGTTTCATATCAGAGCACACTCCGCTGCAGAGTGAAAATCTCATTCTGGATTTACAGTGATGTTGGGTGATTGCTCACTTCCCCACTTCTCATTTTGTTGTCGTGATTATGCTTAACTTTTGGACACTAGTGCACATTCCTGTAAAGCGTACACTGTATTTATTATTATTATTGCGAATATTATTAGAGGCACTGGCCACCCACAAACCTTTGTCAGCCTAAAGTCTTCCGACTTCCACTACTTGAGAAATAAGCGGTCTAGCAATCAAATTAATCAAATTATTTATGTATGGACATTAATTACACGCATTTTGACTTCGTTGATTATAATGAAAGAACAGCTTCCAAACAGCACGAGCTGCACTTCAGCTGTACACTGGTGGGTGAAGCAAGTGTCGCTAGGGAGAAGAGTAGCGTAGAGCAAGTATATTTTGTAACGAGTGCCTTCCCTCAATGTGCATGGTTAGCTTTCTTTTCTGACAAGGATTTGCAGGCTGCACTTGCGATGCACTAAAAATTGCATCATTATTCCACAAAAAAACTTTGTTAGAAATAAACACTGCCAACTGACTCATTAGTTTGTGGTTTAAAAAAACTAAAAAATAAATATAATTTATCTTCCAGAATGAAATTTTCTCTATGCAGCGGAGTGTGCGCTGATATAAAGCTTCCCGGCAGATCAAAACTGTGTGCCGAACCGATACTCGAACTCGCGACCTATCCCTTAGGTGGGAAAGTGCTCTACCGAATGAGCTACCAAAAGTACGACACACGAACCGTCTTCATACCTTTACTTCCACCAGTACCTCGTCCCCTACTTTTCAAAATTCACAGCTCTTCTGTGACACCTGCAAGTCTAGGAGTGCTAGTCTTGTAGGAGAGCTTCGGTGAAGTTCCGAAGGTAGGAGATGAGTTGCTGAGGACGGGCCATGAGTAGTGTTTGGGTAGCTCAGTCGGTACAACAATTGCGGCGAAAAGCAAAAGTCCCGAGTTTGAGTCTCAATCAGGCACACAGTTTTAATCTTCCACGAAGTTTCATCATTTACCTTTCTTCATTCGTATGTCATTAAACGCTGATATTATTCTACTTGGCATCCATGCATTGATTACGAAAGCCCTATACCGTTTTCTGAATGAAGATTCGTATGAAACTGCCTCTCCGACAACCAATGAAATGCGTATGCTTACGACAGATGGGAGTACACACAAAATTGTTTATATGTTTAGACAGATCAATGAAGCAGGTGTTTCGAATTACCTCAGGACAGGTCAAGAGGAACCAGTTGATATTATAGACAGGCGAAGCAAAACTTTCCTTCAGACAATGCAAAACTTTTTTGGAAGCGTGTCGCTCCCGGTACCGCAGACAGGGGGAAGGCGCACGCCGCGGCTGCGACACGCGCGCCGCAGCGCAGCATCGATCGCCTGGAGCCGCGCCAGCCGCCATCTGCGACCAGAGGCTGCATCTGCAGCAGACACCAGCCGGTCCCCGCAGCCGCAGCAGCCGCCGCCGCTGGCGCGCCACGTGCCGGCCTTGCCGTCGGCGCGTACAGAACCAGTCGCAACTCGAGACGCGCTAATCCATTCTCATCCGCGGGCAAGCTTGCATTGCGCGAAGCACATTAACTTCCTACTTCTTCTTTTGCGATATAGCACTTTCATGCTGACATCACACGGGACGAGTTTCTCAACGAAAAGCACGCCACAGTACGTGGTTTCCAACGGTGATCGTGCACGCGCAAAAATAAACTGGTACACCACACGAAATGTGCTCCTCCTCGGCGTAATTTGCGACCGCAGCACTACCCAGCGGCAGCGGATATTTGCTCTATGGTCTGTAGTATACACTGTACTGAAATGCAAGGGAATCAGCCAGTAATTTAGACAGCGATTTTGCAATTCACTGGCCATGCTCACTAGCATATCCGTAAAACAGAATGAAACCACTCCTGAGCGAAGACTGGTTTGATATAAGAAATTTCTCCTTTCCACAAATGCTTTCCTTGCTATAGCTAGTCTGCATTATACATACCCTCTACTTCAGCCATGATTATACTGCCCAAATAGCAAAATACATACGTACTATTTTTATCAAAACTAGACATGATTGTCTTATTTGGGAGTTCCGCGTTCGTTCATTAAATAAAATATGGCGTTTCAGTCTTCGATCGCTATTCTTTATTTTCAATCAATTGAAAATAAAGAATAGCGATCGAAGACTGAAACGCCATATTTTATGGACTATTTTTAGTCTTACATTTTCTAATGTCCTCTGCATCGCTCAAATTCGAAACATTCCATTACCCTTGTTTTGTTGTTGATATTCATCTTACACCCGCCATTCAAGACACTGTCCATTCCATTGAACTGCTCTTTCAGTCCTTTGCTGTCTACAGAATTACAATGTCATCTGCAAACAAACCTCAAAATTTTTATTTCCTCTTCCTGAACTTTAATTCATTCTTCAAATTTTCCTTGGGTTCTTCTACTGCTTGCTCAGTCTACAAATTTAATAACATCAGAGACAAAAAAAAAAGGCTCTGAGCACTATTCGACTTAACTTCCGTGGTCATCAGTCGCCTAGAACTTAGAAGTAATTAAACCTAACTAACCTAAGGACATCACACACATCCATGCCCGAGGCAGGATTCGAACCTGCGACCGTAACGGTCGCTCGGCTCTAGACTGTAGCGCCTAGAATCGCACGACCACTCCGGCCGGCCATCAGGGACAGGTTACCACTCTTTCTCACTCCCTTCTCAACAA
Organism: Schistocerca cancellata; assembly: GCF_023864275.1. Classification (NCBI taxonomy): domain Eukaryota; kingdom Metazoa; phylum Arthropoda; class Insecta; order Orthoptera; family Acrididae; genus Schistocerca; species Schistocerca cancellata. Next base: position 595,349,081 of record NC_064627.1, on the reverse strand, counting down.
TTACTTCCCTTTCATGCCCCTCGACTCTTCCAACTGCCGCCTGCTTTTTGCAGAAGTTATAAATAGCCTTTCTCTCCTTGTATTTTACCCCTGCTACCATCAGAATTTCAACGAGTCAAAAGCTTGTTGTAAGTCAACAAACATAGGTTTGCCTTTCTTTAACTAGCTAAGGTAAGGTAAGCTAAGGTAAGTACTAGGGTCCGTACTGACCCGCGTGTTCCTACATTTCTCTGGAATCCAACCTGAACTCTTCCGAGGTCGGCTTCTACCTGTTTCTCCAATCTTCGGTAAATAATTCGTGGCAATATTTTGCATCCATGAGCTGTACGCTTTTCTTGTATAGCCTCTCTGCATATTCTTTGCACCTTTCAGCTTTCAAATTTCCCTTCTTTGCTTATTTACTTGCGCGCTCAATATTCACACATATGATTCTCTTTTCCCCAAAAATCTCTTTAATTTTCCTATAGGCGGTGTCCACCTTTCCCCTAGTTACAGGTTTTATACATATTTTGCAGATGTGGAGGTGACTGTGTTCATTACACAGGAAGTAAGAATAATAACGCATTCAGTCACAATATTCCGTGTTTTATTAAATCACACGACGCATTTCACACCCTCTGGAACCATCATCAGGTGCAAATCCTTCTAATACACAATTTACTTCTGCTCTCGAATAAGATGCTGTGAGAATAATAGAATTTAAACTTCGAAATCTACTAATCAAATAACGGAGAATATAATGAGAAACATGAAAAACTTACCGAAAGAGCCATGAAGAACAATCCCCCCTTTGTTAAAGTTGTTTACGTCCGTGGATTTCTTTTTTGCGGCCCTTATCGTCACCAGAATGATTCCCCACTCGCTCTGCTTCGTTTAGATACTTTACCGCGTTACGTGCCTGCCACGCTCAGGTGGCTTTGTACGTCGCGGCGGGCATTGATCATAATGTTTTGGCTCATTAGTAAATGTTTTTCATTACACGGAGCGCTTTTCCCAGCCTAATTATCTTTGAGGTACGACGCTGGTTAAACTTCTGTGATTGCAAGGAGATCAAACGCGCCCGCAGAGCAAGTTGGAACACCACAATCTTCTCCAGATCGCTAGTCTCGGCAAACGGGCAGCCGGATGAAACGCACCAAGTATCACCAACAGTTTACGACCTACTAAAAAAGAATTTTATCTTCATGCCCTCTGCTTCCTGTACATGCTGTTTCACAGTACCACAAAACTCTGTATATATGTGCGTAAGTCCTCGTTGAGAAAGTAGCACGTACGAACATGTTAGAAATGGTGTGTTCTTTCCCTTTTCCGACCTGTGAATATGTGCCACCACCCAGTTAAGAGAACGTCCTACAGTTTAACATGGACTCCACGGTATCTAATAACTGCGTATTACAGCAGGGGTTGAACTTGGAAAACTTATGCCTTGCTTTGTGAGCCATATCTCAGGTTAGAGGGAACAGAGGACATAAAATCTGTAAAAGCATCATACCTACTGAAACAGTCTCCATGTTCACTAATAGCTGACTTTGACTCTACAGACATTTTCAAGGGATTAGAGGAAACCCTATTCCATCCAAGTACTATGAAAGTGGAAAGCTGGACGAACGAGCTCGTACTGTGGGTCTGACCGGCCATCAGTTGAGAAGCGTCTGTTAGTGCAGGAAATAGCTGTCAAGGCGAAACTTTCTCGGCTCAAAAGCACAGGAATGACGCAAATCGGCGGGACGAAAACAAGTCTCGGGCTCCAGCTAACAACCTGCCTGCAGCAAATACTAAGACTGCGGTATCCTTAGTTTGTTTGCTACAGGTACTCAATCGTGGTGCTGACAACCTTCATTAGTATGTATCCTTCCAAAGACGATCTGTATTCTACCATCCGAAGCAACGTGGATAACGGAGAAACAAGAGATCCAGTTCGAGAAGAACCAATAACAAAAATTACCAAAGTACGTGTCACATAAGTAGCAACCCGTTCCTGTGGTGGTGGTGGTGGTGGTGGTGGTGGTGGTGGTGATGGTGATGGTGATGGTGATGAGGCCAAACAACAGGTACGTGTAAGTTATTTAACGTTGCTCAAGCAATACGCTGTGAACATATTTACATTTAAATGTAAATCTGCCGCAGTCGTGAAATATTAGGAATATTACTTAATATATTTACTTTGTAATAACAGTGTAATAAACTGCATTACAGTGTTATCAACACAAACAGCAGTTAAAATGGCAGATGAAAAATCTTGCGAAAATAGCGCTTGTACCGCCTAACGCATACAGCCACAGGCAATAAACTCTAAATGGAATTAAGAAACAGAAAACAGTAACGCAGCACTGAACGTGTGAGTCTGGACGAAGCAAACAAGAATGGCACTGCTTAAGGTACTATCCTCACATTACTTTACCGTGCTAGGCTGCGCAGTGCTGAAGGCAGTGAACTGGAATTCGGGAGGGACAGTGTTCAGATCTTCATCAATCCACACAGAGTTAGGTTTCCCGTAGTTTTCCTATATCGGATAAGGAAAAAACAGGGGTACTTCCCCAGTGAAGGAGATGGCCGATTTTCTTCCCCTTTGTGTCCAGTCAAATCTTACACTCCGTCTGTAATGGCTTAGTCATAGACTGGGAGCTAAATCTTATTCCCACCATATTACTTTCTTATTGGTTGGCTGGTTGATTTGGAGGCGGGGGCCAAACAGCGACGTCATCGGTTCCATCGGATTATGAAAGGATGGGGTAGGAAGTCGGCCACGCCCTTTCGAAGGAACCATCCCGGCGTTTGCCTGAAGCGATTTAGGGACATCATTGAAAACCTAAAATGGCCGCACGCGGGTTTGAACCGTCGCCCTCCCGAATGTGAGTCCAGTGTGTTAACCACCGCGCCACCTCGCTCGGCACTTTCCTATTAAGCAAAGACGAATATAAAAGAAATATATACAATATAACAAAATATCAAAAATGAATATGAGATGCGCACCTCGAAATGTGGTGAAACATGTATGATGGATTTAATGTGTGGCCGTGTGGTTCTAGGCGCTGCAGTCCGTAACCGCGGGACTGCTACGGTCGCAGGTTCGAATCCTGCCTCGGGCATGGATGTGTGTGATGTCCTTAGGTTAGTTAGGTTTAAGTAGTTCTAAGTTCTAGGGGACTGATGACCTAAGATGTTAAGTCCCATAGTGCTCAGAGCCATTTGAATCATTTGATTTAATGTGAAGGCCTTGTGTACGCCTCATGCTTTCGTCGAAATGTCGCAACGTTTACATGAGTGTCACTTTCTTGTTGTATTATTTAAACTTGCCGTGAAAGACTATGATATCGTAAGTTGGATTAGTTACTTGATCTAGTCATCCAGATTTTAGGCCGGCCGCGGTGGCCGTGCGGTTCTGGCGCTGCAGTCCGGAACAGCGGGACTGCTACGGTCGCAGGTTCGAATCCTGCCTCGAGAATGGGTGTGTGTGATGTCCTTAGGTTAGTTCGGTTTAAGTAGTTCTAAGTTCTAGGGGACTTATGACCTAAGATGTTGAGTCCCATAGTGCTCAGAGCCATTTGAACCAGATTTTGGTTTTCCAAGGTTGATCCACAACATTCTATGGGGACGGCGGGATACTTCTATACTGTAATAGGTCCTGGCCGCAATATTCCCCTTTCGTTGTCTATAAATAAGACTTGCAGAACTAAGTAACTTCCTATACTGTTAAGCTGCGACCCCCCACCCCCGCTACTCCGCACCACACAATACTTGCTGTGTGATAAAGGAATGAGTAAATTTACTCCCACACAACAAAATGCATATTAACTTGCATCACAATGCTCCCATATTTTATAGCTCGTATTTCACTTGCTCGCCTGTTGCCACCGGGCAGTTTATTTGCTTATTTGTTTACGGTGGACCAAATGTTCAAATGTGTGTGAAATCTTATGGGACTTAACTGCTAAGGTCATCAGTCCCTAAGCTTACACATTACTTAGCCTAAATTATCCTACGGAAAAAACACACACACCCATGCCCGAGGGAGGACTCGAACCTCCGCCGGGACCAACCGCACAGTCCATGACTGCAGCGCCTCAGACAGCTCGGCTAAGCCCGCGCGGCTTACGGTGGATCAGTGTGTCATTGGTGCTAGGTAATACAATTCGTCTTATCATCTCCCGAACATATCAAATGAAAAATACCTGGATAATCTATATTGCTAAACGACTAAACCAGTTCATGGCCCCAGTTGCAGCCTGCCTATCTAACTACATCCAGGGACAATAATTCAGTATTTGAAATTTACTGACCGAATATAAAAATTTAAAATGCTGTCATAATCTACTCATTAAGAGGCATAATCCTATATTGAATGTTTAACATAGTAAAACAAGTGCAGCAGTTCAAAACTGTGTGTGTTAGGGGCGTGTTAACTCACGGTGCGCAAACTAGCCACACTACATTCATACAATATTTAAGAATGAGAGTACTTCGCGACTTCCAACAAACTCTACACATAATTTCAAACCTTTTCTAAACTTTTTTTGCTTATCAGCTTAGCGTCAAATATTTAACACATTAATTCATATATAAAATAATCAGAAGTTTGACGCTGTTTTATAGATAGGAGCTCGAATCTTTAATGAGTCGGGGGTTACTGATAATGAAATTCCGTACTGAAATGAACCCAGGAAACCAAAATTATAAGGAAGTAATAATAATACTTACTAGTATAAACACACAACGTTAGACTTCAACATTAGAAAAATCATGTATTTCGAAACGGAGGTGTGGTGATCACGGTCTTTAGCAATAACCATTCCGGCATTCGCCTTAAATATTTTGGGAAAAGCACGAAAACCCAAAGCGGAAAATCTGGATCACGTAAATTAGTCTGTATTTTTTCTACGTGAACAGAGCCATTTTTCCCACATACGCTGTCCATTCACATTAATGCGACCACCGGACAAAAGCCTGAATAACCATATTTTGAAGCGCGGACCGCTGCAAGACGGTACGAAGAGTACTGAAGTTTTGGAAGGTACGGACAGGGATGTGGAGCCATGCCGACTCCAGTGCAGTGGCCAGATGCGCTGTTTCTCGGTGGAGGGTCCAAGGTGTGAACAGCCCGATCGAGATGGTCCCATAGATTTCCCGGGCAATCTGGTAGCCAGGGGAGTACGGTAAACTCATCCTGGTGCTCTTCGAACCACGTATTTATAATACGAGCTGTGTGATACGGTGAATTGTCCTGCTGGTAGATGACGTCGTGCCGAGGAAAAACGAACAGCATGTTGGGGTGGATCTTGTCCCCAAGGATTGATGCATACTTGTGTTGGTTCATTGTACCTCCCAGAATGACAAGATAACCCAGGGATTGCCACGAAAACATTCTCCAGACCGTAACGCTTCCGCCTCCGGCCTGGACCCTCCCGACACTTGTTCCAATGTGTTTGCTTTCAGACGCTTCAAGATGTACACTCAACGACCATCTGACATCTGAAATGGCCACTTGTCGCCACTAAGTGGACTGGAGTGCAAATTCCAGCCTTCGTCACCGATGTACAGCATTTTGCATGGCAGCATGTACCAGGCGCCTGCTGCCGAAGCCTGTACGCAGCAACAGCAACGTTCGCTGAAAAGTCTTTGAGGGGAGACTACTGATACCCCTTGGTTCACCTGGGCGGTCAACTGCTTGACAGTTATACGTCTATTCACCCGTACACATCTCCCCAGCCGTCGTTCACTTTGGTCCGCGGTGCACCACTGTTACCTAAGTGCTCGGTGCCACTTTTGAATAGGGTCATTTTGCCATGGAAGGTATACCTCAACCACGGCAACATGCGAACAGTTTACTAACCTAGCCGTTTCGGAAGTGCTTCCACCCGTGGCTCGAAGGCCAATGATGACGCCCTTTTGGAAGTCAGATAAATCGCTCGTTTTCCGCATTACGACAACGACTGCACTGTTTTTCGCGCTCCTCCGGCGTGCTTTATATACCCTTCACTGCTCGTGCTGTAACCTGCCGTCTATGAGTAGTTATTACACACTGACGTAGAACATAGGCAGTAGCACATTAATGACTACACCGTGTAGTTTAGCATTCATTACTAATGATACTCTCATCTATCCTGTTCACTTCAGTGTATATCTAAAATATGCTGTTTGCCAGTAACCATGCTTAACTATCATCAAGGCCTATTGATAATGAAGCTTGCAGAGTGTGGCCTCCTTCGAGCACGCGCCCATTACACACAGATCGTTCGCTTGTCTTACGATTATTGCATGGTTGCCGTCGTTCATTTTAACTAAGTACATGTTGCCGACGAGAAATCTCATATGAGAGGCGGTGAACTGCAGTGTCAGTGTAAGAATCCCTTGCTCGAAACACACACACGAGATTCGTGATGTAAAATGCAAAGATGTTACTATCACAGGGTAGGTTGACATTAAGATCCGCATGAATCCAAACCTGACGATCGACGACAACTACAACGACAAAACATGATTCATATTACTCTGGTTTGCGCTAAAATAAATTTGCTATCTGAAGTGAGGGGTACAAAATACTATCTCATGAGACGAAGATATGAATCTATTACCAGTAAACCAGTTTTAGCGTACAACTGGTGCTGACAGCACACAGCTGCATTCAGATTCAACAGGAGCTAGTGAATATGAATCTTCATCGATGGCTGACCATCATCCACAGTCTCACCTCCGTTAATCGGACGTCTCTGTAAGACGGTTACTCGAGGTAGAAACTGGATGTATTACGTTTCACTGCATGTAAGGGTCAGCTCACTAGCCGTAAACCACGATCTGCTATTTTTCCGGAATTTGTTTCGCAAGTAAGTAATGCTGAAGATTATAGATAATAAATGAAAAAGGTACTGAACAGGATCAGCGTAAAATATGTCTACGGCAAAACTAGCCTAAACGCGGAAATAGATTGATAGGAAACATCCGGGTGTATCGAGGAATAGTTAATTTGGTAATGGTGGAAAATGGGACGAGTAACAATTCTACAGACAGACCAATGCACCAAGACTTGAATGCAATCAGCAGATTCAAGTGGATGTAGGTTGCAATAGTTGTGTTAGGGATGAAGAGGCTTGCATAGAACAAACTAGCCAGGAGAACTATAACAAACTAGTCTTCAGGCTGAAGACCACCACCATCACAGTAACAACAAGAGTGAATTTAGAAAGAACTCTGCAATGAGCAACTACAATACTAAAACTTCCTGCCAAATAATGTGTATAATCAGTTTACAACGTTTGGAAACTTTGTCATCGAAGCCCTTTTTCAGCAGCTAAAGCAAAGAATGATACTTTTTTCCATTACTGCGCTGAGTTTCCTATCTGACAATCATGACATATAAAGAGCATGTTTGTTTCAGTTACTATCTGGGTACATTACGTGACGCGCCTTTGCTCAAATGGCAAATTCTCCTGCTGACACTACAGGGGCTTTCCGTGAACCGTTTCGTATCATTCACTATGCATTTTGTTTTGGAAACTCATTTTATCAGTTTGATCACAAGTAAAATCACAATTAGTCTGATAGCAAAACGATAAGCATACTTGTGAATATCAGCAAATTCTGATAATACCAGTGCCGTACTACATTAAATAGGGCTATACTGGATTCTGAAGGGATAAAATTATCCAAATACTTAACTGTGCCATAGAGAAACTTAACCGTAACATCAGACTGCGATTATTTTGCACCGTCAGACGAAGTGCGGTTGAGACCTGTTGGGTTTTAAACCCATAGTTCAGGAGTATCCTATGGGACACGGCAGTGAAACAAGAATAGGTTTTAGCGCACCGTCGGAAACGAGGAGGATGGAGATGGAGGACACATCTGTGTAAAAACAATGAAGGTAATCGGTAGTGGCGTTTTCGAAAGAGCCATCTCGACATCCGACTTACGTGGTGAAGGGAAACCATGGAGAACCTAAACTAGGTTTGCCCAGCTGAGGATTCAAACCCTGATCCTCCCGAATGCGAGTCCTATGCTTCAGCTATCGCTATACATCACGTTGTTTCGGATGATAAGGAGTTCCAAGTAAGGGTTTTGTCACTATTCCTGTGAAACTGCAATTTTCGAATTGCTGCGTAATGTTTTTTTTTTCCAGCAACACGAGTCAAGCAAGTTTTGTAACAAAGAATCGCTAGCAGCTGAATCAAGAACGCTTTGTCGCAGAACATTATGGCTTGTAGGCGGCATCGCTGTAGCACTTGGAAAGAGAGTAAGATGAACCTTTAGATGAAAGGGTAATGAGGAATAGATCCGTCGGCATCTTCAATCGATAAGTGAAAGGCACTTGAAAACATGCTCTAAATAACACAGGTGAAGATAAGTAAAGCGGCGAAAGACTGAATCCAAGTGGCCTTTAGCTATGTAATAACCTACAACTAAATGCTCGCTCCGAAAAGCTAATCAGGAAGAAATGGTCGGCAAATGGTTAGATGTTAGTCCAGAGTACTAAATGATTGACAGTAACATCGCAAAAATCAAACTCTTCGAGGAATACGCAATATGACGCAGAAAATATTCTTGCGTACTACCAACGAAATTCAAAGTTTCACTCAAAACTTTTCAAAATGTAAGGTCAGCAAAATCGTAAAAGGGGTAATGGAATGTAGCCGAATCAAACCAGGCGATGTTAAGAGAAATAGATTTAAAAAGAGGACACTAAGAAACAGGCGAAGAGCTTTGCTACTTGGGCAACAAAATAACCGATGACCGCCGAAATAGGCAGCAAATAAAATGCAGACTGGGAATAGGAATAAAATCATTCTGAAAAAGGTGAATTAGCTAACATCGACTATTACTTTGTGTGTTACGAAGTCTTTTCCGACGGTATTTGTCTGGAGTGTAGACTTGTGCGGAAGTGAAACGTGGACGATAAGCAGTTCAGACATGAAGAGAATAGAAATTATAGAAATGCCGTGCTACAGAAAAATGCTGAGGATTAGATGGGTAGATCGAAAAACTTTACGTGAGGTCCTGAATCGAATTGGGGAAAAATAAATTTATGATACTACTTGAGTGAATGAAGGGACATATAATAGGACATCCTGAGGCAGCAAGAAATTATTAATTTGGTAATGGGAAGAAGTGGAGGGCTTGGGGAGTGGAGAAAAAAATTTTAGAGAGCTAGGCATAGATACAACAACCAGTTTTAAATGGATGAGGGTTGCAATATTGATACAAAGATAAAACGGCTTGCATATGCTAGACCAGTGGAGAGAGTTACGTCAAACCAGTCTTACGAATGAAGACAATGGCAACAACAAGAGATGCGTTAGGTATACAATAAAATAAAATTACATGGTTTCACAATACTATTCTTCGCTGTTGACGATGGCCATCTGTCACAACATTGGTCCGGCTTATTAATGAATCAATAAACTTTTATGCAGTATTTGTCGATAACGTTCTTCAATTTTTCCGAAGCTGCTGAACACCAGCCACATAAAATATTTTCAGAATTTCATGCGGCTACATTTATCGTTTCTAAATGTGACTGATGTCGCTCTGCGAAACACAGATAAGCAAAATATCCTAAGTCATTAAACGATGCAAAGGATCTCACCTTCCTGGAAATGAAAAGCACATCATACGTCACAAACTTACTATCACTAACTTCCAGCACGCTGGAGTAACTTGGGACAGCAACTTCTGTTAACGAACAGAGCGAAAAACCAGCCAAAGTTGCAAATATTTTATTTTTCATTCGATGGCTATTTTCGGGATTTTCAAATCAACATAACAAAGTCGACTTTGGAAATGGGTCTCAGCCCGAAACTAGTCATTGTACGAAAAATACACTCCTGGAAATTGAAATAAGAACACCGTGAATTCATTGTCCCAGGAAGGGGAAACTTTATTGACACATTCCTGGGGTCAGATACATCACATGATCACACTGACAGAACCACAGGCACATAGACACAGGCAACAGAGCATGCACAATGTCGGCACTAGTACAGTGTATATCCACCTTTCGCAGCAATGCAGGCGGCTATTCTCCCATGGAGACGATCGTAGAGATGCTGGATGTAATCCTGTGGAACGGCTTGCCATGCCATTTCCACCTGGCGCCTCAGTTGGACCAGCGTTCGTGCTGGACGTGCAGACCGCCTGATACGATGCTTCATCCAGTCCCAAACATGCTCAATGGGGGACAGATCCGGAGATCTTGCTGGCCAGGGTAGTTGACTTACACGTTCTAGAGCACGTTGGGTGGCACGGGATACATGCGGACGTGCATTGTCCTGTTGGAACAGCAAGTTCCCTTGCCTGTCTAGGAATGGTAGAACGATGGGTTCGATGACGGTTTGGATGTACCGTGCACTATTCAGTGTCCCCTCGACTATCACCAGCAGTATACGGCCAGTGTAGGAGATCGCTCCCCACACCATGATGCCGGGTGTTGGCCCTGTGTGCCTCGGTCGTATGCAGTCCTGATTGTGGCGCTCACCTGCACGGCGCCAAACACGCATACGACCATCATTGGCACCAAGGCAGAAGCGACTCTCATCGCTGAAGACGACACGTCTCCATTCGTCCCTCCATTCACGCCTGTCGCGACACGACTGGAGGCGGGCTGCACGATGTTGGGGCGTGAGCGGAAGACGGCCTAACGGTGTGCGGGACCGTAGCCCAGCTTCATGGAGACGGTTGCGACTGGTCCTCGCCGATACCCCAAAAGCAACAGTGTCCCTAATTTGCTGGGAAGTGGCGGTGCGGTCCCCTACGGCACTGCGTAGGATCCTACGGTCTTGGCGTGCATCCGAGCGTCGCTGCGGTCCGGTCCCAGGCCGACGGGCACGTGCACCTTCCGCCGACCACTGGCGACAACATCGATGTACTGTGGAGACCTCACGCTCCACGTGTTGAGCAATTCGGCGGTACGTCCACCCGGCCTCCCGCATGCCCACTATACGCCCTCGCTCAAAGTCCGTCAACTGCACATACGGTTCACGTCCACGCTGTCGCGGCATGCTACCAGTGTTAAAGACTGCGATGGAGCTCCGTATGCCACGGCAAACTGGCTGACACTGACGGCGGCGGTGCACAAATGCTGCGCAGCTAGCGCCATTCGACGGCCAACACCGCGGTTCCTGGTGTGTCCGCTGTGCCGTGCGTGTGATCATTGCTTGTACAGCCCTCTCGCAGTGTCCGGAGCAAGTATGGTGGGTCTGACACACCGGTGTCAATGTGTTCTTTTTTCCATTTCCAGGAGTGTATAATCTTTGCAACTTGGACTGGATTTTCGTTCTATTACTCGTATCAGTCAACAAACGCCGCTCTTCCAGTCGCGCAGGTGAAAAACTGGTTCTTCCAGACTTTTAACTTCGCTAAATGTTTATGAAAATTAATTTCTAGTTTGCACAATTTCGTATGAATTCCGTCCATAATTCCAAATGGCTCTAAGCACTATGGGACTTAACATCTCAGGTCATCTGTCCCCTAGAATTAGAACTACTTAAACCTAATTAACCTAACGACATCACACACATCCATGCCCGAGACAGGCTTCGAACCTGCGACCGTAGCAGCAGCGCGGTTCCGGACTGAAGCGCCTAGAACTGTTTACTGTTCCGTAAACGGATAACCTTTATACATAGTACAATCGTCTCATGGAGTTAACAGTGCTGACATTTCTTTTATGATGTTTTAACTTTGCCGTGTTACACTGCCTCCATCCCATAACACACCATCACGAGTAATAAAACGTTTTCGATACAGTGTCTCAGTGCCTAAAATTTGTAGTACGCTGCTGAAAGGCGGGAAAAGAACGGGAACTTAAGTCAGTTCTGTGTACACTTGATACGAACTTCTACCAGTTAAGCTTAGTTTTTTATTTAAGAGGTGCAGCCGCAACGACTACGTTTTGTAATACCAATTTCATCGGTATGTTACGTATAATACTCTGTTTGTTATGGTGTTCACTAAGACCAAATTAACCGGTGGACTTCGGAATGTATTTGCGAACTCTATATGGCTATCTCTTCACATGATCTGCAAAATAACCTTGTTTATCCTCTCCATAAAATGATAGTTTTAGTTTTTTCGAAGAACATACAGGGCAGCCTGTGGAAATATACACATTATTATTATTATTATTATTATTATTATTATTATCCATATTAAGATTATAAATGCGACAGTAACTTTATCTGGTACGCTTTCACGATTAAAACACGCTGAACCTATTTTGATAAAATTTGTTATAAAGATACCTTGAACGCTGAGAAAGAACACAGGCTATTTTAGAAAATGTGTAGTACAACAAATTTATTGATTTGGAGCATATAACGCGAAATATGGAACAATAATTACTCCTTACTCTTTACTCTTCGAATTTTGAATTTATATCATATTAGTTAGAGTACTTTTATTGTTTGATGTGCTCTACATACTACGACTCAACGTAATGAAAACAATGTTTTGTAATACTCTACGTGTTTTTATAACTTATTTATTGCACATATGGTTTTCCAAATACAGCTCGTGATCGTGCGCTTAGCGTTCATATTACACGTTGATCGCTTCCCGGGTTTAATACTTGCCCAGGTGAGGTTTTTTTTTCTGCTCGCGTCTGGATATGTACATTGTCTTCATCACCATTGACGAACAAGTCACCGAAGTGGCGTGAAATAAAAAAACTTGCCCCAAGCTCCCGAACATCCCAACTGGGAATCACGACCAATAAAGCTGTAAGCATATTTCATTTCATTTTACTGATACATGAGCGCAGCCGTGGGTAACAGCCAGAATACAATGATTATACAATCCTCAACGTGTTTAATCCATGCCAATCAGTACTTCCGTAATAATATTATAAATGCCGAAGTAACTCTTTCTGTTACGTTTTCACGTCGAAACCGCTGAACCAATATCCATGAAATTTGGTGTGAGCCTGAACCCTGATGAAGAAGACAGGCTACTTCACAAAGAGTGTAGTAAAATATATTTATTTATTTGAAGAATATTCTGCAAATTAAGGAATAACATTTACTCTCTGAAAAGGATATTTTTCCCTTTCACATTTGAACTTTATCATACTTGTGAAATGCTTTTATCGGTTGACATGTCCTACGCAGTTTGATTCGACGTAATCAATAGCATTCTTATTCTATTCTCAATGGGTTTAATTCACACTAATACCAGTATTATTAATTGCGGAAGTAACTGACTCTGTTAAGTTTTCAAGACTCTACCGCTGAACCGATTCCGATGGTATTTGGTATGGAGATATCTTGAACGCTGAGGAAGACGATAGACTGCTTCACTATGTTGTACCTTTTTGAGCATTACTCACATTATAAAATCTATCTGGCACACGTGAGTGACACGCACACGTCGCTGGCGCGATGGTCGGCGACTTTTAGCAACTGACAAGCGAAAACATTATGACCACTGCCCTCCGAGACGTTGGATGCGGGCTCATGACGCGTTGACAAAAGCATGTAAGCGCAGCAGACACGGACGGAGGATCACCCTACCGAAGGTATGGGGTGCAAATGGGGAAATCAATTGAGATAAGCAACTTCGACAAATGCCAGATTATTATTACGCAGAGCCTGTGAACAAGTATCTCGAAAACGGTGAAGCTGATCGAATGTTCACCTGCAACTGTCGTGAGCATCTACGGAAAGCGGTAGGAGGACAAAGAAACTACCACTAGACGCTAAATGGTTGGACATCCACGACTCTTCACAGAACGTGGAGTTCGGAGGTTTGTCTAGTCTGTAAAGTATAATAAATGATGATCTGTGGCATCTCTGCCGAAAGAGCACAATGTTGGTGCACGCACAAGCGTTTCGGAGCACGCCGTCCATCGTACATTGTTGGACTTGGGAACCCCGCAGCTGACCACCCCTACGTGTTCACATGTTAACATGACATCGTCTATTATGACTGTAGTGGACACGGTACCATCGGGATTCGACCGTTGATCCTTGGAAACGTCTCTGCTCTTCGGGCGAATCACATTTTTTCTGCGCTAGGTCGATGATCCTCTCCACAAACGCAGTCATCGAGGTGAACAGCGGCTCGAAACATGCAGTGCGCCACGGACGCACGCTGGTCGGAGCTATGTTATACTAAGGGAGGCATTCTCCTGCGCTTGCATTGGGCCTGTGGTAGAAATCGAAGACAGGCTGATAGTGACGAACCACCTGCATGACTTCATGCTTGATGTCTTCCCCGATGGCGATGTCATCTTTCAGCGGTATGGTTGTCCGTCTCTCGGAGTCAGAATCGTACTACAGTGGTTTACGTAGCATTATAGTGAACTCACGTTGATGTCTCGGCAACCAAATTCGCCTGATGTGAATCCTATGGAACTCGTCTTGGTCGCTATCGAGTGGCAACACCGCGTACGCAAATCAGAGGCCTATTATTTACGCAAATTGCATGACAGCGTAGACATCTAATGCCACATACCTTAACAAACCTACCAACAAACTGTCGGTTCCTTGACACGCAGAATCAGTGATGTATTTCGTACCAAAGACGGACAAATAGGTTGTTAAACAGGTTGTCATAATGTTTTGGCTCATCAGTGTACATTATTCCATGACAGTGCAAATTCAGTATTATTGTGCTCGCGGTTTATGATAATTAAGTTTGCACACCTTCTGGCATAACTGGAGATTTATGGTGGAAATACAATAATAAAATCGGACGGTAAGCCTCGCAAACCTAAGTCTGATTTTGCGCATATTTCAAAGAGAGCTCAAGTTGCAAAAGTTACTCGAATCCAACAAACTTCACAGCAATCTCAAGTCCGCTGGATGCAGAACGTAAGACTGCCTTAAAAGGTGAAGAGACATCAGGACAGTTGGAAGCCCGTTGCATTTTAGACGCTGCGCGTCACGCGTGGCTTCATTTAAAGGCTGTACGTACGACAAACAGAGAGTCGTACCTTTGCGTGTGCGACGTGGAAGGCTTTTGGTGAGGCTGAATTGTGTTTATCATAAATTAGTCATCGTAGGCAGATGGATCAAAAATATAGGCACGATCAAGCATTACAATGAAGGGGAGAAACGGTTGATGTGTGTTGCTCTGGGGGCAAAATCTCACATCTAGTACTTCTGAATGAATATAATGAATCGAGGCGTTTTTTTAAATATATTTAGAAAATATAATACATTCTTCCAGATCCGACATACAGTAAAATAACAGAAACACAGTCATTATGTACTTATGCATCGGCACAGCATACAGTTTTTTACATACCTCTCTACACCACTATATACACAGACATCTCGTAAAAGTACTGCTTGCTTACTCACCATCACTCATTATAACAAAATTACCTATATGCGAGTGAAGCAGTGGGTATTATTATTATTATTATTATTTTCAGGTTTTTCAATGCTCTTCACGTAATCACTGTACTGAGCACTCGGTCTTCTGTCCAAGTACCAGTTTCCCTGTTCGGTTTACACTCCATCTAACTCCACGGTCTTTTATCCTAATCTTTTTCAAATCTTTTGTATTTTTTATATGCATTTGTGCCACAGTGCCTTTTTCTTGTTACGTGTTCGAAGTTTTTCTGCCACAGGCCTATTTTATTTATTAGAGTCAGATGTCAAGCAAAGAGCACCTTTCCTTTTGCTTGGGTTATAATTAATGGCTCTTATGTCAACCCTTTCAGGCCCTCTGGCTACGGTGTATTATCTGCAACACAAGTATTTTTCCCCAATGGAAACGTGAAGTACACATTTGTGAATGTTAACCCTTTCATCATGCTCAACTGCTGCCATCTTGGTGGACATATCAACGTAGCAGTACAATTGTAGTTGGTTCGCTGTATTCCACTGTGTAACTGGATATTATTACTGTTATTTTGCGTGGGAATTATTGAATAATACGAGGGTTGTTTTTTAAGTAAGGGCTGTTCGCGCGGACGCCGCAACAAGCCACCGCGCCACTTGCCGGCATCCTTCCCGTTCACACTGATGCAAGTTGCAGCTCTGTAGCTGACGTGTACGCATCGCTGTGCTACTTTACAATGTTTACGATTATTGAATCGCCCGCCGTGTGTAAGATACGGTCAGTGATACGTTTTTTGACCGCGAGAAGCCTATCAGCTGCAGAAATTCATCGTCAGTTAACAGAAGTTTATGGCTTGAATGCAATGAGTGAAGGTAAAGTGCGTCAATGGGTTAGAGAGTTTAAAAATGGCCGTCAAAACGTCCATGACGAAGAACGCTCAGGGCGGCCCTCTGTGATCACTGATGATTTGGTGGCTGCAGTCGAAACAAAGATTCGTGAGGACAGAAGATTCACAATTTCCACTCTTTCTTTGGAATTTCCACAATTTTCAAGATCGGTTTTGTACAAAATTGTGTCTGAAAACCTAAACTTTAAGAAACTGTGTTCTCGGTGGGTACCCAGACTCCTCACAGACGATCACAAAGGGAAGAGATTTGCCACTTCATTGGACTTTTTGATTCGTTACGAGGAAGAAGGGGATGACATGTTGAGTCAAATTGTCACTGGAGATGAAACATGGGTTTCCCATATCACTCCCGAAAGCAAGCGACAATCGATGGAATGGCGACACACCTCCTCTCCCGTCAAGGTCAAAGCCAAACAGATGCTGTCAAAGCGCAAGATTATGACAACTGTGTTCTGGGACTGGCGCGGTGTTTTGCTAGTGGACTTTATGTCTCGAGGAACGACAATCAACTCAGATGCCTACTGTGCAACTCTAAAGAAGCTCCGCAGAGCAATTCAAAACAAAAGGCACGGCATGCTGACAAAAGGAGTTTTGCTCCTGCACGAGAACGCTAGGCCTCACACCTCTCAAAAGATTCGGGATTTGATTGATTCTTTTGGCTGGGAAGTTTTGGACCATGCACCATACAGCCCCGACCTTGCTACTAGCGATTTTCACCTTTTCCGGGACCTGAAACACCATCTTGGCGGGCAGCGCTTCAATGACGACGATGAAGTGAAAGCGGCCGTGAACTCTTGGCTGTCGGAGCAGGCGGCCGAATTCTTTGAAGAGGGAATTAAAAACTTCGTTGTACGGTAGAACAAGTGCTTAAATAAACAAGGCAACTATGTAGAAAAATAGGTAAAAGTGTGTAGAATTAGAAAATAAAAGTTTTTTTACAAAAGTATTTGCATCTTTTTAAAAAAATAAAAACGGCCCTTACTTAAAAAACAACCCTCGTAGTTTTATTTATTACAACAGAGAATATTTAATAATTAGTTATTTTAGTCCATAAAATGAAGCCAAGTGTACAGAGTATATTTTGAAAACAGATACATACTTTTGTATAAACCTTGTATCAAAATCATTAAAAGATCACCTAACACCATTACCAGAAAAAAATTTCTGCCTCCGGAAAAAATTCAGGTCTAAAAGGGTTAAGTACAAATCGTCATTTGTTTAATACTCTTTTTGATTGTCCTAATATTTCTGTCAGAAGGTTCCTTTCTCTTGTATTGTTTTGAGTCTCTCCTGGCTTAATAGAACCTACACATTCAGTTACATATTGACACTCTGGTTTTATGGCACTGTTGTAGCTTGCCTTGGCAGGATATGGAGCTGCTGTACAGATCTTTAGTCAACTGATCGGCCATTTCCATTTTCCCTGCTTTGAATTTACTAAACTACTGAACTCCTCTTCAAGATCACTTTATCCTTATTATGTTTCGACAGAATATTACCTCTATCAAAATGTATGTTGCAAAAAATAACGCTATGAGTTCTACGTTTCTAAAACATATCTGGAGAACTACTCTTTTTTGCATCAGTTTTGACAAGAATCAAGAGACCTATTGCTACGTTTCCAGACTAATTGCAAAGATTATTCTAAATGGTCGCACCGGAAGAGTCTTACTTTTGGAGTCCGGCTCCATTAGCTACATATATAGATCATTTTACGTTCCTCGTGCCATTCTCAAATAACTGATTATCCTTAACGCTATTTGCTATCAAATAAAGGCCGCTATCAAATAAAGGCCGCACAGCTTGAGGAATGAAAACGACCGCCTGGTGAAGTAAAAAGAACTTTTGTTAAAAAATTATGCAAATACGTATTTCACTCAGAAATATGGACAGGGCGGACAGACAAGAATCACTTCTCTGGAAGCGTGGTTAGAGCTTGAGAGAAGTTGTCTTTTTACTTTGGGAGCTAACAGCGACTTAATGCCTGCTCTAGATTATTATTAAAAGAAAACAATTGTAAACTGTAAAACGTAAAAGAAATAAAGAGGAACATAATAATCCAAATTAAAATCTTGTAAGACAAGTAATAAACTAAGTACTTTAAAGCAGAAATGCGTCGGACATTGTAACATTTGTTATTTCAAGTTCTACAGCAATGAGCGCGTCCGACCTATCTGACTGACGACCCCAACTTTTACCCTCTTTCAAATCCCATTTCTCAATTGGATTTAACCGTCATTCCTTTGCCTATCTTTATCCAATGGAATTTAGGTAATTTTCCATCTCCAATAACTGATTAGTATCGACGGAACAAAGTGCTTTAAAATTGCATCCTCTTATAAATTGATTTAAATACATCAAAAGCTTTCTACTTCAAATATGTCTGTGATATATTTCTTCATTGTTTTTGCCAAGAGAAAATTGTGCTATAGTGAACTCGTGTAAACGCTTTTGCATTAGTCCGTTCTATGTCGTTACTATAGAAATAATAGCAACACGTTGCAATATTTTTTTCCTTCATTCTCAGCTAATTTTTTGATTCAGTACCGTAAATTTATACAGTGATCAGCTTTTTTCTTTTAATTCTTATTCCAAAACATAAGTCGGTTCCTCTCGTCCCTAGGGATTTTTCTCCATATAACACACCAAACAAAATGTATGAATGCAGACTTTCCGGCGTATACCTATAGCTGACGAAAAGCTCACGAGTTTCCAGCAGAATGGAAGCGTTAACATACCACAACGTTTCGACACCAGCCATGCTCATCATCTTCTGGAGAAGATCTTCGTTGTGTGTGAAAGTTTGATCAGCAGAACCTGTGTATCATCCGCCACTAAAAGTGTTGCCCGGGCCGTACAACACGTGCTACAGACGCGCAGAGGGCAGACACCTGCTCTGCTTGTCCATCCGCCTTCGTTATCGCGTCAGCTTATCTCTGTGGGCAGAGGGGCTAGTGACAGTGTGTGTCCACTGCATCGGGGTTCCGCAGAAAGCCCCAACTCCATTAGCACCGCTCGCTGAGAGCTGTTAGCTTAACAAAAGGTCCGCGAGATTCCAGGATAGAATCAGGGACTGACAAACTATGAAAAAGGCAGCAGCATTTCACTTGTCTAATCTCTAGGAATCTGTGTACCAGAGCTACAGAAGTGAAGGGAGCGAAGAACTTCGTGGAACATAATTTTCGTTCCTCGAATGGTGAGACTTCCCTCCAAGAACTGACAGTCATCCGCTAGGATCGGAGAACTTTCGGATACCAGGATCTAGTTCAAGTTAAGATGTATTTTAGGATAGCAGTACGACTGATAGACCCCAAATCTCGCTTATTATACCATCGCCGTTACACCTTTACACAGAATGGTTCACAGTGGGATATTTATGACAGGCAAAACAGAAACGTTCAATCCAGTAAGCAACTTTCGTACGCAATGTTCGGATGTTCCAAATGTGCGCACATTTTGAGTGCGTCCATTACGCAATCAGATTCCTGCCACAGGCGTGAAACGAGTCAGCCTCGGTAACAGGAAATGGATGCGCTACTCTGTCTCGCACTTGCTAGTTACGGAGAATGAAGTCTGATGATATTCGATGCAACTAAACAAGAAGAAAAAAGAAAGATAGGGAGAGACTACCGTACAATCATCTGAGAAAAAAATGGGCGGATGGGAAATCATGTTGAGAATCGATTTCAGCAACCATGGAGTTCGACATTACGATAAATTTGGACGTATTGGATGGATTAAAAATTGCAGATCACTAAAACAAGGAGGTTATCAGCGACCATTCTCAATAACGTGGTACGGTGGTAAACTCAGAAGTGCTCTTGAACATGTGAAGTGGCACAATAATGTTGAAAACTCAAGTCTTCTTGTAACTGCGACAGCGAATCAGGGAGTTTTTCAACCACTGCAAAGTAACTTTCCGTGTCCAGACTGTGATATTGAGTACTCGGCACTTGTATCAGATACAATAACGTGATTTCACGGAAACCTGTGTGTTGAATAAGCGAGCTTTCCCTGCTCGACCTTATTGTCTTTGCTAAGTCTCTCGGCAACTGCTCTTCCGCAGGGATACCGTCGATCCTTAAACATGAAGCCACCCCCCCCCCCTCCGCGTTTTCTCTCTCTCTCTCTCTCTCTCTCTCTCTCTGTGTGTGTGTGTGTGTGTGTGTGTGTGTGTGTGTGTGTGTGTCCACCACAGAGATATCATTAAATGGCAGAAATAACGACATACCATGTCTCAACTGTGTACCAACTAAAAACAGTCGATGGTATATGAAACTTTCAAAAGATAAATGAGTTGTTAGTATGGCTATATGGCAAAATGCTAACTGAAAAAAAGTTCCTTCCGCAAGCTCAGCGACCTCGGTAACAATTCTTGTCAATTTATTTGTTCCCTAGCCGGCCGGTGAGGCCGTGCGCTTAAAGGCGCTTCAGTCTGGAACCGCGTGACCGCTACGGTCGCAGGTTCGAATCCTGCCTCGGGCATGGATGTGTGTGATGTCCTTAGGTTAGTTAGATTTAATTAGTTCTAAGTTCTAGGCGAGTGATGACCTCTGAAGTTAAGTCGCATAGTGCTCAGATCCATTTGAACCATTATTTGTTCCCTTTCTCAAAGGCAACCAGTTTCCGACTGCATCAAGCAAGACTTTCTGCATGCAAGTGCTGTTTGGAATTTCGAATGAAATGTCTGCGTTACCTTCTCAATCGATGCAGAGGAAGAAAGATTACTTTTCCCGCGTGAACGACACCCGTTATTATGACTGACGGTAAGCAACAAATACCCAACTACGCCGCGCGACCTGTTATGACACAAGCGAGGCGAGGTTAGGCATCTACAAATACAAACTTTTCTGCTACGCGTGGCGTATTTGCTGCCTCATCAACTTTCTAAACCCCTAAGAAGCTTAAAAAATCGCTATATATGAGCTGTAATTCTAAAGCAGTGGAGAGTAGGCGCTTTCTCTATTGGTAAAGCAGATTCAAACCATTTACCCATACGATTCGTGTCAAACCTGGTAGAGAAAGTCCGCCTCCAACGGTTTCCCGTTAAAACAGCTAAACACAATCTACCGTGTAGTTTTCTCGCTTCACTGATGAAACAGAACGACAGACTGAAGTTAGGTAACACACTCATCGAACAGCATTCCTCGCACACCACGCAACAGTTTTATTTCTGAAGTTAGCTCACTGTGACGGTATTTTGTACGCTCCGACTGGCTCTAGCTGTATGGCGCCATCACATACTGAAATAGCGTAACTGCACAACAAGCCTTTTCTCCCTCCCTTCTGTTCATTCAAGTATCGTTAATGACCACATTACACGACACGAACATACAGGCGACGGAATAACCCTATAGATACGGTCCACAGTGTTGCCAACACTCTTCCAGCGATCATAGTCTTTGTAGTGCTGATATGGAGCATTTTCTGTCTGCTTAGCTAATAGGAGAAGTAAGAATGAGAGAAAAATATACGATCCGTTTATATATTCGTACAGTTTTAGAAGGAAACACGCAGTCACATCTGTAGGCACACATGCACTGAAGTCATTTAGTGTGACGCCAGAAGACACATGAAACTGAGCAGCTGCACAAGGCCTATTTCAAGAGCTCCACTTAAAATTCTGTTTCACGTAAGGTCTAATTCTTAACGCAGAAAGGAGGTTTGAATACCTACGCTTGCTCGGTTCGCTGTAAGAGTTCAGAGCAAGGTGCAGAATATAAAAATTTTCCTGTTTATCATGAACAGGTTCGGTTACTGATTGGTCTTATAAGTATCGCGTTCTTAGTCCCCCTCTCAGGTAGCTAATCTCGTACTGGACATCATCTAGTTCGATGAGTGCAGTTTCTCCTTTAGAGTCGCCTCGACATCTGACTGAGTACTTGTGGGCTCATAATTTTATATGTATCGTTTCAAAAGCTGCTCAGTAGCGCCTTAGTATTTTTAAATGCAGGATGCTGTGACCTTTTCACCAAACAGTCGATGGCGCTGGAACTGACCGAACGTAGTACTAAGGTCTTTGAAATTCTGCAACATGATAATGAATGTAAGTGTGTATTTGCACATCCTATGAATGGATGGCATGGCCCCTCTGGTAAAGCTGAAAGTGTTGACATTACATTATTTGACTTATACTTGAAAGTAATTGTCTAGCTGCATTTCATACCAATTAACATTAAGTGATCTGTAAAAGGAGATCAATCAATCTGCCTGTACAGCTAACTGGTAAACTGCTTTTTGCAACCAGTATCTACTAACTAATATGACTTGTTTAGGACCCTTCTCAAATCAGCATTTCACTGTAACTGATCCATTATTCATCCGACCAAGCAACTTACTACTTACCGTCTGCGCTCTAGTTAAAGGATCACTAGGCTGCCTTCCGAAAGCCTAAAACTCAAGTGAAACTTATATAATCATACACTACGAAAAAAATTAACAGTCACATTATACTACTGAATACTCTATTGATTACTTGTACATAAAATTCTTATGTCGCGTTAGCTCACACAGCTTGTCAATGGTTCCGAATAATCTTACGTGTCCTCTACGGCGACAAACATTTAGTGCAGCCTGACAACGCGAAGTATATACCGGAAGTGGAGTGCAGCACTGTACTTTTTTGTGATTCAGAGAGAAAAAGTAGCTGCCCACACTCCAGTTTTATTTGGAGTAAATGGAACACTGATTATTACATATTACAGCCAGTATTTTTCTCCTCTTTACGGAAGAAAAACAACAGAATAAAGAACAAAAAGGCCTGGCCTTTTGTGTGTGTGTGTGTGTGTGTGTGTGTGTGTGTGTGTGTGTGTGTGTGTGCGTGCGCGCGCGTGTAAACATTTCCTGTGGAAGATGTATGTAATGTGCATATAAGGGACGTTCCGAAAGTAAGTTTCTTCGCCGTTTTCACACGGAAACTTTATTGAAAAAAAAAAAAAACAACACCATGCTCTCATGAACCATAGACCCTGCATTATTTTTCGACATGGTTGCCACCGACAATGAGACATTTGTCGTACCGTGCAATCATTTTGAAGAAACCACTCTGGTAAAACTCTGTGACCTGCAATGCAAGGAATTGTCGCACAACCTACTCCACCTAGGCAGTGGTTTCGAAATGATGTCCCGAGAGTGTGGCCTTCAATATACGGAACAAGTGGAAGTTCGATGGGACAAGATCGAGACTGTAGGCCATGTGATCCAATTTCTTCCATCTGAAGCGGCGAATCACATCACATGCTATGTGAGCACGACAGCTTCACTCAAGAGCCCTGGTCTCTCTCCTCGAATAGCGGACCCGAACTGTGTGTGTGTGTGTGTGTGTGTGTGTGTGTGTGTGTGTGTGTTGCAGCAGCAGAGAGCCGCACTGATGGTCTCTTGCTGGAGGATATAAAGGAAAATCACACCTTTCGCATACGAGAACAGTGTGATCATAACCTTTCCTGCGGAATGTGGCATTTTGAAATTTTTCCTCACTGGTGAATTGGGCTTCCACATCATTGAGGGGGCCCTGGTTTCTGGGGTAAAATAGTGCACCCAAGTCTAATCGTTGTGATGGTTCCGAACAGTAACTCATTTCCCTTTCGCGCGTGTCCATTCACACTGGATAACAGCACGCATGTCCATTGGCGACCTCGTTGTCACTAAACGCCCGTCTGCAATCGTGAAGTGTACTCGAATAACGTCGGGCATTCGGCGCTCTGCGCATGCGTAATTCCTCCTCCGGTGACGTCCCATCCGTCGCTGAAGCGGCAACTGGTGTGACACCTGGTGTACTATCTTCTCTTTCAAAAACAATGAAGAAACTTTCGGAACGTCCCTCGCATAACCTACATCATTCACCATACTCTTTAGCGTCTTCAATGGAGTGACACTTCGAATGGGGGACAGTCGAACGTCCATAAGCGTCTTGGAGATCGAATGGGCAATCTGCCTACCTCTCACGTCACAGAGGTACACTTTTTCGGTGGTTTATTTTATTACTTTAATAGCATTTATAATACGACAACTACAGCGCAATTATTAGAAAACGCGGATAAGACAACGCTTTAGAGACATCGCCAAGTTTATTTCCACTTCAAAGGGGTGTATAACGATTCAGTACTACGACAGTTGGTTCGCTGTAGGCTGCAAATGCGAGAGATGCTCACTGAAATGGGCAAATCGCAATTACTTACTGACAACTATTAACTAATGTTCGTGGTTCTAAATAACTATCTTATGTTAGAAATTTCACTACACAATTGAGTACGGAACAGTCATTGGTATGCTGAAGACTAGTAGCACCGCCAGGGACGTCGTAAGGTTCTTCGGGAAGATGCGCCGAAGAGGATGGCAATAGAAGCGCGTAGGCGCGCATCGCGGCGGTGGGTGGCGCAGTTATTTTCTGCGGCCGGTGCATAGAGGCGTGCGCTTGTTACGTACGGAAACGAGGCACTCTTATAAATAGGCCGGGCGCGCGCTATATATAGTCAGGGGGTGGGGGTTGAGTTTTTGTGGGGCGCGCGGGCGCCGCGCCGACTGGTCGCCCCGCCTCGGCCCGGCCCGGCTCGCAAGACGCCGCAGTCGCCGCCGCGCCGGTTCGCCGGCCGCTGTTTATTGGCGTTAATCGGGGAAATTAGAACGGCGACGCGAGGCGAGAAGAGGCGGCCGGCGAGAGCTGCCAGACAACGCCACCCGCTGCGGAGCACCCACGCTGGAGGTGTCGCGGGAACAGCGGCTGCGGCTGCGGCAGGTCACGGCCGCGAGCGAGCGCTTCCCAACCCGTCTGGACGCTATCAATACGCGAGAGTAGAGAGTTGCACGAGACTCACATACGAGTAAATCTGTAAACTTTGTTCCTAGTATTCCTGGGAACTACCTGCTCTGTGAGTCACGGCCTATCTACACCCAGAGAGTCGTCGTCCACCGGAAACGTTCTCTATCCTGCACTTCGTCCACTCCAGTGGATGAAAACTTGAACACTCACCCTTAGTGTGACCTACAACTTTCTTGGTGATCTCTTCGATAAGGAAGTATCGACGACCATCCACGGCAAGCCCAGTAAAGTACACGTGACAATGATTTGGCGCTGATCGAAACATAAGTCAACGTATCGCCGAGAAACGTTTAAGTTCAAAGGCGATATAGTGCTTAGTTCAAACGAGCGTCAATGTAAGAGTTACGGATGACGCACGCTTAGAACTACTTAAGACTCTGAATTGTCTCCTTACAATTTTTGTTTGTTTTTTATTCCGTAAACCATACTCTGCCTTCTAAAGTATATCTTAAATAATACACCAGGTGTCCCTTCTTAGAGTCGTCAGCGGCATTTTCTCCGCTGTTTCGACAGTTCTTTGCGACTTCTTTTTCGTAATGTGTAGCTCCAGTCAGCCCAAACAAATATTGCTCATCACGTGTTTTATACGACACCCAGCGACGACGGAAAGCGTCGGTTTCTTTCCCCATACAAAAAAATGAATTTTAAATCACATTTTTGCTTACCATTCGACAGAGCGGTCCTATATCAATCTAATGCGATATATGTTTTATCGATATATCTGAACTTTTACCACATACGTAGACGCTTTGAAAGGGTGGTGGTCACTGTGGCTAACCACACATTTTTCTGTTTACTGCTCAGGGGCAGTAGTTCTCTCAACTACCCAACTAATTGTTGACTGAAGTTCCATTAGACAGCACGAGAATCACCGTGCAACACTTTTGCCACGTGTTTACGACGCGAGCTGATGTGTCATGCATTGTTGGTGGTATTCGTGGAAGTGTGCATTTCTATCCGTATCTCTTCTTTATAGGGCTATTCTTGGTAGTGATTGTTTATATCTATGGGTTGACCTTCCTTAAATCTACAAGTAATATTACTATTTATTCGACTGAATTTCCTGTACTTCAGAAACGGATTTCTGTGTGGTTAGAGAAGTTAACCACCGCTCTTCTTCCCCATCTAGTACGTCTCGCCTAAAAAGAAAAAGAGAGGAAGAATGTTATCGAATATAATTTGACGAAATTCCTTCTACTGACAACACTGATGAAAGTGATTAAAATGACTTGACACTAATTATCGCCGAGAGGTGTCAAAAGTTTGTTGGCTCCAAATATAGTATCAGTGACTGTTGCTTCATTATCTGCATAAAAACATAATTTATCACCTCAGATCAAGCGACAAAAGCTGTAAGTATATGAAAGTATTCGCCACGAAAGCAGTGAACGTCGGCCTGATCAGTCACCATCTAGAAGATGTGCAGTTTGCAGATCGAGAAAAACCCTGGTCCGAACTGCGTGGGCGTGTTAGTGTGCAAAGTACCTATCTACCTGAGAGCACATAAGAATTATTTCAAGAGATACCACGAAAATTAAAAGGAAGTTATACCAAAGTTGAATCAGCAACTATCGAACTTGTATACTGTAATGATGTGCTGGTTATCTGCGGTAACCACATTTAATGCTAATATTTTGATGTTGGGATGAATTTACAAAAACTTACAGTAGAAAACGTATCACGGTAATAAAACTGAAGTGTTACAAGTGGATCACATTTGAAATACATAAATTATTGTTCATGACCCTCTGTGAATTTTTATGGCGTTTACCCGACCCCTCAAAGAGTTAACAGTATCAATAAAACACGGCGAATAACCTGTACTCCAACAGCGATAGCACCGCGCTGGCCCGCCATACAGCAGCGCAGCTCAGTCCCTCTTACGGTACTGATTACTCCTCGTGCTGTACTGTTGCTGTTAATATATACTGACAACACTAATAACGCACTTGACTAATATGGTACTGCTCCATCGAACGGGCACGCGAAATTCCGGTTCAAAAATAATTTTGTTTGTGGCGGGAAAGAAACCGACGCTTTCTGTCGACACTGGGCACTGCATTAAAGACGTGGTGAGAAATATTTGTTTGCCATACTGACAATGATATCCACAATTATTAGTATAAAGAAAATTGTTTTCATATTTTAAGTCACATGCTGAGGTCGAGGTTGTAGCACTTGGAGTGAGAGAAGAACTATGTTCATGTCACCAATACGGGGTGTCCCAGGAGTAATGGTCAACATTCAGGGAAATGACAGGAACGCTCCTTTGAAGCTACAAACTTCATGGACATATGAGCTACTCCGAATGGTTTCCGAGATACAACACATTTCAATGTACATTTGTTGTAGAGCTAGTGACGCGCACGTATGTGTCTTACCCACCCAACCTCTTCCTCGTTGCTTTCAAACGTTTTAGGTTCAAATGGTTCAAATGGCTCTGAGCACTATGGGACTCAACTTCTGAGGTCATTAGTCCCCTAGAACTTAGAACTAGTTAAACCTAACTAACCTAAGGACATCACACACAACCATGCCTGAGGCAGGATTCGAACCTGCGACCGTAGCGGTCTCGCGGTTCCAGACTGCAGCGCCAGAACCGCACGGCCACTTCGGCCGGCAAAACGTTTTAGGGGGTTAAATGAAGTCTGAGTTGTACAAACGAAAGACGAATACGGTAGATGAACTGCTTGGTCGCATCACGGACGCTGTTGCCCTTATCACGCAACAGGCGGAGACAATGAGACAAGCAGAAGAATGTGTTCTCCCAGGAGTGCACAAATGCAATGAAGTTGACAGTGGTATATTCGAACATTTACTGTGAACTGCAACAACAGTTGTAATGTGACGTGTAAGATAAAGCGTACATATGAATGAATGTGTTTACTACTGTTGTACATGCGTACACGTGACAATATATTGAATAATGCAGAAAATAAATAACAATATACATTAAACGTGTTCTACATCGGAAACAATTCGGAATTGGGAAAAAGTCCGTACGAAATTTTTTGCTGCAAATAGTCGTTTCTGTCATATCCCTAAATCACAATTCGTCCTGGGACACCATGTATACGTACGTACTCCTGGCCTTTTCGTTACTACGACAACGTATTTTGTGTTCGTTTCATACTGATCCATGTGTACGATCTACATCTTATTTTAAAGTATGCTTTGTCGAGTAGAAGAGTACCATTTTTAAATTTTAAGTTTCTAATTTGGCTTTTATGTTTTCATTATAGTTTCTGAAGATCCGATGTAAGTAAAAATTTCGGCACTATAGTTTTTGCTTAAGCATCTCCAGTTCTCTCCATCAATATTTATTTTCAGGTAAAACACCACGAAAGAGCCCTCGGCTCTCCTTCCTGCAGGAAAGTTGCCGAGTTCAGAGGGATTAGTGGAATTTATCTGAGCGCAAATCTCACCGGCCTGTTTACAGGACACCGCTCGAAGCCACGTGGACAGAGTGGAACACGCCAACAAAAAATGCCGATTCACTCTGGACGTTTTGCAGTGTAACGGCACCGTCTGATGATTGTTTTCGCACTAGAAGTACGTCAATGCAATGTCACGTCGCTCAGCCCAGTACTGAACGGTCAAAGTGAGGTTTTGACGGACAGTCCATCTTAGAAAACGTCGGAATATGCACTTCTGGATATTAAAGTTGCATAACCAAGAAGGACGCTTGTAACGAATATCTATTTGCTTGAACTTCCAAATGATTACGCTCCCTCATCCCCACCGCACTCATCCGCCCCAACATTTCAGTTACTCACGGAACGTACAAACTGTTCTTCTCCAGGCATTGCCTTGGACTGTAACAATCAGGAACCATTCAAGACAGGCGTTTTTTCAAACGTCATACCTACTTACTTTAGGAACCATAAAACAGTACATACCATGCTGTCCTCCTCTTTACGCATTCAATCGATAGTAGGAATTTGTCAGCAACTGTAAACTTGGAAACGTTCTACAAGCATAACTCTTGCTATCAAACAGAATGCAGCTAGCCACTAATACTTGCCTGTCCTTGCTGTTGAGCATTTTAGGGCCCAAATCGTCTGAACCCAGAAGTGCTTCCAGCTCTGCGTACGTCCGGCAACCATTTGACTGCCTGCTCTTAAATGATTGCACACGAAAGAGTTGCGGGCTACTGCGATATTTCGAAAGATACGTAAGGAACATCCAATAGTGTGTTTATAGCGCTTTCAAAAAGTTTAAGAAAATAAACGCAGTTCATCACACGAAAAACGCCTACTTACAGTGCAACGCGCTACTTTTATACCTTTTATTCATTGAACTCTTGGCAATCTCACGTAACCACTTACCTCCCCGACCCTGGACCACTTTTGCACCTAAGTGCTCTATGAGTCAACAGTTCACACACTGCGTGGTATTCTGAGGTGCAAGGTGCGGAAGCTCGCTGGAACAGAACCTCGACCGCTACGACGTCAACGTTTACCACAAACTCCCTCTCCCCCCTCCCGGTCGTATGTCAGCCACCTGCTCACTTTTTCGTCTTTCTTCACACATTTCGCTTCTGTTTTTCTACTTCAGCACACACACTTCTGGATATAAGTTTCCAACTATTTTCGCTCAGAAGTGGGAGCGTAGATACTTTCTCCTGCCACTTATTTTACTAGCTTGCGCATAACGGAGCAATTATCTTATTGAAATTCTCAAAATACTGTCATCAGAGTTCATGTCACCCCAATATATGCTGTATCCCTGTAAAATGGGAAGGTCGCCAGTTTCTAAACTTCAGAGCAAATAAACAAAATGCACATTCAGTTACCTTAAAATGTCTGTATTCATGCTGTGGAATTGCCAGTCTCGATGATGTTCCCGCACTGGAAAGGCGTCACAAGTACGAGTGCCTGCGTAATACGAACTGCGATGCAAACAAGGACAGCGCTAATTATGGCGGACATTGTGTGCCGTGTCTCAGAGAGGGTCTCCCACGGCTTACTGACACACGCCCGCTTCCGCGCTCTGAAGAACTACCGGCTTCCGCGTGTTTCGTCCTTTTGAAGAAACTGATTACTTTCACTGGCCGTCACTCTCAAAAGCTTATTTAAGAAACCTTCAGTAGAAGCAACTGTAGGTTTTGTTCGACATCATCATCATCATCATCATCATCATCATCACGTCGTCGCCGCCGTCGTCAACACATCTTCACAGATGACTACGCAGTCCATTCCTTTCAAACAGAATTCAAGTTCATCACATTCAAAGGCTTCCAACATCTCTCTGACCACTCTGTTTGTAGAGCATTCGTATGTGGTGCTCGTACCAGTCGCGCTTTTATTCATATACACTCCTGGAAATGGAAAAAAGAACACATTGACACCGGTGTATCAGACCCACCATACTTGCTCCGGACACTGCGAGAGTGCTGTACAAGCAATGATCACACGCACGGCACAGCGGACACACCAGGAACCGCGGTGTTGGCCGTCGAATGGCGCTAGCTGCACAGCATTTGTGCACCGCCGCCATCAGTGTCAGCCAGTTTGCCGTGGCATACGGAGCTCCATCGCAGTCTTTAACACTGGTAGCATGCCGCGACAGCGTGGACGTGAACCGTATGTGCAGTTGACGGACTTTGAGCGAGGGCGTATAGTGGGCATGCGGGAGGCCGGGTGGACGTACCGCCGTATTGCTCAACACGTGGGGCGTGAGGTCTCCACAGTACATCGATGTTGTCGCCAGTGGTCGGCGGAAGGTGCACGTGCCCGTCGACCTGGGACCGGACCGCAGCGACGCACGGATGCACGCCAAGACCGTAGGATCCTACGCAGTGCCGTAGGGGACCGCACCGCCACTTCCCAGCAAATTAGGGACACTGTTGCTACTGGGGTATCGGCGAGGACCATTCGCAACCGTCTCCATGAAGCTAGGCTACGGTCCCGCACACCGTTAGGCCGTCTTCCGCTCACGCCCCAACATCGTGCAGCCCGCCTCCAGTGGTGTCGCGACAGGCGTGAATGGAGGGACGAATGGAGACGTGTCGTCTTCAGTGATGAGAGTCGCTTCTGCCTTGGTGCCAATGATGGTCGAATGCGTGTTTGGCGCCGTGCAGGTGAGCGCCACAATCAGGACTGCATACGACCGAGGCACACAGGGCCAACACCCGGCATCATGGTGTGGGGAGCGATCTCCTACACTGGCCATACACCACTGGTGATCGTCGAAGGGACACTGAATAGTGCACGGTACATCCAAACCGTCATCGAACCCATCGTTCTACCATTCCTAGAACGGCAAGGGAACCTGCTGTTCCAACAGGACAATGCACGTCCGCATGTATCCCGTGCCACCCAACGTGCTCTAGAAGGTGTAAGTCAACTACCCTGGCCAGCAAGGTCTCCGGATGTGTCCCCCATTGAGCATGTTTGGGACTGGATGAAGCGTCGTCTCACGCGGTCTGCACGTCCAGCACGAACGCTGGTCCAACTGAGGCGCCAGGTGGAAATGGCATGGCAAGCCGTTCCACAGGACTACATCCAGCATCTCTACGATCGTCTCCATGGGAGAATAGCAGCCTGCATTGCTGCGAAAGGTGGATATACACTGTACTAGTGCCGACATTGTGCATGCTCTGTTGCCTGTGTCTATGTGCCTGTGGTTCTGTCAGTGTGATCATGTGATGTATCTGACCCCAGGAATGTGTCAATAAAGTTTCCCCTTCCTGGGACAATGAATTCACGGTGTTCTTATTTCAATTTCCAGGAGTGTATCTTTTCTTCTTTCTTTACATCTTCCTTCCTTTTGTCCACTTAAAGAGCGTGTTTAAACTTTTTCTGATGTTTTGCCCAT